>NC_138762.1:99638395-100838395 GCF_965113315.1 Podarcis vaucheri | reverse complement strand
TTTATCACAGGACAAGAAATCAGCCCTCAAAAACTTAACCGCCAGAAAATATTTTTTTGAAAAAATCCCTAAGCCCCGGGGTCACAATTTCAGCAAAAATCTGACTTTTGGCAATTCACTCAAAAATGGTGCCAGAAGCTTGCAAATGATCCCCTGAAAGCTTTGGCGATGGAAATAGAAGGCTTTTTATCACAGGACAAGAAATCAGCCCTCAAAAACGTAACCGGCAGAAAATATTTTTTTGAAAAAATCCCTAAGCCCCGGGGTCAGAATTTCAGCAAAAATCTGACTTTTGGGAATTCACTCAAAAATGGTGCCAGAAGCTTGCAAATGATCCCCTGAAAGCTTTGGCGATGGAAACAGAAGGCTTTTTATCACAGGACAAGAAATCAGCCCTCAAAAACTTAACCGGCAGAAAATATTTTTTTGAAAAAATCCCTAAGCCCCGGGGTCACAATTTCAGCAAAAATCTGACTTTTGGCAATTCACTCAAAAATGGTGCCAACCTGTTGTAAATGCTCACCTGAAAGTTTGGTGATGGAAACAGAAGGCTTTTTATCACAGGACAAGAAATCAGCCCTCAAAAACTCAACCGGCAAAAAATATTTTTTTGAAAAAATCCCTAAGCCCCGGGGTCACAATTTCAGCAAAAATCTGACTTTTGGCAGTTCACTCAAAAATGGTGCCAGAAGCTTGCAAATGATCCCCTGAAAGCTTTGGCGATGGAAACAGAAGGCTTTTTATCACAGGACAAGAAATCAGCCCTCAAAAACTTAACCGCCAGAAAATATTTTTCTGAAAAAATCCCTAAGCCCCAGGGTCACAATTTCAGCAAAAATCTGACTTTTGGCAATTCACTCTAAAATGGTGCCAGAAGCTTGCAAATGATCCCCTGAAAGCTTTGGCGATGGAAACAGAAGGCTTTTTATCACAGGACAAGAAATCAGCCCTCAAAAACTCAACCGGCAGAAAATATTTTTTTGAAAAAATCCCTAAGCCCCGGGGTCACAATTTCAGCAAAAATCTGACTTTTGGCAATTCACTCAAAAATGGTGCCAGAAGCTTGCAAATGATCCCCTGAAAGCTTTGGTGATGGAAACAGAAGGCTTTTTATCACAGGACAAGAAATCAGCCCTCAAAAACGTAACCGGCAGAAAATATTTTTTTGAAAAAATCCCTAAGCCCCGGGGTCACAATTTCAGCAAAAATCTGACTTTTGGCAATTCACTCAAAAATGGTGCCAGAAGCTTGCAAATGATCCCCTGAAAGCTTCGGCGATGGAAACAGAAGGCTTTTTATCACAGGACAAGAAATCAGCCCTCAAAAACTTAACCGGCAGAAAAGATTTCTTTGAAAAAATCCGTAAGCCCCGGGGATCACAATTTCAGCAAAAATCTGACTTTTGGCAATTCACTCAAAAATGGTGCCAGAAGCTTGCAAATGATCCCCTGAAAGCTTTGGCGATGGAAACAGAAGGCTTTTTATCACAGGACAAGAAATCAGCCCTCAAAAACTTAACCGGCAGAAAATATTTTTCTGAAAAAATCCCTAAGCCCCGGGGTCACAATTTCTGCAAAAATCTGACTTTTGGCAATTCACTCAAAAATGGTGCCAACCGGTTGTAATTGCTCACCTGAAAGCTTTGGTGATGGAAACAGAAGGCTTTTTATCACAGGACAAGAAATCAGCCCTCAAAAACTCAACCGGCAGAAAATATTTTTTTGAAAAAATCCCTAAGGGGTCACAATTTCAGCAAAAATCTGACTTTTGGCAATTCACTCAAAAATGGTGCCAGAAGCTTGCAAATGATCCCCTGAAAGCTTTGGCGATGGAAACAGAAGGCTTTTTATCAGAGGACAAGAAATCAGCCCTCAAAAACTTAACCGGCAGAAAATATTTTTTTGAAAAAATCCCTAAGCCCCGGGGTCACAATTTCAGCAAAAATCTGACTTTTGGCAATTCACTCAAAAATGGTGCCAGAAGCTTGCAAATGATCCCCTGAAAGCTTTGGCGATGGAAACAGAAGGCTTCTTATCACAGGATAAGAAATCAGCCCTCAAAAACTTAACCGGCAGAAAATATTTTTTTGAAAAAATCCCTAAGCCCCGGGGTCACAATTTCAGCAAAAATCTGACTTTTGGCAATTCACACAAAAATGTTGTCAGAAGCTTGCAAATGATCCCCTGAAAGCTTTGGCGATGGAAACAGAAGGCTTTTTATCACAGGACAAGAAATCAGCCCTCAAAAACTTAACCGGCAGAAAATATTTTTTTGAAAAAATCCCTAAGCCCCGGGGTCACAATTTCAGCAAAAATCTGACTTTTGGCAATTCACTCAAAAATGGTGCCAGAAGCTTGCAAATGATCCCCTGAAAGCTTTGGCGATGGAAACAGAAGGCTTTTTATCACAGGACAAGAAATCAGCCCTCAAAAACTTAACCGCCAGAAAATATTTTTCTGAAAAAATCCCTAAGCCCCGGGGTCACAATTTCAGCAAAAATCTGACTTTTGGCAATTCACTCTAAAATGGTGCCAGAAGCTTGCAAATGATCCCCTGAAAGCTTTGGCGATGGAAACAGAAGGCTTTTTATCACAGGACAAGAAATCAGCCCTCAAAAACTTAACCGGCAGAAAATATTTTTTTGAAAAAATCCCTAAGCCCCGGGGTCACAATTTCTGCAAAAATCTGACTTTTGGCAATTCACTCAAAAATGGTGCCAACCGGTTGTAAATGCTCACCTGAAAGCTTTGGTGATGGAAACAGTAGGCTTTTTATCACAGGACAAGAAATCAGCCCTCAAAAACTCAACCGACAGAAAATATTTTTTTGAAAAAATCCCTAAGCCCCGGGGTCACAATTTCAGCAAAAATCTGACTTTTGGCAATTCACTCAAAAATGGTGCCAGAAGCTTGCAAATGATCCCCTGAAAGCTTTGGCGATGGAAACAGAAGGCTTTTTATCACAGGACAAGAAATCAGCCCTCAAAAACGTAACCGGCAGAAAATATTTTTTTGAAAAAATCCCTAAGCCCCGGGGTCACAATTTCAGCAAAAATCTGACTTTTGGCAATTCACTCAAAAATGGTGCCAGAAGCTTGCAAATGATCCCCTGAAAGCTTTGGCGATGGAAATAGAAGGCTTTTTATCACAGGACAAGAAATCAGCCCTCAAAAACGTAACCGGCAGAAAATATTTTTTTGAAAAAATCCCTAAGCCCCGGGGTCAGAATTTCAGCAAAAATCTGACTTTTGGGAATTCACTCAAAAATGGTGCCAGAAGCTTGCAAATGATCCCCTGAAAGCTTTGGCGATGGAAACAGAAGGCTTTTTATCACAGGACAAGAAATCAGCCCTCAAAAACTTAACCGGCAGAAAATATTTTTTTGAAAAAATCCCTAAGCCCCGGGGTCACAATTTCAGCAAAAATCTGACTTTTGGCAATTCACTCAAAAATGGTGCCAACCTGTTGTAAATGCTCACCTGAAAGTTTGGTGATGGAAACAGAAGGCTTTTTATCACAGGACAAGAAATCAGCCCTCAAAAACTCAACCGGCAAAAAATATTTTTTTGAAAAAATCCCTAAGCCCCGGGGTCACAATTTCAGCAAAAATCTGACTTTTGGCAGTTCACTCAAAAATGGTGCCAGAAGCTTGCAAATGATCCCCTGAAAGCTTTGGCGATGGAAACAGAAGGCTTTTTATCACAGGACAAGAAATCAGCCCTCAAAAACTTAACCGCCAGAAAATATTTTTCTGAAAAAATCCCTAAGCCCCAGGGTCACAATTTCAGCAAAAATCTGACTTTTGGCAATTCACTCTAAAATGGTGCCAGAAGCTTGCAAATGATCCCCTGAAAGCTTTGGCGATGGAAACAGAAGGCTTTTTATCACAGGACAAGAAATCAGCCCTCAAAAACTCAACCGGCAGAAAATATTTTTTTGAAAAAATCCCTAAGCCCCGGGGTCACAATTTCAGCAAAAATCTGACTTTTGGCAATTCACTCAAAAATGGTGCCAGAAGCTTGCAAATGATCCCCTGAAAGCTTTGGTGATGGAAACAGAAGGCTTTTTATCACAGGACAAGAAATCAGCCCTCAAAAACGTAACCGGCAGAAAATATTTTTTTGAAAAAATCCCTAAGCCCCGGGGTCACAATTTCAGCAAAAATCTGACTTTTGGCAATTCACTCAAAAATGGTGCCAGAAGCTTGCAAATGATCCCCTGAAAGCTTCGGCGATGGAAACAGAAGGCTTTTTATCACAGGACAAGAAATCAGCCCTCAAAAACTTAACCGGCAGAAAAGATTTCTTTGAAAAAATCCGTAAGCCCCGGGGATCACAATTTCAGCAAAAATCTGACTTTTGGCAATTCACTCAAAAATGGTGCCAGAAGCTTGCAAATGATCCCCTGAAAGCTTTGGCGATGGAAACAGAAGGCTTTTTATCACAGGACAAGAAATCAGCCCTCAAAAACTTAACCGGCAGAAAATATTTTTCTGAAAAAATCCCTAAGCCCCGGGGTCACAATTTCTGCAAAAATCTGACTTTTGGCAATTCACTCAAAAATGGTGCCAACCGGTTGTAATTGCTCACCTGAAAGCTTTGGTGATGGAAACAGAAGGCTTTTTATCACAGGACAAGAAATCAGCCCTCAAAAACTCAACCGGCAGAAAATATTTTTTTGAAAAAATCCCTAAGGGGTCACAATTTCAGCAAAAATCTGACTTTTGGCAATTCACTCAAAAATGGTGCCAGAAGCTTGCAAATGATCCCCTGAAAGCTTTGGCGATGGAAACAGAAGGCTTTTTATCAGAGGACAAGAAATCAGCCCTCAAAAACTTAACCGGCAGAAAATATTTTTTTGAAAAAATCCCTAAGCCCCGGGGTCACAATTTCAGCAAAAATCTGACTTTTGGCAATTCACTCAAAAATGGTGCCAGAAGCTTGCAAATGATCCCCTGAAAGCTTTGGCGATGGAAACAGAAGGCTTCTTATCACAGGACAAGAAATCAGCCCTCAAAAACTTAACCGGCAGAAAATATTTTTTTGAAAAAATCCCTAAGCCCCGGGGTCACAATTTCAGCAAAAATCTGACTTTTGGCAATTCACTCAAAAATGGTGCCAGAAGCTTGCAAATGATCCCCTGAAAGCTTTGGCGATGGAAACAGAAGGCTTTTTATCACAGGACAAGAAATCAGCCCTCAGAAACTTAACCGGCAGAAAATATTTTTTTGAAAAAATCCCTAAGCCCCGGGGTCACAATTTCAGCAAAAATCTGACTTTTGGCAATTCACACAGAAATGGTGCCAGAAGCTTGCAAATGATCCCCTGAAAGCTTTGGCGCTGGAAACAGAAGGCTTTTTATCACAGGACAAGAAATCAGCCCTCAAAAACTTAACCGGCAGAAAATATTTTTTTGAAAAAATCCCTAAGCCCCGGGGTCACAATTTCAGCAAAAATCTGACTTTTGGCAATTCACACAAAAATGTTGTCAGAAGCTTGCAAATGATCCCCTGAAAGCTTTGGCGATGGAAACAGAAGGCTTTTTATCACAGGACAAGAAATCAGCCCTCAAAAACTTAACCGGCAGAAAATATTTTTTTGAAAAAATCCCTAAGCCCCGGGGTCACAGTTTCAGCAAATATCTGACTTTTGGCAATTCACTCAAAAATGGTGCCAGAAGCTTGCAAATGATCCCCTGAAAGCTTTGGCGATGGAAACAGAAGGCTTTTTATCACAGGACAAGAAATCAGCCCTCAAAAACTTAACCGGCAGAATAGATTTTTTTGAAAAAATCCCTTAGCCCCGGGGTCACAATTTCAGCAAAAATCTGACTTTTGGCAATTCACTCAAAAATGGTGCCAGAAGCTTGCAAATGATCCCCTGAAAGCTTTGGCGATGGAAACAGAAGGCTTTTTATCACAGGACAAGAAATCAGCCCTCAAAAACTTAACCGCCAGAAAATATTTTTTTGAAAAAATCCCTAAGCCCCGGGGATCACAATTTCAGCAAAAATCTGACTTTTGGCAATTCACTCAAAAATGGTGCCAACCGGTTGTAAATGCTCACCTGAAAGCTTTGGTGATGGAAACAGTAGGCTTTTTATCACAGGACAAGAAATCAGCCCTCAAAAACTCAACCGGCAGAAAATATTTTTTTGAAAAAATCCCTAAGCCCCGGGGTCACAATTTCAGCAAAAATCTGACTTTTGGCAATTCACTCAAAAATGGTGCCGGAAGCTTGCAAATGATCCCCTGAAAGCTTTGGCGATGGAAACAGAAGGCTTTTTATCACAGGACAAGAAATCAGCCCTCAAAAACGTAACCGGCAGAAAATATTTTTTTGAAAAAATCCCTAAGCCCCGGGGATCACAATTTCAGCAAAAATCTGACTTTTGGCAATTCACTCAAAAATTGTGCCAGAAGCTTGCAAATGATCCCCTGAAAGCTTTGGCGATGGAAACAGAAGGCTTTTTATCACAGGACAAGAAATCAGCCCTCAAAAACTTAACCGGCAGAAAATATTTCTTTGAAAAAATCCCTAAGCCCCGGGGTCACAATTTCAGCAAAAATCTGACTTTTGGCAATTCACTCAAAAATGGTGCCAACCTGTTGTAAATGCTCACCTGAAAGTTTGGTGATGGAAACAGAAGGCTTTTTATCACAGGACAAGAAATCAGCCCTCAAAAACTCAACCGGCAAAAAATATTTTTTTGAAAAAATCCCTAAGCCCCGGGGTCACAATTTCAGCAAAAATCTGACTTTTGGCAATTCACTCAAAAATGGTGCCAGAAGCTTGCAAATGATCCCCTGAAAGCTTTGGCGATGGAAACAGAAGGCTTTTTATCACAGGACAAGAAATCAGCCCTCAAAAACTTAACCTCCAGAAAATATTTTTCTGAAAAAATCCCTAAGCCCCAGGGTCACAATTTCAGCAAAAATCTGACTTTTGGCAATTCACTCTAAAATGGTGCCAGAAGCTTGCAAATGATCCCCTGAAAGCTTTGGCGATGGAAACAGAAGGCTTTTTATCACAGGACAAGAAATCAGCCCTCAAAAACTCAACCGGCAGAAAATATTTTTTTGAAAAAATCCCTAAGCCCCGGGGTCACAATTTCAGCAAAAATCTGACTTTTGGCAATTCACTCAAAAATGGTGCCAGAAGCTTGCAAATGATCCCCTGAAAGCTTTGGTGATGGAAACAGAAGGCTTTTTATCACAGGACAAGAAATCAGCCCTCAAAAATGTAACCGGCAGAAAATATTTTTTTGAAAAAATCCCTAAGCCCCGGGGTCACAATTTCAGCAAAAATCTGACTTTTGGCAATTCACTCAAAAATGGTGCCAGAAGCTTGCAAATGATCCCCTGAAAGCTTCGGCGATGGAAACAGAAGGCTTTTTATCACAGGACAAGAAATCAGCCCTCAAAAACTTAACCGGCAGAAAAGATTTTTTTGAAAAAATCCGTAAGCCCCGGGGATCACAATTTCAGCAAAAATCTGACTTTTGGCAATTCACTCAAAAATGGTGCCAGAAGCTTGCAAATGATCCCCTGAAAGCTTTGGCGATGGAAACAGAAGGCTTTTTATCACAGGACAAGAAATCAGCCCTCAAAAATTTAACCGGCTTAAAATATTTCTTTGAAAAAATCCCTAAGCCCCGGGGTCAGAATTTCAGCAAAAATCTGACTTTTGGCAATTCACTCAAAAATGGTGCCAGAAGCTTGCAAATGATCCCCTGAAAGCTTTGGCGATGGAAACAGAAGGCTTTTTATCACAGGACAAGAAATCAGCCCTCAAAAACTTAACCGGCAGAAAATATTTTTCTGAAAAAATCCCTAAGCCCCGGGGTCACAATTTCTGCAAAAATCTGACTTTTGGCAATTCACTCAAAAATGGTGCCAACCGGTTGTAATTGCTCACCTGAAAGCTTTGGTGATGGAAACAGAAGGCTTTTTATCACAGGACAAGAAATCAGCCCTCAAAAACTCAACCGGCAGAAAATATTTTTTTGAAAAAATCCCTAAGCCCCGGGGTCACAATTTCAGCAAAAATCTGACTTTTGGCAATTCACTCAAAAATGGTGCCAGAAGCTTGCAAATGATCCCCTGAAAGCTTTGGTGATGGAAACAGAAGGCTTTTTATCACAGGACAAGAAATCAGCCCTCAAAAACGTAACCGGCAGAAAATATTTTTTTGAAAAAATCCCTAAGACCCGGGGTCACAATTTCAGCAAAAATCTGACTTTTGGCAATTCACTCAAAAATGGTGCCAGAAGCTTGCAAATGATCCCCTGAAAGCTTCGGCGATGGAAACAGAAGGCTTTTTATCACAGGACAAGAAATCAGCCCTCAAAAACGTAACCGGCAGAAAAGATTTTTTTGAAAAAATCCGTAAGCCCCGGGGATCACAATTTCAGCAAAAATCTGACTTTTGGCAATTCACTCAAAAATGGTGCCAGAAGCTTGCAAATGATCCCCTGAAAGCTTTGGCGATGGAAACAGAAGGCTTTTTATCACAGGACAAGAAATCAGCCCTCAAAAACTTAACCGGCAGAAAATATTTCTTTGAAAAAATCCCTAAGCCCCGGGGTCACAATTTCAGCAAAAATCTAACTTTTGGCAATTCACTCAAAAATGGTGCCAGAAGCTTGCAAATGATCCCCTGAAAGCTTTGGCGATGGAAACAGAAGGCTTTTTATCACAGGACAAGAAATCAGCCCTCAAAAACTTAACCGCCAGAAAATATTTTTCTGAAAAAATCCCTAAGCCCCGGGGTCACAATTTCTGCAAAAATCTGACTTTTGGCAATTCACTCAAAAATGGTGCCAACCGGTTATAAATGCTCACCTGAAAGCTTTGGTGATGGAAACAGAAGGCTTTTTATCACAGGACAAGAAATCAGCCCTCAAAAACTCAACCGGCAGAAAATATTTTTTTGAAAAAATCCGTAAGCCCCGGGGTCACAATTTCAGCAAAAATCTGACTTCTGGCAATTCACTCAAAAATGCTGCCAGAAGCTTGCAAATGATCCCCTGATAGCTTCGGCGATGGAAACAGAAGGCTTTTTATCACAGGACAAGAAATCAGCCCTCAAAAACTTAACCGGCAGAAAAGATTTTTTTGAAAAAATCCGTAAGCCCCGGGGATCACAATTTCAGCAAAAATCTGACTTATGGCAATTCACTCAAAAATGGTGCCAGAAGCTTGCAAATGATCCCCTGAAAGCTTTGGCGATGGAAACAGAAGGCTTTTTATCACAGGACAAGAAATCAGCCCTCAAAAACTTAACCGGCAGAAAATATTTCTTTGAAAAAATCCATAAGCCCCGGGGTCAGAATTTCAGCAAAAATCTGACTTTTGGCAATTTACTCAAAAATGGTGCCAGAAGCTTGCAAATGATACCCTGAAAGCTTTGGCGATGGAAACAGAAGGCTTTTTATCACAGGACAAGAAATAAGCCCTCAAAAACTTAACCGGCAGAAAAGATTTTTTTGAAAAAATCCGTAAGCCCCGGGGATCACAATTTCAGCAAAAATCTGACTTTTGGCAATTCACTCAAAAATGGTGCCAGAAGCTTGCAAATGATCCCCTGAAAGCTTTGGCGATGGAAACAGAAGGCTTTTTATCACAGGACAAGAAATCAGCCCTCAAAAACTTAACCGGCAGAAAATATTTTTTTGAAAAAATACCTAAGCCCCGGGGTCACAATTTCAGGAAAAATCTGACTTTTGGCAATTCACTCAAAAATGGTGCCAACCGGTTGTAAATGCTCACCTGAAAATTTGGTGATGGAAACAGAAGGCTTTTTATCACAAGACAAGAAATCAGCCCTCAAAAACTCAACCGGCAGAAAATATTTTTCTGAAAAAATCCCTAAGCCCCGGGGTCACAATTTCAGCAAAAATCTGCCTTTTGGCAATTCACTCAAAAATGGTGCCAGAAGCTTGCAAATGATCCCCTGAAAGCTTTGGCGATGGAAACAGAAGGCTTTTTATCACAGGACAAGAAATCAGCCCTCAAAAACTTAACCGCCAGAAAATATTTTTCTGAAAAAATCCCTAAGCCCCGGGGTCACAATTTCAGCAAAAATCTGACTTTTGGCAATTCACTCAAAAATGGTGCCAGAAGCTTGCAAATGATCCCCTGAAAGCTTTGGCAATGGAAACAGATGGCTTTTTATCACAGGACAAGAAATCAGCCCTCAAAAACTTAACCGCCAGAAAATATTTTTCTGAAAAAATCCCTAAGCCCCAGGTTCACAATTTCAGCAAAAATTTGACTTTTGGCAATTCACTCTAAAATGGTGCCAGAAGCTTGCAAATGATCCCCTGAAAGCTTTGGCGATGGAAACAGAACGCTTTTTATCACAGGACAAGAAATCAGCCCTCAAAAACTCAACCGGCAGAAAATATTTTTTTGAAAAAATCCCTAAGCCCCGGGGTCACAATTTCAGCAAAAATCTGACTTTTGGCAATTCACTCAAAAATGGTGCCAGAAGCTTGCAAATGATCCCCTGAAAGCTTTGGTGATGGAAACTGAAGGCTTTTTATCACAGGACAAGAAATCAGCCCTCAAAAACGTAACCGGCAGAAAATATTTTTTTGAAAAAATCCCTAAGCCCCGGGGTCACAATTTCAGCAAAAATCTGACTTTTGGCAATTCACTCAAAAATGGTGCCAGAAGCTTGCAAATGATCCCCTGAAAGCTTCGGCGATGGAAACAGAAGGCTTTTTATCACAGGACAAGAAATCAGCCCTCAAAAACTTAACCGGCAGAAAAGATTTTTTTGAAAAAATCCGTAAGCCCCGGGGATCACAATTTCAGCAAAAATCTGACTTTTGGCAATTCACTCAAAAATGGTGCCAGAAGCTTGCAAATGATCCCCTGAAAGCTTTGGCGATGGAAACAGAAGGCTTTTTATCACAGGACAAGAAAACAGCCCTCAAAAACTTAACCGGCTTAAAATATTTCTTTGAAAAAATCCCTAAGCCCCGGGGTCAGAATTTCAGCAAAAATCTGACTTTTGGCAATTCACTCAAAAATGGTGCCAGAAGCTTGCAAATGATCCCCTGAAAGCTTTGGCAATGGAAACAGAAGGCTTTTTATCACAGGACAAGAAATCAGCCCTCAAAAACTTAACCGCCAGAAAATATTTTTCTGAAAAAATCCCTAAGCCCCAGGTTCACAATTTCAGCAAAAATTTGACTTTTGGCAATTCACTCTAAAATGGTGCCAGAAGCTTGCAAATGATCCCCTGAAAGCTTTGGCGATGGAAACAGAACGCTTTTTATCACAGGACAAGAAATCAGCCCTCAAAAACTCAACCGGCAGAAAATATTTTTCTGAAAAAATCCCTAAGCCCCAGGTTCACAATTTCAGCAAAAATTTGACTTTTGGCAATTCACTCTAAAATGGTGCCAGAAGCTTGCAAATGATCCCCTGAAAGCTTTGGCGATGGAAACAGAACGCTTTTTATCACAGGACAAGAAATCAGCCCTCAAAAACTCAACCGGCAGAAAATATTTTTTTGAAAAAATCCCTAAGCCCCGGGGTCACAATTTCAGCAAAAATCTGACTTTTGGCAATTCACTCAAAAATGGTGCCAGAAGCTTGCAAATGATCCCCTGAAAGCTTTGGTGATGGAAACTGAAGGCTTTTTATCACAGGACAAGAAATCAGCCCTCAAAAACGTAACCGGCAGAAAATATTTTTTTGAAAAAATCCCTAAGCCCCGGGGTCACAATTTCAGCAAAAATCTGACTTTTGGCAATTCACTCAAAAATGGTGCCAGAAGCTTGCAAATGATCCCCTGAAAGCTTCGGCGATGGAAACAGAAGGCTTTTTATCACAGGACAAGAAATCAGCCCTCAAAAACTTAACCGGCAGAAAAGATTTTTTTGAAAAAATCCGTAAGCCCCGGGGATCACAATTTCAGCAAAAATCTGACTTTTGGCAATTCACTCAAAAATGGTGCCAGAAGCTTGCAAATGATCCCCTGAAAGCTTTGGCGATGGAAACAGAAGGCTTTTTATCACAGGACAAGAAAACAGCCCTCAAAAACTTAACCGGCTTAAAATATTTCTTTGAAAAAATCCCTAAGCCCCGGGGTCAGAATTTCAGCAAAAATCTGACTTTTGGCAATTCACTCAAAAATGGTGCCAGAAGCTTGCAAATGATCCCCTGAAAGCTTTGGCAATGGAAACAGAAGGCTTTTTATCACAGGACAAGAAATCAGCCCTCAAAAACTTAACCGCCAGAAAATATTTTTCTGAAAAAATCCCTAAGCCCCAGGTTCACAATTTCAGCAAAAATTTGACTTTTGGCAATTCACTCTAAAATGGTGCCAGAAGCTTGCAAATGATCCCCTGAAAGCTTTGGCGATGGAAACAGAAGGCTTTTTATCACAGGACAAGAAATCAGCCCTCAAAAACTCAACCGGCAGAAAATATTTTTTTGAAAAAATCCCTAAGCCCCGGGGTCACAATTTCAGCAAAAATCTGACTTTTGGCAATTCACTCAAAAATGGTGCCAGAAGCTTGCAAATGATCCCCTGAAAGCTTTGGTGATGGAAACTGAAGGCTTTTTATCACAGGACAAGAAATCAGCCCTCAAAAACGTAACCGGCAGAAAATATTTTTTTGAAAAAATCCCTAAGCCCCGGGGTCACAATTTCAGCAAAAATCTGACTTTTGGCAATTCACTCAAAAATGGTGCCAGAAGCTTGCAAATGATCCCCTGAAAGCTTCGGCGATGGAAACAGAAGGCTTTTTATCACAGGACAAGAAATCAGCCCTCAAAAACTTAACCGGCAGAAAAGATTTTTTTGAAAAAATCCGTAAGCCCCGGGGATCACAATTTCAGCAAAAATCTGACTTTTGGCAATTCACTCAAAAATGGTGCCAGAAGCTTGCAAATGATCCCCTGAAAGCTTTGGCGATGGAAACAGAAGGCTTTTTATCACAGGACAAGAAATCAGCCCTCAAAAACTTAACCGCCAGAAAATATTTTTCTGAAAAAATCCCTAAGCCCCGGGGTCACAATTTCAGCAAAAATCTGACTTTTGGCAATTCACTCAAAAATGGTGCCAGAAGCTTGCAAATGATCCCCTGAAAGGTTTGGCACTCGAAACAGAAGGCTTTTTATCACAGGACAAGAAATCAGCCCTCAAAAACTTAACCGGCAGAAAATATTTTTTTGAAAAAATCCCTAAGCCCCGGGGTCACAATTTCAGCAAAAATCTGACTTCTGGCAATTCACTCAAAGATGCTGCCAGAAGCTTGCAAATGATCCCCTGAAAGCTTTGGTGATGGAAACAGAAGGCTTTTTATCACAGGACAAGAAATCAGCCCTCAAAATCGTAACCGGCAGAAAATTTTTTTTTTGAAAAAATCCCTAAGCCCCGGGGTCACAATTTCAGCAAAAATCTGACTTTTGGCAATTCACTCAAAAATGGTGCCAGAAGCTTGCAAATGATCCCCTGATAGCTTCGGCGATGGAAACAGAAGGCTTTTTATCACAGGACAAGAAATCAGCCCTCAAAAACTTAACCGGCAGAAAAGATTTTTTTGAAAAAATCCGTAAGCCCCGGGGATCACAATTTCAGCAAAAATCAGACTTATGGCAATTCACTCAAAAATGGTGCCAGAAGCTTGCAAATGATCCCCTGAAAGCTTTGGCGATGGAAACAGAAAGCTTTTTATCACAGGACAAGAAATCAGCCCTCAAAAACTTAACCGCCAGAAAATATTTTTCTGAAAAAATCCCTAAGCCCCGGGGTCACAATTTCAGCAAAAATCTGACTTTTGGCAATTCACTCTAAAATGGTGCCAGAAGCTTGCAAATGATCCCCTGAAAGCTTTGGTGATGGAAACAGAAGGCTTTTTATCACAGGACAAGAAATCAGCCCTCAAAAACTCAACCGGCAGAAAATATTTTTTTGAAAAAATCCCTAAGCCCCGGGGTCACAATTTCTGCAAAAATCTGACTTTTGGCAATTCACTCAAAAATGGTGCCAACCGGTTATAAATGCTCACCTGAAAGCTTTGGTGATGGAAACAGAAGGCTTTTTATCACAGGACAAGAAATCAGCCCTCAAAAACTCAACCGGCAGAAAATATTTTTTTGAAAAAATCCGTAAGCCCCGGGGTCACAATTTCAGCAAAAATCTGACTTCTGGCAATTCACTCAAAAATGCTGCCAGAAGCTTGCAAATGATCCCCTGAAAGCTTTGGTGATGGAAACAGAAGGCTTTTTATCACAGGACAAGAAATCAGCCCTCAAAATCGTAACCGGCAGAAAATTTTTTTTTTGAAAAAATCCCTAAGCCCCGGGGTCACAATTTCAGCAAAAATCTGACTTTTGGCAATTCACTCAAAAATGGTGCCAGAAGCTTGCAAATGATCCCCTGATAGCTTCGGCGATGGAAACAGAAGGCTTTTTATCACAGGACAAGAAATCAGCCCTCAAAAACTCAACCGGCAGAAAATATTTTTTTGAAAAAATCCCTAAGCCCCGGGGTCACAATTTCAGCAAAAATCAGACTTTTGGCAATTCACTCAAAAATGGTGCCAGAAGCTTGCAAATGATCCCCTGAAAGCTTTGGTGATGGAAACAGAAGGCTTTTTATCACAGGACAAGAAATCAGCCCTCAAAAACGTAACCGGCAGAAAATATTTTTTTGAAAAAATCCCTAAGCCCCGGGGTCACAATTTCAGCAAAAATCTGACTTTTGGCAATTCACTCAAAAATGGTGCCAGAAGCTTGCAAATGATCCCCTGAAAGCTTTGGTGATGGAAACAGAAGGCTTTTTATCACAGGACAAGAAATCAGCCCTCAAAAACGTAACCGGCAGAAAATATTTTTTTGAAAAAATCCCTAAGCCCCGGGGTCACAATTTCAGCAAAAATCTGACTTTTGGCAATTCACTCAAAAATGGTGCCAGAAGCTTGCAAATGATCCCCTGAAAGCTTCGGCGATGGAAACAGAAGGCTTTTTATCACAGGACAAGAAATCAGCCCTCAAAAACTAAACCGGCAGAAAAGATTTTTTTGAAAAAATCCCTAAGCCCCGGGGATCACAATTTCAGCAAAAATCTGACTTTTGGCAATTCACTCAAAAATGGTGCCAGAAGCTTGCAAATGATCCCCTGAAAGCTTTGGCGATGGAAACAGAAAGCTTTTTATCACAGGACAAGAAATCAGCCCTCAAAAACTTAACCGCCAGAAAATATTTTTCTGAAAAAATCCCTAAGCCCCGGGTTCACAATTTCAGCAAAAATCTGACTTTTGGCAATTCACTCTAAAATGGTGCCAGAAGCTTGCAAATGATCCCCTGAAAGCTTTGGCGATGGAAACAGAACGCTTTTTATCACAGGACAAGAAATCAGCCCTCAAAAACTTAACCGGCAGAAAATATTTTTTTGAAAAAATCCCTAAGCCCCGGGGTCACAATTTCAGCAAAAATCTGACTTTTGGCAATTCACTCAAAAATGGTGCCAGAAGCTTGCAAATGATCCCCTGAAAGCTTTGGCGATGGAAACAGAAGGCTTTTTATCACAGGACAAGAAATCAGCCCTCAAAAACTTAACCGCCAGAAAATATTTTTCTGAAAAAATCCCTAAGCCCCGGGGTCACAATTTCTGCAAAAATCTGACTTTTGGCAATTCACTCAAAAATGGTGCCAACCGGTTGTAAATGCTCACCTGAAAGCTTTGGTGATGGAAACAGAAGGCTTTTTATCACAGGACAAGAAATCAGCCCTCAAAAACTCAACCGGCAGAAAATATTTTTTTGAAAAAATCCCTAAGCCCCGGGGTCACAATTTCAGCAAAAATCTGACTTTTGGCAATTCACTCAAAAATGGTGCCAGAAGCTTGCAAATGATCCCCTGAAAGCTTTGGCGATGGAAACAGAAGGCTTTTTATCACAGGACAAGAAATCAGCCCTCAAAAACTTAACCGGCAGAAAATATTTTTCTGAAAAAATCCCTAAGCCCCGGGGTCACAATTTCAGCAAAAATCTGACTTTTGGCAATTCACTCAAAAATGGTGCCAGAAGCTTGCAAATGATCCCCTGAAAGCTTTGGCGATGGAAACAGAAGGCTTTTTATCACAGGACAAGAAATCAGCCCTCAAAAAATTAACCGCCAGAAAATATTTTTCTGAAAAAATCCCTAAGCCCCAGGTTCACAATTTCAGCAAAAATTTGACTTTTGGCAATTCACTCTAAAATGGTGCCAGAAGCTTGCAAATGATCCCCTGAAAGCTTTGGCGATGGAAACAGAAGGCTTTTTATCACAGGACAAGAAATCAGCCCTCAAAAACTCAACCGGCAGAAAATATTTTTTTGAAAAAATCCCTAAGCCCCGGGGTCACAATTTCAGCAAAAATCTGACTTTTGGCAATTCACTCAAAAATGGTGCCAGAAGCTTGCAAATGATCCCCTGAAAGCTTTGGTGATGGAAACAGAAGGCTTTTTATCACAGGACAAGAAATCAGCCCTCAAAAACGTAACCGGCAGAAAATATTTTTTTGAAAAAATCCCTAAGCCCCGGGGTCACAATTTCAGGAAAAATCTGACTTTTGGCAATTCACTCAAAAATGGTGCCAGAAGCTTGCAAATGATCCCCTGAAAGCTTCGGCGATGGAAACAGAAGGCTTTTTATCACAGGACAAGAAATCAGCCCTCAAAAACTTAACCGGCAGAAAAGATTTTTTTGAAAAAATCCGTAAGCCCCGGGGATCACAATTTCAGCAAAAATCTGACTTTTGGCAATTCACTCAAAAATGGTGCCAGAAGCTTGCAAATGATCCCCTGAAAGCTTTGGCGATGGAAAAAGAAGGCTTTTTATCACAGGACAAGAAATCAGCCCTCAAAAACTTAACCGGCAGAAAATATTTCTTTGAAAAAATCCCTAAGCCCCGGGGTCAGAATTTCAGCAAAAATCTGACTTTTGGCAATTCACTCAAAAATGGGGCCAGAAGCTTGCAAATGATCCCCTGAAAGCTTTGGCGATGGAAACAGAAGGCTTTTTATCACAGGACAAGAAATCAGCCCTCAAAAACTAAACCGGCAGAAAAGATTTTTTTGAAAAAATCCGTAAGCCCCGGGGATCACAATTTCAGCAAAAATCTGACTTTTGGCAATTCACTCAAAAATGGTGCCAGAAACTTGCAAATGATCCCCTGAAAGCTTTGGCGATGGAAACAGAAGGCTTTTTATCACAGGACAAGAAATCAGCCCTCAAAAACTTAACCGCCAGAAAATATTTTTCTGAAAAAATCCCTAAGCCCCGGGGTCACAATTTCTGCAAAAATCTGACTTTTGGCAATTCACTCAAAAATGGTGCCAACCGGTTATAAATGCTCACCTGAAAGCTTTGGTGATGGAAACAGAAGGCTTTTTATCACAGGACAAGAAATCAGCCCTCAAAAACTTAACCGGCAGAAAATATTTCTTTGAAAAAATCCCTAAGCCCCGGGGTCAGAATTTCAGCAAAAATCTGACTTTTGGCAATTCACTCAAAAATGGGGCCAGAAGCTTGCAAATGATCCCCTGAAAGCTTTGGCGATGGAAACAGAAGGCTTTTTATCACAGGACAAGAAATCAGCCCTCAAAAACTAAACCGGCAGAAAAGATTTTTTTGAAAAAATCCGTAAGCCCCGGGGATCACAATTTCAGCAAAAATCTGACTTTTGGCAATTCACTCAAAAATGGTGCCAGAAACTTGCAAATGATCCCCTGAAAGCTTTGGCGATGGAAACAGAAGGCTTTTTATCACAGGACAAGAAATCAGCCCTCAAAAACTTAACCGCCAGAAAATATTTTTCTGAAAAAATCCCTAAGCCCCGGGGTCACAATTTCTGCAAAAATCTGACTTTTGGCAATTCACTCAAAAATGGTGCCAACCGGTTATAAATGCTCACCTGAAAGCTTTGGTGATGGAAACAGAAGGCTTTTTATCACAGGACAAGAAATCAGCCCTCAAAAACTCAACCGGCAGAAAATATTTTTTTGAAAAAATCCGTAAGCCCCGGGGTCACAATTTCAGCAAAAATCTGACTTCTGGCAATTCACTCAAAAATGCTGCCAGAAGCTTGCAAATGATCCCCTGAAAGCTTTGGTGATGGAAACAGAAGGCTTTTTATCACAGGACAAGAAATCAGCCCTCAAAATCGTAACCGGCAGAAAAGATTTTTTTGAAAAAATCCGTAAGCCCCGGGGATCACAATTTCAGCAAAAATCTGACTTATGGCAATTCACTCAAAAATGGTGCCAGAAGCTTGCAAATGATCCCCTGAAAGCTTTGGCGATGGAAACAGAAGGCTTTTTATCACAGGACAAGAAATCAGCCCTCAAAAACTTAACCGGCAGAAAATATTTCTTTGAAAAAATCCATAAGCCCCGGGGTCAGAATTTCAGCAAAAATCTGACTTTTGGCAATTTACTCAAAAATGGTGCCAGAAGCTTGCAAATGATACCCTGAAAGCTTTGGCGATGGAAACAGAAGGCTTTTTATCACAGGACAAGAAATAAGCCCTCAAAAACTTAACCGGCAGAAAAGATTTTTTTGAAAAAATCCGTAAGCCCCGGGGATCACAATTTCAGCAAAAATCTGACTTTTGGCAATTCACTCAAAAATGGTGCCAGAAGCTTGCAAATGATCCCCTGAAAGCTTTGGCGATGGAAACAGAAGGCTTTTTATCACAGGACAAGAAATCAGCCCTCAAAAACTTAACCGGCAGAAAATATTTTTTTGAAAAAATACCTAAGCCCCGGGGTCACAATTTCAGGAAAAATCTGACTTTTGGCAATTCACTCAAAAATGGTGCCAACCGGTTGTAAATGCTCACCTGAAAATTTGGTGATGGAAACAGAAGGCTTTTTATCACAAGACAAGAAATCAGCCCTCAAAAACTCAACCGGCAGAAAATATTTTTTTGAAAAAATCCCTAAGCCCCGGGGTCACAATTTCAGCAAAAATCTGACTTTTGGCAATTCACTCAAAAATGGTGCCAGAAGCTTGCAAATGATCCCCTGAAAGCTTTGGCGATGGAAACAGAAAGCTTTTTATCACAGGACAAGAAATCAGCCCTCAAAAACTTAACCGCCAGAAAATATTTTTCTGAAAAAATCCCTAAGCCCCGGGGTCACAATTTCAGCAAAAATCTGACTTTTGGCAATTCACTCAAAAATGGTGCCAACCGGTTGTAAATGCTCACCTGAAAGCTTTGGTGATGGAAACAGAAGGCTTTTTATCACAGGACAAGAAATCAGCCCTCAAAAACTCAACCGGCAGAAAATATTTTTTTGAAAAAATCCCTAAGCCCCGGGGTCACAATTTCAGCAAAAATCTGACTTTTGGCAATTCACTCAAAAATGGTGCCAGAAGCTTGCAAATGATCCCCTGAAAGCTTTGGCGATGGAAACAGAAGGCTTTTTATCACAGGACAAGAAATCAGCCCTCAAAAACTTAACCGGCAGAAAATATTTTTCTGAAAAAATCCCTAAGCCCCGGGGTCACAATTTCAGCAAAAATCTGACTTTTGGCAATTCACTCAAAAATGGTGCCAGAAGCTTGCAAATGATCCCCTGAAAGCTTTGGCGATGGAAACAGAAGGCTTTTTATCACAGGACAAGAAATCAGCCCTCAAAAACTTAACCGCCAGAAAATATTTTTCTGAAAAAATCCCTAAGCCCCGGGGTCACAATTTCAGCAAAAATCTGACTTTTGGCAATTCACTCAAAAATGGTGCCAGAAGCTTGCAAATGATCCCCTGAAAGCTTTGGCAATGGAAACAGAAGGCTTTTTATCACCGGACAAGAAATCAGCCCTCAAAAACTTAACCGCCAGAAAATATTTTTCTGAAAAAATCCCTAAGCCCCAGGGTCATAATTTCAGCAAAAATTTGACTTTTGGCAATTCACTCTAAAATGGTGCCAGAAGCTTGCAAATGATCCCCTGAAAGCTTTGGCGATGGAAACAGAAGGCTTTTTATCACAGGACAAGAAATCAGCCCTTAAAAACTCAACCGGCAGAAAATATTTTTTTGAAAAAATCCCGAAGCCCCGGGGTCACAATTTCAGCAAAAATCTGACTTTTGGCAATTCACTCAAAAATGGTGCCAGAAGCTTGCAAATGATCCCCTGAAAGCTTTGGTGATGGAAACAGAAGGCTTTTTATCACAGGACAAGAAATCAGCCCTCAAAAACTCAACCGGCAGAAAATATTTTTTTGAAAAAATCCCTAAGCCCCGGGGTCACAATTTCAGCAAAAATCTGACTTTTGGCAATTCACTCAAAAATGGTGCCAGAAGCTTGCAAATGATCCCCTGAAAGCTTTGGCATTGGAAACAGAAGGCTTTTTATCACAGGACAAGAAATCAGCCCTCAAAAACGTAACCGGCAGAAAATATTTTTTTGAAAAAATCCCTAAGCCCCGGGGTCACAATTTCAGCAAAAATCTGACTTTTGGCAATTCACTCAAAAATGGTGCCAGAAGCTTGCAAATGATCCCCTGAAAGCTTTGGCGATGGAAACAGAAGGCTTTTTATCACAGGACAAGAAATCAGCCCTCAAAAACTTAACCGGCAGAAAAGATTTTTTTGAAAAAATCCGTAAGCCCCGGGGTCACAATTTCAGCAAAAATCTGACTTTTGGCAATTCACTCAAAAATGGTGCCAGAAGCTTGCAAATGATCCCCTGAAAGCTTTGGCGATGGAAACAGAAGGCTTTTTATCACAGGACAAGAAAACAGCCCTCAAAAACTTAACCGGCTTAAAATATTTCTTTGAAAAAATCCCTAAGCCCCGGGGTCAGAATTTCAGCAAAAATCTGACTTTTGGCAATTCACTCAAAAATGGTGCCAGAAGCTTGCAAATGATCCCCTGAAAGCTTTGGCGATGGAAACAGAAAGCTTTTTATCACAGGACAAGAAATCAGCCCTCAAAAACTTAACCGCCAGAAAATATTTTTCTGAAAAAATCCCTAAGCCCCGGGGTCACAATTTCAGCAAAAATCTGACTTTTGGCAATTCACTCTAAAATGGTGCCAGAAGCTTGCAAATGATCCCCTGAAAGCTTTGGCGATGGAAACAGAACGCTTTTTATCACAGGACAAGAAATCAGCCCTCAAAAACTTAACCGGCAGAAAATATTTTTTTGAAAAAATCCCTAAGCCCCGGGGTCACAATTACAGCAAAAATCTGACTTTTGGCAATTCACTCAAAAATGGTGCCAGAAGCTTGCAAATGATCCCCTGAAAGCTTTGGCGATGGAAACAGAAGGCTTTTTATCACAGGACAAGAAATCAGCCCTCAAAAACTTAACCGCCAGAAAATATTTTTCTGAAAAAATACCTAAGCCCCGGGGTCACAATTTCTGCAAAAATCTGACTTTTGGCAATTCGCTCAAAAATGGTGCCAACCGGTTGTAAATGCTCACCTGAAAGCTTTGGTGATGGAAACAGAAGGCTTTTTATCACAGGACAAGAAATCAGCCCTCAAAAACTCAACCGGCAGAAAATATTTTTTTGAAAAAATCCCTAAGCCCCGGGGTCACAATTTCAGCAAAAATCTGACTTTTGGCAATTCACTCAAAAATGGTGCCAGAAGCTTGCAAATGATCCCCTGAAAGCTTTGGCGATGGAAACAGAAGGCTTTTTATCACAGGACAAGAAATCAGCCCTCAAAAACTTAACCGGCAGAAAAGATTTTTTTGAAAAAATCCGTAAGCCCCGGGGTCACAATTACAGCAAAAATCTGACTTTTGGCAATTCACTCAAAAATGGTGCCAGAAGCTTGCAAATGATCCCCTGAAAGCTTTGGCGATGGAAACAGAAGGCTTTTTATCACAGGACAAGAAATCAGCCCTCAAAAACTTAACCGCCAGAAAATATTTTTCTGAAAAAATCCCTAAGCCCCGGGGTCACAATTTCTGCAAAAATCTGACTTTTGGCAATTCACTCAAAAATGGTGCCAACCGGTTGTAAATGCTCACCTGAAAGCTTTGGTGATGGAAACAGAAGGCTTTTTATCACAGGACAAGAAATCAGCCCTCAAAAACTCAACCGGCAGAAAATATTTTTTTGAAAAAATCCCTAAGCCCCGGGGTCACAATTTCAGCAAAAATCTGACTTTTGGCAATTCACTCAAAAATGGTGCCAGAAGCTTGCAAATGATCCCCTGAAAGCTTTGGCGATGGAAACAGAAGGCTTTTTATCACAGGACAAGAAATCAGCCCTCAAAAACTTAACCGCCAGAAAATATTTTTCTGAAAAAATACCTAAGCCCCGGGGTCACAATTTCTGCAAAAATCTGACTTTTGGCAATTCGCTCAAAAATGGTGCCAACCGGTTGTAAATGCTCACCTGAAAGCTTTGGTGATGGAAACAGAAGGCTTTTTATCACAGGACAAGAAATCAGCCCTCAAAAACTCAACCGGCAGAAAATATTTTTTTGAAAAAATCCCTAAGCCCCGGGGTCACAATTTCAGCAAAAATCTGACTTTTGGAAATTCACTCAAAAATGGTGCCAGAAGCTTGCAAATGATCCCCTGAAAGCTTTGGCGATGGAAACAGAAGGCTTTTTATCACAGGACAAGAAATCAGCCCTCAAAAACTTAACCGGCAGAAAAGATTTTTTTGAAAAAATCCGTAAGCCCCGGGGTCACAATTACAGCAAAAATCTGACTTTTGGCAATTCACTCAAAAATGGTGCCAGAAGCTTGCAAATGATCCCCTGAAAGCTTTGGCGATGGAAACAGAAGGCTTTTTATCACAGGACAAGAAATCAGCCCTCAAAAACTTAACCGCCAGAAAATATTTTTCTGAAAAAATCCCTAAGCCCCGGGGTCACAATTTCTGCAAAAATCTGACTTTTGGCAATTCACTCAAAAATGGTGCCAACCGGTTGTAAATGCTCACCTGAAAGCTTTGGTGATGGAAACAGAAGGCTTTTTATCACAGGACAAGAAATCAGCCCTCAAAAACTCAACCGGCAGAAAATATTTTTTTGAAAAAATCCCTAAGCCCCGGGGTCACAATTTCAGCAAAAATCTGACTTTTGGCAATTCACTCAAAAATGGTGCCAGAAGCTTGCAAATGATCCCCTGAAAGCTTTGGCGATGGAAACAGAAGGCTTTTTATCACAGGACAAGAAATCAGCCCTCAAAAACTTAACCGGCAGAAAAGATTTTTTTGAAAAAATCCGTAAGCCCCGGGGTCACAATTACAGCAAAAATCTGACTTTTGGCAATTCACTCAAAAATGGTGCCAGAAGCTTGCAAATGATCCCCTGAAAGCTTTGGCGATGGAAACAGAAGGCTTTTTATCACAGGACAAGAAATCAGCCCTCAAAAACTTAACCGCCAGAAAATATTTTTCTGAAAAAATCCCTAAGCCCCGGGGTCACAATTTCTGCAAAAATCTGACTTTTGGCAATTCACTCAAAAATGGTGCCAACCGGTTGTAAATGCTCACCTGAAAGCTTTGGTGATGGAAACAGAAGGCTTTTTATCACAGGACAAGAAATCAGCCCTCAAAAACTCAACCGGCAGAAAATATTTTTTTGAAAAAATCCGTAAGCCCCGGGGTCACAATTTCAGCAAAAATCTGACTTTTGGCAATTCACTCAAAAATGGTGCCAGAAGCTTGCAAATGATCCCCTGAAAGCTTTGGCGATGGAAACAGAAGGCTTTTTATCACAGGACAAGAAATCAGCCCTCAAAAACTTAACCGGCAGAAAAGATTTTTTTGAAAAAATCCGTAAGCCCCGGGGATCACAATTTCAGCAAAAATCTGACTTTTGGCAATTCACTCAAAAATGGTGCCAGAAGCTTGCAAATGATCCCCTGAAAGCTTTGGCGATGGAAACAGAAGGCTTTTTATCACAGGACAAGAAAACAGCCCTCAAAAACTTAACCGGCTTAAAATATTTCTTTGAAAAAATCCCTAAGCCCCGGGGTCAGAATTTCAGCAAAAATCTGACTTTTGGCAATTCACTCAAAAATGGTGCCAGAAGCTTGCAAATGATCCCCTGAAAGCTTTGGCGATGGAAACAGAAAGCTTTTTATCACAGGACAAGAAATCAGCCCTCAAAAACTTAACCGCCAGAAAATATTTTTCTGAAAAAATCCCTAAGCCCCGGGGTCACAATTTCAGCAAAAATCTGACTTTTGGCAATTCACTCTAAAATGGTGCCAGAAGCTTGCAAATGATCCCCTGAAAGCTTTGGCGATGGAAACAGAACGCTTTTTATCACAGGACAAGAAATCAGCCCTCAAAAACTTAACCGGCAGAAAATATTTTTTTGAAAAAATCCCTAAGCCCCGGGGTCACAATTACAGCAAAAATCTGACTTTTGGCAATTCACTCAAAAATGGTGCCAGAAGCTTGCAAATGATCCCCTGAAAGCTTTGGCGATGGAAACAGAAGGCTTTTTATCACAGGACAAGAAATCAGCCCTCAAAAACTTAACCGCCAGAAAATATTTTTCTGAAAAAATCCCTAAGCCCCGGGGTCACAATTTCTGCAAAAATCTGACTTTTGGCAATTCACTCAAAAATGGTGCCAACCGGTTGTAAATGCTCACCTGAAAGCTTTGGTGATGGAAACAGAAGGCTTTTTATCACAGGACAAGAAATCAGCCCTCAAAAACTCAACCGGCAGAAAATATTTTTTTGAAAAAATCCCTAAGCCCCGGGGTCACAATTTCAGCAAAAATCTGACTTTTGGCAATTCACTCAAAAATGGTGCCAGAAGCTTGCAAATGATCCCCTGAAAGCTTTGGCGATGGAAACAGAAGGCTTTTTATCACAGGACAAGAAATCAGCCCTCAAAAACTTAACCGCCAGAAAATATTTTTCTGAAAAAATCCCTAAGCCCCGGGGTCACAATTTCAGCAAAAATCTGACTTTTGGCAATTCACTCAAAAATGGTGCCAGAAGCTTGCAAATGATCCCCTGAAAGCTTTGGCAATGGAAACAGAAGGCTTTTTATCACAGGACAAGAAATCAGCCCTCAAAAACTTAACCGCCAGAAAATATTTTTCTGAAAAAATCCCTAAGCCCCAGGGTCACAATTTCAGCAAAAATTTGACTTTTGGCAATTCACTCTAAAATGGTGCCAGAAGCTTGCAAATGATCCCCTGAAAGCTTTGGCGATGGAAACAGAAGGCTTTTTATCACAGGACAAGAAATCAGCCCTCAAAAACTCAACCGGCAGAAAATATTTTTTTGAAAAAATCCCTAAGCCCCGGGGTCACAATTTCAGCAAAAATCTGACTTTTGGCAATTCACTCAAAAATGGTGCCAGAAGCTTGCAAATGATCCCCTGAAAGCTTTGGTGATGGAAACAGAAGGCTTTTTATCACAGGACAAGAAATCAGCCCTCAAAAACGTAACCGGCAGAAAATATTTTTTTGAAAAAATCCCTAAGCCTCGGGGTCACAATTTCAGCAAAAATCTGACTTTTGGCAATTCACTCAAAAATGGTGCCAGAAGCTTGCAAATGATCCCCTGAAAGCTTCGGCGATGGAAACAGAAGGCTTTTTATCACAGGACAAGAAATCAGCCCTCAAAAATGTAACCGGCAGAAAAGATTTTTTTGAAAAAATCCGTAAGCCCCGGGGATCACAATTTCAGCAAAAATCTGACTTTTGGCAATTCACTCAAAAATGGTGCCAGAAGCTTGCAAATGATCCCCTGAAAGCTTTGGCGATGGAAACAGAAGGCTTTTTATCACAGGACAAGAAAACAGCCCTCAAAAACTTAACCGGCTTAAAATATTTCTTTGAAAAAATCCCTAAGCCCCGGGGTCAGAATTTCAGCAAAAATCTGACTTTTGGCAATTCACTCAAAAATGGTGCCAGAATGATCCCCTGAAAGCTTTGGCGATGGAAACAGAAGGCTTTTTATCACAGGACAAGAAATCAGCCCTCAAAAACTTAACTGGCAGAAAATATTTTTCTGAAAAAATCCCTAAGCCCCGGGGTCACAATTTCTGCAAAAATCTGACTTTTGGCAATTCACTCAAAAATGGTGCCAACCGGTTGTAATTGCTCACCTGAAAGCTTTGGTGATGGAAACAGAAGGCTTTTTATCACAGGACAAGAAATCAGCCCTCAAAAACTCAACCGGCAGAAAATATTTTTTTGAAAAAATCCCTAAGCCCCGGGGTCACAATTTCAGCAAAAATCTGACTTTTGCCAATTCACTCAAAAATGGTGCCAGAAGCTTGCAAATGATCCCCTGAAAGCTTTGGTGATGGAAACAGAAGGCTTTTTATCACAGGACAAGAAATCAGCCCTCAAAAACGTAACCGGCAGAAAATATTTTTTTGAAAAAATCCCTAAGCCCCGGGGTCACAATTTCAGCAAAAATCTGACTTTTGGCAATTCACTCAAAAATGGTGCCAGAAGCTTGCAAATGATCCCCTGAAAGCTTTGGCGATGGAAACAGAAGGCTTTTTATCACAGGACAAGAAATCAGCCCTCAAAAAGTTAACCGGCAGAAAATATTTTTTTGAAAAAATCCCTAAGCCCCGGGGATCACAATTTCAGCAAAAATCTGACTTTTGGCAATTCACTCAAAGATGGTGCCAGAAGCTTGCAAATGATCCCCTGAAAGCTTTGGCGATGGAAACAGAAGGCTTTTTATCACAGGACAAGAAATAAGCCCTCAAAAACTTAACCGGCAGAAAAGATTTTTTTGAAAAAATCCCTAAGCCCCGGGGTCACAATTTCAGCAAAAATCTGACTTTTGGCAATTCACTCAAAAATGGTGCCAGAAGCTTGCAAATGATCCCCTGAAAGCTTTGGCGATGGAAACAGAAGGCTTTTTATCACAGGACAAGAAATCAGCCCTCAAAAACTTAACCGGCAGAAAATATTTTTCTGAAAAAATCCCTAAGCCCCGGGGTCACAATTTCAGCAAAAATCTGACTTTTGGCAATTCACTCAAAAATGGTGCCAGAAGCTTGCAAATGATCCCCTGAAAGCTTTGGCGATGGAAACAGAAGGCTTTTTATCACAGGACAAGAAATCAGCCCTCAAAAACTTAACCGGCAGAAAATATTTTTCTGAAAAAATCCCTAAGCCCCGGGGTCACAATTTCAGCAAAAATCTGACTTTTGGCAATTCACTCAAAAATGGTGCCAGAAGCTTGCAAATGATCCCCTGAAAGCTTTGGCGATGGAAACAGAAGGCTTTTTATCACCGGACAAGAAATCAGCCCTCAAAAACTTAACCGCCAGAAAATATTTTTCTGAAAAAATCCCTAAGCCCCGGGGTCACAATTTCAGCAAAAATCTGACTTTTGGCAATTCACTCAAAAATGGTGCCAGAAGCTTGCAAATGATCCCCTGAAAGCTTTGGCAATGGAAACAGAAGGCTTTTTATCACAGGACAAGAAATCAGCCCTCAAAAACGTAACCGGCAGAAAATATTTTTTTGAAAAAATCCCTAAGCCCCAGGGTCAGAATTTCAGCAAAAATCTGACTTTTGGCAATTCACTCAAAAATGGTGCCAGAAGCTTGCAAATGATCCCCTGAAAGCTTTGGCGATGGAAACAGAAGGCTTTTTATCACAGGACAAGAAATCAGCCCTCAAAAACTTAACCGGCAGAAAAGATTTTTTTGAAAAAATCCGTAAGCCCCGGGGATCACAATTTCAGTAAAAATCTGACTTTTGGCAATTCACTCAAAAATGGTGCCAGAAGCTTGCAAATGATCCCCTGAAAGCTTTGGCGATGGAAACAGAAGGCTTTTTATCACAGGACAAGAAATCAGCCCTCAAAAACTTAACCGGCAGAAAATATTTCTTTGAAAAAATCCCTAAGCCCCGGGGATCACAATTTCAGCAAAAATCTGACTTTTGGCAATTCACTCAAAAATGGTGCCAGAAGCTTGCAAATGATCCCCTGAAAGCTTTGGCAATGGAAACAGAAGGCTTTTTATCACAGGACAAGAAATCAGCCCTCAAATACTTAACCGGCAGAAAATATTTTTCGAAAAAATCCCTAAGCCCCGGGGTCACAATTTCAGCAAATATCTGACTTTTGGCAATTCACTCAAAAATGGTGCCAGAAGCTTGCAAATGATCCCCTGAAAGCTTTGGCAATGGAAACAGAAGGCTTTTTATCACAGGACAAGAAATCAGCCCTCAAAAACGTAACCGGCAGAAAATATTTTTTTGAAAAAATCCCTAAGCCCCGGGGTCAGAATTTCAGCAAAAATCTGACTTTTGGCAATTCACTCAAAAATGGTGCCAGAAGCTTGCAAATGATCCCCTGAAAGCTTTGGCGATGGAAACAGAAGGCTTTTTATCACAGGACAAGAAATCAGCCCTCAAAAACTTAACCGGCAGAAAATATTTTTCTGAAAAAATCCCTAAGCCCCGGGGTCACAATTTCAGCAAAAATCTGACTTTTGGCAATTCACTCAAAAATGGTGCCAGAAGCTTGCAAATGATCCCCTGAAAGCTTTGGCGATGGAAACAGAAGGCTTTTTATCACAGGACAAGAAATCAGCCCTCAAAAACTTAACCGCCAGAAAATATTTTTCTGAAAAAATCCCTAAGCCCCGGGGTCACAATTTCAGCAAAAATCTGACTTTTGGCAATTCACTCTAAAATGGTGCCAGAAGCTTGCAAATGATCCCCTGAAAGCTTTGGCAATGGAAACAGAAGGCTTTTTATCACAGGACAAGAAATCAGCCCTCAAAAACGTAACCGGCAGAAAATATTTTTTTGAAAAAATCCCTAAGCCCCGGGGTCACAATTTCAGCAAAAATCTGACTTTTGGCAATTCACTCAAAAATGGTGCCAGAAGCTTGCAAATGATCCCCTGAAAGCTTTGGCGATGGAAACAGAAGGCTTTTTATCACAGGACAAGAAATCAGCCCTCAAAAACTTAACCGGCAGAAAAGATTTTTTTGAAAAAATCCGTAAGCCCCGGGGATCACAATTTCAGTAAAAATCTGACTTTTTGCAATTCACTCAAAAATGGTGCCAGAAGCTTGCAAATGATCCCCTGAAAGCTTTGGCGATGGAAACATAAGGCTTTTTATCACAAGACAAGAAATCAGCCCTCAAAAACTTAACCGGCAGAAAATATTTCTTTGAAAAAATCCCTAAGCCCCGGGGTCACAATTTCAGCAAAAATCTGACTTTTGGCAATTCACTCAAAAATGGTGCCAGAAGCTTGCAAATGATCCCCTGAAAGCTTTGGCGATGGAAACAGAAGGCTTTTTATCACAGGACAAGAAATCAGCCCTCAAAAACTTAACCGGCAGAAAATATTTTATGAAAAAATCCCTAAGCCCCGGGGTCACAATTTCAGCAAAAATCTGACTTTTGGCAATTCACTCAAAAATGGTGCCAACCGGTTGTAAATGCTCACCTGAAAGTTTGGTGGTGGAAACAGAAGGCTTTTTATCACAGGACAAGAAATCAGCCCTCAAAAACTCAACCGGCAGAAAATATTTTTTTGAAAAAATCCCTAAGCCCCGGGGTCACAATTTCAGCAAAAATCTGACTTTTGGCAATTCACTCAAAAATGGTGCCAGAAGCTTGCAAATGATCCCCTGAAAGCTTTGGCGATGGAAACAGAAGGCTTTTTATCACAGGACAAGAAATCAGTCCTCAAAAACTTAACCGGCAGAAAAGATTTTTTTGAAAAAATCCGTAAGCCCCGGGGATCACAATTTCAGCAAAAATCTGACTTTTGGCAATTCACTCAAAAATGGTGCCAGAAGCTTGCAAATGATCCCCTGAAAGCTTTGGCGATGGAAACAGAAGGCTTTTTATCACAGGACAAGAAATCAGCCCTCAAAAACTTAACCGGCAGAAAATATTTCTTTGAAAAAATCCGTAAGCCCCGGGGTCAGAATATCAGCAAAAATCTGACTTTTGGCAATTCACTCAAAAATGGTGCCAGAAGCTTGCAAATGATCCCCTGAAAGCTTTGGCGATGGAAACAGAAGGCTTTTTATCACAGGACAAGAAATCAGCCCTCAAAAACTTAACCGGCAGAAAAGATTTTTTTGAAAAAATCCATAAGCCCCGGGGATTACAATTTCAGCAAAAATCTGACTTTTGGCAATTCACTCAAAAATGGTGCCAGAAGCTTGCAAATGATCCCCTGAAAGCTTTGGCGATGGAAACAGAAGGCTTTTTATCACAGGACAAGAAATCAGCCCTCAAAAACTTAACCGGCAGATAATATTTTTTTGAAAAAATCCCTAAGCCCCGGGGTCACAATTTCAGCAAAAATCTGACTTTTGGCAATTCACTCAAAAATGGTGCCAACCGGTTGTAAATGCTCACCTGAAAGCTTTGGTGATGGAAACAGAAGGCTTTTTATCACAGGACAAGAAATCAGCCCTCAAAAACTCAACCGGCAGAAAATATTTTTTTGAAAAAATCCCTAAGCCCCGGGGTCACAATTTCAGCAAAAATCTGACTTTTGGCAATTCACTCAAAAATGGTGCCAGAAGCTTGCAAATGATCCCCTGAAAGCTTTGGCGATGGAAACAGAAGGCTTTTTATCACAGGACAAGAAATCAGCCCTCAAAAACGTAACCGGCAGAAAATATTTTTTTGAAAAAATCCCTAAGCCCCGGTGTCACAATTTCAGCAAAAATCTGACTTTTGGCAATTCACTCAAAAATGGTGCCAGAAGCTTGCAAATGATCCCCAGAAAGCTTTGGCGATGGAAACAGAAGGCTTTTTATCACAGGACAAGAAATCAGCCCTCAAAAACTTAACCGGCAGAAAATATTTCTTTGAAAAAATCCCTAAGCCCCGGGGTCACAATTTCAGCAAAAATCTGACTTTTGGCAATTCACTCAAAAATGGTGCCAGAAGCTTGCAAATGATCCCCTGAAAGCTTTGGCGATGGAAACAGAAGGCTTTTTATCACAGGACAAGAAATCAGCCCTCAAAAACTTAACCGGCAGAAAAGATTTTTTTGAAAAAAATCCGTAAGCCCCGGGGATCACAATTTCAGCAAAAATCTGACTTTTGGCAATTCACTCTAAAATGGTGCCAGAAGCTTGCAAATGATCCCCTGAAAGCTTTGGCATTGGAAACAGAAGGCTTTTTATCACAGGACAAGAAATCAGCCCTCAAATACTTAACCGGCAGAAAATATTTTTTTGAAAAAATCCCTAAGCCCCGGGGTCACAATTTCAGCAAAAATCTGACTTTTGGCAATTCACTCAAAAATGGTGCCAGAAGCTTGCAAATGATCCCCTGAAAGCTTTGGCGATGGAAACAGAAGGCTTTTTATCACAGGACAAGAAATCAGCCCTCAAAAACTCAATCGGCAGAAAATATTTTTTTGAAAAAATCCCTAAGCCCCGGGGTCACAATTTCAGCAAAAATCTGACTTTTGGCAATTCACTCAAAAATGGTGCCAGAAGCTTGCAAATGATCCCCTGAAAGCTTTGGCGATGGAAACAGAAGGCTTTTTATCACAGGACAAGAAATCAGCCCTCAAAAACGTAACCGGCAGAAAATATTTTTTTGAAAAAATCCCTAAGCCCCGGGGTCACAATTTCAGCAAAAATCTGACTTTTGGCAATTCACTCAAAAATGGTGCCAGAAGCTTGCAAATGATCCCCAGAAAGCTTTGGCGATGGAAACAGAAGGCTTTTTATCACAGGACAAGAAATCAGCCCTCAAAAACTTAACCGGCAGAAAAGATTTTTTTGAAAAAATCCGTAAGCCCCGGGGATCACAATTTCAGCAAAAATCTGACTTTTGGCAATTGACTCAAAAATGGTGCCAGAAGCTTGCAAATGATCCCCTTAAAGCTTTGGCGATGGAAACAGAAGGCTTTTTATCACAGGACAAGAAATCAGCCCTCAAAAACTTAACCGGCAGAAAATATTTCTTTGAAAAAATCCCTAAGCCCCGGGGTCACAATTTCAGCAAAAATCTGACTTTTGGCAATTCACTCAAAAATGGTGCCAGAAGCTTGCAAATGATCCCCTGAAAGCTTTGGCGATGGAAACAGAAGGCTTTTTATCACAGGACAAGAAATCAGCCCTCAAAAACTTAACCGGCAGAAAATATTTTTTTGAAAAAATCCCTAAGCCCCGGGGTCACAATTACAGCAAAAATCTGACTTTTGGCAATTCACTCAAAAATGGTCCCAGAAGCTTGCAAATGATTCCCTGAAAGCTTTGGCGATGGAAACAGAAGGCTTTTTATCACAGGACAAGAAATCAGCCCTGAAAAACATCACCGCCAGAAAATATTTTTCTGAAAAAATCCCTAAGCCCCGGGGTCACAATTTCTACAAAAATCTGACTTTTGGCAAATCACTCAAAAATGGTGCCAACCGGTTGTAAATGCTCACCTGAAAGTTTGGTGATGGAAACAGAAGGCTTTTTATCACAGGACAAGAAATCAGCCCTCAAAAACTCAACCGGCAGAAAATATTTTTTTGAAAAAATCCCTAAGCCCCGGGGTCACAATTTCAGCAAAAATCTGACTTTTGGCAATTCACTCAAAAATGGTGCCAGAAGCTTGCAAATGATCCCCTGAAAGCTTTGGCGATGGAAACAGAAGGCTTTTTATCACAGGACAAGAAATCAGCCCTCAAAAACTTAACCGCCAGAAAATATTTTTCTGAAAAAATCCCTAAGCCCCGGGGTCACAATTTCAGCAAAAATCTGACTTTTGGCAATTCACTCAAAAATGGTGCCAGAAGCTTGCAAATGATCCCCTTAAAGCTTTGGCGATGGAAACAGAAGGCTTTTTATCACAGGACAAGAAATCAGCCCTCAAAAACTTAACCGGCAGAAAATATTTCTTTGAAAAAATCCCTAAGCCCCGGGGTCACAATTTCAGCAAAAATCTGACTTTTGGCAATTCATTCAAAAATGGTGCCAGAAGCTTGCAAATGATCCCCTGAAAGCTTTGGCGATGGAAACAGAAGGCTTTTTATCACAGGACAAGAAATCAGCCCTCAAAAACTTAACCGGCAGAAAAGATTTTTTTGAAAAAAATCCGTAAGCCACGGGGATCACAATTTCAGCAAAAATCTGACTTTTGGCAATTCACTCAAAAATGGTGCCAGAAGCTTGCAAATGATCCTCTGAAAGCTTTGGCAATGGAAACAGAAGGCTTTTTATCACAGGACAAGAAATCAGCCCTCAAATACTTAACCGGCAGAAAATATTTTTTTGAAAAAATCCCTAAGCCCCGGGGTCACAATTTCAGCAAAAATCTGACTTTTGGCAATTCACTCAAAAATGGTGCCAGAAGCTTGCAAATGATCCCCTGAAAGCTTTGGCGATGGAAACAGAAGGCTTTTTATCACAGGACAAGAAATCAGCCCTCAAAAACTTAACCGCCAGAAAATATTTTTCTGAAAAAATCCCTAAGCCCCGGGGTCACAATTTCAGCAAAAATCTGACTTTTGGCAATTCACTCTAAAATGGTGCCAGAAGCTTGCAAATGATCCCCTGAAAGCTTTGGCGATGGAAACAGAACGCTTTTTATCACAGGACAAGAAATCAGCCCTCAAAAACTTAACCGGCAGAAAATATTTTTTTGAAAAAATCCCTAAGCCCCGGGGTCACAATTACAGCAAAAATCTGACTTTTGGCAATTCACTCAAAAATGGTGCCAGAAGCTTGCACATGATCCCCTGAAAGCTTTGGCGATGGAAACAGAAGGCTTTTTATCACAGGACAAGAAATCAGCCCTGAAAAACTTCACCGCCAGAAAATATTTTTCTGAAAAAATCCCTAAGCCCCGGGGTCACAATTTCTGCAAAAATCTGACTTTTGGCAATTCACTCAAAAATGTTGCCAACCGGTTGTAAATGCTCACCTGAAAGCTTTGGTGATGGAAACAGAAGGCTTTTTATCACAGGACAAGAAATCAGCCCTCAAAAACTCAACCGGCAGAAAATATTTTTTTGAAAAAATCCCTAAGCCCCGGGGTCACAATTTCAGCAAAAATCTGACTTTTGGCAATTCACTCAAAAATGGTGCCAGAAGCTTGCAAATGATCCCCAGAAAGCTTTGGCGATGGAAACAGAAGGCTTTTTATCACAGGACAAGAAATCAGCCCTCAAAAACTTAACCGGCAGAAAAGATTTTTTTGAAAAAATCCGTAAGCCCCGGGGATCACAATTTCAGCAAAAATCTGACTTTTGGCAATTCACTCAAAAATGGTGCCAGAAGCTTGCAAATGATCCCCTTAAAGCTTTGGCGATGGAAACAGAAGGCTTTTTATCACAGGACAAGAAATCAGCCCTCAAAAACTTAACCGGCAGAAAATATTTCTTTGAAAAAATCCCTAAGCCCCGGGGTCACAATTTCAGCAAAAATCTGACTTTTGGCAATTCACTCAAAAATGGTGCCAGAAGCTTGCAAATGATCCCCTGAAAGCTTTGGCGATGGAAACAGAAGGCTTTTTATCACAGGACAAGAAATCAGCCCTCAAAAACTTAACCGCCAGAAAATATTTTTCTGAAAAAATCCCTAAGCCCCGGGGTCACAATTTCAGCAAAAATCTGACTTTTGGCAATTCACTCAAAAATGGTGCCAGAAGCTTGCAAATGATCCCCTGAAAGCTTTGGCGATGGAAACAGAAGGCTTTTTATCACAGGACAAGAAATCAGCACTCAAAAACTTAACCGGCAGAAAATATTTTTCTGAAAAAATCCCTAAGCCCCGGGGTCACAATTTCAGCAAAAATCTGACTTTTGGCAATTCACTCAAAAATGGTGCCAGAAGCTTGCAAATGATCCCCTGAAAGCTTTGGCGATGGAAACAGAAGGCTTTTTATCACAGGACAAGAAATCAGCCCTCAAAACCTTAACCGGCAGAAAATATTTTTTTGAAAAAATCCCTAAGCCCCGGGGTCACAATTTCAGCAAAAATCTGACTTTTGGCAATTCACTCAAAAATGGTGCCAACCGGTTGTAAATGCTCACCTGAAAGCTTTGGTGATGGAAACAGAAGGCTTTTTATCACAGGACAAGAAATCAGCCCTCAAAAACTCAACCGGCAGAAAATATTTTTTTGAAAAAATCCCTAAGCCCCGGGGTCACAATTTCAGCAAAAATCTGACTTTTGGCAATTCACTCAAAAATGGTGCCAGAAGCTTGCAAATGATCCCCTGAAAGCTTTGGCGATGGAAACAGAAGGCTTTTTATCACAGGACAAGAAATCAGCCCTCAAAAACGTAACCGGCAGAAAATATTTTTTTGAAAAAATCCCTAAGCCCCGGGGTCACAATTTCAGCAAAAATCTGACTTTTGGCAATTCACTCAAAAATGGTGCCAGAAGCTTGCAAATGATCCCCAGAAAGCTTTGGCGATGGAAACAGAAGGCTTTTTATCACAGGACAAGAAATCAGCCCTCAAAAACTTAACCGGCAGAAAAGATTTTTTTGAAAAAATCCGTAAGCCCCGGGGATCACAATTTCAGCAAAAATCTGACTTTTGGCAATTCACTCAAAAATGGGGCCGGAAGCTTGCAAATGATCCCCTTAAAGCTTTGGCGATGGAAACAGAAGGCTTTTTATCACAGGACAAGAAATCAGCCCTCAAAAACTTAACCGGCAGAAAATATTTCTTTGAAAAAATCCCTAAGCCCCGGGGTCAGAATTTCAGCAAAAATCTGACTTTTGGCAATTCACTCAAAAATGGTGCCAGAAGCTTGCAAATGATCCCCTGAAAGCTTTGGCGATGGAAACAGAAGGCTTTTTATCACAGGACAAGAAATCAGCCCTCAAAAACTTAACCGGCAGAAAAGATTTTTTTGAAAAAAATCCGTAAGCCCCGGGGATCACAATTTCAGCAAAAATCTGACTTTTGGCAATTCACTCAAAAATGGTGCCAGAAGCTTGCAAATGATCCTCTGAAAGCTTTGGCAATGGAAACAGAAGGCTTTTTATCACAGGACAAGAAATCAGCCCTCAAATACTTAACCGGCAGAAAATATTTTTTTGAAAAAATCCCTAAGCCCCGGGGTCACAATTACAGCAAAAATCTGACTTTTGGCAAATCACTCAAAAATGGTGCCAACCGGTTGTAAATGCTCACCTGAAAGTTTGGTGATGGAAACAGAAGGCTTTTTATCACAGGACAAGAAATCAGCCCTCAAAAACTCAACCGGCAGAAAATATTTTTTTGAAAAAATCCCTAAGCCCCGGGGTCACAATTTCAGCAAAAATCTGACTTTTGGCAATTCACTCAAAAATGGTGCCAGAAGCTTGCAAATGATCCCCTGAAAGCTTTGGCGATGGAAACAGAAGGCTTTTTATCACAGGACAAGAAATCAGCCCTCAAAAACTTAACCGCCAGAAAATATTTTTCTGAAAAAATCCCTAAGCCCCGGGGTCACAATTTCAGCAAAAATCTGACTTTTGGCAATTCACTCAAAAATGGTGCCAGAAGCTTGCAAATGATCCCCTTAAAGCTTTGGCGATGGAAACAGAAGGCTTTTTATCACAGGACAAGAAATCAGCCCTCAAAAACTTAACCGGCAGAAAATATTTCTTTGAAAAAATCCCTAAGCCCCGGGGTCACAATTTCAGCAAAAATCTGACTTTTGGCAATTCACTCAAAAATGGTGCCAGAAGCTTGCAAATGATCCCCTGAAAGCTTTGGCGATGGAAACAGAAGGCTTTTTATCACAGGACAAGAAATCAGCCCTCAAAAACTTAACCGGCAGAAAATATTTTTTTGAAAAAATCCCTAAGCCCCGGGGTCACAATTACAGCAAAAATCTGACTTTTGGCAATTCACTCTAAAATGGTGCCAGAAGCTTGCACATGATCCCCTGAAAGCTTTGGCGATGGAAACAGAAGGCTTTTTATCACAGGACAAGAAATCAGCCCTGAAAAACTTCACCGCCAGAAAATATTTTTCTGAAAAAATCCCTAAGCCCCGGGGTCACAATTTCTGCAAAAATCTGACTTTTGGCAATTCACTCAAAAATGTTGCCAACCGGTTGTAAATGCTCACCTGAAAGCTTTGGTGATGGAAACAGAAGGCTTTTTATCACAGGACAAGAAATCAGCCCTCAAAAACTCAACCGGCAGAAAATATTTTTTTGAAAAAATCCCTAAGCCCCGGGGTCACAATTTCAGCAAAAATCTGACTTTTGGCAATTCACTCAAAAATGGTGCCAGAAGCTTGCAAATGATCCCCAGAAAGCTTTGGCGATGGAAACAGAAGGCTTTTTATCACAGGACAAGAAATCAGCCCTCAAAAACTTAACCGGCAGAAAAGATTTCTTTGAAAAAATCCCTAAGCCCCGGGGTCACAATTTCAGCAAAAATCTGACTTTTGGCAATTCACTCAAAAATGGTGCCAGAAGCTTGCAAATGATCCCCTGAAAGCTTTGGCGATGGAAACAGAAGGCTTTTTATCACAGGACAAGAAATCAGCCCTCAAAAACTTAACCGCCAGAAAATATTTTTCTGTAAAAATCCCTAAGCCCCGGGGTCACAATTTCAGCAAAAATCTGACTTTTGGCAATTCACTCTAAAATGGTGCCAGAAGCTTGCAAATGATCCCCTGAAAGCTTTGGCGATGGAAACAGAACGCTTTTTATCACAGGACAAGAAATCAGCCCTCAAAAACTTAACCGGCAGAAAATATTTTTTTGAAAAAATCCCTAAGCCCCGGGGTCACAATTTCAGCAAAAATCTGACTTTTGGCAATTCACTCAAAAATGGTGCCAACCGGTTGTAAATGCTCACCTGAAAGCTTTGGTGATGGAAACAGAAGGCTTTTTATCACAGGACAAGAAATCAGCCCTCAAAAACTTAACCGGCAGAAAAGATTTCTTTGAAAAAATCCCTAAGCCCCGGGGTCACAATTTCAGCAAAAATCTGACTTTTGGCAATTCACTCAAAAATGGTGCCAGAAGCTTGCAAATGATCCCCTGAAAGCTTTGGCGATGGAAACAGAAGGCTTTTTATCACAGGACAAGAAATCAGCCCTCAAAAACTTAACCGCCAGAAAATATTTTTCTGAAAAAATCCCTAAGCCCCGGGGTCACAATTTCAGCAAAAATCTGACTTTTGGCAATTCACTCTAAAATGGTGCCAGAAGCTTGCAAATGATCCCCTGAAAGCTTTGGCGATGGAAACAGAACGCTTTTTATCACAGGACAAGAAATCAGCCCTCAAAAACTTAACCGGCAGAAAATATTTTTTTGAAAAAATCCCTAAGCCCCGGGGTCACAATTTCAGCAAAAATCTGACTTTTGGCAATTCACTCAAAAATGGTGCCAGAAGCTTGCAAATGATCCCCTGAAAGCTTTGGCGATGGAAACAGAAGGCTTTTTATCACAGGACAAGAAATCAGCCCTCAAATACTTAACCGGCAGAAAATATTTTTTTGAAAAAATCCCTAAGCCCCGGGGTCACAATTTCAGCAAAAATCTGACTTTTGGCAATTCACTCAAAAATGGTGCCAGAAGCTTGCAAATGATCCCCTGAAAGCTTTGGCGATGGAAACAGAAGGCTTTTTATCACAGGACAAGAAATCAGCCCTCAAAAACTTAACCGGCAGAAAATATTTTTCTGAAAAAATCCCTAAGCCCCGGGGTCACAATTTCAGCAAAAATCTGACTTTTGGCAATTCACTCAAAAATGGTGCCAGAAGCTTGCAAATGATCCCCTGAAAGCTTTGGCGATGGAAACAGAAGGCTTTTTATCACAGGACAAGAAATCAGCCCTCAAAAACTTAACCGCCAGAAAATATTTTTCTGAAAAAATCCCTAAGCCCCGGGGTCACAATTTCAGCAAAAATCTGACTTTTGGCAATTCACTCTAAAATGGTGCCAGAAGCTTGCAAATGATCCCCTGAAAGCTTTGGCGATGGAAACAGAACGCTTTTTATCACAGGACAAGAAATCAGCCCTCAAAAATTTAACCGGCAGAAAATATTTTTTTGAAAAAATCCCTAAGCCCCGGGGTCACAATTTCAGCAAAAATCTGACTTTTGGCAATTCACTCAAAAATGGTGCCAACCGGTTGTAAATGCTCACCTGAAAGCTTTGGTGATGGAAACAGAAGGCTTTTTATCACAGGACAAGAAATCAGCCCTCAAAAACTCAACCGGCAGAAAATATTTTTTTGAAAAAATCCCTAAGCCCCGGGGTCACAATTTCAGCAAAAATCTGACTTTTGGCAATTCACTCAAAAATGGTGCCAGAAGCTTGCAAATGATCCCCTGAAAGCTTTGGCGATGGAAACAGAAGGCTTTTTATCACAGGACAAGAAATCAGCCCTCAAAAACGTAACCGGCAGAAAATATTTTTTTGAAAAAATCCCTAAGCCCCGGGGTCACAATTTCAGCAAAAATCTGACTTTTGGCAATTCACTCAAAAATGGTGCCAGAAGCTTGCAAATGATCCCCAGAAAGCTTTGGCGATGGAAACAGAAGGCTTTTTATCACAGGACAAGAAATCAGCCCTCAAAAACTTAACCGGCAGAAAAGATTTTTTTGAAAAAATCCGTAAGCCCCGGGGATCACAATTTCAGCAAAAATCTGACTTTTGGCAATTCACTCAAAAATGGGGCCAGAAGCTTGCAAATGATCCCCTTAAAGCTTTGGCGATGGAAACAGAAGGCTTTTTATCACAGGACAAGAAATCAGCCCTCAAAAACTTAACCGGCAGAAAATATTTCTTTGAAAAAATCCCTAAGCCCCGGGGTCAGAATTTCAGCAAAAATCTGACTTTTGGCAATTCACTCAAAAATGGTGCCAGAAGCTTGCAAATGATCCCCTGAAAGCTTTGGCGATGGAAACAGAAGGCTTTTTATCACAGGACAAGAAATCAGCCCTCAAAAACTTAACCGGCAGAAAATATTTTTTTGAAAAAATCCCTAAGCCCCGGGGTCACAATTTCAGCAAAAATCTGACTTTTGGCAATTCACTCTAAAATGGTGCCAGAAGCTTGCAAATGATCTCCTGAAAGCTTTGGCGATGGAAACAGAACGCTTTTTATCACAGGACAAGAAATCAGCCCTCAAAAACTTAACCGGCAGAAAATATTTTTTTGAAAAAATCCCTAAGCCCCGGGGTCACAATTACAGCAAAAATCTGCCTTTTAGCAATTCACTCAAAAATGGTGCCAGAAGCTTGCAAATGATCCCCTGAAAGCTTTGGCGATGGAAACAGAAGGCTTTTTATCACAGGACAAGAAATCATCCCTGAAAAACTTCACCGCCAGAAAATATTTTTCTGAAAAAATCCCTAAGCCCCGGGGTCACAATTTCTGCAAAAATCTGACTTTTGGCAATTCACTCAAAAATGGTGCCAACCGGTTGTAAATGCTCACCTGAAAGATTTGGTGATGGAAACAGAAGGCTTTTTATCACAGGACAAGAAATCAGCCCTCAAAAACTCAACCGGCAGAAAATATTTTTTTGAAAAAATCCGTAAGCCCCGGGGATCACAATTTCAGCAAAAATCTGACTTTTGGCAATTCACTCAAAAATGGTGCCCGAAGCTTGCAAATGATCCTCTGAAAGCTTTGGCAATGGAAACAGAAGGCTTTTTATCACAGGACAAGAAATCAGCCCTGAAAAACTTCACCGCCAGAAAATATTTTTCTGAAAAAATCCCTAAGCCCCGGGGTCACAATTTCTGCAAAAATCTGACTTTTGGCAATTCACTCAAAAATGTTGCCAACCGGTTGTAAATGCTCACCTGAAAGCTTTGGTGATGGAAACAGAAGGCTTTTTATCACAGGACAAGAAATCAGCCCTCAAAAACTCAACCGGCAGAAAATATTTTTTTGAAAAAATCCCTAAGCCCCGGGGTCACAATTTCAGCAAAAATCTGACTTTTGGCAATTCACTCAAAAATGGTGCCAGAAGCTTGCAAATGATCCCCGGAAAGCTTTGGCGATGGAAACAGAAGGCTTTTTATCACAGGACAAGAAATCAGCCCTCAAAAACTTAACCGGCAGAAAAGATTTTTTTGAAAAAATCCGTAAGCCCCGGGGATCACAATTTCAGCAAAAATCTGACTTTTGGCAATTCACTCAAAAATGGTGCCAGAAGCTTGCAAATGATCCCCTTAAAGCTTTGGCGATGGAAACAGAAGGCTTTTTATCACAGGACAAGAAATCAGCCCTCAAAAACTTAACCGGCAGAAAATATTTCTTTGAAAAAATCCCTAAGCCCCGGGGTCACAATTTCAGCAAAAATCTGACTTTTGGCAATTCACTCAAAAATGGTGCCAGAAGCTTGCAAATGATCCCCTGAAAGCTTTGGCGATGGAAACAGAAGGCTTTTTATCACAGGACAAGAAATCAGCCCTCAAAAACTTAACCGGCAGAAAATATTTTTTTGAAAAAATCCCTAAGCCCCGGGGTCACAATTTCAGCAAAAATCTGACTTTTGGCAATTCACTCAAAAATGGTGCCAACCGGTTGTAAATGCTCACCTGAAAGCTTTGGTGATGGAAACAGAAGGCTTTTTATCACAGGACAAGAAATCAGCCCTCAAAAACTCAACCGGCAGAAAATATTTTTTTGAAAAAATCCCTAAGCCCCGGGGTCACAATTTCAGCAAAAATCTGACTTTTGGCAATTCACTCAAAAATGGTGCCAGAAGCTTGCAAATGATCCCCTGAAAGCTTTGGCGATGGAAACAGAAGGCTTTTTATCACAGGACAAGAAATCAGCCCTCAAAAACGTAACCGGCAGAAAAGATTTTTTTGAAAAAATCCCTAAGCCCCGGGGTCACAATTTCAGCAAAAATCTGACTTTTGGCAATTCACTCAAAAATGGTGCCAGAAGCTTGCAAATGATCCCCAGAAAGCTTTGGCGATGGAAACAGAAGGCTTTTTATCACAGGACAAGAAATCAGCCCTCAAAAACTTAACCGGCAGAAAAGATTTTTTTGAAAAAATCCGTAAGCCCCGGGGATCACAATTTCAGCAAAAATCTGACTTTTGGCAATTCACTCAAAAATGGTGCCAGAAGCTTGCAAATGATCCCCTTAAAGCTTTGGCGATGGAAACAGAAGGCTTTTTATCACAGGACAAGAAATCAGCCCTCAAAAACTTAACCGGCAGAAAATATTTCTTTGAAAAAATCCCTAAGCCCCGGGGTCACAATTTCAGCAAAAATCTGACTTTTGGCAATTCACTCAAAAATGGTGCCAGAAGCTTGCAAATGATCCCCTGAAAGCTTTGGCGATGGAAACAGAAGGCTTTTTATCACAGGACAAGAAATCAGCCCTCAAAAACTTAACCGGCAGAAAATATTTTTTTGAAAAAATCCCTAAGCCCCGGGGTCACAATTTCAGCAAAAATCTGACTTTTGGCAATTCACTCAAAAATGGTGCCAACCGGTTGTAAATGCTCACCTGAAAGCTTTGGTGATGGAAACAGAAGGCTTTTTATCACAGGACAAGAAATCAGCCCTCAAAAACTCAACCGGCAGAAAATATTTTTTTGAAAAAATCCCTAAGCCCCGGGGTCACAATTTCAGCAAAAATCTGACTTTTGGCAATTCACTCAAAAATGGTGCCAGAAGCTTGCAAATGATCCCCTGAAAGCTTTGGCGATGGAAACAGAAGGCTTTTTATCACAGGACAAGAAATCAGCCCTCAAAAACGTAACCGGCAGAAAAGATTTTTTTGAAAAAATCCCTAAGCCCCGGGGTCACAATTTCAGCAAAAATCTGACTTTTGGCAATTCACTCAAAAATGGTGCCAGAAGCTTGCAAATGATCCCCAGAAAGCTTTGGCGATGGAAACAGAAGGCTTTTTATCACAGGACAAGAAATCAGCCCTCAAAAACTTAACCGGCAGAAAAGATTTTTTTGAAAAAATCCGTAAGCCCCGGGGATCACAATTTCAGCAAAAAACTGACTTTTGGCAATTCACTCAAAAATGGTGACAGAAGCTTGCAAATGATCCCCTTAAAGCTTTGGCGATGGAAACAGAAGGCTTTTTGTCACAGGACAAGAAATCAGCCCTCAAAAACTTAACCGGCAGAAAATATTTCTTTGAAAAAATCCCTAAGCCCCGGGGTCACAATTTCAGCAAAAATCTGACTTTTGGCAATTCACTCAAAAATGGTGCCAGAAGCTTGCAAATGATACCCTGAAAGCTTTGGCGATGGAAACAGAAGGCTTTTTATCACAGGACAAGAAATCAGCCCTCAAAAACTTAACCGGCAGAAAAGATTTTTTTGAAAAAAATCCGTAAGCCCCGGGGATCACAATTTCAGCAAAAATCTGACTTTTGGCAATTCACTCAAAAATGGTGCCAGAAGCTTGCAAATGATCCTCTGAAAGCTTTGGCAATGGAAACAGAAGGCTTTTTATCACAGGACAAGAAATCAGCCCTCAAATACTTAACCGGCAGAAAATATTTTTTTGAAAAAATCCCTAAGCCCCGGGGTCACAATTTCAGCAAAAATCTGACTTTTGGCAATTCACTCTAAAATGGTGCCAGAAGCTTGCAAATGATCTCCTGAAAGCTTTGGCGATGGAAACAGAACGTTTTTTATCACAGGACAAGAAATCAGCCCTCAAAAACTTAACCGGCATAAAATATTTTTTTGAAAAAATCCCTAAGCCCCGGGGTCACAATTACAGCAAAAATCTGACTTTTGGCAATTCACTCAAAAATGGTGCCAGAAGCTTGCAAATGATCCCCTGAAAGCTTTGGCGATGGAAACAGAAGGCTTTTTATCACAGGACAAGAAATCAGCCCTGAAAAACTTCACCGCCAGAAAATATTTTTCTGAAAAAATCCCTAAGCCCCGGGGTCACAATTTCTGCAAAAATCTGACTTTTGGCAATTCACTCAAAAATGTAGCCAACCGGTTGTAAATGCTCACCTGAAAGTTTGGTGATGGAAACAGAAGGCTTTTTATCACAGGACAAGAAATCAGCCCTCAAAAACTTAACCGGCAGAAAAGATTTTTTTGAAAAAAATCCGTAAGCCCCGGGGATCACAATTTCAGCAAAAATCTGACTTTTGGCAATTCACTCAAAAATGGTGCCAGAAGCTTGCAAATGATCCTCTGAAAGCTTTGGCAATGGAAACAGAAGGCTTTTTATCACAGGACAAGAAATCAGCCCTCAAATACTTAACCGGCAGAAAATATTTTTTTGAAAAAATCCCTAAGCCCCGGGGTCACAATTTCAGCAAAAATCTGACTTTTGGCAATTCACTCAAAAATGGTGCCAGAAGCTTGCAAATGATCTCCTGAAAGCTTTGGCGATGGAAACAGAACGCTTTTTATCACAGGACAAGAAATCAGCCCTCAAAAACTTAACCGGCAGAAAATATTTTTTTGAAAAAATCCCTAAGCCCCGGGGTCACAATTACAGCAAAAATCTGACTTTTGGCAATTCACTCAAAAATGGTGCCAGAAGCTTGCAAATGATCCCCTGAAAGCTTTGGCAATGGAAACAGAAGGCTTTTTATCACAGGACAAGAAATCAGCCCTGAAAAACTTCACCGCCAGAAAATATTTTTCTGAAAAAATCCCTAAGCCCCGGGGTCACAATTTCTGCAAAAATCTGACTTTTGGCAATTCACTCAAAAATGTTGCCAACCGGTTGTAAATGCTCACCTGAAAGCTTTGGTGATGGAAACAGAAGGCTTTTTATCACAGGACAAGAAATCAGCCCTCAAAAACTCAACCGGCAGAAAATATTTTTTTGAAAAAATCCCTAAGCCCCGGGGGTCACAATTTCAGCAAAAATCTGACTTTTGGCAATTCACTCAAAAATGGTGCCAGAAGCTTGCAAATGATCCCCTGAAAGCTTTGGTGATGGAAACAGAAGGCTTTTTATCACAGGACAAGAAATCAGCCCTCAAAAATGTAACCGGCAGAAAATATTTTTTTGAAAAAATCCCTAAGCCCCGGGGTCACAATTTCAGCAAAAATCTGACTTTTGGCAATTCACTCAAAAATGGTGCCAGAAGCTTGCAAATGATCCCCTGAAAGCTTCGGCGATGGAAATAGAAGGCTTTTTATCACAGGACAAGAAATCAGCCCTCAAAAACTTAACAGGCAGAAAAGATTTTTTTGAAAAAATCCGTAAGCCCCGGGGATCACAATTTCAGCAAAAATCTGACTTTTGGCAATTCACTCAAAAATGGTGCCAGAAGCTTGCAAATGATCCCCTGAAAGCTTTGGCGATGGAAACAGAACGCTTTTTATCACAGGACAAGAAATCAGCCCTCAAAAACTTAACCGGCAGAAAAGATTTCTTTGAAAAAATCCCTAAGCCCCGGGGTCAGAATTTCAGCAAAAATCTGACTTTTGGCAATTCACTCAAAAATGGTGCCAGAAGCTTGCAAATGATCCCCTGAAAGCTTTGGCGATGGAAACAGAAGGCTTTTTATCACAGGACAAGAAATCAGCCCTCAAAAACGTAACCGGCAGAAAATATTTTTTTGAAAACATCCCTAAGCCCCGGGGTCACAATTTCAGCAAAAATCTGACTTTTGGCAATTCACTCAAAAATGTTGCCAACCGGTTGTAAATGCTCACCTGAAAGCTTTGGTGATGGAAACAGAAGGCTTTTTATCACAGGACAAGAAATCAGCCCTCAAAAACTCAACCGGCAGAAAATATTTTTTTGAAAAAATCCCTAAGCCCCGGGGTCACAATTTCAGCAAAAATCTGACTTTTGGCAATTCACTCAAAAATGGTGCCAGAAGCTTGCAAATGATCCCCTGAAAGCTTTGGTGATGGAAACAGAAGGCTTTTTATCACAGGACAAGAAATCAGCCCTCAAAAACGTAACCGGCAGAAAATATTTTTTTGAAAAAATCCCTAAGCCCCGGGGTCACAATTTCAGCAAAAATCTGACTTTTGGCAATTCACTCAAAAATGGTGCCAGAAGCTTGCAAATGATCCCCTGAAAGCTTCGGCGATGGAAATAGAAGGCTTTTTATCACAGGACAAGAAATCAGCCCTCAAAAACTTAACCGGCAGAAAAGATTTTTTTGAAAAAATCCGTAAGCCCCAGGGATCACAATTTCAGCAAAAATCTGACTTTTGGCAATTCACTCAAAAATGGTGCCAGAAGCTTGCAAATGATCCCCTGAAAGCTTTGGCGATGGAAACAGAACGCTTTTTATCACAGGACAAGAAATCAGCCCTCAAAAACTTAACCGGCAGAAAAGATTTCTTTGAAAAAATCCCTAAGCCCCGGGGTCAGAATTTCAGCAAAAATCTGACTTTTGGCAATTCACTCAAAAATGGTGCCAGAAGCTTGCAAATGATCTCCTGAAAGCTTTGGTGATGGAAACAGAAGGCTTTTTATCACAGGACAAGAAATCAGCCCTCAAAAACTTAACCGCCAGAAAATATTTTTTTGAAAAAATCCCTAAGCCCCGGGGTCACAATTTCAGCAAAAATCTGACTTTGGGCAATTCACTCTAAAATGGTGCCAGAAGCTTGCAAATGATCCCCTGAAAGCTTTGGCGGTGGAAACAGAAGGCTTTTTATCACAGGACAAGAAATCAGCCCGCAAAAACTTAACCGGCAGAAAAGATTTTTTTGAAAAAATCCGTAAGCCCCGGGGATCACAATTTCAGCAAAAATCTGACTTTTGGCAATTCACTCAAAAATGGTGCCAGAAGCTTGCAAATGATCCCCTGAAAGCTTTGGCGATGGAAACAGAAGGCTTTTTATCACAGGACAAGAAATCAGCCCTCAAAAACTTAACCGGCAGAAAATATTTCTTTGAAAAAATCCCTAAGCCCCGGGGTCACAATTTCAGCAAAAATCTGACTTTTGGCAATTCACTCAAAAATGGTGCCAGAAGCTTGCAAATGATCCCCTGAAAGCTTTGGCAATGGAAACAGAAGGCTTTTTATCACAGGACAAGAAATCAGCCCTCAAATACTTAACCGGCAGAAAATATTTTTTTGAAAAAATCCCTAAGCCCCGGGGTCACAATTTCAGCAAAAATCTGACTTTTGGCAATTCACTCAAAAATGGTGCCACAAGCTTGCAAATGATCCCCTGAAAGCTTTGGCGATGGAAACAGAAGGCTTTTTATCACAGGACAAGAAATCAGCCCTCAAAAACTTAACCGCCAGAAAATATTTTTTTGAAAAAATCCCTAAGCCCCGGGGTCACAATTACAGCAAAAATCTGACTTTTGGCAATTCACTCAAAAATGGTGCCAGAAGCTTGCAAATGATCCCCTGAAAGCTTTGGCGATGGAAACAGAAGGCTTTTTATCACAGGACAAGAAATCAGCCCTGAAAAACTTCACCGCCAGAAAATATTTTTCTGAAAAAATCCCTAAGGCCCGGGGTCACAATTTCTGCAAAAATCTGACTTTTGGCAATTCACTCAAAAATGTTGCCAACCGGTTGGAAATGCTCACCTGAAAGCTTTGGTGATGGAAACAGAAGGCTTTTTATCACAGGACAAGAAATCAGCCCTCAAAAACTCAACCGGCAGAAAATATTTTTTTGAAAAAATCCCTAAGCACCGGGGTCACAATTTCAGCAAAAATCTGACTTTTGGCAATTCACTCAAAAATGGTGCCAGAAGCTTGCAAATGATCCCCTGAAAGCTTTGGTGATGGAAACAGAAGGCTTTTTATCACAGGACAAGAAATCAGCCCTCAAAAACTTAACCGGCAGAAAAGATTTTTTTGAAAAAATCCCTAAGCCCCGGGGATCACAATTTCAGCAAAAATCTGACTTTTGGCAATTCACTCAAAAATGGTGCCAGAAGCTTGCAAATGATCCCCTGAAAGCTTTGGCGATTTAAACAGAAGGCTTTTTATCACAGGACAAGAAATCAGCCCTCAAAAACTTAACCGGCAGAAAAGATTTCTTTGAAAAAATCCCTAAGCCCCGGGGTCAGAATTTCAGCAAAAATCTGACTTTTGGCAATTCACTCAAAAATGGTGCCAGAAGCTTGCAAATGATCCCCTGAAAGCTTTGGCGATGGAAACAGAAGGCTTTTTATCACAGGACAAGAAATCAGCCCTCAAAAACTTAACCGGCAGAAAAGATTTCTTTGAAAAAATCCCTAAGCCCCGGGGTCACAATTTCAGCAAAAATCTGACTTTTGGCAATTCACTCAAAAATGGTGCCAACCGGTTGTAAATGCTCACCTGAAAGTTTGGTGATGGAAACAGAAGGCTTTTTATCACAGGACAAGAAATCAGCCCTCAAAAACTCAACCGGCAGAAAATATTTTTTTGAAAAAATCCCTAAGCCCCGGGGTCACAATTTCAGGAAAAATCTGACTTTTGGCAATTCACTCAAAAATGGTGCCAACCGGTTGTAAATGCTCACCTGAAAGTTTGGTGATGGAAACAGAAGGCTTTTTATCACAGGACAAGAAATCAGCCCTCAAAAACTTAACCGCCAGAAAATATTTTTCTGAAAAAATCCCTAAGCCCCGGGGTCACAATTTCAGCAAAAATCTGACTTTGGGCAATTCACTCTAAAATGGTGCCAGAAGCTTGCAAATGATTCCCTGAAAGCTTTGGCGGTGGAAACAGAAGGCTTTTTATCACAGGACAAGAAATCAGCCCTCAAAAACTTAACCGCCAGAAAATATTTTTCTGAAAAAATCCCTAAGCCCTTGGGTCACAATTTCAGCAAAAATCTGACTTTTGGCAATTCACTCAAAAATGGTGCCAGAAGCTTGCAAATGATCCCCTGAAAGCTTTGGCGATGGAAACAGAAGGCTTTTTATCACAGGACAAGAAATCAGCCCTCAAAAACGTAACCGGCAGAAAATATTTTTTTGAAAAAATCCCTAAGCCCCGGGGTCACAATTTCAGCAAAAATCTGACTTTTGGCAATTCACTCAAAAATGGTGCCAGAAGCTTGCAAATGATCCCCTGAAAGCTTTGGCGATGGAAACAGAAGGCTTTTTATCACAGGACAAGAAATCAGCCCTCAAAAACTTAACCGGCAGAAAAGATTTTTTTGAAAAAATCCGTAAGCCCCGGGGATCACAATTTCAGCAAAAATCTGACTTTTGGCAATTCACTCAAAAATGGTGCCAGAAGCTTGCAAATGATCCCCTGAAAGCTTTGGCGATGGAAACAGAAGGCTTTTTATCACAGGACAAGAAATCAGCCCTCAAAAACTTAACCGGCAGAAAATATTTCTTTGAAAAAATCCCTAAGCCCCGGGGTCACAATTTCAGCAAAAATCTGACTTTTGGCAATTCACTCAAAAATGGTGCCAGAAGCTTGCAAATGATCCCCTGAAAGCTTTGGCAATGGAAACAGAAGGCTTTTTATCACAGGACAAGAAATCAGCCCTCAAATACTTAACCGGCAGAAAATATTTTTTTGAAAAAATCCCTAAGCCCCGGGGTCACAATTTCAGCAAAAATCTGACTTTTGGCAATTCACTCTAAAATGGTGCCACAAGCTTGCAAATGATCCCCTGAAAGCTTTGGCGATGGAAACAGAAGGCTTTTTATCACAGGACAAGAAATCAGCCCTCAAAAACTTAACCGCCAGAAAATATTTTTCTGAAAAAATCCCTAAGCCCCGGGGTCACAATTTCAGCAAAAATCTGACTTTTGGCAATTCACTCTAAAATGGTGCCAGAAGCTTGCAAATGATCCCCTGAAAGCTTTGGCGATGGAAACAGAAGGCTTTTTATCACAGGACAAGAAATCAGCCCTCAAAAACTTCACCGCCAGAAAATATTTTTTTGAAAAAATCCCTAAGCCCCGGGATCACAATTACAGCAAAAATCTGACTTTTGGCAATTCACTCAAAAATGGTGCCAGAAGCTTGCAAATGATCCCCTGAAAGCTTTGGCGATGGAAACAGAAGGCTTTTTATCACAGGACAAGAAATCAGCCCTGAAAAACTTCACCGCCAGAAAATATTTTTCTGAAAAAATCCCTAAGCCCCGGGGTCACAATTTCTGCAAAAATCTGACTTTTGGCAATTCACTCAAAAATGGTGCCAGAAGCTTACAAATGATCCCCTGAAAGCTTTGGCGATGGAAACAGAAGGCTTTTTATCACAGGACAAGAAATCAGCCCTCAAAAACTTAACCGGCAGAAAAGATTTCTTTGAAAAAATCCCTAAGCCCCGGGGTCACAATTTCAGCAAAAATCTGACTTTTGGCAATTCACTCAAAAATGGTGCCAACCGGTTGTAAATGCTCACCTGAAAGTTTGGTGATGGAAACAGAAGGCTTTTTATCACAGGACAAGAAATCAGCCCTCAAAAACTCAACCGGCAGAAAATATTTTTTTGAAAAAATCCCTAAGCCCCGGGGTCACAATTTCAGGAAAAATCTGACTTTTGGCAATTCACTCAAAAATGGTGCCAGAAGCTTGCAAATGATCCCCTGAAAGCTTTGGCGATGGAAACAGAAGGCTTTTTATCACAGGACAAGAAATCAGCCCTCAAAAACTTAACCGCCAGAAAATATTTTTCTGAAAAAATCCCTAAGCCCCGGGGTCACAATTACAGCAAAAATCTGACTTTGGGCAATTCACTCTAAAATGGTGCCAGAAGCTTGCAAATGATCCCCTGAAAGCTTTGGCGATGGAAAAAGAAGGCTTTTTATCACAGGACAAGAAATCAGCCCTCAAAAACGTAACCGGCAGAAAATATTTTTTTGAAAAAATCCCTAAGCCCCGGGGTCAGAATTTCAGCAAAAATCTGACTTTTGGCAATTCACTCAAAAATGGTGCCAGAAGCTTGCAAATGATCCCCTGAAAGCTTTGGCGATGGAAACAGAAGGCTTTTTATCACAGGACAAGAAATCAGCCCTCAAAAACTTAACCGGCAGAAAATATTTTTTTGAAAAAATCCCTAAGCCCCGGGGTCACAATTTCAGGAAAAATCTGACTTTTGGCAATTCACTCAAAAATGGTGCCAACCGGTTGTAAATGCTCACCTGAAAGTTTGGTGATGGAAACAGAAGGCTTTTTATCACAGGACAAGAAATCAGCCCTCAAAAACTCAACCGGCAGAAAATATTTTTTTGAAAAAATCCCTAAGCCCCGGGGTCACAATTTCAGGAAAAATCTGACTTTTGGCAATTCACTCAAAAATGGTGCCAGAAGCTTGCAAATGATCCCCTGAAAGCTTTGGCGATGGAAACAGAAGGCTTTTTATCACAGGACAAGAAATCAGCCCTCAAAAACTTAACCGCCAGAAAATATTTTTCTGAAAAAATCCCTAAGCCCCGGGGTCACAATTACAGCAAAAATCTGACTTTGGGCAATTCACTCTAAAATGGTGCCAGAAGCTTGCAAATGATCCCCTGAAAGCTTTGGCGATGGAAAAAGAAGGCTTTTTATCACAGGACAAGAAATCAGCCCTCAAAAACGTAACCGGCAGAAAATATTTTTTTGAAAAAATCCCTAAGCCCCGGGGTCACAATTTCAGCAAAAATCTGACTTTTGGCAATTCACTCAAAAATGGTGCCAGAAGCTTGCAAATGATCCCCTGAAAGCTTTGGCGATGGAAACAGAAGGCTTTTTATCACAGGACAAGAAATCAGCCCTCAAAAACTTAACCGGCAGAAAATATTTCTTTGAAAAAATCCCTAAGCCCCGGGGTCACAATTTCAACAAAAATCTGACTTTTGGCAATTCACTCAAAAATGGTGCCAGAAGCTTGCAAATGATCCCCTGAAAGCTTTGGTGATGGAAACAGAAGGCTTTTTATCACAGGACAAGAAATCAGCCCTCAAAAACGTAACCGGCAGAAAATATTTTTTTGAAAAAATCCCTAAGCCCCGGGGTCACAATTTCAGCAAAAATCTGACTTTTGGCAATTCACTCAAAAATGGTGCCACAAGCTTGCAAATGATCCCCTGAAAGCTTTGGCGATGGAAACAGAAGGCTTTTTATCACAGGACAAGAAATCAGCCCTCAAAAACTTAACCGGCAGAAAATATTTCTTTGAAAAAATCCCTAAGCCCCGGGGTCACAATTTCAGCAAAAATCTGACTTTTGGCAATTCACTCTAAAATGGTGCCAGAAGCTTGCAAATGATCCCCTGAAAGCTTTGGCGATGGAAACAGAAGGCTTTTTATCACAGGACAAGAAATCAGCCCTCAAAAACTTAACCGCCAGAAAATATTTTTTTGAAAAAATCCCTAAGCCCCGGGGTCACAATTTCTGCAAAAATCTGACTTTTGGCAATTCACTCAAAAATCGTGCCAGAAGCTTGCAAATGATCCCCTGAAAGCTTTGGCGATGGAAACAGAAGGCTTTTTATCACAGGACAAGAAATCAGCCCTGAAAAACTTCACCGCCAGAAAATATTTTTCTGAAAAAATCCCTAAGCCCCGGGGTCACAATTTCAGCAAAAATCTGACTTTTGGCAATTCACTCAAAAATGGTGCCAGAAGCTTGCAAATGATCCCCTGAAAGCTTCGGCGATTGAAATAGAAGGCTTTTTATCACAGGACAAGAAATCAGCCCTCAAAAACGTAACCGGCAGAAAAGATTTTTTTGAAAAAATCCCTAAGCCCCGGGGATCACAATTTCAGCAAAAATCTGACTTTTGGCAATTCACTCAAAAATGGTGCCAGAAGCTTGCAAATGATCCCCTGAATGCTTTGGAGATGGAAACAGAAGGCTTTTTATCACAGGACAAGAAATCAGCCCTCAAAAACTTAACCAGCAGAAAATATTTTTTTGAAAAAATCTCTAAGCCCCGGGGTCACAATTTCAGCAAAAATCTGACTTTTGGCAATTCACTCAAAAATGGTGCCAGAAGCTTACAAATGATCCCCTGAAAGCTTTGGCGATGGAAACAGAAGGCTTTTTATCACAGGACAAGAAATCAGCCCTCAAAAACTTAACCGGCAGAAAAGATTTCTTTGAAAAAATCCCTAAGCCCCGGGGTCAGAATTTCAGCAAAAATCTGACTTTTGGCAATTCACTCAAAAATGGTGCCAACCGGTTGTAAATGCTCACCTGAAAGTTTGGTGATGGAAACAGAAGGCTTTTTATCACAGGACAAGAAATCAGCCCTCAAAAACTCAACCGGCAGAAAATATTTTTTTGAAAAAATCCCTAAGCCCCGGGGTCACAATTTCAGCAAAAATCTGACTTTTGGCAATTCACTCAAAAATGGTGCCAGAAGCTTGCAAATGATCCCATGAAAGCTTTGGCGATGGAAACAGAAGGCTTTTTATCACAGGACAAGAAATCAGCCCTCAAAAACTTAACCGCCAGAAAATATTTTTCTGAAAAAATCCCTAAGCCCCGGGGTCACAATTTCAGCAAAAATCTGACTTTGGGCAATTCACTCTAAAATGGTGCCAGAAGCTTGCAAATGATCCCCTGAAAGCTTTGGCGATTTAAACAGAAGGCTTTTTATCACAGGACAAGAAATCAGCCCTCAAAAACTTAACCGGCAGAAAAGATTTCTTTGAAAAAATCCCTAAGCCCCGGGGTCAGAATTTCAGCAAAAATCTGACTTTTGGCAATTCACTCAAAAATGGTGCCAGAAGCTTGCAAATGATCCCCTGAAAGCTTTGGCGATGGAAACAGAAGGCTTTTTATCACAGGACAAGAAATCAGCCCTCAAAAACTTAACCGGCAGAAAAGATTTTTTTGAAAAAATCCGTAAGCCCCCGGGATCACAATTTCAGCAAAAATCTGACTTTTGGCAATTCACTCAAAAATGGTGCCAGAAGCTTGCAAATGATCCCCTGAAAGCTTTGGCGATGGAAACAGAAGGCTTTTTATCACAGGACAAGAAATCAGCCCTCAAAAACTTAACCGGCAGAAAATATTTTTTTGAAAAAATCCCTAAGCCCCGGGGTCACAATTTCAGCAAAAATCTGACTTTTGGCAATTCACTCAAAAATGGTGCCAACCGGTTGTAAATGCTCACCTGAAAGCTTTGGTGATGGAAACAGAAGGCTTTTTATCACAGGACAAGAAATCAGCCCTCAAAAACTCAACCGGCAGAAAATATTTTTTTGAAAAAATCCCTAAGCCCCGGGGTCACAATTTCAGCAAAAATCTGACTTTTGGCAATTCACTCAAAAATGGTGCCAGAAGCTTGCAAATGATCCCCTGAAAGCTTTGGCGATGGAAACAGAAGGCTTTTTATCACAGGACAAGAAATCAGCCCTCAAAAACTTAACCGGCAGAAAATATTTTATGAAAAAATCCCTAAGCCCCGGGGTCACAATTTCAGCAAAAATCTGACTTTTGGCAATTCACTCAAAAATGGTGCCAACCGGTTGTAAATGCTCACCTGAAAGCTTTGGTGATGGAAACAGAAGGCTTTTTATCACAGGACAAGAAATCAGCCCTCAAAAACTCAACCGGCAGAAAATATTTTTTTGAAAAAATCCCTAAGCCCCGGGGTCACAATTTCAGCAAAAATCTGACTTTTGGCAATTCACTCAAAAATGGTGCCAGAAGCTTGCAAATGATCCCCTGAAAGCTTTGGCGATGGAAACAGAAGGCTTTTTATCACAGGACAAGAAATCAGCCCTCAAAAACGTAACCGGCAGAAAATATTTTTTTGAAAAAATCCCTAAGCCCCAGGGTCACAATTTCAGGAAAAATCTGACTTTTGGCAATTCACTCAAAAATGGTGCCAACCGGTTGTAAATGCTCACCTGAAAGCTTTGGTGATGGAAACAGAAGGCTTTTTATCACAGGACAAGAAATCAGCCCTCAAAAACTCAACCGGCAGAAAATATTTTTTTGAAAAAATCCCTAAGCCCCGGGGTCACAATTTCAGCAAAAATCTGACTTTTGGCAATTCACTCAAAAATGGTGCCAGAAGCTTGCAAATGATCCCCTGAAAGCTTTGGCGATGGAAACAGAAGGCTTTTTATCACAGGACAAGAAATCAGCCCTCAAAAACGTAACCGGCAGAAAATATTTTTTTGAAAAAATCCCTAAGCCCCAGGGTCACAATTTCAGCAAAAATCTGACTTTTGGCAATTCACTCAAAAATGGTGCCAGAAGCTTGCAAATGATCCCCTGAAAGCTTTGGCGATGGAAACAGAAGGCTTTTTATCACAGGACAAGAAATCAGCCCTCAAAAACTTAACCGGCAGAAAATATTTTATGAAAAAATCCGTAAGCCCCGGGGATCACAATTTCAGCAAAAATCTGACTTTTGGCAATTCACTCAAAAATGGTGCCAGAAGCTTGCAAATGATCCCCTGAAAGCTTTGGCGATGGAAACAGAAGGCTTTTTATCACAGGACAAGAAATCAGCCCTCAAAAACTTAACCGGCAGAAAATATTTCTTTGAAAAACTCCCTAAGCCCCGGGGTCACAATTTCAGCAAAAATCTGACTTTTGGCAATTCACTCAAAAATGGTGCCAGAAGCTTGCAAATGATCCCCTGAAAGCTTTGGCGATGGAAACAGAAGGCTTTTTATCACAGGACAAGAAATCAGGGTCACAATTTCAGCAAAAATCTGACTTTTGGCAATTCACTCAAAAATGGTGCCAGAAGCTTGCAAATGATCCCCTGAAAGCTTTGGCGATGGAAACAGAAGGCTTTTTATCACAGGACAAGAAATCAGCCCTGAAAAACTTCACCGCCAGAAAATATTTTTCTGAAAAAATCCCTAAGCCCCGGGGTCACAATTTCAGCAAAAATCTGACTTTTGGCAATTTACTCTAAAATGTTGCCAGAAGCTTGCAAATGATCCCCTGAAAGCTTTGGCGATGGAAACAGAACGCTTTTTATCACAGGACAAGAAATCAGCCCTCAAAAACTTAACCGCCAGAAAATATTTTTCTGAAAAAATCCCTAAGCCCCGGGGTCACAATTACAGCAAAAATCTGACTTTTGGCAATTCACTCAAAAATGGTGCCAAAAGGTTGAAAATGCTCTCCTGAAAGGTTTGGCACTCAAATCACAAGGCTTTTTATCACAGGACAAGAAATCAGCCCTCAAAAACTTAACCGGCAGAAAATATTTTTTTAAAAAATTCCTTAGCCCCGGGGTCACAATTTCAGCAAAAATCTGACTTTTGGCAATTCACTCAAAAATGGTGCCAAAAGCTTGAAAATGCTCCCCTGAAAGCTTTGGTGATGGAAACAGAAGTCTTTTTATCACAGGACAAGAAATCAGCCCTCAAAAACTTAACCGGCAGAAAATATTTTTTTGAAAAAATCCCTAAGCCCCGGGGTCACGATTTCAGCAAAAATCTGACTTTTGGCAATTCACTCAAAATTGGTGCCAGAAGCTTGCAAATGATCCCCTGAAAGCTTTGGCGATGGAAACAGAAGGCTTTTTATCACAGGACAAGAAATCAGCCCTCAAAAACTTAACCGGCAGAAAATATTTTTTTGAAAAAATCCCTAAGTCCCGGGGTCACAATTTCAGCAAAAATCTGACTTTTGGGAATTCACTCAAAAATGGTGCCAGAAGCTTGCAAATGATCCCCTGAAAGCTTTGGCGATGGAAACAGAAGGCTTTTTATCACAGGACAAGAAATCAGCCCTCAAAAACTTAACCGGCAGAAAATATTTCTTTGAAAAAATCCCTAAGCCCCGGGGTCACAATTTCAGCAAAAATCTGACTTTTGGCAATTCACTCAAAAATGGTGCCAACCGGTTGTAAATGCTCACCTGAAAGTTTGGTGATGGAAACAGAAGGCTTTTTATCACAGGACAAGAAATCAGCCCTCAAAAACTCAACTGGCAGAAAATATTTTTTTGAAAAAATCCGTAAGCCCCGGGGTCACAATTTCAGCAAAAATCTGACTTTTGGCAATTCACTCAAAAATGGTGCCAGAAGCTTGCAAATGATCCCCTGAAAGCTTTGGCGATGGAAACAGAAGGCTTTTTATCACAGGACAAGAAATCAGCCCTCAAAAACTTAACCGCCAGAAAATATTTTTCTGAAAAAATCCCTAAGCCCCGGGGTCACAATTTCAGCAAAAATCTGACTTTTGGCAATTTACTCTAAAATGTTGCCAGAAGCTTGCAAATGATCCCCTGAAAGCTTTGGCGATGGAAACAGAACGCTTTTTATCACAGGACAAGAAATCAGCCCTCAAAAACTTAACCGCCAGAAAATATTTTTCTGAAAAAATCCCTAAGCCCCGGGGTCACAATTACAGCAAAAATCTGACTTTTGGCAATTCACTCAAAAATGGTGCCAAAAGGTTGAAAATGCTCTCCTGAAAGGTTTGGCACTCAAATCACAAGGCTTTTTATCACAGGACAAGAAATCAGCCCTCAAAAACTTAACCGGCAGAAAATATTTTTTTGAAAAAATCCCTAAGCCCCGGGGTCACAATTTCAGCAAAAATCTGACTTTTGGCAATTCACTCAAAAATGGTGCCAAAAGCTTGAAAATGCTCCCCTGAAAGCTTTGGTGATGGAAACAGAAGTCTTTTTATCACAGGACAAGAAATCAGCCCTCAAAAACTTAACCGGCAGAACATATTTTTTTGAAAAAATCCCTAAGCCCCAGGGTCACAATTTCAGCAAAAATCTGACTTTTGGCAATTCACTCCAAAATGGTGCCAGAAGCTTGAAAATGCTCTCCTGAAAGGTTTGGCACTCGAAACAGAAGGCTTTTTATCACAGGACAAGAAATCAGCCCTCAAAAACTTAACCGGCAGAAAATATTTTTTTGAAAAAATCCCTAAGCCCCGGGGTCACCATTTCAGCAAAAATCTGACTTTTGGCAATTCACTCGAAAATGGTGCCAGAAGCTTGAAAATGCTCTCCTGAAAGGTTTGGCACTCGAAACAGAAGGCTTATTATCACAGGACAAGAAATCAGCCCTCAAAACCTTAACCGGCAGAAAATATTTTTTTGAAAAAATCCCTAAGCCCCGGGGTCACAATTTCAGCAAAAATCTGACTTTTGGCAATTCACTCCAAAATGGTGCCAAAAGGTTGAAAATGCTCTCCTGAAAGGTTTGGCACTTGAAACAGAAAGCTTTTTATCACATCACAAGAAATCAGCCCTCAAAAACTTAACCGGCAGAAAATATTTTTTTGAAAAAATCCCTAAGCCCCGGGGGTCACAATTTCAGCAAAAATCTGACTTTTGGCAATTCACTCAAAAATGGTGCCAACTAGGTTGCAAATGCTCCCCTGAAAGCTTTGGTGATGGAAACAGAAGGCTTTTTATCACAGGACAAGAAATCAGCCCTCAAAAACTTAACCGGCAGAAAATATTTTTTTGAAAAAATCCCTAAGCCCCGGGGGTCACCATTTCAGCAAAAATCTGACTTTTGGCAATTCACTCAAAAATGGTGCCAGAAGCTTGAAAATGCTCTCCTGAAATGTTTGGCACTCGAAAGAAAAGGCTTTTTATCGCAGGACAAGTAATCAGACCTCAAAAACTTAACCGGCAGAAAATATTTTTTTGAAAAAATCCCTAAGCCCCGGGGTCACAATTTCAGCGAAAATCTGACTTTTGGCAATTGACTCCAAAATGGTGCCAAAAGGTTGAAAATGCTCTCCTGAAAGGTTTGGCACTCGAAACAGAAGGCTTTTTATCACAGGACAAGAAATCAGCCCTCAAAAACTTAACCGGCAGAAAATATTTTTTTGAAAAAATCCCTAAGCCCCGGGGTCACAATGTCAGCAAAAATCTGACTTTTGGCAATTCACTCCAAAATGGTGCCAAAAGCTTGAAAATGCTCTCCTGAAAGGTTTGGCACTCGAAAGAGAAGGCTTTTTATCACAGGACAAGAAATCAGCCCTCAAAAACTTAACAGGCAGAAAATATTTTTTTGAAAAAATCCCTAAGCCCCGGGGTCAAAATTTCAGCAAAAATCTGACTTTTGGCAATTCCCTCCAAAATGGTGCCAAAAGCTTGAAAATGCTCTCCTGAAAGGTTTGGCACTCGAAACAGAAGGCTTTTTATCACAGGACAAGAAATCAGCGCGCAAAAACTTAACCGGCAGAAAATATTTTTTTGAAAAAATCCCTAAGCCCCGGGGATCACAATTTCAGCAAAAATCTGACTTTTGGCAATTCACTCAAAAATGGTGCCAGAAGCTTGCAAATGATCCCCTGAAAGCTTTGGCGATGGAAACAGAAGGCTTTTTATCACAGGACAAGAAATCAGCCCTCAAAAACTTAACCGCCAGAAAATATTTTTCTGAAAAAATCCCTAAGCCCCGGGGTCACAATTTCAGCAAAAATCTGACTTTTGGCAATTCACTCTAAAATGGTGCCAGAAGCTTGCAAATGATCCCCTGAAAGCTTTGGCGATGGAAACAGAAGGCTTTTTATCACAGGACAAGAAATCAGCCCTCAAAAACTTAACCGGCAGAAAATATTTTTTTGAAAAAATCCCTAAGCCCCGGGGTCACAATTTCAGCAAAAATCTGACTTTTGGCAATTCACTCAAAAATGGTGCCAGAAGCTTGAAAATGCTCTCCTGAAAGCTTTGGTGATGGAAACAGAAAGCTTTTTATCACAGGACAAGAAATCAGCCCTCAAAAACTTAACCGGCAGGAAATATTTTTTTGAAAAAATACCTAAGCCCCGGGGTCACAATTTCAGCAAAAATCTGACTTTTGGCAATTCACTCCAAAATGGTGCCAAAATGTTGAAAATGCTCTCCTGAAAGGTTTGGCACTCGAAACAGAAGGCTTTTTATCACAGGACAAGAAATGAGCCCTCAAAAACTTAACCGGCAGAAAATATTTTTTTGAAAAAATCCCTAAGCCCCGGGGTCACAATTTCAGAAAAAATCTGACTTTTGGCAATTCACTCGAAAATGGTGCCAGAAGCTTGAAAATGCTCTCCTGAAAGGTTTGGCACTCGAAACAGAAGGCTTATTATCACAGGACAAGAAATCAGCCCTCAAAACCTTAACCGGCAGAACATATTTTTTTGAAAAAATCCCTAAGCCCCGGGGTCACAATTTCAGCAAAAATCTGACTTTTGGCAATTCACTCGAAAATGGTGCCAGAAGCTTGAAAATGCTCTCCTGAAAGGTTTGGCACTCGAAACAAAAGGCTTTTTATCACAGGACAAGAAATCAGCCCTCAAAAACTTAACCGGCAGAAAATATTTTTTTGAAAAAATCCCTAAGCCCCGGGGGTCACAATTTCAGCGAAAATCTGACTTTTGGCAATTCACTCCAAAATGGTGCCAAAAGGTTGAAAATGATCTCCTGAAAGGTTTGGCACTCGAAACAGAAGGCTTTTTATCACAGGACAAGAAATCAGCCCTCAAAAACTTAACCGGCAGAAAATATTATTTTGAAAAAATGCCTAAGCCCCGGGCTCACAATGTCAGCAAAAATCTGACTTTTGGCAATTCACTCCAAAATGGTGCCAAAAGCTTGAGAATGCTCTTCTGAAAGGTTTGGCATTCGAAACAGAAGGCTTTTTATCACAGGACAAGAAATCAGCCCTCAAAAACTTAACCGGCAGAAAAAATCTTTTTGAAAAAATCCCTAAGCCACAATCCCTAAGGTCACAATTTCAGCAAAAATCTGACTTTTGGCAATTCACTCCAAAATGGTGCCAGAAGCTTGAAAATGCTCTCCTGAAAGGTTTGGCACTCGAAACAGAAGGCTTTTTATCACAGGACAAGAAATCAGCCCTCAAAACCTTAACCGGCAGAAAATATTTTTTTGAAAAAATCCCTAAGCCCAGGGGTCACAATTTCAGCAAAAATCTGACTTTTGGCAAATCACTCAAAAATGGTGCCAACTGGTTGCAAATGCTCCCCTGAAAGGTTTGGCACTCGAAACAGAAGGCTTTTTATCACAGGACAAGAAATCAGCCCTCAAAACCTTAACCGGCAGAAAATATTTTTTTGAAAAAATCCCTAAGCCCCGAGGTCACAATTTCAGCAAAAATCTGACTTTTGGCAATTCACTCCAAAATGGTGCCAAAAGCTTGAAAATGCTCTCCTGAAAGGTTTGGTGATGGAAACAGAAAGCTTTTTATCACAGGACAAGAAATCAGCCCTCAAAAACTTAACCGGCAGGAAATATTTTTTTGAAAAAATACCTAAGCCCCGGGGTCACAATTTCAGCAAAAATCTGACTTTTGGCAATTCACTCAAAAATGGTGCCAAAAGGTTGAAAATGCTCTCCTGAAAGGTTTGGCACTGGAATCACAAGGCTTTTTATCACAGGACAAGAAATCAGCCCTCAAAAACTTAACCGGCAGAAAATATTTTTTTGAAAAAATCCCTAAGCCCCGGGGTCACAATTTCAGCAAAAATCTGACTTTTGGCAATTGACTCGAAAATGGTGCCAGAAGCTTGAAAATGCTCTCCTGAAAGGTTTGGCACACGAAACAGAAGGCTTTTTATCACAGGACAAGAAATCAGCCCTCAACAACTTAACCGGCAGAAAATATTTTTTTGAAAAAATCCCTAAGCCCCGGGGTCACAATTTCAGCAAAAATCTGACTTTTGGCAATTCACTCCAAAATGGTGCCAAAAGCTTGAAAATGCTCCCCTGAAAGCTTTGGTGATGGAAACAGAAGTCTTTTTATCACAGGACAAGAAATCAGCCCTCAAAAACTTAACCGTCAGAAAATATTTCTTTGAAAAAATCCCTAAGCCCCGGGGTCACAATTTCAGCAAAAATCTGACTTTTGGTAATTCACTCCAAAATGGTGCCAAAAACTTGAAAATGCTCTCCTGAAAGGTTTGGCACTCGAAAGAGAAGGCTTTTTATCACAGGACAAGAAATCAGCCCTCAAAAACTTAACAGGCAGAAAATATTTTTTTGAAAAAATCCCTAAGCCCCGGGCTCACAATGTCAGCAAAAATCTGACTTTTGGCAATTCCCTCCAAAATGGTGCCAAAAGCTTGAAAATGCTCTCCTGAAAGGTTTGGCACACGAAACAGAAGGCTTTTTATCACAGGACAAGAAATCAGCCCTCAACAACTTAACCGGCAGAAAATATTTTTTTGAAAAAATCCCTAAGCCCCGGGGTCACAATTTCAGCAAAAATCTGACTTTTGGCAATTCACTCCAAAATGGCGCCAAAAGCTTGAAAATGCTCCCCTGAAAGCTTTGGTGATGGAAACAGAAGTCTTTTTATCACAGGACAAGAAATCAGCCCTCAAAAACTTAACCGTCAGAAAATATTTTTTTGAAAAAATCCCTAAGCCCCGGGGTCACAATTTCAGCAAAAATCTGACTTTTGGTAATTCACTCCAAAATGGTGCCAAAAACTTGAAAATGCTCTCCTGAAAGGTTTGGCACTCGAAAGAGAAGGCTTTTTATCACAGGACAAGAAATCAGCCCTCAAAAACTTAACAGGCAGAAAATATTTTTTTGAAAAAATCCCTAAGCCCCGGGGTCACAATGTCAGCAAAAATCTGACTTTTGGCAATTCACTCGAAAATGGTGCCAAAAGCTTGAAAATGCTCTCCTGAAAGGTTTGGCACTTGAAACAGAAAGCTTTTTATCACAGGACAAGAAATCAGCCCTAAAAACCATAACCAGCAGAAAATATTTTTTTGAAAATATCCCTAAGCCCCGGGGTCACCATTTCAGCAAAAATCTGACTTTTGGCAATTCACTCAAAAAGGGTGCCAGAAGCTTGAAAATGCTCTCCTGAAAGGTTTGGCACTCGAAACAGAAGGATTTTTATCAAAGGACAAGAAAAGAGCCCTCAAAAAGTTAACCAGCAAAAATATTTTTTTTGAAAATATCCCTAAGGGTCACAATTTCAGCAAAAATCTGACTTTTGGCAATTCACTCAAAAATGGTGCCAGAAGCTTGAAAATGCTCTACTGAAAGTTTTGGCACTCGGAGCAGAAGGCTTTTTATCGCAGGACAAGAAATCAGCCCTCAAAAACTTAACCGGCAGAAAATATTTTTTTGAAAAAATCCCTAAGCCCCGGGGTCACAATTTCAGCAAAAATCTGACTTTTGGCAATTCACTCAAAAATGGTGCCAAAAGCTCGAAAATGCTCTCCTGAAAGGTTTGGCACTCAAAACAGAAGCCTTTTTATCACAGGACAAGAAATCAGCCCTCAAAAACTTAACCGGCAGAAAATTTTTTTTTGAAAAAATCCCTAAGCCCCGGGGTCACAATGTCAGCAAAAATCTGACTTTTGCCAATTCACTCAAAAATGGTGCCAGAAGCTTGAAAATGCTCTCCTGAAAGGTTTGGCACTCGAAAGAGAAGGCTTTTTATCACAGGACAAGAAAACAGCCCTCAAAAACTTAACCGGCAGAATTTTTTTTTTAAAAAAAAAATCCCTAAGCCCCGGTGTCACAATTTCAGCAAAAATCTGACTTTTGGCAATTCACTCGAAAATGGTGCCAGAAGCTTGAAAATGCTCTCCTGAAAAGTTTGGCACTCGAAACAGAAGGCTTTTTATCACAGGACAAGAAATCAGCCCTCAAAACCTTAACCGGCAGAAAATATTTTTTTGAAAAAATCCCTAAGCCCCGGGGTCACAATTTCAGCAAAAATCTGACTTTTGGCAATTGACTCGAAAATGGTGCCAGAAGCTTGAAAATGCTCCCCTGAAAGCTTTGGTGAGGGAAACAGAAGTCTTTTTATCACAGGACAAGAAATCAGCCCTCAAAACCTTAACCGGCAGAAAATATTTTTTTGAAAAAATCCCTAAGCCCCAGGGTCACAATTTCAGCAAAAATCTGACTTTTGGCAATTCACTCCAAAATGGTGCCAGAAGCTTGAAAATGCTCTCCTGAAAGGTTTGGCACTCGAAACAGAAGGCTTTTTATCACAGGACAAGAAATCAGCCCTCAAAAACTTAACCGGCAGAAAATATTTTTTTGAAAAAATCCCTAAGCCCCGGGGTCACAATGTCAGCAAAAATCTGACTTTTGGCAATTCACTCGAAAATGGTGCCAAAAGCTTGAAAATGCTCTCCTGAAAGGTTTGGCACTTGAAACAGAAAGCTTTTTATCACAGGACAAGAAATCAGCCCTAAAAACCATAACCAGCAGAAAATATTTTTTTGAAAATATCCCTAAGCCCCGGGGTCACCATTTCAGCAAAAATCTGACTTTTGGCAATTCACTCAAAAAGGGTGCCAGAAGCTTGAAAATGCTCTCCTGAAAGGTTTGGCACTCGAAACAGAAGGATTTTTATCAAAGGACAAGAAAACAGCCCTCAAAAAGTTAACCAGCAAAAATATTTTTTTTGAAAATATCCCTAAGGGTCACAATTTCAGCAAAAATCTGACTTTTGGCAATTCACTCAAAAATGGTGCCAGAAGCTTGAAAATGCTCTACTGAAAGTTTTGGCACTCGGAGCAGAAGGCTTTTTATCGCAGGACAAGAAATCAGCCCTCAAAAACTTAACCGGCAGAAAATATTTTTTTGAAAAAATCCCTAAGCCCCGGGGTCACAATTTCAGCAAAAATCTGACTTTTGGCAATTCACTCAAAAATGGTGCCAAAAGCTCGAAAATGCTCTCCTGAAAGGTTTGGCACTCAAAACAGAAGCCTTTTTATCACAGGACAAGAAATCAGCCCTCAAAAACTTAACCGGCAGAAAATTTTTTTTTGAAAAAATCCCTAAGCCCCGGGGTCACAATGTCAGCAAAAATCTGACTTTTGCCAATTCACTCAAAAATGGTGCCAGAAGCTTGAAAATGCTCTCCTGAAAGGTTTGGCACTCGAAAGAGAAGGCTTTTTATCACAGGACAAGAAAACAGCCCTCAAAAACTTAACCGGCAGAATTTTTTTAAAAAAAAAAAAATCCCTAAGCCCCGGTGTCACAATTTCAGCAAAAATCTGACTTTTGGCAATTCACTCGAAAATGGTGCCAGAAGCTTGAAAATGCTCTCCTGAAAAGTTTGGCACTCGAAACAGAAGGCTTTTTATCACAGGACAAGAAATCAGCCCTCAAAACCTTAACCGGCAGAAAATATTTTTTTGAAAAAATCCCTAAGCCCCGGGGTCACAATTTCAGCAAAAATCTGACTTTTGGCAATTCACTCCAAAATAGTGCCAAAAGCTTGAAAATGCTCTCCTGAAAGGTTTGGCACTTGAAACAGAAAGCTTTTTATCACAGGACAAGAAATCAGCCCTAAAAACCATAACCGGCAAAAAATATTTTTTTGAAAAAATCCCTAAGCCCCGGGGTCACAATTTCAGCAAAAATCTGACTTTTGGCAATTCACTCAAAAATGGTGCCAAAAGCTCGAAAATGCTCTCCTGAAAGGTTTGGCACTCAAAACAGAAGCCTTTTTATCACAGGACAAGAAATCAGCCCTCAAAATCTTAACCGGCAGAAAATTTTTTTTTGAAAAAATCCCTAAGCCCCGGGGTCACAATGTCAGCAAAAATCTGACTTTTGCCAATTCACTCAAAAATGGTGCCAGAAGCTTGAAAATGCTCTCCTGAAAGGTTTGGCACTCGAAAGAGAAGGCTTTTTATCACAGGACAAGAAAACAGCCCTCAAAAACTTAACCGGCAGAATTTTTTTTTTAAAAAAAAATCCCTAAGCCCCAGGGTTACAATTTCAGCAAAAATCTGACTTTTGGCAATTCACTCGAAAATGGTGCCAGAAGCTTGAAAATGCTCTCCTGAAAAGTTTGGCACTCGAAACAGAAGGCTTTTTATCACAGGACAAGATATCAGCCCTCAAAACCTTAACCGGCAGAAAATATTTTTTTGAAAAAATCCCTAAGCCCCGGGGTCACAATTTCAGCAAAAATCTGACTTTTGGCAATTCACTCCAAAATGGTGCCAAAAGCTTGAAAATGCTCTCCTGAAAGGTTTGGCACTTGAAACAGAAAGCTTTTTATCACAGGACAAGAAATCAGCCCTAAAAACCATAACCGGCAAAAAATATTTTTTAGAAAAAATCCCTAAGCCCCGGGGTCACCATTTCAGCAAAAATCTGACTTTTGGCATTTCACTCAAAAATGGTGCCAGAAGCTTGAAAATGCTCTCCTGAAAGGTTTGGCACTCAAAACAGAAGCCTTTTTATCACAGGACAAGAAATCAGCCCTCAAAAACTTAACCGGCAGAATTTTTTTTTTTGAAAAAATCCCTAAGCCCCGGGGTCACAATGTCAGGAAAAATCTGACTTTTGCCAATTCACTCAAAAATGGTGCCAGAAGCTTGAAAATGCTCTCCTGAAAGGTTTGGCACTCGAAAGAGAAGGATTTTTATCACAGGACAAGAAAACAGCCCTCAAAAACTTAACCGGCAGAATTTTTTTTTAAAAAAAAATCCCTAAGCCCCGGTGTCACAATTTCAGCAAAAATATGACTTTTGGCAATTCACTCGAAAATGGTGCCAGAAGCTTGAAAATGCTCTCCTGAAAAGTTTGGCACTCGAAACAGAAGGCTTTTTATCACAGGACAAGAAATCAGCCCTCAAAACCTTAACCGGCAGAAAATATTTTTTTGAAAAAATCCCTAAGCCCCGGGGTCACAATTTCAGCAAAAATCTGACTTTTGGCAATTCACTCCAAAATGGTGCCAAAAGCTTGAAAATGCTCTCCTGAAAGGTTTGGCACTTGAAACAGAAAGCTTTTTATCACAGGACAAGAAATCAGCCCTAAAAACCATAACCGGCAAAAAATATTTTTTTGAAAAAATCCCTAAGCCCCGGGGTCACAATTTCAGCAAAAATCTGACTTTTGGCAATTCACTCAAAAATGGTGCCAAAAGCTCGAAAATGCTCTCCTGAAAGGTTTGGCACTCAAAACAGAAGCCTTTTTATCACAGGACAAGAAATCAGCCCTCAAAATCTTAACCGGCAGAAATTTTTTTTTTGAAAAAATCCCTAAGCCCCGGGGTCACAATGTCAGCAAAAATCTGACTTTTGCCAATTCACTCAAAAATGGTGCCAGAAGCTTGAAAATGCTCTCCTGAAAGGTTTGGCACTCGAAAGAGAAGGCTTTTTATCACAGGACAAGAAAACAGCCCTCAAAAACTTAACCGGCAGAATTTTTTTTTAAAAAAAAAATCCCTAAGCCCCGGTGTCACAATTTCAGCAAAAATCTGACTTTTGGCAATTCACTCGAAAATGGTGCCAGAAACTTGAAAATGCTCTCCTGAAAAGTTTGGCACTCGAAACAGAAGGCTTTTTATCACAGGACAAGATATCAGCCCTCAAAACCTTAACCGGCAGAAAATATTTTTTTGAAAAAATCCCTAAGCCCCGGGGTCACAATTTCAGCAAAAATCTGACTTTTGGCAATTCACTCCAAAATGGTGCCAAAAGCTTGAAAATGCTCTCCTGAAAGGTTTGGCACTTGAAACAGAAAGCTTTTTATCACAGGACAAGAAATCAGCCCTAAAAACCATAACCGGCAAAAAATATTTTTTTTAAAAAAATCCCTAAGGCCCGGGGTCACCATTTCAGCAAAAATCTGACTTTTGGCATTTCACTCAAAAATGGTGCCAGAAGCTTGAAAATGCTCTCCTGAAAGGTTTGGCATTTGAAAGAGAAGGCTTTTTATCACAGGACAAGAAATCAGCCCTCAAAAACTTAACCGGCAGAAAATATTTTTTTGAAAAAATCCCTAAGCCCCGGGGTCACAATGTCAGCAAAAATCTGACTTTTGGCAATTTACTCAAAAATGGTGCGAGAAGATTGAAAATGCTCTCCTGAAAGGTTTGGCACTCGAAAGAGAAGCGTTTTTATCACAGGACAAGAAATCAGCCCTCAAAAACTTATCCGGCAGAATTTTTTTTTTTGAAAAAATCCCTAAGCCCCGGGGTCACAATGTCAGCAAAAATCTGACTTTTGCCAATTCACTCAAAAATGGTGCCAGAAGCTTGAAAATGCTCTCCTGAAGGGTTTGGCACTCGAAAGAGAAGCCTTTTTATCACAGGACAAGAAATCAGCCCTCAAAAACTTAACCGGCAGAAAATATTTTTTTGAAAAAATCCCTAAGCCCCGGGGTCACAATTTCAGCAAAAATCTGACTTTTGGCAATTCACTCAAAAATGGTGCCAAAAGCTTGAAAATGCTCTCCTGAAAGGTTTGGCACTCAAAACAGAAGGCTTTTTATCACAGGACAAGAAATCAGCCCTAAAAACCATAACCGGCAGAAAATATTTTTTTGAAAAAATCCCTAAGCCCCGGGGTCACAATTTCAGCAAAAATCTGACTTTTGGCAATTCACTCAAAAATGGTGCCAAAAGCTTGAAAATGCTCTCCTGAAAGGTTTGGCACCCGAAACAGAAGGATTTTTATCACAGGACAAGAAAACAGCCCTCAAAAACTTAACCGGCAGAATTTTTTTTTAAAAAAAAAATCCCTAAGCCCCGGTGTCACAATTTCAGCAAAAATCTGACTTTTGGCAATTCACTCGAAAATGGTGCCAGAAGCTTGAAAATGCTCTCCTGAAAAGTTTGGCACTCGAAACAGAAGGCTTTTTATCACAGGACAAGATATCAGCCCTCAAAAACCTTAACCGGCAGAAAATATTTTTTTGAAAAAATCCCTAAGCCCCGGGTTCACAATTTCAGCAAAAATCTGACTTTTGGCAATTCACTCCAAAATGGTGCCAAAAGCTTGAAAATGCTCTCCTGAAAGGTTTGGCACTTGAAACAGAAAGCTTTTTATCACAGGACAAGAAATCAGCCCTAAAAACCATAACCGGCAAAAAATATTTTTTTGAAAAAATCCCTAAGCCCCGGGGTCACAATGTCAGCAAAAATCTGACTTTTGGCAATTCACTCGAAAATGGTGCCAGAAGCTTGAAAATGCTCTCCTGAAAAGTTTGGCACTCGAAACAGAAGGCTTTTTATCACAGGACAAGATATCAGCCCTCAAAACCTTAACCGGCAGAAAATTTTTTTTTGAAAAAATCCCTAAGCCCCGGGGTCACAATGTCAGAAAAAATCTGACTTTTGCCAATTCACTCAAAAATGGTGCCAGAAGCTTGAAAATGCTCTCCTGAAAGGTTTGGCACTCGAAAGAGAAGGCTTTTTATCACAGGACAAGATATCAGCCCTCAAAACCTTAACCGGCAGAAAATTTTTTTTTGAAAAAATCCCTAAGCCCCGGGGTCACAATGTCAGCAAAAATCTGACTTTTGGCAATTCACTCCAAAATGGTGCCAAAAGCTTGAAAATGCTCTCCTGAAAGGTTTGGCACTTGAAACAGAAAGCTTTTTATCACAGGACAAGAAATCAGCCCTAAAAACCATAACCGGCAAAAAATATTTTTTTGAAAAAATCCCTAAGCCCCGGGGTCACCATTTCAGCAAAAATCTGACTTTTGGCATTTCACTCAAAAATGGTGCCAGAAGCTTGAAAATGCTCTCCTGAAAGGTTTGGCATTTGAAAGAGAAGGCTTTTTATCACAGGACAAGAAATCAGCCCTCAAAAACTTAACCGGCAGAAAATATTTTTTTGAAAAAATCCCTAAGCCCCGGGGTCACAATTTCAGCAAAAATCTGACTTTTGGCAATTTACTCAAAAATGGTGCGAGAAGATTGAAAATGCTCTCCTGAAAGGTTTGGCACTCGAAAGAGAAGCGTTTTTATCACAGGACAAGAAATCAGCCCTCAAAAACTTAACCGGCAGAATTTTTTTTTTTGAAAAAATCCCTAAGCCCCGGGGTCACAATGTCAGCAAAAATCTGACTTTTGCCAATTCACTCAAAAATGGTGCCAGAAGCTTGAAAATGCTCTCCTGAAGGGTTTGGCACTCGAAAGAGAAGCCTTTTTATCACAGGACAAGAAATCAGCCCTCAAAGTTAACCGGCAGAAAATATTTTTTTGAAAAAATCCCTAAGCCCCGGGGTCACAATTTCAGCAAAAATCTGACTTTTGGCAATTCACTCAAAAATGGTGCCAAAAGCTTGAAAATGCTCTCCTGAAAGGTTTGGCACTCAAAACAGAAGGCTTTTTATCACAGGACAAGAAATCAGCCCTAAAAACCATAACCGGCAGAAAATATTTTTTTGAAAAAATCCCTAAGCCCCGGGGTCACAATTTCAGCAAAAATCTGACTTTTGGCAATTCACTCAAAAATGCTGCCAAAAGCTTGAAAATGCTCTCCTGAAAGGTTTGGCACCCGAAACAGAAGGATTTTTATCACAGGACAAGAAAACAGCCCTCAAAAACTTAACCGGCAGAATTTTTTTTTTTAAAAAAAATCCCTAAGCCCCGGTGTCACAATTTCAGCAAAAATCTGACTTTTGGCAATTCACTCGAAAATGGTGCCAGAAGCTTGAAAATGCTCTCCTGAAAAGTTTGGCACTCGAAACAGAAGGCTTTTTATCACAGGACAAGATATCAGCCCTCAAAACCTTAACCGGCAGAAAATATTTTTTTGAAAAAATCCCTAAGCCCCGGGGTCACAATTTCAGCAAAAATCTGACTTTTGGCAATTCACTCCAAAATGGTGCCAAAAGCTTGAAAATGCTCTCCTGAAAGGTTTGGCACTTGAAACAGAAAGCTTTTTATCACAGGACAAGAAATCAGCCCTAAAAACTATAACCGGCAAAAAATATTTTTTTGAAAAAATCCCTAAGCCCCGGGGTCACAATGTCAGCAAAAATCTGACTTTTGGCAATTCACTCGAAAATGGTGCCAGAAGCTTGAAAATGCTCTCCTGAAAAGTTTGGCACTCGAAACAGAAGGCTTTTTATCACAGGACAAGATATCAGCCCTCAAAACCTTAACCGGCAGAAAATTTTTTTTTGAAAAAATCCCTAAGCCCCGGGGTCACAATGTCAGCAAAAATCTGACTTTTGCCAATTCACTCAAAAATGGTGCCAGAAGCTTGAAAATGCTCTCCTGAAAGGTTTGGCACTCGAAAGAGAAGGCTTTTTATCACAGGACAAGATATCAGCCCTCAAAACCTTAACCGGCAGAAAATATTTTTTTGAAAAAATCCCTAAGCCCCGGGGTCACAATTTCAGCAAAAATCTGACTTTTGGCAATTCACTCCAAAATGGTGCCAAAAGCTTGAAAATGCTCTCCTGAAAGGTTTGGCACTTGAAACAGAAAGCCTTTTATCACAGGACAAGAAATCAGCCCTAAAAACCATAACCGGCAAAAAATATTTTTTTGAAAAAATCCCTAAGCCCCGGGGTCACCATTTCAGCAAAAATCTGACTTTTGGCATTTCACTCAAAAATGGTGCCAGAAGCTTGAAAATGCTCTCCTGAAAGGTTTGGCATTTGAAAGAGAAGGCTTTTTATCACAGGACAAGAAATCAGCCCTCAAAAACTTAACCGGCAGAAAATATTTTTTTGAAAAAATCCCTAAGCCCCGGGGTCACAATTTCAGCAAAAATCTGACTTTTGGCAATTTACTCAAAAATGGTGCGAGAAGATTGAAAATGCTCTCCTGAAAGGTTTGGCACTCGAAAGAGAAGCGTTTTTATCACAGGACAAGAAATCAGCCCTCAAAAACTTAACCGGCAGAATTTTTTTTTTTGAAAAAATCCCTAAGCCCCGGGGTCACAATGTCAGCAAAAATCTGACTTTTGCCAATTCACTCAAAAATGGTGCCAGAAGCTTGAAAATGCTCTCCTGAAGGGTTTGGCACTCGAAAGAGAAGCCTTTTTATCACAGGACAAGAAATCAGCCCTCAAAGTTAACCGGCAGAAAATATTTTTTTGAAAAAATCCCTAAGCCCCGGGGTCACAATTTCAGCAAAAATCTGACTTTTGGCAATTCACTCAAAAATGGTGCCAAAAGCTTGAAAATGCTCTCCTGAAAGGTTTGGCACTCAAAACAGAAGGCTTTTTATCACAGGACAAGAAATCAGCCCTAAAAACCATAACCGGCAGAAAATATTTTTTTGAAAAAATCCCTAAGCCCCGGGGTCACAATTTCAGCAAAAATCTGACTTTTGGCAATTCACTCAAAAATGCTGCCAAAAGCTTGAAAATGCTCTCCTGAAAGGTTTGGCACCCGAAACAGAAGGATTTTTATCACAGGACAAGAAAACAGCCCTCAAAAACTTAACCGGCAGAATTTTTTTTAAAAAAAAAAATCCCTAAGCCCCGGTGTCACAATTTCAGCAAAAATCTGACTTTTGGCAATTCACTCGAAAATGGTGCCAGAAGCTTGAAAATGCTCTCCTGAAAAGTTTGGCACTCGAAACAGAAGGCTTTTTATCACAGGACAAGATATCAGCCCTCAAAACCTTAACCGGCAGAAAATATTTTTTTGAAAAAATCCCTAAGCCCCGGGGTCACAATTTCAGCAAAAATCTGACTTTTGGCAATTCACTCCAAAATGGTGCCAAAAGCTTGAAAATGCTCTCCTGAAAGGTTTGGCACTTGAAACAGAAAGCTTTTTATCACAGGACAAGAAATCAGCCCTAAAAACTATAACCGGCAAAAAATATTTTTTTGAAAAAATCCCTAAGCCCCGGGGTCACAATGTCAGCAAAAATCTGACTTTTGGCAATTCACTCGAAAATGGTGCCAGAAGCTTGAAAATGCTCTCCTGAAAAGTTTGGCACTCGAAACAGAAGGCTTTTTATCACAGGACAAGATATCAGCCCTCAAAACCTTAACCGGCAGAAAATTTTTTTTTGAAAAAATCCCTAAGCCCCGGGGTCACAATGTCAGCAAAAATCTGACTTTTGCCAATTCACTCAAAAATGGTGCCAGAAGCTTGAAAATGCTCTCCTGAAAGGTTTGGCACTCGAAAGAGAAGGCTTTTTATCACAGGACAAGATATCAGCCCTCAAAACCTTAACCGGCAGAAAATATTTTTTTGAAAAAATCCCTAAGCCCCGGGGTCACAATTTCAGCAAAAATCTGACTTTTGGCAATTCACTCCAAAATGGTGCCAAAAGCTTGAAAATGCTCTCCTGAAAGGTTTGGCACTTGAAACAGAAAGCTTTTTATCACAGGACAAGAAATCAGCCCTAAAAACCATAACCGGCAAAAAATATTTTTTTGAAAAAATCCCTAAGCCCCGGGGTCACCATTTCAGCAAAAATCTGACTTTTGGCAATTCACTCGAAAATGGTGCCAGAAGCTTGAAAATGCTCTCCTGAAAAGTTTGGCACTCGAAACAGAAGGCTTTTTATCACAGGACAAGATATCAGCCCTCAAAACCTTAACCGGCAGAAAATTTTTTTTTGAAAAAATCCCTAAGCCCCGGGGTCACAATGTCAGCAAAAATCTGACTTTTGCCAATTCACTCAAAAATGGTGCCAGAAGCTTGAAAATGCTCTCCTGAAAGGTTTGGCACTCGAAAGAGAAGGCTTTTTATCACAGGACAAGATATCAGCCCTCAAAACCTTAACCGGCAGAAAATATTTTTTTGAAAAAATCCCTAAGCCCCGGGGTCACAATTTCAGCAAAAATCTGACTTTTGGCAATTCACTCCAAAATGGTGCCAAAAGCTTGAAAATGCTCTCCTGAAAGGTTTGGCACTTGAAACAGAAAGCTTTTTATCACAGGACAAGAAATCAGCCCTAAAAACCATAACCGGCAAAAAATATTTTTTTGAAAAAATCCCTAAGCCCCGGGGTCACCATTTCAGCAAAAATCTGACTTTTGGCATTTCACTCAAAAATGGTGCCAGAAGCTTGAAAATGCTCTCCTGAAAGGTTTGGCATTTGAAAGAGAAGGCTTTTTATCACAGGACAAGAAATCAGCCCTCAAAAACTTAACCGGCAGAAAATATTTTTTTGAAAAAATCCCTAAGCCCCGGGGTCACAATTTCAGCAAAAATCTGACTTTTGGCAATTTACTCAAAAATGGTGCGAGAAGATTGAAAATGCTCTCCTGAAAGGTTTGGCACTCGAAAGAGAAGCGTTTTTATCACAGGACAAGAAATCAGCCCTCAAAAACTTAACCGGCAGAATTTTTTTTTTTGAAAAAATCCCTAAGCCCCGGGGTCACAATGTCAGCAAAAATCTGACTTTTGCCAATTCACTCAAAAATGGTGCCAGAAGCTTGAAAATGCTCTCCTGAAGGGTTTGGCACTCGAAAGAGAAGCCTTTTTATCACAGGACAAGAAATCAGCCCTCAAAAACTTAACCGGCAGAAAATATTTTTTTGAAAAAATCCCTAAGCCCCGGGGTCACAATTTCAGCAAAAATCTGACTTTTGGCAATTCACTCAAAAATGGTGCCAAAAGCTTGAAAATGCTCTCCTGAAAGGTTTGGCACTCAAAACAGAAGGCTTTTTATCACAGGACAAGAAATCAGCCCTAAAAACCATAACCGGCAGAAAATATTTTTTTGAAAAAATCCCTAAGCCCCGGGGTCACAATTTCAGCAAAAATCTGACTTTTGGCAATTCACTCAAAAATGGTGCCAAAAGCTTGAAAATGCTCTCCTGAAAGGTTTGGCACCCGAAACAGAAGGATTTTTATCACAGGACAAGAAAACAGCCCTCAAAAACTTAACCGGCAGAATTTTTTTTAAAAAAAAAAATCCCTAAGCCCCGGTGTCACAATTTCAGCAAAAATCTGACTTTTGGCAATTCACTCGAAAATGGTGCCAGAAGCTTGAAAATGCTCTCCTGAAAAGTTTGGCACTCGAAACAGAAGGCTTTTTATCACAGGACAAGATATCAGCCCTCAAAACCTTAACCGGCAGAAAATATTTTTTTGAAAAAATCCCTAAGCCCCGGGGTCACAATTTCAGCAAAAATCTGACTTTTGGCAATTCACTCCAAAATGGTGCCAAAAGCTTGAAAATGCTCTCCTGAAAGGTTTGGCACTTGAAACAGAAAGCTTTTTATCACAGGACAAGAAATCAGCCCTAAAAACCATAACCGGCAAAAAATATTTTTTTGAAAAAATCCCTAAGCCCCGGGGTCACAATGTCAGCAAAAATCTGACTTTTGGCAATTCACTCGAAAATGGTGCCAGAAGCTTGAAAATGCTCTCCTGAAAAGTTTGGCACTCGAAACAGAAGGCTTTTTATCACAGGACAAGATATCAGCCCTCAAAACCTTAACCGGCAGAAAATTTTTTTTTGAAAAAATCCCTAAGCCCCGGGGTCACAATGTCAGCAAAAATCTGACTTTTGCCAATTCACTCAAAAATGGTGCCAGAAGCTTGAAAATGCTCTCCTGAAAGGTTTGGCACTCGAAAGAGAAGGCTTTTTATCACAGGACAAGATATCAGCCCTCAAAACCTTAACCGGCAGAAAATATTTTTTTGAAAAAATCCCTAAGCCCCGGGGTCACAATTTCAGCAAAAATCTGACTTTTGGCAATTCACTCCAAAATGGTGCCAAAAGCTTGAAAATGCTCTCCTGAAAGGTTTGGCACTTGAAACAGAAAGCTTTTTATCACAGGACAAGAAATCAGCCCTAAAAACCATAACCGGCAAAAAATATTTTTTTGAAAAAATCCCTAAGCCCCGGGGTCACCATTTCAGCAAAAATCTGACTTTTGGCATTTCACTCAAAAATGGTGCCAGAAGCTTGAAAATGCTCTCCTGAAAGGTTTGGCATTTGAAAGAGAAGGCTTTTTATCACAGGACAAGAAATATTTTTTTGAAAAAATCCCTAAGCCCCGGGGTCACCATTTCAGCAAAAATCTGACTTTTGGCAATTCACTCAAAAATGGTGCCAAAAGCTTGAAAATGCTCTCCTGAAAGGTTTGGCACCCGAAACAGAAGGATTTTTATCACAGGACAAGAAATCAGCCCTCAAAAACTTAACCGGCAGAAAAAAATTTTTTAAAAAAATCCCTAAGCCCCGGGGTCACAATGTCAGCAAAAATCTGACTTTTGGCAATTCACTCCAAAATGGTGCCAAAAGCTTGAAAATGCTCTCCTGAAAGCTTTGGTGATGGAAACAGAAAGCTTTTTATCACAGCACAAGAAATCAGCCCTCAAAACCTTAACCGGCAGAAAATATTTTTTTGAAAAAATCCCTAAGCCCCGGGGTCACCATTTCAGCAAAAATCTGACTTTTGGCAATTCACTCGAAAATGGTGCCAAAAGCTTGAAAATGCTCTCCTGAAAGGTTTGGCACTCGAAACAGAAGGCTTTTTATCACAGGACAAGAAATCAGCCCTCAAAAACTTAACCGGCAGAAAATATTTTTTTGAAAAAATCCCTAAGCCCCGGGGTCACAATTTCAGCAAAAATCTGACTTTTGGCAATTCATTCAAAAATGTTGCCAGAAGCTTGAAAATGCTCTCCTGAAAGGTTTGGCACTCGAAACAGAAAGCTTTTAATCACAGGACAAGAAATCAGCCCTCAAAAACCTAACCGGCAGAAAATATTTTTTTGAAAAAATCCCTAAGCCCCGGGGTCACAATTTCAGCAAAAATCTGACTTTTGGCAATTCACTCCAAAATGGTGCCAGAAGCTTGCAAATTATCCCCTGAAAGCTTTGGCGATGGAAACAGAAGGCTTTTTATCACAGGAAAAGAAATCAGCCCTCAAAAACGTAACCGGCAGAAAATGTTTTTCTGAAAAAATCCCTAAGCCCCGGGGTCACCCTTTTAGCAAAAATCTGACTTTTGGCAATTCACTCCAAAATGGTGCCAAAAGGTTGAAAATGCTCTCCTGAAAGCTTTGGTGATGGAAACAGAAGCCTTTTTATCACAGGACAAGATATCAACCCTCAAAAACTTAACCGGCAGAAAATATTTTTTTGAAAAAATCCCTAAACCCCGGGGTCACCCTTTTAGCAAAAATCTGACTTTTGGCAATTCACTCAAAAATGGTGCCAGAAGCTTGAAAATGCTCTCCTGAAAGGTTTGGCACTCGAAACAGAAGGCTTTTTATCACAGGACAAGAAATCAGCCCTCAAAAACCTAGCCGGCAGAAAATATTTTTTTGAAAAAATCCCTAAGCCCCGGGGTCACAATTTCAGCAAAAATCTGACTTTTGGCAATTCACTCAAAAATGGTGCCAAAAGCTTGAAAATGCTCTCCTGAAAGCTTTGGTGATGGAAACAGAAAGCTTTTTATCACAGCACAAGAAATCAGCCCTCAAAACCTTAACCCGCAGAAAATATTTTTTTGAAAAAATCCCTAAGCCCCGGGGTCACCATTTCAGCAAAAATCTGACTTTTGGCAATTCACTCAAAAATGGTGCCAAAAGCTTGAAAATGCTCTCCTGAAAGGTTTGGCACTCGAAACAGAAGGATTTTTATCACAGGACTAGAAATCAGCCCTAAAAACCATAACCCGCAGAAAATATTTTTTTGAAAAAATCCCTAAGCCCCGGGGTCACCATTTCAGCAAAAATCTGACTTTTGGCAATTCACTCAAAAATGGTGCCAAAAGCTTGAAAATGCTCTCCTGAAAGGTTTGGCACTCGAAACAGAAGGCTTTTTATCACAGGACAAGAAATCAGCCCTCAAAACCTTAACCGGCAGAAAATATTTTTTTGAAAAAATCCCTGAGCCCCGGGGTCACAATTTCAGCAAAAATCTGACTTTTGGCAATTCACTCAAAAATGGTGCCAAAAGCTTGAAAATGCTCTCCTGAAAGGTTTGGCACCCGAAACAGAAGGCTTTTTATCACAGGACAAGAAATCAGCCCTCAAAACCTTAACCGGCAGAAATTTTTTTTTTTAAAAAAATCCCTAAGCCCCGGGGTCACCATTTCAGCAAAAATCTGACTTTTGGCAATTCACTCCAAAATGGTGCCAAAAGCTTGAAAATGCTCTCCTGAAAGGTTTGGTGATGGAAACAGAAAGCTTTTTATCACAGCACAAGAAATCAGCCCTAAAAACCATAACCGGCAGAAAATATTTTTTTGAAAAAATCCCTAAGCCCCGGGGTCACAATTTCAGCAAAAATCTGACTTTTGGCAATTCACTCAAAAATGGTGCCAAAAGCTTGAAAATGCTCTCCTGAAAGCTTTGGTGATGGAAACAGAAAGCTTTTTATCACAGCACAAGAAATCAGCCCTCAAAACCTTAACCCGCAGAAAATATTTTTTTGAAAAAATCCCTAAGCCCCGGGGTCACCATTTCAGCAAAAATCTGACTTTTGGCAATTCACTCAAAAATGGTGCCAAAAGCTTGAAAATGCTCTCCTGAAAGGTTTGGCACTCGAAACAGAAGGCTTTTTATCACAGGACAAGAAATCAGCCCTCAAAACCTTAACCGGCAGAAAATATTTTTTTGAAAAAATCCCTGAGCCCCGGGGTCACAATTTCAGCAAAAATCTGACTTTTGGCAATTCACTCCAAAATGGTGCCAAAAGCTTGAAAATGCTCTCCTGAAAGGTTTGGTGATGGAAACAGAAAGCTTTTTATCACAGCACAAGAAATCAGCCCTCAAAACCTTAACCGGCAGAAAATATTTTTTTGAAAAAATCCCTAAGCCCCGGGGTCACAATTTCAGTAAAAATCTGACTTTTGGCAATTCACTCCAAATTGGTGCCAAAAGGTTGAAAATGCTCTCCTGAAAGGTTTGGCACTCGAAACAGAAGGCTTTTTATCACAGGGCAAGAAATCAGCCCTCAAAAACTTAACCGGCAGAAAGTATTTTTTTGAAAAAATCCCTAAGCCCCGGGGTCACCATTTCAGCAAAAATCTGACTTTTGGCAATTCACTCCAAAATGGTGCCAAAAGGTTGAAAATGCTCTCCTGAAAGCTTTGGTGATGGAAACAGAAGCCTTTTTATCACAGGACAAGATATCAACCCTCAAAAACTTAACCGGCAGAAAATATTTTTTTGAAAAAATCCCTAAGCCCCGGGGTCACCCTTTTAGCAAAAATCTGACTTTTGGCAATTCACTCAAAAATGGTGCCAGAAGCTTGAAAATGCTCTCCTGAAAGGTTTGGCACTCGAAACAGAAGGCTTTTTATCACAGGACAAGAAATCAGCCCTCAAAAACCTAGCCGGCAGAAAATATTTTTTTGAAAAAATCCCTAAGCCCCGGGGTCACAATTTCAGCAAAAATCTGACTTTTGACAATTCACTCCAAAATGGTGCCAGAAGCTTGAAAATGCTCTCCTGAAAGGTTTGGCACTCAAAACAGAAGGCTTTTTATCACAGGACAAGAAATCAGCCCTAAAAACCATAACCGGCAGAAAATATTTTTTTGAAAAAATCCCTAAGCCCCGGGGTCACCATTTCAGCAAAAATCTGACTTTTGGCAATTCACTCCAAAATGGTGCCAAAAGCTTGAAAATGCTCTCCTGAAAGGTTTGGTGATGGAAACAGAAAGCTTTTTATCACAGCACAAGAAATCAGCCCTAAAAACCATAACCGGCAGAAAATATTTTTTTGAAAAAATCCCTAAGCCCCGGGGTCACAATTTCAGCAAAAATCTGACTTTTGGCAATTCACTCAAAAATGGTGCCAAAAGCTTGAAAATGCTCTCCTGAAAGCTTTGGTGATGGAAACAGAAAGCTTTTTATCACAGCACAAGAAATCAGCCCTCAAAACCTTAACCCGCAGAAAATATTTTTTTGAAAAAATCCCTAAGCCCCGGGGTCACCATTTCAGCAAAAATCTGACTTTTGGCAATTCACTCAAAAATGGTGCCAAAAGCTTGAAAATGCTCTCCTGAAAGGTTTGGCACTCGAAACAGAAGGATTTTTATCACAGGACTAGAAATCAGCCCTAAAAACCATAACCCGCAGAAAATATTTTTTTGAAAAAATCCCTAAGCCCCGGGGTCACCATTTCAGCAAAAATCTGACTTTTGGCAATTCACTCCAAAATGGTGCCAAAAGCTTGAAAATGCTCTCCTGAAAGGTTTGGCACTCGAAACAGAAGGCTTTTTATCACAGGACAAGAAATCAGCCCTCAAAACCTTAACCGGCAGAAAATATTTTTTTGAAAAAATCCCTGAGCCCCGGGGTCACAATTTCAGCAAAAATCTGACTTTTGGCAATTCACTCAAAAATGGTGCCAAAAGCTTGAAAATGCTCTCCTGAAAGGTTTGGCACCCGAAACAGAAGGCTTTTTATCACAGGACAAGAAATCAGCCCTCAAAACCTTAACCGGCAGAAATTTTTTTTTTTAAAAAATCCCTAAGCCCCGGGGTCACCATTTCAGCAAAAATCTGACTTTTGGCAATTCACTCCAAAATGGTGCCAAAAGCTTGAAAATGCTCTCCTGAAAGGTTTGGTGATGGAAACAGAAAGCTTTTTATCACAGCACAAGAAATCAGCCCTAAAAACCATAACCGGCAGAAAATATTTTTTTGAAAAAATCCCTAAGCCCCGGGGTCACAATTTCAGCAAAAATCTGACTTTTGGCAATTCACTCAAAAATGGTGCCAAAAGCTTGAAAATGCTCTCCTGAAAGCTTTGGTGATGGAAACAGAAAGCTTTTTATCACAGCACAAGAAATCAGCCCTCAAAACCTTAACCCGCAGAAAATATTTTTTTGAAAAAATCCCTAAGCCCCGGGGTCACCATTTCAGCAAAAATCTGACTTTTGGCAATTCACTCAAAAATGGTGCCAAAAGCTTGAAAATGCTCTCCTGAAAGGTTTGGCACTCGAAACAGAAGGCTTTTTATCACAGGACAAGAAATCAGCCCTCAAAACCTTAACCGGCAGAAAATATTTTTTTGAAAAAATCCCTGAGCCCCGGGGTCACAATTTCAGCAAAAATCTGACTTTTGGCAATTCACTCCAAAATGGTGCCAAAAGCTTGAAAATGCTCTCCTGAAAGGTTTGGTGATGGAAACAGAAAGCTTTTTATCACAGCACAAGAAATCAGCCCTCAAAACCTTAACCGGCAGAAAATATTTTTTTGAAAAAATCCCTAAGCCCCGGGGTCACAATTTCAGCAAAAATCTGACTTTTGGCAATTCACTCGAAAATGGTGCCAAAAGCTTGAAAATGCTCTCCTGAAAGGTTTGGCACTCGAAACAGAAGGCTTTTTATCACAGGACAAGAAATCAGCCCTTAAAACCTTAACCGGCAGAAAATATTTTTTGGAAAAAATCCCTAAGACCCGGGGTCACAATTTCAGTAAAAATCTGACTTTTGGCAATTCACTCCAAATTGGTGCCAAAAGGTTGAAAATGCTCTCCTGAAAGGTTTGGCACTCGAAACAGAAGGCTTTTTATCACAGGGCAAGAAATCAGCCCTCAAAAACTTAACCGGCAGAAAGTATTTTTTTGAAAAAATCCCTAAGCCCCGGGGTCACCATTTCAGCAAAAATCTGACTTTTGGCAATTCACTCGAAAATGGTGCCAGAAGCTTGAAAATGCTCTCCTGAAAGGTTTGGCACTCGAAACAGAAAGCTTTTAATCACAGGACAAGAAATCAGCCCTCAAAAACCTAACCGGCAGAAAATATTTTTTTGAAAAAATCCCTAAGCCCCGGGGTCACAATTTCAGCAAAAATCTGACTTTTGGCAATTCACTCCAAAATGGTGCCAAAAGGTTGAAAATGCTCTCCTGAAAGCTTTGGTGATGGAAACAGAAGCCTTTTTATCACAGGACAAGATATCAACCCTCAAAAACTTAACCGGCAGAAAATATTTTTTTGAAAAAATCCCTAAGCCCCGGGGTCACCCTTTTAGCAAAAATCTGACTTTTGGCAATTCACTCAAAAATGGTGCCAGAAGCTTGAAAATGCTCTCCTGAAAGGTTTGGCACTCGAAACAGAAGGCTTTTTATCACAGGACAAGAAATCAGCCCTCAAAAACCTAGCCGGCAGAAAATATTTTTTTGAAAAAATCCCTAAGCCCCGGGGTCACAATTTCAGCAAAAATCTGACTTTTGACAATTCACTCCAAAATGATGCCAGAAGCTTGAAAATGCTCTCCTGAAAGGTTTGGCACTCAAAACAGAAGGCTTTTTATCACAGGACAAGAAATCAGCCCTAAAAACCATAACCGGCAGAAAATATTTTTTTGAAAAAATCCCTAAGCCCCGGGGTCACAATTTCAGCAAAAATCTGACTTTTGGCAATTCACTCAAAAATGGTGCCAAAAGCTTGAAAATGCTCTCCTGAAAGGTTTGGCACTCGAAACAGAAGGCTTTTTATCACAGGACAAGAAATCAGCCCTCAAAACCTTAACCGGCAGAAAATATTTTTTTGAAAAAATCCCTGAGCCCCCGGGTCACAATTTCAGCAAAAATCTGACTTTTGGCAATTCACTCAAAAATGGTGCCAAAAGCTTGAAAATGCTCTCCTGAAAGGTTTGGCACCCGAAACAGAAGGCTTTTTATCACAGGACAAGAAATCAGCCCTCAAAACCTTAACCGGCAGAAAATTTTTTTTAAAAAAAATCCCTAAGCCCCGGGGTCACCATTTCAGCAAAAATCTGACTTTTGGCAATTCACTCCAAAATGGTGCCAAAAGCTTGAAAATGCTCTCCTGAAAGGTTTGGTGATGGAAACAGAAAGCTTTTTATCACAGCACAAGAAATCAGCCCTAAAAACCATAACCGGCAGAAAATATTTTTTTGAAAAAATCCCTAAGCCCCGGGGTCACAATTTCAGCAAAAATCTGACTTTTGGCAATTCACTCAAAAATGGTGCCAAAAGCTTGAAAATGCTCTCCTGAAAGCTTTGGTGATGGAAACAGAAAGCTTTTTATCACAGCACAAGAAATCAGCCCTCAAAACCTTAACCCGCAGAAAATATTTTTTTGAAAAAATCCCTAAGCCCCGGGGTCACCATTTCAGCAAAAATCTGACTTTTGGCAATTCACTCAAAAATGGTGCCAAAAGCTTGAAAATGCTCTCCTGAAAGGTTTGGCACTCGAAACAGAAGGCTTTTTATCACAGGACAAGAAATCAGCCCTCAAAACCTTAACCGGCAGAAAATATTTTTTTGAAAAAATCCCTGAGCCCCGGGGTCACAATTTCAGCAAAAATCTGACTTTTGGCAATTCACTCCAAAATGGTGCCAAAAGCTTGAAAATGCTCTCCTGAAAGGTTTGGTGATGGAAAAAGAAAGCTTTTTATCACAGCACAAGAAATCAGCCCTCAAAACCTTAACCGGCAGAAAATATTTTTTTGAAAAAATCCCTAAGCCCCGGGGTCACAATTTCAGTAAAAATCTGACTTTTGGCAATTCACTCCAAATTGGTGCCAAAAGGTTGAAAATGCTCTCCTGAAAGGTTTGGCACTCGAAACAGAAGGCTTTTTATCACAGGGCAAGAAATCAGCCCTCAAAAACTTAACCGGCAGAAAGTATTTTTGTGAAAAAATCCCTAAGCCCCGGGGTCACCATTTCAGCAAAAATCTGACTTTTGGCAATTCACTCCAAAATGGTGCCAAAAGCTTGAAAATGCTCTCCTGAAAGGTTTGGCACTCGAAACAGAAGGCTTTTTATCACAGGACAAGAAATTAGCCCTCAAAACGTTAACCGGCAGAAAATATTTTTTTGAAAAAATCCCTAAGCCGCGGTGTCACAATTTCAGCAAAAATCTGACTTTTGGCAATTCACTCGAAAATGGTGCCAGAAGCTTGAAAATGCTCTCCTGAAAGGTTTGGCACTCGAAACAGAAGGCTTTTTATCACAGGAGAAGAAATCAGCCCTCAAAACCTTAACCGGCAGAAAATATTTTTTTGAAAAAATCCCTAAGCCCCGGGGTCACAATTATAGCAAAAATCTGACTTTTGGCAATTCACTCCAAAATGGTGCCAAAAGCTTGAAAATGCTCTCCTGAAAGGTTTGGCACTTGAAACAGAAAGCTTTTTATCACAGGACAAGAAATCAGCCCTAAAAACAATAACCGGCAGAAAATATTTTTTTGAAAAAATCCCTAAGCCCCGGGGTGACCATTTCAGCAAAAATCTGACTTTTGGCAATTCACTCCAAAATGGTGCCAAAAGCTTGAAAATGCTCTCCTGAAAGGTTTGCCACTCGAAACAGAAGGCTTTTTATCACAGGACAAGAAATCAGCCCTCAAAACGTTAACCGGCAGAAAATATTTTTTTGAAAAAATCCCTAAGCCCCGGTGTCACAATTTCAGCAAAAATCTGACTTTTGGCAATTCACTCGAAAATGGTGCCAGAAGCTTGAAAATGCTCTCCTGAAAGGTTTGGCACTCGAAACAGAAGGATTTTTATCACAGGACAAGAAAACAGCCCTCAAAAAGTTAACCAGCAGAAAATATTTTTTTGAAAATATCCCTAAGCCCCGGGGTCACAATTTCAGCAAAAATCTGACTTTTGCCAATTCACTCAAAAATGGTGCCAGAAGCTTGAAAATGCTCTCCTGAAAGGTTTGGCATTTGAAAGAGAAGGCTTTTTATCACAGGACAAGAAATCAGCCCTCAAAAACTTAACCGGCAGAAAATATTTTTTTGAAAAAATCCCTAAGCCCCGGGGTCACAATTTCAGCAAAAATCTGACTTTTGGCAATTGACTCCAAAATGGTGCCAAAAGGTTGAAAATGATCTCCTGAAAGGTTTGGCTCCCGAAACAGAAGGATTTTTATCACAGGACAAGAAATCAGCCCTCAAAAACTTAACCGGCAGAATTTTTTTTTAAAAAAAAAAAAAATCCCTAAGCCCCGGGGTCACAATGTCAGCAAAAATCTGACTTTTGCCAATTCACTCGAAAATGGTGCCAGAAGCTTGAAAATGCTCTCCTGAAAGGTTTGGCACTCGAAAGAGAAGCCTTTTTATCACAGGTCAAGAAATCAGCCCTCAAAACCTTAACCGGCAGAAAATATTTTTTTGAAAAAATCCCTAAGCCCCGGGGTCACAATTTCAGCAAAAATCTGACTTTTGGCAATTCACTCAAAAATGGTGCCAAAAGCTTGAAAATGCTCTCCTGAAAGGTTTGGCACTCAAAACAGAAGGCTTTTTATCACAGGACAAGAAATCAGCCCTAAAAACCATAACCGTCAGAAAATATTTTTTTGAAAAAATCCCTAAGCCCCGGGGTCACAATTTCAGCAAAAATCTGACTTTTGGCAATTCACTCCAAAATGGTGCCAAAAGGTTGAAAATGCTCTCCTGAAAGCTTTGGTGATGGAAACAGAAGCCTTTTTATCACAGGAGAAGATATCAACCCTCAAAAACTTAACCGGCAGAAAATATTTTTTTGAAAAAATCCCTAAGCCCCGGGGTCACCCTTTTAGCAAAAATCTGACTTTTGGCAATTCACTCCAAAATGGTGCCAAAAGCTTGAAAATGCTCTCCTGAAAGGTTTGGCACTCGAAACAGAAGGATTTTTATCAAAGGACAAGAAAACAGCCCTCAAAAACTTAACCGGCAGAAAATTTTTTTTTGAAAAAATCCCTAAGCCCCGGGGTCACAATGTCAGCAAAAATCTGACTTTTGGCAATTCACTCGAAAATGGTGCCAGAAGCTTGAAAATGCTCTCCTGAAAAGTTTGGCACTCGAAACAGAAGGCTTTTTATCACAGGACAAGATATCAGCCCTCAAAACCTTAACCGGCAGAAAATATTTTTTTGAAAAAATCCCTAAGCCCCGGGGTCACAATTTCAGCAAAAATCTGACTTTTGGCAATTCACTCCAAAATGGTGCCAAAAGCTTGAAAATGCTCTCCTGAAAGGTTTGGCACTTGAAACAGAAAGCTTTTTATCACAGGACAAGAAATCAGCCCTAAAAACCATAACCGGCAAAAAATATTTTTTTGAAAAAATCCCTATGCCCCGGGGTCACCATTTCAGCAAAAATCTGACTTTTGGCATTTCACTCAAAAATGGTGCCAGAAGCTTGAAAATGCTCTCCTGAAAGGTTTGGCATTTGAAAGAGAAGGCTTTTTATCACAGGACAAGAAATCAGCCCTCAAAAACTTAACCGGCAGAAAATATTTTTTTGAAAAAATCCCTAAGCCCCGGGGTCACAATTTCAGCAAAAATCTGACTTTTGGCAATTGACTCCAAAATGGTGCCAAAAGGTTGAAAATGATCTCCTGAAAGGTTTGGCTCCCGAAACAGAAGGATTTTTATCACAGGACAAGAAATCAGCCCTCAAAAACTTAACCGGCAGAATTTTTTTTTTTAAAAAAAAAAAATCCCTAAGCCCCGGGGTCACAATGTCAGCAAAAATCTGACTTTTGGCAATTTACTCAAAAATGGTGCGAGAAGATTGAAAATGCTCTCCTGAAAGGTTTGGCACTCGAAAGAGAAGCGTTTTTATCACAGGACAAGAAATCAGCCCTCAAAAACTTAACCGGCAGAATTTTTTTTTTTGAAAAAATCCCTAAGCCCCGGGGTCACAATGTCAGCAAAAATCTGACTTTTGCCAATTCACTCAAAAATGGTGCCAGAAGCTTGAAAATGCTCTCCTGAAGGGTTTGGCACTCGAAAGAGAAGCCTTTTTATCACAGGACAAGAAATCAGCCCTCAAAAACTTAACCGGCAGAAAATATTTTTTTGAAAAAATCCCTAAGCCCCGGGGTCACCCTTTTAGCAAAAATCTGACTTTTGGCAATTCACTCCAAAATGGTGCCAAAAGCTTGAAAATGCTCTCCTGAAAGGTTTGGCACTTGAAACAGAAAGCTTTTTATCACAGGACAAGAAATCAGCCCTAAAAACCATAACCGGCAAAAAATATTTTTTTGAAAAAATCCCTAAGCCCCGGGGTCACAATTTCAGCAAAAATCTGACTTTTGGCAATTCACTCAAAAATGGTGCCAAAAGCTCGAAAATGCTCTCCTGAAAGGTTTGGCACTCAAAACAGAAGCCTTTTTATCACAGGTCAAGAAATCAGCCCTCAAAAACTTAACCGGCAGAAATTTTTTTTTTGAAAAAATCCCTAAGCCCCGGGGTCACAATGTCAGCAAAAATCTGACTTTTGCCAATTCACTCAAAAATGGTGCCAGAAGCTTGAAAATGCTCTCCTGAAAGGTTTGGCACTCGAAAGAGAAGGCTTTTTATCACAGGACAAGAAAACAGCCCTCAAAAACTTAACCGGCAGAATTTTTTTTTAAAAAAAAAATCCCTAAGCCCCGGTGTCACAATTTCAGCAAAAATCTGACTTTTGGCAATTCACTCGAAAATGGTGCCAGAAGCTTGAAAATGCTCTCCTGAAAAGTTTGGCACTCGAAACAGAAGGCTTTTTATCACAGGACAAGATATCAGCCCTCAAAACCTTAACCGGCAGAAAATATTTTTTTGAAAAAATCCCTAAGCCCCGGGGTCACAATTTCAGCAAAAATCTGACTTTTGGCAATTCACTCCAAAATGGTGCCAAAAGGTTGAAAATGATCTCCTGAAAGGTTTGGCTCCCGAAACAGAAGGATTTTTATCACAGGACAAGAAATCAGCCCTCAAAAACTTAACCGGCAGAATTTTTTTTTTTTTAAAAAAAATCCCTAAGCCCCGGGGTCACCATTTCAGCAAAAATCTGACTTTTGGCATTTCACTCAAAAATGGTGCCAGAAGCTTGAAAATGCTCTCCTGAAAGGTTTGGCACTCGAAAGAGAAGCCTTTTTATCACAGGACAAGAAATCAGCCCTCAAAAACTTAACCGGCAGAAATTATTTTTTTGAAAAAATCCCTAAGCCCCGGGGTCACAATTTCAGCAAAAATCTGACTTTTGGCAATTCACTCAAAAATGGTGCCAAAAGCTTGAAAATGCTCTCCTGAAAGGTTTGGCACTCAAAACAGAAGGCTTTTTATCACAGGACAAGAAATCAGCCCTAAAAACCATAACCGGCAGAAAATATTTTTTTGAAAAAATCCCTAAGCCCCGGGGTCACAATTTCAGCAAAAATCTGACTTTTGGCAATTCACTCAAAAATGGTGCCAAAAGCTTGAAAATGCTCTCCTGAAAGGTTTGGCACCCGAAACAGAAGGATTTTTATCACAGGACAAGAAATCAGCCCTCAAAAACTTAACCGGCAGAAAAAATTTTTTTAAAAAAATCCCTAAGCCCCGGGGTCACAATGTCAGCAAAAATCTGACTTTTGGCAATTCACTCCAAAATGGTGCCAAAAGCTTGAAAATGCTCTCCTGAAAGCTTTGGTGATGGAAACAGAAAGCTTTTTATCACAGCACAAGAAATCAGCCCTCAAAACCTTAACCGGCAGAAAATATTTTTTTGAAAAAATCCCTAAGCCCCGGGGTCACCATTTCAGCAAAAATCTGACTTTTGGCAATTCACTCAAAAATGGTGCCAAAAGCTTGAAAATGCTCTCCTGAAAGTTTTGGCACTCAAAACAGAAGGCTTTTTATCACAGGACAAGAAATCAGCCCTAAAAACCATAACCGGCAGAAAATATTTTTTTGAAAAAATCCCTAAGCCCCGGGGTCACAATTTCAGCAAAAATCTGACTTTTGGCAATTCACTCCAAAATGGTGCCAGAAGCTTGCAAATTATCCCCTGAAAGCTTTGGCGACGGAAACAGAAGGCTTTTTATCACAGGACAAGAAATCAGCCCTCAAAAACGTAACCGGCAGAAAATGTTTTTTTGAAAAAATCCCTAAGCCCCGGGGTCACCCTTTTAGCAAAAATCTGACTTTTGGCAATTCACTCAAAAATGTTGCCAGAAGCTTGAAAATGCTCTCCTGAAAGGTTTGGCACTCGAAACAGAAAGCTTTTAATCACAGGACAAGAAATCAGCCCTCAAAAACCTAACCGGCAGAAAATATTTTTTTGAAAAAATCCCTAAGCCCCGGGGTCACAATTTCAGCAAAAATCTGACTTTTGGCAATTCACTCAAAAATGGTGCCAAAAGCTTGAAAATGCTCTCCTGAAAGCTTTGGTGATGGAAACAGAAGGCTTTTTATCACAGGACAAGAAATCAGCCCTCAAAACCTTAACCGGCAGAAAATATTTTTTTGAAAAAATCCCTGAGCCCCGGGGTCACAATTTCAGCAAAAATCTGACTTTTGGCAATTCACTCCAAAATGGTGCCAAAAGCTTGAAAATGCTCTCCTGAAAGGTTTGGTGATGGAAACAGAAAGCTTTTTATCACAGCACAAGAAATCAGCCCTAAAAACCATAACCAGCAGAAAATAATTTTGAAAAAATCCCTAAGCCCCGGGGTCACAATTTCAGCAAAAATCTGACTTTTGGCAATTCACTCAAAAATGGTGCCAAAAGCTTGAAAATGCTCTCCTGAAAGCTTTGGTGATGGAAACAGAAAGCTTTTTATCACAGCACAAGAAATCAGCCCTCAAAACCTTAACCGGCAGAAATTTTTTTTTGAAAAAATCCCTAAGCCCCGGGGTCACAATGTCAGCAAAAATCTGACTTTTGCCAATTCACTCAAAAATGGTGCCAGAAGCTTGAAAATGCTCTCCTGAAAGGTTTGGCACTCGAAAGAGAAGGCTTTTTATCACAGGACAAGAAAACAGCCCTCAAAAACTTAACCGGCAGAATTTTTTTTAAAAAAAAAAATCCCTAAGCCCCGGTGTCACAATTTCAGCAAAAATCAGACTTTTGGCAATTCACTCGAAAATGGTGCCAGAAGCTTGAAAATGCTCTCCTGAAAAGTTTGGCACTCGAAACAGAAGGCTTTTTATCACAGGACAAGATATCAGCCCTCAAAACCTTAACCGGCAGAAAATATTTTTTTGAAAAAATCCCTAAGCCCCGGGGTCACAATTTCAGCAAAAATCTGACTTTTGGCAATTCACTCCAAAATGGTGCCAAAAGCTTGAAAATGCTCTCCTGAAAGGTTTGGCACTTGAAACAGAAAGCTTTTTATCACAGGACAAGAAATCAGCCCTAAAAACCATAACCGGCAAAAAATATTTTTTTGAAAAAATCCCTAAGCCCCGGGGTCACCATTTCAGCAAAAATCTGACTTTTGGCATTTCACTCAAAAATGGTGCCAGAAGCTTGAAAATGCTCTCCTGAAAGGTTTGGCATTTGAAAGAGAAGGCTTTTTATCACAGGACAAGAAATCAGCCCTCAAAAACTTAACCGGCAGAAAATATTTTTTTGAAAAAATCCCTAAGCCCCGGGGTCACAATTTCAGCAAAAATCTGACTTTTGGCAATTGACTCCAAAATGGTGCCAAAAGGTTGAAAATGATCTCCTGAAAGGTTTGGCTCCCGAAACAGAAGGATTTTTATCACAGGACAAGAAATCAGCCCTCAAAAACTTAACCGGCAGAATTTTTTTTTTTTTTAAAAAAATCCCTAAGCCCCGGGGTCACAATGTCAGCAAAAATCTGACTTTTGGCAATTTACTCAAAAATGGTGCGAGAAGATTGAAAATGCTCTCCTGAAAGGTTTGGCACTCGAAAGAGAAGCGTTTTTATCACAGGACAAGAAATCAGCCCTCAAAAACTTAACCGGCAGAATTTTTTTTTTTGAAAAAATCCCTAAGCCCCGGGGTCACAATGTCAGCAAAAATCTGACTTTTGCCAATTCACTCAAAAATGGTGCCAGAAGCTTGAAAATGCTCTCCTGAAGGGTTTGGCACTCGAAAGAGAAGCCTTTTTATCACAGGACAAGAAATCAGCCCTCAAAAACTTAACCGGCGGAAAATATTTTTTTGAAAAAATCCCTAAGCCCCGGGGTCACAATTTCAGCAAAAATCTGACTTTTGGCAATTCACTCAAAAATGGTGCCAAAAGCTTGAAAATGCTCTCCTGAAAGGTTTGGCACTCAAAACAGAAGGCTTTTTATCACAGGACAAGAAATCAGCCCTAAAAACCATAACCGGCAGAAAATATTTTTTTGAAAAAATCCCTAAGCCCCGGGGTCACAATTTCAGCAAAAATCTGACTTTTGGCAATTCACTCAAAAATGGTGCCAAAAGCTTGAAAATGCTCTCCTGAAAGGTTTGGCACCCGAAACAGAAGGATTTTTATCACAGGACAAGAAATCAGCCCTCAAAAACTTAACCGGCAGAAAAAAATTTTTTAAAAAAATCCCTAAGCCCCGGGGTCACAATGTCAGCAAAAATCTGACTTTTGGCAATTCACTCCAAAATGGTGCCAAAAGCTTGCAAATTATCCCCTGAAAGCTTTGGCGATGGAAACAGAAGGCTTTTTATCACAGGACAAGAAATCAGCCCTCAAAAACGTAACCGGCAGAAAATGTTTTTTTGAAAAAATCCCTAAGCCCCGGGGTCACCATTTCAGCAAAAATCTGACTTTTGGCAATTCACTCAAAAATGGTGCCAAAAGCTTGAAAATGCTCTCCTGAAAGTTTTGGCACTCAAAACAGAAGGCTTTTTATCACAGGACAAGAAATCAGCCCTAAAAACCATAACCGGCAGAAAATATTTTTCTGAAAAAATCCCTAAGCCCCGGGGTCACAATTTCAGCAAAAATCTGACTTTTGGCAATTCACTCCAAAATGGTGCCAGAAGCTTGCAAATTATCCCCTGAAAGCTTTGGCGATGGAAACAGAAGGCTTTTTATCACAGGACAAGAAATCAGCCCTCAAAAACGTAACCGGCAGAAAATGTTTTTTTGAAAAAATCCCTAAGCCCCGGGGTCACCCTTTTAGCAAAAATCTGACTTTTGGCAATTCACTCAAAAATGTTGCCAGAAGCTTGAAAATGCTCTCCTGAAAGGTTTGGCACTCGAAACAGAAAGCTTTTAATCACAGGACAAGAAATCAGCCCTCAAAAACCTAACCGGCAGAAAATATTTTTTTGAAAAAATCCCTAAGCCCCGGGGTCACAATTTCAGCAAAAATCTGACTTTTGGCAATTCACTCCAAAATGGTGCCAAAAGCTTGAAAATGCTCTCCTGAAAGGTTTGGCACTCGAAACAGAAGGCTTTTTATCACAGGACAAGAAATCAGCCCTCAAAACCTTAACCGGCAGAAAATATTTTTTTGAAAAAATCCCTGAGCCCCGGGGTCACAATTTCAGCAAAAATCTGACTTTTGGCAATTCACTCCAAAATGGTGCCAAAAGCTTGAAAATGCTCTTCTGAAAGGTTTGGCACCCGAAACAGAAGGCTTTTTATCACAGGACAAGAAATCAGCCCTCAAAACCTTAACCGGCAGAAATTTTTTTTTAAAAAAAATCCCTAAGCCCCGGGGTCACCATTTCAGCAAAAATCTGACTTTTGGCAATTCACTCCAAAATGGTGCCAAAAGCTTGAAAATGCTCTCCTGAAAGGTTTGGTGATGGAAACAGAAAGCTTTTTATCACAGCACAAGAAATCAGCCCTAAAAACCATAACCGGCAGACAATATTTTTTTGAAAAAATCCCTAAGCCCCGGGGTCACAATTTCAGCAAAAATCTGACTTTTGGCAATTCACTCAAAAATGGTGCCAAAAGCTTGAAAATGCTCTCCTGAAAGCTTTGGTGATGGAAACAGAAAGCTTTTTATCACAGCACAAGAAATCAGCCCTCAAAACCTTAACCCGCAGAAAATATTTTTTTGAAAAAATCCCTAAACCCCGGGGTCACCATTTCAGCAAAAATCTGACTTTTGGCAATTCACTCAAAAATGGTGCCAAAAGCTTGAAAATGCTCTCCTGAAAGGTTTGGCACTCGAAACAGAAGGCTTTTTATCACAGGACAAGAAATCAGCCCTCAAAAACTTAACCGGCAGAAAATATTTTTTTGAAAAAATCCCTGAGCCCCGGGGTCACAATTTCAGCAAAAATCTGACTTTTGGCAATTCACTCAAAAATGGTGCCAAAAGCTTGAAAATGCTCTCCTGAAAGGTTTGGCACCCGAAACAGAAGGCTTTTTATCACAGGACAAGAAATCAGCCCTCAAAACCTTAACCGGCAGAAAATTTTTTTTAAAAAAAATCCCTAAGCCCCGGGGTCACCATTTCAGCAAAAATCTGACTTTTGGTAATTCACTCCAAAATGGTGCCAAAAGCTTGAAAATGCTCTCCTTAAAGGTTTGGTGATGGAAACAGAAAGCTTTTTATCACAGCACAAGAAATCAGCCCTAAAAACCATAACCGGCAGAAAATATTTTTTTGAAAAAATCCCTAAGCCCCGGGGTCACAATTTCAGCAAAAATCTGACTTTTGGCAATTCACTCAAAAATGGTGCCAAAAGCTTGAAAATGCTCTCCTGAAAGCTTTGGTGATGGAAACAGAAGGCTTTTTATCACAGGAGAAGAAATCAGCCCTCAAAACCTTAACCGGCAGAAAATATTTTTTTGAAAAAATCCCTAAGCCCCGGGGTCAAAATTTCAGCAAAAATCTGACTTTTGGCAATTCACTCAAAAATGGTGCCAAAAGCTTGAAAATGCTCTCCTGAAAGGTTTGGCACTTGAAACAGAAAGCTTTTTATCACAGGACAAGAAATCAGCCCTCAAAAACTTAACCGGCAGAAAATTTTTTTTTGAAAAAATCCCTAAGCCCCGGGGTCACAATGTCAGCAAAAATCTGACTTTTGGCAATTCACTCCAAAATGGTGCCAAAAGCTTGAAAATGCTCTCCTGAAAGCTTTGGTGATGGAAACAGAAAGCTTTTTATCACAGCACAAGAAATCAGCCCTCAAAAACTTAACCGGCAGAAAATATTTTTTTGAAAAAATCCCTAAGCCCCGGGGTCACCATTTCAGCAAAAATCTGACTTTTGGCAATTCACTCGAAAATGGTGCCAAAAGCTTGAAAATGCTCTCCTGAAAGGTTTGGCACTCGAAACAGAAGGCTTTTTATCACAGGACAAGAAATCAGCCCTCAAAAACTTAACCGGCAGAAAATATTTTTTTGAAAAAATCCCTAAGCCCCGGGGTCACAATTTCAGCAAAAATCTGACTTTTGGCAATTCACTCCAAAATGGTGCCAGAAGCTTGCAAATTATCCCCTGAAAGCTTTGGCGATGGAAACAGAAGGCTTTTTATCACAGGACAAGAAATCAGCCCTCAAAAACGTAACCGGCAGAAAATGTTTTTTTGAAAAAATCCCTAAGCCCCGGGGTCACCCTTTCAGCAAAAATCTGACTTTTGGCAATTCACTCAAAAATGTTGCCAGAAGCTTGAAAATGCTCTCCTGAAAGGTTTGGCACTCGAAACAGAAAGCTTTTAATCACAGGACAAGAAATCAGCCCTCAAAAACCTAACCGGCAGAAAATATTTTTTTGAAAAAATCCCTAAGCCCCGGGGTCACAATTTCAGCAAAAATCTGACTTTTGGCAATTCACTCCAAAATGGTGCCAAAAGGTTGAAAATGCTCTCCTGAAAGCTTTGGTGATGGAAACAGAAGCCTTTTTATCACAGGACAAGATATCAACCCTCAAAAACTTAACCGGCAGAAAATATTTTTTTGAAAAAATCCCTAAGCCCCGGGGTCACAATTTCAGCAAAAATCTGACTTTTGGCAATTCACTCCAAAATGGTGCCAAAAGCTTGAAAATGCTCTCCTGAAAGCTTTGGTGATGGAAACAGAAAGCTTTTTATCACAGCACAAGAAATCAGCCCTCAAAACCTTAACCCGCAGAAAATATTTTTTTGAAAAAATCCCTAAGCCCCGGGGTCACCATTTCAGCAAAAATCTGACTTTTGGCAATTCACTCAAAAATGGTGCCAAAAGCTTGAAAATGCTCTCCTGAAAGGTTTGGCACTCGAAACAGAAGGCTTTTTATCACAGGACAAGAAATCAGCCCTCAAAACCTTAACCGGCAGAAAATATTTTTTTGAAAAAATCCCTGAGCCCCGGGGTCACAATTTCAGCAAAAATCTGACTTTTGGCAATTCACTCCAAAATGGTGCCAAAAGCTTGAAAATGCTCTCCTGAAAGGTTTGGCACCCAAAACAGAAGGCTTTTTATCACAGGACAAGAAATCAGCCCTCAAAACCTTAACCGGCAGAAATTTTTTTTTAAAAAAAATCCCTAAGCCCCGGGGTCACCATTTCAGCAAAAATCTGACTTTTGGCAATTCACTCCAAAATGGTGCCAAAAGCTTGAAAATGCTCTCCTGAAAGGTTTGGTGATGGAAACAGAAAGCTTTTTATCACAGCACAAGAAATCAGCCCTCAAAACCTTAACCCGCAGAAAATATTTTTTTGAAAAAATCCCTAAGCCCCGGGGTCACCATTTCAGCAAAAATCTGACTTTTGGCAATTCACTCAAAAATGGTGCCAAAAGCTTGAAAATGCTCCCCTGAAAGGTTTGGCACTCGAAACAGAAGGCTTTTTATCACAGGACAAGAAATCAGCCCTCAAAACCTTAACCGGCAGAAAATATTTTTTTGAAAAAATCCCTAAGCCCCGGGGTCACCATTTCAGCAAAAATCTGACTTTTGGCAATTCACTCAAAAATGGTGCCAAAAGCTTGAAAATGCTCTCCTGAAAGGATTGGCACTTGAAACAGAAAGCTTTTTATCACAGGACAAGAAATCAGCCCTCAAAAACTTAATCGGCAGAAAATTTTTTTTTGAAAAAATCCCTAAGCCCCGGGGTCACAATGTCAGCAAAAATCTGACTTTTGGCAATTCACTCCAAAATGGTGCCAAAAGCTTGAAAATGCTCTCCTGAAAGCTTTGGTGATGGAAACAGAAAGCTTTTTATCACAGCACAAGAAATCAGCCCTCAAAACCTTAACCGGCAGAAAATATTTTTTTGAAAAAATCCCTAAGCCCCGGGGTCACCATTTCAGCAAAAATCTGACTTTTGGCAATTCACTCGAAAATGGTGCCAAAAGCTTGAAAATGCTCTCCTGAAAGGTTTGGCACTCGAAACAGAAGGCTTTTTATCACAGGACAAGAAATCAGCCCTCAAAAACTTAACCGGCAGAAAATATTTTTTTGAAAAAATCCCTAAGCCCCGGGGTCACAATTTCAGCAAAAATCTGACTTTTGGCAATTCACTCAAAAATGTTGCCAGAAGCTTGAAAATGCTCTCCTGAAAGGTTTGGCACTCGAAACAGAAAGCTTTTAATCACAGGACAAGAAATCAGCCCTCAAAAACCTAACCGGCAGAAAATATTTTTTTGAAAAAATCCCTAAGCCCCGGGGTCACAATTTCAGCAAAAATCTGACTTTTGGCAATTCACTCCAAAATGGTGCCAAAAGGTTGAAAATGCTCTCCGGAAAGCTTTGGTGATGGAAACAGAAGCCTTTTTATCACAGGACAAGATATCAACCCTCAAAAACTTAACCGGCAGAAAATATTTTTTTGAAAAAATCCCTAAGCCCCGGGGTCACAATTTCAGCAAAAATCTGACTTTTGGTAATTCACTCCAAAATGGTGCCAAAAGCTTGAAAATGCTCTCCTTAAAGGTTTGGTGATGGAAACAGAAAGCTTTTTATCACAGCACAAGAAATCAGCCCTAAAAACCATAACCGGCAGAAAATATTTTTTTGAAAAAATCCCTAAGCCCCGGGGTCACAATTTCAGCAAAAATCTGACTTTTGGCAATTCACTCAAAAATGGTGCCAAAAGCTTGAAAATGCTCTCCTGAAAGCTTTGGTGATGGAAACAGAAGGCTTTTTATCACAGGAGAAGAAATCAGCCCTCAAAACCTTAACCGGCAGAAAATATTTTTTTGAAAAAATCCCTAAGCCCCGGGGTCACCATTTCAGCAAAAATCTGACTTTTGGCAATTCACTCAAAAATGGTGCCAAAAGCTTGAAAATGCTCTCCTGAAAGGTTTGGCACTTGAAACAGAAAGCTTTTTATCACAGGACAAGAAATAAGCCCTCAAAAACTTAACCGGCAGAAAATTTTTTTTTGAAAAAATCCCTAAGCCCCGGGGTCACAATGTCAGCTAAAATCTGACTTTTGGCAATTCACTCCAAAATGGTGCCAAAAGCTTAAAAATGCTCCCCTGAAAGGTTTGGCACTCGAAACAGAAGGCTTTTTATCACAGGACAAGAAATCAGCCCTCAAAAACTAAAGCGGCAGAAAATATTTTTTTGAAAAAATCCCTAAGCCCCAGGGTCACAATTTCAGCAAAAATCTGACTTTTGGCAATTCACTCGAAAATGGTGCCAGAAGCTTACAAATGATCCCCTGAAAGGTTTGGCACTCGAAACAGAAGGCTTTTTATCACAGGACAAGAAATCAGCCCTCAAAAACTTAACCGGCAGAAAATATTTTTTTTGAAAAAATCCCTAAGCCCCGGGGTCACAATTTCAGCAAAAATCTGAATTTTGGCAGTTCACTCAAAAATGGTTCCAAGAGCTTAAAAATGCTCCCCTGAAAGGTTTGGCACTCGAAACAGAAGGCTTTTTATCACAGGACAAGAAATCAGCCCTCAAAAACCTAACCGGCAGAAAATATTTTTTTGAAAAAATCCCTAAGCCCCGGGGTCACAATTTCAGCAAAAATCTGACTTTTGGCAATTCACTCCAAAATGGTGCCAGAAGCTTGCAAATTATCCCCTGAAAGCTTTGGCGATGGAAACAGAAGGCTTTTTATCACAGGACAAGAAATCAGCCCTCAAAAACGTAACCGGCAGAAAATGTTTTTTTGAAAAAATCCCTAAGCCCCGGGGTCACCCTTTCAGCAAAAATCTGACTTTTGGCAATTCACTCAAAAATGTTGCCAGAAGCTTGAAAATGCTCTCCTGAAAGGTTTGGCACTCGAAACAGAAAGCTTTTAATCACAGGACCAGAAATCAGCCCTCAAAAACCTAACCGGCAGAAAATATTTTTTTGAAAAAATCCCTAAGCCCCGGGGTCACAATTTCAGCAAAAATCTGACTTTTGGCAATTCACTCCAAAATGGTGCCAAAAGGTTGAAAATGCTCTCCTGAAAGCTTTGGTGATAGAAACAGAAGCCTTTTTATCACAGGACAAGATATCAACCCTCAAAAACTTAACCGGCAGAAAATATTTTTTTGAAAAAATCCCTAAGCCCCGGGGTCACAATTTCAGCAAAAATCTGACTTTTGGCAATTCACTCCAAAATGGTGCCAAAAGCTTGAAAATGCTCTCCTGAAAGCTTTGGTGATGGAAACAGAAAGCTTTTTATCACAGCACAAGAAATCAGCCCTCAAAACCTTAACCCGCAGAAAATATTTTTTTGAAAAAATCCCTAAGCCCCGGGGTCACCATTTCAGCAAAAATCTGACTTTTGGCAATTCACTCAAAAATGGTGCCAAAAGCTTGAAAATGCTCTCCTGAAAGGTTTGGCACTCGAAACAGAAGGCTTTTTATCACAGGACAAGAAATCAGCCCTCAAAACCTTAACCGGCAGAAAATATTTTTTTGAAAAAATCCCTGAGCCCCGGGGTCACAATTTCAGCAAAAATCTGACTTTTGGCAATTCACTCCAAAATGGTGCCAAAAGCTTGAAAATGCTCTCCTGAAAGGTTTGGCACCCGAAACAGAAGGCTTTTTATCACAGCACAAGAAATCAGCCCTCAAAACCTTAACCGGCAGAAAATATTTTTTTGAAAAAATCCCTAAGCCCCGGGGTCACCATTTCAGCAAAAATCTGACTTTTGGCAATTCACTCGAAAATGGTGCCAAAAGCTTGAAAATGCTCTCCTGAAAGGTTTGGCACTCGAAACAGAAGGCTTTTTATCACAGGACAAGAAATCAGCCCTCAAAAACTTAACCGGCAGAAAATATTTTTTTGAAAAAATCCCTAAGCCCCGGGGTCACAATTTCAGCAAAAATCTGACTTTTGGCAATTCACTCAAAAATGTTGCCAGAAGCTTGAAAATGCTCTCCTGAAAGGTTTGGCACTCGAAACAGAAAGCTTTTAATCACAGGACAAGAAATCAGCCCTCAAAAACCTAACCGGCAGAAAATATTTTTTTGAAAAAATCCCTAAGCCCCGGGGTCACAATTTCAGCAAAAATCTGACTTTTGGCAATTCACTCCAAAATGGTGCCAGAAGCTTGCAAATTATCCCCTGAAAGCTTTGGCGATGGAAACAGAAGGCTTTTTATCACAGGACAAGAAATCAGCCCTCAAAAACGTAACCGGCAGAAAATGTTTTTTTGAAAAAATCCCTAAGCCCCGGGGTCACCCTTTCAGCAAAAATCTGACTTTTGGCAATTCACTCAAAAATGTTGCCAGAAGCTTGAAAATGCTCTCCTGAAAGGTTTGGCACTCGAAACAGAAAGCTTTTAATCACAGGACAAGAAATCAGCCCTCAAAAACCTAACCGGCAGAAAATATTTTTTTGAAAAAATCCCTAAGCCCCGGGGTCACAATTTCAGCAAAAATCTGACTTTTGGCAATTCACTCCAAAATGGTGCCAAAAGGTTGAAAATGCTCTCCTGAAAGCTTTGGTGATGGAAACAGAAGCCTTTTTATCACAGGACAAGATATCAACCCTCAAAAACTTAACCGGCAGAAAATATTTTTTTGAAAAAATCCCTAAGCCCCGGGGTCACAATTTCAGCAAAAATCTGACTTTTGGCAATTCACTCCAAAATGGTGCCAAAAGCTTGAAAATGCTCTCCTGAAAGCTTTGGTGATGGAAACAGAAAGCTTTTTATCACAGCACAAGAAATCAGCCCTCAAAACCTTAACCCGCAGAAAATATTTTTTTGAAAAAATCCCTAAGCCCCGGGGTCACCATTTCAGCAAAAATCTGACTTTTGGCAATTCACTCAAAAATGGTGCCAAAAGCTTGAAAATGCTCTCCTGAAAGGTTTGGCACTCGAAACAGAAGGCTTTTTATCACAGGACAAGAAATCAGCCCTCAAAACCTTAACCGGCAGAAAATATTTTTTTGAAAAAATCCCTGAGCCCCGGGGTCACAATTTCAGCAAAAATCTGACTTTTGGCAATTCACTCCAAAATGGTGCCAAAAGCTTGAAAATGCTCTCCTGAAAGGTTTGGCACCCAAAACAGAAGGCTTTTTATCACAGGACAAGAAATCAGCCCTCAAAACCTTAACCGGCAGAAATTTTTTTTTAAAAAAAATCCCTAAGCCCCGGGGTCACCATTTCAGCAAAAATCTGACTTTTGGCAATTCACTCCAAAATGGTGCCAAAAGCTTGAAAATGCTCTCCTGAAAGGTTTGGTGATGGAAACAGAAAGCTTTTTATCACAGCACAAGAAATCAGCCCTAAAAACCATAACCGGCAGAAAATATTTTTTTGAAAAAATCCCTAAGCCCCGGGGTCACAATTTCAGCAAAAATCTGACTTTTGGCAATTCACTCAAAAATGGTGCCAAAAGCTTGAAAATGCTCTCCTGAAAGCTTTGGTGATGGAAACAGAAGCCTTTTTATCACAGGACAAGATATCAACCCTCAAAAACTTAACCGGCAGAAAATATTTTTTTGAAAAAATCCCTAAGCCCCGGGGTCACAATTTCAGCAAAAATCTGACTTTTGGCAATTCACTCCAAAATGGTGCCAAAAGCTTGAAAATGCTCTCCTGAAAGCTTTGGTGATGGAAACAGAAAGCTTTTTATCACAGCACAAGAAATCAGCCCTCAAAACCTTAACCCGCAGAAAATATTTTTTTGAAAAAATCCCTAAGCCCCGGGGTCACCATTTCAGCAAAAATCTGACTTTTGGCAATTCACTCAAAAATGGTGCCAAAAGCTTGAAAATGCTCTCCTGAAAGGTTTGGCACTCGAAACAGAAGGCTTTTTATCACAGGACAAGAAATCAGCCCTCAAAACCTTAACCGGCAGAAAATATTTTTTTGAAAAAATCCCTGAGCCCCGGGGTCACAATTTCAGCAAAAATCTGACTTTTGGCAATTCACTCCAAAATGGTGCCAAAAGCTTGAAAATGCTCTCCTGAAAGGTTTGGCACCCAAAACAGAAGGCTTTTTATCACAGGACAAGAAATCAGCCCTCAAAACCTTAACCGGCAGAAATTTTTTTTTAAAAAAAATCCCTAAGCCCCGGGGTCACCATTTCAGCAAAAATCTGACTTTTGGCAATTCACTCCAAAATGGTGCCAAAAGCTTGAAAATGCTCTCCTGAAAGGTTTGGTGATGGAAACAGAAAGCTTTTTATCACAGCACAAGAAATCAGCCCTAAAAACCATAACCGGCAGAAAATATTTTTTTGAAAAAATCCCTAAGCCCCGGGGTCACAATTTCAGCAAAAATCTGACTTTTGGCAATTCACTCAAAAATGGTGCCAAAAGCTTGAAAATGCTCTCCTGAAAGCTTTGGTGATGGAAACAGAAAGCTTTTTATCACAGCACAAGAAATCAGCCCTCAAAACCTTAACCCGCAGAAAATATTTTTTTGAAAAAATCCCTAAGCCCCGGGGTCACCATTTCAGCAAAAATCTGACTTTTGGCAATTCACTCAAAAATGGTGCCAAAAGCTTGAAAATGCTCCCCTGAAAGGTTTGGCACTCGAAACAGAAGGCTTTTTATCACAGGACAAGAAATCAGCCCTCAAAACCTTAACCGGCAGAAAATATTTTTTTGAAAAAATCCCTAAGCCCCGGGGTCACCATTTCAGCAAAAATCTGACTTTTGGCAATTCACTCAAAAATGGTGCCAAAAGCTTGAAAATGCTCTCCTGAAAGGATTGGCACTTGAAACAGAAAGCTTTTTATCACAGGACAAGAAATCAGCCCTCAAAAACTTAATCGGCAGAAAATTTTTTTTTGAAAAAATCCCTAAGCCCCGGGGTCACAATGTCAGCAAAAATCTGACTTTTGGCAATTCACTCCAAAATGGTGCCAAAAGCTTGAAAATGCTCTCCTGAAAGCTTTGGTGATGGAAACAGAAAGCTTTTTATCACAGCACAAGAAATCAGCCCTCAAAACCTTAACCGGCAGAAAATATTTTTTTGAAAAAATCCCTAAGCCCCGGGGTCACCATTTCAGCAAAAATCTGACTTTTGGCAATTCACTCGAAAATGGTGCCAAAAGCTTGAAAATGCTCTCCTGAAAGGTTTGGCACTCGAAACAGAAGGCTTTTTATCACAGGACAAGAAATCAGCCCTCAAAAACTTAACCGGCAGAAAATATTTTTTTGAAAAAATCCCTAAGCCCCGGGGTCACAATTTCAGCAAAAATCTGACTTTTGGCAATTCACTCAAAAATGTTGCCAGAAGCTTGAAAATGCTCTCCTGAAAGGTTTGGCACTCGAAACAGAAAGCTTTTAATCACAGGACAAGAAATCAGCCCTCAAAAACCTAACCGGCAGAAAATATTTTTTTGAAAAAATCCCTAAGCCCCGGGGTCACAATTTCAGCAAAAATCTGACTTTTGGCAATTCACTCCAAAATGGTGCCAAAAGGTTGAAAATGCTCTCCGGAAAGCTTTGGTGATGGAAACAGAAGCCTTTTTATCACAGGACAAGATATCAACCCTCAAAAACTTAACCGGCAGAAAATATTTTTTTGAAAAAATCCCTAAGCCCCGGGGTCACAATTTCAGCAAAAATCTGACTTTTGGTAATTCACTCCAAAATGGTGCCAAAAGCTTGAAAATGCTCTCCTTAAAGGTTTGGTGATGGAAACAGAAAGCTTTTTATCACAGCACAAGAAATCAGCCCTAAAAACCATAACCGGCAGAAAATATTTTTTTGAAAAAATCCCTAAGCCCCGGGGTCACAATTTCAGCAAAAATCTGACTTTTGGCAATTCACTCAAAAATGGTGCCAAAAGCTTGAAAATGCTCTCCTGAAAGCTTTGGTGATGGAAACAGAAGGCTTTTTATCACAGGAGAAGAAATCAGCCCTCAAAACCTTAACCGGCAGAAAATATTTTTTTGAAAAAATCCCTAAGCCCCGGGGTCACCATTTCAGCAAAAATCTGACTTTTGGCAATTCACTCAAAAATGGTGCCAAAAGCTTGAAAATGCTCTCCTGAAAGGTTTGGCACTTGAAACAGAAAGCTTTTTATCACAGGACAAGAAATAAGCCCTCAAAAACTTAACCGGCAGAAAATTTTTTTTTGAAAAAATCCCAAAGCCCCGGGGTCACAATGTCAGCTAAAATCTGACTTTTGGCAATTCACTCCAAAATGGTGCCAAAAGCTTAAAAATGCTCCCCTGAAAGGTTTGGCACTCGAAACAGAAGGCTTTTTATCACAGGACAAGAAATCAGCCCTCAAAAACTAAAGCGGCAGAAAATATTTTTTTGAAAAAATCCCTAAGCCCCGGGGTCACAATTTCAGCAAAAATCTGACTTTTGGCAATTCACTCGAAAATGGTGCCAGAAGCTTACAAATGATCCCCTGAAAGGTTTGGCACTCGAAACAGAAGGCTTTTTATCACAGGACAAGAAATCAGCCCTCAAAAACTTAACCGGCAGAAAATATTTTTTTTGAAAAAATCCCTAAGCCCCGGGGTCACAATTTCAGCAAAAATCTGAATTTTGGCAGTTCACTCAAAAATGGTTCCAAGAGCTTAAAAATGCTCCCCTGAAAGGTTTGGCACTCGAAACAGAAGGCTTTTTATCACAGGACAAGAAATCAGCCCTCAAAAACCTAACCGGCAGAAAATATTTTTTTGAAAAAATCCCTAAGCCCCGGGGTCACAATTTCAGCAAAAATCTGACTTTTGGCAATTCACTCCAAAATGGTGCCAGAAGCTTGCAAATTATCCCCTGAAAGCTTTGGCGATGGAAACAGAAGGCTTCTTATCACAGGACAAGAAATCAGCCCTCAAAAACGTAACCGGCAGAAAATGTTTTTTTGAAAAAATCCCTAAGCCCCGGGGTCACCCTTTCAGCAAAAATCTGACTTTTGGCAATTCACTCAAAAATGTTGCCAGAAGCTTGAAAATGCTCTCCTGAAAGGTTTGGCACTCGAAACAGAAAGCTTTTAATCACAGGACCAGAAATCAGCCCTCAAAAACCTAACCGGCAGAAAATATTTTTTTGAAAAAATCCCTAAGCCCCGGGGTCACAATTTCAGCAAAAATCTGACTTTTGGCAATTCACTCCAAAATGGTGCCAAAAGGTTGAAAATGCTCTCCTGAAAGCTTTGGTGATGGAAACAGAAGCCTTTTTATCACAGGACAAGATATCAACCCTCAAAAACTTAACCGGCAGAAAATATTTTTTTGAAAAAATCCCTAAGCCCCGGGGTCACAATTTCAGCAAAAATCTGACTTTTGGCAATTCACTCCAAAATGGTGCCAAAAGCTTGAAAATGCTCTCCTGAAAGCTTTGGTGATGGAAACAGAAAGCTTTTTATCACAGCACAAGAAATCAGCCCTCAAAACCTTAACCCGCAGAAAATATTTTTTTGAAAAAATCCCTAAGCCCCGGGGTCACCATTTCAGCAAAAATCTGACTTTTGGCAATTCACTCAAAAATGGTGCCAAAAGCTTGAAAATGCTCTCCTGAAAGGTTTGGCACTCGAAACAGAAGGCTTTTTATCACAGGACAAGAAATCAGCCCTCAAAACCTTAACCGGCAGAAAATATTTTTTTGAAAAAATCCCTGAGCCCCGGGGTCACAATTTCAGCAAAAATCTGACTTTTGGCAATTCACTCCAAAATGGTGCCAAAAGCTTGAAAATGCTCTCCTGAAAGGTTTGGCACCCGAAACAGAAGGCTTTTTATCACAGCACAAGAAATCAGCCCTCAAAACCTTAACCGGCAGAAAATATTTTTTTGAAAAAATCCCTAAGCCCCGGGGTCACCATTTCAGCAAAAATCTGACTTTTGGCAATTCACTCGAAAATGGTGCCAGAAGCTTACAAATGATCCCCTGAAAGGTTTGGCACTCGAAACAGAAGGCTTTTTATCACAGGACAAGAAATCAGCCCTCAAAAACTTAACCGGCAGAAAATATTTTTTTTGAAAAAATCCCTAAGCCCCGGGGTCACAATTTCAGCAAAAATCTGAATTTTGGCAGTTCACTCAAAAATGGTTCCAAGAGCTTAAAAATGCTCCCCTGAAAGGTTTGGCACTCGAAACAGAAGGCTTTTTATCACAGGACAAGAAATCAGCCCTCAAAAACCTAACCGGCAGAAAATATTTTTTTGAAAAAATCCCTAAGCCCCGGGGTCACAATTTCAGCAAAAATCTGACTTTTGGCAATTCACTCCCAAATGGTGCCAGAAGCTTGCAAATTATCCCCTGAAAGCTTTGGCGATGGAAACAGAAGGCTTCTTATCACAGGACAAGAAATCAGCCCTCAAAAACGTAACCGGCAGAAAATGTTTTTTTGAAAAAATCCCTAAGCCCCGGGGTCACCCTTTCAGCAAAAATCTGACTTTTGGCAATTCACTCAAAAATGTTGCCAGAAGCTTGAAAATGCTCTCCTGAAAGGTTTGGCACTCGAAACAGAAAGCTTTTAATCACAGGACCAGAAATCAGCCCTCAAAAACCTAACCGGCAGAAAATATTTTTTTGAAAAAATCCCTAAGCCCCGGGGTCACAATTTCAGCAAAAATCTGACTTTTGGCAATTCACTCCAAAATGGTGCCAAAAGGTTGAAAATGCTCTCCTGAAAGCTTTGGTGATGGAAACAGAAGCCTTTTTATCACAGGACAAGATATCAACCCTCAAAAACTTAACCGGCAGAAAATATTTTTTTGAAAAAATCCCTAAGCCCCGGGGTCACAATTTCAGCAAAAATCTGACTTTTGGCAATTCACTCCAAAATGGTGCCAAAAGCTTGAAAATGCTCTCCTGAAAGCTTTGGTGATGGAAACAGAAAGCTTTTTATCACAGCACAAGAAATCAGCCCTCAAAACCTTAACCCGCAGAAAATATTTTTTTGAAAAAATCCCTAAGCCCCGGGGTCACCATTTCAGCAAAAATCTGACTTTTGGCAATTCACTCAAAAATGGTGCCAAAAGCTTGAAAATGCTCTCCTGAAAGGTTTGGCACTCGAAACAGAAGGCTTTTTATCACAGGACAAGAAATCAGCCCTCAAAACCTTAACCGGCAGAAAATATTTTTTTGAAAAAATCCCTGAGCCCCGGGGTCACAATTTCAGCAAAAATCTGACTTTTGGCAATTCACTCCAAAATGGTGCCAAAAGCTTGAAAATGCTCTCCTGAAAGGTTTGGCACCCGAAACAGAAGGCTTTTTATCACAGCACAAGAAATCAGCCCTCAAAACCTTAACCGGCAGAAAATATTTTTTTGAAAAAATCCCTAAGCCCCGGGGTCACCATTTCAGCAAAAATCTGACTTTTGGCAATTCACTCGAAAATGGTGCCAAAAGCTTGAAAATGCTCTCCTGAAAGGTTTGGCACTCGAAACAGAAGGCTTTTTATCACAGGACAAGAAATCAGCCCTCAAAAACTTAACCGGCAGAAAATATTTTTTTGAAAAAATCCCTAAGCCCCGGGGTCACAATTTCAGCAAAAATCTGACTTTTGGCAATTCACTCAAAAATGTTGCCAGAAGCTTGAAAATGCTCTCCTGAAAGGTTTGGCACTCGAAACAGAAAGCTTTTAATCACAGGACAAGAAATCAGCCCTCAAAAACCTAACCGGCAGAAAATATTTTTTTGAAAAAATCCCTAAGCCCCGGGGTCACAATTTCAGCAAAAATCTGACTTTTGGCAATTCACTCCAAAATGGTGCCAGAAGCTTGCAAATTATCCCCTGAAAGCTTTGGCGATGGAAACAGAAGGCTTTTTATCACAGGACAAGAAATCAGCCCTCAAAAACGTAACCGGCAGAAAATGTTTTTTTGAAAAAATCCCTAAGCCCCGGGGTCACCCTTTCAGCAAAAATCTGACTTTTGGCAATTCACTCAAAAATGTTGCCAGAAGCTTGAAAATGCTCTCCTGAAAGGTTTGGCACTCGAAACAGAAAGCTTTTAATCACAGGACAAGAAATCAGCCCTCAAAAACCTAACCGGCAGAAAATATTTTTTTGAAAAAATCCCTAAGCCCCGGGGTCACAATTTCAGCAAAAATCTGACTTTTGGCAATTCACTCCAAAATGGTGCCAAAAGGTTGAAAATGCTCTCCTGAAAGCTTTGGTGATGGAAACAGAAGCCTTTTTATCACAGGACAAGATATCAACCCTCAAAAACTTAACCGGCAGAAAATATTTTTTTGAAAAAATCCCTAAGCCCCGGGGTCACAATTTCAGCAAAAATCTGACTTTTGGTAATTCACTCCAAAATGGTGCCAAAAGCTTAAAAATGCTCTCCTTAAAGGTTTGGTGATGGAAACAGAAAGCTTTTTATCACAGCACAAGAAATCAGCCCTAAAAACCATAACCGGCAGAAAATATTTTTTTGAAAAAATCCCTAAGCCCCGGGGTCACAATTTCAGCAAAAATCTGACTTTTGGCAATTCACTCAAAAATGGTGCCAAAAGCTTGAAAATGCTCTCCTGAAAGCTTTGGTGATGGAAACAGAAGGCTTTTTATCACAGGAGAAGAAATCAGCCCTCAAAACCTTAAGCGGCAGAAAATATTTTTTTGAAAAAATCCCTAAGCCCCGGGGTCACCATTTCAGCAAAAATCTGACTTTTGGCAATTCACTCAAAAATGGTGCCAAAAGCTTGAAAATGCTCTCCTGAAAGGTTTGGCACTTGAAACAGAAAGCTTTTTATCACAGGACAAGAAATCAGCCCTCAAAAACTTAACCGGCAGAAATTTTTTTTTTGAAAAAATCCCTAAGCCCCGGGGTCACAATGTCAGCAAAAATCTGACTTTTGGCAATTCACTCCAAAATGGTGCCAAAAGCTTGAAAATGCTCTCCTGAAAGCTTTGGTGATGGAAACAGAAAGCTTTTTATCACAGCACAAGAAATCAGCCCTCAAAACCTTAACCGGCAGAAAATATTTTTTTGAAAAAATCCCTAAGCCCCGGGGTCACCATTTCAGCAAAAATCTGACTTTTGGCAATTCACTCGAAAATGCTGCCAAAAGCTTGAAAATGCTCTCCTGAAAGCTTTGGTGATGGAAACAGAAAGCTTTTTATCACAGCACAAGAAATCAGCCCTCAAAACCTTAACCGGCAGAAAATATTTTTTTGAAAAAATCCCTGAGCCCCGGGGTCACAATTTCAGCAAAAATCTGACTTTTGGCAATTCACTCCAAAATGGTGCCAAAAGCTTGAAAATGCTCTCCTGAAAGGTTTGGCACCCGAAACAGAAGGCTTTTTATCACAGGACAAGAAATCAGCCCTCAAAACCTTAACCGGCAGAAAAATTTTTTTAAAAAAAATCCCTAAGCCCCGGGGTCACCATTTCAGCAAAAATCTGACTTTTGGCAATTCACTCCAAAATGGTGCCAAAAGCTTGAAAATGCTCTCCTGAAAGGTTTGGTGATGGAAACAGAAAGCTTTTTATCACAGCACAAGAAATCAGCCCTAAAAACCATAACCGGCAGAAAATATTTTTTTGAAAAAAACCCTAAGCCCCGGGGTCACAATTTCAGCAAAAATCTGACTTTTGGCAATTCACTCAAAAATGGTGCCAAAAGCTTGAAAATGCTCTCCTGAAAGCTTTGGTGATGGAAACAGAAAGCTTTTTATCACAGCACAAGAAATCAGCCCTCAAAACCTTAACCCGCAGAAAATATTTTTTTGAAAAAATCCCTAAGCCCCGGGGTCACCATTTCAGCAAAAATCTGACTTTTGGCAATTCACTCAAAAATGGTGCCAAAAGCTTGAAAATTCTCTCCTGAAAGGTTTGGCACTCGAAACAGAAGGCTTTTTATCACAGGACAAGAAATCAGCCCTCAAAACCTTAACCGGCAGAAAATATTTTTTTGAAAAAATCCCTGAGCCCCGGGGTCACAATTTCAGCAAAAATCTGACTTTTGGCAATTCACTCAAAAATGGTGCCAAAAGCTTGAAAATGCTCTCCTGAAAGGTTTGGCACCCGAAACAGAAGGCTTTTTATCACAGGACAAGAAATCAGCCCTCAAAACCTTAACCGGCAGAAAATTTTTTTTTAAAAAAATCCCTAAGCCCCGGGGTCACCATTTCAGCAAAAATCTGACTTTTGGTAATTCACTCCAAAATGGTGCCAAAAGCTTGAAAATGCTCTCCTTAAAGGTTTGGTGATGGAAACAGAAAGCTTTTTATCACAGCACAAGAAATCAGCCCTAAAAACCATAACCGGCAGAAAATATTTTTTTGAAAAAATCCCTAAGCCCCGGGGTCACAATTTCAGCAAAAATCTGACTTTTGGCAATTCACTCAAAAATGGTGCCAAAAGCTTGAAAATGCTCTCCTGAAAGCTTTGGTGATGGAAACAGAAGGCTTTTTATCACAGGAGAAGAAATCAGCCCTCAAAACCTTAACCGGCAGAAAATATTTTTTTGAAAAAATCCCTAAGCCCCGGGGTCACCATTTCAGCAAAAATCTGACTTTTGGCAATTCACTCAAAAATGTTGCCAGAAGCTTGAAAATGCTCTCCTGAAAGGTTTGGCACTCGAAACAGAAAGCTTTTAATCACAGGACAAGAAATCAGCCCTCAAAAACCTAACCGGCAGAAAATATTTTTTTGAAAAAATCCCTAAGCCCCGGGGTCACAATTTCAGCAAAAATCTGACTTTTGGCAATTCACTCCAAAATGGTGCCAGAAGCTTGCAAATTATCCCCTGAAAGCTTTGGCGATGGAAACAGAAGGCTTTTTATCACAGGACAAGAAATCAGCCCTCAAAAACGTAACCGGCAGAAAATGTTTTTTTGAAAAAAATCCCTAAGCCCCGGGGTCACCCTTTCAGCAAAAATCTGACTTTTGGCAATTCACTCAAAAATGTTGCCAGAAGCTTGAAAATGCTCTCCTGAAAGGTTTGGCACTCGAAACAGAAAGCTTTTAATCACAGGACAAGAAATCAGCCCTCAAAAACCTAACCGGCAGAAAATATTTTTTTGAAAAAATCCCTAAGCCCCGGGGTCACAATTTCAGCAAAAATCTGACTTTTGGCAATTCACTCCAAAATGGTGCCAAAAGGTTGAAAATGCTCTCCTGAAAGCTTTGGTGATGGAAACAGAAGCCTTTTTATCACAGGACAAGATATCAACCCTCAAAAACTTAACCGGCAGAAAATATTTTTTTGAAAAAATCCCTAAGCCCCGGGGTCACCCTTTTAGCAAAAATCTGACTTTTGGCAATTCACTCAAAAATGGTGCCAGAAGCTTGAAAATGCTCTCCTGAAAGGTTTGGCACTCGAAACAGAAGGCTTTTTATCACAGGACAAGAAATCAGCCCTCAAAAACCTAGCCGGCAGAAAATATTTTTTTGAAAAAATCCCTAAGCCCCGGGGTCACAATTTCAGCAAAAATCTGACTTTTGGCAATTCACTCCAAAATGGTGCCAGAAGCTTGAAAATGCTCTCCTGAAAGGTTTGGCACTCAAAACAGAAGGCTTTTTATCACAGGACAAGAAATCAGCCCTAAAAACCATAACCGGCAGAAAATATTTTTTTGAAAAAATCCCTAAGCCCCGGGGTCACAATTTCAGCAAAAATCTGACTTTTGGCAATTCACTCCAAAATGGTGCCAAAAGCTTGAAAATGCTCTCCTGAAAGGTTTGGCACTCGAAACAGAAGGCTTTTTATCACAGGACAAGAAATCAGCCCTCAAAACCTTAACCGGCAGAAAATATTTTTTTGAAAAAATCCCTGAGCCCCGGGGTCACAATTTCAGCAAAAATCTGACTTTTGGCAATTCACTCCAAAATGGTGCCAAAAGCTTGAAAATGCTCTCCTGAAAGGTTTGGCACCCGAAACAGAAGGCTTTTTATCACAGCACAAGAAATCAGCCCTCAAAACCTTAACCGGCAGAAAATATTTTTTTGAAAAAATCCCTAAGCCCCGGGGTCACCATTTCAGCAAAAATCTGACTTTTGGCAATTCACTCGAAAATGGTGCCAAAAGCTTGAAAATGCTCTCCTGAAAGGTTTGGCACTCGAAACAGAAGGCTTTTTATCACAGGACAAGAAATCAGCCCTCAAAAACTTAACCGGCAGAAAATATTTTTTTGAAAAAATCCCTAAGCCCCGGGGTCACAATTTCAGCAAAAATCTGACTTTTGGCAATTCACTCAAAAATGTTGCCAGAAGCTTGAAAATGCTCTCCTGAAAGGTTTGGCACTCGAAACAGAAAGCTTTTAATCACAGGACAAGAAATCAGCCCTCAAAAACCTAACCGGCAGAAAATATTTTTTTGAAAAAATCCCTAAGCCCCGGGGTCACAATTTCAGCAAAAATCTGACTTTTGGCAATTCACTCCAAAATGGTGCCAGAAGCTTGCAAATTATCCCCTGAAAGCTTTGGCGATGGAAACAGAAGGCTTTTTATCACAGGACAAGAAATCAGCCCTCAAAAACGTAACCGGCAGAAAATGTTTTTTTGAAAAAATCCCTAAGCCCCGGGGTCACCCTTTCAGCAAAAATCTGACTTTTGGCAATTCACTCAAAAATGTTGCCAGAAGCTTGAAAATGCTCTCCTGAAAGGTTTGGCACTCGAAACAGAAAGCTTTTAATCACAGGACAAGAAATCAGCCCTCAAAAACCTAACCGGCAGAAAATATTTTTTTGAAAAAATCCCTAAGCCCCGGGGTCACAATTTCAGCAAAAATCTGACTTTTGGCAATTCACTCCAAAATGGTGCCAAAAGGTTGAAAATGCTCTCCTGAAAGCTTTGGTGATGGAAACAGAAGCCTTTTTATCACAGGACAAGATATCAACCCTCAAAAACTTAACCGGCAGAAAATATTTTTTTGAAAAAATCCCTAAGCCCCGGGGTCACAATTTCAGCAAAAATCTGACTTTTGGTAATTCACTCCAAAATGGTGCCAAAAGCTTAAAAATGCTCTCCTTAAAGGTTTGGTGATGGAAACAGAAAGCTTTTTATCACAGCACAAGAAATCAGCCCTAAAAACCATAACCGGCAGAAAATATTTTTTTGAAAAAATCCCTAAGCCCCGGGGTCACAATTTCAGCAAAAATCTGACTTTTGGCAATTCACTCAAAAATGGTGCCAAAAGCTTGAAAATGCTCTCCTGAAAGCTTTGGTGATGGAAACAGAAGGCTTTTTATCACAGGAGAAGAAATCAGCCCTCAAAACCTTAAGCGGCAGAAAATATTTTTTTGAAAAAATCCCTAAGCCCCGGGGTCACCATTTCAGCAAAAATCTGACTTTTGGCAATTCACTCAAAAATGGTGCCAAAAGCTTGAAAATGCTCTCCTGAAAGGTTTGGCACTTGAAACAGAAAGCTTTTTATCACAGGACAAGAAATCAGCCCTCAAAAACTTAACCGGCAGAAATTTTTTTTTTGAAAAAATCCCTAAGCCCCGGGGTCACAATGTCAGCAAAAATCTGACTTTTGGCAATTCACTCCAAAATGGTGCCAAAAGCTTGAAAATGCTCTCCTGAAAGCTTTGGTGATGGAAACAGAAAGCTTTTTATCACAGCACAAGAAATCAGCCCTCAAAACCTTAACCGGCAGAAAATATTTTTTTGAAAAAATCCCTAAGCCCCGGGGTCACCATTTCAGCAAAAATCTGACTTTTGGCAATTCACTCGAAAATGCTGCCAAAAGCTTGAAAATGCTCTCCTGAAAGCTTTGGTGATGGAAACAGAAAGCTTTTTATCACAGCACAAGAAATCAGCCCTCAAAACCTTAACCGGCAGAAAATATTTTTTTGAAAAAATCCCTGAGCCCCGGGGTCACAATTTCAGCAAAAATCTGACTTTTGGCAATTCACTCCAAAATGGTGCCAAAAGCTTGAAAATGCTCTCCTGAAAGGTTTGGCACCCGAAACAGAAGGCTTTTTATCACAGGACAAGAAATCAGCCCTCAAAACCTTAACCGGCAGAAAAATTTTTTTAAAAAAAATCCCTAAGCCCCGGGGTCACCATTTCAGCAAAAATCTGACTTTTGGCAATTCACTCCAAAATGGTGCCAAAAGCTTGAAAATGCTCTCCTGAAAGGTTTGGTGATGGAAACAGAAAGCTTTTTATCACAGCACAAGAAATCAGCCCTAAAAACCATAACCGGCAGAAAATATTTTTTTGAAAAAAACCCTAAGCCCCGGGGTCACAATTTCAGCAAAAATCTGACTTTTGGCAATTCACTCAAAAATGGTGCCAAAAGCTTGAAAATGCTCTCCTGAAAGCTTTGGTGATGGAAACAGAAAGCTTTTTATCACAGCACAAGAAATCAGCCCTCAAAACCTTAACCCGCAGAAAATATTTTTTTGAAAAAATCCCTAAGCCCCGGGGTCACCATTTCAGCAAAAATCTGACTTTTGGCAATTCACTCAAAAATGGTGCCAAAAGCTTGAAAATTCTCTCCTGAAAGGTTTGGCACTCGAAACAGAAGGCTTTTTATCACAGGACAAGAAATCAGCCCTCAAAACCTTAACCGGCAGAAAATATTTTTTTGAAAAAATCCCTGAGCCCCGGGGTCACAATTTCAGCAAAAATCTGACTTTTGGCAATTCACTCAAAAATGGTGCCAAAAGCTTGAAAATGCTCTCCTGAAAGGTTTGGCACCCGAAACAGAAGGCTTTTTATCACAGGACAAGAAATCAGCCCTCAAAACCTTAACCGGCAGAAAATTTTTTTTTAAAAAAATCCCTAAGCCCCGGGGTCACCATTTCAGCAAAAATCTGACTTTTGGTAATTCACTCCAAAATGGTGCCAAAAGCTTGAAAATGCTCTCCTTAAAGGTTTGGTGATGGAAACAGAAAGCTTTTTATCACAGCACAAGAAATCAGCCCTAAAAACCATAACCGGCAGAAAATATTTTTTTGAAAAAATCCCTAAGCCCCGGGGTCACAATTTCAGCAAAAATCTGACTTTTGGCAATTCACTCAAAAATGGTGCCAAAAGCTTGAAAATGCTCTCCTGAAAGCTTTGGTGATGGAAACAGAAGGCTTTTTATCACAGGAGAAGAAATCAGCCCTCAAAACCTTAACCGGCAGAAAATATTTTTTTGAAAAAATCCCTAAGCCCCGGGGTCACCATTTCAGCAAAAATCTGACTTTTGGCAATTCACTCAAAAATGTTGCCAGAAGCTTGAAAATGCTCTCCTGAAAGGTTTGGCACTCGAAACAGAAAGCTTTTAATCACAGGACAAGAAATCAGCCCTCAAAAACCTAACCGGCAGAAAATATTTTTTTGAAAAAATCCCTAAGCCCCGGGGTCACAATTTCAGCAAAAATCTGACTTTTGGCAATTCACTCCAAAATGGTGCCAGAAGCTTGCAAATTATCCCCTGAAAGCTTTGGCGATGGAAACAGAAGGCTTTTTATCACAGGACAAGAAATCAGCCCTCAAAAACGTAACCGGCAGAAAATGTTTTTTTGAAAAAAATCCCTAAGCCCCGGGGTCACCCTTTCAGCAAAAATCTGACTTTTGGCAATTCACTCAAAAATGTTGCCAGAAGCTTGAAAATGCTCTCCTGAAAGGTTTGGCACTCGAAACAGAAAGCTTTTAATCACAGGACAAGAAATCAGCCCTCAAAAACCTAACCGGCAGAAAATATTTTTTTGAAAAAATCCCTAAGCCCCGGGGTCACAATTTCAGCAAAAATCTGACTTTTGGCAATTCACTCCAAAATGGTGCCAAAAGGTTGAAAATGCTCTCCTGAAAGCTTTGGTGATGGAAACAGAAGCCTTTTTATCACAGGACAAGATATCAACCCTCAAAAACTTAACCGGCAGAAAATATTTTTTTGAAAAAATCCCTAAGCCCCGGGGTCACCCTTTTAGCAAAAATCTGACTTTTGGCAATTCACTCAAAAATGGTGCCAGAAGCTTGAAAATGCTCTCCTGAAAGGTTTGGCACTCGAAACAGAAGGCTTTTTATCACAGGACAAGAAATCAGCCCTCAAAAACCTAGCCGGCAGAAAATATTTTTTTGAAAAAATCCCTAAGCCCCGGGGTCACAATTTCAGCAAAAATCTGACTTTTGGCAATTCACTCCAAAATGGTGCCAGAAGCTTGAAAATGCTCTCCTGAAAGGTTTGGCACTCAAAACAGAAGGCTTTTTATCACAGGACAAGAAATCAGCCCTAAAAACCATAACCGGCAGAAAATATTTTTTTGAAAAAATCCCTAAGCCCCGGGGTCACAATTTCAGCAAAAATCTGACTTTTGGCAATTCTCTCAAAAATGGTGCCAAAAGCTTGAAAATGCTCTCCTGAAAGCTTTGGTGATGGAAACAGAAAGCTTTTTATCACAGCACAAGAAATCAGCCCTCAAAACCTTAACCCGCAGAAAATATTTTTTTGAAAAAATCCCTAAGCCCCGGGGTCACCATTTCAGCAAAAATCTGACTTTTGGCAATTCACTCAAAAATGGTGCCAAAAGCTTGAAAATGCTCTCCTGAAAGGTTTGGCACTCGAAACAGAAGGCTTTTTATCACAGGACAAGAAATCAGCCCTCAAAACCTTTACCGGCAGAAAATATTTTTTTTGAAAAAATCCCTGAGCCCCGGGGTCACAATTTCAGCAAAAATCTGACTTTTGGCAATTCACTCAAAAATGGTGCCAAAAGCTTGAAAATGCTCTCCTGAAAGGTTTGGCACCCGAAACAGAAGGCTTTTTATCACAGGACAAGAAATCAGCCCTCAAAACCTTTACCGGCAGAAAATATTTTTTTGAAAAAATCCCTAAGCCCCGGGGTCACAATTTCAGCAAAAATCTGACTTTTGGCAATTCACTCCAAAATGGTGCCAAAAGCTTGAAAATGCTCTCCTGAAAAGTTTGGTGATGGAAACAGAAAGCTTTTTATCACAGCACAAGAAATCAGCCCTAAAAACCATAACCGGCAGAAAATATTTTTTTGAAAAAATCCCTAAGCCCCGGGGTCACAATTTCAGCAAAAATCTGACTTTTGGCAATTCACTCAAAAATGGTGCCAAAAGCTTGAAAATGCTCTCCTGAAAGCTTTGGTGATGGAAACAGAAAGCTTTTTATTACAGCACAAGAAATCAGCCCTCAAAACCTTAACCCGCAGAAAATATTTTTTTGAAAAAATCCCTAAGCCCCGGGGTCACTATTTCAGCAAAAATCTGACTTTTGGCAATTCACTCAAAAATGGTGCCAAAAGCTTGAAAATGCTCTCCTGAAAGGTTTGGCACTCGAAACAGAAGGCTTTTTATCACAGGACAAGAAATCAGCCCTCAAAACCTTAACCGGCAGAAAATATTTTTTTGAAAAAATCCCTGAGCCCCGGGGTCACAATTTCAGCAAAAATCTGACTTTTGGCAATTCACTCCAAAATGGTGCCAAAAGCTTGAAAATGCTCTCCTGAAAGGTTTGGTGATGGAAACAGAAAGCTTTTTATCACAGCACAAGAAATCAGCCCTCAAAACCTTAACCGGCAGAAAATATTTTTTTGAAAAAATCCCTAAGCCCCGGGGTCACAATTTCAGTAAAAATCTGACTTTTGGCAATTCACTCCAAATTGGTGCCAAAAGGTTGAAAATGCTCTCCTGAAAGGTTTGGCACTCGAAACAGAAGGCTTTTTATCACAGGGCAAGAAATCAGCCCTCAAAAACTTAACCGGCAGAAAGTATTTTTTTGAAAAAATCCCTAAGCCCCGGGGTCACCATTTCAGCAAAAATCTGACTTTTGGCAATTCACTCCAAAATGGTGCCAAAAGCTTGAAAATGCTCTCCTGAAAGGTTTGCCACTCGAAACAGAAGGCTTTTTATCACAGGACAAGAAATCAGCCCTCAAAACGTTAACCGGCAGAAAATATTTTTTTGAAAAAATCCCTAAGCCCCGGTGTCACAATTTCAGCAAAAATCTGACTTTTGGCAATTCACTCAAAAATGGTGCCAGAAGCTTGAAAATGCTCTCCTGAAAGGTTTGGCACTCGAAACAGAAGGCTTTTTATCACAGGAGAAGAAATCAGCCCTCAAAACCTTAACCGGCAGAAAATATTTTTTTGAAAAAATCCCTAAGCCCCGGGGTCACAATTATAGCAAAAATCTGACTTTTGGCAATTCACTCCAAAATGGTACCAAAAGCTTGAAAATGCTCTCCTGAAAGGTTTGGCACTTGAAACAGAAAGCTTTTTATCACAGGACAAGAAATCAGCCCTCAAAACCTTAAGCGGCAGAAAATATTTTTTTGAAAAAATCCCTAAGCCCCGGGGTGACCATTTCAGCAAAAATCTGACTATTGGCAATTCACTCAAAAAGGGTGCCAGAAGCTTGAAAATGCTCTCCTGAAAGGTTTGGCACTCGAAACAGAAGGATTTTTATCACAGGACAAGAAAACAGCCCTCAAAAAGTTAACCAGCAGAAAATATTTTTTTGAAAATATCCCTAAGCCCCGGGGTCACAATTTCAGCAAAAATCTGACTTTTGGCAATTTACTCAAAAATGGTGCCAGAAGCTTGAAAATGCTCTACTGAAAGGTTTGGCACTCGGAGCAGAAGGCTTTTTATCACAGGACAAGAAATCAGCCCTCAAAAAATTAACCGGCAGAAAATATTTTTTTGAAAAAATCCCTAAGCCCCGGGGTCACAATTTCAGCAAAAATCTGACTTTTGGCAATTCACTCAAAAATGGTGCCAGAAGCTCGAAAATGCTCTCCTGAAAGGTTTGGCACTCAAAACAGAAGCCTTTTTATCACAGGACAAGAAATCAGCCCTCAAAAACTTAACCGGCAGAAAATATTTTTTTGAAAAAATCCCTAAGCCCAGAGGTCACAATTTCAGCAAAAATCTGACTTTTGGCAATTCACTCCAAAATGGTGCCAAAAACTTGAAAATGCTCTCCTGAAAGGTTTGGCACTTGAAACAGAAAGCTTTTTATCACAGGACAGGAAATCAGCCCTAAAAACAATAACCGGCAGAAAATATTTTTTAGAAAAAATCCCTAAGCCCCGGGGTCACCATTTCAGCAAAAATCTGACTTTTGGCAATTCACTCAAAAAGGGTGCCAGAAGCTTGAAAATGCTCTCCTGAAAGGTTTGGCACTCGAAACAGAAGGATTTTTATCACAGGACAAGAAAACAGCCCTCAAAAAGTTAACCAGCAGAAAATATTTTTTTGAAAATATCCCTAAGCCCCGGGGTCACAATTTCAGCAAAAATCTGACTTTTGCCAATTCACTCAAAAAGGGTGCCAGAAGCTTGAAAATGCTCTCCTGAAAGGTTTGGTGATGGAAACAGAAAGCTTTTTATCACAGCACAAGAAATCAGCCCTCAAAACCTTAACCGGCAGAAAATATTTTTTTTAAAAAATCCCTAAGCCCCGGGGTCACAATTTCAGCAAAAATCTGACTTTTGGCAATTCACTCGAAAATGGTGCCAAAAGCTTGAAAATGCTCTCCTGAAAGGTTTGGCACTCGAAACAGAAGGCTTTTTATCACAGGACAAGAAATCAGCCCTTAAAACCTTAACCGGCAGAAAATATTTTTTGGAAAAAATCCCTAAGCCCCGGGGTCACCATTTCAGCAAAAATCTGACTTTTGGCAATTCACTCCAAAATGGTGCCAAAAGCTTGAAAATGCTCTCCTGAAAGGTTTGCCACTCGAAACAGAAGGCTTTTTATCACAGGACAAGAAATCAGCCCTCAAAACGTTAACCGGCAGAAAATATTTTTTTGAAAAAATCCCTAAGCCCCGGTGTCACAATTTCAGCAAAAATCTGACTTTTGGCAATTCACTCGAAAATGGTGCCAGAAGCTTGAAAATGCTCTCCTGAAAGGTTTGGCACTCGAAACAGAAGGCTTTTTATCACAGGAGAAGAAATCAGCCCTCAAAACCTTAACCGGCAGAAAATATTTTTTTGAAAAAATCCCTAAGCCCCGGGGTCACAATTATAGCAAAAATCTGACTTTTGGCAATTCACTCCAAAATGGTACCAAAAGCTTGAAAATGCTCTCCTGAAAGGTTTGGCACTTTAAACAGAAAGCTTTTTATCACAGGACAAGAAATCCGCCCTCAAAACCTTAAGCGGCAGAAAATATTTTTTTGAAAAAATCCCTAAGCCCCGGGGTGACCATTTCAGCAAAAATCTGACTATTGGCAATTCACTCAAAAAGGGTGCCAGAAGCTTGAAAATGCTCTCCTGAAAGGTTTGGCACTCGAAACAGAAGGATTTTTATCACAGGACAAGAAAACAGCCCTCAAAAAGTTAACCAGCAGAAAATATTTTTTTGAAAATATCCCTAAGCCCCGGGGTCACAATTTCAGCAAAAATCTGACTTTTGGCAATTCACTCAAAAATGGTGCCAGAAGCTTGAAAATGCTCTACTGAAAGGTTTGGCACTCGGAGCAGAAGGCTTTTTATCACAGGACAATAAATCAGCCCTCAAAAACTTAACCGGCAGAAAATATTTTTTTGAAAAAATCCCTAAGCCCCGGGGTCACAATTTCAGCAAAAATCTGACTTTTGGCAATTCACTCAAAAATGGTGCCAGAAGCTCGAAAATGCTCTCCTGAAAGGTTTGGCACTCAAAACAGAAGCCTTTTTATCACAGGACAAGAAATCAGCCCTCAAAAACTTAACCGGCAGAAAATATTTTTTTGAAAAAATCCCTAAGCCCCGGGGTCACAATGTCAGCAAAAATCTGACTTTTGCCAATTCACTCAAAAATGGTGCCAGAAGCTTGAAAATGCTCTCCTGAAAGGTTTGGCACTCGAAAGAGAAGGCTTTTTATCACAGGACAAGAAATCAGCCCTCAAAAACTTAACCGGCAGAAATTTTTTTTTAAAAAAAATCCCTAAGTCCCGGTGTCACAATTTCAGCAAAAATCTGACTTTTGGCAATTCACTCGAAAATGGTGCCAGAAGCTTGAAAATGCTCTCCTGAAAGGTTTGGCACTCGAAACAGAAGGCTTTTTATCACAGGTCAAGAAATCAGCCCTCAAAACCTTAACCGGCAGAAAATATTTTTTTGAAAAAATCCCTAAGCCCCGGTGTCACAATTTCAGCAAAAATCTGACTTTTGGCAATTCACTCGAAAATGGTGCCAGAAGCTTGAAAATGCGCTCCTGAAAGGTTTGACACTCGAAACAGAAGGCTTTTTATCACAGGACAAGAAATCAGCCCTCAAAACCTTAACCGGCAGAAAATATTTTTTTGAAAAAATCCCTAAGCCCAGAGGTCACAATTTCAGCAAAAATCTGACTTTTGGCAATTCACTCCAAAATGGTGCCAAAAGCTTGAAAATGCTCTCCTGAAAGGTTTGGCACTTGAAACAGAAAGCTTTTTATCACAGGACAGGAAATCAGCCCTAAAAACAATAACCGGCAGAAAATATTTTTTAGAAAAAATCCCTAAGCCCCGGGGTCACCATTTCAGCAAAAATCTGACTTTTGGCAATTCACTCAAAAAGGGTGCCAGAAGCTTGAAAATGCTCTCCTGAAAGGTTTGGCACTCGAAACAGAAGGATTTTTATCACAGGACAAGAAAACAGCCCTCAAAAAGTTAACCAGCAGAAAATATTTTTTTGAAAATATCCCTAAGCCCCGGGGTCACAATTTCAGCAAAAATCTGACTTTTGGCAATTCACTCAAAAAGGGTGCCAGAAGCTTGAAAATGCTCTCCTGAAAGGTTTGGCACTCGAAACAGAAGGATTTTTATCACAGGACAAGAAAACAGCCCTCAAAAAGTTAACCAGCAGAAAATATTTTTTTGAAAAAATCCCTAAGCCCCGGGGTCACAATTTCAGCAAAAATCTGACTTTTGGCAATTCACTCAAAAATGGTGCCAGAAGCTCGAAAATGCTCTCCTGAAAGGTTTGGCACTCAAAACAGAAGCCTTTTTATCACAGGACAAGAAATCAGCCCTCAAAAACTTAACCGGCAGAAAATATTTTTTTGAAAAAATCCCTAAGCCCCGGGGTCACAATTTCAGCAAAAATCTGACTTTTGGCAATTCACTCGAAAATGGTGCCAGAAGCTTGAAAATGCTCTCCTGAAAGGTTTGGCACTCGAAACAGAAGGCTTTTTATCACAGGACAAGAAATCAGCCCTCAAAACCTTAAGCGGCAGAAAATATTTTTTTGAAAAAATCCCTAAGCCCCGGGGTGACCATTTCAGCAAAAATCTGACTATTGGCAATTCACTCAAAAAGGGTGCCAGAAGCTTGAAAATGCTCTCCTGAAAGGTTTGGCACTCGAAACAGAAGGATTTTTATCACAGGACAAGAAAACAGCCCTCAAAAAGTTAACCAGCAGAAAATATTTTTTTGAAAATATCCCTAAGCCCCGGGGTCACAATTTCAGCAAAAATCTGACTTTTGGCAATTCACTCAAAAATGGTGCCAGAAGCTTGAAAATGCTCTACTGAAAGGTTTGGCACTCGAAACAGAAGGCTTTTTATCACAGGACAAGAAATCAGCCCTCAAAAACTTAACCGACAGAAAATATTTTTTTGAAAAAATCCCTAAGCCCCGGGGTCACAATTTCAGCAAAAATCTGACTTTTGGCAATTCACTCAAAAATGGTGCCAGAAGCTCGAAAATGCTCTCCTGAAAGGTTTGGCACTCAAAACAGAAGACTTTTTATCACAGGACAAGAAATCAGCCCTCAAAAACTTAACCGGCAGAAAATATTTTTTTGAAAAAATCCCTAAGCCCCGGGGTCACAATTTCAGCAAAAATCTGACTTTTGCCGATTCACTCAAAAATGGTGCCAGAAGCTTGAAAATGCTCTCCTGAAAGGTTTGGCACTCGAAAGAGAAGGATTTTTATCACAGGACAAGAAAACAGCCCTCAAAAAGTTAACCAGCAGAAAATATTTTTTTGAAAATATCCCTAAGCCCCGGGGTCACTATTTCAGCAAAAATCTGACTTTTGGCAATTCACTCAAAAAGGGTGCCAGAAGCTTGAAAATGCTCTCCTGAAAGGTTTGGCACTCGAAACAGAAGGCTTTTTATCACAGGACAAGAAATCAGCCCTCAAAAACTTAACCGGCAGAAAATATTTTTTTGAAAAAATCCCTAAGCCCCGGGGTCACAATTTCAGCAAAAATCTGACTTTTGGCAATTCACTCAAAAATGGTGCCAGAAGCTCGAAAATGCTCTCCTGAAAGGTTTGGCACTCAAAACAGAAGACTTTTTATCACAGGACAAGAAATCAGCCCTCAAAAACTTAACCGGCAGAAAATATTTTTTTGAAAAAATCCCTAAGCCCCGGGGTCACAATTTCAGCAAAAATCTGACTTTTGCCGATTCACTCGAAAATGGTGCCAGAAGCTTGAAAATGCTCTCCTGAAAGGTTTGGCACTCGAAACAGAAGGCTTTTTATCACAGGAGAAGAAATCAGCCCTCAAAACCTTAACCGGCAGAAAATATTTTTTTGAAAAAATCCCTAAGCCCCGGGGTCACAATTATAGCAAAAATCTGACTTTTGGCAATTCACTCCAAAATGGTACCAAAAGCTTGAAAATGCTCTCCTGAAAGGTTTGGCACTTTAAACAGAAAGCTTTTTATCACAGGACAAGAAATCCGCCCTCAAAACCTTAAGCGGCAGAAAATATTTTTTTGAAAAAATCCCTAAGCCCCGGGGTGACCATTTCAGCAAAAATCTGACTATTGGCAATTCACTCAAAAAGGGTGCCAGAAGCTTGAAAATGCTCTCCTGAAAGGTTTGGCACTCGAAACAGAAGGATTTTTATCACAGGACAAGAAAACAGCCCTCAAAAAGTTAACCAGCAGAAAATATTTTTTTGAAAATATCCCTAAGCCCCGGGGTCACAATTTCAGCAAAAATCTGACTTTTGGCAATTCACTCAAAAATGGTGCCAGAAGCTTGAAAATGCTCTACTGAAAGGTTTGGCACTCGGAGCAGAAGGCTTTTTATCACAGGACAATAAATCAGCCCTCAAAAACTTAACCGGCAGAAAATATTTTTTTGAAAAAATCCCTAAGCCCCGGGGTCACAATTTCAGCAAAAATCTGACTTTTGGCAATTCACTCAAAAATGGTGCCAGAAGCTCGAAAATGCTCTCCTGAAAGGTTTGGCACTCAAAACAGAAGCCTTTTTATCACAGGACAAGAAATCAGCCCTCAAAAACTTAACCGGCAGAAAATATTTTTTTGAAAAAATCCCTAAGCCCCGGGGTCACAATGTCAGCAAAAATCTGACTTTTGCCAATTCACTCAAAAATGGTGCCAGAAGCTTGAAAATGCTCTCCTGAAAGGTTTGGCACTCGAAAGAGAAGGCTTTTTATCACAGGACAAGAAATCAGCCCTCAAAAACTTAACCGGCAGAAATTTTTTTTTAAAAAAAATCCCTAAGTCCCGGTGTCACAATTTCAGCAAAAATCTGACTTTTGGCAATTCACTCGAAAATGGTGCCAGAAGCTTGAAAATGCTCTCCTGAAAGGTTTGGCACTCGAAACAGAAGGCTTTTTATCACAGGTCAAGAAATCAGCCCTCAAAACCTTAACCGGCAGAAAATATTTTTTTGAAAAAATCCCTAAGCCCCGGTGTCACAATTTCAGCAAAAATCTGACTTTTGGCAATTCACTCGAAAATGGTGCCAGAAGCTTGAAAATGCGCTCCTGAAAGGTTTGACACTCGAAACAGAAGGCTTTTTATCACAGGACAAGAAATCAGCCCTCAAAACCTTAACCGGCAGAAAATATTTTTTTGAAAAAATCCCTAAGCCCAGAGGTCACAATTTCAGCAAAAATCTGACTTTTGGCAATTCACTCCAAAATGGTGCCAAAAGCTTGAAAATGCTCTCCTGAAAGGTTTGGCACTTGAAACAGAAAGCTTTTTATCACAGGACAGGAAATCAGCCCTAAAAACAATAACCGGCAGAAAATATTTTTTAGAAAAAATCCCTAAGCCCCGGGGTCACCATTTCAGCAAAAATCTGACTTTTGGCAATTCACTCAAAAAGGGTGCCAGAAGCTTGAAAATGCTCTCCTGAAAGGTTTGGCACTCGAAACAGAAGGATTTTTATCACAGGACAAGAAAACAGCCCTCAAAAAGTTAACCAGCAGAAAATATTTTTTTGAAAAAATCCCTAAGCCCCGGGGTCACAATTTCAGCAAAAATCTGACTTTTGGCAATTCACTCAAAAATGGTGCCAGAAGCTCGAAAATGCTCTCCTGAAAGGTTTGGCACTCAAAACAGAAGCCTTTTTATCACAGGACAAGAAATCAGCCCTCAAAAACTTAACCGGCAGAAAATATTTTTTTGAAAAAATCCCTAAGCCCCGGGGTCACAATTTCAGCAAAAATCTGACTTTTGGCAATTCACTCGAAAATGGTGCCAGAAGCTTGAAAATGCTCTCCTGAAAGGTTTGGCACTCGAAACAGAAGGCTTTTTATCACAGGACAAGAAATCAGCCCTCAAAACCTTAAGCGGCAGAAAATATTTTTTTGAAAAAATCCCTAAGCCCCGGGGTGACCATTTCAGCAAAAATCTGACTTTTGGCAATTCACTCAAAAATGGTGCCAGAAGCTTGAAAATGCTCTACTGAAAGGTTTGGCACTCGAAACAGAAGGCTTTTTATCACAGGACAAGAAATCAGCCCTCAAAAACTTAACCGGCAGAAAATATTTTTTTGAAAAAATCCCTAAGCCCCGGGGTCACAATTTCAGCAAAAATCTGACTTTTGGCAATTCACTCAAAAATGGTGCCAGAAGCTCGAAAATGCTCTCCTGAAAGGTTTGGCACTCAAAACAGAAGACTTTTTATCACAGGACAAGAAATCAGCCCTCAAAAACTTAACCGGCAGAAAATATTTTTTTGAAAAAATCCCTAAGCCCCGGGGTCACAATTTCAGCAAAAATCTGACTTTTGCCGATTCACTCAAAAATGGTGCCAGAAGCTTGAAAATGCTCTCCTGAAAGGTTTGGCACTCGAAAGAGAAGGATTTTTATCACAGGACAAGAAAACAGCCCTCAAAAACTTAACCAGCAGAAAATATTTTTTTGAAAATATCCCTAAGCCCCGGGGTCACTATTTCAGCAAAAATCTGACTTTTGGCAATTCACTCAAAAAGGGTGCCAGAAGCTTGAAAATGCTCTCCTGAAAGGTTTGGCACTCGAAACAGAAGGATTTTTATCACAGGACAAGAAAACAGCCCTCAAAAAGTTAACCAGCAGAAAATATTTTTTTGAAAATATCCCTAAGCCCCGGGGTCACAATTTCAGCAAAAATCTGACTTTTGGCAATTCACTCAAAAATGGTGCCAGAAGCTTGAAAATGCTTTACTGAAAGGTTTGGCACTCGAAACAGAAGGCTTTTTATCACAGGACAAGAAATCAGCCCTCAAAAACTTAACCGGCAGAAAATATTTTTTTGAAAAAATCCCTAAGCCCCGGGGTCACAATTTCAGCAAAAATCTGACTTTTGGCAATTCACTCAAAAATGGTGCCAGAAGCTCGAAAATGCTCTCCTGAAAGGTTTGGCACTCAAAACAGAAGACTTTTTATCACAGGACAAGAAATCAGCCCTCAAAAACTTAACCGGCAGAAAATATTTTTTTGAAAAAATCCCTAAGCCCCGGGGTCACAATTTCAGCAAAAATCTGACTTTTGCCGATTCACTCAAAAATGGTGCCAGAAGCTTGAAAATGCTCTCCTGAAAGGTTTGGCACTCGAAAGAGAAGGATTTTTATCACAGGACAAGAAAACAGCCCTCAAAAACTTAACCAGCAGAAAATATTTTTTTGAAAATATCCCTAAGCCCCGGGGTGACCATTTCAGCAAAAATCTGACTATTGGCAATTCACTCAAAAAGGGTGCCAGAAGCTTGAAAATGCTCTCCTGAAAGGTTTGGCACTCGAAACAGAAGGATTTTTATCACAGGACAAGAAAACAGCCCTCAAAAAGTTAACCAGCAGAAAATATTTTTTTGAAAATATCCCTAAGCCCCGGGGTCACAATTTCAGCAAAAATCTGACTTTTGGCAATTCACTCAAAAATGGTGCCAGAAGCTTGAAAATGCTCTACTGAAAGGTTTGGCACTCGAAACAGAAGGCTTTTTATCACAGGACAAGAAATCAGCCCTCAAAAACTTAACCGGCAGAAAATATTTTTTTGAAAAAATCCCTAAGCCCCGGGGTCACAATTTCAGCAAAAATCTGACTTTTGGCAATTCACTCAAAAATGGTGCCAGAAGCTCGAAAATGCTCTCCTGAAAGGTTTGGCACTCAAAACAGAAGACTTTTTATCACAGGACAAGAAATCAGCCCTCAAAAACTTAACCGGCAGAAAATATTTTTTTGAAAAAATCCCTAAGCCCCGGGGTCACAATTTCAGCAAAAATCTGACTTTTGCCGATTCACTCAAAAATGGTGCCAGAAGCTTGAAAATGCTCTCCTGAAAGGTTTGGCACTCGAAAGAGAAGGATTTTTATCACAGGACAAGAAAACAGCCCTCAAAAACTTAACCAGCAGAAAATATTTTTTTGAAAATATCCCTAAGCCCCGGGGTCACAATTTCAGCAAAAATCTGACTTTTGGCAATTCACTCAAAAAGGGTGTCAGAAGCTTGAAAATGCTCTCCTGAAAGGTTTGGCACTCGAAACAGAAGGATTTTTATCACAGGACAAGAAATCAGCCCTCAAAAACTTAACCGGCAGAAAATATTTTTTTGAAAAAATCCCTAAGCCCCGGGGTCACAATTTCAGCAAAAATCTGACTTTTGGTAATTCACTCAAAAATGGTGCCAGAAGCTCGAAAATGCTCTCCTGAAAGGTTTGGCACTCAAAACAGAAGCCTTTTTATCACAGGACAAGAAATCAGCCCTCAAAAACTTAACCGGCAGAAAATATTTTTTTGAAAAAATCCCTAAGCCCCGGGGTCACAATATCAGCAAAAATCTGACTTTTGCCAATTCACTCAAAAATGGTGCCAGAAGCTTGAAAATGCTCTCCTGAAAGGTTTGGCACTCGAAAGAGAAGGCTTTTTATCACAGGACAAGAAATCAGCCCTCAAAAACTTAACCGGCAGAATTTTTTTTTAAAAAAAATCCCTAAGCCCCGGTGTCACAATTTCAGCAAAAATCTGACTTTTGGCAATTCACTCGAAAATGGTGCCAGAAGCTTGAAAATGCTCTCCTGAAAGGTTTGGCACTCGAAACAGAAGGCTTTTTATCACAGGACAAGATATCAGCCCTCAGAACCTTAACCGGCAGAAAATATTTTTTTGAAAAAATCCCTAAGCCCCGGGGTCACAATTTTAGCAAAAATCTGACTTTTGGCAATTCACTCCAAAATGGTGCCAAAAGCTTGAAAATGCTCTCCTGAAAGGTTTGGCACTTGAAACAGAAAGCTTTTTATCACAGGACAAGAAATCAGCCCTAAAAACCATAACCGGCAAAAAATATTTTTTTGAAAAAATCCCTAAGCCCCGGGGTCACAATTTCAGCAAAAATCTGACTTTTGGCAATTCACTCAAAAATGGTGCCAGAAGCTCGAAAATGCTCTCCTGAAAGGTTTGGCACTCAAAACAGAAGCCTTTTTATCACAGGACAAGAAATCAGCCCTCAAAAACTTAACCGGCAGAAAATATTTTTTTGAAAAAATCCCTAAGCCCCGGGGTCACAATGTCAGCAAAAATCTGACTTTTGCCAATTCACTCAAAAATGGTGCCAGAAGCTTGAAAATGCTCTCCTGAAAGGTTTGGCACTCGAAAGAGAAGGCTTTTTATCACAGGACAAGAAATCAGCCCTCAAAAACTTAACCGGCAGAAATTTTTTTAAAAAAAATATCCCTAAGCCCCGGTGTCACAATTTCAGCAAAAATCTGACTTTTGGCAATTCACTCGAAAATGGTGCCAGAAGCTTGAAAATGCTCTCCTGAAAGGTTTGGCACTCGAAACAGAAGGCTTTTTATCACAGGACAAGAAATCAGCCCTCAAAACCTTAAGCGGCAGAAAATATTTTTTTGAAAAAATCCCTAAGCCCCGGGGTGACCATTTCAGCAAAAATCTGACTATTGGCAATTCACTCAAAAAGGGTGCCAGAAGCTTGAAAATGCTCTCCTGAAAGGTTTGGCACTCGAAACAGAAGGATTTTTATCACAGGACAAGAAAACAGCCCTCAAAAAGTTAACCAGCAGAAAATATTTTTTTGAAAATATCCCTAAGCCCCGGGGTCACAATTTCAGCAAAAATCTGACTTTTGGCAATTCACTCAAAAATGGTGCCAGAAGCTTGAAAATGCTCTACTGAAAGGTTTGGCACTCGAAACAGAAGGCTTTTTATCACAGGACAAGAAATCAGCCCTCAAAAACTTAACCGGCAGAAAATATTTTTTTGAAAAAATCCCTAAGCCCCGGGGTCACAATTTCAGCAAAAATCTGACTTTTGGCAATTCACTCAAAAATGGTGCCAGAAGCTCGAAAATGCTCTCCTGAAAGGTTTGGCACTCAAAACAGAAGACTTTTTATCACAGGACAAGAAATCAGCCCTCAAAAACTTAACCGGCAGAAAATATTTTTTTGAAAAAATCCCTAAGCCCCGGGGTCACAATTTCAGCAAAAATCTGACTTTTGCCGATTCACTCAAAAATGGTGCCAGAAGCTTGAAAATGCTCTCCTGAAAGGTTTGGCACTCGAAAGAGAAGGATTTTTATCACAGGACAAGAAAACAGCCCTCAAAAACTTAACCAGCAGAAAATATTTTTTTGAAAATATCCCTAAGCCCCGGGGTCACAATTTCAGCAAAAATCTGACTTTTGGCAATTCACTCAAAAATGGTGCCAGAAGCTTGAAAATGCTCTACTGAAAGGTTTGGCACTCGAAACAGAAGGCTTTTTATCACAGGACAAGAAATCAGCCCTCAAAAACTTAACCGGCAGAAAATATTTTTTTGAAAAAATCCCTAAGCCCCGGGGTCACAATTTCAGCAAAAATCTGACTTTTGGCAATTCACTCAAAAATGGTGCCAGAAGCTCGAAAATGCTCTCCTGAAAGGTTTGGCACTCAAAACAGAAGACTTTTTATCACAGGACAAGAAATCAGCCCTCAAAAACTTAACCGGCAGAAAATATTTTTTTGAAAAAATCCCTAAGCCCCGGGGTCACAATTTCAGCAAAAATCTGACTTTTGCCGATTCACTCAAAAATGGTGCCAGAAGCTTGAAAATGCTCTCCTGAAAGGTTTGGCACTCGAAAGAGAAGGATTTTTATCACAGGACAAGAAAACAGCCCTCAAAAACTTAACCAGCAGAAAATATTTTTTTGAAAATATCCCTAAGCCCCGGGGTGACCATTTCAGCAAAAATCTGACTATTGGCAATTCACTCAAAAAGGGTGCCAGAAGCTTGAAAATGCTCTCCTGAAAGGTTTGGCACTCGAAACAGAAGGATTTTTATCACAGGACAAGAAAACAGCCCTCAAAAAGTTAACCAGCAGAAAATATTTTTTTGAAAATATCCCTAAGCCCCGGGGTCACAATTTCAGCAAAAATCTGACTTTTGGCAATTCACTCAAAAATGGTGCCAGAAGCTTGAAAATGCTCTACTGAAAGGTTTGGCACTCGAAACAGAAGGCTTTTTATCACAGGACAAGAAATCAGCCCTCAAAAACTTAACCGGCAGAAAATATTTTTTTGAAAAAATCCCTAAGCCCCGGGGTCACAATTTCAGCAAAAATCTGACTTTTGGCAATTCACTCAAAAATGGTGCCAGAAGCTCGAAAATGCTCTCCTGAAAGGTTTGGCACTCAAAACAGAAGACTTTTTATCACAGGACAAGAAATCAGCCCTCAAAAACTTAACCGGCAGAAAATATTTTTTTGAAAAAATCCCTAAGCCCCGGGGTCACAATTTCAGCAAAAATCTGACTTTTGCCGATTCACTCAAAAATGGTGCCAGAAGCTTGAAAATGCTCTCCTGAAAGGTTTGGCACTCGAAAGAGAAGGATTTTTATCACAGGACAAGAAAACAGCCCTCAAAAACTTAACCAGCAGAAAATATTTTTTTGAAAATATCCCTAAGCCCCGGGGTCACAATTTCAGCAAAAATCTGACTTTTGGCAATTCACTCAAAAAGGGTGTCAGAAGCTTGAAAATGCTCTCCTGAAAGGTTTGGCACTCGAAACAGAAGGATTTTTATCACAGGACAAGAAATCAGCCCTCAAAAACTTAACCGGCAGAAAATATTTTTTTGAAAAAATCCCTAAGCCCCGGGGACACAATTTCAGCAAAAATCTGACTTTTGGCAATTCACTCAAAAATGGTGCCAGAAGCTCGAAAATGCTCTCCTGAAAGGTTTGGCACTCAAAACAGAAGCCTTTTTATCACAGGACAAGAAATCAGCCCTCAAAAACTTAACCGGCAGAAAATATTTTTTTGAAAAAATCCCTAAGCCCCGGGGTCACAATATCAGCAAAAATCTGACTTTTGCCAATTCACTCAAAAATGGTGCCAGAAGCTTGAAAATGCTCTCCTGAAAGGTTTGGCACTCGAAAGAGAAGGCTTTTTATCACAGGACAAGAAATCAGCACTCAAAAACTTAACCGGCAGAATTTTTTTTAAAAAAAAATCCCTAAGCCCCGGTGTCACAATTTCAGCAAAAATCTGACTTTTGGCAATTCACTCGAAAATGGTGCCAGAAGCTTGAAAATGCTCTCCTGAAAGGTTTGGCACTCGAAACAGAAGGCTTTTTATCACAGGACAAGATATCAGCCCTCAGAACCTTAACCGGCAGAAAATATTTTTTTGAAAAAATCCCTAAGCCCCGGGGTGACCATTTCAGCAAAAATCTGACTTTTGGCAATTCACTCAAAAATGGTGCCAAAAGCTTGAAAATGCTCTCCTGAAAGGTTTGGCACTTGAAACAGAAAGCTTTTTATCACAGGACAAGAAATCAGCCCTAAAAACCATAACCGGCAAAAAATATTTTTTTGAAAAAATCCCTAAGCCCCGGGGTCACAATTTCAGCAAAAATCTGACTTTTGGCAATTCACTCAAAAATGGTGCCAGAAGCTCGAAAATGCTCTCCTGAAAGGTTTGGCACTCAAAACAGAAGCCTTTTTATCACAGGACAAGAAATCAGCCCTCAAAAACTTAACCGGCAGAAAATATTTTTTTGAAAAAATCCCTAAGCCCCGGGGTCACAATGTCAGCAAAAATCTGACTTTTGCCAATTCACTCAAAAATGGTGCCAGAAGCTTGAAAATGCTCTCCTGAAAGGTTTGGCACTCGAAAGAGAAGGCTTTTTATCACAGGACAAGAAATCAGCCCTCAAAAACTTAACCGGCAGAAATTTTTTTAAAAAAAATATCCCTAAGCCCCGGTGTCACAATTTCAGCAAAAATCTGACTTTTGGCAATTCACTCAAAAATGGTGCCAGAAGCTCGAAAATGCTCTCCTGAAAGGTTTGGCACTCAAAACAGAAGCCTTTTTATCACAGGACAAGAAATCAGCCCTCAAAAACTTAACCGGCAGAAAATATTTTTTTGAAAAAATCCCTAAGCCCCGGGGTCACAATATCAGCAAAAATCTGACTTTTGCCAATTCACTCAAAAATGGTGCCAGAAGCTTGAAAATGCTCTCCTGAAAGGTTTGGCACTCGAAAGAGAAGGCTTTTTATCACAGGACAAGAAATCAGCCCTCAAAAACTTAACCGGCAGAATTTTTTTTTAAAAAAAATCCCTAAGCCCCGGTGTCACAATTTCAGCAAAAATCTGACTTTTGGCAATTCACTCGAAAATGGTGCCAGAAGCTTGAAAATGCTCTCCTGAAAGGTTTGGCACTCGAAACAGAAGGCTTTTTATCACAGGACAAGATATCAGCCCTCAGAACCTTAACCGGCAGAAAATATTTTTTTGAAAAAATCCCTAAGCCCCGGGGTCACAATTTTAGCAAAAATCTGACTTTTGGCAATTCACTCCAAAATGGTGCCAAAAGCTTGAAAATGCTCTCCTGAAAGGTTTGGCACTTGAAACAGAAAGCTTTTTATCACAGGACAAGAAATCAGCCCTAAAAACCATAACCGGCAAAAAATATTTTTTTGAAAAAATCCCTAAGCCCCGGGGTCACAATTTCAGCAAAAATCTTACTTTTGGCAATTCACTCAAAAATGGTGCCAGAAGCTCGAAAATGCTCTCCTGAAAGGTTTGGCACTCAAAACAGAAGCCTTTTTATCACAGGACAAGAAATCAGCCCTCAAAAACTTAACCGGCAGAAAATATTTTTTTGAAAAAATCCCTAAGCCCCGGGGTCACAATGTCAGCAAAAATCTGACTTTTGCCAATTCACTCGAAAATGGTGCCAGAAGCTTGAAAATGCTCTCCTGAAAGGTTTGGCACTCGAAACAGAAGGCTTTTTATCACAGGACAAGAAATCAGCCCTCAAAACCTTAAGCGGCGGAAAATATTTTTTTGAAAAAATCCCTAAGCCCCGGGGTGACCATTTCAGCAAAAATCTGACTATTGGCAATTCACTCAAAAAGGGTGCCAGAAGCTTGAAAATGCTCTCCTGAAAGGTTTGGCACTCGAAACAGAAGGATTTTTATCACAGGACAAGAAAACAGCCCTCAAAAAGTTAACCAGCAGAAAATATTTTTTTGAAAATATCCCTAAGCCCCGGGGTCACAATTTCAGCAAAAATCTGACTTTTGGCAATTCACTCAAAAATGGTGCCAGAAGCTTGAAAATGCTCTACTGAAAGGTTTGGCACTCGAAACAGAAGGCTTTTTATCACAGGACAAGAAATCAGCCCTCAAAAACTTAACCGGCAGAAAATATTTTTTTGAAAAAATCCCTAAGCCCCGGGGTCACAATTTCAGCAAAAATCTGACTTTTGGCAATTCACTCAAAAATGGTGCCAGAAGCTCGAAAATGCTCTCCTGAAAGGTTTGGCACTCAAAACAGAAGACTTTTTATCACAGGACAAGAAATCAGCCCTCAAAAACTTAACCGGCAGAAAATATTTTTTTGAAAAAATCCCTAAGCCCCGGGGTCACAATTTCAGCAAAAATCTGACTTTTGCCGATTCACTCAAAAATGGTGCCAGAAGCTTGAAAATGCTCTCCTGAAAGGTTTGGCACTCGAAAGAGAAGGATTTTTATCACAGGACAAGAAAACAGCCCTCAAAAACTTAACCAGCAGAAAATATTTTTTTGAAAATATCCCTAAGCCCCGGGGTCACAATTTCAGCAAAAATCTGACTTTTGGCAATTCACTCAAAAAGGGTGTCAGAAGCTTGAAAATGCTCTCCTGAAAGGTTTGGCACTCGAAACAGAAGGATTTTTATCACAGGACAAGAAATCAGCCCTCAAAAACTTAACCGGCAGAAAATATTTTTTTGAAAAAATCCCTAAGCCCCGGGGTCACAATTTCAGCAAAAATCTGACTTTTGGCAATTCACTCAAAAATGGTGCCAGAAGCTCGAAAATGCTCTCCTGAAAGGTTTGGCACTCAAAACAGAAGCCTTTTTATCACAGGACAAGAAATCAGCCCTCAAAAACTTAACCGGCAGAAAATATTTTTTTGAAAAAATCCCTAAGCCCCGGGGTCACAATTTCAGCAAAAATCTGACTTTTGGCAATTCACTCAAAAATGGTGCCAGAAGCTTGAAAATGCTCTCCTGAAAGGTTTGGCACTCGAAAGAGAAGGCTTTTTATCACAGGACAAGAAATCAGCCCTCAAAAACTTAACCGGCAGAATTTTTTTTAAAAAAAAATCCCTAAGCCCCGGTGTCACAATTTCAGCAAAAATCTGACTTTTGGCAATTCACTCGAAAATGGTGCCAGAAGCTTGAAAATGCTCTCCTGAAAGGTTTGGCACTCGAAACAGAAGGCTTTTTATCACAGGACAGGATATCAGCCCTCAGAACCTTAACCGGCAGAAAATATTTTTTTGAAAAAATCCCTAAGCCCCGGGGTCACAATTTTAGCAAAAATCTGACTTTTGGCAATTCACTCCAAAATGGTGCCAAAAGCTTGAAAATGCTCTCCTGAAAGGTTTGGCACTTGAAACAGAAAGCTTTTTATCACAGGACAAGAAATCAGCCCTAAAAACCATAACCGGCAAAAAATATTTTTTTGAAAAAATCCCTAAGCCCCGGGGTCACAATTTCAGCAAAAATCTGACTTTTGGCAATTCACTCAAAAATGGTGCCAGAAGCTCGAAAATGCTCTCCTGAAAGGTTTGGCACTCAAAACAGAAGCCTTTTTATCACAGGACAAGAAATCAGCCCTCAAAAACTTAACCGGCAGAAAATATTTTTTTGAAAAAATCCCTAAGCCCCGGGGTCACAATGTCAGCAAAAATCTGACTTTTGCCAATTCACTCAAAAATGGTGCCAGAAGCTTGAAAATGCTCTCCTGAAAGGTTTGGCACTCGAAAGAGAAGGCTTTTTATCACAGGACAAGAAATCAGCCCTCAAAAACTTAACCGGCAGAAATTTTTTTAAAAAAAATATCCCTAAGCCCCGGTGTCACAATTTCAGCAAAAATCTGACTTTTGGCAATTCACTCGAAAATGGTGCCAGAAGCTTGAAAATGCTCTCCTGAAAGGTTTGGCACTCGAAACAGAAGGCTTTTTATCACAGGACAAGAAATCAGCCCTCAAAACCTTAAGCGGCAGAAAATATTTTTTTGAAAAAATCCCTAAGCCCCGGGGTGACCATTTCAGCAAAAATCTGACTATTGGCAATTCACTCAAAAAGGGTGCCAGAAGCTTGAAAATGCTCTCCTGAAAGGTTTGGCACTCGAAACAGAAGGATTTTTATCACAGGACAAGAAAACAGCCCTCAAAAAGTTAACCAGCAGAAAATATTTTTTTGAAAATATCCCTAAGCCCCGGGGTCACAATTTCAGCAAAAATCTGACTTTTGGCAATTCACTCAAAAATGGTGCCAGAAGCTTGAAAATGCTCTACTGAAAGGTTTGGCACTCGAAACAGAAGGCTTTTTATCACAGGACAAGAAATCAGCCCTCAAAAACTTAACCGGCAGAAAATATTTTTTTGAAAAAATCCCTAAGCCCCGGGGTCACAATTTCAGCAAAAATCTGACTTTTGGCAATTCACTCAAAAATGGTGCCAGAAGCTTGAAAATGCTCTCCTGAAAGGTTTGGCACTCGAAACAGAAGGATTTTTATCACAGGACAAGAAATCAGCCCTCAAAAACTTAACCGGCAGAAAATATTTTTTTGAAAAAATCCCTAAGCCCCGGGGTCACAATTTCAGCAAAAATCTGACTTTTGGCAATTCACTCAAAAATGGTGCCAGAAGCTCGAAAATGCTCTCCTGAAAGGTTTGGCACTCAAAACAGAAGCCTTTTTATCACAGGACAAGAAATCAGCCCTCAAAAACTTAACCGGCAGAAAATATTTTTTTGAAAAAATCCCTAAGCCCCGGGGTCACAATGTCAGCAAAAATCTGACTTTTGCCAATTCACTCAAAAATGGTGCCAGAAGCTTGAAAATGCTCTCCTGAAAGGTTTGGCACTCGAAAGAGAAGGCTTTTTATCACAGGACAAGAAATCAGCCCTCAAAAACTTAACCGGCAGAAATTTTTTTAAAAAAAATATCCCTAAGCCCCGGTGTCACAATTTCAGCAAAAATCTGACTTTTGGCAATTCACTCGAAAATGGTGCCAGAAGCTTGAAAATGCTCTCCTGAAAGGTTTGGCACTCGAAACAGAAGGCTTTTTATCACAGGACAAGAAATCAGCCCTCAAAACCTTAAGCGGCAGAAAATATTTTTTTGAAAAAATCCCTAAGCCCCGGGGTGACCATTTCAGCAAAAATCTGACTATTGGCAATTCACTCAAAAAGGGTGCCAGAAGCTTGAAAATGCTCTCCTGAAAGGTTTGGCACTCGAAACAGAAGGATTTTTATCACAGGACAAGAAAACAGCCCTCAAAAAGTTAACCAGCAGAAAATATTTTTTTGAAAATATCCCTAAGCCCCGGGGTCACAATTTCAGCAAAAATCTGACTTTTGGCAATTCACTCAAAAATGGTGCCAGAAGCTTGAAAATGCTCTACTGAAAGGTTTGGCACTCGAAACAGAAGGCTTTTTATCACAGGACAAGAAATCAGCCCTCAAAAACTTAACCGGCAGAAAATATTTTTTTGAAAAAATCCCTAAGCCCCGGGGTCACAATTTCAGCAAAAATCTGACTTTTGGCAATTCACTCAAAAATGGTGCCAGAAGCTCGAAAATGCTCTCCTGAAAGGTTTGGCACTCAAAACAGAAGCCTTTTTATCACAGGTCAAGAAATCAGCCCTCAAAAACTTAACCGGCAGAAAATATTTTTTTGAAAAAATCCCTAAGCCCCGGGGTCACAATGTCAGCAAAAATCTGACTTTTGCCAATTCACTCAAAAATGGTGCCAGAAGCTTGAAAATGCTCTCCTGAAAGGTTTGGCACTCGAAAGAGAAGGATTTTTATCACAGGACAAGAAAACAGCCCTCAAAAAGTTAACCAGCAGAAAATATTTTTTTGAAAATATCCCTAAGCCCCGGGGTCACAATTTCAGCAAAAATCTGACTTTTGGCAATTCACTCAAAAAGGGTGCCAGAAGCTTGAAAATGCTCTCCTGAAAGGTTTCGCACTCGAAACAGAAGGATTTTTATCACAGGACAAGAAATCAGCCCTCAAAAACTTAACCGGCAGAAAATATTTTTTTGAAAAAATCCCTAAGCCCCGGGGTCACAATGTCAGCAAAAATCTGACTTTTGGCAATTCACTCAAAAATGGTGCCAGAAGCTCGAAAATGCTCTCCTGAAAGGTTTGGCACTCAAAACAGAAGCCTTTTTATCACAGGACAAGAAATCAGCCCTCAAAAACTTAACCGGCAGAAAATATTTTTTTGAAAAAATCCCTAAGCCCCGGGGTCACAATGTCAGCAAAAATCTGACTTTTGCCAATTCACTCAAAAATGGTGCCAGAAGCCTGAAAATGCTCTCCTGAAAGGTTTGGCACTCGAAAGAGAAGGCTTTTTATCACAGGACAAGAAATCAGCCCTCAAAAACTTAACCGGCAGAATTTTTTTTAAAAATAAATCCCTAAGCCCCGGTTTCACAATTTCAGCAAAAATCTGACTTTTGGCAATTCACTCGAAAATGGTGCCAGAAGCTTGAAAATGCTCTCCTGAAAGGTTTGGCACTCGAAACAGAAGGCTTTTTATCACAGGACAAGATATCAGCCCTCAGAACCTTAACCGGCAGAAAATATTTTTTTGAAAAAATCCCTAAGCCCCGGGGTCACAATTTTAGCAAAAATCTGACTTTTGGCAATTCACTCCAAAATGGTGCCAAAAGCTTGAAAATGCTCTCCTGAAAGGTTTGGCACTTGAAACAGAAAGCTTTTTATCACAGGACAAGAAATCAGCCCTAAAAACCATAACCGGCAAAAAATATTTTTTTGAAAAAATCCCTAAGCCCCGGGGTCACAATGTCAGCAAAAATCTGACTTTTGCCAATTCACTCAAAAATGGTGCCAGAAGCTTGAAAATGCTCTCCTGAAAGGTTTGGCACTCGAAAGAGAAGGCTTTTTATCACAGGACAAGAAATCAGCCCTCAAAAACTTAACCGGCAGATATTTTTTTAAAAAAAATATCCCTAAGCCCCGGTGTCACAATTTCAGCAAAAATCTGACTTTTGGCAATTCACTCGAAAATGGTGCCAGAAGCTTGAAAATGCTCTACTGAAAGGTTTGGCACTCGGAGCAGAAGGCTTTTTATCACAGGACAAGAAATCAGCCCTCAAAAACTTAACCGGCAGAATTTTTTTTTTTAAAAAAATCCCTAAGCCCCGGTGTCACAATTTCAGCAAAAATCTGACTTTTGGCAATTCACTCGAAAATGGTGCCAGAAGCTTGAAAATGCTCTCCTGAAAGGTTTGGCACTCGAAACAGAAGGCTTTTTATCACAGGTCAAGAAATCAGCCCTCAAAACCTTAACCGGCAGAAAATATTTTTTTGAAAAAATCCCTAAGCCCCGGTGTCACCATTTTAGCAAAAATCTGACTTTTGGCAATTCACTCAAAAAGGGTGCCAGAAGCGTGAAAATGCTCTCCTGAAAGGTTTGGCACTCGAAACAGAAGGATTTTTATCACAGGACAAGAAAACAGCCCTCAAAAAGTTAACCAGCAGAAAATATTTTTTTGAAAAAATCCCTAAGCCCCGGGGTCACCATTTTAGCAAAAATCTGACTTTTGGCAATTCACTCAAAAAGGGTGCCAGAAGCTTGAAAATGCTCTCCTGAAAGGTTTGGCACTCGAAACAGAAGGATTTTTATCACAGGACAAGAAATCAGCCCTCAAAAACTTAACCGGCAGAAAATATTTTTTTGAAAAAATCCCTAAGCCCCGGGGTCACAATGTCAGCAAAAATCTGACTTTTGCCAATTCACTCAAAAATGGTGCCAGAAGCTTGAAAATGCTCTCCTGAAAGGTTTGGCACTCGAAAGAGAAGGCTTTTTATCACAGGACAAGAAATCAGCCCTCAAAAACTTAACCGGCAGAATTTTTTTTTAAAAAAAATCCCTAAGCCCCGGTGTCACAATTTCAGCAAAAATCTGACTTTTGGCAATTCACTCGAAAATGGTGCCAGAAGCTTGAAAATGCTCTCCTGAAAGGTTTGGCACTCAAAACAGAAGGCTTTTTATCACAGGACAAGATATCAGCCCTCAAAACCTTAACCGGCAGAAAATATTTTTTTGAAAAAATCCCTAAGCCCCGGGGTCACAATTTTAGCAAAAATCTGACTTTTGGCAATTCACTCCAAAATGGTGCCAAAAGCTTGAAAATGCTCTCCTGAAAGGTTTGGCACTTGAAACAGAAAGCTTTTTATCACAGGACAAGAAATCAGCCCTAAAAACCATAACCGGCAAAAAATATTTTTTTGAAAAAATCCCTAAGCCCCGGGGTCACCATTTTAGCAAAAATCTGACTTTTGGCAATTCACTCAAAAAGGGTGCCAGAAGCTTGAAAATGCTCTCCTGAAAGGTTTGGCACTCGAAACAGAAGGCTTTTTATCACAGGACAAGAAATCAGTCCTCAAAAACTTAACCGGCAGAATTTTTTTTTTGAAAAAATCCCTAAGCCCCGGGGTCACAATTTCAGCAAAAATCTGACTTTTGGCAATTCACTCGAAAATGGTGCCAGAAGCTTGAAAATGCTCTCCTGAAAGGTTTGGCACTCGAAACAGAAGGCTTTTTATCACAGGTCAAGAAATCAGCCCTCAAAACCTTAACCGGCAGAAAATATTTTTTTGAAAAAATCCCTAAGCCCCGGTGTCACAATTTCAGCAAAAATCTGACTTTTGGCAATTCACTCGAAAATGGTGCCAGAAGCTTGAAAATGCTCTCCTGAAAGGTTTGGCACTCGAAACAGAAGGCTTTTTATCACAGGACAAGAAATCAGCCCTCAAAACCTTAACCGGCAGAAAATATTTTTTTGAAAAAATCCCTAAGCCCAGAGGTCACAATTTCAGCAAAAATCTGACTTTTGGCAATTCACTCCAAAATGGTGCCAAAAGCTTGAAAATGCTCTCCTGAAAGGTTTGGCACTTGAAACAGAAAGCTTTTTATCACAGGACAGGAAATCAGCCCTAAAAACAATAACCGGCAGAAAATATTTTTTAGAAAAAATCCCTAAGCCCCGGGGTCACCATTTCAGCAAAAATCTGACTTTTGGCAATTCACTCAAAAAGGGTGCCAGAAGCTTGAAAATGCTCTCCTGAAAGGTTTGGCACTCGAAACAGAAGGATTTTTATCACAGGACAAGAAATCAGCCCTCAAAAAGTTAACCAGCAGAAAATATTTTTTTGAAAAAATCCCTAAGCCCCGGGGTCACCATTTTAGCAAAAATCTGACTTTTGGCAATTCACTCAAAAAGGGTGCCAGAAGCTTGAAAATGCTCTCCTGAAAGGTTTGGCACTCGAAACAGAAGGATTTTTATCACAGGACAAGAAAACAGCCCTCAAAAAGTTAACCAGCAGAAAATATTTTTTTGAAAATATCCCTAAGCCCCGGGGTCACAATTTCAGCAAAAATCTGACTTTTGGCAATTCACTCAAAAATGGTGCCAGAAGCTTGAAAATGCTCTACTGAAAGGTTTGGCACTCGGAGCAGAAGGCTTTTTATCACAGGACAAGAAATCAGCCCTCAAAAACTTAACCGGCAGAAAATATTTTTTTGAAAAAATCCCTAAGCGCCGGGGTCACAATTTCAGGAAAAATCTGACTTTTGGCAATTCACTCAAAAATGGTGCCAGAAGCTCGAAAATGCTCTCCTGAAAGGTTTGGCACTCAAAACAGAAGCCTTTTTATCACAGGACAAGAAATCAGCCCTCAAAAACTTAACCGGCAGAAAATATTTTTTTGAAAAAATCCCTAAGCCCCGGGGTCACAATGTCAGCAAAAATCTGACTTTTGCCAATTCACTCAAAAATGGTGCCAGAAGCTGGAAAATGCTCTCCTGAAAGGTTTGGCACTCGAAACAGAAGGCTTTTTATCACAGGACAAGAAATCAGCCCTCAAAAACTTAACCGGCAGAAATTTTTTTTAAAAAAAATCCCTAAGCCCCGGTGTCACAATTTCAGCAAAAATCTGACTTTTGGCAATTCACTCGAAAATGGTGCCAGAAGCTTGAAAATGCTCTCCTGAAAGGTTTGGCACTCGAAACAGAAGGCTTTTTATCACAGGACAAGATATCAGCCCTCAAAACCTTAACCGGCAGAAAATATTTTTTTGAAAAAATCCCTAAGCCCCGGGGTCACAATGTCAGCAAAAATCTGACTTTTGGCAATTCACTCAAAAAGGGTGCCAGAAGCTTGAAAATGCTCTCCTGAAAGGTTTGGCATTCGAAAGAGAAGGCTTTTTATCACAGGACAAGAAATCAGCCCTCAAAAACTTAACCGGCAGAAAATATTTTTTTGAAAAAATCCCTAAGCCCCGGGGTCACAATTTCAGCAAAAATCTGACTTTTGGCAATTGACTCCAAAATGGTGCCAAAAGGTTGAAAATGCTCTCCTGAAAGGTTTGGCACCCGAAACAGAAGGATTTTTATCACAGGACAAGAAATCAGCCCTCAAAAACTTAACCGGCAGAAATATTTTTTTTGAAAAAATCCCTAAGCCCCGGGGTCACAATGTCAGCAAAAATCTGACTTTTGCCAATTCACTCAAAAATGGTGCCAGAAGCTTGAAAATGCTCTCCTGAAAGGTTTGGCACTCGAAAGAGAAGCCTTTTTATCACAGGACAAGAAATCAGCCCTCAAAAACTTAACCAGCAGAAAATATTTTTTTGAAAAAATCCCTAAGCCCCGGGGTCACAATTTCAGCAAAAATCTGACTTTTGGCAATTCACTCAAAAATGGTGCCAAAAGCTTGAAAATGCTCTCCTGAAAGGTTTGGCACTCGAAAGAGAAGGCTTTTTATCACAGGACAAGAAATCAGCCCTCAAAAACTTAACCGGCAGAAAATATTTTTTTGAAAAAATCCCTAAGCCCTGGGGTCACAATTTCAGCAAAAATCTGACTTTCGGCAATTCACTCCAAAATGGTGCCAAAAGGTTGAAAATGCTCTCCTGAAAGGTTTGGCACCCGAAACAGAAGGATTTTTATCACAGGACAAGAAATCAGCCCTCAAAAACTTAACAGGCAGAAAATTTTTTTTAAAAAAAATCCCTAAGCCCCGGGGTCACAATTTCAGCAAAAATCTGACTTTTGGCAATTCACTCCAAAATGGTGCCAAAAGCTTGAAAATGCTCTCCTGAAAGGTTTGGCACTCGAAACAGAAGGCTTTTTATCACAGGACAAGATATCAGCCCTCAAAACCTTAACCGGCAGAAAATATTTTTTTGAAAAAATCCCTAAGCCCCGGGGTCACAATGTCAGCAAAAATCTGACTTTTGGCAATTCACTCAAAAAGGGTGCCAGAAGCTTGAAAATGCTCTCCTGAAAGGTTTGGCACTCGAAACAGAAGGATTTTTATCACAGGACAAGAAAACAGCCCTCAAAAAGTTAACCAGCAGAAAATATTTTTTTGAAAATATCCCTAAGCCCCGGGGTCACAATTTCAGCAAAAATCTGACTTTTGGCAATTCACTCAAAAATGGTGCCAGAAGCTTGAAAATGCTCTACTGAAAGGTTTGGCACTCGGAGCAGAAGGATTTTTATCACAGGACAAGAAATCAGCCCTCAAAAACTTAACCGGCAGAAAATATTTTTTTGAAAAAATCCCTAAGCCCCGGGGTCACAATTTCAGCAAAAATCTGACTTTTGGCAATTCACTCAAAAATGGTGCCAGAAGCTCGAAAATGCTCTCCTGAAAGGTTTGGCACTCAAAACAGAAGCCTTTTTATCACAGGACAAGAAATCAGCCCTCAAAAACTTAACCGGCAGAAAATATTTTTTTGAAAAAATCCCTAAGCCACGGGGTCACAATGTCAGCAAAAATCTGACTTTTGCCAATTCACTCAAAAATGGTGCCAGAAGCTTGAAAATGCTCTCCTGAAAGGTTTGGCACTCGAAAGAGAAGGCTTTTTATCACAGGACAAGAAATCAGCCCTCAAAAACTTAACCGGCAGAAATTTTTTTTTGAAAAAATCCCTAAGCCCCGGGGTCACCATTTTAGCAAAAATCTGACTTTTGGCAATTCACTCAAAAAGGGTGCCAGAAGCTTGAAAATGCTCTCCTGAAAGGTTTGGCATTCGAAAGAGAAGGCTTTTTATCACAGGACAAGAAATCAGCCCTCAAAAACTTAACCGGCAGAAAATATTTTTTTGAAAAAATCCCTAAGCCCCGGGGTCACAATTTCAGCAAAAATCTGACTTTTGGCAATTCACTCAAAAATGGTGCCAAAAGGTTGAAAATGCTCTCCTGAAAGGTTTGGCACCCGAAACAGAAGGATTTTTATCACAGGACAAGAAATCAGCCCTCAAAAACTTAACCGGCAGAAATATTTTTTTTGAAAAAATCCCTAAGCCCCGGGGTCACAATGTCAGCAAAAATCTGACTTTTGCCAATTCACTCAAAAATGGTGCCAGAAGCTTGAAAATGCTCTCCTGAAAGGTTTGGCACTCGAAAGAGAAGCCTTTTTATCACAGGACAAGAAATCAGCCCTCAAAAACTTAACCAGCAGAAAATATTTTTTTGAAAAAATCCCTAAGCCCCGGGGTCACAATTTCAGCAAAAATCTGACTTTTGGCAATTCACTCAAAAATGGTGCCAAAAGCTTGAAAATGCTCTCCTGAAAGGTTTGGCACTCGAAAGAGAAGGCTTTTTATCACAGGACAAGAAATCAGCCCTCAAAAACTTAACCGGCAGAAAATATTTTTTTCAAAAAAAATCCCTAAGCCCCGGGGGTCACAATTTCAGCAAAAATCTGACTTTTGGCAATTGACTCCAAAATGGTGCCAAAAGGTTGAAAATGCTCTCCTGAAAGGTTTGGCACCCGAAACAGAAGGATTTTTATCACAGGACAAGAAATCAGCCCTCAAAAACTTAACCGGCAGAAATATTTTTTTTGAAAAAATCCCTAAGCCCCGGGGTCACAATGTCAGCAAAAATCTGACTTTTGCCAATTCACTCAAAAATGGTGCCAGAAGCTTGAAAATGCTCTCCTGAAAGGTTTGGCACTCGAAAGAGAAGCCTTTTTATCACAGGACAAGAAATCAGCCCTCAAAAACTTAACCAGCAGAAAATATTTTTTTGAAAAAATCCCTAAGCCCCGGGGTCACAATTTCAGCAAAAATCTGACTTTTGGCAATTCACTCAAAAATGGTGCCAAAAGCTTGAAAATGCTCTCCTGAAAGGTTTGGCACTCGAAAGAGAAGGCTTTTTATCACAGGACAAGAAATCAGCCCTCAAAAACTTAACCGGCAGAAAATATTTTTTTGAAAAAATCCCTAAGCCCTGGGGTCACAATTTCAGCAAAAATCTGACTTTTGGCAATTCACTCAAAAAGGGTGCCAGAAGCTTGAAAATGCTCTCCTGAAAGGTTTGGCATTCGAAAGAGAAGGCTTTTTATCACAGGACAAGAAATCAGCCCTCAAAAACTTAACCGGCAGAAAATATTTTTTTGAAAAAATCCCTAAGCCCCGGGGTCACAATTTCAGCAAAAATCTGACTTTTGGCAATTGACTCCAAAATGGTGCCAAAAGGTTGAAAATGCTCTCCTGAAAGGTTTGGCACCCGAAACAGAAGGATTTTTATCACAGGACAAGAAATCAGCCCTCAAAAACTTAACCAGCAGAAAATATTTTTTTGAAAATATCCCTAAGCCCCGGGGTCACAATTTCAGCAAAAATCTGACTTTTGGCAATTCACTCAAAAATGGTGCCAGAAGCTTGAAAATGCTCTCCTGAAAGGTTTGGCACTCGAAACAGAAGGCTTTTTATCACAGGACAAGAAATCAGCCCTCAAAACCTTAAGCGGCAGAAAATATTTTTTTGAAAAAATCCCTAAGCCCCGGGGTGACCATTTCAGCAAAAATCTGACTATTGGCAATTCACTCAAAAAGGGTGCCAGAAGCTTGAAAATGCTCTCCTGAAAGGTTTGGCACTCGAAACAGAAGGATTTTTATCACAGGACAAGAAAACAGCCCTCAAAAAGTTAACCAGCAGAAAATATTTTTTTGAAAATATCCCTAAGCCCCGGGGTCACAATTTCAGCAAAAATCTGACTTTTGGCAATTCACTCCAAAATGGTGCCAGAAGCTTGAAAATGCTCTACTGAAAGGTTTGGCACTCGAAACAGAAGGCTTTTTATCACAGGACAAGAAATCAGCCCTCAAAAACTTAACCGGCAGAAAATATTTTTTTGAAAAAATCCCTAAGCCCCGGGGTCACAATTTCAGCAAAAATCTGACTTTTGGCAATTCACTCAAAAATGGTGCCAGAAGCTCGAAAATGCTCTCCTGAAAGGTTTGGCACTCAAAACAGAAGCCTTTTTATCACAGGTCAAGAAATCAGCCCTCAAAAACTTAACCGGCAGAAATATTTTTTTTGAAAAAATCCCTAAGCCCCGGGGTCACAATGTCAGCAAAAATCTGACTTTTGCCAATTCACTCAAAAATGGTGCCAGAAGCTTGAAAATGCTCTCCTGAAAGGTTTGGCACTCGAAAGAGAAGCCTTTTTATCACAGGACAAGAAATCAGCCCTCAAAAACTTAACCAGCAGAAAATATTTTTTTGAAAAAATCCCTAAGCCCCGGGGTCACAATTTCAGCAAAAATCTGACTTTTGGCAATTCACTCAAAAATGGTGCCAAAAGCTTGAAAATGCTCTCCTGAAAGGTTTGGCACTCGAAAGAGAAGGCTTTTTATCACAGGACAAGAAATCAGCCCTCAAAAACTTAACCGGCAGAAAATATTTTTTTCAAAAAAAATCCCTAAGCCCCGGGGGTCACAATTTCAGCAAAAATCTGACTTTTGGCAATTGACTCCAAAATGGTGCCAAAAGGTTGAAAATGCTCTCCTGAAAGGTTTGGCACCCGAAACAGAAGGATTTTTATCACAGGACAAGAAATCAGCCCTCAAAAACTTAACCGGCAGAAATATTTTTTTTGAAAAAATCCCTAAGCCCCGGGGTCACAATGTCAGCAAAAATCTGACTTTTGCCAATTCACTCAAAAATGGTGCCAGAAGCTTGAAAATGCTCTCCTGAAAGGTTTGGCACTCGAAAGAGAAGCCTTTTTATCACAGGACAAGAAATCAGCCCTCAAAAACTTAACCAGCAGAAAATATTTTTTTGAAAAAATCCCTAAGCCCCGGGGTCACAATTTCAGCAAAAATCTGACTTTTGGCAATTCACTCAAAAATGGTGCCAAAAGCTTGAAAATGCTCTCCTGAAAGGTTTGGCACTCGAAAGAGAAGGCTTTTTATCACAGGACAAGAAATCAGCCCTCAAAAACTTAACCGGCAGAAAATATTTTTTTGAAAAAATCCCTAAGCCCTGGGGTCACAATTTCAGCAAAAATCTGACTTTTGGCAATTCACTCAAAAAGGGTGCCAGAAGCTTGAAAATGCTCTCCTGAAAGGTTTGGCATTCGAAAGAGAAGGCTTTTTATCACAGGACAAGAAATCAGCCCTCAAAAACTTAACCGGCAGAAAATATTTTTTTGAAAAAATCCCTAAGCCCCGGGGTCACAATTTCAGCAAAAATCTGACTTTTGGCAATTGACTCCAAAATGGTGCCAAAAGGTTGAAAATGCTCTCCTGAAAGGTTTGGCACCCGAAACAGAAGGATTTTTATCACAGGACAAGAAATCAGCCCTCAAAAACTTAACCAGCAGAAAATATTTTTTTGAAAATATCCCTAAGCCCCGGGGTCACAATTTCAGCAAAAATCTGACTTTTGGCAATTCACTCAAAAATGGTGCCAGAAGCTTGAAAATGCTCTACTGAAAGGTTTGGCACTCGGAGCAGAAGGCTTTTTATCACAGGACAAGAAATCAGCCCTCAAAAACTTAACCGGCAGAAAATATTTTTTTGAAAAAATCCCTAAGCCCCGGGGTCACAATTTCAGCAAAAATCTGACTTTTGGCAATTCACTCAAAAATGGTGCCAGAAGCTCGAAAATGCTCTCCTGAAAGGTTTGGCACTCAAAACAGAAGCCTTTTTATCACAGGACAAGAAATCAGCCCTCAAAAACTTAACCGGCAGAAAATATTTTTTTGAAAAAATCCCTAAGCCCCGGGGTCACAATGTCAGCAAAAATCTGACTTTTGCCAATTCACTCAAAAAGGGTGCCAGAAGCGTGAAAATGCTCTCCTGAAAGGTTTGGCACTCGAAACAGAAGGATTTTTATCACAGGACAAGAAAACAGCCCTCAAAAAGTTAACCAGCAGAAAATATTTTTTTGAAAAAATCCCTAAGCCCCGGGGTCACCATTTTAGCAAAAATCTGACTTTTGGCAATTCACTCAAAAAGGGTGCCAGAAGCTTGAAAATGCTCTCCTGAAAGGTTTGGCACTCGAAACAGAAGGATTTTTATCACAGGACAAGAAATCAGCCCTCAAAAACTTAACCGGCAGAAAATATTTTTTTGAAAAAATCCCTAAGCCCCGGGGTCACAATGTCAGCAAAAATCTGACTTTTGCCAATTCACTCAAAAATGGTGCCAGAAGCTTGAAAATGCTCTCCTGAAAGGTTTGGCACTCGAAAGAGAAGGCTTTTTATCACAGGACAAGAAATCAGCCCTCAAAAACTTAACCGGCAGAATTTTTTTTTTAAAAAAATCCCTAAGCCCCGGTGTCACAATTTCAGCAAAAATCTGACTTTTGGCAATTCACTCGAAAATGGTGCCAGAAGCTTGAAAATGCTCTCCTGAAAGGTTTGGCACTCAAAACAGAAGGCTTTTTATCACAGGACAAGATATCAGCCCTCAAAACCTTAACCGGCAGAAAATATTTTTTTGAAAAAATCCCTAAGCCCCGGGGTCACAATTTTAGCAAAAATCTGACTTTTGGCAATTCACTCCAAAATGGTGCCAAAAGCTTGAAAATGCTCTCCTGAAAGGTTTGGCACTTGAAACAGAAAGCTTTTTATCACAGGACAAGAAATCAGCCCTAAAAACCATAACCGGCAAAAAATATTTTTTTGAAAAAATCCCTAAGCCCCGGGGTCACCATTTTAGCAAAAATCTGACTTTTGGCAATTCACTCAAAAAGGGTGCCAGAAGCTTGAAAATGCTCTCCTGAAAGGTTTGGCACTCGAAACAGAAGGCTTTTTATCACAGGACAAGAAATCAGTCCTCAAAAACTTAACCGGCAGAATTTTTTTTTTGAAAAAATCCCTAAGCCCCGGGGTCACAATGTCAGCAAAAATCTGACTTGTGCCAATTCACTCAAAAATGGTGCCAGAAGCTTGAAAATGCTCTACTGAAAGGTTTGGCACTCGGAGCAGAAGGCTTTTTATCACAGGACAAGAAATCAGCCCTCAAAAACTTAACCGGCAGAAATTTTTTTTTTAAAAAAATCCCTAAGCCCCGGTGTCACAATTTCAGCAAAAATCTGACTTTTGGCAATTCACTCGAAAATGGTGCCAGAAGCTTGAAAATGCTCTCCTGAAAGGTTTGGCACTCGAAACAGAAGGCTTTTTATCACAGGTCAAGAAATCAGCCCTCAAAACCTTAACCGGCAGAAAATATTTTTTTGAAAAAATCCCTAAGCCCCGGTGTCACAATTTCAGCAAAAATCTGACTTTTGGCAATTCACTCGAAAATGGTGCCAGAAGCTTGAAAATGCTCTCCTGAAAGGTTTGGCACTCGAAACAGAAGGCTTTTTATCACAGGACAAGAAATCAGCCCTCAAAACCTTAACCGGCAGAAAATATTTTTTTGAAAAAATCCCTAAGCCCCGGGGTCACCATTTCAGCAAAAATCTGACTTTTGGCAATTCACTCAAAAAGGGTGCCAGAAGCTTGAAAATGCTCTCCTGAAAGGTTTGGCACTCGAAACAGAAGGATTTTTATCACAGGACAAGAAAACAGCCCTCAAAAAGTTAACCAGCAGAAAATATTTTTTTGAAAAAATCCCTAAGCCCCGGGGTCACCATTTTAGCAAAAATCTGACTTTTGGCAATTCACTCAAAAAGGGTGCCAGAAGCTTGAAAATGCTCTCCTGAAAGGTTTGGCACTCGAAACAGAAGGATTTTTATCACAGGACAAGAAAACAGCCCTCAAAAAGTTAACCAGCAGAAAATATTTTTTTGAAAATATCCCTAAGCCCCGGGGTCACAATTTCAGCAAAAATCTGACTTTTGGCAATTCACTCAAAAATGGTGCCAGAAGCTTGAAAATGCTCTACTGAAAGGTTTGGCACTCGGAGCAGAAGGCTTTTTATCACAGGACAAGAAATCAGCCCTCAAAAACTTAACCGGCAGAAAATATTTTTTTGAAAAAATCCCTAAGCCCCGGGGTCACAATTTCAGGAAAAATCTGACTTTTGGCAATTCACTCAAAAATGGTGCCAGAAGCTCGAAAATGCTCTCCTGAAAGGTTTGGCACTCAAAACAGAAGCCTTTTTATCACAGGACAAGAAATCAGCCCTCAAAAACTTAACCGGCAGAAAATATTTTTTTGAAAAAATCCCTAAGCCCCGGGGTCACAATGTCAGCAAAAATCTGACTTTTGCCAATTCACTCAAAAATGGTGCCAGAAGCTGGAAAATGCTCTCCTGAAAGGTTTGGCACTCGAAACAGAAGGCTTTTTATCACAGGACAAGAAATCAGCCCTCAAAAACTTAACCGGCAGAAATTTTTTTTAAAAAAAATCCCTAAGCCCCGGTGTCACAATTTCAGCAAAAATCTGACTTTTGGCAATTCACTCGAAAATGGTGCCAGAAGCTTGAAAATGCTCTCCTGAAAGGTTTGGCACTCGAAACAGAAGGCTTTTTATCACAGGACAAGATATCAGCCCTCAAAACCTTAACCGGCAGAAAATATTTTTTTGAAAAAATCCCTAAGCCCCGGGGTCACCATTTTAGCAAAAATCTGACTTTTGGCAATTCACTCAAAAAGGGTGCCAGAAGCTTGAAAATGCTCTCCTGAAAGGTTTGGCATTCGAAAGAGAAGGCTTTTTATCACAGGACAAGAAATCAGCCCTCAAAAACTTAACCGGCAGAAAATATTTTTTTGAAAAAATCCCTAAACCCCGGGGTCACAATTTCAGCAAAAATCTGACTTTTGGCAATTGACTCCAAAATGGTGCCAAAAGGTTGAAAATGCTCTCCTGAAAGGTTTGGCACCCGAAACAGAAGGATTTTTATCACAGGACAAGAAATCAGCCCTCAAAAACTTAACCGGCAGAAATATTTTTTTTGAAAAAATCCCTAAGCCCCGGGGTCACAATGTCAGCAAAAATCTGACTTTTGCCAATTCACTCAAAAATGGTGCCAGAAGCTTGAAAATGCTCTCCTGAAAGGTTTGGCACTCGAAAGAGAAGCCTTTTTATCACAGGACAAGAAATCAGCCCTCAAAAACTTAACCAGCAGAAAATATTTTTTTGAAAAAATCCCTAAGCCCCGGGGTCACAATTTCAGCAAAAATCTGACTTTTGGCAATTCACTCAAAAAATGGTGCCAGAAGCTTGAAAATGCTCTACTGAAAGGTTTGGCACTCGGAGCAGAAGGCTTTTTATCACAGGACAAGAAATCAGCCCTCAAAAACTTAACCGGCAGAAAATATTTTTTTGAAAAAATCCCTAAGCCCCGGGGTCACAATTTCAGCAAAAATCTGACTTTTGGCAATTCACTCAAAAATGGTGCCAGAAGCTCGAAAATGCTCTCCTGAAAGGTTTGGCACTCAAAACAGAAGCCTTTTTATCACAGGACAAGAAATCAGCCCTCAAAAACTTAACCGGCAGAAAATATTTTTTTGAAAAAATCCCTAAGCCACGGGGTCACAATGTCAGCAAAAATCTGACTTTTGCCAATTCACTCAAAAATGGTGCCAGAAGCTTGAAAATGCTCTCCTGAAAGGTTTGGCACTCGAAAGAGAAGGCTTTTTATCACAGGACAAGAAATCAGCCCTCAAAAACTTAACCGGCAGAAATTTTTTTTTAAAAAAAATCCCTAAGCCCCGGTGTCACAATTTCAGCAAAAATCTGACTTTTGGCAATTCACTCGAAAATGGTGCCAGAAGCTTGAAAATGCTCTCCTGAAAGGTTTGGCACTCGAAACAGAAGGCTTTTTATCACAGGACAAGATATCAGCCCTCAAAACCTTAACCGGCAGAAAATATTTTTTTGAAAAAATCCCTAAGCCCCGGGGTCACCATTTTAGCAAAAATCTGACTTTTGGCAATTCACTCAAAAAGGGTGCCAGAAGCTTGAAAATGCTCTCCTGAAAGGTTTGGCATTCGAAAGAGAAGGCTTTTTATCACAGGACAAGAAATCAGCCCTCAAAAACTTAACCGGCAGAAAATATTTTTTTGAAAAAATCCCTAAGCCCCGGGGTCACAATTTCAGCAAAAATCTGACTTTTGGCAATTCACTCAAAAATGGTGCCAAAAGGTTGAAAATGCTCTCCTGAAAGGTTTGGCACCCGAAACAGAAGGATTTTTATCACAGGACAAGAAATCAGCCCTCAAAAACTTAACCGGCAGAAATATTTTTTTTGAAAAAATCCCTAAGCCCCGGGGTCACAATGTCAGCAAAAATCTGACTTTTGCCAATTCACTCAAAAATGGTGCCAGAAGCTTGAAAATGCTCTCCTGAAAGGTTTGGCACTCGAAAGAGAAGCCTTTTTATCACAGGACAAGAAATCAGCCCTCAAAAACTTAACCAGCAGAAAATATTTTTTTGAAAAAATCCCTAAGCCCCGGGGTCACAATTTCAGCAAAAATCTGACTTTTGGCAATTCACTCAAAAATGGTGCCAAAAGCTTGAAAATGCTCTCCTGAAAGGTTTGGCACTCGAAAGAGAAGGCTTTTTATCACAGGACAAGAAATCAGCCCTCAAAAACTTAACCGGCAGAAAATATTTTTTTGAAAAAATCCCTAAGCCCTGGGGTCACAATTTCAGCAAAAATCTGACTTTCGGCAATTCACTCCAAAATGGTGCCAAAAGGTTGAAAATGCTCTCCTGAAAGGTTTGGCACCCGAAACAGAAGGATTTTTATCACAGGACAAGAAATCAGCCCTCAAAAACTTAACCGGCAGAAAATTTTTTTTAAAAAAAATCCCTAAGCCCCGGGGTCACAATGTCAGCAAAAATCTGACTTTTGGCAATTCACTCGAAAATGGTGCCAGAAGCTTGAAAATGCTCTCCTGAAAGGTTTGGCACTCGAAACAGAAGGCTTTTTATCACAGGACAAGATATCAGCCCTCAAAACCTTAACCGGCAATAAATATTTTTTTGAAAAAATCCCTAAGCCCCGGGGTCACAATTTCAGCAAAAATCTGACTTTTGGCAATTCACTCCAAAATGGTGCCAAAAGCTTGAAAATGCTCTCCTGAAAGGTTTGGCACTCGAAACAGAAGGCTTTTTATCACATGACAAGATATCAGCCCTCAAAACCTTAACCGGCAGAAAATATTTTTTTGAAAAAATCCCTAAGCCCCGGGGTCACCATTTTAGCAAAAATCTGACTTTTGGCAATTCACTCAAAAAGGGTGCCAGAAGCTTGAAAATGCTCTCCTGAAAGGTTTGGCATTCGAAAGAGAAGGCTTTTTATCACAGGACAAGAAATCAGCCCTCAAAAACTTAACCGGCAGAAAATATTTTTTTGAAAAAATCCCTAAGCCCCGGGGTCACAATTTCAGCAAAAATCTGACTTTTGGCAATTGACTCCAAAATGGTGCCAAAAGGTTGAAAATGCTCTCCTGAAAGGTTTGGCACCCGAAACAGAAGGATTTTTATCACAGGACAAGAAATCAGCCCTCAAAAACTTAACCGGCAGAAATATTTTTTTTGAAAAAATCCCTAAGCCCCGGGGTCACAATGTCAGCAAAAATCTGACTTTTGCCAATTCACTCAAAAAGGGTGCCAGAAGCTTGAAAATGCTCTCCTGAAAGGTTTGGCACTCGAAACAGAAGGATTTTTATCACAGGACAAGAAAACAGCCCTCAAAAAGTTAACCAGCAGAAAATATTTTTTTGAAAATATCCCTAAGCCCCGGGGTCACAATTTCAGCAAAAATCTGACTTTTGGCAATTCACTCAAAAATGGTGCCAGAAGCTTGAAAATGCTCTACTGAAAGGTTTGGCACTCGGAGCAGAAGGCTTTTTATCACAGGACAAGAAATCAGCCCTCAAAAACTTAACCGGCAGAAAATATTTTTTTGAAAAAATCCCTAAGCCCCGGGGTCACAATGTCAGCAAAAATCTGACTTTTGCCAATTCACTCAAAAATGGTGCCAGAAGCTTGAAAATGCTCTCCTGAAAGGTTTGGCACTCGAAAGAGAAGGCTTTTTATCACAGGACAAGAAATCAGCCCTCAAAAACTTAACCGGCAGAATTTTTTTTTTAAAAAAAATCCCTAAGCCCCGGTGTCACAATTTCAGCAAAAATCTGACTTTTGGCAATTCACTCGAAAATGGTGCCAGAAGCTTGAAAATGCTCTCCTGAAAGGTTTGGCACTCGAAACAGAAGGCTTTTTATCACAGGACAAGATATCAGCCCTCAAAACCTTAACCGGCAGAAAATATTTTTTTGAAAAAATCCCTAAGCCCCGGGGTCACCATTTTAGCAAAAATCTGACTTTTGGCAATTCACTCAAAAAGGGTGCCAGAAGCTTGAAAATGCTCTCCTGAAAGGTTTGGCATTCGAAAGAGAAGGCTTTTTATCACAGGACAAGAAATCAGCCCTCAAAAACTTAACCGGCAGAAATATTTTTTTTGAAAAAATCCCTAAGCCCCGGGGTCACAATGTCAGCAAAAATCTGACTTTTGCCAATTCACTCAAAAATGGTGCCAGAAGCTTGAAAATGCTCTCCTGAAAGGTTTGGCACTCGAAAGAGAAGCCTTTTTATCACAGGACAAGAAATCAGCCCTCAAAAACTTAACCAGCAGAAAATATTTTTTTGAAAAAATCCCTAAGCCCCGGGGTCACAATTTCAGCAAAAATCTGACTTTTGGCAATTCACTCAAAAATGGTGCCAAAAGCTTGAAAATGCTCTCCTGAAAGGTTTGGCACTCGAAAGAGAAGGCTTTTTATCACAGGACAAGAAATCAGCCCTCAAAAACTTAACCGGCAGAAAATATTTTTTTCAAAAAAAATCCCTAAGCCCCGGGGGTCACAATTTCAGCAAAAATCTGACTTTTGGCAATTCACTCCAAAATGGTGCCAGAAGCTTACAAATGATCCCCTGAAAGCTTTGGCACCCGAAACAGAAGGATTTTTATCACAGGACAAGAAATCAGCCCTCAAAAACTTAACCGGCAGAAATTTTTTTTTTTTAAAAAAAATCCCTAAGCCCCGGGGTCACAATGTCAGCAAAAATCTGACTTTTGGCAATTTACTCAAAAATGGTGCGAGAAGATTGAAAATGCTCCCCTGAAAGGTTTGGCACTCGAAAGAGAAGCCTTTTTATCACAGGACAAGAAATCAGCCCTCAAAAACTTAACCGGCAGAAAATTTTTTTTGAAAAAATCCCTAAGCCCCGGGGTCACAATGTCAGCAAAAATCTGACTTTTGCCAATTCACTCAAAAATGGTGCCAGAAGTTTGAAAATGCTCTCCTGAAAGCTTTGGCACTCGAAAGAGAAGCCTTTTTATCACAGGACAAGAAATCAGCCCTCAAAAACTTAACCGGCAGAAAATATTTTTTTCAAAAAAAATCCCTAAGCCCCGGGGGTCACAATTTCAGCAAAAATCTGATTTTTGGCAATTCACTCAAAAATGGTGCCAAAAGGTTGAAAATGCTCTCCTGAAAGGTTTGGCAATCGAAACAGAAGGCTTTTTATCACAGGACAAGAAATCAGCCCTCAAAAACTTAACCGGCAGAAAATATTTTTTTGAAAAAATCCCTAAGCCCCGGGGTCACCATTTCAGCAAAAATCTGACTTTTGGCAATTCACTCCAAAATGGTGCCAAAAGCTTGAAAATGCTCTCCTGAAAGGTTTGGCACTCGAAACAGAAGGCTTTTTATCACAGGACAAGTAATCAGCCCTCAAAAACTTAACCGGCACAAAATATTTTTTTGAAAAAATCCCTAAGCCCTGGGGTCACAATTTCAGCAAAAATCTGACTTTCGGCAATTCACTCCAAAATGGTGCCAAAAGGTTTAAAATGCTCTCCTGAAAGGTTTGGCACTCGAAACAGAAGGCTTTTTATCACAGGACAAGATATCAGCCCTCAAAACCTTAACCGGCAATAAATATTTTTTTGAAAAAATCCCTAAGCCCCGGGGTCACAATTTCAGCAAAAATCTGACTTTTGGCAATTCACTCCAAAATGGTGCCAAAAGCTTGAAAATGCTCTCCTGAAAGGTTTGGCACTTGAAACAGAAAGCTTTTTATCACAGGACAAGAAATCAGCCCTCAAAAACTTAACCAGCAGAAAATATTTTTTTGAAAAAATCCCTAAGCCCCGGGGTCACAATGTCAGCAAAAATCTGACTTTTGGCATTTCACTCAAAAATGGTGCCAGAAGCTTGAAAATGCTCTCCTGAAAGGTTTGGCATTCGAAAGAGAAGGCTTTTTATCACAGGACAAGAAATCAGCCCTCAAAAACTTAACCGGCAGAAAATATTTTTTTGAAAAAATCCCTAAGCCCCGGGGTCACAATTTCAGCAAAAATCTGACTTTTGGCAATTGACTCCAAAATGGTGCCAAAAGGTTGAAAATGCTCTCCTGAAAGGTTTGGCACCCGAAACAGAAGGATTTTTATCACAGGACAAGAAATCAGCCCTCAAAAACTTAACCGGCAGAAATTTTTTTTTAAAAAAAAAATCCCTAAGCCCCGGGGTCACAATGTCAGCAAAAATCTGACTTTTGGCAATTTACTCAAAAATGGTGCGAGAAGATTGAAAATGCTCCCCTGAAAGGTTTGGCACTCGAAAGAGAAGCCTTTTTATCACAGGACAAGAAATCAGCCCTCAAAAACTTAACCGGCAGAAAATTTTTTTTGAAAAAATCCCTAAGCCCCGGGGTCACAATGTCAGCAAAAATCTGACTTTTGCCAATTCACTCAAAAATGGTGCCAGAAGTTTGAAAATGCTCTCCTGAAAGCTTTGGCACTCGAAAGAGAAGCCTTTTTATCACAGGACAAGAAATCAGCCCTCAAAAACTTAACCGGCAGAAAATATTTTTTTGAAAAAATCCCTAAGCCCCGGGGTCACAATTTCAGCAAAAATCTGACTTTTGGCAATTGACTCCAAAATGGTGCCAAAAGCTTGAAAATGCTCTCCTGAAAGGTTTGGCACTCGAAACAGAAGGCTTTTTATCACAGGACAAGAAATCAGCCCTCAAAAACTTAACCGGCAGAAAATATTTTTTTCAAAAAAAATCCCTAAGCCCCGGGGGTCACAATTTCAGCAAAAATCTGATTTTTGGCAATTCACTCAAAAATGGTGCCAAAAGGTTGAAAATGCTCTCCTGAAAGGTTTGGCAATCGAAACAGAAGGCTTTTTATCACAGGACAAGAAATCAGCCCTCAAAAACTTAACCGGCAGAAAATATTTTTTTGAAAAAATCCCTAAGCCCCGGGGTCACCATTTCAGCAAAAATCTGACTTTTGGCAATTCACTCCAAAATGGTGCCAAAAGCTTGAAAATGCTCTCCTGAAAGGTTTGGCACTCGAAACATAAGGCTTTTTATCACAGGACAAGTAATCAGCCCTCAAAAACTTAACCGGCACAAAATATTTTTTTGAAAAAATCCCTAAGCCCTGGGGTCACAATTTCAGCAAAAATCTGACTTTCGGCAATTCACTCCAAAATGGTGCCAAAAGGTTTAAAATGCTCTCCTGAAAGGTTTGGCACTCGAAACAGAAGGCTTTTTATCACAGGACAAGAAATCAGCCCTCAAAACCTTAAGCGGCAGAAAATATTTTTTTGAAAAAATCCCTAAGCCCCGGGGTCACCATTTCAGCAAAAATCTGACTTTTGGCAATTCACTCCAAAATGGTGCCAAAAGCTTGAAAATGCTCTCCTGAAAGGTTTGGCACTCGAAACAGAAGGCTTTTTATCACAGGACAAGTAATCAGCCCTCAAAAACTTAACCGGCACAAAATATTTTTTTGAAAAAATCCCTAAGCCCTGGGGTCACAATTTCAGCAAAAATCTGACTTTCGGCAATTCACTCCAAAATGGTGCCAAAAGGTTTAAAATGCTCTCCTGAAAGGTTTGGCACTCGAAACAGAAGGCTTTTTATCACAGGACAAGAAATCAGCCCTCAAAACCTTAAGCGGCAGAAAATATTTTTTTCAAAAAAAATCCCTAAGCCCCGGGGGTCACAATTTCAGCAAAAATCTGACTTTTGGCAATTCACTCCAAAATGGTGCCAAAAGCTTGAAAATGCTCTCCTGAAAGGTTTGGCACTCGAAACAAAAGGCTTTTTATCACAGGACAAGTAATCAGCCCTCAAAAACTTAACCGGCAGAAAATATTTTTTTGAAAAAATCCCTAAGCCCTGGGGTCACAATTTCAGCAAAAATCTGACTTTCGGCAATTCACTCAAAAATGGTGCCAAAAGGTTTAAAATGCTCTCCTGAAAGGTTTGGCACTCGAAACAGAAGGCTTTTTATCACAGGACAAGAAATCAGCCCTCAAAACCTTAACCGGCAGAAAATATTTTTTTGAAAAAATCCCTAAGCCCCGGGGTCACAATTTCAGCAAAAATCTGACTTTTGGCAATTCACTCAAAAATGGTGCCAAAAGCTTGAAAATGCTCTCCTGAAAGGTTTGGCACTCAAAACAGAAGGCTTTTTATCACAGGACAAGAAATCAGCCCTCAAAAAGTTAACCACCAGAAAATATTTTTTTGAAAAAATCCCTAAGCCCCGGGGTCACAATTTCAGCAAAAATCTGACTTTTGGCAATTCACTCCAAAATGGTGCCAACAGCTTCAAAATGCTCTCCTGAAAGGTTTGGCACTCGAAACAGAAGGCTTTTTATCACAGGACAAGAAATCAGCCCTCAAAACCTTAACCGGCAGAAAATATTTTTTTGAAAAAATCTCTAAGCCCCGGGGTCACAATTTCAGCAAAAATCTGACTTTTGGCAATTCACTCGAAAATGGTGCCAAAAGCTTGAAAATGCTCTCCTGAAAGCTTTGGTGATGGAAACAGAAAGCTTTTTATCACAGGACAAGAAATCAGCCCTAAAAACCATAACCGGCAGAAAATATTTTTTTGAAAAAATCCCTAAGCCCCGGGGTCACCATTTCAGCAAAAATCTGACTTTTGGCAATTCACTCAAAAATGGTGCCAGAAGTTTGAAAATGCTCTCCTGAAAGCTTTGGCACTCGAAAGAGAAGCCTTTTTATCACAGGACAAGAAATCAGCCCTCAAAAACTTAACCGGCAGAAAATATTTTTTTGAAAAAATCCCTAAGCCCCGGGGTCACAATTTCAGCAAAAATCTGACTTTTGGCAATTGACTCCAAAATGGTGCCAAAAGCTTGAAAATGCTCTCCTGAAAGGTTTGGCACTCGAAACAGAAGGCTTTTTATCACAGGACAAGAAATCAGCCCTCAAAAACTTAACCGGCAGAAAATATTTTTTTCAAAAAAAATCCCTAAGCCCCGGGGGTCACAATTTCAGCAAAAATCTGATTTTTGGCAATTCACTCAAAAATGGTGCCAAAAGGTTGAAAATGCTCTCCTGAAAGGTTTGGCAATCGAAACAGAAGGCTTTTTATCACAGGACAAGAAATCAGCCCTCAAAAACTTAACCGGCAGAAAATATTTTTTTGAAAAAATCCCTAAGCCCCGGGGTCACCATTTCAGCAAAAATCTGACTTTTGGCAATTCACTCCAAAATGGTGCCAAAAGCTTGAAAATGCTCTCCTGAAAGGTTTGGCACTCGAAACATAAGGCTTTTTATCACAGGACAAGTAATCAGCCCTCAAAAACTTAACCGGCACAAAATATTTTTTTGAAAAAATCCCTAAGCCCTGGGGTCACAATTTCAGCAAAAATCTGACTTTCGGCAATTCACTCCAAAATGGTGCCAAAAGGTTTAAAATGCTCTCCTGAAAGGTTTGGCACTCGAAACAGAAGGCTTTTTATCACAGGACAAGAAATCAGCCCTCAAAACCTTAAGCGGCAGAAAATATTTTTTTGAAAAAATCCCTAAGCCCCGGGGTCACCATTTCAGCAAAAATCTGACTTTTGGCAATTCACTCCAAAATGGTGCCAAAAGCTTGAAAATGCTCTCCTGAAAGGTTTGGCACTCGAAACAGAAGGCTTTTTATCACAGGACAAGTAATCAGCCCTCAAAAACTTAACCGGCACAAAATATTTTTTTGAAAAAATCCCTAAGCCCTGGGGTCACAATTTCAGCAAAAATCTGACTTTCGGCAATTCACTCCAAAATGGTGCCAAAAGGTTTAAAATGCTCTCCTGAAAGGTTTGGCACTCGAAACAGAAGGCTTTTTATCACAGGACAAGAAATCAGCCCTCAAAACCTTAAGCGGCAGAAAATATTTTTTTCAAAAAAAATCCCTAAGCCCCGGGGGTCACAATTTCAGCAAAAATCTGACTTTTGGCAATTCACTCCAAAATGGTGCCAAAAGCTTGAAAATGCTCTCCTGAAAGGTTTGGCACTCGAAACAAAAGGCTTTTTATCACAGGACAAGTAATCAGCCCTCAAAAACTTAACCGGCAGAAAATATTTTTTTGAAAAAATCCCTAAGCCCTGGGGTCACAATTTCAGCAAAAATCTGACTTTCGGCAATTCACTCAAAAATGGTGCCAAAAGGTTTAAAATGCTCTCCTGAAAGGTTTGGCACTCGAAACAGAAGGCTTTTTATCACAGGACAAGAAATCAGCCCTCAAAACCTTAACCGGCAGAAAATATTTTTTTGAAAAAATCCCTAAGCCCCGGGGTCACAATTTCAGCAAAAATCTGACTTTTGGCAATTCACTCAAAAATGGTGCCAAAAGCTTGAAAATGCTCTCCTGAAAGGTTTGGCACTCAAAACAGAAGGCTTTTTATCACAGGACAAGAAATCAGCCCTCAAAAAGTTAACCACCAGAAAATATTTTTTTGAAAAAATCCCTAAGCCCCGGGGTCACAATTTCAGCAAAAATCTGACTTTTGGCAATTCACTCCAAAATGGTGCCAACAGCTTCAAAATGCTCTCCTGAAAGGTTTGGCACTCGAAACAGAAGGCTTTTTATCACAGGACAAGAAATCAGCCCTCAAAACCTTAACCGGCAGAAAATATTTTTTTGAAAAAATCTCTAAGCCCCGGGGTCACAATTTCAGCAAAAATCTGACTTTTGGCAATTCACTCGAAAATGGTGCCAAAAGCTTGAAAATGCTCTCCTGAAAGCTTTGGTGATGGAAACAGAAAGCTTTTTATCACAGGACAAGAAATCAGCCCTAAAAACCATAACCGGCAGAAAATATTTTTTTGAAAAAATCCCTAAGCCCCGGGGTCACCATTTCAGCAAAAATCTGACTTTTGGCAATTCACTCAAAAAGGGTGCCAGAAGCTTGAAAATGCTCTCCTGAAAGGTTTGGCACTCGAAACAGAAGGATTTTTATCACAGGACAAGAAAACAGCCCTCAAAAAGTTAACCACCAGAAAATATTTTTTTGAAAAAATCCCTAAGCCCCGGGGTCACCATTTCAGCAAAAATCTGACTTTTGGCAATTCACTCCAAAATGGTGCCAAAAGCTTGAAAATGCTCTCCTGAAAGGTTTGGCACTCGAAACATAAGGCTTTTTTCACAGGACTAGTAATCAGCCCTCAAAAACTTAACCGGCACAAAATATTTTTTTGAAAAAATCCCTAAGCCCTGGGGTCACAATTTCAGCAAAAATCTGACTTTCGGCAATTCACTCCAAAATGGTGCCAAAAGGTTTAAAATGCTCTCCTGAAAGGTTTGGCACTCGAAACAGAAGGCTTTTTATCACAGGACAAGAAATCAGCCCTCAAAACCTTAAGCGGCAGAAAATATTTTTTTGAAAAAATCCCTAAGCCCCGGGGTCACCATTTCAGCAAAAATCTGACTTTTGGCAATTCACTCCAAAATGGTGCCAAAAGCTTGAAAATGCTCTCCTGAAAGGTTTGGCACTCGAAACAGAAGGCTTTTTATCACAGGACAAGTAATCAGCCCTCAAAAACTTAACCGGCACAAAATATTTTTTTGAAAAAATCCCTAAGCCCTGGGGTCACAATTTCAGCAAAAATCTGACTTTCGGCAATTCACTCCAAAATGGTGCCAAAAGGTTTAAAATGCTCTCCTGAAAGGTTTGGCACTCGAAACAGAAGGCTTTTTATCACAGGACAAGAAATCAGCCCTCAAAACCTTAAGCGGCAGAAAATATTTTTTTCAAAAAAAATCCCTAAGCCCCGGGGGTCACAATTTCAGCAAAAATCTGACTTTTGGCAATTCACTCCAAAATGGTGCCAAAAGCTTGAAAATGCTCTCCTGAAAGGTTTGGCACTCGAAACAAAAGGCTTTTTATCACAGGACAAGTAATCAGCCCTCAAAAACTTAACCGGCAGAAAATATTTTTTTGAAAAAATCCCTAAGCCCTGGGGTCACAATTTCAGCAAAAATCTGACTTTCGGCAATTCACTCAAAAATGGTGCCAAAAGGTTTAAAATGCTCTCCTGAAAGGTTTGGCACTCGAAACAGAAGGCTTTTTATCACAGGACAAGAAATCAGCCCTCAAAACCTTAACCGGCAGAAAATATTTTTTTGAAAAAATCCCTAAGCCCCGGGGTCACAATTTCAGCAAAAATCTGACTTTTGGCAATTCACTCAAAAATGGTGCCAAAAGCTTGAAAATGCTCTCCTGAAAGGTTTGGCACTCAAAACAGAAGGCTTTTTATCACAGGACAAGAAATCAGCCCTCAAAAAGTTAACCACCAGAAAATATTTTTTTGAAAAAATCCCTAAGCCCCGGGGTCACAATTTCAGCAAAAATCTGACTTTTGGCAATTCATTCCAAAATGGTGCCAACAGCTTCAAAATGCTCTCCTGAAAGGTTTGGCACTCGAAACAGAAGGCTTTTTATCACAGGACAAGAAAACAGCCCTCAAAAACTTAACCACCAGAAAATATTTTTTTGAAAAAATCCCTAAGCCCCGGGGTCACCATTTCAGCAAAAATCTGACTTTTGGCAATTCACTCAAAAATGTTGCCAAAAGCTTGAAAATGCTCTCCTGAAAGGTTTGGCACTCGAAACAGAAGGCTTTTTATCACAGGACAAGAAATCAGCCCTCAAAACCTTAACCGGCAGAAAATATTTTTTTGAAAAAATCCCTAAGCCCCGGGGTCACAATTTCAGCAAAAATCTGACTTTTGGCAATTCACTCAAAAATGGTGCCAAAAGTTTGAAAATGCTCTCCTGAAAGGTTTGGCACTCAAAACAGAAGGCTTTTTATCACAGGACAAGAAATCAGCCCTCAAAAACTTAACCGGCAGAAGTTTTTTTCAAAAAAAAAATCCCTAAGCCCCGGGGTCACCATTTCAGCAAAAATCTGACTTTTGGCAAATCACTCAAAAATGGTGCCAAAAGCTTGAAAATGCTCTCCTGAAAGGTTTGGCACTCGAAACAGAAGGCTTTTTGTCACAGGACAAGAAATCAGCCCTCAAAACCTTAACCGGCAGAAAATATTTTTTTGAAAAAATCCCTAAGCCCCGGGGTCACAATTTCAGCAAAAATCTGACTTTTGGCAATTCACTCAAAAATGGTGCCAAAAGTTTGAAAAATGCTCTCCTGAAAGGTTTGGCACTCAAAACAGAAGGCTTTTTATCACAGGACAAGAAATCAGCTCTAAAAACCATAACCGGCAGAAAATATTTTTTTGAAAAAATCCCTAAGCCCCAGGGTCACCATTTCAGCAAAAATCTGACTTTTGGCAATTCACTCCAAAATGGTGCCAAAAGCTTGAAAATGCTCTCCTGAAAGGTTTGGCACTCGAAACAGAAGGCTTTTTATCACAGGACAAGTAATCAGCCCTCAAAAACTTAACCGGCACAAAATATTTTTTTGAAAAAATCCCTAAGCCCTGGGGTCACAATTTCAGCAAAAATCTGACTTTCGGCAATTCACTCCAAAATGGTGCCAAAAGCTTGAAAATGCTCTCCTGAAAGGTTTGGCACTCGAAACAAAAGGCTTTTTATCACAGGACAAGTAATCAGCCCTCAAAAACTTAACCGGCAGAAAATATTTTTTTGAAAAAATCCCTAAGCCCTGGGGTCACAATTTCAGCAAAAATCTGACTTTCGGCAATTCACTCAAAAATGGTGCCAAAAGGTTTAAAATGCTCTCCTGAAAGGTTTGGCACTCGAAACAGAAGGCTTTTTATCACAGGACAAGAAATCAGCCCTCAAAACCTTAACCGGCAGAAAATATTTTTTTGAAAAAATCCCTAAGCCCCGGGGTCACAATTTCAGCAAAAATCTGACTTTTGGCAATTCACTCAAAAATGGTGCCAAAAGCTTGAAAATGCTCTCCTGAAAGGTTTGGCACTCAAAACAGAAGGCTTTTTATCACAGGACAAGAAATCAGCCCTCAAAAAGTTAACCACCAGAAAATATTTTTTTGAAAAAATCCCTAAGCCCCGGGGTCACAATTTCAGCAAAAATCTGACTTTTGGCAATTCACTCCAAAATGGTGCCAACAGCTTCAAAATGCTCTCCTGAAAGGTTTGGCACTCAAAACAGAAGGCTTTTTATCACAGGACAAGAAAACAGCCCTCAAAAACTTAACCACCAGAAAATATTTTTTTGAAAAAATCCCTAAGCCCCGGGGTCACCATTTCAGCAAAAATCTGACTTTTGGCAATTCACTCAAAAATGTTGCCAAAAGCTTGAAAATGCTCTCCTGAAAGGTTTGGCACTCGAAACAGAAGGCTTTTTATCACAGGACAAGAAATCAGCCCTCAAAACCTTAACCGGCAGAAAATATTTTTTTGAAAAAATCCCTAAGCCCCGGGGTCACAATTTCAGCAAAAATCTGACTTTTGGCAATTCACTCAAAAATGGTGCCAAAAGTTTGAAAATGCTCTCCTGAAAGGTTTGGCACTCAAAACAGAAGGCTTTTTATCACAGGACAAGAAATCAGCCCTCAAAAACTTAACCGGCAGAAGTTTTTTTTAAAAAAAAAATCCCTAAGCCCCGGGGTCACCATTTCAGCAAAAATCTGACTTTTGGCAAATCACTCAAAAATGGTGCCAAAAGCTTGAAAATGCTCTCCTGAAAGGTTTGGCACTCGAAACAGAAGGCTTTTTGTCACAGGACAAGAAATCAGCCCTCAAAACCTTAACCGGCAGAAAATATTTTTTTGAAAAAATCCCTAAGCCCCGGGGTCACCATTTCAGCAAAAATCTGACTTTTGGCAATTCACTCAAAAATGGTGCCAAAAGTTTGAAAATGCTCTCCTGAAAGGTTTGGCACTCAAAACAGAAGGCTTTTTATCACAGGACAAGAAATCAGCTCTAAAAACCATAACCGGCAGAAAATATTTTTTTGAAAAAATCCCTAAGCCCCGGGGTCACCATTTCAGCAAAAATCTGACTTTTGGCAATTCACTCAAAAATGGTGCCAAAAGCTTGAAAATGCTCTCCTGAAAGGTTTGGCACTCGAAACAGAAGGCTTTTTATCACAGGACAAGAAATCAGCCCTCAAAACCTTAACCGGCAGAAAATATTTTTTTGAAAAAATCTCTAAGCCCCGGGGTCACAATTTCAGCAAAAATCTGACTTTTGGCAATTCACTCGAAAATGGTGCCAAAAGCTTGAAAATGCTCTCCTGAAAGCTTTGGTGATGGAAACAGAAAGCTTTTTATCACAGGACAAGAAATCAGCCCTAAAAACCATAACCGGCAGAAAATATTTTTTTGAAAAAATCCCTAAGCCCCGGGGTCACCATTTCAGCAAAAATCTGACTTTCGGCAATTCACTCCAAAATGGTGCCAAAAGGTTTAAAATGCTCTCCTGAAAGGTTTGGCACTCGAAACAGAAGGCTTTTTATCACAGGACAAGAAATCAGCCCTCAAAACCTTAAGCGGCAGAAAATATTTTTTTCAAAAAAAATCCCTAAGCCCCGGGGGTCACAATTTCAGCAAAAATCTGACTTTTGGCAATTCACTCCAAAATGGTGCCAAAAGCTTGAAAATGCTCTCCTGAAAGGTTTGGCACTCGAAACATAAGGCTTTTTTCACAGGACAAGTAATCAGCCCTCAAAAACTTAACCGGCACAAAATATTTTTTTGAAAAAATCCCTAAGCCCTGGGGTCACAATTTCAGCAAAAATCTGACTTTCGGCAATTCACTCCAAAATGGTGCCAAAAGGTTTAAAATGCTCTCCTGAAAGGTTTGGCACTCGAAACAGAAGGCTTTTTATCACAGGACAAGAAATCAGCCCTCAAAACCTTAAGCGGCAGAAAATATTTTTTTGAAAAAATCCCTAAGCCCTGGGGTCACCATTTCAGCAAAAATCTGACTTTCGGCAATTCACTCCAAAATGGTGCCAAAAGGTTTAAAATGCTCTCCTGAAAGGTTTGGCACTCGAAACAGAAGGCTTTTTATCACTGGACAAGAAATCAGCCCTCAAAACCTTAAGCGGCAGAAAATATTTTTTTCAAAAAAAATCCCTAAGCCCCGGGGGTCACAATTTCAGCAAAAATCTGACTTTTGGCAATTCACTCCAAAATGGTGCCAAAAGCTTGAAAATGCTCTCCTGAAAGGTTTGGCACTCGAAACAAAAGGCTTTTTATCACAGGACAAGTAATCAGCCCTCAAAAACTTAACCGGCAGAAAATATTTTTTTGAAAAAATCCCTAAGCCCTGGGGTCACAATTTCAGCAAAAATCTGACTTTCGGCAATTCACTCAAAAATGGTGCCAAAAGGTTTAAAATGCTCTCCTGAAAGGTTTGGCACTCGAAACAGAAGGCTTTTTATCACAGGACAAGAAATCAGCCCTCAAAACCTTAACCGGCAGAAAATATTTTTTTGAAAAAATCCCTAAGCCCCGGGGTCACAATTTCAGCAAAAATCTGACTTTTGGCAATTCACTCAAAAATGGTGCCAAAAGCTTGAAAATGCTCTCCTGAAAGGTTTGGCACTCAAAACAGAAGGCTTTTTATCACAGGACAAGAAATCAGCCCTCAAAAAGTTAACCACCAGAAAATATTTTTTTGAAAAAATCCCTAAGCCCCGGGGTCACAATTTCAGCAAAAATCTGACTTTTGGCAATTCACTCCAAAATGGTGCCAACAGCTTCAAAATGCTCTCCTGAAAGGTTTGGCACTCGAAACAGAAGGCTTTTTATCACAGGACAAGAAAACAGCCCTCAAAAACTTAACCACCAGAAAATATTTTTTTGAAAAAATCCCTAAGCCCCGGGGTCACCATTTCAGCAAAAATCTGACTTTTGGCAATTCACTCAAAAATGTTGCCAAAAGCTTGAAAATGCTCTCCTGAAAGGTTTGGCACTCGAAACAGAAGGCTTTTTATCACAGGACAAGAAATCAGCCCTCAAAACCTAACCGGCAGAAAATATTTTTTTGAAAAAATCCCTAAGCCCCGGGGTCACAATTTCAGCAAAAATCTGACTTTTGGCAATTCACTCAAAAATGGTGCCAAAAGTTTGAAAATGCTCTCCTGAAAGGTTTGGCACTCAAAACAGAAGGCTTTTTATCACAGGACAAGAAATCAGCCCTCAAAAACTTAACCGGCAGAAGTTTTTTTTTAAAAAAAAATCCCTAAGCCCCGGGGTCACCATTTCAGCAAAAATCTGACTTTTGGCAAATCACTCAAAAATGGTGCCAAAAGCTTGAAAATGCTCTCCTGAAAGGTTTGGCACTCGAAACAGAAGGCTTTTTATCACAGGACAAGAAATCAGCCCTCAAAACCTTAACCGGCAGAAAATATTTTTTTGAAAAAATCCCTAAGCCCCGGGGGTCACAATTTCAGCAAAAATCTGACTTTTGGCAATTCACTCAAAAATGGTGCCAAAAGTTTGAAAATGCTCTCCTGAAAGGTTTGGCACTCAAAACAGAAGGCTTTTTATCACAGGACAAGAAATCAGCTCTAAAAACCATAACCGGCAGAAAATATTTTTTTGAAAAAATCCCTAAGCCCCGGGGTCACCATTTCAGCAAAAATCTGACTTTTGGCAATTCACTCAAAAATGGTGCCAAAAGCTTGAAAATGCTCTCCTGAAAGGTTTGGCACTCGAAACAGAAGGCTTTTTATCACAGGACAAGAAATCAGCCCTCAAAACCTTAACCGGCAGAAAATATTTTTTTGAAAAAATCTCTAAGCCCCGGGGTCACAATTTCAGCAAAAATCTGACTTTTGGCAATTCACTCGAAAATGGTGCCAAAAGCTTGAAAATGCTCTCCTGAAAGCTTTGGTGATGGAAACAGAAAGCTTTTTATCACAGGACAAGAAATCAGCCCTAAAAACCATAACCGGCAGAAAATATTTTTTTGAAAAAATCCCTAAGCCCCGGGGTCACAATTTCAGCAAAAATCTGACTTTTGGCAATTCACTCAAAAAGGGTGCCAGAAGCTTGAAAATGCTCTCCTGAAAGGTTTGGCACTCGAAACAGAAGGATTTTTATCACAGGACAAGAAAACAGCCCTCAAAAAGTTAACCACCAGAAAATATTTTTTTGAAAAAATCCCTAAGCCCCGGGGTCACAATTTCAGCAAAAATCTGACTTTTTGCAATTCACTCAAAAATGGTGCCAAAAGCTTGAAAATGCTCTCCTGAAAGGTTTGGCACTCGAAACAGAAGGCTTTTTTATCACAGGACAAGAAATCAGCCCTCAAAAAGTTAACCACCAGAAAATATTTTTTTGAAAAAATCCCTAAGCCCTGGGGTCACAATTTCAGCAAAAATCTGACTTTCGGCAATTCACTCCAAAATGGTGCCAAAAGGTTTAAAATGCTCTCCTGAAAGGTTTGGCACTCGAAACAGAAGGCTTTTTATCACAGGACAAGAAATCAGCCCTCAAAACCTTAAGCGGCAGAAAATATTTTTTTCAAAAAAAATCCCTAAGCCCCGGGGGTCACAATTTCAGCAAAAATCTGACTTTTGGCAATTCACTCCAAAATGGTGCCAAAAGCTTGAAAATGCTCTCCTGAAAGGTTTGGCACTCGAAACAGAAGGCTTTTTATCACAGGACAAGTAATCAGCCCTCAAAAACTTAACCGGCAGAAAATATTTTTTTGAAAAAATCCCTAAGCCCTGGGGTCACAATTTCAGCAAAAATCTGACTTTCGGCAATTCACTCAAAACTGGTGCCAAAAGGTTTAAAATGCTCTCCTGAAAGGTTTGGCACTCAAAACAGAAGGCTTTTTATCACAGGACAAGAAATCAGCCCTCAAAAAGTTAACCACCAGAAAATATTTTTTTGAAAAAATCCCTAAGCCCCGGGGTCACAATTTCAGCAAAAATCTGACTTTTGGCAATTCACTCCAAAATGGTGCCAACAGCTTCAAAATGCTCTCCTGAAAGGTTTGGCACTCGAAACAGAAGGCTTTTTATCACAGGACAAGAAAACAGCCCTCAAAAACTTAACCACCAGAAAATATTTTTTTGAAAAAATCCCTAAGCCCCGGGGTCACCATTTCAGCAAAAATCTGACTTTTGGCAATTCACTCAAAAATGTTGCCAAAAGCTTGAAAATGCTCTCCTGAAAGGTTTGGCACTCGAAACAGAAGGCTTTTTATCACAGGACAAGAAATCAGCCCTCAAAACCTTAACCGGCAGAAAATATTTTTTTGAAAAAATCCCTAAGCCCCGGGGTCACAATTTCAGCAAAAATCTGACTTTTGGCAATTCACTCAAAAATGGTGCCAAAAGTTTGAAAATGCTCTCCTGAAAGGTTTGGCACTCAAAACAGAAGGCTTTTTATCACAGGACAAGAAATCAGCCCTCAAAAACTTAACCGGCAGAAGTTTTTTTTTAAAAAAAAAATCCCTAAGCCCCGGGGTCACCATTTCAGCAAAAATCTGACTTTTGGCAAATCACTCAAAAATGGTGCCAAAAGCTTGAAAATGCTCTCCTGAAAGGTTTGGCACTCGAAACAGAAGGCTTTTTATCACAGGACAAGTAATCAGCCCTCAAAAACTTAACCGGCACAAAATATTTTTTGAAAAAATCCCTAAGCCCTGGGGTCACAATTTCAGCAAAAATCTGACTTTCGGCAATTCACTCCAAAATGGTGCCAAAAGGTTTAAAATGCTCTCCTGAAAGGTTTGGCACTCGAAACAGAAGGCTTTTTATCACAGGACAAGAAATCAGCCCTCAAAACCTTAAGCGGCAGAAAATATTTTTTTCAAAAAAAATCCCTAAGCCCCGGGGTCACAATTTCAGCAAAAATCTGACTTTTGGCAATTCACTCAAAAATGGTGCCAAAAGCTTGAAAATGCTCTCCTGAAAGGTTTGGCACTCAAAACAGAAGGCTTTTTATCACAGGACAAGAAATCAGCCCTCAAAAAGTTAACCACCAGAAAATATTTTTTTGAAAAAATCCCTAAGCCCCGGGGTCACAATTTCAGCAAAAATCTGACTTTTGGCAATTCACTCCAAAATGGTGCCAACAGCTTCAAAATGCTCTCCTGAAAGGTTTGGCACTCGAAACAGAAGGCTTTTTATCACAGGACAAGAAAACAGCCCTCAAAAACTTAACCACCAGAAAATATTTTTTTGAAAAAATCCCTAAGCCCCGGGGTCACCATTTCAGCAAAAATCTGACTTTTGGCAATTCACTCAAAAATGTTGCCAAAAGCTTGAAAATGCTCTCCTGAAAGGTTTGGCACTCGAAACAGAAGGCTTTTTATCACAGGACAAGAAATCAGCCCTCAAAACCTTAACCGGCAGAAAATATTTTTTTGAAAAAATCCCTAAGCCCCGGGGTCACAATTTCAGCAAAAATCTGACTTTTGGCAATTCACTCAAAAATGGTGCCAAAAGTTTGAAAATGCTCTCCTGAAAGGTTTGGCACTCAAAACAGAAGGCTTTTTATCACAGGACAAGAAATCAGCCCTCAAAAACTTAACCGGCAGAAGTTTTTTTTAAAAAAAAAATCCCTAAGCCCCGGGGTCACCATTTCAGCAAAAATCTGACTTTTGGCAAATCACTCAAAAATGGTGCCAAAAGCTTGAAAATGCTCTCCTGAAAGGTTTGGCACTCGAAACAGAAGGCTTTTTATCACAGGACAAGAAATCAGCCCTCAAAACCTTAACCGGCAGAAAATATTTTTTTGAAAAAATCCCTAAGCCCCGGGGTCACAATTTCAGCAAAAATCTGACTTTTGGCAATTCACTCAAAAATGGTGCCAAAAGTTTGAAAATGCTCTCCTGAAAGGTTTGGCACTCAAAACAGAAGGCTTTTTATCACAGGACAAGAAATCAGCTCTAAAAACCATAACCGGCAGAAAATATTTTTTTGAAAATATCCCTAAGCCCCGGGGTCACAATTTCAGCAAAAATCTGACTTTTGGCAATTTACTCCAAAATGGTGCCAAAAGGTTGAAAATGCTCTCCTGAAAGGTTTGGCACTCGAAACAGAAGGCTTTTTATCACAGGACAAGAAATCAGCCCTCAAAAACTTAACCGGCAGAGGTTTTTTTTTAAAAAAAATCCCTAAGCCCCGGGGTCACAATTTCAGCAAAAATCTGACTTTTGGCAATTCACTCAAAAATGGTGCCAAAAGCTTGAAAATGCTCTCCTGAAAGGTTTGGCACTCGAAAGAGAAGGCTTTTTATCACAGGACAAGAAATCAGCCCTCAAAAACTTAACCGGCAGAAAATATTTTTTTGAAAAAATCCCTAGGCCCCGGGCTCACAATTTCAGCAAAAATCTGACTATTGGCAATTCACTCCAAAATGGTGCCAGAAGCTTGAAAATGCTCTCCTGAAAGGTTTGGCACTCGAAACAGAAGGCTTTTTATCACAGGACAAGTAATCAGCCCTCAAAAACTTAACCGGCACAAAATATTTTTTTGAAAAAATCCCTAAGCCCTGGGGTCACAATTTCAGCAAAAATCTGACTTTCGGCAATTCACTCCAAAATGGTGCCAAAAGGTTTAAAATGCTCTCCTGAAAGGTTTGGCACTCGAAACAGAAGGCTTTTTATCACAGGACAAGAAATCAGCCCTCAAAACCTTAAGCGGCAGAAAAAATTTTTTCAAAAAAAATCCCTAAGCCCCGGGGGTCACAATTTCAGCAAAAATCTGACTTTTGGCAATTCACTCCAAAATGGTGCCAAAAGCTTGAAAATGCTCTCCTGAAAGGTTTGGCACTCAAAACAGAAGGCTTTTTATCACAGGACAAGAAATCAGCCCTCAAAAAGTTAACCACCAGAAAATATTTTTTTGAAAAAATCCCTAAGCCCCGGGGTCACAATTTCAGCAAAAATCTGACTTTTGGCAATTCACTCCAAAATGGTGCCAACAGCTTCAAAATGCTCTCCTGAAAGGTTTGGCACTCGAAACAGAAGGCTTTTTATCACAGGACAAGAAAACAGCCCTCAAAAACTTAACCACCAGAAAATATTTTTTTGAAAAAATCCCTAAGCCCCGGGGTCACCATTTCAGCAAAAATCTGACTTTTGGCAATTCACTCAAAAATGTTGCCAAAAGCTTGAAAATGCTCTCCTGAAAGGTTTGGCACTCGAAACAGAAGGCTTTTTATCACAGGACAAGAAATCAGCCCTCAAAAACTTAACCGGCAGAAAATATTTTTTTGAAAATATCCCTAGGCCCCGGGCTCACAATTTCAGCAAAAATCTGACTATTGGCAATTCACTCCAAAATGGTGCCAGAAGCTTGAAAATGCTCTCCTGAAAGGTTTGGCACTCGAAACAGAAGGCTTTTTATCACAGGACAAGTAATCAGCCCTCAAAAACTTAACCGGCACAAAATATTTTTTTGAAAAAATCCCTAAGCCCTGGGGTCACAATTTCAGCAAAAATCTGACTTTCGGCAATTCACTCCAAAATGGTGCCAAAAGGTTTAAAATGCTCTCCTGAAAGGTTTGGCACTCGAAACAGAAGGCTTTTTATCACAGGACAAGAAATCAGCCCTCAAAACCTTAAGCGGCAGAAAATATTTTTTTCAAAAAAAATCCCTAAGCCCCGGGGGTCACAATTTCAGCAAAAATCTGACTTTTGGCAATTCACTCCAAAATGGTGCCAAAAGCTTGAAAATGCTCTCCTGAAAGGTTTGGCACTCGAAACAGAAGGCTTTTTATCACAGGACAAGTAATCAGCCCTCAAAAACTTAACCGGCAGAAAATATTTTTTTGAAAAAATCCCTAAGCCCTGGGGTCACAATTTCAGCAAAAATCTGACTTTCGGCAATTCACTCAAAAATGGTGCCAAAAGGTTTAAAATGCTCTCCTGAAAGGTTTGGCACTCGAAACAGAAGGCTTTTTATCACAGGACAAGAAATCAGCCCTCAAAACCTTAACCGGCAGAAAATATTTTTTTGAAAAAATCCCTAAGCCCCGGGGTCACAATTTCAGCAAAAATCTGACTTTTGGCAATTCACTCAAAAATGGTGCCAAAAGCTTGAAAATGCTCTCCTGAAAGGTTTGGCACTCAAAACAGAAGGCTTTTTATCACAGGACAAGAAATCAGCCCTCAAAAAGTTAACCACCAGAAAATATTTTTTTGAAAAAATCCCTAAGCCCCGGGGTCACAATTTCAGCAAAAATCTGACTTTTGGCAATTCACTCCAAAATGGTGCCAACAGCTTCAAAATGCTCTCCTGAAAGGTTTGGCACTCGAAACAGAAGGCTTTTTATCACAGGACAAGTAATCAGCCCTCAAAATCTTAACCGGCAGAAAATATTTTTTTGAAAAAATCCCTAAGCCCTGGGGTCACAATTTCAGCAAAAATCTGACTTTCGGCAATTCACTCAAAAATGGTGCCAAAAGGTTTAAAATGCTCTCCTGAAAGGTTTGGCACTCGAAACAGAAGGCTTTTTATCACAGGACAAGAAATCAGCCCTCAAAAAGTTAACCACCAGAAAATATTTTTTTGAAAAAATCCCTAAGCCCCGGGGTCACAATTTCAGCAAAAATCTGACTTTTGGCAATTCACTCCAAAATGGTGCCAACAGCTTCAAAATGCTCTCCTGAAAGGTTTGGCACTCGAAACAGAAGGCTTTTTATCACAGGACAAGAAAACAGCCCTCAAAAACTTAACCACCAGAAAATATTTTTTTGAAAAAATCCCTAAGCCCCGGGGTCACCATTTCAGCAAAAATCTGACTTTTGGCAATTCACTCAAAAATGTTGCCAAAAGCTTGAAAATGCTCTCCTGAAAGGTTTGGCACTCGAAACAGAAGGCTTTTTATCACAGGACAAGAAATCAGCCCTCAAAACCTTAACCGGCAGAAAATATTTTTTTGAAAAAATCCCTAAGCCCCGGGGTCACAATTTCAGCAAAAATCTGACTTTTGGCAATTCACTCAAAAATGGTGCCAAAAGTTTGAAAATGCTCTCCTGAAAGGTTTGGCACTCAAAACAGAAGGCTTTTTATCACAGGACAAGAAATCAGCCCTCAAAAACTTAACCGGCAGAAGTTTTTTTAAAAAAAAAATCCCTAAGCCCCGGGGTCACCATTTCAGCAAAAATCTGACTTTTGGCAAATCACTCAAAAATGGTGCCAAAAGCTTGAAAATGCTCTCCTGAAAGGTTTGGCACTCGAAACAGAAGGCTTTTTATCACAGGACAAGAAATCAGCCCTCAAAACCTTAACCGGCAGAAAATATTTTTTTGAAAAAATCCCTAAGCCCCGGGGTCACAATTTCAGCAAAAATCTGACTTTTGGCAATTCACTCAAAAATGGTGCCAAAAGTTTGAAAATGCTCTCCTGAAAGGTTTGGCACTCAAAACAGAAGGCTTTTTATCACAGGACAAGAAATCAGCTCTAAAAACCATAACCGGCAGAAAATATTTTTTTGAAAAAATCCCTAAGCCCCGGGGTCACCATTTCAGCAAAAATCTGACTTTTGGCAATTCACTCAAAAATGGTGCCAAAAGCTTGAAAATGCTCTCCTGAAAGGTTTGGCACTCGAAACAGAAGGCTTTTTATCACAGGACAAGAAATCAGCCCTCAAAACCTTAACCGGCAGAAAATATTTTTTTGAAAAAATCTCTAAGCCCCGGGGTCACAATTTCAGCAAAAATCTGACTTTTGGCAATTCACTCGAAAATGGTGCCAAAAGCTTGAAAATGCTCTCCTGAAAGCTTTGGTGATGGAAACAGAAAGCTTTTTATCACAGGACAAGAAATCAGCCCTCAAAACCTTAACCGGCAGAAAATATTTTTTGAAAAAATCCCTAGGCCCCGGGCTCACAATTTCAGCAAAAATCTGACTTTCGGCAATTCACTCCAAAATGGTGCCAAAAGGTTTAAAATGCTCTCCTGAAAGGTTTGGCACTCGAAACAGAAGGCTTTTTATCACAGGACAAGAAATCAGCCCTCAAAACCTTAAGCGGCAGAAAATATTTTTTTCAAAAAAAATCCCTAAGCCCCGGGGGTCACAATTTCAGCAAAAATCTGACTTTTGGCAATTCACTCCAAAATGGTGCCAAAAGCTTGAAAATGCTCTCCTGAAAGGTTTGGCACTCGAAACAGAAGGCTTTTTATCACAGGACAAGTAATCAGCCCTCAAAAACTTAACCGGCAGAAAATATTTTTTTGAAAAAATCCCTAAGCCCTGGGGTCACAATTTCAGCAAAAATCTGACTTTTGGCAATTCACTCAAAAATGGTGCCAAAAGCTTGAAAATGCTCTCCTGAAAGGTTTGGCACTCAAAACAGAAGGCTTTTTATCACAGGACAAGAAATCAGCCCTCAAAAAGTTAACCACCAGAAAATATTTTTTTGAAAAAATCCCTAAGCCCCGGGGTCACAATTTCAGCAAAAATCTGACTTTTGGCAATTCACTCCAAAATGGTGCCAACAGCTTCAAAATGCTCTCCTGAAAGGTTTGGCACTCGAAACAGAAGGCTTTTTATCACAGGACAAGAAAACAGCCCTCAAAAACTTAACCACCAGAAAATATTTTTTTGAAAAAATCCCTAAGCCCCGGGGTCACCATTTCAGCAAAAATCTGACTTTTGGCAATTCACTCAAAAATGTTGCCAAAAGCTTGAAAATGCTCTCCTGAAAGGTTTGGCACTCGAAACAGAAGGCTTTTTATCACAGGACAAGAAATCAGCCCTCAAAACCTTAACCGGCAGAAAATATTTTTTTGAAAAAATCCCTAAGCCCCGGGGTCACAATTTCAGCAAAAATCTGACTTTTGGCAATTCACTCAAAAATGGTGCCAAAAGTTTGAAAATGCTCTCCTGAAAGGTTTGGCACTCAAAACAGAAGGCTTTTTATCACAGGACAAGAAATCAGCCCTCAAAAACTTAACCGGCAGAAGTTTTTTTTTAAAAAAAAATCCCTAAGCCCCGGGGTCACCATTTCAGCAAAAATCTGACTTTTGGCAAATCACTCAAAAATGGTGCCAAAAGCTTGAAAATGCTCTCCTGAAAGGTTTGGCACTCGAAACAGAAGGCTTTTTATCACAGGACAAGAAATCAGCCCTCAAAACCTTAACCGGCAGAAAATATTTTTTGAAAAAATCCCTAAGCCCCGGGGTCACAATTTCAGCAAAAATCTGACTTTTGGCAATTCACTCAAAAATGGTGCCAAAAGTTTGAAAATGCTCTCCTGAAAGGTTTGGCACTCAAAACAGAAGGCTTTTTATCACAGGACAAGAAATCAGCTCTAAAAACCATAACCGGCAGAAAATATTTTTTTGAAAAAATCCCTAAGCCCCGGGGTCACCATTTCAGCAAAAATCAGACTTTTGGCAATTCACTCAAAAATGGTGCCAAAAGCTTGAAAATGCTCTCCTGAATGGTTTGGCACTCGAAACAGAAGGCTTTTTATCACAGGACAAGAAATCAGCTCTAAAAACCATAACCGGCAGAAAATATTTTTTTGAAAAAATCTCTAAGCCCCGGGGTCACAATTTCAGCAAAAATCTGACTTTTGGCAATTCACTCGAAAATGGTGCCAAAAGCTTGAAAATGCTCTCCTGAAAGCTTTGGTGATGGAAACAGAAAGCTTTTTATCACAGGACAAGAAATCAGCCCTAAAAACCATAACCGGCAGAAAATATTTTTTTGAAAAAATCCCTAAGCCCCGGGGTCACCATTTCAGCAAAAATCTGACTTTTGGCAATTCACTCAAAAAGGGTGCCAGAAGCTTGAAAATGCTCTCCTGAAAGGTTTGGCACTCGAAACAGAAGGATTTTTATCACAGGACAAGAAAACAGCCCTCAAAAAGTTAACCACCAGAAAATATTTTTTTGAAAAAATCCCTAAGCCCCGGGGTCACAATTTCAGCAAAAATCTGACTTTTTGCAATTCACTCAAAAATGGTGCCAAAAGCTTGAAAATGCTCTCCTGAAAGGTTTGGCACTCGAAACAGAAGGCTTTTTTATCACAGGACAAGAAATCAGCCCTCAAAAACTTAACCGGCAGAAAATATTTTTTTGAAAAAATCCCTAAGTCCCGGGGTCACAATTTCAGCAAAAATCTGACTTTTGGCAATTCACTCCAAAATGTTGCCAAAAGGTTGAAAATGCTCTCCTGAAAGGTTTGGCACTCGAAACAGAAGGCTTTTTATCACAGGACAATAAATCAGCCCTCAAAAACTTAACCGGCAGAAAATATTTTTTTGAAAAAATCCCTAAGCCCCGGGGTCACAACGTCAGCAAAAATCTGACTTTTGGCAATTCACTCCAAAATCGTGCCAAAAGTTTGAAAATGCTCTCCTGAAAGGTTTGGCACTCGAAACAGAAGGCTTTTTATCACAGGACAAGAAATCAGCCCTCAAAAACCATAACCGGCAGAAAATATTTTTTTGAAAAAATCCCTAAGCCCCGGGGTCACCATTTCAGCAAAAATCTGACTTTTGGCAATTCACTCCAAAATGGTGCCAAAAGTTTGAAAATGCTCTCCTGAAAGCTTTGGTGATGGAAACAGAAAGCTTTTTATCACAGGACAAGAAATCAGCCCTCAAAAACTTAACCGGCAATAATATTTTTTTGAAAAAATACCTAAGCCCCGGGGTCACAATTTCAGCAAAAATCTGCCTTTTGGCAATTCACTCGAAAATGGTGCCATAAGCTTGAAAATGCTCTCCTGAAAGGTTTGGCACTCGAAACAGAAGGCTTTTTATCACAGGACAAGAAATCAGCCCTCAAAAACTTAACCGGCAGAAAATATTTTTTTGAAAAAATCCCTAAGCCCCGGGGTCACAATTTCAGCAAAAATCTGACTTTTGGCAATTCACTCCAAAATGGTTCCAAAAGTTTGAAAATGCTCTCCTGAAAGGTTTGGCACTCGAAACAGAAGGCTTTTTATCACAGGACAAGAAATCAGCCCTCAAAAACCATAACCGGCAGAAAATATTTTTTTGAAAAAATCCCTAAGCCCCGGGGTCACCATTTCAGCAAAAATCTGACTTTTGGCAATTCACTCCAAAATGGTGCCAAAAGTTTGAAAATGCTCTCCTGAAAGCTTTGGTGATGGAAACAGAAAGCTTTTTATCACAGGACAAGAAATCAGCCCTCAAAAACTTAACCGGCAGAAAATATTTTTTTGAAAAAATCCCTAAGCCCCGGGGTCACAATTTCAGCAAAAATCTGACTTTTGGCAATTCACTCCAAAATGGTGCCAAAAGCTTGAAAATGCTCTCCTGAAAGCTTTGGTGATGGAAACAGAAAACTTTTTATCACAGGACAAGAAATCAGCCCTCAAAAACTTAACCGGCAGGAAATATTTTTTTGAAAAAATACCTAAGCCCCGGGGTCACAATTTCAGCAAAAATCTGACTTTTGGCAATTCACTCAAAAATGGTGCTAAAAGCTTGAAAATGCTCTCCTGAAAGGTTTGGCACTCGAATCACAAGGCTTTTTATCACAGGACAAGAAATCAGCCCTCAAAAACTTAACCGGCAGAAAATATTTTTTTGAAAAAATCCCTAAGCCCCGGGGTCGCAATTTCAGCAAAAATCTGACTTTTGGCAATTCACTCCAAAATGGTGCCAAAAGCTTGAAAATGCTCTCCTGAAAGCTTTGGTGATGGAAACAGAAAGCTTTTTATCACAGGACAAGAAATCAGCCCTCAAAAACTTAACCGGCAATAATATTTTTTTGAAAAAATACCTAAGCCCCGGGGTCACAATTTCAGCAAAAATCTGCCTTTTGGCAATTCACTCGAAAATGGTGCCAGAAGCTTGAAAATGCTCTCCTGAAAGGTTTGGCACTCGAAACAGAAGGCTTTTTATCACAGGACAAGAAATCAGCCCTCAAAAACTTAACCGGCAGAAAATATTTTTTTGAAAAAATCCCTAAGCCCCGGGGTCACAATTTCAGCAAAAATCTGACTTTTGGCAATTCACTCCAAAATGGTTCCAAAAGTTTGAAAATGCTCTCCTGAAAGGTTTGGCACTCGAAACAGAAGGCTTTTTATCACAGGACAAGAAATCAGCCCTCAAAAACCATAACCGGCAGAAAATATTTTTTTGAAAAAATCCCTAAGCCCCGGGGTCACCATTTCAGCAAAAATCTGACTTTTGGCAATGCACTCCAAAATGGTGCCAAAAGTTTGAAAATGCTCTCCTGAAAGCTTTGGTGATGGAAACAGAAAGCTTTTTATCACAGGACAAGAAATCAGCCCTCAAAAACTTAACCGGCAGAAAATATTTTTTTGAAAAAATCCCTAAGCCCCGGGGTCACAATTTCAGCAAAAATCTGACTTTTGGCAATTCACTCCAAAATGGTGCCAAAAGCTTGAAAATGCTCTCCTGAAAGCTTTGGTGATGGAAACAGAAAACTTTTTATCACAGGACAAGAAATCAGCCCTCAAAAACTTAACCGGCAGGAAATATTTTTTTGAAAAAATACCTAAGCCCCGGGGTCACAATTTCAGCAAAAATCTGACTTTTGGCAATTCACTCGAAAATGGTGCTAAAAGCTTGAAAATGCTCTCCTGAAAGGTTTGGCACTCGAATCACAAGGCTTTTTATCACAGGACAAGAAATCAGCCCTCAAAAACTTAACCGGCAGAAAATATTTTTTTGAAAAAATCCCTAAGCCCCGGGGTCGCAATTTCAGCAAAAATCTGACTTTTGGCAATTCACTCAAAAATGGTGCCAAAAGCTTGAAAATGCTCTCCTGAAAGCTTTGGTGATGGAAACAGAAAGCTTTTTATCACAGGACAAGAAATCAGCCCTCAAAAACTTAACCGGCAGAAAATATTTTTTTGAAAAAATCCCTAAGCCCCGGGGTCCGAATTTCAGCAAAAATCTGACTTTTGGCAATTCACTCGAAAATGGTGCCAGAAGCTTGAAAATGCTCTCCTGAAAGCTTTGGTGATGGAAACAGAAAGCTTTTTATCACAGGACAGGAAATCAGCCCTCAAAAACTTAACCGGCAGGAAATATTTTTTTGAAAAAATACCTAAGCCCCGGGGTCACAATTTCAGCAAATATCTGACTTTTGGCAATTCACTCAAAAATGGTGCCAAAAGGTTGAAAATGCTCTCCTGAAAGGTTTGGCACTTGAAACAGAAGCCTTTTTATCACAGGACAAGATATCAACCCTCAAAAACTTAACCGGCAGAAAATATTTTTTTGAAAAAAATCCTAAACCCCGGGGTCACAATTTAAACAAAAATCTGACTTTTGGCAATTCACTCGAAAATGGTGCCAGAAGCTTGAAAATGCTCTCCTGAAAGGTTTGGAACTCGAAACAGAAGGCTTTTTATCACAGGACAAGAAATCAGCCCTCAAAATCTTAACCGGCAGAAAATATTTTTTTGAAAAAATCCCTAAGTCAGCAAAAATCTGACTTTTGGCAATTCACTCCAAAATGGTGCCAAAAGCTTGAAAATGCTCTCCTGAAAGCTTTGGTGATGGAAACAGAAAGCTTTTTATCACAGGACAAGAAATCAGCCCTCAAAAACTTAACCGGCAGAAAATATTTTTTTGAAAAAATCCCTAAGCCCCGGGGTCACAATTTCAGTAAAAATCTGACTTTTGGCAATTCACTCGAAAATGGTGCCAGAAGCTTGAAAATGCTCTCCTGAAAGGTTTGGCACTCGAAACAGAAGGCTTTTTATCACACGACAAGAAATCAGCCCTCAAAAACTTAACCGGCAGAAAATATTTTTTTGAAAAAATCAATAAGCCCCGGGGTCACAACGTCAGCAAAAATCTGACTTTTGGCAATTCACTCCAAAATGGTGCCAAAAGCTTGAAAATGCTCTCCTGAAAGCTTTGGTGATGGAAACAGAAAGCTTTTTATCACAGGACAAGAAATCAGCCCTCAAAAACTTAACCGGCAGGAAATATTTTTTTGAAAAAATACCTAAGCCCCGGGGTCACAATTTCAGCAAAAATCTGACTTTTGGCAATTCACTCCAAAATGGTGCCAAAAGGTTGAAAATGCTCTCCTGAAAGCTTTGGCACTCGAAACAGAAAGCTTTTTATCACAGGACAAGAAATCAGCCCTCAAAAACTTAACCGGCAGAAAATATTTTTTTGAAAAAATCCCTAAGCCCCGGGGTCACAATTTCAGCAAAAATCTGACTTTTGGCAATTCACTCCAAAATGGTGCCAAAAGCTTGAAAATGCTCTCCTGAAAGGTTTGGCACTTGAAACAGAAGCCTTTTTATCACAGGACAAGATATCAACCCTCAAAAACTTAACCGGCAGAAAATATTTTTTTGAAAAAATCCCTAAGCGCCGGTGTCACAATTTCAGCAAAAATCTGACTTTTGGCAATTCACTCGAAAATGGTGCCAGAAGCTTGAAAATGCTCTCCTGAAAGGTTTGGCACTCGAAACAGAAGGCTTTTTATCACAGGACAAGAAATCAGCCCTCAAAACCTTAACCGGCAGAAAATATTTTTTTGACAATATCCCTAAGCCCCGGGGTCACAATTTCAGCAAAAATCTGACTTTTGGCAATTCACTCCAAAATGGTGCCAAAAGCTTGAAAATGCTTTCCTGAAAGATTTGGTGATGGAAACAGAAAGCTTTTTATCACAGGACAAGAAATCAGCCCTCAAAAACTTAACCGGCAGAAAATATTTTTTTGTAAAAATCCCTAAGCCCCGGGGTCACAATTTCAGCAAAAGTCTGACTTTTGGCAATTCATTCGAAAATGGTGCCAAAAGGTTGAAAATGCTCTCCTGAAAGGTTTGGCACTCGAAAGAGAAGCCTTTTTATCACAGGACAAGAAATCAGCCCTCAAAACCTTAACCGGCAGAAAATATTTTTTTGAAAAAATCCCTAAGCCCCGGGGTCACAATTTCAGCAAAAATCTGACTTTTGGCAATTCACTCCAAAATGGTGCCAAAAGCTTGAAAATGCTCTCCTGAAAGGTTTGGCACTCGAATCACAAGGCTTTTTATCACAGGACAAGAAATCAGCCCTCAAAAACTTAACCGGCAGAAAATATTTTTTGAAAAAATCCCTAAGCCCCGGGGTCACAATTTCAGCAAAAATCTGACTTTTGGCAATTCACTCCAAAATGGTGCCAAAAGCTTGAAAATGCTCTCCTGAAAGCTTTGGTGATGGAAACAGAAAGCTTTTTATCACAGGACAAGAAATCAGCCCTCAAAAACTTAACCGGCAGAAAATATTTTTTGAAAAAATCAATAAGCCCCGGGGTCACAATTTCAGCAAAAATCTGACTTTTGGCAATTCACTCCAAAATGGTGCCAAAAGCTTGAAAATGCTCTCCTGAAAGCTTTGGCACTCGAAACAGAAAGCTTTTTATCACAGGACAAGAAATCAGCCCTCAAAAACTTAACCGGCAGAAAATATTTTTTTGAAAAAATCCCTAAGTCCCGGGGTCACCATTTCAGCAAAAATCTGACTTTTGACAATTCACTCTAAAATGGTGCCAAAAGCTTGAAAATGCTCTCCTGAAAGGTTTGGCACTCGAAACAGAAGGCTTTTTATGACAGGACAAGAAATCAGCCCTCAAAACCTTAACCGGCAGAAAATATTTTTTTGACAAAATCCCTAAGCCCCGGGGTCACAATTTCAGCAAAAATCTGACTTTTGGCAATTCACTCCAAAATGGTGCCAAAAGCTAGAAAATGCTCTCCTGAAAGGTTTGGCACTTAAAGCAGAAGCCTTTTTATCACAGGACAAGATATCAACCCTCAAAAACTTAACCGGCAGAAAATATTTTTTTGAAAAAATCCCTACGCCCCGGTGTCACAATTTCAGCAAAAATCTGACTTTTGGAAATTCACTCGAAAATGGTGCCAGAAGCTTGAAAATGCTCTCCTGAAAGGTTTGGCACTCGAAACAGAAGGCTTTTTATCACAGGACAAGAAATCAGCCCTCAAAACCTTAACCGGCAGAAAATATTTTTTTGACAAAATCCCTAAGCCCCGGGGTCACAATTTCAGCAAAAATCTGACTTTTGGCAATTCACTCCAAAATGGTGCCAAAAGCTTGAAAATGCTCTCCTGAAAGGTTTGGCACTTCAAACAGAAGCCTTTTTATCACAGGACAAGATATCAACCCTCAAAAACTTAACCGGCAGAAAATATTTTTTTGAAAAAATCCCTAAGCCCCGGGGTCACAATTTCAGCAAAAATCTGACTTTTGGCAATTCACTCGAAAATGGTGCCAGAAGCTTGAAAATGCTCTCCTGAAAGGTTTGGCACTCGAAACAGAAGGCTTTTTATCACAGGACAAGAAATCAGCCCTCAAAACCTTAACCGGCAGAAAATATTTTTTTGAAAAAATCCCTAAGCCCCGGGGTCACAATTTCAGCAAAAATCTGACTTTTGGCAATTCACTCAAAAATTGTGCCAAAAGGTTTAAAATGCTCTCCTGAAAGGTTTGGCACTCGAAACAGAAGGCAATTTATCACAGGACAAGAAATCAGCCCTCAAAAACTTAACCGGCAGAAAATATTTTTTTGAAAAAATCCCTAAGCCCCGGGGTCACAATTTCAGCAAAAATCTGACTTTTGGCAATTCACTCGAAAATGGTGCCAGAAGCTTGAAAATGCTCTCCTGAAAGGTTTGGCACTCGAAACAGAAGGCTTTTTATCACAGGACAAGAAATCAGCCCTCAAAACCTTAACCGGCAGAAAATATTTTTTTGAAAAAATCCCTAAGCCCCGGGGTCACAATTTCAGCAAAAATCTGACTTTTGGCAATTCACTACAAAATGCTCTCCTGAAAGCTTTGGTGATGGAAACAGAAAGCTTTTTATCACAGGACAAGAAATCAGCCCTCAAAAACTTAACCGGCAGAAAATATTTTTTTGAAAAAATCCCTAAGCCCCGGAGTCACAATTTCAACAAAAATCTGACTTTTGGCAATTCACTCGAAAATGGTGCCAGAAGCTTGAAAATGCTCTCCTGAAAGGTTTGGCACTCGAAACAGAAGGCTTTTTATCACAGGACAAGAAATCAGCCCTCAAAACCTTAACCGGCAGAAAATATTTTTTTGAAAAAATCCCTAAGCCCCGGGGTCACAATTTCAGCAAAAATCTGACTTTTGGCAATTCACTCAAAAATGGTGCCAAAAGGTTGAAAATGCTCTCCTGAAAGGTTTGGCACTCGAAACAGAAGGCTTTTTATCACGGGACAAGAAATCAGCCCTCAAAAACTTAACCGGCAGAAAATATTTTTTTGAAAAAATCCCTAAGCCCCGGGGTCACAATTTCAGCAAAAATCTGACTTTTGGCAATTCACTCGAAAATGGTGCCATAAGCTTGAAAATGCTCTCCTGAAAGGTTTGTCACTCGAAACAGAAGGCTTTTTATCACAGGACAAGAAATCAGCCCTCAAAAACTTAACCGGCAGAAAATATTTTTTTGAAAAAATCCCTAAGCCCCGGGGTCACAATTTCAGCAAAAATCTGACTTTTGGCAATTCACTCAAAAATGGTGCCAAAAGCTTGAAAATGCTCTCCTGAAAGCTTTGGTGATGGAAACAGAAAGCTTTTTATCACAGGACAAGAAATCAGCCCTCAAAAACTTAACCGGCAGAAAATATTTTTTTGAAAAAATCCCTTAGCCTCGGAGTCACAATTTCAACAAAAATCTGACTTTTGGCAATTCACTCGAAAATGGTGCCAGAAGCTTGAAAATGCTCTCCTGAAAGGTTTGGCACTCGAAACAGAAGGCTTTTTATCACAGGACAAGAAATCAGCCCTCAAAACCTTAACCGGCAGAAAATATTTTTTTGAAAAAATCCCTAAGCCCCGGGGTCACAATTTCAGCAAAAATCTGACTTTTGGCAATTCACTCAAAAATGGTGCCAAAAGGTTGAAAATGCTCTCCTGAAAGGTTTGGCACTCGAAACAGAAGGCTTTTTATCACGGGACAAGAAATCAGCCCTCAAAAACTTAACCGGCAGGAAATATTTTTTTGAAAAAATCCCTAAGCCCCGGGGGGTCACAATTTCAGCAAAAATCTGACTTTTGGCAATTCACTCAAAAATGTTGCCAGTTGGTTGCAAATGCTCCCCTGAAAGCTTTGGTGATGGAAACTGAAGTCTTTTTATCACAGGACAAGAAATCAGCCCTCAAAAACTTAACCGGCAGAAAATATTTTTTTGAAAAAATCCCTAAGCCCCGGGGTCACAATTTCAGCAAAAATCTGACTTTTGGCAATTCACTCCAAAATGGTGCCAAAAGGTTGAAAATGCTCTCCTGAAAGCTTTGGTGATGGAAACAGAAAGCTTTTTATCACAGGACAAGAAATCAGCCCTCAAAAACTTAACCGGCAGAAAATATTTTTTTGAAAAAATCCCTAAACCCCGGGGTCACAATTTCAGTAAAAATCTGACTTTTGGCAATTCACTCGAAAATGGTGCCAGAAGCTTGAAAATGCTCTCCTGAAAGCTTTGGTGATGGAAACAGAAAGCTTTTTATCACAGGACAAGAAATCAGCCCTCAAAAACTTAACCGGCAGAAAATATTTTTTTGAAAAAATCAATAAGCCCCGGGGTCACAATTTCAGCAAAAATCTGACTTTTGGCAATTCACTTCAAAATGGTGCCAAAAGCTTGAAAATGCTCTCCTGAAAGCTTTGGTGATGGAAACAGAAAGCTTTTTATCACAGGACAAGAAATCAGCCCTCAAAAACTTAACCGGCAGGAAATATTTTTTTGAAAAAATACCTAAGCCCCGGGGTCACAATTTCAGCAAAAATCTGACTTTTGGCAATTCACTCCAAAATGGTGCCAAAACGTTGAAAATGCTCTCCTGAAAGCTTTGGCACTCGAAACAGAAAGCTTTTTATCACAGGACAAGAAATCAGCCCTCAAAAACTTAACCGGCAGAAAATATTTTTTTGAAAAAATCCCTAAGTCCCGGGGTCACCATTTCAGCAAAAATCTGACTTTTGACAATTCACTCAAAAATGGTGCCAAAAGCTTGAAAATGCTCTCCTGAAAGGTTTGGTACTCGAAACAGAAGGCTTTTTATGACAGGACAAGAAATCAGCCCTCAAAATCTTAACCGGCAGAAAATATTTTTTTGACAAAATCCCTAAGCCCCGGGGTCACAATTTCAGCAAAAATCTGACTTTTGGCAATTCACTCCAAAATGGTGCCAAAAGCTTGAAAATGCTCTCCTGAAAGGTTTGGCACTTGAAGCAGAAGCCTTTTTATCACAGGACAAGATATCAACCCTCAAAAACTTAACCGGCAGAAAATATTTTTTTGAAAAAATCCCTAAGCCCCGGTGTCACAATTTCAGCAAAAACCTGACTTTTGGAAATTCACTCGAAAATGGTGCCAGAAGCTTGAAAATGCTCTCCTGAAAGGTTTGGCACTCGAAACAGAAGGCTTTTTATCACAGGACAAGAAATCAGCCCTCAAAACGTTAACCGGCAGAAAATATTTTTTTGAAAAAATCCCTAAGCCCCGGGGTCACAATTTCAGCAAAAATCTGACTTTTGGCAATTCACTCCAAAATGGTGCCAAAAGCTTGAAAATGCTCTCCTGAAAGGTTTGGCACTTGAAACAGAAGCCTTTTTATCACAGGAGAAGATATCAACCCTCAAAAACTTAACCGGCAGAAAATATTTTTTTGAAAAAATCCCTAAGCCCCGGTGTCACAATTTCAGCAAAAATCTGACTTTTGGCAATTCACTCGAAAATGGTGCCAGAAGCTTGAAAATGCTCTCCTGAAAGGTTTGGCACTCGAAACAGAAGGCTTTTTATCACAGGACAAGAAATCAGCCCTCAAAACCTTAACCGGCAGAAAATATTTTTTTGAAAAAATCCCTAAGCCCCGGGTTCACAATTTCAGCAAAAATCTGACTTTTGGCAATTCACTCCAAAATGGTGCCAAAAGCTTGAAAATGCTCTCCTGAAAGCTTTGGTGATGGAAACAGAAAGCTTTTTATCACAGGACAAGAAATCAGCCCTCAAAAACTTAACCGGCAGAAAATATTTTTTTGAAAAAATCCCTAAGCCCCGGGGTCACAATTTCAGCAAAAATCTGACTTTTGGCAATTCACTCGAAAATGGTGCCAGAAGCTTGAAAATGCTCTCCTGAAAGGTTTGGCACTCGAAACAGAAGGCTTTTTATCACAGGACAAGAAATCAGCCCTCAAAACCTTAACCGGCAGAAAATATTTTTTTGAAAAAATCCCTAAGCCCCGGGGTCACAATTTCAGCAAAAGTCTGACTTTTGGCAATTCATTCGAAAATGGTGCCAAAAGCTTGAAAATGCTCTCCTGAAAGGTTTGGCACTCGAAACAGAAGGCTTTTTATCACAGGACAAGAAATCAGCCCTCAAAACCTTAACCGGCAGAAAATATTTTTTTGAAAAAATCCCTAAGCCCCGGGGTCACAATTTCAGCAAAAATCTGACTTTTGGCAATTCACTCAAAAATGGTGCCAAAAGGTTGAAAATGCTCTCCTGAAAGGTTTGGCACTCGAAACAGAAGGCTTTTTATCACGGGACAAGAAATCAGCCCTCAAAAACTTAACCGGCAGGAAATATTTTTTTGAAAAAATCCCTAAGCCCCGGGGGGTCACAATTTCAGCAAAAATCTGACTTTTGGCAATTCACTCAAAAATGTTGCCAGTTGGTTGCAAATGCTCCCCTGAAAGCTTTGGTGATGGAAACTGAAGTCTTTTTATCACAGGACAAGAAATCAGCCCTCAAAAACTTAACCGGCAGAAAATATTTTTTTGAAAAAATCCCTAAGCCCCGGGGTCACAATTTCAGCAAAAATCTGACTTTTGGCAATTCACTCCAAAATGGTGCCAAAAGGTTGAAAATGCTCTCCTGAAAGCTTTGGTGATGGAAACAGAAAGCTTTTTATCACAGGACAAGAAATCAGCCCTCAAAAACTTAACCGGCAGAAAATATTTTTTTGAAAAAATCCCTAAACCCCGGGGTCACAATTTCAGTAAAAATCTGACTTTTGGCAATTCACTCGAAAATGGTGCCAGAAGCTTGAAAATGCTCTCCTGAAAGCTTTGGTGATGGAAACAGAAAGCTTTTTATCACAGGACAAGAAATCAGCCCTCAAAAACTTAACCGGCAGAAAATATTTTTTTGAAAAAATCAATAAGCCCCGGGGTCACAATTTCAGCAAAAATCTGACTTTTGGCAATTCACTTCAAAATGGTGCCAAAAGCTTGAAAATGCTCTCCTGAAAGCTTTGGTGATGGAAACAGAAAGCTTTTTATCACAGGACAAGAAATCAGCCCTCAAAAACTTAACCGGCAGGAAATATTTTTTTGAAAAAATACCTAAGCCCCGGGGTCACAATTTCAGCAAAAATCTGACTTTTGGCAATTCACTCCAAAATGGTGCCAAAACGTTGAAAATGCTCTCCTGAAAGCTTTGGCACTCGAAACAGAAAGCTTTTTATCACAGGACAAGAAATCAGCCCTCAAAAACTTAACCGGCAGAAAATATTTTTTTGAAAAAATCCCTAAGTCCCGGGGTCACCATTTCAGCAAAAATCTGACTTTTGACAATTCACTCAAAAATGGTGCCAAAAGCTTGAAAATGCTCTCCTGAAAGGTTTGGTACTCGAAACAGAAGGCTTTTTATGACAGGACAAGAAATCAGCCCTCAAAATCTTAACCGGCAGAAAATATTTTTTTGACAAAATCCCTAAGCCCCGGGGTCACAATTTCAGCAAAAATCTGACTTTTGGCAATTCACTCCAAAATGGTGCCAAAAGCTTGAAAATGCTCTCCTGAAAGGTTTGGCACTTGAAGCAGAAGCCTTTTTATCACAGGACAAGATATCAACCCTCAAAAACTTAACCGGCAGAAAATATTTTTTTGAAAAAATCCCTAAGCCCCGGTGTCACAATTTCAGCAAAAACCTGACTTTTGGAAATTCACTCGAAAATGGTGCCAGAAGCTTGAAAATGCTCTCCTGAAAGGTTTGGCACTCGAAACAGAAGGCTTTTTATCACAGGACAAGAAATCAGCCCTCAAAACGTTAACCGGCAGAAAATATTTTTTTGAAAAAATCCCTAAGCCCCGGGGTCACAATTTCAGCAAAAATCTGACTTTTGGCAATTCACTCCAAAATGGTGCCAAAAGCTTGAAAATGCTCTCCTGAAAGGTTTGGCACTTGAAACAGAAGCCTTTTTATCACAGGAGAAGATATCAACCCTCAAAAACTTAACCGGCAGAAAATATTTTTTTGAAAAAATCCCTAAGCCCCGGTGTCACAATTTCAGCAAAAATCTGACTTTTGGCAATTCACTCGAAAATGGTGCCAGAAGCTTGAAAATGCTCTCCTGAAAGGTTTGGCACTCGAAACAGAAGGCTTTTTATCACAGGACAAGAAATCAGCCCTCAAAACCTTAACCGGCAGAAAATATTTTTTTGAAAAAATCCCTAAGCCCCGGGTTCACAATTTCAGCAAAAATCTGACTTTTGGCAATTCACTCCAAAATGGTGCCAAAAGCTTGAAAATGCTCTCCTGAAAGCTTTGGTGATGGAAACAGAAAGCTTTTTATCACAGGACAAGAAATCAGCCCTCAAAAACTTAACCGGCAGAAAATATTTTTTTGAAAAAATCCCTAAGCCCCGGGGTCACAATTTCAGCAAAAATCTGACTTTTGGCAATTCACTCGAAAATGGTGCCAGAAGCTTGAAAATGCTCTCCTGAAAGGTTTGGCACTCGAAACAGAAGGCTTTTTATCACAGGACAAGAAATCAGCCCTCAAAACCTTAACCGGCAGAAAATATTTTTTTGAAAAAATCCCTAAGCCCCGGGGTCACAATTTCAGCAAAAGTCTGACTTTTGGCAATTCATTCGAAAATGGTGCCAAAAGGTTGAAAATGCTCTCCTGAAAGGTTTGGCACTCGAAACAGAAGGCTTTTTATCACAGGACAAGAAATCAGCCCTCAAAAACTTAACCGGCAGAAAATATTTTTTTGAAAAAATCCCTAAGCCCCGGGGTCACAATTTCAGCAAAAATCTGACTTTTGGCAATTCACTCAAAAATGGTGCCAAAAGCTTGAAAATGCTCTCCTGAAAGCTTTGGTGATGGAAACAGAAAGCTTTTTATCACAGGACAAGAAATCAGCCCTCAAAAACTTAACCGGCAGAAAATATTTTTTTGAAAAAATACCTAAGCCGGGCCCGGGGTCACAATTTTAGCAAAAATCTGACTTTTGGCAATTCACTCAAAAATGGTGCCAAAAGCTTGAAAATGCTCTCCTGAAAGGTTTGGCACTCGAAACAGAAGGCTTTTTATCACAGGACAAGAAATCAGCCCTCAAAACCTTAACCGGCAGAAAATATTTTTTTGAAAAAATCCCTAAGCCCCGGGGTCACAATTTCAGCAAAAATCTGACTTTTGGCAATTCACTCAAAAATGGTGCCAAAAGGTTGAAAATGCTGTCCTGAAAGGTTTGACACTCGAAACAGAAGGCTTTTTATCACGGGACAAGAAATCAGCCCTCAAAACCTTAACCGGCAGAAAATATTTTTTTGAAAAAATCCCTAAACCCCGGGTTCACAATTTCAGCAAAAATCTGACTTTTGGCAATTCACTCCAAAATGGTGCCAAAAGCTTGAAAATGCTCTCCTGAAAGCTTTGGTGATGGAAACAGAAAGCTTTTTATCACAGGACAAGAAATCAGCCCTCAAAAACTTAACCGGCAGAAAATATTTTTTTGAAAAAATCCCTAAGCCCCGGGGTCACAATTTCAGCAAAAATCTGACTTTTGGCAATTCACTCGAAAATGGTGCCAGAAGCTTGAAAATGCTCTCCTGAAAGGTTTGGCACTCGAAACAGAAGGCTTTTTATCACAGGACAAGAAATCAGCCCTCAAAACCTTAACCGGCAGAAAATATTTTTTTGAAAAAATCCCTAAGCCCCGGGGTCACAATTTCAGCAAAAATCTGACTTTTGGCAATTCACTCAAAAATTGTACCAAAAGGTTTAAAATGCTCTCCTGAAAGGTTTGGCACTCGAAACAGAAGGCAATTTATCACAGGACAAGAAATCAGCCCTCAAAAACTTAACCGGCAGAAAATATTTTTTTGAAAAAATCCCTAAGCCCCGGGGTCACAATTTCAGCAAAAATCTGACTTTTGGCAATTCACTCGAAAATGGTGCCAGAAGCTTGAAAATGCTCTCCTGAAAGGTTTGGCACTCGAAACAGAAGGCTTTTTATCACAGGACAAGAAATCAGCCCTCAAAAACTTAACCGGCAGAAAATATTTTTTTGAAAAAATCCCTAAGCCCCGGGGTCACAATTTCAGCAAAAATCTGACTTTTGGCAATTCACTCAAAAATGGTGCCAAAAGCTTGAAAATGCTCTCCTGAAAGCTTTGGTGATGGAAACAGAAAGCTTTTTATCACAGGACAAGAAATCAGCCCTCAAAAACTTAACCGGCAGAAAATATTTTTTTGAAAAAATCCCTAAGCCCCGGGGTCACAATTTTAGCAAAAATCTGACTTTTGGCAATTCACTCAAAAATGGTGCCAGAAGCTTGAAAATGCTCTCCTGAAAGGTTTGGCACTCGAAACAGAAGGCTTTTTATCACAGGACAAGAAATCAGCCCTCAAAACCTTAACCGGCAGAAAATATTTTTTTGAAAAAATCCCTAAGCCCCGGGGTCACAATTTCAGCAAAAATCTGACTTTTGGCTATTCACTCAAAAATGGTGCCAAAAGGTTGAAAATGCTCTCCTGAAAGGTTTGTCACTCGAAACAGAAGGCTTTTTATCACAGGACAAGAAATCAGCCCTCAAAAACTTAACCGGCAGAAAATATTTTTTTGAAAAAATCCCTAAGCCCCGGGGTCACAATTTCAGCAAAAATCTGACTTTTGGCAATTCACTCAAAAATGGTGCCAAAAGCTTGAAAATGCTCTCCTGAAAGCTTTGGTGATGGAAACAGAAAGCTTTTTATCACAGGACAAGAAATCAGCCCTCAAAAACTTAACCGGCAGAAAATATTTTTTTGAAAAAATCCCTTAGCCTCGGAGTCACAATTTCAACAAAAATCTGACTTTTGGCAATTCACTCGAAAATGGTGCCAGAAGCTTGAAAATGCTCTCCTGAAAGGTTTGGCACTCGAAACAGAAGGCTTTTTATCACAGGACAAGAAATCAGCCCTCAAAACCTTAACCGGCAGAAAATATTTTTTTGAAAAAATCCCTAAGCCCCGGGGTCACAATTTCAGCAAAAATCTGACTTTTGGCAATTCACTCAAAAATGGTGCCAAAAGGTTGAAAATGCTCTCCTGAAAGGTTTGGCACTCGAAACAGAAGGCTTTTTATCACGGGACAAGAAATCAGCCCTCAAAAACTTAACCGGCAGAAAATATTTTTTTGAAAAAATCCCTAAGCCCCGGGGGGTCACAATTTCAGCAAAAATCTGACTTTTGGCAATTCACTCAAAAATGTTGCCAGTTGGTTGCAAATGCTCCCCTGAAAGCTTTGGTGATGGAAACTGAAGTCTTTTTATCACAGGACAAGAAATCAGCCCTCAAAAACTTAACCGGCAGAAAATATTTTTTTGAAAAAATCCCTAAGCCCCGGGGTCACAATTTCAGCAAAAATCTGACTTTTGGCAATTCACTCCAAAATGGTGCCAAAAGGTTGAAAATGCTCTCCTGAAAGCTTTGGTGATGGAAACAGAAAGCTTTTTATCACAGGACAAGAAATCAGCCCTCAAAAACTTAACCGGCAGAAAATATTTTTTTGAAAAAATCCCTAAACCCCGGGGTCACAATTTCAGTAAAAATCTGACTTTGGGCAATTCACTCGAAAATGGTGCCAGAAGCTTGAAAATGCTCTCCTGAAAGCTTTGGTGATGGAAACAGAAAGCTTTTTATCACAGGACAAGAAATCAGCCCTCAAAAACTTAACCGGCAGAAAATATTTTTTTGAAAAAATCAATAAGCCCCGGGGTCACAATTGCAGCAAAAATCTGACTTTTGGCAATTCACTTCAAAATGGTGCCAAAAGCTTGAAAATGCTCTCCTGAAAGCTTTGGTGATGGAAACAGAAAGCTTTTTATCACAGGACAAGAAATCAGCCCTCAAAAACTTAACCGGCAGGAAATATTTTTTTGAAAAAATACCTAAGCCCCGGGGTCACCATTTCAGCAAAAATCTGACTTTTGACAATTCACTCCAAAATGGTGCCAAAAGCTTGAAAATGCTCTCCTGAAAGGTTTGGCACTTGAAGCAGAAGCCTTTTTATCACAGGACAAGAAATCAGCCCTCAAAAACTTAACCGGCAGAAAATATTTTTTTGAAAAAATCCCTAAGCCCCGGGGGTCACAATTTCAGCAAAAATCTGACTTTTGGCAATTCACTCAAAAATGGTGCCAAAAGGTTGAAAATGCTCTCCTGAAAGGTTTGGCACTCGAAACAAAAGGCTTTTTATCACGGGACAAGAAATCAGCCCTCAAAAACTTAACCGGCAGAAAATATTTTTTTGAAAAAATCCCTAAGCCCCGGTGTCACAATTTCAGCAAAAATCTGACTTTTGGCAATTCACTCGAAAATGGTGCCAGAAGCTTGAAAATGCTCTCCTGAAAGGTTTGGCACTCGAAACAGAAGGCTTTTTATCACAGGACAAGAAATCAGCCCTCAAAACCTTAACCGGCAGAAAATATTTTTTTGAAAAAATCCCTAAGCCCCGGGTTCACAATTTCAGCAAAAATCTGACTTTTGGCAATTCACTCCAAAATGGTGCCAAAAGCTTGAAAATGCTCTCCTGAAAGCTTTGGTGATGGAAACAGAAAGCTTTTTATCACAGGACAAGAAATCAGCCCTCAAAAACTTAACCGGCAGAAAATATTTTTTTGAAAAAATCCCTAAGCCCCGGGGTCACAATTTCAGCAAAAATCTGACTTTTGGCAATTCACTCGAAAATGGTGCCAGAAGCTTGAAAATGCTCTCCTGAAAGGTTTGGCACTCGAAACAGAAGGCTTTTTATCACAGGACAAGAAATCAGCCCTCAAAACCTTAACCGGCAGAAAATATTTTTTTGAAAAAATCCCTAAGCCCCGGGGTCACAATTTCAGCAAAAGTCTGACTTTTGGCAATTCACTCAAAAATTGTGCCAAAAGGTTTAAAATGCTCTCCTGAAAGGTTTGGCACTCGAAACAGAAGGCAATTTATCACAGGACAAGAAATCAGCCCTCAAAAACTTAACCGGCAGAAAATATTTTTTTGAAAAAATCCCTAAGCCCCGGGGTCACAATTTCAGCAAAAATCTGACTTTTGGCAATTCACTCGAAAATGGTGCCAGAAGCTTGAAAATGCTCTCCTGAAAGGTTTGGCACTCGAAACAGAAGGCTTTTTATCACAGGACAAGAAATCAGCCCTCAAAAACTTAACCGGCAGAAAATATTTTTTTGAAAAAATCCCTAAGCCCCGGGGTCACAATTTCAGCAAAAATCTGACTTTTGGCAATTCACTCAAAAATGGTGCCAAAAGCTTGAAAATGCTCTCCTGAAAGCTTTGGTGATGGAAACAGAAAGCTTTTTATCACAGGACAAGAAATCAGCCCTCAAAAACTTAACCGGCAGAAAATATTTTTTTGAAAAAATCCCTAAGCCCCGGGGTCACAATTTTAGCAAAAATCTGACTTTTGGCAATTCACTCAAAAATGGTGCCAGAAGCTTGAAAATGCTCTCCTGAAAGGTTTGGCACTCGAAACAGAAGGCTTTTTATCACAGGACAAGAAATCAGCCCTCAAAACCTTAACCGGCAGAAAATATTTTTTTGAAAAAATCCCTAAGCCCCGGGGTCACAATTTCAGCAAAAATCTGACTTTTGGCTATTCACTCAAAAATGGTGCCAAAAGGTTGAAAATGCTCTCCTGAAAGGTTTGGCACTCGAAACAGAAGGCTTTTTATCACGGGACAAGAAATCAGCCCTCAAAAACTTAACCGGCAGAAAATATTTTTTTGAAAAAATCCCTAAGCCCCGGGGTCACAATTTCAGCAAAAATCTGACTTTTGGCAATTCACTCCAAAATGGTGCCATAAGCTTGAAAATGCTCTCCTGAAAGGTTTGTCACTCGAAACAGAAGGCTTTTTATCACAGGACAAGAAATAAGCCCTCAAAAACTTAACCGGCAGAAAATATTTTTTTGAAAAAATCCCTAAGCCCCGGGGTCACAATTTCAGCAAAAATCTGACTTTTGGCAATTCACTCCAAAATGGTGCCAAAAGCTTGAAAATGCTCTCCTGAAAGCTTTGGTGATGGAAACAGAAAGCTTTTTATCACAGGACAAGAAATCAGCCCTCAAAAACTTAACCGGCAGAAAATATTTTTTTGAAAAAATCCCTTAGCCTCGGAGTCACAATTTCAACAAAAATCTGACTTTTGGCAATTCACTCGAAAATGGTGCCAGAAGCTTGAAAATGCTCTCCTGAAAGGTTTGGCACTCGAAACAGAAGGCTTTTTATCACAGGACAAGAAATCAGCCCTCAAAACCTTAACCGGCAGAAAATATTTTTTTGAAAAAATCCCTAAGCCCCGGGGTCACAATTTCAGCAAAAATCTGACTTTTGGCAATTCACTCAAAAATGGTGCCAAAAGGTTGAAAATGCTCTCCTGAAAGGTTTGGCACTCGAAACAGAAGGCTTTTTATCACGGGACAAGAAATCAGCCCTCAAAAACTTAACCGGCAGAAAATATTTTTTTGAAAAAATCCCTAAGCCCCGGGGGGTCACAATTTCAGCAAAAATCTGACTTTTGGCAATTCACTCAAAAATGTTGCCAGTTGGTTGCAAATGCTCCCCTGAAAGCTTTGGTGATGGAAACTGAAGTCTTTTTATCACAGGACAAGAAATCAGCCCTCAAAAACTTAACCGGCAGAAAATATTTTTTTGAAAAAATCCCTAAGCCCCGGGGTCACAATTTCAGCAAAAATCTGACTTTTGGCAATTCACTCCAAAATGGTGCCAAAAGGTTGAAAATGCTCTCCTGAAAGCTTTGGTGATGGAAACAGAAAGCTTTTTATCACAGGACAAGAAATCAGCCCTCAAAAACTTAACCGGCAGAAAATATTTTTTTGAAAAAATCCCTAAACCCCGGGGTCACAATTTCAGTAAAAATCTGACTTTGGGCAATTCACTCGAAAATGGTGCCAGAAGCTTGAAAATGCTCTCCTGAAAGCTTTGGTGATGGAAACAGAAAGCTTTTTATCACAGGACAAGAAATCAGCCCTCAAAAACTTAACCGGCAGAAAATATTTTTTTGAAAAAATCAATAAGCCCCGGGGTCACAATTGCAGCAAAAATCTGACTTTTGGCAATTCACTTCAAAATGGTGCCAAAAGCTTGAAAATGCTCTCCTGAAAGCTTTGGTGATGGAAACAGAAAGCTTTTTATCACAGGACAAGAAATCAGCCCTCAAAAACTTAACCGGCAGGAAATATTTTTTTGAAAAAATACCTAAGCCCCGGGGTCACCATTTCAGCAAAAATCTGACTTTTGACAATTCACTCCAAAATGGTGCCAAAAGCTTGAAAATGCTCTCCTGAAAGGTTTGGCACTTGAAGCAGAAGCCTTTTTATCACAGGACAAGAAATCAGCCCTCAAAAACTTAACCGGCAGAAAATATTTTTTTGAAAAAATCCCTAAGCCCCGGGGGTCACAATTTCAGCAAAAATCTGACTTTTGGCAATTCACTCAAAAATGGTGCCAAAAGGTTGAAAATGCTCTCCTGAAAGGTTTGGCACTCGAAACAAAAGGCTTTTTATCACGGGACAAGAAATCAGCACTCAAAAACTTAACTGGCAGAAAATATTTTTTTTCAAAAAATCCCTAAGCCCCGGGGTCACAATTTTAGCAAAAATCTGACTTTTGGCAATTCACTCAAAAATGGTGCCAAAAGGTTGAAAATGCTCTCCTGAAAGGTTTGGCACTCGAAACAGAAGGCTTTTTATCACAGGACAAGAAATCAGCCCTCAAAACCTTAACCGGCAGAAAATATTTTTTTGAAAAAATCCCTAAGCCCCGGGGTCACAATTTCAGCAAAAATCTGACTTTTGGGAATTCACTCAAAAATGGTGCCAAAAGGTGGAAAATGCTCTCCTGAAAGGTTTGGCACTCGAAACAGAAGGCTTTTTATCACGGGACAAGAAATCAGCCCTCAAAAACTTAACCGGCAGAAAATATTTTTTTGAAAAAATTCCTAAGCCCCGGAGTCACAATTTCAACAAAAATCTGACTTTTGGCAATTCACTCAAAAATGGTGCCAAAAGGTTGAAAATGCTCTCCTGAAAGGTTTGGCACTCGAAACAGAATCCTTTTTATCACGGGACAAGAAATCAGCCCTCAAAAACTTAACCGGCAGAAAATATTTTTTTGAAAAAATTCCTAAGCCCCGGAGTCACAATTTCAACAAAAATCTGACTTTTGGCAATTCACTCGAAAATGGTGCCAGAAGCTTGAAAATGCTCTCCTGAAAGGTTTGGCACTCGAAACAGAAGGCTTTTTATCACAGGACAAGAAATCAGCCCTCAAAACCTTAACCGGCAGAAAATATTTTTTTGAAAAAATCCCTAAGCCCCGGGGTCACAATTTCAGCAAAAATCTGACTTTTGGCAATTCACTCAAAAATGGTGCCAAAAGGTTGAAAATGCTCTCCTGAAAGGTTTGGCACTCGAATCACAAGGCTTTTTATCACAGGACAAGAAATCAGCCCTCAAAGACTTAACGGGCAGAAAATATTTTTTTGAAAAAATCCCTAAGCCCCGGGGGTCACAATTTCAGCAAAAATCTGACTTTTGGCAATTCACTCAAAAATGGTGCCAAAAGGTTGAAAATGCTCTCCTGAAAGGTTTGGCACTCGAAACAGAAGGCTTTTTATCACGGGACAAAAAATCAGCCCTCAAAAACTTAACCGGCAGAAAATATTTTTTTGAAAAAATCCCTAAGCCCCGGGGGTCACAATTTCAGCAAAAATCTGACTTTTGGCAATTCACTCAAAAATGGTGCCAAAAGGTTGAAAATGCTCTCCTGAAAGGTTTGGCACTCGAAACAGAAGGCTTTTTATCACGGGACAAGAAATCAGCCCTCAAAAACTTAACCGGCAGAAAATATATTTTGAAAAAATCCCTAAGCCCCGGGGTCACAATTTTAGCAAAAATCTGACTTTTGGCAATTCACTCAAAAATGGTGCCAAAAGCTTGAAAATGCTCTCCTGAAAGGTTTGGCACTCGAAACAGAAGGCTTTTTATCACAGGACAAGAAATCAGCCCTCAAAACCTTAACCGGCAGAAAATATTTTTTTGAAAAAATCCCTAAGCCCCGGAGTCACAATTTCAGCAAAAATCTGACTTTTGGGAATTCACTCAAAAATGGTGCCAAAAGCTTGAAAATGCTCTCCTGAAAGGTTTGGCACTCGAAACAGAAGGCTTTTTATCACGGGACAAGAAATCAGCCCTCAAAAACTTAACCGGCAGAAAATATTTTTTTGAAAAAATTCCTAAGCCCCGGAGTCACAATTTCAACAAAAATCTGACTTTTGGCAATTCACTCGAAAATGGTGCCAGAAGCTTGAAAATGCTCTCCTGAAAGGTTTGGCACTCGAAACAGAAGGCTTTTTATCACAGGACAAGAAATCAGCCCTCAAAACCTTAACCGGCAGAAAATATTTTTTTGAAAAAATCCCTAAGCCCCGGGGTCACAATTTCAGCAAAAATCTGACTTTTGGCAATTCACTCAAAAATGGTGCCAAAAGGTTGAAAATGCTCTCCTGAAAGGTTTGGCACTCGAAACAGAAGGCTTTTTATCACGGGACAAGAAATCAGCCCTCAAAAACTTAACCGGCAGAAAATATTTTTTTGAAAAAATCCCTAAGCCCCGGGGTCACAATTTTAGCAAAAATCTGACTTTTGGCAATTCACTCAAAAATGGTGCCAAAAGCTTGAAAATGCTCTCCTGAAAGGTTTGGCACTCGAAACAGAAGGCTTTTTATCACAGGACAAGAAATCAGCCCTCAAAAACTTAACCGGCAGAAAATATTTTTTTGAAAAAATCCCTAAGCCCCGGGGGTCACAATTTCAGCAAAAATCTGACTTTTGGCAATTCACTCAAAAATGGTGCCAATTGGTTGCAAATGCTCCCCTGAAAGCTTTGGTGATGGAAACTGAAGGCTTTTTATCACAGGACAAGAAATCAGCCCTCAAAACCTTAACCGGCAGAAAATATTTTTTTGAAAAAATCCCTAAGCCCCGGGGTCACAATTTCAGCAAAAATCTGACTTTTGGCAATTCACTCAAAAATGGTGCCAAAAGGTTGAAAATGCTCTCCTGAAAGGTTTGGCACTCGAATCACAAGGCTTTTTATCACAGGACAAGAAATCAGCCCTCAAAGACTTAACGGGCAGAAAATATTTTTTTGAAAAAATCCCTAAGCCCCGGGGGTCACAATTTCAGCAAAAATCTGACTTTTGGCAATTCACTCAAAAATGGTGCCAAAAGGTTGAAAATGCTCTCCTGAAAGGTTTGGCACTCGAAACAGAAGGCTTTTTATCACGGGACAAGAAATCAGCCCTCAAAAACTTAACCGGCAGAAAATATATTTTGAAAAAATCCCTAAGCCCCGGGGTCACAATTTCAGCAAAAATCTGACTTTTGGCAATTCACTCAAAAATGGTGCCAAAAGCTTGAAAATGCTCTCCTGAAAGGTTTGGCACTCGAAACAGAAGGCTTTTTATCACAGGACAAGAAATCAGCCCTCAAAACCTTAACCGGCAGAAAATATTTTTTTGAAAAAATCCCTAAGCCCCGGAGTCACAATTTCAGCAAAAATCTGACTTTAGGGAATTCACTCAAAAATGGTGCCAGAAGCTTGAAAATGCTCTCCTGAAAGGTTTGGCACTCGAAACAGAAGGCTTTTTATCACAGGACAAGAAATCAGCCCTCAAAAACTTAACCGGCAGAAAATATTTTTTTGAAAAAATCCCTAAGCCCCGGGGTCACAATTTTAGCAAAAATCTGACTTTTGGCAATTCACTCAAAAATGGTGCCAGAAGCTTGAAAATGCTCTCCTGAAAGGTTTGGCACTCGAAACAGAAGGCTTTTTATCACAGGACAAGAAATCAGCCCTCAAAACCTTAACCGGCAGAAAATATTTTTTTGAAAAAATCCCTAAGCCCCAGGGTCACAATTTCAGCAAAAATCTGACTTTTGGGAATTCACTCAAAAATGGTGCCAAAAGGTGGAAAATGTTCTCCTGAAAGGTTTGGCACTCGAAACAGAAGGCTTTTTATCACGGGACAAGAAATCAGCCCTCAAAAACTTAACCGGCAGAAAATATTTTTTTGAAAAAATTCCTAAGCCCCGGAGTCACAATTTCAACAAAAATCTGACTTTTGGCAATTCACTCGAAAATGGTGCCAGAAGCTTGAAAATGCTCTCCTGAAAGGTTTGGCACTCGAAACAGAAGGCTTATTATAACAGGACAAGAAATCAGCCCTCAAAACCTTAACCGGCAGAACATATTTTTTTGAAAAAATCCCTAAGCCCCGGGGTCACAATTTCAGCAAAAATCTGACTTTTGGCAATTCACTCGAAAATGGTGCCAGAAGCTTGAAAATGCTCTCCCGAAAGGTTTGGCACTCGAAACAGAAGGCTTTTTATCACAGGACAAGAAATGAGCCCTCAAAAACTTAACCGGCAGAAAATATTTTTTTGAAAAAATCCCTAAGCCCCGGGGTCACAATTTCAGCAAAAGTCTGACTTTTGGCAATTCATTCGAAAATGGTGCCAAAAGCTTGAAAATGCTCTCCTGAAAGGTTTGGCACTCGAAACAGAAGGCTTTTTATCACAGGACAAGAAATCAGCCCTCAAAACCTTAACCGGCAGAAAATATTTTTTTGAAAAAATCCCTAAGCCCCGGGGTCACAATTTCAGCAAAAATCTGACTTTTGGCAATTCACTCAAAAATGGTGCCAAAAGCTTGAAAATGCTCTCCTGAAAGGTTTGGCACTCGAAACAGAAGGCTTTTTATCACAGGACAAGAAATCAGCCCTCAAAAACTTAACCGGCAGAAAATATTTTTTTGAAAAAATCCCTAAGCCCCGGGGGTCACAATTTCAGCAAAAATCTGACTTTTGGCAATTCACTCAAAAATGGTGCCAATTGGTTGCAAATGCTCCCCTGAAAGCTTTGGTGATGGAAACTGAAGGCTTTTTATCACAGGACAAGAAATCAGCCCTCAAAACCTTAACCGGCAGAAAATATTTTTTTGAAAAAATCCCTAAGCCCCGGGGTCACAATTTCAGCAAAAATCTGACTTTTGGCAATTCACTCAAAAATGGTGCCAAAAGGTTGAAAATGCTCTCCTGAAAGGTTTGGCACTCGAATCACAAGGCTTTTTATCACAGGACAAGAAATCAGCCCTCAAAGACTTAACGGGCAGAAAATATTTTTTTGAAAAAATCCCTAAGCCCCGGGGGTCACAATTTCAGCAAAAATCTGACTTTTGGCAATTCACTCAAAAATGGTGCCAAAAGGTTGAAAATGCTCTCCTGAAAGGTTTGGCACTCGAAACAGAAGGCTTTTTATCACGGGACAAGAAATCAGCCCTCAAAAACTTAACCGGCAGAAAATATTTTTTTGAAAAAATCCCTAAGCCCCGGGGGTCACAATTTCAGCAAAAATCTGACTTTTGGCAATTCACTCAAAAATGGTGCCAAAAGGTTGAAAATGCTCTCCTGAAAGGTTTGGCACTCGAAACAGAAGGCTTTTTATCACGGGACAAGAAATCAGCCCTCAAAAACTTAACCGGCAGAAAATATATTTTGAAAAAATCCCTAAGCCCCGGGGTCACAATTTCAGCAAAAATCTGACTTTTGGCAATTCACTCAAAAATGGTGCCAACTGGTTGCAAATGCTCCCCTGAAAGCTTTGGTGATGGAAACGGAAGGCTTTTTATCACAGGACAAGAAATCAGCCCTCAAAACCTTAACCGGCAAAAAATAATTTTTTGAAAAAATCCCTAAGCCCCGGGGTCACAATTTCAGCAAAAATCTGACTTTTGGCAATTCACTCAAAAATGGTGCCAAAAGCTTGAAAATGCTCTCCTGAAAGCTTTGGTGATGGAAACAGAAAGCTTTTTATCACAGGACAAGAAATCAGCCCTCAAAAACTTAACCGGCAGAAAATATTTTTTTGAAAAAATCCCTAAGCCCCGGGGGTCACAATTTCAGCAAAAATCTGACTTTTGGCAATTCACTCAAAAATGGTGCCAAAAGGTTGAAAATGCTCTCCTGAAAGGTTTGGCACTCGAAACAGAAGGCTTTTTATCACGGGACAAGAAATCAGCCCTCAAAAACTTAACCGGCAGAAAATATTTTTTTGAAAAAATCCCTAAGCCCCGGGGTCACAATTTTAGCAAAAATCTGACTTTTGGCAATTCACTCAAAAATGGTGCCAAAAGCTTGAAAATGCTCTCCTGAAAGGTTTGGCACTCGAAACAGAAGGCTTTTTATCACAGGACAAGAAATCAGCCCTCAAAACCTTAACCGGCAGAAAATATTTTTTTGAAAAAATCCCTAAGCCCCGGAGTCACAATTTCAGCAAAAATCTGACTTTAGGGAATTCACTCAAAAATGGTGCCAGAAGCTTGAAAATGCTCTCCTGAAAGGTTTGGCACTCGAAACAGAAGGCTTTTTATCACAGGACAAGAAATCAGCCCTCAAAAACTTAACCGGCAGAAAATATTTTTTTGAAAAAATCCCTAAGCCCCGGGGTCACAATTTTAGCAAAAATCTGACTTTTGGCAATTCACTCAAAAATGGTGCCAGAAGCTTGAAAATGCTCTCCTGAAAGGTTTGGCACTCGAAACAGAAGGCTTTTTATCACAGGACAAGAAATCAGCCCTCAAAACCTTAACCGGCAGAAAATATTTTTTTGAAAAAATCCCTAAGCCCCAGGGTCACAATTTCAGCAAAAATCTGACTTTTGGGAATTCACTCAAAAATGGTGCCAAAAGGTGGAAAATGTTCTCCTGAAAGGTTTGGCACTCGAAACAGAAGGCTTTTTATCACGGGACAAGAAATCAGCCCTCAAAAACTTAACCGGCAGAAAATATTTTTTTGAAAAAATTCCTAAGCCCCGGAGTCACAATTTCAACAAAAATCTGACTTTTGGCAATTCACTCGAAAATGGTGCCAGAAGCTTGAAAATGCTCTCCTGAAAGGTTTGGCACTCGAAACAGAAGGCTTATTATAACAGGACAAGAAATCAGCCCTCAAAACCTTAACCGGCAGAACATATTTTTTTGAAAAAATCCCTAAGCCCCGGGGTCACAATTTCAGCAAAAATCTGACTTTTGGCAATTCACTCGAAAATGGTGCCAGAAGCTTGAAAATGCTCTCCCGAAAGGTTTGGCACTCGAAACAGAAGGCTTTTTATCACAGGACAAGAAATGAGCCCTCAAAAACTTAACCGGCAGAAAATATTTTTTTGAAAAAATCCCTAAGCCCCGGGGTCACAATTTCAGCAAAAGTCTGACTTTTGGCAATTCATTCGAAAATGGTGCCAAAAGCTTGAAAATGCTCTCCTGAAAGGTTTGGCACTCGAAACAGAAGGCTTTTTATCACAGGACAAGAAATCAGCCCTCAAAACCTTAACCGGCAGAAAATATTTTTTTGAAAAAATCCCTAAGCCCCGGGGTCACAATTTCAGCAAAAATCTGACTTTTGGCAATTCACTCCAAAATGGTGCCAAAAGCTTGAAAATGCTCTCCTGAAAGCTTTGGTGATGGAAACAGAAGCCTTTTTATCACAGGACAAGATATCAACCCTCAAAAACTTAACCGGCAGAAAATATTTTTTTGAAAAAATTCCTAAGCCCCGGAGTCACAATTTCAGCAAAAATCTGACTTTTGGCAATTCACTCAAAAATGGTGCCAAAAGCTTGAAAATGCTCTCCTGAAAGGTTTGGCACTCGAAACAGAAGGCTTTTTATCACAGGACAAGAAATCAGCCCTCAAAACCTTAACCGGCAGAAAATATTTTTTTGAAAAAATCCCTAAGCCCCGAGGTCAAAATTTCAGCAAAAATCTGACTTTTGGCAATTCACTCAAAAATGGTGCCAAAAGGTTGAAAATGCTCTCCTGAAAGGTTTGGCACTCGAAACAAAAGGATTTTTATCACAGGACAAGAAATCAGCCCTCAAAAACTTAACCGGCAGAAAATATTTTTTTGAAAAAATCCCTAAGCCCCGGGGTCACAATTTCAGCAAAAATCTGACTTTTGGCAATTCACTCCAAAATGGTGCCAAAAGCTTGAAAATGCTCTCCTGAAAGCTTTGGTGATGGAAACAGAAAGCTTTTTATCACAGGACAAGAAATCAGCCCTCAAAACCTTAACCGGCAGAAAATATTTTTTTGAAAAAATCCCTAAGCCCCGGGGTCACCATTTCAGCAAAAATCTGACTTTTGGCAATTCACTCGAAAATGGTGCCAGAAGCTTGAAAATGCTCTCCTGAAAGGTTTGGCACTCGAAACAGAAGGCTTTTTATCACAGGACAAGAAATCAGCCCTCAAAACCTTAACCGGCAGAAAATATTTTTTTGAAAAAATCCCTAAGCCCCGGGGTCACAATTTCAGCAAAAATCTGACTTTTGGCAATTCACTCAAAAATGGTGCTAAAAGCTTGAAAATGCTCTCCTGAAAGGTTTGGCACTCGAAACAGAAGGCTTTTTATCACGGGACAAGAAATCAGCCCTCAAAAACTTAACCGGCAGAAAATATTTTTTTGAAAAAATCCCTAAGCCCTGGGGTCACAATTTCAGCAAAAATCTGACTTTTGGCAATTCACTTAAAAATGGTGCCAACTGGTTGCAAATGCTCCAATGAAAGCTTTGGTGATGGAAACTGAAGGCTTTTTATCACAGGACAAGAAATCAGCCCTCAAAACCTTAACCGGCAAAAAAAAATTTTTTGAAAAAATCCCTAAGCCCCAGGGTCACAATTTCAGCAAAAATCTGACTTTTGGCAATTCACTCAAAAATGGTGCCAAAAGCTTGAAAATGCTCTCCTGAAAGCTTTGGTGATGGAAACAGAAAGCTTTTTATCACAGGACAAGAAATCAGCCCTCAAAAACTTAACCGGCAGAAAATATTTTTTTGAAAAAATCCCTAAGCCCCGGAGTCACAATTTCAACAAAAATCTGACTTTTGGTAATTCACTCGAAAATGGTGCCAGAAGCTTGAAAATGCTCTCCTGAAAGGTTTGGCACTCGAAACAGAAGGCTTATTATAACAGGACAAGAAATCAGCCCTCAAAACCTTAACCGGCAGAAAATATTTTTTTGAAAAAATCCCTAAGCCCCGGGGTCACAATTTCAGCAAAAATCTGACTTTTGGCAATTCACTCCAAAATGGTGCCAGAAGCTTGAAAATGCTCTCCCGAAAGGTTTGGCACTCGAAACAGAAGGCTTTTTATCACAGGACAAGAAATCAGCCCTCAAAACCTTAACCGGCAGAAAACATTTTTTTGAAAAAATCCCTAAGCCCCGGGGGTCACAATTTCAGCAAAAATCTGACTTTTGGCAATTCACTCCAAAATGGTGCCAAAAGCTTGAAAATGCTCTCCTGAAAGGTTTGGCACTCGAAACAGAAGGCTTTTTATCACAGGACAAGAAATCAGCCCTCAAAACCTTAACCGGCAGAAAATATTTTTTTGAAAAAAATCCCTAAGCCCCGAGGTCACAATTTCAGCAAAAATCTGACTTTTGGCAATTCACTCCAAAATGGTGCCAAAAGCTTGAAAATGCTCTCCTGAAAGGTTTGGCACTCAAAACAGAAGGCTTTTTATCACAGGACAAGAAATCAGCCCTAAAAACCATAACCGGCAGAAAATATTTTTTTGAAAAAATCCCTAAGCCCCAGGGTCACAATTACAGCAAAAATCTGACTTTTGGCAATTCACTCAAAAATGGTGCCAACTGGTTGCAAATGCTCCCCTGAAAGGTTTGGCACTCGAAACAGAAGGCTTTTTATCACAGGACAAGAAATCAGCCCTCAAAACCTTAACCGGCAGAAAATATTTTTTTGAAAAAATCCCTAAGCCCCGGGGTCACAATTTCAGCAAAAATCTGACTTTTGGCAATTCACTCGAAAATGGTGCCAGAAGCTTGCAAATGATCCCCTGAAAGGTTTGGCACTCGAAACAGAAGGCTTTTTATCACAGGACAAGAAATCAGCCCTCAAAACCTTAACCGGCAGAAAACATTTTTTTGAAAAAATCCCTAAGCCCCGGGGGTCACAATTTCAGCAAAAATCTGACTGTTGGCAATTCACTCCAAAATGGTGCCAAAAGCTTGAAAATGCTCTCCTGAAAGGTTTGGCACTCGAAACAGAAGGCTTTTTATCACAGGACAAGAAATCAGCCCTCAAAACCTTAACCGGCAGAAAATATTTTTTTGAAAAAAATCCCTAAGCCCCGAGGTCACAATTTCAGCAAAAATCTGACTTTTGGCAATTCACTCCAAAATGGTGCCAAAAGCTTGAAAATGCTCTCCTGAAAGGTTTGGCACACGAAACAGAAGGCATTTTATCACAAGACAAGAAATCAGCCCTCAAAACCTTAACCGGCAGAAAATATTTTTTTGAAAAAATCCCTAAGCCCCGGGGGTCACAATTTCAGCAAAAATCTGACTTTTGGCAATTCACTCAAAAATGGTGCCAACTGGTTGCAAATGCTCCCCTGAAAGCTTTGGTGATGGAAACAGAAGGCTTTTTATCACAAGACAAGAAATCAGCCCTCAAAACCTTAACCGTCAGAAAATATTTTTTTGAAAAAATCCCTAAGCCCCGGGGTCACCATTTCAGCAAAAATCTGACTTTTGGCAATTCACTCAAAAATGGTGCCAACTGGTTGCAAATGCTCCCCTGAAAGGTTTGGCACTCGAAACAGAAGGCTTTTTATCACAGGACAAGAAATCAGCCCTCAAAACCTTAACCGGCAGACAATATTTTTTTTGAAAAAATCCCTAAGCCCCGGGGTCACAATTTCAGCAAAAATCTGACTTTTGGCAATTCACTCAAAAATGTTGCCAAAAGCTTGAAAATGCTCTTCTGAAAGGTTTGGCACTCAAAACAGAAGGCTTTTTATCACAGGACAAGAAATCAGCCCTAAAAACCATAACCGGCAGAAAATATTTTTTTGAAAAAATCCCTAAGCCCCAGGGTCACAATTTCAGCAAAAATCTGACTTTTGGCAATTCACTCGAAAATGGTGCCAGAAGCTTGAAAATGCTCTCCTGAAAGGTTTGGCACTCGAAACAGAAGGCTTTTTATCACGGGACAAGAAATCAGCCCTCAAAAACTTAACCGGCAGAAAATATTTTTTTGAAAAAATCCCTAAGCCCCGGGGGTCACAATTTCAGCAAAAATCTGACTTTTGGCAATTCACTCAAAAATGGTGCCAACTGGTTGCAAATGCTCCCCTGAAAGGTTTGGCACTCGAAACAGAAGGCTTTTTATCACAGGACAAGAAATCAGCCCTCAAAACCTTAACCGGCAGAAAATATTTTTTTGAAAAAATCCCTAAGCCCCGGGGGTCACAATTTCAGCAAAAATCTGACTTTTGGCAATTCACTCCAAAATGGTGCCAAAAGCTTGAAAATGCTCTCCTGAAAGGTTTGGCACTCGAAACAGAAGGCATTTTATCACAGGACAAGAAATCAGCCCTCAAAACCTTAACCGGCAGAAAATATTTTTTTGAAAAAATCCCTAAGCCCCGGGGGTCACAATTTCAGCAAAAATCTGACTTTTGGCAATTCACTCAAAAATGGTGCCAACTGGTTGCAAATGCTCCCCTGAAAGCTTTGGTGATGGAAACAGAAGGCTTTTTATCACAGGACAAGAAATCAGCCCTCAAAACCTTAACTGTCAGAAAATATTTTTTTGAAAAAATCCCTAAGCCCCGGGGTCACCATTTCAGCAAAAATCTGACTTTTGGCAATTCACTCAAAAATGGTGCCAACTGGTTGCAAATGCTCCCCTGAAAGGTTTGGCACTCGAAACAGAAGGCTTTTTATCACAGGACAAGAAATCAGCCCTCAAAACCTTAACCGGCAGAAAATATTTTTTTGAAAAAATCCCTAAGCCCCGGGGGTCACAATTTCAGCAAAAATCTGACTTTTGGCAATTCACTCCAAAATGGTGCCAAAAGCTTGAAAATGCTCTCCTGAAAGGTTTGGCACTCGAAACAGAAGGCTTTTTATCACAGGACAAGAAATCAGCCCTCAAAACCTTAACCGGCAGACAATATTTTTTTGAAAAAATCCCTAAGCCCCGGGGTCACAATTTCAGCAAAAATCTGACTTTTGGCAATTCACTCAAAAATGGTGCCAAAAGCTTGAAAATGCTCTCCTGAAAGGTTTGGCACTCAAAACAGAAGGCTTTTTATCACAGGAGAAGAAATCAGCCCTAAAAACCATAACCGGCAGAAAATATTTTTTTGAAAAAATCCCTAAGCCCCAGGGTCACAATTTCAGCAAAAATCTGACTTTTGGCAATTCACTCGAAAATGGTGCCAGAAGCTTGAAAATGCTCTCCTGAAAGGTTTGGCACTCGAAACAGAAGGCTTTTTATCACGGGACAAGAAATCAGCCCTCAAAACCTTAACCGCAGAAAATATTTTTTTGAAAAAATCCCTAAGCCCCGGGGGTCACAATTTCAGCAAAAATCTGACTTTTGGCAATTCACTCCAAAATGGTGCCAAAAGCTTGAAAATGCTCTCCTGAAAGGTTTGGCACTCGAAACAGAAGGCATTTTATCACAGGACAAGAAATCAGCCCTCAAAACCTTAACCGGCAGAAAATATTTTTTTGAAAAAATCCCTAAGCCCCGGGGGTCACAATTTCAGCAAAAATCTGACTTTTGGCAATTCACTCAAAAATGGTGCCAACTGGTTGCAAATGCTCCCCTGAAAGCTTTGGTGATGGAAACAGAAGGCTTTTTATCACAGGACAAGAAATCAGCCCTCAAAACCTTAACTGTCAGAAAATATTTTTTTGAAAAAATCCCTAAGCCCCGGGGTCACCATTTCAGCAAAAATCTGACTTTTGGCAATTCACTCAAAAATGGTGCCAACTGGTTGCAAATGCTCCCCTGAAAGGTTTGGCACTCGAAACAGAAGGCTTTTTATCACAGGACAAGAAATCAGCCCTCAAAACCTTAACCGGCAGAAAATATTTTTTTGAAAAAATCCCTAAGCCCCGGGGGTCACAATTTCAGCAAAAATCTGACTTTTGGCAATTCACTCCAAAATGGTGCCAAAAGCTTGAAAATGCTCTCCTGAAAGGTTTGGCACTCGAAACAGAAGGCTTTTTATCACAGGACAAGAAATCAGCCCTCAAAACCTTAACCGGCAGACAATATTTTTTTGAAAAAATCCCTAAGCCCCGGGGTCACAATTTCAGCAAAAATCTGACTTTTGGCAATTCACTCAAAAATGGTGCCAAAAGCTTGAAAATGCTCTCCTGAAAGGTTTGGCACTCAAAACAGAAGGCTTTTTATCACAGGACAAGAAATCAGCCCTAAAAACCATAACCGGCAGAAAATATTTTTTTGAAAAAATCCCTAAGCCCCAGGGTCACAATTTCAGCAAAAATCTGACTTTTGGCAATTCACTCGAAAATGGTGCCAGAAGCTTGAAAATGCTCTCCTGAAAGGTTTGGCACTCGAAACAGAAGGCTTTTTATCACGGGACAAGAAATCAGCCCTCAAAAACTTAACCGGCAGAAAATATTTTTTTGAAAAAATCCCTAAGCCCCGGGGGTCACAATTTCAGCAAAAATCTGACTTTTGGCAATTCACTCAAAAATGGTGCCAACTGGTTGCAAATGCTCCCCTGAAAGGTTTGGCACTCGAAACAGAAGGCTTTTTATCACAGGACAAGAAATCAGCCCTCAAAACCTTAACCGGCAGAAAATATTTTTTTGAAAAAATCCCTAAGCCCCGGGGGTCACAATTTCAGCAAAAATCTGACTTTTGGCAATTCACTCCAAAATGGTGCCAAAAGCTTGAAAATGCTCCCCTGAAAGGTTTGGCACTCGAAACAGAAGGCTTTTTATCACAGGACAAGAAATCAGCCCTCAAAACCTTAACCGGCAGAAAATATTTTTTTGAAAAAATCCCTAAGCCCCGGGGGTCACAATTTCAGCAAAAATCTGACTTTTGGCAATTCACTCAAAAATGGTGCCAAAAGCTTGAAAATGCTCTCCTGAAAGGTTTGGCACTCGAAACAGAAGGCTTTTTATCACAGGACAAGATATCAACCCTCAAAAACTTAAACGGCAGAAAATATTTTTTTGAAAAAATCCCTAAGCCCCGGTGTCACAATTTCAGCAAAAATCTGACTTTTGGCAATTCACTCGAAAATGGTGCCAGAAGCTTGAAAATGCTCTCCTGAAAGGTTTGGCACTCGAAACAGAAGGCTTTTTATCACGGGACAAGAAATCAGCCCTCAAAAACTTAACTGGCAGAAAATATTTTTTTGAAAAAATCCCTAAGCCCCGGGGGTCACAATTTCAGCAAAAATCTGACTTTTGGCAATTCACTCCAAAATGGTGCCAAAAGCTTGAAAATGCTCTCCTGAAAGGTTTGGCACTCGAAACAGAAGGCTTTTTATCACAGGACAAGAAATCAGCCCTCAAAAACTTAACCGGCAGAAAATATTTTTTTGAAAAAATCCCTAAGCCCCGGGGTCACAATTTCAGCACAAATCTGACTTTTGGCAATTCACTCCAAAATGGTGCCAAAAGCTTGAAAATGCTCCCCTGAAAGGTTTGGCACTCGAAACAGAAGGCTTTTTATCACAGGACAAGAAATCAGCCCTCAAAACCTTAACCGGCAGAAAATATTTTTTTGAAAAAATCCCTAAGCCCCGGGGTCACAATTTCAGCAAAAATCTGACTTTTGGCAACTCACTCAAAAATGGTGCCAAAAGCTTGAAAATTCTCCCCTGAAAGCTTTCGCACTCGAAACAGAATCCTTTTTATCACAGGACAAGAAATCAGCCCTCAAAACCTTAACCGGCAGAAAATATTTTTTTGAAAAAATCTCTAAGCCCAGGGGTCACAATTTCAGCAAAAATCTGACTTTTGGCAATTCACTCAAAAATGTTGCCAGAAGCTTGAAAATGCTCTCCTGAAAGGTTTGGGACTCGAAACAGAAGGCTTTTTATCACAGGACAAGAAATCAGCCCTCAAAAACTTAACCGGCAGAAAATATTTTTTTGAAAAAATCCCTAAGCCCCGGGGTCACAATTTCAGCAAAAATCTGATTTTTGGCAATTCACTCCAAAATGGTGCCAAAAGGTTGAAAATGCTCTCCTGAAAGGTTTGGGACTCGAAACAGAAGGCTTTTTATCACAGGACAAGAAATCAGCCCTCAAAACCTTAACCGGCAGAAAATATTTTTTTGAAAAAATCCCTAAGCCCCGGGGTCACAATTTCAGCAAAAATCTGATTTTTGGCAATTCACTCCAAAATGGTGCCAAAAGGTTGAAAATGCTCTCCTGAAAGGTTTGGGACTCGAAACAGAAGGCTTTTTATCACAGGACAAGAAATCAGCCCTCAAAACCTTAACCGGCAGAAAATATTTTTTTGAAAAAATCCCTAAGCCCCGGGGTCACAATTTCAGCAAAAATCTGACTTTTGGCAATTCACTCCAAAAATGGTGCCAAAAGCTTGAAAATGCTCTCCTGAAAGGTTTGGCACTCAAAACAGAAGGCTTTTTATCACAGGACAAGAAATCAGCCCTAAAAACCATAACCGGCAGAAAATATTTTTTTGAAAAAATCCCTAAGCCCCGGGGTCACAATTTCAGCAAAAATCTGACTTTTGGCAATTCACTCCAAAATGGTGCCAAAAGCTTGAAAATGCTCTCCTGAAAGGTTTGGCACTCGAAACAGAAGACTTTTTATCACGGGACAAGAAATCAGCCCTCAAAAACTTAACTGGCAGAAAACATTTTTTTGAAAAAATCCCTAAGCCCCGGGGGTCACAATTTCAGCAAAAATCTGACTTTTGGCAATTCACTCCAAAATGGTGCCAAAAGCTTGAAAATGCTCTCCTGAAAGGTTTGGCACTCGAAACAGAAGGCTTTTTATCACAGGACAAGATATCAACCCTCAAAAACTTAAACGGCAGAAAATATTTTTTTGAAAAAATCCCTAAGCCCCGGTGTCACAATTTCAGCAAAAATCTGACTTTTGGCAATTCACTCGAAAATGGTGCCAGAAGCTTGAAAATGCTCTCCTGAAAGGTTTGGCACTCGAAACAGAAGGCTTTTTATCACGGGACAAGAAATCAGCCCTCAAAAACTTAACTGGCAGAAAATATTTTTTTGAAAAAATCCCTAAGCCCCGGGGTCACAATTTCAGCAAAAATCTGACTTTTGGCAATTCACTCCAAAATGGTGCCAAAAGCTTGAAAATGCTCTCCTGAAAGGTTTGGCACTCGAAACAGAAGGCTTTTTATCACGGGACAAGAAATCAGCCCTCAAAAACTTAACTGGCAGAAAATATTTTTTTGAAAAAATCCCTAAGCCGCGGGGGTCACAATTTCAGCAAAAATCTGACTTTTGGCAATTCACTCCAAAATGGTGCCAAAAGCTTGAAAATGCTCTCCTGAAAGGTTTGGCACTCGAAACAGAAGGCTTTTTATCACAGGACAAGATATCAACCCTCAAAAACTTAAACGGCAGAAAATATTTTTTTGAAAAAATCCCTAAGCCCCGGTGTCACAATTTCAGCAAAAATCTGACTTTTGGCAATTCACTCGAAAATGGTGCCAGAAGCTTGAAAATGCTCTCCTGAAAGGTTTGGCACTCGAAACAGAAGGCTTTTTATCACGGGACAAGAAATCAGCCCTCAAAAACTTAACTGGCAGAAAATATTTTTTTGAAAAAATCCCTAAGCCCCGGGGTCACAATTTCAGCAAAAATCTGACTTTTGGCAATTCACTCCAAAATGGTGCCAAAAGCTTGAAAATGCTCTCCTGAAAGGTTTGGCACTCGAAACAGAAGGCTTTTTATCACAGGACAAGAAATCAGCCCTCAAAAACTTAACCGGCAGAAAATATTTTTTTGAAAAAATCCCTAAGCCCCGGGGTCACAATTTCAGCAAAAATCTGACTTTTGGCAATTCACTCCAAAATGGTGCCAAAAGCTTGAAAATGCTCTCCTGAAAGGTTTGGCACTCGAAACAGAAGACTTTTTATCACGGGACAAGAAATCAGCCCTCAAAAACTTAACTGGCAGAAAATATTTTTTTGAAAAAATCCCTAAGCCCCGGGGGTCACAATTTCAGCAAAAATCTGACTTTTGGCAATTCACTCCAAAATGGTGCCAAAAGCTTGAAAATGCTCTCCTGAAAGGTTTGGCACTCGAAACAGAAGGCTTTTTATCACAGGACAAGATATCAACCCTCAAAAACTTAAACGGCAGAAAATATTTTTTTGAAAAAATCCCTAAGCCCCGGTGTCACAATTTCAGCAAAAATCTGACTTTTGGCAATTCACTCGAAAATGGTGCCAGAAGCTTGAAAATGCTCTCCTGAAAGGTTTGGCACTCGAAACAGAAGGCTTTTTATCACGGGACAAGAAATCAGCCCTCAAAAACTTAACTGGCAGAAAATATTTTTTTGAAAAAATCCCTAAGCCCCGGGGTCACAATTTCAGCAAAAATCTGACTTTTGGCAATTCACTCCAAAATGGTGCCAAAAGCTTGAAAATGCTCTCCTGAAAGGTTTGGCACTCGAAACAGAAGGCTTTTTATCACGGGACAAGAAATCAGCCCTCAAAAACTTAACTGGCAGAAAATATTTTTTTGAAAAAATTCCTAAGCCGCGGGGGTCACAATTTCAGCAAAAATCTGACTTTTGGCAATTCACTCCAAAATGGTGCCAAAAGCTTGAAAATGCTCTCCTGAAAGGTTTGGCACTCGAAACAGAAGGCTTTTTATCACAGGACAAGATATCAACCCTCAAAAACTTAAACGGCAGAAAATATTTTTTTGAAAAAATCCCTAAGCCCCGGTGTCACAATTTCAGCAAAAATCTGACTTTTGGCAATTCACTCGAAAATGGTGCCAGAAGCTTGAAAATGCTCTCCTGAAAGGTTTGGCACTCGAAACAGAAGGCTTTTTATCACGGGACAAGAAATCAGCCCTCAAAAACTTAACTGGCAGAAAATATTTTTTTGAAAAAATCCCTAAGCCCCGGGGTCACAATTTCAGCAAAAATCTGACTTTTGGCAATTCACTCCAAAATGGTGCCAAAAGCTTGAAAATGCTCTCCTGAAAGGTTTGGCACTCGAAACAGAAGGCTTTTTATCACAGGACAAGAAATCAGCCCTCAAAAACTTAACCGGCAGAAAATATTTTTTTGAAAAAATCCCTAAGCCCCGGGGTCACAATTTCAGCAAAAATCTGACTTTTGGCAATTCACTCCAAAATGGTGCCAAAAGGTTGAAAATGCTCTCCTGAAAGGTTTGGCACTCGAAACAGAAGGCTTTTTATCACAGGACAAGAAATCAGCCCTCAAAACCTTAACCGGCAGAAAATATTTTTTTGAAAAAATCCCTAAGCCCCGGGGTCACAATTTCAGCAAAAATCTGACTTTTGGCAATTCACTCCAAAATGGTGCCAAAAGCTTGAAAATGCTCTCCTGAAAGGTTTGGCACTCAAAACAGAAGGCTTTTTATCACAGGACAAGAAATCAGCCCTAAAAACCATAACCGGCAGAAAATATTTTTTTGAAAAAATCCCTAAGCCCCGGGGTCACAATTTCAGCAAAAATCTGACTTTTGGCAATTCACTCCAAAATGGTGCCAAAAGCTTGAAAATGCTCTCCTGAAAGGTTTGGCACTCGAAACAGAAGGCTTTTTATCACGGGACAAGAAATCAGCCCTCAAAAACTTAACTGGCAGAAAATATTTTTTTGAAAAAATCCCTAAGCCGCGGGGGTCACAATTTCAGCAAAAATCTGACTTTTGGCAATTCACTCCAAAATGGTGCCAAAAGCTTGAAAATGCTCTCCTGAAAGGTTTGGCACTCGAAACAGAAGGCTTTTTATCACAGGACAAGATATCAACCCTCAAAAACTTAAACGGCAGAAAATATTTTTTGAAAAAATCCCTAAGCCCCGGTGTCACAATTTCAGCAAAAATCTGACTTTTGGCAATTCACTCGAAAATGGTGCCAGAAGCTTGAAAATGCTCTCCTGAAAGGTTTGGCACTCGAAACAGAAGGCTTTTTATCACGGGACAAGAAATCAGCCCTCAAAAACTTAACTGGCAGAAAATATTTTTTTGAAAAAATCCCTAAGCCCCGGGGTCACAATTTCAGCAAAAATCTGACTTTTGGCAATTCACTCCAAAATGGTGCCAAAAGCTTGAAAATGCTCTCCTGAAAGGTTTGGCACTCGAAACAGAAGGCTTTTTATCACAGGACAAGAAATCAGCCCTCAAAAACTTAACCGGCAGAAAATATTTTTTTGAAAAAATCCCTAAGCCCCGGGGTCACAATTTCAGCAAAAACCTGACTTTTGGCAATTCACTCCAAAATGGTGCCAAAAGGTTGAAAATGCTCTCCTGAAAGGTTTGGCACTCGAAACAGAAGGCTTTTTATCACAGGACAAGAAATCAGCCCTCAAAACCTTAACCGGCAGAAAATATTTTTTTGAAAAAATCCCTAAGCCCCGGGGTCACAATTTCAGCAAAAATCTGACTTTTGGCAATTCACTCCAAAATGGTGCCAAAAGCTTGAAAATGCTCTCCTGAAAGGTTTGGCACTCAAAACAGAAGGCTTTTTATCACAGGACAAGAAATCAGCCCTAAAAACCATAACCGGCAGAAAATATTTTTTTGAAAAAATCCCTAAGCCCCGGGGTCACAATTTCAGCAAAAATCTGACTTTTGGCAATTCACTCCAAAATGGTGCCAAAAGCTTGAAAATGCTCTCCTGAAAGGTTTGGCACTCGAAACAGAAGGCTTTTTATCACGGGACAAGAAACCAGCCCTCAAAAACTTAACCGGCAGAAAATATTTTTTTGAAAAAATCCCTAAGCCCCGGGGGTCACAATTTCAGCAAAAATCTGACTTTTGGCAATTCACTCAAAAATGGTGCCAACTGGTTGCAAATTCTCCCCTGAAAGGTTTGGCACTCGAAACAGAAGGCTTTTTATCACAGGACAAGAAATCAGCCCTCAAAACCTTAACCGGCAGAAAATATTTTTTTGAAAAAATCCCTAAGCCCCGGGGTCACAATTTCAGCAAAAATCTGATTTTTGGCAATTCACTCCAAAATGGTGCCAAAAGCTTGAAAATGCTCTCCTGAAAGGTTTGGCACTGGAAACAGAAGGCTTTTTATCACAGGACAAGAAATAAGCCCTCAAAAACTTAACCGGCAGAAAATATTTTTTTGAAAAAATCCCTAAGCCCCGGGGTCACAATTTCAGCAAAAATCTGACTTTTGGCAATTCACTCCAAAATGGTGCCAAAAGCTTGAAAATGCTCTCCTGAAAGGTTTGGCACTCGAAACAGAAGGCTTTTTATCACAGGACAAGAAATCAGCCCTCAAAAACTTAACCGGCAGAAAATATTTTTTTGAAAAAATCCCTAAGCCCCGGGGTCACAATTTCAGCACAAATCTGACTTTTGGTAATTCACTCCAAAATGGTGCCAAAAGCTTGAAAATGCTCTCCTGAAAGGTTTGGCACTCGAAACAGAAGGCTTTTTATCACAGGACAAGAAATCAGCCCTCAAAACCTTAACCGGCAGAAAATATTTTTTTGAAAAAATCCCTAAGCCCCGGGGTCACAATTTCAGCAAAAATCTGACTTTTGGCAATTCACTCCAAAATGGTGCCAAAAGCTTGAAAATGCTCTCCTGAAAGGTTTGGCACTCGAAACAGAAGGCTTTTTATCACAGGACAAGAAATCAGCCCTCAAAAACTTAACCGGCAGAAAATATTTTTTTGAAAAAATCCCTAAGCCCCGGGGTCACAATTTCAGCACAAATCTGACTTTTGGCAATTCACTCCAAAATGGTGCCAAAAGCTTGAAAATGCTCTCCTGAAAGGTTTGGCACTCGAAACAGAAGGCTTTTTATCACAGGACAAGAAATCAGCCCTCAAAACCTTAACCGGCAGAAAATATTTTTTTGAAAAAATCCCTAAGCCCCGGGGTCACAATTTCAGCAAAAATCTGACTTTTGGCAACTCACTCAAAAATGGTGCCAAAAGCTTGAAAATTCTCCCCTGAAAGCTTTGGCACTCGAAACAGAATCCTTTTTATCACAGGACAAGAAATCAGCCCTCAAAACCTTAACCGGCAGAAAATATTTTTTTGAAAAAATCTCTAAGCCCAGGGGTCACAATTTCAGCAAAAATCTGACTTTTGGCAATTCACTCAAAAATGTTGCCAGAAGCTTGAAAATGCTCTCCTGAAAGGTTTGGGACTCGAAACAGAAGGCTTTTTATCACAGGACAAGAAATCAGCCCTCAAAAACTTAACCGGCAGAAAATATTTTTTTGAAAAAATCCCTAAGCCCCGGGTCACAATTTCAGCAAAAATCTGATTTTTGGCAATTCACTCCAAAATGGTGCCAAAAGGTTGAAAATGCTCTCCTGAAATGTTTGGCACTCGAAACAGAATCCTTTTTATCACAGGACAAGAAATCAGCCCTCAAAACCTTAACCGGCAGAAAATATTTTTTTGAAAAAATCTCTAAGCCCAGGGGTCACAATTTCAGCAAAAATCTGACTTTTGGCAATTCACTCAAAAATGTTGCCAGAAGCTTGAAAATGCTCTCCTGAAAGGTTTGGGACTCGAAACAGAAGGCTTTTTATCACAGGACAAGAAATCAGCCCTCAAAAACTTAACCGGCAGAAAATATTTTTTTGAAAAAATCCCTAAGCCCCGGGGTCACAATTTCAGCAAAAATCTGATTTTTGGCAATTCACTCCAAAATGGTGCCAAAAGGTTGAAAATGCTCTCCTGAAATGTTTGGCACTCGAAACAGAAGGCTTTTTATCACAGGACAAGAAATCAGCCCTCAAAAACTTAACCGGCAGAAAATATTTTTTTGAAAAAATCCCTAAGCCCCGGGGTCACAATTTCAGCAAAAAATCTGACTTTTGGCAATTCACTCCAAAAATGGTGCCAGAAGCTTGAAAATGCTCTCCTGAAAGGTTTGGCACTCGAAACAGAAGGCTTTTTATCACGGGACAAGAAACCAGCCCTCAAAAACTTAACCGGCAGAAAATATTTTTTTGAAAAAATCCCTAAGCCCCGGGGGTCACAATTTCAGCAAAAATCTGACTTTTGGCAATTCACTCAAAAATGGTGCCAGAAGCTTGCAAATGATCCCCTGAAAGCTTTGGCACTCGAAACAGAAGGCTTTTTATCACAGGACAAGAAATCAGCCCTCAAAAACGTAACCGGCAGAAAATATTTTTTTGAAAAAATCCCTAAGCCCCGGGGTCACAATTTCAGCAAAAATCTGATTTTTGGCAATTCACTCCAAAATGGTGCCAAAAGCTTGAAAATGCTCTCCTGAAAGGTTTGGCACTCGAAACAGAAGGCTTTTTATCACAGGACAAGAAATAAGCCCTCAAAAACTTAACCGGCAGAAAATATTTTTTTGAAAAAATCCCTAAGCCCCGGGGTCACAATTTCAGCAAAAATCTGACTTTTGGCAATTCACTCCAAAATGGTGCCAAAAGCTTGAAAATGCTCTCCTGAAAGGTTTGGCACTCGAAACAGAAGGCTTTTTATCACAGGACAAGAAATCAGCCCTCAAAACCTTGACCGGCAGAAAATATTTTTTTGAAAAAATCCCTAAGCCCCGGGGTCACAATTTCAGCAAAAATCTGACTTTTGGCAACTCACTCAAAAATGGTGCCAAAAGCTTGAAAATTCTCCCCTGAAAGCTTTGGCACTCGAAACAGAATCCTTTTTATCACAGGACAAGAAATCAGCCCTCAAAACCTTAACCGGCAGAAAATATTTTTTTGAAAAAATCTCTAAGCCCAGGGGTCACAATTTCAGCAAAAATCTGACTTTTGGCAATTCACTCAAAAATGTTGCCAGAAGCTTGAAAATGCTCTCCTGAAAGGTTTGGGACTCGAAACAGAAGGCTTTTTATCACAGGACAAGAAATCAGCCCTCAAAAACTTAACCGGCAGAAAATATTTTTTTGAAAAAATCCCTAAGCCCCGGGGTCACAATTTCAGCAAAAATCTGATTTTTGGCAATTCACTCCAAAATGGTGCCAAAAGGTTGAAAATGCTCTCCTGAAATGTTTGGCACTCGAAACAGAAGGCTTTTTATCACAGGACAAGAAATCAGCCCTCAAAAACTTAACCGGCAGAAAATATTTTTTTGAAAAAATCCCTAAGCCCCGGGGTCACAATTTCAGCAAAAAATCTGACTTTTGGCAATTCACTCCAAAAATGGTGCCAGAAGCTTGAAAATGCTCTCCTGAAAGGTTTGGCACTCGAAACAGAAGGCTTTTTATCACGGGACAAGAAGCCAGCCCTCAAAAACTTAACCGGCAGAAAATATTTTTTTGAAAAAATCCCTAAGCCCCGGGGGTCACAATTTCAGCAAAAATCTGACTTTTGGCAATTCACTCAAAAATGGTGCCAACTGGTTGCAAATGCTCCCCAGAAAGGTTTGGCACTCGAAACAGAAGGCTTTTTATCACAGGACAAGAAATCAGCCCTCAAAACCTTAACCGGCAGAAAATATTTTTTTGAAAAAATCCCTAAGCCCCGGGGTCACAATTTCAGCAAAAATCTGATTTTTGGCAATTCACTCCAAAATGGTGCCAAAAGCTTGAAAATGCTCTCCTGAAAGGTTTGGCACTCGAAACAGAAGGCTTTTTATCACAGGACAAGAAATAAGCCCTCAAAAACTTAACCGGCAGAAAATATTTTTTTGAAAAAATCCCTAAGCCCCGGGGTCACAATTTCAGCAAAAATCTGACTTTTGGCAATTCACTCCAAAATGGTGCCAAAAGCTTGAAAATGCTCTCCTGAAAGGTTTCGCACTCGAAACAGAAGGCTTTTTATCACAGGACAAGAAATCAGCCCTCAAAAACTTAACCGGCAGAAAATATTTTTTTGAAAAAATCCCTAAGCCCCGGGGTCACAATTTCAGCACAAATCTGACTTTTGGCAATTCACTACAAAATGGTGCCAAAAGCTTGAAAATGCTCTCCTGAAAGGTTTGGCACTCGAAACAGAATCCTTTTTATCACAGGACAAGAAATCAGCCCTCAAAACCTTAACCGGCAGAAAATATTTTTTTGAAAAAATCTCTAAGCCCAGGGGTCACAATTTCAGCAAAAATCTGACTTTTGGCAATTCACTCAAAAATGTTGCCAAAAGCTTGAAAATTCTCCCCTGAAAGCTTTGGCACTCGAAACAGAATCCTTTTTATCACAGGACAAGAAATCAGCCCTCAAAAACTTAACCGGCAGAAAATATTTTTTTGAAAAAATCCCTAAGCCCCGGGGTCACAATTTCAGCAAAAATCTGATTTTTGGCAATTCACTCCAAAATGGTGCCAAAAGGTTGAAAATGCTCTCCTGAAATGTTTGGCACTCGAAACAGAAGGCTTTTTATCACAGGACAAGAAATCAGCCCTCAAAACCTTAACCGGCAGAAAATATTTTTTTGAAAAAATCCCTAAGCCCCGGGGTCACAATTTCAGCAAAAAATCTGACTTTTGGCAATTCACTCCAAAAATGGTGCCAAAAGCTTGAAAATGCTCTCCTGAAAGGTTTGGCACTCAAAACAGAAGGCTTTTTATCACAGGACAAGAAATCAGCCCTAAAAACCATAACCGGCAGAAAATATTTTTTTGAAAAAATCCCTAAGCCCCGGGGTCACAATTTCAGCAAAAATCTGACTTTTGGCAATTCACTCCAAAATGGTGCCAAAAGCTTGAAAATGCTCTCCTGAAAGGTTTGGCACTCGAAACAGAAGGCTTTTTATCACAGGACAAGAAATCAGCCCTCAAAACCTTAACCGGTAGAAAATATTTTTTTGAAAAAATCCCTAAGCCACAATTTCAGCAAAAATCTGACTTTTGGCAATTCACTCAAAAATGGTGCCAGAAGCTTGAAAATTCTCTCCTGAATGGTTTGGCACCCGAAACAGAAGGCTTTTTTATCACAGGACAAGAAATCAGCCCTCAAAAACTTAACCGGCAGAAAATATTTTTTTGAAAAAATCCCTAAGCCCCGGGGTCACAATTTCAGCAAAAAATCTGACTTTTGGCAATTCACTCCAAAAATGGTGCCAGAAGCTTGAAAATGCTCTCCTGAAAGGTTTGGCACTCGAAACAGAAGGCTTTTTATCACGGGACAAGAAGCCAGCCCTCAAAAACTTAACCGGCAGAAAATATTTTTTTGAAAAAATCCCTAAGCCCCGGGGGTCACAATTTCAGCAAAAATCTGACTTTTGGCAATTCACTCAAAAATGGTGCCAACTGGTTGCAAATGCTCCCCAGAAAGGTTTGGCACTCGAAACAGAAGGCTTTTTATCACAGGACAAGAAATCAGCCCTCAAAACCTTAACCGGCAGAAAATATTTTTTTGAAAAAATCCCTAAGCCCCGGGGTCACAATTTCAGCAAAAATCTGATTTTTGGCAATTCACTCCAAAATGGTGCCAAAAGCTTGAAAATGCTCTCCTGAAAGGTTTGGCACTCGAAACAGAAGGCTTTTTATCACAGGACAAGAAATAAGCCCTCAAAAACTTAACCGGCAGAAAATATTTTTTTGAAAAAATCCCTAAGCCCCGGGGTCACAATTTCAGCAAAAATCTGACTTTTGGCAATTCACTCCAAAATGGTGCCAAAAGCTTGAAAATGCTCTCCTGAAAGGTTTCGCACTCGAAACAGAAGGCTTTTTATCACAGGACAAGAAATCAGCCCTCAAAAACTTAACCGGCAGAAAATATTTTTTTGAAAAAATCCCTAAGCCCCGGGGTCACAATTTCAGCACAAATCTGACTTTTGGCAATTCACTACAAAATGGTGCCAAAAGCTTGAAAATGCTCTCCTGAAAGGTTTGGCACTCGAAACAGAAGGCTTTTTATCACAGGACAAGAAATCAGCCCTCAAAACCTTAACCGGCAGAAAATATTTTTTTGAAAAAATCCCTAAGCCCCGGGGTCACAATTTCAGCAAAAATCTGACTTTTGGCAACTCACTCAAAAATGGTGCCAAAAGCTTGAAAATTCTCCCCTGAAAGCTTTGGCACTCGAAACAGAATCCTTTTTATCACAGGACAAGAAATCAGCCCTCAAAACCTTAACCGGCAGAAAATATTTTTTTGAAAAAATCTCTAAGCCCAGGGGTCACAATTTCAGCAAAAATCTGACTTTTGGCAATTCACTCAAAAATGTTGCCAGAAGCTTGAAAATGCTCTCCTGAAAGGTTTGGGACTCGAAACAGAAGGCTTTTTATCACAGGACAAGAAATCAGCCCTCAAAAACTTAACCGGCAGAAAATATTTTTTTGAAAAAATCCCTAAGCCCCGGGGTCACAATTTCAGCAAAAATCTGATTTTTGGCAATTCACTCCAAAATGGTGCCAAAAGGTTGAAAATGCTCTCCTGAAATGTTTGGCACTCGAAACAGAAGGCTTTTTATCACAGGACAAGAAATCAGCCCTCAAAACCTTAACCGGCAGAAAATATTTTTTTGAAAAAATCCCTAAGCCCCGGGGTCACAATTTCAGCAAAAAATCTGACTTTTGGCAATTCACTCCAAAAATGGTGCCAAAAGCTTGAAAATGCTCTCCTGAAAGGTTTGGCACTCAAAACAGAAGGCTTTTTATCACAGGACAAGAAATCAGCCCTAAAAACCATAACCGGCAGAAAATATTTTTTTGAAAAAATCCCTAAGCCCCGGGGTCACAATTTCAGCAAAAATCTGACTTTTGGCAATTCACTCCAAAATGGTGCCAAAAGCTTGAAAATGCTCTCCTGAAAGGTTTGGCACTCGAAACAGAAGGCTTTTTATCACAGGACAAGAAATCAGCCCTCAAAACCTTAACCGGCAGAAAATATTTTTTTGAAAAAATCCCTAAGCCACAATTTCAGCACAAATCTGACTTTTGGCAATTCACTCCAAAATGGTGCCAAAAGCTTGAAAATGCTCTCCTGAAAGGTTTGGCACTCGAAACAGAAGGCTTTTTATCACAGGACAAGAAATCAGCCCTCAAAACCTTAACCGGCAGAAAATATTTTTTTGAAAAAATCCCTAAGCCCCGGGGTCACAATTTCAGCAAAAATCTGACTTTTGGCAACTCACTCAAAAATGGTGCCAAAAGCTTGAAAATTCTCCCCTGAAATGTTACGCACTCGAAACAGAAGGCTTTTTATCACAGGACAAGAAATCAGCCCTCAAAACCTTAACCGGCAGAAAATATTTTTTTGAAAAAATCTCTAAGCCCCGGGGTCACAATTTCAGCAAAAATCTGACTTTTGGCAATTCACTCCAAAATGGTGCCAAAAGCTTGAAAATGCTCTCCTGAAAGCTTTGGTGATGGAAACAGAAAGCTTTTTATCACAGGACAAGAAATCAGCCCTCAAAAACTTAACCGGCAGGAAATATTTTTTTGAAAAAATACGTAAGCCCCGGGGTCACAATTTCAGCAAAAATCTGACTTTTGGCAATTCACTCCAAAATGGTGCCAAAAGGTTGAAAATGCTCTCCTGAAAGGTTTGGCACTCGAATCACAAGGCTTTTTATCACAGGACAAGAAATCAGCCCTCAAAACCTTAACCGGCAGAAAATATTTTTTTGAAAAAATCCCTAAGCCCCGGGGTCACAATTTCAGCAAAAAATCTGACTTTTGGCAATTCACTCCAAAAATGGTGCCAGAAGCTTGAAAATGCTCTCCTGAAAGGTTTGGCACTCGAAACAGAAGGCTTTTTATCACGGGACAAGAAACCAGCCCTCAAAAACTTAACCGGCAGAAAATATTTTTTTGAAAAAATCCCTAAGCCCCGGGGGTCACAATTTCAGCAAAAATCTGACTTTTGGCAATTCACTCGAAAATGGTGCCAGAAGCTTGAAAATGCTCTCCTGAAAGGTTTGGCACTCGAAACAGAAGGCTTTTTATCACAGGACAAGAAATCAGCCCTCAAAACCTTAACCGGCAGAAAATATTTTTTTGAAAAAATCCCTAAGCCCCGGGGTCACAATTTCAGCAAAAATCTGATTTTTGGCAATTCACTCCAAAATGGTGCCAAAAGCTTGAAAATGCTCTCCTGAAAGGTTTGGCACTCGAAACAGAAGGCTTTTTATCACAGGACAAGAAATCAGCCCTCAAAAACTTAACCGGCAGGAAATATTTTTTTGAAAAAATCCCTAAGCCCCGGGGTCACAATTTCAGCAAAAATCTGACTTTTGGCAATTCACTCAAAAATGGTGCCAAAAGGTTCAAAATGCTCTCCTGAAAGGTTTGGCACTCGAATCACAAGGCTTTTTATCACAGGACAAGAAATCAGCCCTCAAAAACGTAACCGGCAGAAAATATTTTTTTGAAAAAATCCCTAAGCCCCGGGGTCACAATTTCAGCAAAAATCTGACTTTTGGCAATTCACTCGAAAATGGTGCCAAAAGCTTGAAAATGCTCCCCTGAAAGCTTTGGTGATGGAAACAGAAGGCTTTTTATCACAGGACAAGAAATCAGCCCTCAAAAACTTAACCGGCAGAAAATATTTTTCGAAAAAATCCCTAAGCCCCGGGGTCACAATTTCAGCAAAAATCTGACTTTTGGCAATTCACTCGAAAATGGTGCCAGAAGCTTGAAAATGCTCTCCTGAAAGGTTTGGCACTCGAAACAGAAGGCTTTTTATCACGGGACAAGAAATCAGCCCTCAAAAACTTAACCGGCAGAAAATATTTTTTTGAAAAAATCCCTAAGCCCCGGGGGTCACAATTTCAGCAAAAAATCTGACTTTTGGCAATTCACTCAAAATGGTGCCAACTGGTTGCAAATGCTCCCCTGAAAGGTTTGGCACTCGAAACAGAAGGCTTTTTATCACAGGACAAGAAATCAGCCCTCAAAACCTTAACCGGCAGAAATATTTTTTTGAAAAAATCCCTAAGCCCCGGGGTCACAATTTCAGCAAAAATCTGATTTTTGGCAATTCACTCCAAAATGGTGCCAAAAGCTTGAAAATGCTCTCCTGAAAGGTTTGGCACTCGAAACAGAAGGCTTTTTATCACAGGACAAGAATCAGCCCTCAAAAACTTAACCGGCAGGAAATATTTTTTGAAAAAAATAACTAAGCCCCGGGTCACAATTTCAGCAAAAATCTGACTTTTGGCAATTCACTCAAAAATGGTGCCAAAAGGTTCAAAATGCTCTCCTGAAAGGTTTGGCACTCGAATCACAAGGCTTTTTATCACAGGACAAGAAATCAGCCCTCAAAAACGTAACCGGCAGAAAATATTTTTTTGAAAAAATCCCTAAGCCCCGGGGTCACAATTTCAGCAAAAATCTGACTTTTGGCAATTCACTCAAAATGGTGCCAAAAGCTTGAAAATGCTCCCCTGAAAGCTTTGGTGATGGAAACAAAAGGCTTTTTATCACAGGACAAGAAATCAGCCCTCAAAAACTTAACCGGCAGAAAATATTTTTTTGAAAAAATCCCTAAGCCCCGGGGTTCACAATTTCAGCAAAAATCTGACTTTTGGAAATACTCTCAAAATGGTGCCAAAAGCTTGAAAATGCTCTCCTGAAAGGTTTGGCACTGGAAACAGAAGGCTTTTTATCACAGGACAAGAAATCAGCCGTCAAAAAACTTAACCGGCAGAAAATATTTTTTTGAAAAAATCTCTAAGCCCCGGGGTCACAATTTCAGCAAAAATCTGACTTTTGGCAATGCACTCAAAAATGGAGCCAAAAGCTTGAAAATGCTCTCCTGAAAGGTTTGGCACTCAAAACAGAAGGCTATTTATCACAGAACAAGAAAACAGCCCTCAAAACTTAACCGGTAGAAAATATTTTTTTGAAAAAAATCCCTAAGCCCCGGGGTCACAATTTCAGCAAAAATCTGACTTTTTGCAATTCACTCAAAATGGTGCCAAAAGGTTCAAAATGCTCTCCTGAAAGGTTTGGCACTCGAATCACAAGGCTTTTTATCACAGGACAAGAAATCAGCCCTCAAAAACGTAACCGGCAGAAAATATTTTTTGAAAAAATCTCTAAGCCCAGGGGTCACAATTTCAGCAAAAATCTGACTTTTGGCAATTCACTCAAAAATGGTGCCAAAAGCTTGAAAATGCTCTCCTGAAAGGTTTGGGACTCGAAACAGAAGGCTTTTATCACAGGACAAGAAATCAGCCCTCAAAAACTTAACCGGCAGAAAATATTTTTTGAAAAAATCCTAAGCCCCGGGGTCACAATTTCAGCAAAAATCTGATTTTGGCAATTCACTCAAAAATGGTGCCAAAAGCTTGAAAATTCTCCCCTGAAAGCTTTGGCACTCGAAACAGAATCCTTTTTATCACAGGACAAGAAATCAGCCCTCAAAACCTTAACCGGCAGAAAATATTTTTTTGAAAAAATCTCTAAGCCCAGGGGTCACAATTTCAGCAAAATCTGACTTTTGGCAATTCACTCAAAAATGTTGCCAGAAGCTTGAAATGCTCTCCTGAAAGGTTTGGCACTGGAAACAGAAGGCTTTTTATCACAGGACAAGAAATCAGCCGTCAAAAACTTAACCGGCAGAAAATATTTTTTGAAAAAATACTCTAAGCCCCGGGGTCACAATTTCAGCAAAATCTGACTTTTGGCAATGCACTCAAAAATGGAGCCAAAAGCTTGAAAATGCTCTCCTGAAAGGTTTGGCACTCAAAACAGAAGGCTTTTTATCACAGAACAAGAAAACAGCCCTCAAAACTTAACCGGTAGAAAATATTTTTTTGAAAAAAATCCCTAAGCCCCGGGGTCACAATTTCAGCAAAATCTGACTTTTGGCAATTCACTCAAAAATGGTGCCAAAAGGTCAAAATGCTCTCCTGAAAGGTTTGGCACTCGAATCACAAGGCTTTTTATCACAGGACAAGAAATCAGCCCTCAAAAACTTAACCGGCAGAAAATATTTTTTGAAAAAATCCTAAGCCCCGGGGTCACAATTTCAGCAAAAATCTGACTTTTGGCAATTCACCCAAAAATGGTGCCAGAATCTTGAAAATGCTCTCCTGAAAGCTTTGGCACTCGAATCACAAGGCTTTTTATCACAGGACAAGAAATCAGCCCTCAAAAACGTAACCGGCAGAAAATATTTTTTTGAAAAAATCCCTAAGCCCCGGGTCACAATTTCAGCAAAAATCTGACTTTTGGCAATTCACTCCAAATGGTGCCAAAAGGTGAACATGCTCTCCTGAAAGGTTTGGCTCTTGAACAGAAAGCTTTTTATCACAGGACAAGAAATCAGCCCTCAAAAACTTAACCGGCAGAAAATATTTTTTTGAAAAAATCCCTAAGCCCCGGGGGTCACAATTTCAGCAAAATCTGACTTTTGGCAATTCCACTCAAAAATGGTGCCAACTGGTTGCAAATGCTCCCCTGAAAGCTTTGGTGATGGAAACAGAAGGCTTTTTATCACAGGACAAGAAATCAGCCCTCAAAACCTTAACCGGCAGAAAACATTTTTTTGAAAAAATCCCTAAGCCCCGGGGTCACCATTTCAGCAAAAATCTGACTTTGGTAATTCACTCCAAAATGGTGCCAAAAGCTTGAAAATGCTCTCCTGAAAGGTTTGGCACTCGAAACAGAAGGCTTTTTATCACAGGACAAGAAATCAGCCCTCAAAACTTAACCGGCAGAAATATTTTTTGAAAAATCCCTAAGCCCCGGGGTCACAATTTCAGCAAAAATCTGACTTTTGGCAATTCACTCCAAAATGGTGCCAAAAGCTTGAAAATGCTCTCCTGAAAGGTTTGGCACTCGAAACAGAAGGCTTTTTATCACAGGACAAGAAACCAGCCCTCAAAAACTTAACTGGCAGAAAATATTTTTTGAAAAAATCCCTAAGCCCCGGGGTCACAATTTCAGCAACAAATCTGACTTTTGGCAATGCACTCAAAATGGAGCCAAAAGCTTGAAATGCTCTCCTGAAAGGTTTGGCACTCGAATCACAAGGCTTTTTATCACAGGACAAGAAATCAGCCCTCAAAAACGTAACCGGCAGAAAATATTTTTTTGAAAAAATCCCTAAGCCCCGGGGTCACAATTTCAGCAAAAATCTGACTTTTGGCAATTCACTCAAAAATGGTGCCAAAAGCTTGAAAATTGCTCCCCTGAAAGCTTTGGTGATGGAAACAGAAGGCTTTTTAACACAGGACAAGAAAATCAGCCCTCAAAAACTTAACCGGCAGAAAATATTTTTCGAAAAAATCCCTAAGCCCCGGGGTCACAATTTCAGCAAAAATCTGACTTTTGGCAATTCACTCGAAAATGGTGCCAGAAGCTTGAAAATGCTCTCCTGAAAGGTTTGGTGATGGAAACAGAAAGCTTTTTATCACAGGACAAGAAATCAGCCCTCAAAAACTTAACCGGCAGGAAATATTTTTTTGAAAAAATACCTAAGCCCCGGGGTCACAATTTCAGCAAAAATCTGACTTTTGGCAATTCACTCAAAAATGGTGCCAAAAGCTAGAAAATGCTCTCCTGAAAGGTTTGGCACTCGAATCACAAGGCTTTTTATCACAGGACAAGAAATCAGCCCTCAAAAACGTAACCGGCAGAAAATATTTTTTTGAAAAAATCCCTAAGCCCCGGGGTCACAATTTCAGCAAAAATCTGACTTTTGGCAATTCACTCAAAAATGGTGCCAAAAGCTTGAAAATGCTCTCCTGAAAGGTTTGGCACTCGAAACAGAAGGCTTTTTATCACAGGACAAGAAATCAGCCCTCAAAAACTTAACCGGCAGAAAATATTTTTTTGAAAAAATCCCTAAGCCCCGGGGGTCACAATTTCAGCAAAAATCTGACTTTTGGCAATTCACTCCAAAATGGTGCCAAAAGCTTGAAAATGCTCTCCTGAAAGGTTTGGCACTCGAAACAGAAGGCTTTTTATCACAGGACAAGAAACCAGCCCTCAAAAACTTAACCGGCAGAAAATATTTTTTTGAAAAAATCCCTAAGCCCCGGGGGTCACAATTTCAGCAAAAATCTGACTTTTGGCAATTCACTCAAAAATGGTGCCAGAAGCTTGAAAATGCTCTCCTGAAAGGTTTGGCACTCGAAACAGAAGGCTTTTTATCACAGGACAAGAAATCAGCCCTCAAAACCTTAACCGGTAGAAAATATTTTTTTGAAAAAATCCCTAAGCCCCGGGGTCACAATTTCAGCAAAAATCTGACTTTTGGCAATTCACTCAAAAATGGTGCCAACTGGTTGCAAATGCTCCCCTGAAAGGTTTGGCACTCGAAACAGAAGGCTTTTTATCACAGGACAAGAAATCAGCCCTCAAAAACTTAACCGGCAGAAAATATTTTTTTGAAAAAATCCCTAAGCCCCGGGGTCACAATTTCAGCAAAAATCTGACTTTTGGCAATTCACCCAAAAATGGTGCCAGAATCTTGAAAATGCTCTCCTGAAAGGTTTGGCACTCGAAACAGAAGGCTTTTTATCACAGGACAAGAAATCAGCCCTCAAAACCTTAACCGGCAGAAAATATTTTTTTGAAAAAATCCCTAAGCCCCGGGGTCACAATTTCAGCAAAAATCTGACTTTTGGCAATTCACTCCAAAATGGTGCCAAAAGGTTGACCATGCTCTCCTGAAAGGTTTGGCTCTTGAAACAGAAAGCTTTTTATCACAGGACAAGAAATCAGCCCTCAAAAACTTAACCGGCAGAAAATATTTTTTTGAAAAAATCCCTAAGCCCCGGGGGTCACAATTTCAGCAAAAATCTGACTTTTGGCAATTCACTCAAAAATGGTGCCAACTGGTTGCAAATGCTCCCCTGAAAGCTTTGGTGATGGAAACAGAAGGCTTTTTATCACAGGACAAGAAATCAGCCCTCAAAACCTTAACCGGCAGAAAACATTTTTTTGAAAAAATCCCTAAGCCCCGGGGTCACCATTTCAGCAAAAATCTGACTTTTGGTAATTCACTCCAAAATGGTGCCAAAAGCTTGAAAATGCTCTCCTGAAAGGTTTGGCACTCGAAACAGAAGGCTTTTTATCACAGGACAAGAAATCAGCCCTCAAAAACTTAACCGGCAGAAAATATTTTTTTGAAAAAATCCCTAAGCCCCGGGGGTCACAATTTCAGCAAAAATCTGACTTTTGGCAATTCACTCCAAAATGGTGCCAAAAGCTTGAAAATGCTCTCCTGAAAGGTTTGGCACTCGAAACAGAAGGCTTTTTATCACAGGACAAGAAACCAGCCCTCAAAAACTTAACCGGCAGAAAATATTTTTTTGAAAAAATCCCTAAGCCCCGGGGTCACAATTTCAGCAAAAATCTGACTTTTGGCAATTCACTCAAAAATGGTGCCAGAAGCTTGAAAATGCTCTCCTGAAAGGTTTGGCACTCGAAACAGAAGGCTTTTTATCACAGGACAAGAAATCAGCCCTCAAAACCTTAACCGGCAGAAAATATTTTTTTTAAAAAAATCCCTAAGCCCCGGGGGTCACAATTTCAGCAAAAATCTGACTTTTGGCAATTCACTCAAAAATGGTGCCAAAAGGTTGAAAATGCTCTCCTGAAAGGTTTGGCACTCGAAACAGAAGGCTTTTTATCACAGGACAAGAAATCAGCCCTCAAAACCTTAACCGGCAGAAAATATTTTTTTGAAAAAATCCCTAAGCCCCGGGGTCACCATTTCAGCAAAAATCTGACTTTTGGCAATTCACTCGAAAATGGTGCCAGAAGCTTGAAAATGCTCTCCTGAAAGGTTTGGCACTCGAAACAGAAGGCTTATTATCACAGGACAAGAAATCAGCCCTCAAAACCTTAACCGGCAGAAAATATTTTTTTGAAAAAATCCCTAAGCCCCGGGGTCACAATTTCAGCAAAAATCTGACTTTTGGCAATTCACTCAAAAATATTGTGCCAAAAGGTTGAAAATGCTCTCCTGAAAGGTTTGGCACCTGAAACAAAAAGCTTTTTATCACAGGACAAGAAATCAGCCCTCAAAAACTTAACCGGCAGAAAATATTTTTTTGAAAAAATCCCTAACCCCCGGGGGTCACACTTTCAGCAAAAATCTGACTTTTGGCAATTCACTCAAAAATGGTGCCAACTGGTTGCAAATGCTCCCCTGAAAGCTTTGGTGATGGAAACAGAAGGCTTTTTATCACAGGACAAGAAATCAGCCCTCAAAAACTTAACCGGCAGAAAATATTTTTTTGAAAAAATCCCTAAGCCCCGGGGTCACAATTTCAGCCAAAATCTGACTTTTGGCAATTCACTCAAAAATGGTGCCAGAAGCTTGTAAATGCTCTCCAGAAAGGTTTGGCACTCGAAGAGAAGGCTTTTTATCACAGGACAAGAAATCAGCCCTCAAAACCTTAACCGGCAGAAAATATTTTTTTGAAAAAATCCCTAAGCCCCGGGGTCACCATTTCAGCAAAAATCTGACTTTTGGCAATTCACTCGAAAATGGTGCCAGAAGCTTGAAAATGCTCTCCTGAAAGGTTTGGCACTCGAAACAGAAGGCTTATTATCACAGGACAAGAAATCAGCCCTCAAAACCTTAACCGGCAGAAAATATTTTTTTTGAAAAAATCCCTAAGCCCCGGGGTCACAATTTCAGCAAAAATCTGACTTTTGGCAATTCACTCAAAAATTGTGCCAAAAGGTTGAAAATGCTCTCCTGAAAGGTTTGGCACTCGAAACAGAAGGCTTTTTATCACAGGACAAGAAATCAGCCCTCAAAAACTTAACCGGCAGAAAATATTTTTTTGAAAAAATCCCTAAGCCCCGGGGTCACAATTTCAGCAAAAATCTGACTTTTGGCAATTCACCCAAAAATGGTGCCAGAATCTTGAAAATGCTCTCCTGAAAGGTTTGGCACTCGAAACAGAAGGCTTTTTATCACAGGACAAGAAATCAGCCCTCAAAACCTTAACCGGCAGAAAATATTTTTTTGAAAAAATCCCTAAGCCCCGGGGTCACAATTTCAGCAAAAATCTGACTTTTGGCAATTCACTCCAAAATGGTGCCAAAAGGTTGACCATGCTCTCCTGAAAGGTTTGGCTCTTGAAACAGAAAGCTTTTTATCACAGGACAAGAAATCAGCCCTCAAAAACTTAACCGGCAGAAAATATTTTTTTGAAAAAATCCCTAAGCCCCGGGGGTCACAATTTCAGCAAAAATCTGACTTTTGGCAATTCACTCAAAAATGGTGCCAACTGGTTGCAAATGCTCCCCTGAAAGCTTTGGTGATGGAAACAGAAGGCTTTTTATCACAGGACAAGAAATCAGCCCTCAAAACCTTAACCGGCAGAAAACATTTTTTTGAAAAAATCCCTAAGCCCCGGGGTCACCATTTCAGCAAAAATCTGACTTTTGGTAATTCACTCCAAAATGGTGCCAAAAGCTTGAAAATGCTCTCCTGAAAGGTTTGGCACTCGAAACAGAAGGCTTTTTATCACAGGACAAGAAATCAGCCCTCAAAAACTTAACCGGCAGAAAATATTTTTTTGAAAAAATCCCTAAGCCCCGGGGGTCACAATTTCAGCAAAAATCTGACTTTTGGCAATTCACTCCAAAATGGTGCCAAAAGCTTGAAAATGCTCTCCTGAAAGGTTTGGCACTCGAAACAGAAGGCTTTTTATCACAGGACAAGAAACCAGCCCTCAAAAACTTAACCGGCAGAAAATATTTTTTTGAAAAAATCCCTAAGCCCCGGGGTCACAATTTCAGCAAAAATCTGACTTTTGGCAATTCACTCAAAAATGGTGCCAGAAGCTTGAAAATGCTCTCCTGAAAGGTTTGGCACTCGAAACAGAAGGCTTTTTATCACAGGACAAGAAATCAGCCCTCAAAACCTTAACCGGCAGAAAATATTTTTTTTAAAAAAATCCCTAAGCCCCGGGGGTCACAATTTCAGCAAAAATCTGACTTTAGGCAATTCACTCGAAAATGGTGCCAACTGGTTGCAAATGCTCCCCTGAAAGCTTTGGTGATGGAAACAGAAGGCTTTTTATCACAGGACAAGAAATCAGCCCTCAAAAACTTAACCGGCAGAAAATATTTTTTTGAAAAAATCCCTAAGCCCCGGGGTCACAATTTCAGCAAAAATCTGACTTTTGGCAATTCACTCCAAAATGGTGCCAAAAGGTTGAAAATGCTCCCCTGAAAGCTTTGGCGATGGAAACAGAAGGCTTTTTATCACAGGACAAGAAATCAGCCCTCAAAAACTTAACCGGCAGAAAATATTTTTTTGAAAAAATCCCTAAGCCCCGGGGGTCACAATTTCAGCAAAAATCTGACTTTTGGCAATTCACTCAAAAATGGTGCCAACTGGTTGCAAATGCTCCCCTGAAAGGTTGGGCACTCGAAACAGAAGGCTTTTTATCACAGGACAAGAAATCAGCCCTCAAAAACTTAACCGGCAGAAAATATTTTTTTGAAAAAATCCCCAAACCCCGGGGTCACAATTTCAGCAAAAATCTGACTTTTGGCAATTCAATCCAAAATGGTGCCAGAAGCTTGAAAATGCTCTCCTGAAAGGTTTGGCACTCGAAACAGAAGGCTTTTTATCACAGGACAAGAAATCAGCCCTCAAAACCTTAACCGGCAGAAAATATTTTTTTGAAAAAATCCCTAAGCCCCGGGGTCACCATTTCAGCAAAAATCTGACTTTTGGCAATTCACTCCAAAATGGTGCCAAAAGCTTGAAAATGCTCTCCTGAAAGGTTTGGCACTCAAAACAGAAGGCTTTTTATCACAGGACAAGAAATCAGCCCTCAAAAACTTAACTGGCAGAAAATATTTTTTTGAAAAAATACCTAAGCCCCGGGGTCACAATTTCAGCAAAAATCTGACTTTTGGCAATTCACTCGAAAATGGTGCCAAAAGCTTGAACATGCTCTCCTGAAAGGTTTGGCACTTGAAACAGAAAGCTTTTTATCACAGGACAAGAAATCAGCCCTCAAAAACTTAACCGGCAGAAAATATTTTTTTGAAAAAATCCCTAAGCCCCGGTGTCACCATTTCAGCAAAAATCTGACTTTTGGCAATTCACTCAAAAATGGTGCCAACTGGTTGCAAATGCTCCCCTGAAAGCTTTGGTGATGGAAACAGAAGGCTTTTTATCACAGGACAAGAAATCAGCCCTCAAAACCTTAACCGGCAGAAAATATTTTTTTGAAAAAATCCCTAAGCCCCGGGGTCACCATTTCAGCAAAAATCTGACTTTTGGCAATTCACTCCAAAATGGTGCCAAAAGCTTGAAAATGCTCTCCTGAAAGGTTTGGCACTCGAAACAGAAGGCTTTTTATCACAGGACAAGAAATCAGCCCTCAAAACCTTAACCGGCAGAAAATATTTTTTTGAAAAAATCCCTAAGCCCCGGGGGTCACAATTTCAGCAAAAATCTGACTTTTTGCAATTCAATCCAAAATGGTGCCAAAAGCTTGAAAATGCTCTCCTGAAAGGTTTGGCACTCGAAACAGAAGTCTTTTTATCACAGGACAAGAAATCAGCCCTCAAAAACTTAACCGGCAGAAAATATTTTTTTGAAAAAATCCCTAAGCCCCGGGGTCACCATTTCAGCAAAAATCTGACTTTTGGCAATTCACTCAAAAATGGTGCCAACTGGTTGCAAATGCTCCCCTGAAAGCTTTGGTGATGGAAACAGAAGGCTTTTTATCACAGGACAAGAAATCAGCCCTCAAAACCTTAACCGGCAGAAAATATTTTTTTGAAAAAATCCCTAAGCCCCGGGGTCACCATTTCAGCAAAAATCTGACTTTTGGCAATTCACTCCAAAATGGTGCCAAAAGCTTGAAAATGCTCTCCTGAAAGGTTTGGCACTCGAAACAGAAGGCTTTTTATCACAGGACAAGAAATCAGCCCTCAAAAACTTAACCGGCAGAAAATATTTTTTTGAAAAAATCCCCAAGCCCCGGGGTCACAATTTCAGCAAAAATCTGACTTTTGGCAATTCAATCCAAAATGGTGCCAGAAGCTTGAAAATGCTCTCCTGAAAGGTTTGGCACTCGAAACAGAAGGCTTTTTATCACAGGACAAGAAACCAGCCCTCAAAAACTTAACCGGCAGAAAATATTTTTTTGAAAAAATCCCTAAGCCCCGGGGTCACAATTTCAGCAAAAATCTGACTTTTGGCAATTCACTCAAAAATGGTGCCAGAAGCTTACAAATGATCCCCTGAAAGGTTTGGCACTCGAAACAGAAGGCTTTTTATCACAGGACAAGAAATCAGCCCTCAAAAACTTAACCGGCAGAAAATATTTTTTTGAAAAAATCCCTAACCCCCAGGGTCACAATTTCAGCAAAAATCTGACTTTTGGCAATTCACTCAAAAATGGTGCCAAAAGCTTGAAAATGCTCTCCTGAAAGGTTTGGCACTCGAAACAGAAGGCTTTTTATCACAGGACAAGAAATCAGCCCTCAAAAACTTAACCGGCAGAAAATATTTTTTTGAAAAAATCCCTAAGCCCCGGGGTCACCATTTCAGCAAAAATCTGACTTTTGGCAATTCACTCCAAAATGGTGCCAAAAGCTTGAAAATGCTCTCCTGAAAGGTTTGGCACTCAAAACAGAAGGCTTTTTATCACAGGACAAGAAATCAGCCCTCAAAAACTTAACTGGCAGAAAATATTTTTTTGAAAAAATCCCTAAGCCCCGGGGTCACAATTTCAGCAAAAATCTGACTTTTGGCAATTCACTCGAAAATGGTGCCAAAAGCTTGAACATGCTCTCCTGAAAGGTTTGGCACTTGAAACAGAAAGCTTTTTATCACAGGACAAGAAATCAGCCCTCAAAAACTTAACCGGCAGAAAATATTTTTTTGAAAAAATCCCTAAGCCCCGGTGTCACCATTTCAGGAAAAATCTGACTTTTGGCAATTCACTCGAAAATGGTGCCAAAAGCTTGAACATGCTCTCCTGAAAGGTTTGGCACTTGAAACAGAAAGCTTTTTATCACAGGACAAGAAATCAGCCCTCAAAACCTTAACCGGCAGAAAATATTTTTTTGAAAAAATCCCTAAACCCCGGGGTCACCATTTCAGCAAAAATCTGACTTTTGGCAATTCACTCCAAAATGGTGCCAAAAGCTTGAAAATGCTCTCCTGAAAGGTTTGGCACTCGAAACAGAAGGCTTTTTATCACAGGACAAGAAATCAGCCCTCAAAAAAATAACCGGCAGAAAATATTTTTTTGAAAAAATCCCTAAGCCCCGGGGTCACAATTTCAGCAAAAATCTGACTTTTGGCAATTCAATCCAAAATGGTGCCAGAAGCTTGAAAATGCTCTCCTGAAAGGTTTGGCACTCGAAACAGAAGGCTTTTTATCACAGGACAAGAAATCAGCCCTCAAAACCTTAACCGGCAGAAAATATTTTTTTGAAAAAATCCCTAAGCCCCGGGGGTCACAATTTCAGCAAAAATCTGACTTTTTGCAATTCAATCCAAAATGGTGCCAAAAGCTTGAAAATGCTCTCCTGAAAGGTTTGGCACTCGAAACAGAAGTCTTTTTATCACAGGACAAGAAATCAGCCCTCAAAAACTTAACCGGCAGAAAATATTTTTTTGAAAAAATCCCTAACCCCCAGGGTCAAAATTTTCAGTAAAAATCTGACTTTTGGCAATTCACTCAAAAATGGAGCCAGAAGCTTGAAAATGCTCTCCTGAAAGGTTTGGCACTCGAAACAGAAGGTTTTTTATCACAGGACAAGAAATCAGCCCTCAAAACCTTAACCGGCAGAAAATATTTTTTTGAAAAAATCCCTAAGCCCCGGGGTCACCATTTCAGCAAAAATCTGACTTTTGGCAATTCACTCAAAAATGGTGCCAAAAGCTTGAAAATGCTCTCCTGAAAGGTTTGGCACTCAAAACAGAAGGCTTTTTATCACAGGACAAGAAATCAGCCCTCAAAAACTTAACCGGCAGAAAATATTTTTTTGAAAAAATCCCTAAGCCCCGGGGGTCACAATTTCAGCAAAAATCTGACTTTTGGCAATTCACTCAAAAATGGTGCCAACTGGTTGCAAATGCTCCCATGAAAGGTTTGGCACTCGAAACAGAAGGCTTTTTATCACAGGACAAGAAATCAGCCCTCAAAACCTTAACCGGCAGAAAACATTTTTTTGAAAAAATCCCTAAGCCCCGGGGGTCACAATTTCAGCAAAAATCTGACTTTTGGCAATTCACTCCAAAATGGTGCCAAAAGCTTGAAAATGCTCTCCTGAAAGGTTTGGCACTCGAAACAGAAGGCTTTTTATCACAGGACAAGAAATCAGCCCTCAAAACCTTAACCGGCAGAAAATATTTTTTTGAAAAAAATCCCTAAGCCCCGGGGTCACAATTTCAGCAAAAATCTGACTTTTGGCAATTCACTCCAAAATGGTGCCAAAAGCTTGAAAATGCTCTCCTGAAAGGTTTGGCACTCGAAACAGAAGGCTTTTTATCACAGGACAAGAAATCAGCCCTCAAAACCTTAACCGGCAGAAAACATTTTTTTGAAAAAATCCCTAAGCCCCGGGGGTCACAATTTCAGCAAAAATCTGACTTTTGGCAATTCACTCCAAAATGGTGCCAAAAGCTTGAAAATGCTCTCCTGAAAGGTTTGGCACTCAAAACAGAAGGCTTTTTATCACAGGACAAGAAATCAGCCCTAAAAACCATAACCGGCAGAAAATATTTTTTTGAAAAAATCCCTAAGCCCCGGGGTCACAATTTCAGCAAAAATCTGACTTTTGGCAATTCAATCCAAAATGGTGCCAGAAGCTTGAAAATGCTCTCCTGAAAGGTTTGGCACTCGAAACAGAAGGCTTTTTATCACAGGACAAGAAATCAGCCCTCAAAACCTTAACCGGCAGAAAATATTTTTTTGAAAAAATCCCTAAGCCCCGGGGGTCACAATTTCAGCAAAAATCTGACTTTTCGCAATTCACTCCAAAATGGTGCCAAAAGCTTGAAAATGCTCTCCTGAAAGGTTTGGCACTCGAAACAGAAGGCTTTTTATCACAGGACAAGAAATCAGCCCTCAAAACCTTAACCGGCAGAAAATATTTTTTTGAAAAAATCCCTAAGCCCCGGTGTCACCATTTCAGCAAAAATCTGACTTTTGGCAATTCACTCGAAAATGGTGCCAAAAGCTTGAACATGCTCTCCTGAAAGGTTTGGCACTTGAAACAGAAAGCTTTTTATCACAGGACAAGAAATCAGCCCTCAAAACCTTAACCGGCAGAAAATATTTTTTTGAAAAAATCCCTAAACCCCGGGGTCACCATTTCAGCAAAAATCTGACTTTTGGCAATTCACTCCAAAATGGTGCCAAAAGCTTGAAAATGCTCTCCTGAAAGGTTTGGCACTCGAAACAGAAGGCTTTTTATCACAGGACAAGAAATCAGCCCTCAAAAAAATAACCGGCAGAAAATATTTTTTTGAAAAAATCCCTAAGCCCCGGGGTCACAATTTCAGCAAAAATCTGACTTTTGGCAATTCAATCCAAAATGGTGCCAGAAGCTTGAAAATGCTCTCCTGAAAGGTTTGGCACTCGAAACAGAAGGCTTTTTATCACAGGACAAGAAATCAGCCCTCAAAACCTTAACCGGCAGAAAATATTTTTTTGAAAAAATCCCTAAGCCCCGGGGGTCACAATTTCAGCAAAAATCTGACTTTTTGCAATTCAATCCAAAATGGTGCCAAAAGCTTGAAAATGCTCTCCTGAAAGGTTTGGCACTCGAAACAGAAGTCTTTTTATCACAGGACAAGAAATCAGCCCTCAAAAACTTAACCGGCAGAAAATATTTTTTTGAAAAAATCCCTAACCCCCAGGGTCAAAATTTTCAGTAAAAATCTGACTTTTGGCAATTCACTCAAAAATGGAGCCAGAAGCTTGAAAATGCTCTCCTGAAAGGTTTGGCACTCGAAACAGAAGGTTTTTTATCACAGGACAAGAAATCAGCCCTCAAAACCTTAACCGGCAGAAAATATTTTTTTGAAAAAATCCCTAAGCCCCGGGGGTCACCATTTCAGCAAAAATCTGACTTTTGGCAATTCACTCAAAAATGGTGCCAAAAGCTTGAAAATGCTCTCCTGAAAGGTTTGGCACTCAAAACAGAAGGCTTTTTATCACAGGACAAGAAATCAGCCCTCAAAAACTTAACCGGCAGAAAATATTTTTTTGAAAAAATCCCTAAGCCCCGGGGGTCACAATTTCAGCAAAAATCTGACTTTTGGCAATTCACTCAAAAATGGTGCCAACTGGTTGCAAATGCTCCCATGAAAGGTTTGGCACTCGAAACAGAAGGCTTTTTATCACAGGACAAGAAATCAGCCCTCAAAACCTTAACCGGCAGAAAACATTTTTTTGAAAAAATCCCTAAGCCCCGGGGGTCACAATTTCAGCAAAAATCTGACTTTTGGCAATTCACTCCAAAATGGTGCCAAAAGCTTGAAAATGCTCTCCTGAAAGGTTTGGCACTCGAAACAGAAGGCTTTTTATCACAGGACAAGAAATCAGCCCTCAAAACCTTAACCGGCAGAAAATATTTTTTTGAAAAAAATCCCTAAGCCCCGGGGTCACAATTTCAGCAAAAATCTGACTTTTGGCAATTCACTCCAAAATGGTGCCAAAAGCTTGAAAATGCTCTCCTGAAAGGTTTGGCACTCGAAACAGAAGGCTTTTTATCACAGGACAAGAAATCAGCCCTCAAAACCTTAACCGGCAGAAAACATTTTTTTGAAAAAATCCCTAAGCCCCGGGGGTCACAATTTCAGCAAAAATCTGACTTTTGGCAATTCACTCCAAAATGGTGCCAAAAGCTTGAAAATGCTCTCCTGAAAGGTTTGGCACTCAAAACAGAAGGCTTTTTATCACAGGACAAGAAATCAGCCCTAAAAACCATAACCGGCAGAAAATATTTTTTTGAAAAAATCCCTAAGCCCCGGGGTCACAATTTCAGCAAAAATCTGACTTTTGGCAATTCAATCCAAAATGGTGCCAGAAGCTTGAAAATGCTCTCCTGAAAGGTTTGGCACTCGAAACAGAAGGCTTTTTATCACAGGACAAGAAATCAGCCCTCAAAACCTTAACCGGCAGAAAATATTTTTTTGAAAAAATCCCTAAGCCCCGGGGGTCACAATTTCAGCAAAAATCTGACTTTTCGCAATTCACTCCAAAATGGTGCCAAAAGCTTGAAAATGCTCTCCTGAAAGGTTTGGCACTCGAAACAGAAGGCTTTTTATCACAGGACAAGAAATCAGCCCTCAAAACCTTAACCGGCAGAAAATATTTTTTTGAAAAAATCCCTAAGCCCCGGGGGTCACAATTTCAGCAAAAATCTGACTTTTGGCAATTCACTCAAAAATGGTGCCAACTGGTTGCAAATGCTCCCCTGAAAGGTTTGGCACTCGAAACAGAAGGCTTTTTATCACAGGACAAGAAATCAGCCCTCAAAACCTTAACCGGCAGAAAATATTTTTTTGAAAAAATCCCTAAGCCCCGGGGGTCACAATTTCAGCAAAAATCTGACTTTTGGCAATTCACTCAAAAATGGTGCCAAAAGCTTGAAAATGCTCTCCTGAAAGGTTTGGCACTCGAAACAGAAGGCTTTTTATCACAGGACAAGAAATCAGCCCTCAAAACCTTAACCGGCAGAAAATATTTTTTTGAAAAAATCCCTAAGCCCCGGGGTCACAATTTCAGCAAAAATCTGACTTTTGGCAATTCACTCAAAAATGGTGCCAAAAGCTTGAAAATGCTCTCCTGAAAGGTTTGGCACTCGAAACAGAAGGCTTTTTATCACAGGACAAGAAATCAGCCCTCAAAACCTTAACCGGCAGAAAATATTTTTTTGAAAAAATCCCTAAGCCCCGGGGTCACCATTTCAGCAAAAATCTGACTTTTGGCAATTCAATCCAAAATGGTGCCAAAAGCTTGAAAATGCTCTCCTGAAAGGTTTGGCACTCGAAACAGAAGGCTTTTTATCACAGGACAAGAAATCAGCCCTCAAAAACTTAACCGGCAGAAAATATTTTTTTAAAAAAATCCCTAAGCCCCGGGGGTCACAATTTCAGCAAAAATCTGACTTTTGGCAATTCACTCCAAAATGGTGCCAAAAGCTTGAAAATGCTCTCCTGAAAGGTTTGGCACTCGAAACAGAAGGCTTTTTATCACAGGACAAGAAATCAGCCCTCAAAAACTTAACCGGCAGAAAATATTTTTTTGAAAAAATCCCTAACCCCCAGGGTCACAATTTCAGCAAAAATCTGACTTTTGGCAATTCACTCAAAAATGGTGCCAGAAGCTTGAAAATGCTCTCCTGAAAGGTTTGGCACTCGAAACAGAAGGCTTTTTATCACAGGACAAGAAATCAGCCCTCAAAACCTTAACCGGCAGAAAATATTTTTTTGAAAAAATCCCTAAGCCCCGGGGTCACCATTTCAGCAAAAATCTGACTTTTGGCAATTCACTCAAAAATGGTGCCAAAAGCTTGAAAATGCTCTCCTGAAAGGTTTGGCACTCAAAACAGAAGGCTTTTTATCACAGGACAAGAAATCAGCCCTCAAAAACTTAACCGGCAGAAAATATTTTTTTGAAAAAATCCCTAAGCCCCGGGGGTCACAATTTCAGCAAAAATCTGACTTTTGGCAATTCACTCCAAAATGGTGCCAAAAGCTTGAAAATGCTCTCCTGAAAGGTTTGGCACTCGAAACAGAAGGCTTTTTATCACAGGACAAGAAATCAGCCCTCAAAAACTTAACCGGCAGAAAATATTTTTTTGAAAAAATCCCTAAGCCCCGGGGTCACAATTTCAGCAAAAATCTGACTTTTGGCAATTCACTCCAAAATGGTGCCAGAAGCTTGAAAATGCTCTCCTGAAAGGTTTGGCACTCGAAACAGAAGGCTTTTTATCACAGGACAAGAAATCAGCCCTCAAAACCTTAACCGGCAGAAAATATTTTTTTGAAAAAATCCCTAAGCCCCGGGGTCACAATTTCAGCAAAAATCTGACTTTTGGCAATTCACTCAAAAATGGTGCCAAAAGCTTGAAAATGCTCTCCTGAAAGGTTTGGCACTTGAAACAGAAAGCTTTTTATCACAGGACAAGAAATCAGCCCTCAAAAACTTAACCGGCAGAAAATATTTTTTTGAAAAAATCCCTAACCCCCGGGGTCACAATTTCAGCAAAAATCTGACTTTTGGCAATTCACTCCAAAATGGTGCCAAAAGGTTGAAAATTCTCCCCTGAAAGCTTTGGCGATGGAAACAGAAGGCTTTTTATCACAGGACAAGAAATCAGCCCTAAAAACCATAACCGGCAGAAAATATTTTTTTGAAAAAATCCCTAAGCCCCGGGGTCACCATTTCAGCAAAAATCTGACTTTTGGCAATTCACTCGAAAATGGTGCCAAAAGCTTGAACATGCTCTCCTGAAAGGTTTGGCACTTGAAACAGAAAGCTTTTTTATCACAGGACAAGAAATCAGCCCTCAAAAACCTAACCGGCAGAAAATATTTTTTTGAAAAAATCCCTAAGCCCCGGGGTCACAATTTCAGCAAAAATCTGACTTTTGGCAATTCTCTCAAAAATGGTGCCAAAAGCTTGAAAATGCTCTCCTAAAAGGTTTGGCAATCAAAACAGAAGGCTTTTTATCACAGGACAAGAAATCAGCCCTCAAAAACTTAACCGGCAGAAAATATTTTTTTGAAAAAATCCCTAAGCCCCGGGGTCACAATTTCAGCAAAAATCTGACTTTTGGCAATTCACTCAAAAATGGTGCCAAAAGCTAGAAAATGCTCTCCTGAAAGGTTTGGCACCCGAAACAGAAGGCTTTTTATCACAGGACAAGAAATCAGCACTCAAAAACTTAACTGGCAGAAAGAATTTTTTTGAAAAAATCCCTAAGCCCCGGGGTCACAATTTCAGCCAAAATCTGACTTTTGGCAATTCACTCAAAAATGGTGACAAAAGCTTGAAAATGCTCTTCTGAAAGGTTAGGCACTCGAAACAGAAGGCTTTTTGTCACAGGACAAGAAATCAGCCCTCAAAAACTTGACCGGCATAAAATATTTTTTTGAAAAAATCCCTAAGCCCCGGGCTCACAATTTCAGCAAAAATCTGACTTTTGGCAATTCACTCAAAAATGGTGCCAAAAGCAGGAAATGCTCCCCTGAAAGGTTTGGCACTCGAAACAGAAGTCTTTTTATCAAAGGAAAATAAATCAGCGCTCAGAAACCTAACCGGCAGAAAATATTTTTTTGAAAAAATCCCTAAGCCCCGGGTTCACAATTTCAGCCAAAATCTGACTTTTGGCAATTCACTCAAAAATGGTGCCAAAAGCTTGAAAATGCTCTCCTGAAATTTTTGGCACTCAAAACAGAAGGATTTTTATCACAGGACAAGAAATCAGCCCTCAAATACTTAACCGGCAGAAAATATTTTTTTGAAAAAATCCCTAACCCCCAGGGTCACAATTTCAGCAAAAATCTGACTTTTGGCAATTCACTCAAAAATGGTGCCAGAAGCTTGAAAATGCTCTCCTGAAAGGTTTGGCACTCGAAACAGAAGGCTTTTTATCACAGGACAAGAAATCAGCCCTCAAAACCTTAACCGGCAGAAAATATTTTTTTGAAAAAATCCCTAAGCCCCGGGGTCACCATTTCAGCAAAAATCTGACTTTTGGCAATTCACTCAAAAATGGTGCCAAAAGCTTGAAAATGCTCTCCTGAAAGGTTTGGCACTCAAAACAGAAGGCTTTTTATCACAGGACAAGAAATCAGCCCTCAAAAACTTAACCGGCAGAAAATATTTTTTTGAAAAAATCCCTAAGCCCCGGGGGTCACAATTTCAGCAAAAATCTGACTTTTGGCAATTCACTCCAAAATGGTGCCAAAAGCTTGAAAATGCTCTCCTGAAAGGTTTGGCACTCGAAACAGAAGGCTTTTTATCACAGGACAAGAAATCAGCCCTCAAAAACTTAACCGGCAGAAAATATTTTTTTGAAAAAATCCCTAAGCCCCGGGGTCACAATTTCAGCAAAAATCTGACTTTTGGCAATTCACTCCAAAATGGTGCCAGAAGCTTGAAAATGCTCTCCTGAAAGGTTTGGCACTCGAAACAGAAGGCTTTTTATCACAGGACAAGAAATCAGCCCTCAAAACCTTAACCGGCAGAAAATATTTTTTTGAAAAAATCCCTAAGCCCCGGGGTCACAATTTCAGCAAAAATCTGACTTTTGGCAATTCACTCAAAAATGGTGCCAAAAGCTTGAAAATGCTCTCCTGAAAGGTTTGGCACTTGAAACAGAAAGCTTTTTATCACAGGACAAGAAATCAGCCCTCAAAAACTTAACCGGCAGAAAATATTTTTTTGAAAAAATCCCTAACCCCCGGGGTCACAATTTCAGCAAAAATCTGACTTTTGGCAATTCACTCAAAAATGGTGCCAGAAGCTTGAAAATGCTCTCCTGAAAGGTTTGGCACTCGAAAGAGAAGGCTTTTTATCACAGGACAAGAAATCAGCCCTCAAAAACTTAACCGGCAGAAAATATTTTTTTGAAAAACTCCCTAAGCCCCGGGGTCACAATTTCAGCAAAAATCTGACTTTTGGCAATTCACTCCAAAATGGTGCCAAAAGGTTGAAAATTCTCCCCTGAAAGCTTTGGCGATGGAAACAGAAGGCTTTTTATCACAGGACAAGAAATCAGCCCTAAAAACCATAACCGGCAGAAAATATTTTTTTGAAAAAATCCCTAAGCCCCGGGGTCACCATTTCAGCAAAAATCTGACTTTTGGCAATTCACTCGAAAATGGTGCCAAAAGCTTGAACATGCTCTCCTGAAAGGTTTGGCACTTGAAACAGAAAGCTTTTTTATCACAGGACAAGAAATCAGCCCTCAAAAACCTAACCGGCAGAAATATTTTTTGAAAAAATCCCTAAGCCCCGGGGTCACAATTTCAGCAAAAATCTGACTTTTGGCAATTCTCTCAAAAATGGTGCCAAAAGCTTGAAAATGCTCTCCTAAAAGGTTTGGCAATCAAAACAGAAGGCTTTTTATCACAGGACAAGAAATCAGCCCTCAAAAACTTAACCGGCAGAAAATATTTTTTTGAAAAAATCCCTAAGCCCCGGGGTCACAATTTCAGCCAAAATCTGACTTTTGGCAATTCACTCAAAAATGGTGCCAAAAGCTAGAAAATGCTCTCCTGAAAGGTTTGGCACCCGAAACAGAAGGCTTTTTATCACAGGACAAGAAATCAGCACTCAAAAACTTAACTGGCAGAAAGAATTTTTTTGAAAAAATCCCTAAGCCCCGGGGTCACAATTTCAGCCAAAATCTGACTTTTGGCAATTCACTCAAAAATGGTGACAAAAGCTTGAAAATGCTCTTCTGAAAGGTTAGGCACTCGAAACAGAAGGCTTTTTGTCACAGGACAAGAAATCAGCCCTCAAAAACTTGACCGGCATAAAATATTTTTTTGAAAAAATCCCTAAGCCCCGGGCTCACAAATTCAGCAAAAATCTGACTTTTGGCAATTCACTCAAAAATGGTGCCAAAAGCAGGAAATGCTCCCCTGAAAGGTTTGGCACTCGAAACAGAAGTCTTTTTATCAAAGGAAAATAAATCAGCCCTCAGAAACCTAACCGGCAGAAAATATTTTTTTGAAAAAATCCCTAAGCCCCGGGTTCACAATTTCAGCCAAAATCTGACTTTTGGCAATTCACTCAAAAATGGTGCCAAAAGCTTGAAAATGCTCTCCTGAAATTTTTGGCACTCAAAACAGAAGGATTTTTATCACAGGACAAGAAATCAGCCCTCAAATACTTAACCGGCAGAAAATATTTTTTTGAAAAAATCCCTAAGCCCCGGGCTCACAATTTCATCAAAAATCTGACTTTTGGCAATTCACTCAAAAATGGTGCCAAAAGCAGGAAATACTCCCCTGAAAGGTTTGGCACTCGAAACAGAAGTCTTTTTATCAAAGGAAAATAAATCAGCCCTCAGAAACCTAACCGGCAGAAAATATTTTTTTGAAAAAATCCCTAAGCCCCGGGGTCACAATTTCAGCCAAAATCTGACTTTTGGCAATTCACTCAAAAAAGGTGCCAAAAGCTTGAAAATGCTATCCTGAAATTATTGGCACTCAAAACAGAAGGATTTTTATCACAGGACAAGAAATCAGCCCTCAAAAACTTAACCGGCAGAAAATATTTTTTTGAAAAAATCCCTAAGCCCCGGGCTCACAATTTCATCAAAAATCTGACTTTTGGCAATTCACTCAAAAATGGTGCCAAAAGCAGGAAATGCTCCCCTGAAAGGTGTGGCACTCGAAACAGGTCTTTTTATCAAAGGAAAATAAATCAGCCCTCAGAAACGTAACCGGCAGAAAATATTTTTTTGAAAAAATCCCTAAGCCACAATTTCAGCCAAAATCTGACTTTGGGCAATTCACTCAAAAATGGTGCCAGCCGGTTGCAAATGCTCCCCTGAAAGCTTTGGCGATGGAAACAGAAGGCTTTTTATCACAGCACAAGAAATCAGCCCTCAAAAACTTGACCGGCAGAAAATATTTTTTTGAAAAAATCCCTAAGCCCCGGGGTCCCAATTTCAGCAAAAATCTGACTTTTGGCAATTCACTCAAAAATGGTGCCAAAAGCTTGAAAATGCTCTTCTGAAAGGTTAGGCACTCGAAACAGAAGGCTTTTTGTCACAGGAACAAGAAATCAGCCCTCAAAAACTTGACCGGCAGAAAATATTTTTTGAAAAAATCCCTAAGCCCTGGGGTCACAATTTCAACAAAAATCTGACTTTTGGCAATTCACTCAAAATGGTGCCAAAAGCTTGAAAATGCTCACTGAAAGCTTTGGCGATGGAAACAGAAGGCTTTTTATCACAGGACAAGAAATCAGCCCTCAAAAACTTAACCGTTAGAAAATATTTTTTTGAAAAAATCCCTAAGCCCCGGGGTCACAATTTCAGCAATAATCTGACTTTTGGCATTTCACTCAAAAATGGTGCCAAAAGCTTGAAAATGCTCTTCTGAAATGTTTGGCACTCAAAACAGAAGGCTTTTTATCACAGGACAAGAAATCAGCCCTTAAAAACTTAACCGGCAGAAAATATTTTTTGAAAAAATCCCTAAGCCCCGGGGTCACAATTTCAACAAAAATCTGACTTTTGGCAATTCACTCAAAAATGGTGCCAAAAGCTTGAAAATGCTCCCCTGAAAGGTTTGGCACTCGAAACAGGTCTTTTTATCAAAGGAAAATAAATCAGCCCTCAGAAACCTAACCGGCAGAAAATATTTTTTTGAAAAAATCACTAAGCCCCGGGGTCACAATTTCAGCAAAAATCTGACTTTTGGCAATTCACTCAAAAATGGTGCCAGCCGGTTGCAAATGCTCCCCTGAAAGCTTTGGCGATGGAAACAGAAGGCTTTTTATCACAGCACAAGAAATCAGCCCTCAAAAACTTAACCGGCAGAAAATATTTTTTTGAAAAAATCCCTAAACCCCGGGGTCACAATTTCAACAAAAATCTGACTTTTGGCAATTCACTCAGAAATGGTGCCAAAAGCTTGAAAATGCTCTTCTGAAAGGTTAGGCACTCGAAACAGAAGGCTTTTTGTCACAGGACAAGAAATCAGCCCTCAAAAACTTGACCGGCAGAAAATATTTTTTTGTAAAAATCCCTAAGCCCCGGGGTCACAATTTCAGCCAAAATCTGACTTTTGCCAATTCACTCAAAAATGGTGCCAGAAGCTTGAAAATGCTCTTCTGAAAGGTTAGGCACTCGAAACAGAAGGCTTTTTGTCACAGGACAAGAAATCAGCCCTCAAAAATGTGACCGGCAGAAAATATTTTTTTGAAAAAAATCCCAAGCCCCGGGGTCACAATTTCAGCAATAATCTGACTTTTGGCAATTCTCTCAAAAATGGTGCCAAAAGCTTGAAAATGCTCTCCTAAAAGGTTTGGCAATCAAAACAGAAGGCTTTTTATCACAGGACAAGAAATCAGCACTCAAAAACTTAACTGGCAGAAAGAATTTTTTTGAAAAAATCCCTAAGCCCCGGGGTCACAATTTCAGCAAAATCTGACTTTTGGCAATTCACTCAAAAATGGTGCCAAAAGCTTGAAAATGCTCTTCTGAAAGGTTAGGAACTCGAAACAGAAGGCTTTTTGTTACAGGACAAGAAATCAGCCCTCAAAAACTTGACCGGCAGAAAATATTTTTTTGAAAAAATCCCTAAGCCCCGGGGTCACAATTTCAGCAATAATCTGACTTTTGGCAATTCTCTCAAAAATGGTGCCAAAAGCTTGAAAATGCTCTCCTACAAGGTTTGGCAATCAAAACAGAAGGCTTTTTATCACAGGACAAGAAATCAGCCCTCAAAAACTTAACCGGCAGAAAATATTTTTTTGAAAAAATCCCTAAGCCCCGGGGTCACAATTTCAGCAAAAATCTGACTTTTGGCAATTCACTCAAAAATGGTGCCAAAAGCTTGAAAATGCTCCCCTGAAAGGTTTGGCACTCGAAACAGGTCTTTTTATCAAAGGAAAATAAATCAGCCCTCAGAAACCTAACCGGCAGAAAATATTTTTTTGAAAAAATCACTAAGCCCCGGGGTCACAATTTCAGCAAAAATCTGACTTTTGGCAATTCACTCAAAAATGGTGCCAGCCGGTTGCAAATGCTCCCCTGAAAGCTTTGGCGATGGAAACAGAAGGCTTTTTATCACAGCACAAGAAATCAGCCCTCAAAAACCTGACCGGCAGAAAATATTTTTTTGAAAAAATCCCTAAGCCCCGGGGTCACAATTTCAGCAATAATCTGACTTTTGGCAATTCACTCAAAAATGGTGCCAAAAGCTTGAAAATGCTCTTCTGAAAGGTTAGGAACTCGAAACAGAAGGCTTTTTGTTACAGGACATGAAATCAGCCCTCAAAAACTTGACCGGCAGAAAATATTTTTTTGAAAAAATCCCTAAGCCCCGGGGTCACAATTTCAGCAATAATCTGACTTTTGGCAATTCTCTCAAAAATGGTGCCAAAAGCTTGAAAATGCTCTCCTAAAAGGTTTGGCAATCAAAACAGAAGGCTTTTTATCACAGGACAAGAAATCAGCCCTCAAAACCTTAACCGGCAGAAAACATTTTTTTTGAAAAAATCCCTAAGCCCCGGGGTCACAATTTCAGCAAAAATCTGACTTTTGGCAATTCACTCCAAAATGGTGCCAAAAGCTTGAAAATGCTCTCCTGAAAGGTTTGGCACTCGAAACAGAAGGCTTTTTATCACAGGACAAGAAATCAGCCCTCAAAACCTTAACCGGCAGAAAATATTTTTTTGAAAAAAATCCCTAAGCCCCGGGGTCACAATTTCAGCAAAATCTGACTTTTGGCAATTCACTCCAAAATGGTGCCAAAAGCTTGAAAATGCTCTCCTGAAAGGTTTGGCACTCAAAACAGAAGGCTTTTTATCACAGGACAAGAAATCAGCCCTAAAAACCATAACCGGCAGAAAATATTTTTTTGAAAAAATCCCTAAGCCCCAGGGTCACAATTTCAGCAAAAATCTGACTTTTGGCAATTCAATCCAAAATGGTGCCAGAAGCTTGAAAATGCTCTCCTGAAAGGTTTGGCACTCGAAACAGAAGGCTTTTTATCACAGGACAAGAAATCAGCCCTCAAAACCTTAACCGGCAGAAAATATTTTTTTGAAAAAATCCCTAAGCCCCGGGGGTCACAATTTCAGCAAAAAATCTGACTTTTGGCAATTCACTCAAAAATGGTGCCAACTGGTTGCAAATGCTCCCCTGAAAGGTTTGGCAATCGAAACAGAAGGCTTTTTATCACAGGACAAGAAATCAGCCCTCAAAACCTTAACCGGCAGAAAATATTTTTTTGAAAAAATCCCTAAGCCCCGGGGTCACAATTTCAGCAAAAATCTGACTTTTGGCAATTCACTCCAAAATGGTGCCAAAAGCTTGAAAATGCTCTCCTGAAAGGTTTGGCACTCGAAACAGAAGGCTTTTTATCACAGGACAAGAAATCAGCCCTCAAAACCTTAACCGGCAGACAATATTTTTTTGAAAAAATCCCTAAGCCCCGGGGTCACAATTTCAGCAAAAATCTGACTTTTGGCAATTCACTCAAAAATGGTGCCAAAAGCTTGAAAATGCTCTCCTGAAAGGTTTGGCACTCGAAACAGAAGGCTTTTTATCACAGGACAAGAAATCAGCCCTCAAAACCTTAACCGGCAGAAAATATTTTTTTGAAAAAATCCCTAAGCCCCGGGGTCACCATTTCAAGCAAAAATCTGACTTTTGGCAATTCAATCCAAAATGGTGCCAAAAGCTTGAAAATGCTCTCCTGAAAGGTTGGCACTCGAAACAGAAGGCTTTTTATCACAGGACAAGAAATCAGCCCTCAAAACTTAACCGGCAGAAAATATTTTTTTAAAAAAATCCCTAAGCCCCGGGGGTCACAATTTCAGCAAAAATCTGACTTTTGGCAATTCACTCCAAAATGGTGCAAAGCTTGAAAATGCTCTCCTGAAAGGTTTGGCACTCGAAACAGAAGGCTTTTTATCACAGGACAAGAAATCAGCCCTCAAAAACTTAACCGGCAGAAAATATTTTTTTGAAAAAATCCCTAACCCCCAGGGTCACAATTTCAGCAAAAATCTGACTTTTGGCAATTCACTCAAAAATGGTGCCAGAAGCTTGAAAATGCTCTCCTGAAAGGTTTGGCACTCGAAACAGAAGGCTTTTTATCACAGGACAAGAAATCAGCCCTCAAACCTTAACCGGCAGAAAATATTTTTTTGAAAAAATCCCTAGGCCCCGGGGTCACCATTTCAGCAAAAATCTGACTTTTGGCAATTCACTCAAAAATGGTGCCAAAAGCTTGAAAATGCTCTCCTGAAAGGTTTGGCACTCAAAACAGAAGGCTTTTTATCACAGGACAAGAAATCAGCCCTCAAAAACTTAACCGGCAGAAAATATTTTTTTGAAAAAATCCCTAAGCCCCGGGGGTCACAATTTCAGCAAAAATCTGACTTTTGGCAATTCACTCCAAAATGGTGCCAAAAGCTTGAAAATGCTCTCCTGAAAGGTTTGGCACTCGAAACAGAAGGCTTTTTATCACAGGACAAGAAATCAGCCCTCAAAAACTTAACCGGCAGAAAATATTTTTTTGAAAAAATCCCTAAGCCCCGGGGTCACAATTTCAGCAAAAATCTGACTTTTGGCAATTCACTCCAAAATGGTGCCAGAAGCTTGAAAATGCTCTCCTGAAAGTTTTGGCACTCGAAACAGAAGGCTTTTTATCACAGGACAAGAAATCAGCCCTCAAAACCTTAACCGGCAGAAAATATTTTTTTGAAAAAATCCCTAAGCCCCGGGGTCACAATTTCAGCAAAAATCTGACTTTTGGCAATTCACTCAAAAATGGTGCCAAAAGCTTGAAAATGCTCTCCTGAAAGGTTTGGCACTTGAAACAGAAAGCTTTTTATCACAGGACAAGAAATCAGCCCTCAAAAACTTAACCGGCAGAAAATATTTTTTTGAAAAAATCCCTAACCCCCGGGGTCACAATTTCAGCAAAAATCTGACTTTTGGCAATTCACTCAAAAATGGTGCCAGAAGCTTGAAAATGCTCTCCTGAAAGGTTTGGCACTCGAAAGAGAAGGCTTTTTATCACAGGACAAGAAATCAGCCCTCAAAAACTTAACCGGCAGAAAATATTTTTTTGAAAAAATCCCTAAGCCCCGGGGTCACAATTTCAGCAAAAATCTGACTTTTGGCAATTCACTCCAAAATGGTGCCAAAAGGTTGAAAATTCTCCCCTGAAAGCTTTGGCGATGGAAACAGAAGGCTTTTTATCACAGGACAAGAAATCAGCCCTAAAAACCATAACCGGCAGAAAATATTTTTTTGAAAAAATCCCTAAGCCCCGGGGTCACCATTTCAGCAAAAATCTGACTTTTGGCAATTCACTCGAAAATGGTGCCAAAAGCTTGAACATGCTCTCCTGAAAGGTTTGGCACTTGAAACAGAAAGCTTTTTATCACAGGACAAGAAATCAGCCCTCAAAAACCTAACCGGCAGAAAATATTTTTTTGAAAAAATCCCTAAGCCCCGGGGTCACAATTTCAGCAAAAATCTGACTTTTGGCAATTCTCTCAAAAATGGTGCCAAAAGCTTGAAAATGCTCTCCTAAAAGGTTTGGCAATCAAAACAGAAGGCTTTTTATCACAGGACAAGAAATCAGCCCTCAAAAACTTAACCGGCAGAAAATATTTTTTTGAAAAAATCCCTAAGCCCCGGGGTCACAATTTCAGCAAAAATCTGACTTTTGGCAATTCACTCAAAAATGGTGCCAAAAGCTAGAAAATGCTCTCCTGAAAGGTTTGGCACCCGAAACAGAAGGCTTTTTATCACAGGACAAGAAATCAGCACTCAAAAACTTAACTGGCAGAAAGAATTTTTTTGAAAAAATCCCTAAGCCCCGGGGTCACAATTTCAGCCAAAATCTGACTTTTGGCAATTCACTAAAAAATGGTGACAAAAGCTTGAAAATGCTCTTCTGAAAGGTTAGGCACTCGAAACAGAAGGCTTTTTGTCACAGGACAAGAAATCAGCCCTCAAAAACTTGACCGGCATAAAATATTTTTTTGAAAAAATCCCTAAGCCCCGGGCTCACAATTTCAGCAAAAATCTGACTTTTGGCAATTCACTCAAAAATGGTGCCAAAAGCAGGAAATGCTCCCCTGAAAGGTTTGGCACTCGAAACAGAAGTCTTTTTATCAAAGGAAAATAAATCAGCCCTCAGAAACCTAACCGGCAGAAAATATTTTTTTGAAAAAATCCCTAAGCCCCGGGTTCACAATTTCAGCCAAAATCTGACTTTTGGCAATTCACTCAAAAATGGTGCCAAAAGCTTGAAAATGCTCTCCTGAAATTTTTGGCACTCAAAACAGAAGGATTTTTATCACAGGACAAGAAATCAGCCCTCAAATACTTAACCGGCAGAAAATATTTTTTTGAAAAAATCCCTAAGCCCCGGGCTCACAATTTCATCAAAAATCTGACTTTTGGCAATTCACTCAAAAATGGTGCCAAAAGCAGGAAATACTCCCCTGAAAGGTTTGGCACTCGAAACAGAAGTCTTTTTATCAAAGGAAAATAAATCAGCCCTCAGAAACCTAACCGGCAGAAAATATTTTTTTGAAAAAATCCCTAAGCCCCGGGGTCACAATTTCAGCCAAAATCTGACTTTTGGCAATTCACTCAAAAAAGGTGCCAAAAGCTTGAAAATGCTATCCTGAAATTATTGGCACTCAAAACAGAAGGATTTTTATCACAGGACAAGAAATCAGCCCTCAAAAACTTAACCGGCAGAAAATATTTTTTTGAAAAAATCCCTAAGCCCCGGGCTTACAATTTCAGCAAAAATCTGACTTTTGGCAATTCACTCAAAAATGGTGCCAAAAGCAGGAAATGCTCCCCTGAAAGGTGTGGCACTCGAAACAGGTCTTTTTATCAAAGGAAAATAAATCAGCCCTCAGAAACGTAACCGGCAGAAAATATTTTTTTGAAAAAATCCCTAAGCCACAATTTCAGCCAAAATCTGACTTTGGGCAATTCACTCAAAAATGGTGCCAGCCGGTTGCAAATGCTCCCCTGAAAGCTTTGGCGATGGAAACAGAAGGCTTTTTATCACAGCACAAGAAATCAGCCCTCAAAAACTTGACCGGCAGAAAATATTTTTTTGAAAAAATCCCTAAGCCCCGGGGTCCCAATTTCAGTAAAAATCTGACTTTTGGCAATTCACTCAAAAATGGTGCCAAAAGCTTGAAAATGCTCTTCTGAAAGGTTAGGCACTCGAAACAGAAGGCTTTTTGTCACAGGACAAGAAATCAGCCCTCAAAAACTTGACCGGCAGAAAATATTTTTTTGAAAAAATCCCTAAGCCCTGGGGTCACAATTTCAACAAAAATCTGACTTTTGGCAATTCACTCAAAAATGGTGCCAAAAGCTTGAAAATGCTCACTGAAAGCTTTGGCGATGGAAACAGAAGGCTTTTTATCACAGGACAAGAAATCAGCCCTCAAAAACTTAACCGGTAGAAAATATTTTTTTGAAAAAATCCCTAAGCCCCGGGGTCACAATTTCAGCAATAATCTGACTTTTGGCATTTCACTCAAAAATGGTGCCAAAAGCTTGAAAATGCTCTTCTGAAATGTTTGGCACTCAAAACAGAAGGCTTTTTATCACAGGACAAGAAATCAGCCCTTAAAAACTTAACCGGCAGAAAATATTTTTTTGAAAAAATCCCTAAGCCCCGGGGTCACAATTTCAACAAAAATCTGACTTTTGGCAATTCACTCAAAAATGGTGCCAAAAGCTTGAAAATGCTCCCCTGAAAGGTTTGGCACTCGAAACAGGTCTTTTTATCAAAGGAAAATAAATCAGCCCTCAGAAACCTAACCGGCAGAAAAAATTTTTTTGAAAAAATCACTAAGCCCCGGGGTCACAATTTCAGCAAAAATCTGACTTTTGGCAATTCACTCAAAAATGGTGCCAGCCGGTTGCAAATGCTCCCCTGAAAGCTTTGGCGATGGAAACAGAAGGCTTTTTATCACAGCACAAGAAATCAGCCCTCAAAAACTTAACCGGCAGAAAATATTTTTTTGAAAAAATCCCTAAACCCCGGGGTCACAATTTCAACAAAAATCTGACTTTTGGCAATTCACTCAGAAATGGTGCCAAAAGCTTGAAAATGCTCTTCTGAAAGGTTAGGCACTCGAAACAGAAGGCTTTTTGTCACAGGACAAGAAATCAGCCCTCAAAAACTTGACCGGCAGAAAATATTTTTTTGTAAAAATCCCTAAGCCCCGGGGTCACAATTTCAGCCAAAATCTGACTTTTGCCAATTCACTCAAAAATGGTGCCAGAAGCTTGAAAATGCTCTCCTAAAAGGTTTGGCAATCAAAACAGAAGGCTTTTTATCACAGGACAAGAAATCAGCCCTCAAAAACTTAACCGGCAGAAAATATTTTTTTGAAAAAATCCCTAAGCCCCGGGGTCACAATTTCAGCAAAAATCTGACTTTTGGCAATTCACTCAAAAATGGTGCCAAAAGCTAGAAAATGCTCTCCTGAAAGGTTTGGCACCCGAAACAGAAGGCTTTTTATCACAGGACAAGAAATCAGCCCTCAAAAACTTAACTGGCAGAAAGTATTTTTTTGAAAAAATCCCTAAGCCCCGGGGTCACAATTTCAGCCAAAATCTGACTTTTGGCAATTCACTCAAAAATGGTGACAAAAGCTTGAAAATGCTCTTCTGAAAGGTTAGACACTCGAAACAGAAGGCTTTTTGTCACAGGACAAGAAATCAGCCCTCAAAAACTTGACCGGCAGAAAATATTTTTTGGAAAAAATCCCTAAACCCCGGGGTCACAATTTCAACAAAAATCTGACTTTTGGCACTTCACTCAGAAATGGTGCCAAAAGCTTGAAAATGCTCTTCTGAAAGGTTAGGCACTCGAAACAGAAGGCTTTTTGTCACAGGACAAGAAATCAGCCCTCAAAAACTTGACCGGCAGAAAATATTTTTTTGAAAAAATCCCTAAGCCCCGGGGTCACAATTTCAGCCAAAATCTGACTTTTGGCAATTCACTCAAAAATGGTGCCAGAAGCTTGAAAATGCTCTTCTGAAAGGTTAGGCACTCGAAACAGAAGGCTTTTTGTCACAGGACAAGAAATCAGCCCTCAAAAACTTAACCGGCAGAAAATATTTTTTTGAAAAAAATCCCCAAGCCCCGGGGTCACAATTTCAGCAATAATCTGACTTTTGGCAATTCTCTCAAAAATGGTGCCAAAAGCTTGAAAATGCTCTCCTAAAAGGTTTGGCAATCAAAACAGAAGGCTTTTTATCACAGGACAAGAAATCAGCACTCAAAAACTTAACTGGCAGAAAGAATTTTTTTGAAAAAATCCCTAAGCCCCGGGGTCACAATTTCAGCAATAATCTGACTTTTGGCAATTCTCTCAAAAATGGTGCCAAAAGCTTGAAAATGCTCTCCTAAAAGGTTTGGCAATCAAAACAGAAGGCTTTTTATCACAGGACAAGAAATCAGCCCTCAAAAACTTAACCGGCAGAAAATATTTTTTTGAAAAAATCCCTAAGCCCCGGGGTCACAATTTCAACAAAAATCTGACTTTTGGCAATTCACTCAAAAATGGTGCCAAAAGCTTGAAAATGCTCCCCTGAAAGGTTTGGCACTCGAAACAGGTCTTTTTATCAAAGGAAAATAAATCAGCCCTCAGAAACCTAACCGGCAGAAAATATTTTTTTGAAAAAATCACTAAGCCCCGGGGTCACAATTTCAGCAAAAATCTGACTTTTGGCAATTCACTCAAAAATGGTGCCAGCCGGTTGCAAATGCTCCCCTGAAAGCTTTGGCGATGGAAACAGAAGGCTTTTTATCACAGCACAAGAAATCAGCCCTCAAAAACTTAACCGGCAGAAAATATTTTTTTGAAAAAATCCCTAAGCCCCGGGGTCACAATTTCAGCAATAATCTGACTTTTGGCAATTCACTCAAAAATGGTGCCAAAAGCTTGAGAATGCTCTTCTGAAAGGTTAGGAACTCGAAACAGAAGGCTTTTTGTTACAGGACATGAAATCAGCCCTCAAAAACTTGACCGGCAGAAAATATTTTTTTGAAAAAATCCCTAAGCCCCGGGGTCACAATTTCAGCAATAATCTGACTTTTGGCAATTCTCTCAAAAATGGTGCCAAAAGCTTGAAAATGCTCTCCTAAAAGGTTTGGCAATCAAAACAGAAGGCTTTTTATCACAGGACAAGAAATCAGCCCTCAAAAACTTAACCGGCAGAAAATATTTTTTTGAAAAAATCCCTAAGCCTTGGGGTCACAATTTCAGCAAAAATCTGACTTTTGGCAATTCACTCAAAAATGGTGCCAAAAGCTAGAAAATGCTCTCCTGAAAGGTTTGGCACCCAAAACAGAAGGCTTTTTATCACAGGACAAGAAATCATCACTCAAAAACTTAACTGGCAGAAAGTATTTTTTTGAAAAAATCCCTAAGCCCCGGGGTCACAATTTCAGCCAAAATCTGACTTTTGGCAATTCACTCAAAAATGGTGACAAAAGCTTGAAAATGCTCTTCTGAAAGGTTAGACACTCGAAACAGAAGGCTTTTTGTTACAGGACATGAAATCAGCCCTCAAAAACTTGACCGGCAGAAAATATTTTTTTGAAAAAATCCCTAAGCCCCGGGGTCACAATTTCAGCAATAATCTGACTTTTGGCAATTCTCTCAAAAATGGTGCCAAAAGCTTGAAAATGCTCTCCTAAAAGGTTTGGCAATCAAAACAGAAGGCTTTTTATCACAGGACAAGAAATCAGCCCTCAAAAACTTAACCGGCAGAAAATATTTTTTTGAAAAAATCCCTAAGCCCCGGGGTCACAATTTCAACAAAAATCTGACTTTTGGCAATTCACTCAAAAATGGTGCCAAAAGCTTGAAAATGCTCCCCTGAAAGGTTTGGCACTCGAAACAGGTCTTTTTATCAAAGGAAAATAAATCAGCCCTGAGAAACCTAACCGGCAGAAAATATTTTTTTGAAAAAATCCCTAAGCCCCGGGGTCACAATTTCAGCAATAATCTGACTTTTGGCATTTCACTCAAAAATGGTGCCAAAAGCTTGAAAATGCTCTTCTGAAATGTTTGGCACTCAAAACAGAAGGCTTTTTATCACAGGACAAGAAATCAGCCCTCAAAAACTTGACCGGCAGAAAATATTTTTTTGAAAAAATCCCTAAGCCCCGGGGTCACAATTTCAGCCAAAATCTGACTTTTGGCAATTGACTCAAAAATGGTGCCAGAAGCTTGAAAATGCTCTTCTGAATGGTTAGGCACTCGAAACAGAAGGCTTTTTGTCACAGGACAAGAAATCAGCCCTCAAAAATGTGACCGGCAGAAAATATTTTTTTGAAAAAAATCCCCAAGCCCCGGGGTCACAATTTCAGCAATAATCTGACTTTTGGCAATTCTCTCAAAAATGGTGCCAAAAGTTTGAAAATGCTCTTCTGAAAGGTTAGGAACTCGAAGCAGAAGGCTTTTTGTTACAGGACATGAAATCAGCCCTCAAAAACTTGACCGGCAGAAAATATTTTTTTGAAAAAATCCCTAAGCCCCGGGGTTACAATTTCAGCAATAATCTGACTTTTGGCAATTCTCTCAAAAATGGTGCCAAAAGCTTGAAAATGCTCTCCTAAAAGGTTTGGCAATCAAAACAGAAGGCTTTTTATCACAGGACAAGAAATCAGCCCTCAAAAACTTAACCGGCAGAAAATATTTTTTTGAAAAAATCCCTAAGCCCCGGGGTCACAATTTCAACAAAAATCTGACTTTTGGCAATTCACTCAAAAATGGTGCCAAAAGCTTGAAAATGCTCCCCTGAAAGGTTTGGCACTCGAAACAGGTCTTTTTATCAAAGGAAAATAAATCAGCCCTCAGAAACCTAACCGGCAGAAAATATTTTTTTGAAAAAATCACTAAGCCCCGGGGTCACAATTTCAGCAAAAATCTGACTTTTGGCAATTCACTCAAAAATGGTGCCAGCCGGTTGCAAATGCTCCCCTGAAAGCTTTGGCGATGGAAACAGAAGGCTTTTTATCACAGCACAAGAAATCAGCCCTCAAAAACTTAACCGGCAGAAAATATTTTTTTGAAAAAATCCCTAAGCCCCGGGGTCACAATTTCAGCAAAAATCTGACTTTTGGCAATTCACTCAAAAATGGTGCCAAAAGCTTGAAAATGCTCTTCTGAAAGGTTAGGCACTCGAAACAGAAGGCTTTTTGTCACAGGACAAGAAATCAGCCCTCAAAAACTTGACCGGCAGAAAATATTTTTTTTGAAAAAATCCCTAAGCCCCGGGGTCACAATTTCAGCCAAAATCTGACTTTTGGCAATTGACTCAAAAATGGTGCCAGAAGCTTGAAAATGCTCTTCTGAAAGGTTAGGCACTCGAAACAGAAGGCTTTTTGTCACAGGACAAGAAATCAGCCCTCAAAAATGTGACCGGCAGAAAATATTTTTTTGAAAAAAATCCCCAAGCCCCGTGGTCACAATTTCAGCAATAATCTGACTTTTGGCAATTCTCTCAAAAATGGTGCCAAAAGTTTGAAAATGCTCTCCTAAAAGGTTTGGCAATCAAAACAGAAGACTTTTTATCACAGGACAAGAAATCAGCCCTCAAAAACTTAACCGGCAGAAAATATTTTTTTGAAAAAATCCCTAAGTCCCGGGGTCACAATTTCAGCAAAAATCTGACTTTTGGCAATTCACTCAAAAATGGTGCCAAAAGCTTGAAAATGCTCTTCTGAAAGGTTAGGAACTCGAAACAGAAGGCTTTTTGTTACAGGACATGAAATCAGCCCTCAAAAACTTGACCGGCAGAAAATATTTTTTTGAAAAAATCCCTAAGCCCCGGGGTCACAATTTCAGCAATAATCTGACTTTTGGCAATTCATCCAAAAATGGTGCCAAAAGCTTGAAAATGCTCTCCTAAAAGGTTTGGCAATCAAAACAGAAGGCTTTTTATCACAGGACAAGAAATCAGCCCTCAAAAACTTAACCGGCAGAAAATATTTTTTTGAAAAAATCCCTAAGCCCCGGGGTCACAATTTCAACAAAAATCTGACTTTTGGCAATTCACTCAAAAATGGTGCCAAAAGCTTGAAAATGCTCCCCTGAAAGGTTTGGCACTCGAAACAGGTCTTTTTATCAAAGGAAAATAAATCAGCCCTCAGAAACCTAACCGGCAGAAAATATTTTTTTGAAAAAATCACTAAGCCCCGGGGTCACAATTTCAGCAAAAATCTGACTTTTGGCAATTCACTCAAAAATGGTGCCAGCCGGTTGCAAATGCTCCCCTGAAAGCTTTGGCGATGGAAACAGAAGGCTTTTTATCACAGCACAAGAAATCAGCCCTCAAAAACTTAACCGGCAGAAAATATTTTTTTGAAAAAATCCCTAAGCCCCGGGGTCACAATTTCAGCAAAAATCTGACTTTTGGCAATTCACTCAAAAATGGTGCCAAAAGCTTGAAAATGCTCTTCTGAAAGGTTAGGCACTCGAAACAGAAGGCTTTTTGTCACAGGACAAGAAATCAGCCCTCAAAAACTTGACCGGCAGAAAATATTTTTTTTGAAAAAATCCCTAAGCCCCGGGGTCACAATTTCAGCCAAAATCTGACTTTTGGCAATTGACTCAAAAATGGTGCCAGAAGCTTGAAAATGCTCTTCTGAAAGGTTAGGCACTCGAAACAGAAGGCTTTTTGTCACAGGACAAGAAATCAGCCCTCAAAAATGTGACCGGCAGAAAATATTTTTTTGAAAAAAATCCCCAAGCCCCGTGGTCACAATTTCAGCAATAATCTGACTTTTGGCAATTCTCTCAAAAATGGTGCCAAAAGTTTGAAAATGCTCTCCTAAAAGGTTTGGCAATCAAAACAGAAGACTTTTTATCACAGGACAAGAAATCAGCCCTCAAAAACTTAACCGGCAGAAAATATTTTTTTGAAAAAATCCCTAAGTCCCGGGGTCACAATTTCAGCAAAAATCTGACTTTTGGCAATTCACTCAAAAATGGTGCCAAAAGCTTGAAAATGCTCTTCTGAAAGGTTAGGAACTCGAAACAGAAGGCTTTTTGTTACAGGACATGAAATCAGCCCTCAAAAACTTGACCGGCAGAAAATATTTTTTTGAAAAAATCCCTAAGCCCCGGGGTCACAATTTCAGCAATAATCTGACTTTTGGCAATTCATCCAAAAATGGTGCCAAAAGCTTGAAAATGCTCTCCTAAAAGGTTTGGCAATCAAAACAGAAGGCTTTTTATCACAGGACAAGAAATCAGCCCTCAAAAACTTAACCGGCAGAAAATATTTTTTTGAAAAAATCCCTAAGCCCCGGGGTCACAATTTCAGCAAAAATCTGACTTTTGGCAATTCACTCAAAAATGGTGCCAAAAGCTAGAAAATGCTCTTCTGAAAGGTTAGGAACTCGAAACAGAAGGCTTTTTGTTACAGGACATGAAATCAGCCCTCAAAAACTTGACCGGCAGAAAATATTTTTTTGAAAAAATCCCTAAGCCCCGGGGTCACAATTTCAGCAATAATCTGACTTTTGGCAATTCATCCAAAAATGGTGCCAAAAGCTTGAAAATGCTCTCCTAAAAGGTTTGGCAATCAAAACAGAAGGCTTTTTATCACAGGACAAGAAATCAGCCCTCAAAAACTTAACCGGCAGAAAATATTTTTTTGAAAAAATCCCTAAGCCCCGGGGTCACAATTTCAGCAAAAATCTGACTTTTGGCAATTCACTCAAAAATGGTGCCAAAAGCTAGAAAATGCTCTCCTGAAAGGTTTGGCACCCGAAACAGAAGGCTTTTTATCACAGGACAAGAAATCAGCACTCAAAAACTTAACTGGCAGAAAGTATTTTTTTGAAAAAATCCCTAAGCCCCGGGGTCACAATTTCAGCAAAAATCTGACTTTTGGCAATTCACTCAAAAATGGTGCCAAAAGCTTGAAAATGCTCTTCTGAAAGGTTAGACACTCGAAACAGAAGGCTTTTTGTCACAGGACAAGAAATCAGCCCTCAAAAACTTGACCGGCAGAAAATATTTTTTTGAAAAAATCCCTAAGCCCCGGGCTCACAATTTCAGCAAAAATCTGACTTTTGGCAATTCACTCAAAAATGGTGCCAAAAGCAGGAAATGCTCCCCTAAAAGGTTTGGCACTCGAAACAGAAGTCTTTTTATCAAAGGAAAATAAATCAGCCCTCAGAAACCTAACCGGCAGAAAATATTTTTTTGAAAAAATTCCTAAGCCCCGGGGTCACAATTTCAGCAAAAATCTGACTTTTGGCAATTCACTCAAAAATGGTGCCAAAAGCAGGAAATGCTCCCCTGAAAGGTTTGGCACTCGAAACAGGTCTTTTTATCAAAGGAAAATAAATCAGCCCTCAGAAACCTAACCGGCAGAAAATATTTTTTTGAAAAAATCCCTAAGCCTCGGAGTCACAATTTCAGCAAAAATCTGACTTTTGGCAATTCATTCAAAAATGGTGCCAAAAGCTTGAAAATGCTCCCTGAAAGCTTTGGCGATGGAAACAGAAGGCTTTTTATCACAGGACAAGAAATCAGCCCTCAAAAACTTAACCGGTTGAAAATATTTTTTTGAAAAAATCCCTAAGCCCCGGGGTCACAATTTCAGCCAAAATCTGACTTTTGGCAATTCACTCAAAAATGGTGACAAAAGCTTGAAAATGCTCTTCTGAAAGGTTAGGCACTCGAAACAGAAGGCTTTTTGTCACAGGACAAGAAATCAGCCCTCAAAAACTTGACCGGCAGAAAATATTTTTTTGAAAAAATCCCTAAGCCCCGGGCTCACAATTTCAGCAAAAATCTGACTTTTGGCAATTCACTCAAAAATGGTGCCAAAAGCAGGAAATGCTCCCCTGAAAGGTTTGACACTCGAAACAGAAGTCTTTTTATCAAAGGAAAATAAATCAGCCCTCAGAAACCTAACCGGCAGAAAATATTTTTTTGAAAAAATCCCTAAGCCCCGGGGTCACAATTTCAGCCAAAATCTGACTTTTGGCAATTCACTCAAAAATGGTGCCAAAAGCTTGAAAATGCTCTCCTGAAATTTTTGGCACTCAAAACAGAAGGATTTTTATCACAGGACAAGAAATCAGCCCTCAAAAACTTAACTGGCAGAAAGTATTTTTTTGAAAAAATCCCTAAGCCCCGGGGTCACAATTTCAGCAAAAATCTGACTTTTGGCAATACACTCAAAAATGGTGCCAAAAGCTTGAAAATGCTCTCCTGAAAGGTTTGGCACCCGAAACAGAAGGCTTTTTATCACAGGACAAGAAATCAGCACTCAAAAACTTAACTGGCAGAAAGTATTTTTTTGAAAAAATCCCTAAGCCCCGGGGTCACAATTTCAGCCAAAATCTGACTTTTGGCAATTCACTCAAAAATCGTGACAAAAGCTTGAAAATGCTCTTCTGAAAGGTTAGGCACTCGAAACAGAAGGCTTTCTGTCACAGGACAAGAAATCAGCCCTCAAAAACTTAACCGGCAGAAAATATTTTTTTGAAAAAATCCCTAAGCCCCGGGGTCACAATTTCAGCAAAAATCTGACTTTTGGCAATTCACTCAAATATGGTGCCAAAAGCTTGAAAATGCTCTCCTAAAAGGTTTGGCAATCAAAACAGAAGGCTTTTTATCACAGGACAAGAAATCAGCCCTCAAAAACTTAACCGGCAGAAAATATTTTTTTGAAAAAATCCCTAAGCCCCGGGGTCACAATTTCAGCAAAAATCTGACTTTTGGCAATTCACTCAAAAATGGTGCCAAAAGCTAGAAAATGCTCTTCTGAAAGGTTAGACACTCGAAACAGAAGGCTTTTTGTCACAGGACAAGAAATCAGCCCTCAAAAACTTGACCGGCAGAAAATATTTTTTTGAAAAAATCCCTAAGCCCAGGGCTCACAATTTCAGCAAAAATCTGACTTTTGGCAATTCACTCAAAAATGGTGCCAAAAGCAGGAAATGCTCCCCTGAAAGGTTTGGCGCTCGAAACAGAAGTCTTTTTATCAAAGGAAAATAAATCAGCCCTCAGAAACCTAACCGGCAGAAAATATTTTTTTGAAAAAATCCCTAAGCCTCGGAGTCACAATTTCAGCAAAAATCTGACTTTTGGCAATTCATTCAAAAATGGTGCCAAAAGCTTGAAAATGCTCCCTGAAAGCTTTGGCGATGGAAACAGAAGGCTTTTTATCACAGGACAAGAAATCAGCCCTCAAAAACTTAACCGGTTGAAAATATTTTTTTGAAAAAATCCCTAAGCCCCGGGGTCACAATTTCAGCCAAAATCTGACTTTTGGCAATTCACTCAAAAATGGTGACAAAAGCTTGAAAATGCTCTTCTGAAAGGTTAGGCACTCGAAACAGAAGGCTTTTTGTCACAGGACAAGATATCAGCCCTCAAAAACTTGACCGGCAGAAAATATTTTTTTGAAAAAATCCCTAAGCCCCGGGCTCACAATTTCAGCAAAAATCTGACTTTTGGCAATTCACTCAAAAATGGTGCCAAAAGCAGGAAATGCTCCCCTGAAAGGTTTGGCACTCGAAACAGAAGTCTTTTTATCAAAGGAAAATAAATCAGCCCTCAGAAACCTAACCGGCAGAAAACATTTTTTGGAAAAAATCCCTAAGCCCCGGGGTCACAATTTCAGCAAAAATCTGACTTTGGGCAATTCTCTGAAAAATGGTGCCAAAAGCTTGAAGATGCTCTTCTAAAAGGTTAGGCACTCAAAACAGAAGGCTTTTTATCAAAGGAAAATAAATCAGCGCACAAAAACCTAAGTGTCAGAAAATATTTTTGTGAAAAAATCCCTAAGCCCCGGGGTCACAATTTCAGCCAAAATCTGACTTTTGGCAATTCACTCAAAAATGGTGCCAAAAGCTTGAAAATGCTCCCTGAAAGCTTTGGCGATGGAAACAGAAGGCTTTTTTATCACAGGACAAGAAATCAGCCCTCAAAAACTTAACCGGCAGAAAATATTTTTTTGAAAAAATCCCTAAGCCCCGGGGTCACAATTTCAGCAAAAATCTGACTTTTGGCAATACACTCAAAAATGGTGCCAAAAGCTTGAAAATGCTCTCCTGAAAGGTTTGGCACCCGAAACAGAAGGCTTTTTATCACAGGACAAGAAATCAGCACTCAAAAACTTAACTGGCAGAAAGTATTTTTTTGAAAAAATCCCTAAGCCCCGGGGTCACAATTTCAGCCAAAATCTGACTTTTGGCAATTCACTCAAAAATGGTGACAAAAGCTTGAAAATGCTCTTCTGAAAGGTTAGGCACTCGAAACAGAAGGCTTTCTGTCACAGGACAAGAAATCAGCCCTCAAAAACTTGACCGGCAGAAAATATTTTTTTGAAAAAATCCCTAAGCCCCGGGCTCACAATTTCAGCAAAAATCTGACTTTTGGCAATTCACTCAAAAATGGTGCCAAAAGCAGGAAATGCTCCCCTGAAAGGTTTGGCACTCGAAACAGAAGTCTTTTTATCAAAGGAAAATAAATCAGCCCTCAGAAACCTAACCGGCAGAAAATATTTTTTTGAAAAAATCCCTAAGCCCCGGGGTCACAATTTCAGCCAAAATCTGACTTTTGGCAATTCACTCAAAAATGGTGCCAAAAGCTTGAAAATGCTCTCCTGAAATTTTTGGCACTCAAAACAGAAGGATTTTTATCACAGGACAAGAAATCAGCCCTCAAAAACTTAACTGGCAGAAAGTATTTTTTTGAAAAAATCCCTAAGCCCCGGGGTCACAATTTCAGCAAAAATCTGACTTTTGGCAATACACTCAAAAATGGTGCCAAAAGCTTGAAAATGCTCTCCTGAAAGGTTTGGCACCCGAAACAGAAGGCTTTTTATCACAGGACAAGAAATCAGCACTCAAAAACTTAACTGGCAGAAAGTATTTTTTTGAAAAAATCCCTAAGCCCCGGGGTCACAATTTCAGCCAAAATCTGACTTTTGGCAATTCACTCAAAAATGGTGACAAAAGCTTGAAAATGCTCTTCTGAAAGGTTAGGCACTCGAAACAGAAGGCTTTCTGTCACAGGACAAGAAATCAGCCCTCAAAAACTTAACCGGCAGAAAATATTTTTTTGAAAAAATCCCTAAGCCCCGGGCTCACAATTTCAGCAAAAATCTGACTTTTGGCAATTCACTCAAAAATGGTGCCAAAAGCAGGAAATGCTCCCCTGAAAGGTTTGGCACTCGAAACAGAAGTCTTTTTATCAAAGGAAAATAAATCAGCCCTCAGAAACCTAACCGGCAGAAAACATTTTTTGGAAAAAATCCCTAAGCCCCGGGGTCACAATTTCAGCAAAAATCTGACTTTGGGCAATTCTCTGAAAAATGGTGCCAAAAGCTTGAAGATGCTCTTCTAAAAGGTTAGGCACTCAAAACAGAAGGCTTTTTATCAAAGGAAAATAAATCAGCGCACAAAAACCTAAGTGTCAGAAAATATTTTTGTGAAAAAATCCCTAAGCCCCGGGGTCACAATTTCAGCCAAAATCTGACTTTTGGCAATTCACTCAAAAATGGTGCCAAAAGCTTGAAAATGCTCCCTGAAAGCTTTGGCGATGGAAACAGAAGGCTTTTTTATCACAGGACAAGAAATCAGCCCTCAAAAACTTAACCGGCAGAAAATATTTTTTTGAAAAAATCCCTAAGCCCCGGGGTCACAATTTCAGCAAAAATCTGACTTTTGGCAATACACTCAAAAATGGTGCCAAAAGCTTGAAAATGCTCTCCTGAAAGGTTTGGCACCCGAAACAGAAGGCTTTTTATCACAGGACAAGAAATCAGCACTCAAAAACTTAACTGGCAGAAAGTATTTTTTTGAAAAAATCCCTAAGCCCCGGGGTCACAATTTCAGCCAAAATCTGACTTTTGGCAATTCACTCAAAAATGGTGACAAAAGCTTGAAAATGCTCTTCTGAAAGGTTAGGCACTCGAAACAGAAGGCTTTCTGTCACAGGACAAGAAATCAGCCCTCAAAAACTTGACCGGCAGAAAATATTTTTTTGAAAAAATCCCTAAGCCCCGGGCTCACAATTTCAGCAAAAATCTGACTTTTGGCAATTCACTCAAAAATGGTGCCAAAAGCAGGAAATGCTCCCCTGAAAGGTTTGGCACTCGAAACAGAAGTCTTTTTATCAAAGGAAAATAAATCAGCCCTCAGAAACCTAACCGGCAGAAAATATTTTTTTGAAAAAATCCCTAAGCCCCGGGGTCACAATTTCAGCCAAAATCTGACTTTTGGCAATTCACTCAAAAATGGTGCCAAAAGCTTGAAAATGCTCTCCTGAAATTTTTGGCACTCAAAACAGAAGGATTTTTATCACAGGACAAGAAATCAGCCCTCAAAAACTTAACTGGCAGAAAGTATTTTTTTGAAAAAATCCCTAAGCCCCGGGGTCACAATTTCAGCAAAAATCTGACTTTTGGCAATACACTCAAAAATGGTGCCAAAAGCTTGAAAATGCTCTCCTGAAAGGTTTGGCACCCGAAACAGAAGGCTTTTTATCACAGGACAAGAAATCAGCACTCAAAAACTTAACTGGCAGAAAGTATTTTTTTGAAAAAATCCCTAAGCCCCGGGGTCACAATTTCAGCCAAAATCTGACTTTTGGCAATTCACTCAAAAATGGTGACAAAAGCTTGAAAATGCTCTTCTGAAAGGTTAGGCACTCGAAACAGAAGGCTTTCTGTCACAGGACAAGAAATCAGCCCTCAAAAACTTAACCGGCAGAAAATATTTTTTTGAAAAAATCCCTAAGCCCCGGGGTCACAATTTCAGCAAAAATCTGACTTTTGGCAATTCACTCAAATATGGTGCCAAAAGCTTGAAAATGCTCTCCTAAAAGGTTTGGCAATCAAAACAGAAGGCTTTTTATCACAGGACAAGAAATCAGCCCTCAAAAACTTAACCGGCAGAAAATATTTTTTTGAAAAAATCCCTAAGCCCCGGGGTCACAATTTCAGCAAAAATCTGACTTTTGGCAATTCACTCAAATATGGTGCCAAAAGCTTGAACATGCTCTCCTGAAAGCTTTGGCGATGGAAACAGAAGGCTTTTTATCACAGGACAAGAAATCAGCCCTCAAAAACTTAACCGGTTGAAAATATTTTTTTGAAAAAATCCCTAAGCCCCGGGGTCACAATTTCAGCCAAAATCTGACTTTTGGCAATTCACTCAAAAATGGTGACAAAAGCTTGAAAATGCTCTTCTGAAAGGTTAGGCACTCGAAACAGAAGGCTTTTTGTCACAGGACAAGATATCAGCCCTCAAAAACTTGACTGGCAGAAAATATTTTTTTGAAAAAATCCCTAAGCCCCGGGCTCACAATTTCAGCAAAAATCTGACTTTTGGCAATTCACTCAAAAATGGTGCCAAAAGCAGGAAATGCTCCCCTGAAAGGTTTGGCACTCGAAACAGAAGTCTTTTTATCAAAGGAAAATAAATCAGCCCTCAGAAACCTAACCGGCAGAAAACATTTTTTGGAAAAAATCCCTAAGCCCCGGGGTCACAATTTCAGCAAAAATCTGACTTTGGGCAATTCTCTGAAAAATGGTGCCAAAAGCTTGAAGATGCTCTTCTAAAAGGTTAGGCACTCAAAACAGAAGGCTTTTTATCAAAGGAAAATAAATCAGCGCACAAAAACCTAAGTGTCAGAAAATATTTTTGTGAAAAAATCCCTAAGCCCCGGGGTCACAATTTCAGCAAAAATCTGACTTTTGGCAATTCACTCAAAAATGGTGCCAAAAGCTTGAAAATGCTCTCCTGAAAGGTTTGACAATCAAAACAGAAGGCTTTTTTTCACAGGACAAGAAATCAGCACTCAAAAACTTAACTGGCAGAAAGTATTTTTTTGAAAAAATCCCTAAGCCCCGCGGTCACAATTTCAGCCAAAATCTGACTTTTGGCAATTCACTCAAAAATGGTGCCAAAAGCTTGAAAATGCTCCCTGAAAGCTTTGGCGATGGAAACAGAAGGCTTTTTTATCACAGGACAAGAAATCAGCCCTCAAAAACTTAACCGGCAGAAAATATTTTTTTGAAAAAATCCCTAAGCCCCGGGGTCACAATTTCAGCAAAAATCTGACTTTTGGCAATACACTCAAAAATGGTGCCAAAAGCTTGAAAATGCTCTCCTGAAAGGTTTGGCACCCGAAACAGAAGGCTTTTTATCACAGGACAAGAAATCAGCACTCAAAAACTTAACTGGCAGAAAGTATTTTTTTGAAAAAATCCCTAAGCCCCGGGGTCACAATTTCAGCCAAAATCTGACTTTTGGCAATTCACTCAAAAATGGTGACAAAAGCTTGAAAATGCTCTTCTGAAAGGTTAGGCACTCGAAACAGAAGGCTTTCTGTCACAGGACAAGAAATCAGCCCTCAAAAACTTGACCGGCAGAAAATATTTTTTTGAAAAAATCCCTAAGCCCCGGGCTCACAATTTCAGCAAAAATCTGACTTTTGGCAATTCACTCAAAAATGGTGCCAAAAGCAGGAAATGCTCCCCTGAAAGGTTTGGCACTCGAAACAGAAGTCTTTTTATCAAAGGAAAATAAATCAGCCCTCAGAAACCTAACCGGCAGAAAATATTTTTTTGAAAAAATCCCTAAGCCCCGGGGTCACAATTTCAGCCAAAATCTGACTTTTGGCAATTCACTCAAAAATGGTGACAAAAGCTTGAAAATGCTCTTCTGAAAGGTTAGGTACTCGAAACAGAAGGCTTTTTGTCACAGGACAAGAAATCAGCCCTCAAAAACTTGACCGGCAGAAAATATTTTTTTGAAAAAATCCCTAAGCCAAGGGGTCACAATTTCAGCCAAAATCTGACTTTTGGCAATTCACTCAAAAATGGTGCCAAAAGCTTGAAAATGCTCCCTGAAAGCTTTGGCCATGGAAACAGAAGGCTTTTTATCACAGGACAAGAAATCAGCCCTCAAAAACTTAACCGGTAGAAAATATTTTTTTGAAAAAATCCCTAAGCCCCGGGGTCACAATGTCAGCAATAATCTGACTTTTGGCAATTCTCTCAAAAATGGTGCCAAAAGCTTGAAAATGCTCCCTGAAAGCTTTGGCGATGGAAACAGAAGGCTTTTTTATCACAGGACAAGAAATCAGCCCTCAAAAACTTAACCGGCAGAAAATATTTTTTTGAAAAAATCCCTAAGCCCCGGGGTCACAATTTCAGCAAAAATCTGACTTTTGGCAATTCACTCAAAAATGGTGCCAAAAGCTTGAAAATGCTCTTCTGAAAGGTTAGGCACTCGAAACAGAAGGCTTTCTGTCACAGGACAAGAAATCAGCCCTCAAAAACTTGACCGGCAGAAAATATTTTTTTGAAAAAATCCCTAAGCCCCGGGCTCACAATTTCAGCAAAAATCTGAGTTTTGGCAATTCACTCAAAAATGGTGCCAACCGGTTGCAAATGCTCCCCTGAAAGGTTTGGAACTCGAAACAGAAGGCTTTTTATCACAGCACAAGAAATCAGCCCTCAAAAACTTAACCGGCAGAAAACATTTTTTGGAAAAAATCCCTAAGCCTCGGAGTCACAATTTCAGCCAAAATCTGACTTTTGGCAATTCACTCAAAAATGGTGCCAAAAGCTTGAAAATGCTCCCTGAAAGCTTTGGCCATGGAAACAGAAGGCTTTTTATCACAGGACAAGAAATCAGCCCTCAAAAACTTAACCGGTAGAAAATATTTTTTGAAAAAATCCCTAAGCCCCGGGGTCACAATTTCAGCAAAAATCTGAGTTTTGGCAATTCACTCAAAAATGGTGGCAGCCGGTTGCAAATGCTCCCCTGAAAGCTTTGGCGATGGAAACAGAAGGCTTTTTATCACAGCACAAGAAATCAGCCCTCAAAAACTTAACCGGCAGAAAACATTTTTTGGAAAAAATCCCTAAGCCTCGGAGTCACAATTTCAGCAAAAATCTGACTTTTGGCAATTCACTCAAAAATGGTGCCAAAAGCTTGAAAATGCTCTTCTGAAAGGTTAGGCACTCGAAACAGAAGGTTTTTGTCACAGGACAAGAAATCAGCCCTCAAAAACTTAACCGGCAGAGAATATTTTTTTGAAAAAATCCCTAAGCCCCGGGGTCACAATTTCAGCAAAAATCTGACTTTTGGCAATTCACTCAAAAATGGTGGCAGCCGGTTGCAAATGCTCCCCTGAAAGCTTTGGCGATGGAAACAGAAGGCTTTTTATCACAGCACAAGAAATCAGCCCTCAAAAACTTAACCGGCAGAAAACATTTTTTGGAAAAAATCCCTAAGCCTCGGAGTCACAATTTCAGCAAAAATCTGACTTTTGGCAATTCACTCAAAAATGGTGCCAAAAGCTTGAAAATGCTCTTCTGAAAGGTTAGGTACTCGAAACAGAAGGCTTTTTGTCACAGGACAAGAAATCAGCCCTCAAAAACTTGACCGGCAGAAAATATTTTTTTGAAAAAATCCCTAAGCCAAGGGGTCACAATTTCAGCCAAAATCTGACTTTTGGCAATTCACTCAAAAATGGTGCCAAAAGCTTGAAAATGCTCCCTGAAAGCTTTGGCCATGGAAACAGAAGGCTTTTTATCACAGGACAAGAAATCAGCCCTCAAAAACTTAACCGGTAGAAAATATTTTTTTGAAAAAATCCCTAAGCCCCGGGGTCACAATGTCAGCAATAATCTGACTTTTGGCAATTCTCTCAAAAATGGTGCCAAAAGCTTGAAAATGCTCCCTGAAAGCTTTGGCGATGGAAACAGAAGGCTTTTTTATCACAGGACAAGAAATCAGCCCTCAAAAACTTAACCGGCAGAAAATATTTTTTTGAAAAAATCCCTAAGCCCCGGGGTCACAATTTCAGCAAAAATCTGACTTTTGGCAATTCACTCAAAAATGGTGCCAAAAGCTTGAAAATGCTCTTCTGAAAGGTTAGGCACTCGAAACAGAAGGCTTTCTGTCACAGGACAAGAAATCAGCCCTCAAAAACTTGACCGGCAGAAAATATTTTTTTGAAAAAATCCCTAAGACCCGGGCTCACAATTTCAGCAAAAATCTGACTTTTGGCAATTCACTCAAAAATGGTGCCAACCGGTTGCAAATGCTCCCCTGAAAGGTTTGGAACTCGAAACAGAAGGCTTTTTATCACAGCACAAGAAATCAGCCCTCAAAAACTTAACCGGCAGAAAACATTTTTTGGAAAAAATCCCTAAGCCTCGGAGTCACAATTTCAGCCAAAATCTGACTTTTGGCAATTCACTCAAAAATGGTGCCAAAAGCTTGAAAATGCTCCCTGAAAGCTTTGGCCATGGAAACAGAAGGCTTTTTATCACAGGACAAGAAATCAGCCCTCAAAAACTTAACCGGTAGAAAATATTTTTTTGAAAAAATCCCTAAGCCCCGGGGTCACAATGTCAGCAATAATCTGACTTTTGGCAATTCTCTCAAAAATGGTGCCAAAAGCTTGAAAATGCTCTTCTGAAAGGTTAGGCACTCGAAACAGAAGGTTTTTGTCACAGGACAAGAAATCAGCCCTCAAAAACTTAACCGGCAGAGAATATTTTTTTGAAAAAATCCCTAAGCCCCGGGGTCACAATTTCAGCAAAAATCTGACTTTTGGCAATTCACTCAAAAATGGTGGCAGCCGGTTGCAAATGCTCCCCTGAAAGCTTTGGCGATGGAAACAGAAGGCTTTTTATCACAGCACAAGAAATCAGCCCTCAAAAACTTAACCGGCAGAAAACATTTTTTGGAAAAAATCCCTAAGCCTCGGAGTCACAATTTCAGCAAAAATCTGACTTTTGGCAATTCACTCAAAAATGGTGCCAAAAGCTTGAAAATGCTCTTCTGAAAGGTTAGGTACTCGAAACAGAAGGCTTTTTGTCACAGGACAAGAAATCAGCCCTCAAAAACTTGACCGGCAGAAAATATTTTTTTGAAAAAATCCCTAAGCCAAGGGGTCACAATTTCAGCCAAAATCTGACTTTTGGCAATTCACTCAAAAATGGTGCCAAAAGCTTGAAAATGCTCCCTGAAAGCTTTGGCCATGGAAACAGAAGGCTTTTTATCACAGGACAAGAAATCAGCCCTCAAAAACTTAACCGGTAGAAAATATTTTTTTGAAAAAATCCCTAAGCCCCGGGGTCACAATGTCAGCAATAATCTGACTTTTGGCAATTCTCTCAAAAATGGTGCCAAAAGCTTGAAAATGCTCCCTGAAAGCTTTGGCGATGGAAACAGAAGGCTTTTTTATCACAGGACAAGAAATCAGCCCTCAAAAACTTAACCGGCAGAAAATATTTTTTTGAAAAAATCCCTAAACCCCGGGGTCACAATTTCAGCAAAAATCTGACTTTTGGCAATTCACTCAAAAATGGTGCCAAAAGCTTGAAAATGCTCTTCTGAAAGGTTAGGCACTCGAAACAGAAGGCTTTCTGTCACAGGACAAGAAATCAGCCCTCAAAAACTTGACCGGCAGAAAATATTTTTTTGAAAAAATCCCTAAGCCCCGGGCTCACAATTTCAGCAAAAATCTGAGTTTTGGCAATTCACTCAAAAATGGTGCCAACCGGTTGCAAATGCTCCCCTGAAAGGTTTGGAACTCGAAACAGAAGGCTTTTTATCACAGCACAAGAAATCAGCCCTCAAAAACTTAACCGGCAGAAAACATTTTTTGGAAAAAATCCCTAAGCCTCGGAGTCACAATTTCAGCCAAAATCTGACTTTTGGCAATTCACTCAAAAATGGTGCCAAAAGCTTGAAAATGCTCCCTGAAAGCTTTGGCCATGGAAACAGAAGGCTTTTTATCACAGGACAAGAAATCAGCCCTCAAAAACTTAACCGGTAGAAAATATTTTTTTGAAAAAATCCCTAAGCCCCGGGGTCACAATGTCAGCAATAATCTGACTTTTGGCAATTCTCTCAAAAATGGTGCCAAAAGCTTGAAAATGCTCTTCTGAAAGGTTAGGCACTCGAAACAGAAGGTTTTTGTCACAGGACAAGAAATCAGCCCTCAAAAACTTAACCGGCAGAGAATATTTTTTTGAAAAAATCCCTAAGCCCCGGGGTCACAATTTCAGCAAAAATCTGACTTTTGGCAATTCACTCAAAAATGGTGGCAGCCGGTTGCAAATGCTCCCCTGAAAGCTTTGGCGATGGAAACAGAAGGCTTTTTATCACAGCACAAGAAATCAGCCCTCAAAAACTTAACCGGCAGAAAACATTTTTTGGAAAAAATCCCTAAGCCTCGGAGTCACAATTTCAGCAAAAATCTGACTTTTGGCAATTCACTCAAAAATGGTGCCAAAAGCTTGAAAATGCTCTTCTGAAAGGTTAGGTACTCGAAACAGAAGGCTTTTTGTCACAGGACAAGAAATCAGCCCTCAAAAACTTGACCGGCAGAAAATATTTTTTTGAAAAAATCCCTAAGCCAAGGGGTCACAATTTCAGCCAAAAACTGACTTTTGGCAATTCACTCAAAAATGGTGCCAAAAGCTTGAAAATGCTCCCTGAAAGCTTTGGCCATGGAAACAGAAGGCTTTTTATCACAGGACAAGAAATCAGCCCTCAAAAACTTAACCGGTAGAAAATATTTTTTTGAAAAAATCCCTAAGCCCCGGGGTCACAATGTCAGCAATAATCTGACTTTTGGCAATTCTCTCAAAAATGGTGCCAAAAGCTTGAAAATGCTCCCTGAAAGCTTTGGCGATGGAAACAGAAGGCTTTTTTATCACAGGACAAGAAATCAGCCCTCAAAAACTTAACCGGCAGAAAATATTTTTTTGAAAAAATCCCTAAGCCCCGGGGTCACAATTTCAGCAAAAATCTGACTTTTGGCAATTCACTCAAAAATGGTGCCAAAAGCTTGAAAATGCTCTTCTGAAAGGTTAGGCACTCGAAACAGAAGGCTTTCTGTCACAGGACAAGAAATCAGCCCTCAAAAACTTGACCGGCAGAAAATATTTTTTTGAAAAAATCCCTAAGCCCCGGGCTCACAATTTCAGCAAAAATCTGAGTTTTGGCAATTCACTCAAAAATGGTGCCAACCGGTTGCAAATGCTCCCCTGAAAGGTTTGGAACTCGAAACAGAAGGCTTTTTATCACAGCACAAGAAATCAGCCCTCAAAAACTTAACCGGCAGAAAACATTTTTTGGAAAAAATCCCTAAGCCCCGGGGTCACAATTTCAGCAAAAATCTGACTTTTGGCAATTCACTCAAAAATGGTGCCAAAAGCTTGAAAATGCTCTTCTGAAAGGTTAGGTACTCGAAACAGAAGGCTTTTTGTCACAGGACAAGAAATCAGCCCTCAAAAACTTGACCGGCAGAAAATATTTTTTTGAAAAAATCCCTAAGCCAAGGGGTCACAATTTCAGCCAAAATCTGACTTTTGGCAATTCACTCAAAAATGGTGCCAAAAGCTTGAAAATGCTCCCTGAAAGCTTTGGCCATGGAAACAGAAGGCTTTTTATCACAGGACAAGAAATCAGCCCTCAAAAACTTAACCGGTAGAAAATATTTTTTTGAAAAAATCCCTAAGCCCCGGGGTCACAATGTCAGCAATAATCTGACTTTTGGCAATTCTCTCAAAAATGGTGCCAAAAGCTTGAAAATGCTCTTCTGAAAGGTTAGGCACTCGAAACAGAAGGTTTTTGTCACAGGACAAGAAATCAGCCCTCAAAAACTTAACCGGCAGAGAATATTTTTTTGAAAAAATCCCTAAGCCCCGGGGTCACAATTTCAGCAAAAATCTGACTTTTGGCAATTCACTCAAAAATGGTGGCAGCCGGTTGCAAATGCTCCCCTGAAAGCTTTGGCGATGGAAACAGAAGGCTTTTTATCACAGCACAAGAAATCAGCCCTCAAAAACTTAACCGGCAGAAAACATTTTTTGGAAAAAATCCCTAAGCCTCGGAGTCACAATTTCAGCAAAAATCTGACTTTTGGCAATTCACTCAAAAATGGTGCCAAAAGCTTGAAAATGCTCTTCTGAAAGGTTAGGCACTCGAAACAGAAGGCTTTCTGTCACAGGACAAGAAATCAGCCCTCAAAAACTTGACCGGCAGAAAATATTTTTTTGAAAAAATCCCTAAGCCCCGGGCTCACAATTTCAGCAAAAATCTGAGTTTTGGCAATTCACTCAAAAATGGTGCCAACCGGTTGCAAATGCTCCCCTGAAAGGTTTGGAACTCGAAACAGAAGGCTTTTTATCACAGCACAAGAAATCAGCCCTCAAAAACTTAACCGGCAGAAAACATTTTTTGGAAAAAATCCCTAAGCCTCGGAGTCACAATTTCAGCCAAAATCTGACTTTTGGCAATTCACTCAAAAATGGTGCCAAAAGCTTGAAAATGCTCCCTGAAAGCTTTGGCCATGGAAACAGAAGGCTTTTTATCACAGGAAAAGAAATCAGCCCTCAAAAACTTAACCGGTAGAAAATATTTTTTTGAAAAAATCCCTAAGCCCCGGGGTCACAATGTCAGCAATAATCTGACTTTTGGCAATTCTCTCAAAAATGGTGCCAAAAGCTTGAAAATGCTCTTCTGAAAGGTTAGGCACTCGAAACAGAAGGTTTTTGTCACAGGACAAGAAATCAGCCCTCAAAAACTTAACCGGCAGAGAATATTTTTTTGAAAAAATCCCTAAGCCCCGGGGTCACAATTTCAGCAAAAATCTGACTTTTGGCAATTCACTCAAAAATGGTGGCAGCCGGTTGCAAATGCTCCCCTGAAAGCTTTGGCGATGGAAACAGAAGGCTTTTTATCACAGCACAAGAAATCAGCCCTCAAAAACTTAACCGGCAGAAAACATTTTTTGGAAAAAATCCCTAAGCCTCGGAGTCACAATTTCAGCAAAAATCTGACTTTTGGCAATTCACTCAAAAATGGTGCCAAAAGCTTGAAAATGCTCTTCTGAAAGGTTAGGTACTCGAAACAGAAGGCTTTTTGTCACAGGACAAGAAATCAGCCCTCAAAAACTTGACCGGCAGAAAATATTTTTTTGAAAAAATCCCTAAGCCAAGGGGTCACAATTTCAGCCAAAATCTGACTTTTGGCAATTCACTCAAAAATGGTGCCAAAAGCTTGAAAATGCTCCCTGAAAGCTTTGGCCATGGAAACAGAAGGCTTTTTATCACAGGACAAGAAATCAGCCCTCAAAAACTTAACCGGTAGAAAATATTTTTTTGAAAAAATCCCTAAGCCCCGGGGTCACAATGTCAGCAATAATCTGACTTTTGGCAATTCTCTCAAAAATGGTGCCAAAAGCTTGAAAATGCTCCCTGAAAGCTTTGGCGATGGAAACAGAAGGCTTTTTTATCACAGGACAAGAAATCAGCCCTCAAAAACTTAACCGGCAGAAAATATTTTTTTGAAAAAATCCCTAAGCCCCGGGGTCACAATTTCAGCAAAAATCTGACTTTTGGCAATTCACTCAAAAATGGTGCCAAAAGCTTGAAAATGCTCTTCTGAAAGGTTAGGCACTCGAAACAGAAGGCTTTCTGTCACAGGACAAGAAATCAGCCCTCAAAAACTTGACCGGCAGAAAATATTTTTTTGAAAAAATCCCTAAGCCCCGGGCTCACAATTTCAGCAAAAATCTGAGTTTTGGCAATTCACTCAAAAATGGTGCCAACCGGTTGCAAATGCTCCCCTGAAAGGTTTGGAACTCGAAACAGAAGGCTTTTTATCACAGCACAAGAAATCAGCCCTCAAAAACTTAACCGGCAGAAAACATTTTTTGGAAAAAATCCCTAAGCCTCGGAGTCACAATTTCAGCAAAAATCTGACTTTTGGCAATTCACTCAAAAATGGTGCCAAAAGCTTGAAAATGCTCTTCTGAAAGGTTAGGTACTCGAAACAGAAGGCTTTTTGTCACAGGACAAGAAATCAGCCCTCAAAAACTTAACCGGTAGAAAATATTTTTTTGAAAAAATCCCTAAGCCCCGGGGTCACAATGTCAGCAATAATCTGACTTTTGGCAATTCTCTCAAAAATGGTGCCAAAAGCTTGAAAATGCTCTTCTGAAAGGTTAGGCACTCGAAACAGAAGGTTTTTGTCACAGGACAAGAAATCAGCCCTCAAAAACTTAACCGGCAGAGAATATTTTTTTGAAAAAATCCCTAAGCCCCGGGGTCACAATTTCAGCAAAAATCTGACTTTTGGCAATTCACTCAAAAATGGTGGCAGCCGGTTGCAAATGCTCCCCTGAAAGCTTTGGCGATGGAAACAGAAGGCTTTTTATCACAGCACAAGAAATCAGCCCTCAAAAACTTAACCGGCAGAAAACATTTTTTGGAAAAAATCCCTAAGCCCCGGGGTCACAATTTTAGCCAAAATCTGACTTTTGGCAATTCACTCAAAAATGGTGCCAAAAGCTTGAAAATGCTCTTCTGAAAGGTTAGGCACTCAAAACAGAAGGCTTTTTGTCACAGGACAAGAAATCAGCCCTCAAAAACTTGACCGGCAGAAAATATTTTTTTGAAAAAAATCCCCAAGCCCCGGGGTCACAATTTCAGCAATAATCTGACGTTTGGCAATTCTCTCAAAAATGGTGCCAAAAGCTTGAAAATGCTCCCTGAAAGGTTTGGAACTCGAAACAGAAGGCTTTTTATCACAGCACAAGAAATCAGCCCTCAAAAACTTAACCGGCAGAAAATTTTTTTTTTGAAAAAATCCCTAAGCCCCGGGGTCACAATTTCAGCAAAAATCTGACTTTTGGCAATTCACTCAAAAATGGTGCCAAAAGCTTGAAAATGCTCTTCTGAAAGGTTAGGCACTCGAAACAGAAGGCTTTCTGTCACAGGACAAGAAATCAGCCCTCAAAAACTTGACCGGCAGAAAATATTTTTTTGAAAAAATCCCTAAGCCAAGGGGTCACAATTTCAGCCAAAATCTGACTTTTGGCAATTCACTCAAAAATGGTGTCAAAAGCTTGAAAATGCTGCCTGAAAGCTTTGGCCATGGAAACAGAAGGCTTTTTATCACAGGACAAGAAATCAGCCCTCAAAAACTTAACCGGTAGAAAATATTTTTTTGAAAAAATCCCTAAGCCCCGGGGTCACAATGTCAGCAATAATCTGACTTTTGGCAATTCTCTCAAAAATGGTGCCAAAAGCTTGAAAATGCTCTTCTGAAAGGTTAGGCACTCGAAACAGAAGGTTTTTGTCACAGGACAAGAAATCAGCCCTCAAAAACTTAACCGGCAGAGAATATTTTTTTGAAAAAATCCCTAAGCCCCGGGGTCACAATTTCAGCAAAAATCTGACTTTTGGCAATTCACTCAAAAATGGTGGCAGCCGGTTGCAAATGCTCCCCTGAAATCTTTGGCGATGGAAACAGAAGGCTTTTTATCACAGCACAAGAAATCAGCCCTCAAAAACTTAACCGGCAGAAAATATTTTTTTGAAAAAATCCCTAAGCCCCGGGGTCACAATTTCAACAAAAATCTGACTTTTTGCAATTCACTCAAAAATGGTGCCAAAAGCTTGAAAATGCTCTTCTGAAAGGTTAGGCACTCGAAATAGAAGGCTTTTTGTCACAAGACAAGAAATCAGCCCTCAAAAACTTGACCGGCAGAAAATATTTTTTTGAAAAAATCCCTAAGCCCCGGGGTCACAATTTCAACAAAAATCTGACTTTTGGCAATTCACTCAAAAATGGTGCCAAAAGCTTGAAAATGCTCTTCTGAAAGGTTAGGCACTCAAAACAGAAGGCTTTTTGTCACAGGACAAGAAATCAGCCCTCAAAAACTTGACCGGCAGAAAATATTTTTTTGAAAAAAATCCCCAAGCCCCGGGGTCACAATTTCAGCAATAATCTGACGTTTGGCAATTCTCTCAAAAATGGTGCCAAAAGCTTGAAAATGCTCCCCTGAAAGGTTTGGAACTCGAAACAGAAGGCTTTTTATCACAGCACAAGAAATCAGCCCTCAAAAACTTAACCGGCAGAAAATATTTTTTTGAAAAAATCCCTAAGCCCCGGGGTCACAATTTCAGCAAAAATCTGACTTTTGGCAATTCACTCAAAAATGGTGCCAAAAGCTTGAAAATGCTCTTCTGAAAGGTTAGGAACTCGAAACAGAAGGCTTTTTGTTACAGGACAAGAAATCAGCCCTCAAAAACTTGACCGGCAGAAAATATTTTTTTGAAAAAATCCCTAAGCCACGGGGTCACAATTTCAGCAAAAATCTGACTTTTGGCAATTCACTCAAAAATGGTGCCAATAGCTTGAAAATGCTCCCTGAAAGCTTTGGCCATGGAAACAGAAGGCTTTTTATCACAGGACAAGAAATCAGCCGTCAAAAACTTAACCGGTACAAAATATTTTTTTGAAAAAATCCCTAAGCCCCGGGGTCACAATTTTAGCCAAAATCTGACTTTTGGCAATTCACTCAAAAATGGTGCCAAAAGCTTGAAAATGCTCTCCTGAAATGTTTGGCACTCAAAACAGAAGGCTTTTTATCACAAGACAAGAAATCAGCCCTCAAAAACTTAACCGGCAGAAAATATTTTTTTGAAAAAATCCCTAAGCCCCAGGGTCACAATTTCAGCAAAAATCTGACTTTTGGCAATTCACTCAAAAATGGTGCCAAAAGCTTGAAAATGCTCTCCTGAAAGGTTTGGAACTTGAAACAGAAGGCTTTTTATCACAGGACAAGAAATCAGCCCTCAAAAACTTAACCGGCAGAAAATATTTTTTTGAAAAAATCCCTAAGCCCCGGGGTTACAATATCAGCAAAAATCTGACTTTTGGCAATTCACTCAAAAATGGTGCCAAAAGCTTGAAAATGCTCTCCTGAAAGGTTTGGAACTCGAAACAGAAGGCTTTTTATCACAGGACAAGAAATCAGCCCTCAAAAACTTAACCGGCAGAAAATATTTTTTGGAAAAAATCCCTAAGCCCCGGGGTCACAATTTCAGCAAAAATCTCGCTTTGGGCAATTCTCTGAAAAATGGTGCCAAAAGCTTGAAAATACTCTTCTGAAAGGTTAGGCACTCGAAACAGAAGGCTTTTTATCAAAGGAAAATAAATCAGCGCAGAAAAACCTAACTGTCAGAAAATATTTTTTTGAAAAAATCCCTAAGCCCTGGGTCACAATTTCATCAAAAATCTGACTTTTGGCAATTCACTCAAAAATGGTGCCAAAAGCTTGAAAATGCTCTCCTGAAAGGTTTGGCAATCAAAACAGAAGGCTTTTTTTCAAAGGACAAGAAATCAGCACTCAAAAACTTAACTGGCAGAAAGTATTTTTTTGAAAAAATCCCTAAGCCACGGGGTCACAATTCCAGCCAAAATCTGACTTTTGGCAATTCACTCAAAAATGGTGCCAAAAGCTTGAAAATACTCTTCTGAAAGGTTAGGCACTCGAAACAGAAGGCTTTTTATCAAAGGAAAATAAATCAGCGCACAAAAACCTAACTGTCAGAAAATATTTTTTTGAAAAAATCCCTAAGCCCCGGGGTCACAATTTCAGCAAAAATCTGACTTTTGGCAATTCACTCAAAAATGGTGCCAAAAGCAGGAAATGCTCCCGTGAAAGTTTTGGCACTCGAAACAGAAGTCTTTTTATTGAAGGAAAATCAATCAGCCCTCAGAAACCTAACCGACAGAAAATATTTTTTTGAAAAAATCCCTAAGCCCCGGGGTCACCATTTCAGCCAAAATCTGACTTTTGGCAATTTACTGAAAAATGGTGCCAAAAGCTTGAAAATGCTCTTCTGAAAGGTTAGGCACTCAAAACAGAAGGCTTTTTATCAAAGGAAAATAAATCAGCCCTCAAAAACCTAACCGGCAGAAAATATTTTTTTGGAAAAATCCCTAAGCCCCGGGGTCACAATTTCAGCAAAAATTTGACTTTTGGCAATTCACTCAAAAATGGTGCCAACCGGTTGCAAATCCTCCCCTGAAAGCTTTGGCGATGGAAACAGAAGGCTTTTTATCACAGGACAAGAAATCAGCCCTCAAAAACTTAACCGGCAGAAAATATTTTTTTGAAAAAATCCCTAAGCCCTGGGGTCACAATTTCAGCAAAAATCTGACTTTTGGCAATTCTCTCAAAAATGGTGCCAAAAGCTTGAAAATGCTCTTATGAAAGGATAGGCACTCGAAACAGAAGGCTTTTTGTCACAGGACAAGAAATCAGCCCTCAAAAACTTAACCGGCAGAAAATATTTTTTTGAAAAAATCCCTAAGCCCCGGGGTCACAATTTCAGCAAAAATCTGACTTTTGGCAATTCACTCAAAAATGGTGCCAAAAGCAGGAAATGCTCCCCTGAAAGGTTTGGCACTCGAAACAGAAGTCTTTTTATCAAAGGAAAATAAATCAGCCCTCAGAAACCTAACCGGCAGAAAATATTTTTTTGAAAAATCCCTAAGCCCCGGGGTCACAATTTCAGCCAAAATCTGACTTTTGGCAATTCACTCAAAAATGGTGCCAAAAGCTTGAAAATGCTCTCCTGAAATGTTTGGCAGTCAAAACAGAAGGCTATTTATCACAGGACAAGAAATCAGCCCTCAAAAACTTAACCGGCAGAAAATATTTTTTTTGAAAAAATCCCTAAGCCCCGGGGTCACAATTTCAGCAAAAATCTGACTTTTGGCAATTCTCTCAAAAATGGTGCCAAAAGCTTGAAAATGCTCTCCTGAAAGGTTTGGAACTCGAAACAGAAGGCTTTTTATCACAGGACAAGAAATCAGCCCTCAAAAACTTAACCGGCAGAAAATATTTTTTTTGAAAAAATCCCTAAGCCCCGGGATCACAATTTCAGCAAAAATCTGACTTTTGGCAATTCTCTCAAAAATGGTGCCAAAAGCTTGAAAATGCTCTCCTGAAAGGTTTGGCACTCAAAACTGAAGGCTTTTTATCACAGGACAAGAAATCAGCCCTCAAAAACTTAACCGGCAGAAACAGATGGGTTTTTATCATAAAAACAGAATTAGCCCTCAAGGTCTGAACATCTTTTTTTTGAAAAAATCCCTAAGCCGCGCGGTCACAATTTCAGCAAAAATCTGACGTTCTGGAATTCACTCAAAAATGGTGCCAAACTGTTGCAAACGATCCCCTGAAAGGTTTTTCGGTGCAAACAGATGGGTTTTTATCATTTAAAAAGAATTTTCATGCAAGGTCTGAACAACTTTTTTTGGGAAAAATCGCTAAGCCACGCGGTCACAATTTCAGCAAAAATCTGACGTTCTGGAATTCACTCAAAAATGGTGCCAAACTGTTGTAAGCGATCCCCTGAAAGGTTTTTCGGTGGAAACAGATGGGTTTTTATCATAAAAACAGAATTAGCCCGCAAGGTCTGAACAACTTTTTTTTGAAAAAATCCCTAAGCCGCTTGATCACCATTTCAGCAAAAATCTGACGTTCTGCAATTCACTCAAAAATGGTGCAATACTGTTGCAAACGATCCCCTGAAAGGTTTTTCGGTGGAAACAGATGGGTTTTTATCATTTAAAAAGAATTTTCATGCATGGTCTGAACAACTTTTTTTGGGAAAAATCCCTAAGCCGCGCGGTTACAATTTCAGCAAAAATCTGACGTTCTGGAATTCACTCAAAAATGGTGCCAAACTGTTGCAAGCGATCCCCTGAAAGGTTTTTCGGTGGAAACAGATGGGTTTTTATCATAAAAACAGAATTAGCCCGCAAGGTCTGAACAACTTTTTTAAAAAAAAATCCCTAAGCCACGCGGTCACAATTTCAGCAAAAATCTGACGTTCTGGAATTAACTCAAAAATGGTGCCAAACTGTTGCAAACGATCCCCTGAAAGGTTTTTCGGTGGAAACAGATGGGTTTTTATCATTGAAAAAGAATTTTCAGGCAAGGTCTGAACAACTTTTTTTTGAAAAAATCCCTAAGCCGCTTGATCACCATTTCAGCAAAAATCTGACGTTCTGCAATTCACTCAAAAATGGTGCAATACTGTTGCAAACGATCCCCTGAAAGGTTTTTCGGTGGAAATAGATGGGTTTTTATCATTTAAAAAGAATTTTCATGCAAGGTCTGAACAACTTTTTGGGGGGAAAATCCCTAAGCCGCGCGGTTACAATTTCAGCAAAAATCTGACGTTCTGGAATTCACTCAAAAATGGTGCCAAACTGTTGCAAGCGATCCCCTGAAAGGTTTTTCGGTGGAAACAGATGGGTTTTTATCATAAAAACAGAATTAGCCCGCAAGGTCTGAACAACTTTTTTTTGAAAAAATCCCTAAGCCACGCGGTCACAATTTCAGCAAAAATCTGACGTTCTGGAATTCACTCAAAAATGGTGCCAAACTGTTACAAACGATCCCCTGAAAGGTTTTTCGGTGGAAACAGATGGGTTTTTATCATAAAAACAGAATTAGCCCTCAAGGTCTGAACATCTTTTTTTTGAAAAAATCCCTAAGCCGCGTGGTCACAATTTCAGCAAAAATCTGACGTTCTGGAATTCACTCAAAAATGGTGCCAAACTGTTGCAAACGATCCCCTGAAAGGTTTTTCGGTGGAAACAGATGGGTTTTTATCAGAAAAACAGAATTAGCCCTCAAGGTCTGAACAACTTTTTTTTGCAAAAATCCCTAATCCGCGCGGTCACAATTTCAGCAAAAATCTGACGTTCTGGAATTCACTCAAAAATGGTGCCAAACTGTTACAAACGATCCCCTGAAAGGTTTTTCGGTGGAAACAGATGGGTTTTTATCATAAAAACAGAATTAGCCCGCAAGGTCTGAACAACTTTTTTTTGAAAAAATCCCTAAGCCGCGCGGTCACAATTTCAGCAAAAATATGACGTTCTGGAATTCACTCAAAAATGGTGCCAAACTGTTGCAAACGATCCCCTGAAAGGTTTTTCGGTGGAAACAGATGGGTTTTTATCATAAAAACAGAATTAGCCCTCAAGGTCTGAACAACGTTTTTTTGAAAAAATCCCTAAGCCGCGCGGTCACAATTTCAGCAAAAATCTGACGTTCTGGAATTCACTCAAAAATGGTGCCAAACTGTTGCAAACGATCCCCTGAAAGGTTTTTCGGTGGAAACAGATGGGTTTTTATCATAAAAACAGAATTAGCCCGCAAGGTCTGAACAACTTTTTTTAAAAAAAATCCCTAAGCCGCGCGGTCACAATTTCAGCAAAAATCTGACGTTCTGGAATTCATTCAAAAATGGTGCCAAACTGTTGCAAAAGATCCCCTGAAAGGTTTTTCGGTGGAAACAGATGGGTTTTTATCATTTAAAAAGAATTTTCATGCAAGGTCTGAACAACTTTTTTTGGGAAAAATCCCTAAGCCGCGCGGTCACAATTTCAGCAAAAATCTGACGTTCTGGAATTCACTCAAAAATGGTGCCAAACTGTTGCAAGCGATCCCCTGAAAGGTTTTTCGGTGGAAACAGATGGGTTTTTATCATAAAAACAGAATTAGCCCGCAAGGTCTGAACAACTTTTTTTTGAAAAAATCCCTAAGCCGCGCGGTCACAATTTCAGCAAAAATATGACGTTCTGGAATTCACTCAAAAATGGTGCCAAACTGTTGCAAACGATCCCCTGAAAGGTTTTTCGGTGGAAACAGATGGGTTTTTATCATAAAAACAGAATTAGCCCTCAAGGTCTGAACAACGTTTTTTTGAAAAAATCCCTAAGCCGCGCGGTCACAATTTCAGCAAAAATCTGACGTTCTGGAATTCACTCAAAAATGGTGCCAAACTGTTGCAAACGATCCCCTGAAAGGTTTTTCGGTGGAAACAGATGGGTTTTTATCATAAAAACAGAATTAGCCCGCAAGGTCTGAACAACGTTTTTTAAAAAAAATCCCTAAGCCGCGCGGTCACAATTTCAGCAAAAATCTGACGTTCTGGAATTCATTCAAAAATGGTGCCAAACTGTTGCAAACGATCCCCTGAAAGGTTTTTCGGTGGAAACAGATGGGTTTTTATCATTTAAAAAGAATTTTCATGCAAGGTCTGAACAACTTTTTTTGGGAAAAATCCCTAAGCCGCGCGGTCACAATTTCAGCAAAAATCTGACATTCTGGAATTCACTCAAAAATGGTGCCAAACTGTTGCAAGCGATCCCCTGAAAGGTTTTTCGGTGGAAACAGATGGGTTTTTATCATAAAAACAGAATTAGCCCGCAAGGTCTGAACAACTTTTTTTTAAAAAAATCCCTAAGCCACGCGGTCACAATTTCAGCAAAAATCTGACGTTCTGGAATTCACTCAAAAATGGTGCCAAACTGTTGCAAACGATCCCCTGAAAGGTTTTTCGGTGGAAACAGATGGGTTTTTATCATTGAAAAAGAATTTTCAGGCAAGGTCTGAACAACTTTTTTTTGAAAAAATCCCTAAGCCGCTTGATCACCATTTCAGCAAAAATCTGACGTTCTGCAATTCACTCAAAAATGGTGCAATACTGTTGCAAACGATCCCCTGAAAGGTTTTTCGGTGGAAACAGATGGGTTTTTATCATTTAAAAAGAATTTTCATGCAAGGTCTGAACAACTTTTTTGGGGAAAAATCCCTAAGCCGCGCGGTTACAATTTCAGCAAAAATCTGACGTTCTGGAATTCACTCAAAAATGGTGCCAAACTGTTGCAAGCGATCCCCTGAAAGGTTTTTCGGTGGAAACAGATGGGTTTTTATCATAAAAACAGAATTAGCCCTCAAGGTCTGAACAACTTTTTTTTGAAAAAATCCCTAAGCCGCGTGGTCACAATTTCAGCAAAAATCTGACGTTCTGGAATTCACTCAAAAATGGTGCCAAACTGTTGCAAACGATCCCCTGAAAGGTTTTTCGGTGGAAACAGATGGGTTTTTATCATAAAAACAGAATTAGCCCGCAAGGTCTGAACAACTTTTTTTAAAAAAAATCCCTAAGCCGCGCGGTCACAATTTCAGCAAAAATCTGACGTTCTGCAATTCACTCAAAAATGGTGCAATACTGTTGCAAACGATCCCCTGAAAGGTTTTTCGGTGGAAACAGATGGGTTTTTATCATTTAAAAAGAATTTTCATGCAAGGTCTGAACAACTTTTTTGGGGAAAAATCCCTAAGCCGCGCGGTTACAATTTCAGCAAAAATCTGACGTTCTGGAATTCACTCAAAAATGGTGCCAAACTGTTGCAAGCGATCCCCTGAAAGGTTTTTCGGTGGAAACAGATGGGTTTTTATCATAAAAACAGAATTAGCCCGCAAGGTCTGAACAACTTTTTTTTGAAAAAATCCCTAAGCCACGCGGTCACAATTTCAGCAAAAATCTGACGTTCTGGAATTCACTCAAAAATGGTGCCAAACTGTTGCAAACGATCCCCTGAAAGGTTTTTCGGTGGAAACAGATGGGTTTTTATCATAAAAACAGAATTAGCCCTCAAGGTCTGAACATCTTTTTTTTGAAAAAATCCCTAAGCCGCGTGGTCACAATTTCAGCAAAAATCTGACGTTCTGGAATTCACTCAAAAATGGTGCCAAACTGTTGCAAACGATCCCCTGAAAGGTTTTTCGGTGGAAACAGATGGGTTTTTATCATAAAAACAGAATTAGCCCGCAAGGTCTGAACAACTTTTTTAAAAAAAAATCCCTAAGCCGCGCGGTCACAATTTCAGCAAAAATCTCACGTTCTGGAATTCACTCAAAAATGGTGCCAAACTGTTGCAAACGATCCCCTGAAAGGTTTTTCGGTGGAAACAGATGGGTTTTTATCAGAAAAACAGAATTAGCCCTCAAGGTCTGAACAACTTTTTTTTGCAAAAATCCCTAATCCGCGCGGTCACAATTTCAGCAAAAATCTGACGTTCTGGAATTCACTCAAAAATGGTGCCAAACTGTTACAAACGATCCCCTGAAAGGTTTTTCGGTGGAAACAGATGGGTTTTTATCATAAAAACAGAATTAGCCCGCAAGGTCTGATCAACTTTTTTTTGAAAAAATCCCTAAGCCGCGCGGTCACAATTTCAGCAAAAATCTGACCTTCTGGAATTCACTCAAAAATGGTGCCAAACTGTTGCAAACGATCCCCTGAAAGGTTTTTCGGTGGAAACAGATGGGTTTTTATCATTGAAAAAGAATTTTCATGAAAGGTCTGAACAGCTTTTTGTGAAAAAATCCCTAAGCCGCGCGGTCACAATTTCAGCAAAAATCTGACCTTCTGGAATTCGCTCAAAAATGGTGCCAAACTGTTGCAAACGATCCCCTGAAAGGTTTTTCGGTGGAAACAGATGGGTTTTTTATCATAAAAACAGAATTAGCCCGCAAGGTCTGAACAACTTTTTTTTGAAAAAATCCCTAAGCCACGCGGTCACAATTTCAGCAAAAATCTGACGTTCTGGAATTCACTCAAAAATGGTGCCAAACTGTTGCAAACGATCCCCTGAAAGGTTTTTCGGTGGAAACCGATGCGTTTTTATCATAAAAACAGAATTAGCCCGCAAGGTCTGAACAACTTTTTTTTGAAAAAATCCCTAAGCCGCGCGGTCACAATTTCAGCAAAAATCTGACGTTCTGGAATTCATTCAAAAATGGTGCCAAACTGTTGCAAACGATCCCCTGAAAGGTTTTTCGGTGGAAACAGATGGGTTTTTATCATAAAAACAGAATTAGCCCTCAAGGTCTGAACAACTTTTTTTTGAAAAAATCCCTAATCCGCGCGGTCACAATTTCAGCAAAAATCTGACGTTCTGGAATTCACTCAAAAATGGTGCCAAACTGTTGCAAACGATCCCCTGAAAGGTTTTTCGTTGCAAACAGATTTGTTTTTATCATAAAAACAGAATTAGCCCGCAAGGCCTGAACAACTTTTTTTTGAAAAAATCCCTAAACCGCGCGGTCACAATTTCAGCAAAAATCTGACCTTCTGGAATTCGCTCAAAAATGGTGCCAAACTGTTGCAAACGATCCCCTGAAAGGTTTTTCGGTGGAAACAGATGGGTTTTTTATCATAAAAACAGAATTAGCCCGCAAGGTCTGAACAACTTTTTTTTGAAAAAATCCCTAAGCCACGCGGTCACAATTTCAGCAAAAATCTGACGTTCTGGAATTCACTCAAAAATGGTGCCAAACTGTTGCAAACGATCCCCTGAAAGGTTTTTCGGTGGAAACCGATGCGTTTTTATCATAAAAACAGAATTAGCCCGCAAGGTCTGAACAACTTTTTTTTGAAAAAATCCCTAAGCCGCGCGGTCACAATTTCAGCAAAAATCTGACGTTCTGGAATTCATTCAAAAATGGTGCCAAACTGTTGCAAACGATCCCCTGAAAGGTTTTTCGGTGGAAACAGATGGGTTTTTATCATAAAAACAGAATTAGCCCTCAAGGTCTGAACAACTTTTTTTTGAAAAAATCCCTAATCCGCGCGGTCACAATTTCAGCAAAAATCTGACGTTCTGGAATTCACTCAAAAATGGTGCCAAACTGTTGCAAACGATCCCCTGAAAGGTTTTTCGGTGCAAACAGATTTGTTTTTATCATAAAAACAGAATTAGCCCGCAAGGCCTGAACAACTTTTTTTTGAAAAAATCCCTAAACCGCGCGGTCACAATTTCAGCAAAAATCTGACCTTCTGGAATTCACTCAAAAATGGTGCCAAACTGTTGCAAACGATCCCCTGAAAGGTTTTTCGGTGGAAACAGATGGGTTTTTATCATTGAAAAAGAATTTTCATGAAAGGTCTGAACAACTTTTTGTGAAAAAATCCCTAAGCCGCGCGGTCACAATTTCAGCAAAAATCTGACGTTCTGGAATTCACTCAAAAATGGTGCCAAACTGTTGCAAGCGATCCCCTGAAAGGTTTTTCGGTGGAAACAGATGGGTTTTTATCATAAAAACAGAATTAGCCCGCAAGGTCTGAACAACTTTTTTTTGAAAAAATCCCTAAGCCGCGCGGTCACAATTTCAGCAAAAATCTGACGTTCTGGAATTCATTCAAAAATGGTGCCAAACTGTTGCAAACGATCCCCTGAAAGGTTTTTCGGTGGAAACAGATGGGTTTTTATCATTGAAAAAGAATTTTCACGCAACGTCTGAACAACTTTTTTTAAAAAAAATCCCTAAGCCGCGCGGTCACAATTTCAGCAAAAATCTGACGTTCTGGAATTCACTCAAAAATGGTGCCAAACTGTTGCAAACGATCCCCTGAAAGGTTTTTCGGTGCAAACAGATGGGTTTTTATCATAAAAACAGAATTAGCCCGCAAGGTCTGAACAACGTTTTTTTTGAAAAATCCCTAAGCCGCGTGGTCACAATTTCAGCAAAAATCTGACGTTCTGCAATTCACTCAAAAATGGTACCAAACTGTTGCAAACGATCCCCTGAAAGGTTTTTCGGTGGAAACAGATGGGTTTTTATCATTTAAAAAGAATTTTCATGCAAGGTCTGAACAACTTTTTTTGGGAAAAATCCCTAAGCCGCGCGGTCACAATTTTAGCAAAAATCTGAATTTCTGGAATTCACTCAAAAATGGTGCCAAACTGTTGCAAGCGATCCCCTGAAAGGTTTTTCGGTGGAAACAGATGGGTTTTTATCATAAAAACAGAATTACCCCGCAAGGTCTGAACAACTTTTTTTTGAAAAAATCCCTAAGCCGCGCGGTCACAATTTCAGCAAAATTCTGACGTTCTGGAATTCACTCAAAAATGGTGCCAAACTGTTGCAGACGATCCCCTGAAAGGTTTTTCGGTGGAAACCGATGGGTTTTTATCATAAAAACAGAATTAGCCCGCAAGGTCTGAACAACTTTTTTTTGAAAAAATCCCTAAGCCGCGCGGTCACAATTTCAGCAAAAATCTGACGTTCTGGAATTCATTCAAAAATGGTGCCAAACTGTTGCAAACGATCCCCTGAAAGGTTTTTCGGTGGAAACAGATGGGTTTTTATCATAAAAACAGAATTAGCCCTCAAGTTCTGAACAACTTTTTTTTGAAAAAATCCCTAATCCGCGCGGTCACAATTTCAGCAAAAATCTGACGTTCTGGAATTCACTCAAAAATGGTGCCAAACTGTTGCAAACGATCCCCTGAAAGGTTTTTCGGTGCAAACAGATTTGTTTTTATCATAAAAACAGAATTAGCCCGCAAGGCCTGAACAACTTTTTTTTGAAAAAATCCCTAAACCGCGCGGTCACAATTTCAGCAAAAATCTGACCTTCTGGAATTCACTCAAAAATGGTGCCAAACTGTTGCAAACGATCCCCTGAAAGGTTTTTCGGTGGAAACAGATGGGTTTTTATCATTGAAAAAGAATTTTCATGAAAGGTCTGAACAACTTTTTGTGAAAAAATCCCTAAGCCGCGCGGTCACAATTTCAGCAAAAATCTGACGTTCTGGAATTCACTCAAAAATGGTGCCAAACTGTTGCAAGCGATCCCCTGAAAGGTTTTTCGGTGGAAACAGATGGGTTTTTATCATAAAAACAGAATTAGCCCGCAAGGTCTGAACAACTTTTTTTTGAAAAAATCCCTAAGCCGCGCGGTCACAATTTCAGCAAAAATCTGACGTTCTGGAATTCATTCAAAAATGGTGCCAAACTGTTGCAAACGATCCCCTGAAAGGTTTTTCGGTGGAAACAGATGGGTTTTTATCATTGAAAAAGAATTTTCACGCAACGTCTGAACAACTTTTTTTTAAAAAAATCCCTAAGCCGCGCGGTCACAATTTCAGCAAAAATCTGACGTTCTGGAATTCACTCAAAAATGGTGCCAAACTGTTGCAAACGATCCCCTGAAAGGTTTTTCGGTGCAAACAGATGGGTTTTTATCATAAAAACAGAATTAGCCCGCAAGGTCTGAACAACGTTTTTTTTGAAAAATCCCTAAGCCGCGTGGTCACAATTTCAGCAAAAATCTGACGTTCTGCAATTCACTCAAAAATGGTACCAAACTGTTGCAAACGATCCCCTGAAAGGTTTTTCGGTGGAAACAGATGGGTTTTTATCATTTAAAAAGAATTTTCATGCAAGGTCTGAACAACTTTTTTTGGGAAAAATCCCTAAGCCGCGCGGTCACAATTTCAGCAAAAATCTGAATTTCTGGAATTCACTCAAAAATGGTGCCAAACTGTTGCAAGCGATCCCCTGAAAGGTTTTTCGGTGGAAACAGATGGGTTTTTATCATAAAAACAGAATTACCCCGCAAGGTCTGAACAACTTTTTTTTGAAAAAATCCCTAAGCCGCGCGGTCACAATTTCAGCAAAATTCTGACGTTCTGGAATTCACTCAAAAATGGTGCCAAACTGTTGCAGACGATCCCCTGAAAGGTTTTTCGGTGGAAACCGATGGGTTTTTATCATAAAAACAGAATTAGCCCGCAAGGTCTGAACAACTTTTTTTTGAAAAAATCCCTAAGCCGCGCGGTCACAATTTCAGCAAAAATCTGACGTTCTGGAATTCATTCAAAAATGGTGCCAAACTGTTGCAAACGATCCCCTGAAAGGTTTTTCGGTGGAAACAGATGGGTTTTTATCATAAAAACAGAATTAGCCCTCAAGTTCTGAACAACTTTTTTTTGAAAAAATCCCTAATCCGCGCGGTCACAATTTCAGCAAAAATCTGACGTTCTGGAATTCACTCAAAAATGGTGCCAAACTGTTGCAAACGATCCCCTGAAAGGTTTTTCGGTGCAAACAGATTTGTTTTTATCATAAAAACAGAATTAGCCCGCAAGGCCTGAACAACTTTTTTTTGAAAAAATCCCTAAACCGCGCGGTCACAATTTCAGCAAAAATCTGACCTTCTGGAATTCACTCAAAAATGGTGCCAAACTGTTGCAAACGATCCCCTGAAAGGTTTTTCGGTGGAAACAGATGGGTTTTTATCATTGAAAAAGAATTTTCATGAAAGGTCTGAACAACTTTTTGTGAAAAAATCCCTAAGCCGCGCGGTCACAATTTCAGCAAAAATCTGACGTTCTGGAATTCACTCAAAAATGGTGCCAAACTGTTGCAAGCGATCCCCTGAAAGGTTTTTCGGTGGAAACAGATGGGTTTTTATCATAAAAACAGAATTAGCCCGCAAGGTCTGAACAACTTTTTTTTGAAAAAATCCCTAAGCCGCGCGGTCACAATTTCAGCAAAAATCTGACGTTCTGGAATTCATTCAAAAATGGTGCCAAACTGTTGCAAACGATCCCCTGAAAGGTTTTTCGGTGGAAACAGATGGGTTTTTATCATTGAAAAAGAATTTTCACGCAACGTCTGAACAACTTTTTTTTTAAAAAATCCCTAAGCCGCGCGGTCACAATTTCAGCAAAAATCTGACGTTCTGGAATTCACTCAAAAATGGTGCCAAACTGTTGCAAACGATCCCCTGAAAGGTTTTTCGGTGCAAACAGATGGGTTTTTATCATAAAAACAGAATTAGCCCGCAAGGTCTGAACAACGTTTTTTTTGAAAAATCCCTAAGCCGCGTGGTCACAATTTCAGCAAAAATCTGACGTTCTGCAATTCACTCAAAAATGGTACCAAACTGTTGCAAACGATCCCCTGAAAGGTTTTTCGGTGGAAACAGATGGGTTTTTATCATTTAAAAAGAATTTTCATGCAAGGTCTGAACAACTTTTTTTGGGAAAAATCCCTAAGCCGCGCGGTCACAATTTCAGCAAAAATCTGAATTTCTGGAATTCACTCAAAAATGGTGCCAAACTGTTGCAAGCGATCCCCTGAAAGGTTTTTCGGTGGAAACAGATGGGTTTTTATCATAAAAACAGAATTACCCCGCAAGGTCTGAACAACTTTTTTTTGAAAAAATCCCTAAGCCGCGCGGTCACAATTTCAGCAAAATTCTGACGTTCTGGAATTCACTCAAAAATGGTGCCAAACTGTTGCAGACGATCCCCTGAAAGGTTTTTCGGTGGAAACCGATGGGTTTTTATCATAAAAACAGAATTAGCCCGCAAGGTCTGAACAACTTTTTTTTGAAAAAATCCCTAAGCCGCGCGGTCACAATTTCAGCAAAAATCTGACGTTCTGGAATTCATTCAAAAATGGTGCCAAACTGTTGCAAACGATCCCCTGAAAGGTTTTTCGGTGGAAACAGATGGGTTTTTATCATAAAAACAGAATTAGCCCTCAAGTTCTGAACAACTTTTTTTTGAAAAAATCCCTAATCCGCGCGGTCACAATTTCAGCAAAAATCTGACGTTCTGGAATTCACTCAAAAATGGTGCCAAACTGTTGCAAACGATCCCCTGAAAGGTTTTTCGGTGCAAACAGATTTGTTTTTATCATAAAAACAGAATTAGCCCGCAAGGCCTGAACAACTTTTTTTTGAAAAAATCCCTAAACCGCGCGGTCACAATTTCAGCAAAAATCTGACCTTCTGGAATTCACTCAAAAATGGTGCCAAACTGTTGCAAACGATCCCCTGAAAGGTTTTTCGGTGGAAACAGATGGGTTTTTATCATTGAAAAAGAATTTTCATGAAAGGTCTGAACAACTTTTTGTGAAAAAATCCCTAAGCCGCGCGGTCACAATTTCAGCAAAAATCTGACCTTCTGGAATTCGCTCAAAAATGGTGCCAAACTTTTGCAAACAATCCCCTGAAAGGTTTTTCGGTGGAAACAGATGGGTTTTTATCATTGAAAAAGAATTTTCACACAAGGTCTGAACAACTTTTTTTTGAAAAAATCCCTAAGCCGCTTGATCACCATTTCAGCAAAAATCTGACGTTCTGCAATTCACTCAAAAATGGTGCAATACTGTTGCAAACGATCCCCTGAAAGGTTTTTCGGTGGAAACAGATGGGTTTTTATCATTGAAAAAGAATTTTCATGGAAGGTCTGAACAACTTTTTTTGGGAAAAATCCCTAAGCCACGCAGTCACAATTTCAGCGAAAATCTGACGTTCTGGAATTCACTCAAAAATGGTGCCAAACTGTTGCAAACGATCCCCTGAAAGGTTTTTCGATGGAAACAGATGGGTTTTTATCATAAAAACAGAATTAGCCCGCAAGGTCTGAACAACTTTTTTTTGAAAAAATCCCTAAGCCGCGCGGTCACAATTTCAGCAAAAATCTGACGTTCTGGAATTCACTCAAAAATGGTGCCAAACTGTTGCAAACGATCCCCTGAAAGGTTTTTCGGTGGAAACAGATGGGTTTTTATCATAAAAACAGAATTAGCCCGCAAGGTCTGAACAACTTTTTTTTGAAAAAATCCCTAAGCCGCGCGGTCACAATTTCAGCAAAAATCTGACGTTCTGGAATTCATTCAAAAATGGTGCCAAACTGTTGCAAACGATCCCCTGAAAGGTTTTTCGGTGGAAACAGATGGGTTTTTATCATTGAAAAAGAATTTTCACGCAACGTCTGAACAACTTTTTTTAAAAAAAATCCCTAAGCCGCGCGGTCACAATTTCAGCAAAAATCTGACGTTCTGGAATTCACTCAAAAATGGTGCCAAACTGTTGCAAACGATCCCCTGAAAGGTTTTTCGGTGGAAACAGATGGGTTTTTATCATTTAAAAAGAATTTTCATGCAAGGTCTGAACAACTTTTTTTGGGAAAAATCCCTAAGCCGCGCGGTCACAATTTCAGCAAAAATCTGAATTTCTGGAATTCACTCAAAAATGGTGCCAAACTGTTGCAAGCGATCCCCTGAAAGGTTTTTCGGTGGAAACAGATGGGTTTTTATCATAAAAACAGAATTACCCCGCAAGGTCTGAACAACTTTTTTTTGAAAAAATCCCTAAGCCGCGCGGTCACAATTTCAGCAAAATTCTGACGTTCTGGAATTCACTCAAAAATGGTGCCAAACTGTTGCAAACGATCCCCTGAAAGGTTTTTCGGTGGAAACAGATGGGTTTTTATCATAAAAACAGAATTAGCCCTCAAGGTCTGAACAACGTTTTTTTGAAAAAATCCCTAAGCCGCGCGGTCACAATTTCAGCAAAAATCTGACGTTCTGGAATTCACTCAAAAATGGTGCCAAACTGTTGCAAACGATCCCCTGAAAGGTTTTTCGGTGGAAACAGATGGGTTTTTATCATAAAAACAGAATTAGCCCGCAAGGTCTGAACAACTTTTTTTAAAAAAAATCCCTAAGCCGCGCGGTCACAATTTCAGCAAAAATCTGACGTTCTGGAATTCATTCAAAAATGGTGCCAAACTGTTGCAAACGATCCCCTGAAAGGTTTTTCGGTGGAAACAGATGGGTTTTTATCATTTAAAAAGAATTTTCATGCAAGGTCTGAACAACTTTTTTTGGGAAAAATCCCTAAGCCGCGCGGTCACAATTTCAGCAAAAATCTGACGTTCTGGAATTCACTCAAAAATGGTGCCAAACTGTTGCAAGCGATCCCCTGAAAGGTTTTTCGGTGGAAACAGATGGGTTTTTATCATAAAAACAGAATTAGCCCGCAAGGTCTGAACAACTTTTTTTTGAAAAAATCCCTAAGCCGCGCGGTCACAATTTCAGCAAAAATATGACGTTCTGGAATTCACTCAAAAATGGTGCCAAACTGTTGCAAACGATCCCCTGAAAGGTTTTTCGGTGGAAACAGATGGGTTTTTATCATAAAAACAGAATTAGCCCTCAAGGTCTGAACAACGTTTTTTTGAAAAAATCCCTAAGCCGCGCGGTCACAATTTCAGCAAAAATCTGACGTTCTGGAATTCACTCAAAAATGGTGCCAAACTGTTGCAAACGATCCCCTGAAAGGTTTTTCGGTGGAAACAGATGGGTTTTTATCATAAAAACAGAATTAGCCCGCAAGGTCTGAACAACTTTTTTTAAAAAAAATCCCTAAGCCGCGCGGTCACAATTTCAGCAAAAATCTGACGTTCTGGAATTCATTCAAAAATGGTGCCAAACTGTTGCAAACGATCCCCTGAAAGGTTTTTCGGTGGAAACAGATGGGTTTTTATCATTTAAAAAGAATTTTCATGCAAGGTCTGAACAACTTTTTTCGGGAAAAATCCCTAAGCCGCGCGGTCACAATTTCAGCAAAAATCTGACGTTCTGGAATTCACTCAAAAATGGTGCCAAACTGTTGCAAGCGATCCCCTGAAAGGTTTTTCGGTGGAAACAGATGGGTTTTTATCATAAAAACAGAATTAGCCCGCAAGGTCTGAACAACGTTTTTTTGAAAAAATCCCTAAGCCGCGCGGTCACAATTTCAGCAAAAATCTGACGTTCTGGAATTCACTCAAAAATGGTGCCAAACTGTTGCAAACGATCCCCTGAAAGGTTTTTCGGTGGAAACAGATGGGTTTTTATCATAAAAACAGAATTAGCCCGCAAGGTCTGAACAACTTTTTTTAAAAAAAATCCCTAAGCCGCGCGGTCACAATTTCAGCAAAAATCTGACGTTCTGGAATTCATTCAAAAATGGTGCCAAACTGTTGCAAACGATCCCCTGAAAGGTTTTTCGGTGGAAACAGATGGGTTTTTATCATTTAAAAAGAATTTTCATGCAAGGTCTGAACAACTTTTTTCGGGAAAAATCCCTAAGCCGCGCGGTCACAATTTCAGCAAAAATCTGACGTTCTGGAATTCACTCAAAAATGGTGCCAAACTGTTGCAAGCGATCCCCTGAAAGGTTTTTCGGTGGAAACAGATGGGTTTTTATCATAAAAACAGAATTAGCCCGCAAGGTCTGAACAACTTTTTTTTGAAAAAATCCCTAAGCCGCGCGGTCACAATTTCAGCAAAAATATGACGTTCTGGAATTCACTCAAAAATGGTGCCAAACTGTTGCAAACGATCCCCTGAAAGGTTTTTCGGTGGAAACAGATGGGTTTTTATCATAAAAACAGAATTAGCCCTCAAGGTCTGAACAACGTTTTTTTGAAAAAATCCCTAAGCCGCGCGGTCACAATTTCAGCAAAAATCTGACGTTCTGGAATTCACTCAAAAATGGTGCCAAACTGTTGCAAACGATCCCCTGAAAGGTTTTTCGGTGGAAACAGATGGGTTTTTATCATAAAAACAGAATTAGCCCGCAAGGTCTGAACAACTTTTTTTAAAAAAAATCCCTAAGCCGCGCGGTCACAATTTCAGCAAAAATCTGACGTTCTGGAATTCATTCAAAAATGGTGCCAAACTGTTGCAAACGATCCCCTGAAAGGTTTTTCGGTGGAAACAGATGGGTTTTTATCATTTAAAAAGAATTTTCATGCAAGGTCTGAACAACTTTTTTCGGGAAAAATCCCTAAGCCGCGCGGTCACAATTTCAGCAAAAATCTGACGTTCTGGAATTCACTCAAAAATGGTGCCAAACTGTTGCAAGCGATCCCCTGAAAGGTTTTTCGGTGGAAACAGATGGGTTTTTATCATAAAAACAGAATTAGCCCGCAAGGTCTGAACAACGTTTTTTTGAAAAAATCCCTAAGCCGCGCGGTCACAATTTCAGCAAAAATCTGACGTTCTGGAATTCACTCAAAAATGGTGCCAAACTGTTGCAAACGATCCCCTGAAAGGTTTTTCGGTGGAAACAGATGGGTTTTTATCATAAAAACAGAATTAGCCCGCAAGGTCTGAACAACTTTTTTTAAAAAAAATCCCTAAGCCGCGCGGTCACAATTTCAGCAAAAATCTGACGTTCTGGAATTCATTCAAAAATGGTGCCAAACTGTTGCAAACGATCCCCTGAAAGGTTTTTCGGTGGAAACAGATGGGTTTTTATCATTTAAAAAGAATTTTCATGCAAGGTCTGAACAACTTTTTTCGGGAAAAATCCCTAAGCCGCGCGGTCACAATTTCAGCAAAAATCTGACGTTCTGGAATTCACTCAAAAATGGTGCCAAACTGTTGCAAGCGATCCCCTGAAAGGTTTTTCGGTGGAAACAGATGGGTTTTTATCATAAAAACAGAATTAGCCCGCAAGGTCTGAACAACTTTTTTTTTAAAAAATCCCTAAGCCACGCGGTCACAATTTCAGCAAAAATCTGACGTTCTGGAATTCACTCAAAAATGGTGCCAAACTGTTGCAAACGATCCCCTGAAAGGTTTTTCGGTGGAAACAGATGGGTTTTTATCATTGAAAAAGAATTTTCAGGCAAGGTCTGAACAACTTTTTTTTGAAAAAATCCCTAAGCCGCTTGATCACCATTTCAGCAAAAATCTGACGTTCTGCAGTTCACTCAAAAATGGTGCAATACTGTTGCAAACGATCCCCTGAAAGGTTTTTCGGTGGAAACAGATGGGTTTTTATCATTTAAAAAGAATTTTCATGCAAGGTCTGAACAACTTTTTTGGGGGAAAATCCCTAAGCCGCGCGGTTACAATTTCAGCAAAAATCTGACGTTCTGGAATTCACTCAAAAATGGTGCCAAACTGTTGCAAGCGATCCCCTGAAAGGTTTTTCGGTGGAAACAGATGGGTTTTTATCATAAAAACAGAATTAGCCCGCAAGGTCTGAACAACTTTTTTTTGAAAAAATCCCTAAGCCACGCGGTCACAATTTCAGCAAAAATCTGACGTTCTGGAATTCACTCAAAAATGGTGCCAAACTGTTGCAAACGATCCCCTGAAAGGTTTTTCGGTGGAAACAGATGGGTTTTTATCATAAAAACAGAATTAGCCCTCAAGGTCTGAACATCTTTTTTTTGAAAAAATCCCTAAGCCGCGTGGTCACAATTTCAGCAAAAATCTGACGTTCTGGAATTCACTCAAAAATGGTGCCAAACTGTTGCAAACGATCCCCTGAAAGGTTTTTCGGTGGAAACAGATGGGTTTTTATCATAAAAACAGAATTAGCCCGCAAGGTCTGAACAACTTTTTTTAAAAAAAATCCCTAAGCCGCGCGGTCACAATTTCAGCAAAAATCTCACGTTCTGGAATTCACTCAAAAATGGTGCCAAACTGTTGCAAACGATCCCCTGAAAGGTTTTTCGGTGGAAACAGATGGGTTTTTATCAGAAAAACAGAATTAGCCCTCAAGGTCTGAACAACTTTTTTTTGCAAAAATCCCTAATCCGCGCGGTCACAATTTCAGCAAAAATCTGACGTTCTGGAATTCACTCAAAAATGGTGCCAAACTGTTACAAACGATCCCCTGAAAGGTTTTTCGGTGGAAACAGATGGGTTTTTATCATAAAAACAGAATTAGCCCGCAAGGTCTGAACAACTTTTTTTTGAAAAAATCCCTAAGCCGCGCGGTCACAATTTCAGCAAAAATCTCACGTTCTGGAATTCACTCAAAAATGGTGCCAAACTGTTGCAAACGATCCCCTGAAAGGTTTTTCGGTGGAAACAGATGGGTTTTTATCAGAAAAACAGAATTAGCCCTCAAGGTCTGAACAACTTTTTTTTGCAAAAATCCCTAATCCGCGCGGTCACAATTTCAGTAAAAATCTGACCTTCTGGAATTCACTCAAAAATGGTGCCAAACTGTTGCAAACGATCCCCTGAAAGGTTTTTCGGTGGAAACAGATGGGTTTTTATCATTGAAAAAGAATTTTCATGAAAGGTCTGAACAGCTTTTTGTGAAAAAATCCCTAAGCCGCGCGGTCACAATTTCAGCAAAAATCTGACCTTCTGGAATTCGCTCAAAAATGGTGCCAAACTGTTGCAAACGATCCCCTGAAAGGTTTTTCGGTGGAAACAGATGGGTTTTTTATCATAAAAACAGAATTAGCCCGCAAGGTCTGAACAACTTTTTTTTGAAAAAATCCCTAAGCCACGCGGTCACAATTTCAGCAAAAATCTGACGTTCTGGAATTCACTCAAAAATGGTGCCAAACTGTTGCAAACGATCCCCTGAAAGGTTTTTCGGTGGAAACAGATGGGTTTTTATCATAAAAACAGAATTAGGCCTTAAGGTCTGAACAACTTTTTTTTGAAAAAATCCCTAAGCCGCGCGGTCACAATTTCAGCAAAAATCTGACGTTCTGGAATTCACTCAAAAATGGTGCCAAACTGTTGCAAACGATCCCCTGAAAGGTTTTTCGGTGGAAACCGATGGGTTTTTATCATAAAAACAGAATTAGCCCGCAAGGTCTGAACAACTTTTTTTTGAAAAAATCCCTAAGCCGCGCGGTCACAATTTCAGCAAAAATCTGACGTTCTGGAATTCATTCAAAAATGGTGCCAAACTGTTGCAAACGATCCCCTGAAAGGTTTTTCGGTGGAAACAGATGGGTTTTTATCATAAAAACAGAATTAGCCCTCAAGGTCTGAACAACTTTTTTTTGAAAAAATCCCTAATCCGCGCGGTCACAATTTCAGCAAAAATCTGACGTTCTGGAATTCACTCAAAAATGGTGCCAAACTGTTGCAAACGATCCCCTGAAAGGTTTTTCGGTGCAAACAGATTTGTTTTTATCATAAAAACAGAATTAGCCCGCAAGGCCTGAACAACTTTTTTTTGAAAAAATCCCTAAACCGCGCGGTCACAATTTCAGCAAAAATCTGACCTTCTGGAATTCACTCAAAAATGGTGCCAAACTGTTGCAAACGATCCCCTGAAAGGTTTTTCGGTGGAAACAGATGGGTTTTTATCATTGAAAAAGAATTTTCATGGAAGGTCTGAACAACTTTTTGTGAAAAAATCCCTAAGCCGCGCGGTCACAATTTCAGCAAAAATCTGACCTTCTGGAATTCGCTCAAAAATGGTGCCAAACTTTTGCAAACAATCCCCTGAAAGGTTTTTCGGTGGAAACAGATGGGTTTTTATCATTGAAAAAGAATTTTCACACAAGGTCTGAACAACTTTTTTTTGAAAAAATCCCTAAGCCGCTTGATCACCATTTCAGCAAAAATCTGACGTTCTGCAATTCACTCAAAAATGGTGCAATACTGTTGCAAACGATCCCCTGAAAGGTTTTTCGGTGGAAACAGATGGGTTTTTATCATTGAAAAAGAATTTTCATGGAAGGTCTGAACAACTTTTTTTGGGAAAAATCCCTAAGCCACGAAGTCACAATTTCAGCGAAAATCTGACGTTCTGGAATTCACTCAAAAATGGTGCCAAACTGTTGCAAACGATCCCCTGAAAGGTTTTTCGATGGAAACAGATGGGTTTTTATCATAAAAACAGAATTAGCCCGCAAGGTCTGAACAACTTTTTTTTGAAAAAATCCCTAAGCCGCGCGGTCACAATTTCAGCAAATATCTGACGTTCTGGAATTCACTCAAAAATGGTGCCAAACTGTTGCAAACGATCCCCTGAAAGGTTTTTCGGAGGAAACAGATGGGTTTTTATCATAAAAACAGAATTAGCCCGCAAGGTCTGAACAACTTTTTTTTGAAAAAATCCCTAAGCCGCGCGGTCACAATTTCAGCAAAAATCTGACGTTCTGGAATTCATTCAAAAATGGTGCCAAACTGTTGCAAACGATCCCCTGAAAGGTTTTTCGGTGGAAACAGATGGGTTTTTATCATTGAAAAAGAATTTTCACGCAACGTCTGAACAACTTTTTTTTAAAAAAATCCCTAAGCCGCGCGGTCACAATTTCAGCAAAAATCTGACGTTCTGCAATTCACTCAAAAATGGTACCAAACTGTTGCAAACGATCCCCTGAAAGGTTTTTCGGTGGAAACAGATGGGTTTTTATCATTTAAAAAGAATTTTCATGCAAGGTCTGAACAACTTTTTTTGGGAAAAATCCCTAAGCCGCGCGGTCACAATTTCAGCAAAAATCTGAATTTCTGGAATTCACTCAAAAATGGTGCCAAACTGTTGCAAGCGATCCCCTGAAAGGTTTTTCGGTGGAAACAGATGGGTTTTTATCATAAAAACAGAATTACCCCGCAAGGTCTGAACAACATTTTTTTGAAAAAATCCCTAAGCCGCGCGGTCACAATTTCAGCAAAATTCTGACGTTCTGGAATTCACTCAAAAATGGTGCCAAACTGTTGCAAACGATCCCCTGAAAGGTTTTTCGGTGGAAACAGATGGGTTTTTATCATAAAAACAGAATTAGCCCGCAATGTCTGAACAACTTTTTTTTGAAAAAATCCCTAAGCCGCGCGGTCACAATTTCAGCAAAAATATGACGTTCTGGAATTCATTCAAAAATGGTGCCAAACTGTTGCAAACGATCCCCTGAAAGGTTTTTCGGTGGAAACAGATGGGTTTTTATCATTGAAAAAGAATTTTCACGCAAGGTCTGAACAACTTTTTTTTGAAAAAATCCCTAAGCCGCGCGGTCACAATTTCACAAAAAATCTGACGTTCTGGAATTCACTCAAAAATGGTGCCAAACTGTTGCAAACGATCCCCTGAAAGGTTTTTCGGTGCAAACAGAAGGGTTTTTATCATAAAAACAGAATTAGCCCGCAAGGTATGAAAAACTTTTTTTTTTAAAAATCCCTAAGCCATGCGGTCACAATTTCAGCAAAAATCTGACGTTCTGGAATTCACTCAAAAATGGTGCCAAACTGTTGCAAACGATCCCCTGAAAGGTTTTTCGGTGGAAACAGATGGGTTTTTATCATAAAAACAGAATTAGGCCTTAAGGTCTGAACAACTTTTTTTTGAAAAAATCCCTAAGCCGCGCGGTCACAATTTCAGCAAAAATCTGACGTTCTGGAATTCACTCAAAAATGGTGCCAAACTGTTGCAAACGATCCCCTGAAAGGTTTTTCGGTGGAAACAGATGGGTTTTTATCATTGAAAAAGAATTTTCACGCAAGGTCTGAACAACTTTTTTTGGGAAAAATCCCTAAGCCGCGCGGTCACAATTTCAGCAAAAATCTGACGTTCTGGAATTCACTGAAAAATGGTGCCAAACTGTTGCAAACGATCCCCTGAAAGGTTTTTCGGTGGAAACAGATGGGTTTTTATCATTGAAAAAGAATTTTCACGCAACGTCTGAACAACTTTTTTTTTGAAAAAATCCCTAAGCCGCGCGGTCACAATTTCAGCAAAAATCTGACGTTCTGGAATTCACTCAAAAATGGTGCCAAACTGTTGCAAACGATCCCCTGAAAGGTTTTTCGGTGGAAACAGATGGGTTTTTATCATTGAAAAAGAATTTTCACGCAATGTCTGAACAACTTTTTTTTGAAAAAATCCCTAAGCCGCGCGGTCACAATTTCAGCAAAAATCTGACGTTCTGGAATTCACTCAAAAATGGTGCCAAACTGTTGCAAACGATCCCCTGAAAGGTTTTTCGGTGGAAACAGATGGGTTTTTATCATAAAAACAGAATTAGCCCGCAAGGTCTGAACAACTTTTTTTTGAAAAAATCCCTAAGCCACGCGGTCACAATTTCAGCAAAAATCTGACGTTCTGGAATTCACTCAAAAATGGTGCCAAACTGTTGCAAACGATCCCCTGAAAGGTTTTTCGGTGGAAACAGATGGGTTTTTATCATAAAAACAGAATTAGCCCTCAAGGTCTGAACATCTTTTTTTTGAAAAAATCCCTAAGCCGCGTGGTCACAATTTCAGCAAAAATCTGACGTTCTGGAATTCACTCAAAAATGGTGCCAAACTGTTGCAAACGATCCCCTGAAAGGTTTTTCGGTGGAAACAGATGGGTTTTTATCATAAAAACAGAATTAGCCCGCAAGGTCTGAACAACTTTTTTTAAAAAAAATCCCTAAGCCGCGCGGTCACAATTTCAGCAAAAATCTCACGTTCTGGAATTCACTCAAAAATGGTGCCAAACTGTTGCAAACGATCCCCTGAAAGGTTTTTCGGTGGAAACAGATGGGTTTTTATCAGAAAAACAGAATTAGCCCTCAAGGTCTGAACAACTTTTTTTTGCAAAAATCCCTAATCCGCGCGGTCACAATTTCAGCAAAAATCTGACGTTCTGGAATTCACTCAAAAATGGTGCCAAACTGTTACAAACGATCCCCTGAAAGGTTTTTCGGTGGAAACAGATGGGTTTTTATCATAAAAACAGAATTAGCCCGCAAGGTCTGAACAACTTTTTTTTGAAAAAATCCCTAAGCCGCGCGGTCACAATTTCAGCAAAAATCTCACGTTCTGGAATTCACTCAAAAATGGTGCCAAACTGTTGCAAACGATCCCCTGAAAGGTTTTTCGGTGGAAACAGATGGGTTTTTATCAGAAAAACAGAATTAGCCCTCAAGGTCTGAACAACTTTTTTTTGCAAAAATCCCTAATCCGCGCGGTCACAATTTCAGCAAAAATCTGACCTTCTGGAATTCACTCAAAAATGGTGCCAAACTGTTGCAAACGATCCCCTGAAAGGTTTTTCGGTGGAAACAGATGGGTTTTTATCATTGAAAAAGAATTTTCATGAAAGGTCTGAACAGCTTTTTGTGAAAAAATCCCTAAGCCGCTCGGTCACAATTTCAGCAAAAATCTGACCTTCTGGAATTCGCTCAAAAATGGTGCCAAACTGTTGCAAACGATCCCCTGAAAGGTTTTTCGGTGGAAACAGATGGGTTTTTTATCATAAAAACAGAATTAGCCCGCAAGGTCTGAACAACTTTTTTTTGAAAAAATCCCTAAGCCACGCGGTCACAATTTCAGCAAAAATCTGACGTTCTGGAATTCACTCAAAAATGGTGCCAAACTGTTGCAAACGATCCCCTGAAAGGTTTTTCGGTGGAAACAGATGGGTTTTTATCATAAAAACAGAATTAGGCCTTAAGGTCTGAACAACTTTTTTTTGAAAAAATCCCTAAGCCGCGCGGTCACAATTTCAGCAAAAATCTGACGTTCTGGAATTCACTCAAAAATGGTGCCAAACTGTTGCAAACGATCCCCTGAAAGGTTTTTCGGTGCAAACAGATTTGTTTTTATCATAAAAACAGAATTAGCCCGCAAGGCCTGAACAACTTTTTTTTGAAAAAATCCCTAAGCCGCGCGGTCACAATTTCAGCAAAAATCTGACGTTCTGGAATTCACTCAAAAATGGTGCCAAACTGTTGCAAACGATCCCCTGAAAGGTTTTTCGGTGGAAACCGATGGGTTTTTATCATAAAAACAGAATTAGCCCGCAAGGTCTGAACAACTTTTTTTTGAAAAAATCCCTAAGCCGCGCGGTCACAATTTCAGCAAAAATCTGACGTTCTGGAATTCATTCAAAAATGGTGCCAAACTGTTGCAAACGATCCCCTGAAAGGTTTTTCGGTGGAAACAGATGGGTTTTTATCATAAAAACAGAATTAGCCCTCAAGGTCTGAACAACTTTTTTTTGAAAAAATCCCTAATCCGCGCGGTCACAATTTCAGCAAAAATCTGACGTTCTGGAATTCACTCAAAAATGGTGCCAAACTGTTGCAAACGATCCCCTGAAAGGTTTTTCGGTGCAAACAGATTTGTTTTTATCATAAAAACAGAATTAGCCCGCAAGGCCTGAACAACTTTTTTTTGAAAAAATCCCTAAACCGCGCGGTCACAATTTCAGCAAAAATCTGACCTTCTGGAATTCACTCAAAAATGGTGCCAAACTGTTGCAAACGATCCCCTGAAAGGTTTTTCGGTGGAAACAGATGGGTTTTTATCATTGAAAAAGAATTTTCATGGAAGGTCTGAACAACTTTTTGTGAAAAAATCCCTAAGCCGCGCGGTCACAATTTCAGCAAAAATCTGACCTTCTGGAATTCACTCAAAAATGGTGCCAAACTGTTGCAAACGATCCCCTGAAAGGTTTTTCGGTGGAAACAGATGGGTTTTTATCATTGAAAAAGAATTTTCATGGAAGGTCTGAACAACTTTTTGTGAAAAAATCCCTAAACCGCGCGGTCACAATTTCAGCAAAAATCTGACCTTCTGGAATTCACTCAAAAATGGTGCCAAACTGTTGCAAACGATCCCCTGAAAGGTTTTTCGGTGGAAACAGATGGGTTTTTATCATTGAAAAAGAATTTTCATGGAAGGTCTGAACAACTTTTTTTTGAAAAAATCCCTAAGCCGCGCGGTCACAATTTCAGCAAAAATCTGACGTTCTGGAATTCACTCAAAAATGGTGCCAAACTGTTGCAAACGATCCCCTGAAAGGTTTTTCGGTGGAAACCGATGGGTTTTTATCATAAAAACAGAATTAGCCCGCAAGGTCTGAACAACTTTTTTTTGAAAAAATCCCTAAGCCGCGCGGTCACAATTTCAGCAAAAATCTGACGTTCTGGAATTCATTCAAAAATGGTGCCAAACTGTTGCAAACGATCCCCTGAAAGGTTTTTCGGTGGAAACAGATGGGTTTTTATCATAAAAACAGAATTAGCCCTCAAGGTCTGAACAACTTTTTTTTGAAAAAATCCCTAATCCGCGCGGTCACAATTTCAGCAAAAATCTGACGTTCTGGAATTCACTCAAAAATGGTGCCAAACTGTTGCAAACGATCCCCTGAAAGGTTTTTCGGTGCAAACAGATTTGTTTTTATCATAAAAACAGAATTAGCCCGCAAGGCCTGAACAACTTTTTTTTGAAAAAATCCCTAAACCGCGCGGTCACAATTTCAGCAAAAATCTGACCTTCTGGAATTCACTCAAAAATGGTGCCAAACTGTTGCAAACGATCCCCTGAAAGGTTTTTCGGTGGAAACAGATGGGTTTTTATCATTGAAAAAGAATTTTCATGGAAGGTCTGAACAACTTTTTGTGAAAAAATCCCTAAGCCGCGCGGTCACAATTTCAGCAAAAATCTGACCTTCTGGAATTCGCTCAAAAATGGTGCCAAACTTTTGCAAACAATCCCCTGAAAGGTTTTTCGGTGGAAACAGATGGGTTTTTATCATTGAAAAAGAATTTTCACACAAGGTCTGAACAACTTTTTTTTGAAAAAATCCCTAAGCCGCTTGATCACCATTTCAGCAAAAATCTGACGTTCTGCAATTCACTCAAAAATGGTGCAATACTGTTGCAAACGATCCCCTGAAAGGTTTTTCGGTGGAAACAGATGGGTTTTTATCATTGAAAAAGAATTTTCATGGAAGGTCTGAACAACTTTTTTTGGGAAAAATCCCTAAGCCACGAAGTCACAATTTCAGCGAAAATCTGACGTTCTGGAATTCACTCAAAAATGGTGCCAAACTGTTGCAAACGATCCCCTGAAAGGTTTTTCGATGGAAACAGATGGGTTTTTATCATAAAAACAGAATTAGCCCGCAAGGTCTGAACAACTTTTTTTTGAAAAAATCCCTAAGCCGCGCGGTCACAATTTCAGCAAATATCTGACGTTCTGGAATTCACTCAAAAATGGTGCCAAACTGTTGCAAACGAATCCCTGAAAGGTTTTTCGGAGGAAACAGATGGGTTTTTATCATAAAAACAGAATTAGCCCGCAAGGTCTGAACAACTTTTTTTTGAAAAAATCCCTAAGCCGCGCGGTCACAATTTCAGCAAAAATCTGACGTTCTGGAATTCATTCAAAAATGGTGCCAAACTGTTGCAAACGATCCCCTGAAAGGTTTTTCGGTGGAAACAGATGGGTTTTTATCATTGAAAAAGAATTTTCACGCAACGTCTGAACAACTTTTTTTTAAAAAAATCCCTAAGCCGCGCGGTCACAATTTCAGCAAAACTCTGACGTTCTGCAATTCACTCAAAAATGGTACCAAACTGTTGCAAACGATCCCCTGAAAGGTTTTTCGGTGGAAACAGATGGGTTTTTATCATTTAAAAAGAATTTTCATGCAAGGTCTGAACAACTTTTTTTGGGAAAAATCCCTAAGCCGCGCGGTCACAATTTCAGCAAAAATCTGAATTTCTGGAATTCACTCAAAAATGGTGCCAAACTGTTGCAAGCGATCCCCTGAAAGGTTTTTCGGTGGAAACAGATGGGTTTTTATCATAAAAACAGAATTACCCCGCAAGGTCTGAACAACATTTTTTTGAAAAAATCCCTAAGCCGCGCGGTCACAATTTCAGCAAAATTCTGACGTTCTGGAATTCACTCAAAAATGGTGCCAAACTGTTGCAAACGATCCCCTGAAAGGTTTTTCGGTGGAAACAGATGGGTTTTTATCATAAAAACAGAATTAGCCCGCAATGTCTGAACAACTTTTTTTTGAAAAAATCCCTAAGCCGCGCGGTCACAATTTCAGCAAAAATATGACGTTCTGGAATTCATTCAAAAATGGTGCCAAACTGTTGCAAACGATCCCCTGAAAGGTTTTTCGGTGGAAACAGATGGGTTTTTATCATTGAAAAAGAATTTTCACGCAAGGTCTGAACAACTTTTTTTGGGAAAAATCCCTAAGCCGCGCGGTCACAATTTCAGCAAAAATCTGACGTTCTGGAATTCACTGAAAAATGGTGCCAAACTGTTGCAAACGATCCCCTGAAAGGTTTTTCGGTGGAAACAGATGGGTTTTTATCATTGAAAAAGAATTTTCACGCAACGTCTGAACAACTTTTTTTTTGAAAAAATCCCTAAGCCGCGCGGTCACAATTTCAGCAAAAATCTGACGTTCTGGAATTCACTCAAAAATGGTGCCAAACTGTTGCAAACGATCCCCTGAAAGGTTTTTCGGTGGAAACAGATGGGTTTTTATCATTGAAAAAGAATTTTCACGCAATGTCTGAACAACTTTTTTTTGAAAAAATCCCTAAGCCGCGCGGTCACAATTTCAGCAAAAATCTGACGTTCTGGAATTCACTCAAAAATGGTGCCAAACTGTTGCAAACGATCCCCTGAAAGGTTTTTCGGTGGAAACTGATGGGTTTTTATCATAAAAACAGAATTAGCCCGCAAGGTCTGAACAACTTTTTTTTGAAAAAATCCCTAAGCCGCGCAGTCACAATTTCAGCAAAAATCTGACGTTCTGGAATTCATTCAAAAATGGTGCCAAACTGTTGCAAGCGGTCCCCTGAAAGGATTTTCGGTGGAAACAGATGGGTTTTTATCATAAAAACATAATTAGCCCGCAAGGTCTGAACAACTTTTTTTTGAAAAAATCCCTAAGCCGCGCGGTCACAATTTCAGCAAAAATCTGACGTTCTGGAATTCACTCAAAAATGGTGCCAAACTGTTGCAAACGATCCCCTGAAAGGTTTTTCGGTGGAAACAGATGGGTTTTTATCATAAAAACAGAATTAGGCCTTAAGGTCTGAACAACTTTTTTTTGAAAAAATCCCTAAGCCGCGCGGTCACAATTTCAGCAAAAATCTGACGTTCTGGAATTCATTCAAAAATGGTGCCAAACTGTTGCAAACGATCCCCTGAAAGGTTTTTCGGTGGAAACAGATGGGTTTTTATCATTGAAAAAGAATTTTCACGCAAGGTCTGAACAACTTTTTTTTGAAAAAATCCCTAAGCCGCGCGGTCACAATTTCAGCAAAAATCTGACGTTCTGGAATTCATTCAAAAATGGTGCCAAACTGTTGCAAACGATCCCCTGAAAGGTTTTTCGGTGGAAACAGATGGGTTTTTATCATTGAAAAAGAATTTTCACGCAAGGTCTGAACAACTTTTTTTGGGAAAAATCCCTAAGCCGCGCGGTCACAATTTCAGCAAAAATCTGACGTTCTGGAATTCACTCAAAAATGGTGCCAAACTGTTGCAAACGATCCCCTGAAAGGTTTTTCGGTGGAAACAGATGGGTTTTTATCATTGAAAAAGAATTTTCACGCAACGTCTGAACAACTTCTTTTTGAAAAAATCCCTAAGCCGCGCGGTCACAATTTCAGCAAAAATCTGACGTTCTGGAATTCACTCAAAAATGGTGCCAAACTGTTGCAAACGATCCCCTGAAAGGTTTTTCGGTGCAAACAGATGGGTTTTTATCATTTAAAAAGAATTTTCATGCAAGGTCTGAACAACTTTTTTTGGGAAAAATCCCTAAGCCGCGCGGTCACAATTTCAGCAAAAATCTGACGTTCTGGAATTCACTCAAAAATGGTGCCAAACTGTTGCAAGCGATCCCCTGAAAGGTTTTTCGGTGGAAACAGATGGGTTTTTATCATAAAAACAGAATTAGCCCGCAAGGTCTGAACAACTTTTTTTTGAAAAAATCCCTAAGCCGCGCGGTCACAATTTCAGCAAAAATCTGACGTATTGGAATTCATTCAAAAATGGTGCCAAACTGTTGCAAACGATCCCCTGAAAGGTTTTTCGGTGGAAACAGATGGGTTTTTATCATTGAAAAAGAATTTTCATGAAAGGTCTGAACAGCTTTTTGTGAAAAAATCCCTAAGCCGCGCGGTCACAATTTCAGCAAAAATCTGACCTTCTGTAATTCGCTCAAAAATGGTGCCAAACTGTTGCAAACGATCCCCTGAAAGGTTTTTCGGTGGAAACAGATGGGTTTTTTATCATAAAAACAGAATTAGCCCGCAAGGTCTGAACAACTTTTTTTTGAAAAAATCCCTAAGCCACGCGGTCACAATTTCAGCAAAAATCTGACGTTCTGGAATTCACTCAAAAATGGTGCCAAACTGTTGCAAACGATCCCCTGAAAGGTTTTTCGGTGGAAACAGATGGGTTTTTATCATAAAAACAGAATTAGGCCTTAAGGTCTGAACAACTTTTTTTTGAAAAAATCCCTAAGCCGCGCGGTCACAATTTCAGCAAAAATCTGACGTTCTGGAATTCACTCAAAAATGGTGCCAAACTGTTGCAAACGATCCCCTGAAAGGTTTTTCGGTGGAAACCGATGGGTTTTTATCATAAAAACAGAATTAGCCCGCAAGGTCTGAACAACTTTTTTTTGAAAAAATCCCTAAGCCGCGCGGTCACAATTTCAGCAAAAATCTGACGTTCTGGAATTCATTCAAAAATGGTGCCAAACTGTTGCAAACGATCCCCTGAAAGGTTTTTCGGTGGAAACAGATGGGTTTTTATCATTGAAAAAGAATTTTCACGCAACGTCTGAACAACTTTTTTTAAAAAAAATCCCTAAGCCGCGCGGTCACAATTTCAGCAAAAATCTGACGTTCTGGAATTCACTCAAAAATGGTGCCAAACTGTTGCAAACGATCCCCTGAAAGGTTTTTCGGTGCAAACAGATGGGTTTTTATCATAAAAACAGAATTAGCCCGCAAGGTCTGAACAACGTTTTTTTGGAAAAATCCCTAAGCCGCGTGGTCACAATTTCAGCAAAAATCTGACGTTTAGCAATTCACTCAAAAATGGTACCAAACTGTTGCAAACGATCCCCTGAAAGGTTTTTCGGTGGAAACAGATGGGTTTTTATCATTTAAAAAGAATTTTCATGCAAGGTCTGAACAACTTTTTTTGGGAAAAATCCCTAAGCCGCGCGGTCACAATTTCAGCAAAAATCTGACGTTCTGGAATTCACTCAAAAATGGTGCCAAACTGTTGCAAGCGATCCCCTGAAAGGTTTTTCGGTGGAAACAGATGGGTTTTTATCATAAAAACAGAATTAGCCCGCAAGGTCTGAACAACTTTTTTTTGAAAAAATCCCTAAGCCGCGCGGTCACAATTTCAGCAAAATTCTGACGTTCTGGAATTCACTCAAAAATGGTGCCAAACTGTTGCAAACGATCCCCTGAAAGGTTTTTCGGTGGAAACAGATGGGTTTTTATCATAAAAACAGAATTAGCCCGCAATGTCTGAACAACTTTTTTTTGAAAAAATCCCTAAGCCGCGCGGTCACAATTTCAGCAAAAATATGACGTTCTGGAATTCATTCAAAAATGGTGCCAAACTGTTGCAAACGATCCCCTGAAAGGTTTTTCGGTGGAAACAGATGGGTTTTTATCATTGAAAAAGAATTTTCACGCAAGGTCTGAACAACTTTTTTTTGAAAAAATCCCTAAGCCGCGCGGTCACAATTTCACAAAAAATCTGACGTTCTGGAATTCACTCAAAAATGGTGCCAAACTGTTGCAAACGATCCCCTGAAAGGTTTTTCGGTGCAAACAGAAGGGTTTTTATCATAAAAACAGAATTAGCCCGCAAGGTCTGAAAAACTTTTTTTTGAAAAAATCCCTAAGCCATGCGGTCACAATTTCAGCAAAAATCTGACGTTCTGGAATTCACTCAAAAATGGTGCCAAACTGTTGCAAACGATCCCCTGAAAGGTTTTTCGGTGGAAACAGATGGGTTTTTATCATAAAAACAGAATTAGGCCTTAAGGTCTGAACAACTTTTTTTTGAAAAAATCCCTAAGCCGCGCGGTCACAATTTCAGCAAAAATCTGACGTTCTGGAATTCACTCAAAAATGGTGCCAAACTGTTGCAAACGATCCCCTGAAAGGTTTTTCGGTGGAAACAGATGGGTTTTTATCATAAAAACAGAATTAGCCCGCAAGGTCTGAACAACTTTTTTTTGAAAAAATCCCTAAGCCGCGCGGTCACAATTTCAGCAAAAATCTGACGTTCTGGAATTCACTCAAAAATGGTGCCAAACTGTTGCAAACGATCCCCTGAAAGGTTTTTCGGTGGAAACAGATGGGTTTTTATCATTGAAAATGAATTTTCACGCAAGGTCTGAACAACTTTTTTTGGGAAAAATCCCTAAGCCGCGCGGTCACAATTTCAGCAAAAATCTGACGTTCTGGAATTCACTGAAAAATGGTGCCAAACTGTTGCAAACGATCCCCTGAAAGGTTTTTCGGTGGAAACAGATGGGTTTTTATCATTGAAAAAGAATTTTCACGCAACGTCTGAACAACTTTTTTTTTGAAAAAATCCCTAAGCCGCGCGGTCACAATTTCAGCAAAAATCTGACGTTCTGGAATTCACTCAAAAATGGTGCCAAACTGTTGCAAACGATCCCCTGAAAGGTTTTTCGGTGGAAACAGATGGGTTTTTATCATTGAAAAAGAATTTTCACGCAATGTCTGAACAACTTTTTTTTGAAAAAATCCCTAAGCCGCGCGGTCACAATTTCAGCAAAAATCTGACGTTCTGGAATTCACTCAAAAATGGTGCCAAACTGTTGCAAACGATCCCCTGAAAGGTTTTTCGGTGGAAACTGATGGGTTTTTATCATAAAAACAGAATTAGCCCGCAAGGTCTGAACAACTTTTTTTTGAAAAAATCCCTAAGCCGCGCGGTCACAATTTCAGCAAAAATCTGACGTTGTGGAATTCATTCAAAAATGGTGCCAAACTGTTGCAAACGATCCCCTGAAAGGTTTTTCGGTGGAAACAGATGGGTTTTTATCATTTAAAAAGAATTTTCATGCAAGGTCTGAACAACTTTTTTTGGGAAAAATCCCTAAGCCGCGCGGTCACAATTTCAGCAAAAATCTGACGTTCTGGAATTCACTCAAAAATGGTGCCAAACTGTTGCAAGCGGTCCCCTGAAAGGATTTTCGGTGGAAACAGATGGGTTTTTATCATAAAAACATAATTAGCCCGCAAGGTCTGAACAACTTTTTTTTGAAAAAATCCCTAAGCCGCGCGGTCACAATTTCAGCAAAAATCTGACGTTCTGGAATTCACTCAAAAATGGTGCCAAACTGTTGCAAACGATCCCCTGAAAAGTTTTTCGGTGGAAACAGATGGGTTTTTATCATAAAAACAGAATTAGGCCTTAAGGTCTGAACAACTTTTTTTTGAAAAAATCCCTAAGCCGCGCGGTCAGAATTTCAGCAAAAATCTGACGTTCTGGAATTCATTCAAAAATGGTGCCAAACTGTTGCAAACGATCCCCTGAAAGGTTTTTCGGTGGAAACAGATGGGTTTTTATCATTGAAAAAGAATTTTCACGCAAGGTCTGAACAACTTTTTTTTGAAAAAATCCCTAAGCCGCGCGGTCACAATTTCAGCAAAAATCTGACGTTCTGGAATTCATTCAAAAATGGTGCCAAACTGTTGCAAACGATCCCCTGAAAAGTTTTTCGGTGGAAACAGATGGGTTTTTATCATTGAAAAAGAATTTTCACGCAAGGTCTGAACAACTTTTTTTGGGAAAAATCCCTAAGCCGCGCGGTCACAATTTCAGCAAAAATCTGACGTTCTGGAATTCACTCAAAAATGGTGCCAAACTGTTGCAAACGATCCCCTGAAAGGTTTTTCGGTGGAAACAGATGGGTTTTTATCATTGAAAAAGAATTTTCACGCAACGTCTGAACAACTTTTTTTTGAAAAAATCCCTAAGCCGCGCGGTCACAATTTCAGCAAAAATCTGACGTTCTGGAATTCACTCAAAAATGGTGCCAAACTGTTGCAAACGATCCCCTGAAAGGTTTTTCGGTGCAAAAAGATGGGTTTTTATCATTTAAAAAGAATTTTCATGCAAGGTCTGAACAACTTTTTTTGGGAAAAATCCCTAAGCCGCGCGGTCACAATTTCAGCAAAAATCTGACGTTCTGGAATTCACTCAAAAATGGTGCCAAACTGTTGCAAGCGATCCCCTGAAAGGTTTTTCGGTGGAAACAGATGGGTTTTTATCATAAAAACAGAATTAGCCCGCAAGGTCTGAACAACTTTTTTTTGAAAAAATCCCTAAGCCGCGCGGTCACAATTTCAGCAAAAATCTGACGTTCTGGAATTCATTCAAAAATGGTGCCAAACTGTTGCAAACGATCCCCTGAAAGGTTTTTCGGTGGAAACAGATGAGTTTTTATCATTGAAAAAGATTTTTCACGCAAGGTCTGAACAACTTTTTTTGGGAAAAATCCCTAAGCCGCGCGGTCACAATTTCAGCAAAAATCTGACGTTCTGGAATTCACTCAACAATGGTGCCAAACTGTTGCAAACGATCCCCTGAAAGGTTTTTCGGTGGAAACAGATGGGTTTTTATCATTGAAAAAGAATTTTCATGCAAGGTCTGAACAACTTTTTTGGGGAAAAATCCCTAAGCCGCGCGGTCACAATTTCAGCAAAAATCTGACGTTCTGGAATTCACTCAAAAATGGTGCCAAACTGTTGCAAGCGATCCCCTGAAAGGTTTTTTGGTGGAAACAGATGGGTTTTTATCATAAAAACAGAATTAGCCCGCAAGGTCTGAAAAACATTTTTTTGAAAAAATCCCTAAGCCGCGCGGTCACAATTTCAGCAAAAATCTGACGTTCTGGAATTCACTCAAAAATGGTGCCAAACTGTTGCAAACGATCCCCTGAAAGGTTTTTCGGTGGAAACAGATGGGTTTTTATCATAAAAACAGAATTAGGCCTTAAGGTCTGAACAACTTTTTTTTGAAAAAATCCCTAAGCCGCGCGGTCACAATTTCAGCAAAAATCTGACGTTCTGGAATTCACTCAAAAATGGTGCCAAACTGTTGCAAACGATCCCCTGAAAGGTTTTTCTGTGGAAACAGATGGGTTTTTATCATAAAAACAGAATTAGCCCGCAAGGTCTGAACAACTTTTTTTTGAAAAAATCCCTAAGCCACGCGGTCACAATTTCAGCAAAAATCTGACGTTCTGGAATTCACTCAAAAATGGTGCCAAACTGTTGCAAACGATCCCCTGAAAGGTTTTTCGGTGGAAACAGATGGGTTTTTATCATAAAAACAGAATTAGGCCTTAAGGTCTGAACAACTTTTTTTTGAAAAAATCCCTAAGCCGCGCGGTCACAATTTCAGCAAAAATCTGACGTTTTGGAATTCACTCAACAATGGTGCCAAACTGTTGCAAACGATCCCCTGAAAGGTTTTTCGGTGGAAACAGATGGGTTTTTATCATTGAAAAAGAATTTTCATGCAAGGTCTGAACAACTTTTTTTTGAAAAAATCCCTAAGCCGCGCGGTCACAATTTCAGCAAAAATCTGACGTTCTGGAATTCACTCAAAAATGGTGCCAAACTGTTGCAAACGATCCCCTGAAAGGTTTTTCGGTGGAAACAGATGGGTTTTTATCATAAAAACAGAATTAGCCCGCAAGGTCTGAACAACTTTTTTTTGAAAAAATCCCTAAGCCGCGCGGTCACAATTTCAGCAAAAATCTGACGTTCTGGAATTCACTCAACAATGGTGCCAAACTGTTGCAAACGATCCCCTGAAAGGTTTTTCGGTGGAAACAGATGGGTTTTTATCATAAAAACAGAATTAGCCCGCAAGGTCTGAACAACTTTTTTTTGAAAAAATCCCTAAGCCGCGCGGTCACAATTTCAGCAAAAATCTGACGTTCTGGAATTCACTCAAAAATGGTGCCAAACTGTTGCAAACGATCCCCTGAAAGGTTTTTCGGTGGAAACAGATGGGTTTTTATCATAAAAACAGAATTAGCCCGCAAGGTCTGAACAACTTTTTTTTGAAAAAATCCCTAAGCCGCGCGGTCACAATTTCAGCAAAAATCTGACCTTCTGGAATTCACTCAAAAATGGTGCCAAACTGTTGCAAACGATCCCCTGAAAGGTTTTTCGGTGGAAACAGATGGGTTTTTATCATTGAAAAAGAATTTTCACGCAAGGTCTGAACAACTTTTTTTTGAAAAAATCCCTAAGCCGCTTGATCACCATTTCAGCAAAAATCTGACGTTCTGCAATTCACTCAAAAATGGTGCAATACTGTTGCAAACGATCCCCTGAAAGGTTTTTCGGTGGAAACAGATGGGTTTTTATCATTGAAAAAGAATTTTCATGCAAGGTCTGAAGAACTTTTTTTGGGAAAAATCCCTAAGCCACGCAGTCACAATTTCAGCAAAAATCTGACGTTCTGGAATTCATTCAAAAATGGTGCCAAACTGTTGCAAACGATCCCCTGAAAGGTTTTTCGGTGGAAACAGATGGGTTTTTATCATAAAAACAGAATTAGTCCTCAAGGTCTGAACAACTTTTTTTTGAAAAAATCCCTAAGCCGCGCGGTCACAATTTCAGCAAAAATCTGACGTTCTGGAATTCACTGAAAAATGGTGCCAAACTGTTGCAAACGATCCCCTGAAAGGTTTTTCGGTGGAAACAGATGGGTTTTTATCATTGAAAAAGAATTTTCACGCAACGTCTGAACAACTTTTTTTAGAAAAATCCCTAAGCCGCGTGGTCACAATTTCAGCAAAAATCTGACGTTCTGCAATTCACTCAACAATGGTGCCAAACTGTTGCAAACGATCCCCTGAAAGGTTTTTCGGTGGAAACAGATGGGTTTTTATCATAAAAACAGAATTAGCCCGCAAGGTCTGAACAACTTTTTTTTGAAAAAATCCCTAAGCCGCGCGGTCACAATTTCAGCAAAAATCTGACGTTCTGGAATTCACTCAAAAATGGTGCCAAACTGTTGCAAACGATCCCCTGAAAGGTTTTTCGGTGGAAACAGATGAGTTTTTATCATTGAAAAAGATTTTTCACGCAAGGTCTGAACAACTTTTTTTGGGAAAAATCCCTAAGCCGCGCGGTCACAATTTCAGCAAAAATCTGACGTTCTGGAATTCACTCAAAAATCGTGCCAAACTGTTGCAAACGATCCCCTGAAAGGTTTTTCGGTGGAAACAGATGGGTTTTTATCATTGAAAAAGAATTTTCATGCAAGGTCTGAACAACTTTTTTGGGGAAAAATCCCTAAGCCGCGCGGTCACAATTTCAGCAAAAATCTGACGTTCTGGAATTCACTCAAAAATGGTGCCAAACTGTTGCAAGCGATCCCCTGAAAGGTTTTTTGGTGGAAACAGATGGGTTTTTATCATAAAAACAGAATTAGCCCGCAAGGTCTGAAAAACATTTTTTTGAAAAAATCCCTAAGCCGCGCGGTCACAATTTCAGCAAAAATCTGACGTTCTGGAATTCACTCAAAAATGGTGCCAAACTGTTGCAAACGATCCCCTGAAAGGTTTTTCGGTGGAAACAGATGGGTTTTTATCATAAAAACAGAATTAGGCCTTAAGGTCTGAACAACTTTTTTTTGAAAAAATCCCTAAGCCGCGCGGTCACAATTTCAGCAAAAATCTGACGTTCTGGAATTCACTCAAAAATGGTGCCAAACTGTTGCAAACGATCCCCTGAAAGGTTTTTCTGTGGAAACAGATGGGTTTTTATCATAAAAACAGAATTAGCCCGCAAGGTCTGAACAACTTTTTTTTGAAAAAATCCCTAAGCCGCGCGGTCACAATTTCAGCAAAAATCTGACGTTCTGGAATTCATTCAAAAATGGTGACAAACTGTTGCAAACGATCCCCTGAAAGGTTTTTCGGTGGAAACAGATGGGTTTTTATCATTGAAAAAGAATTTTCACGCAAGGTCTGAACAACTTTTTTTGGGAAAAATCCCTAAGCCGCGCGGTCACAATTTCAGCAAAAATCTGACGTTCTGGAATTCACTCAAAAATGGTGCCAAACTGTTGCAAACGATCCCCTGAAAGGTTTTTCGGTGGAAACAGATGGGTTTTTATCATAAAAACAGAATTAGGCCTTAAGGTCTGAACAACTTTTTTTTGAAAAAATCCCTAAGCCGCGCGGTCACAATTTCAGCAAAAATCTGACGTTCTGGAATTCACTCAACAATGGTGCCAAACTGTTGCAAACGATCCCCTGAAAGGTTTTTCGGTGGAAACAGATGGGTTTTTATCATTGAAAAAGAATTTTCATGCAAGGTCTGAACAACTTTTTTTTGAAAAAATCCCTAAGCCGCGCGGTCACAATTTCAGCAAAAATCTGACGTTCTGGAATTCACTCAAAAATGGTGCCAAACTGTTGCAAACGATCCCCTGAAAGGTTTTTCGGTGGAAACAGATGGGTTTTTATCATAAAAACAGAATTAGCCCGCAAGGTCTGAACAACTTTTTTTTGAAAAAATCCCTAAGCCGCGCGGTCACAATTTCAGCAAAAATCTGACGTTCTGGAATTCACTCAACAATGGTGCCAAACTGTTGCAAACGATCCCCTGAAAGGTTTTTCGGTGGAAACAGATGGGTTTTTATCATAAAAACAGAATTAGCCCGCAAGGTCTGAACAACTTTTTTTTGAAAAAATCCCTAAGCCGCGCGGTCACAATTTCAGCAAAAATCTGACGTTCTGGAATTCACTCAAAAATGGTGCCAAACTGTTGCAAACGATCCCCTGAAAGGTTTTTCGGTGGAAACAGATGGGTTTTTATCATAAAAACAGAATTAGCCCGCAAGGTCTGAACAACTTTTTTTTGAAAAAATCCCTAAGCCGCGCGGTCACAATTTCAGCAAAAATCTGACCTTCTGGAATTCACTCAAAAATGGTGCCAAACTGTTGCAAACGATCCCCTGAAAGGTTTTTCGGTGGAAACAGATGGGTTTTTATCATTGAAAAAGAATTTTCACGCAAGGTCTGAACAACTTTTTTTTGAAAAAATCCCTAAGCCGCTTGATCACCATTTCAGCAAAAATCTGACGTTCTGCAATTCACTCAAAAATGGTGCAATACTGTTGCAAACGATCCCCTGAAAGGTTTTTCGGTGGAAACAGATGGGTTTTTATCATTGAAAAAGAATTTTCATGCAAGGTCTGAAGAACTTTTTTTGGGAAAAATCCCTAAGCCACGCAGTCACAATTTCAGCAAAAATCTGACGTTCTGGAATTCATTCAAAAATGGTGCCAAACTGTTGCAAACGATCCCCTGAAAGGTTTTTCGGTGGAAACAGATGGGTTTTTATCATAAAAACAGAATTAGTCCTCAAGGTCTGAACAACTTTTTTTTGAAAAAATCCCTAAGCCGCGCGGTCACAATTTCAGCAAAAATCTGACGTTCTGGAATTCACTGAAAAATGGTGCCAAACTGTTGCAAACGATCCCCTGAAAGGTTTTTCGGTGGAAACAGATGGGTTTTTATCATTGAAAAAGAATTTTCACGCAACGTCTGAACAACTTTTTTTAGAAAAATCCCTAAGCCGCGTGGTCACAATTTCAGCAAAAATCTGACGTTCTGCAATTCACTCAACAATGGTGCCAAACTGTTGCAAACGATCCCCTGAAAGGTTTTTCGGTGGAAACAGATGGGTTTTTATCATAAAAACAGAATTAGCCCGCAAGGTCTGAACAACTTTTTTTTGAAAAAATCCCTAAGCCGCGCGGTCACAATTTCAGCAAAAATCTGACGTTCTGGAATTCACTCAAAAATGGTGCCAAACTGTTGCAAACGATCCCCTGAAAGGTTTTTCGGTGGAAACAGATGAGTTTTTATCATTGAAAAAGATTTTTCACGCAAGGTCTGAACAACTTTTTTTGGGAAAAATCCCTAAGCCGCGCGGTCACAATTTCAGCAAAAATCTGACGTTCTGGAATTCACTCAAAAATCGTGCCAAACTGTTGCAAACGATCCCCTGAAAGGTTTTTCGGTGGAAACAGATGGGTTTTTATCATTGAAAAAGAATTTTCATGCAAGGTCTGAACAACTTTTTTGGGGAAAAATCCCTAAGCCGCGCGGTCACAATTTCAGCAAAAATCTGACGTTCTGGAATTCACTCAAAAATGGTGCCAAACTGTTGCAAGCGATCCCCTGAAAGGTTTTTTGGTGGAAACAGATGGGTTTTTATCATAAAAACAGAATTAGCCCGCAAGGTCTGAAAAACATTTTTTTGAAAAAATCCCTAAGCCGCGCGGTCACAATTTCAGCAAAAATCTGACGTTCTGGAATTCACTCAAAAATGGTGCCAAACTGTTGCAAACGATCCCCTGAAAGGTTTTTCGGTGGAAACAGATGGGTTTTTATCATAAAAACAGAATTAGGCCTTAAGGTCTGAACAACTTTTTTTTGAAAAAATCCCTAAGCCGCGCGGTCACAATTTCAGCAAAAATCTGACGTTCTGGAATTCACTCAAAAATGGTGCCAAACTGTTGCAAACGATCCCCTGAAAGGTTTTTCTGTGGAAACAGATGGGTTTTTATCATAAAAACAGAATTAGCCCGCAAGGTCTGAACAACTTTTTTTTGAAAAAATCCCTAAGCCGCGCGGTCACAATTTCAGCAAAAATCTGACGTTCTGGAATTCATTCAAAAATGGTGACAAACTGTTGCAAACGATCCCCTGAAAGGTTTTTCGGTGGAAACAGATGGGTTTTTATCATTGAAAAAGAATTTTCACGCAAGGTCTGAACAACTTTTTTTGGGAAAAATCCCTAAGCCGCGCGGTCACAATTTCAGCAAAAATCTGACGTTCTGGAATTCACTCAAAAATGGTGCCAAACTGTTGCAAACGATCCCCTGAAAGGTTTTTCGGTGGAAACAGATGGGTTTTTATCATTGAAAAAGAATTTTCACGCAACGTCTGAACAACTTTTTTTTAAAAAAATCCCTAAGCCGCGCGGTCACAATTTCAGCAAAAATCTGACGTTCTGGAATTCACTCAAAAATGGTACCAAACTGTTGCAAACGATCCCCTGAAAGGTTTTTCGGTGGAAACAGATGGGTTTTTATCATAAAAACAGAATTAGTCCTCAAGGTCTGAACAACTTTTTTTTGAAAAAATCCCTAAGCCGCGCGGTCACAATTTCAGCAAAAATCTGACGTTCTGGAATTCACTGAAAAATGGTGCCAAACTGTTGCAAACGATCCCCTGAAAGGTTTTTCGGTGGAAACAGATGGGTTTTTATCATTGAAAAAGAATTTTCACGCAACGTCTGAACAACTTTTTTTAGAAAAATCCCTAAGCCGCGTGGTCACAATTTCAGCAAAAATCTGACGTTCTGCAATTCACTCAACAATGGTGCCAAACTGTTGCAAACGATCCCCTGAAAGGTTTTTCGGTGGAAACAGATGGGTTTTTATCATAAAAACAGAATTAGCCCGCAAGGTCTGAACAACTTTTTTTTGAAAAAATCCCTAAGCCGCGCGGTCACAATTTCAGCAAAAATCTGACGTTCTGGAATTCACTCAAAAATGGTGCCAAACTGTTGCAAACGATCCCCTGAAAGGTTTTTCGGTGGAAACAGATGAGTTTTTATCATTGAAAAAGATTTTTCACGCAAGGTCTGAACAACTTTTTTTGGGAAAAATCCCTAAGCCGCGCGGTCACAATTTCAGCAAAAATCTGACGTTCTGGAATTCACTCAAAAATCGTGCCAAACTGTTGCAAACGATCCCCTGAAAGGTTTTTCGGTGGAAACAGATGGGTTTTTATCATTGAAAAAGAATTTTCATGCAAGGTCTGAACAACTTTTTTGGGGAAAAATCCCTAAGCCGCGCGGTCACAATTTCAGCAAAAATCTGACGTTCTGGAATTCACTCAAAAATGGTGCCAAACTGTTGCAAGCGATCCCCTGAAAGGTTTTTTGGTGGAAACAGATGGGTTTTTATCATAAAAACAGAATTAGCCCGCAAGGTCTGAAAAACATTTTTTTGAAAAAATCCCTAAGCCGCGCGGTCACAATTTCAGCAAAAATCTGACGTTCTGGAATTCACTCAAAAATGGTGCCAAACTGTTGCAAACGATCCCCTGAAAGGTTTTTCGGTGGAAACAGATGGGTTTTTATCATAAAAACAGAATTAGGCCTTAAGGTCTGAACAACTTTTTTTTGAAAAAATCCCTAAGCCGCGCGGTCACAATTTCAGCAAAAATCTGACGTTCTGGAATTCACTCAAAAATGGTGCCAAACTGTTGCAAACGATCCCCTGAAAGGTTTTTCTGTGGAAACAGATGGGTTTTTATCATAAAAACAGAATTAGCCCGCAAGGTCTGAACAACTTTTTTTTGAAAAAATCCCTAAGCCGCGCGGTCACAATTTCAGCAAAAATCTGACGTTCTGGAATTCATTCAAAAATGGTGACAAACTGTTGCAAACGATCCCCTGAAAGGTTTTTCGGTGGAAACAGATGGGTTTTTATCATTGAAAAAGAATTTTCACGCAAGGTCTGAACAACTTTTTTTGGGAAAAATCCCTAAGCCGCGCGGTCACAATTTCAGCAAAAATCTGACGTTCTGGAATTCACTCAAAAATGGTGCCAAACTGTTGCAAACGATCCCCTGAAAGGTTTTTCGGTGGAAACAGATGGGTTTTTATCATTGAAAAAGAATTTTCACGCAACGTCTGAACAACTTTTTTTTAAAAAAATCCCTAAGCCGCGCGGTCACAATTTCAGCAAAAATCTGACGTTCTGGAATTCACTCAAAAATGGTACCAAACTGTTGCAAACGATCCCCTGAAAGGTTTTTCGGTGGAAACAGATGGGTTTTTATCATTGAAAAAGAATTTTCACGCAACGTCTGAACAACTTTTTTTTGAAAAAATCCCTAAGCCGCGCGGTCACAATTTCAGCAAAAATCTGACGTTCTGGAATTCACTCAAAAATGGTGCCAAACTGTTGCAAACGATCCCCTGAAAGGTTTTTCTGTGGAAACAGATGGGTTTTTATCATAAAAACAGAATTAGCCCGCAAGGTCTGAACAACTTTTTTTTGAAAAAATCCCTAAGCCACGCGGTCACAATTTCAGCAAAAATCTGACGTTCTGGAATTCACTCAAAAATGGTGCCAAACTGTTGCAAACGATCCCCTGAAAGGTTTTTCGGTGGAAACAGATGGGTTTTTATCATAAAAACAGAATTAGGCCTTAAGGTCTGAACAACTTTTTTTTGAAAAAATCCCTAAGCCGCGCGGTCACAATTTCAGCAAAAATCTGACGTTCTGGAATTCACTCAACAATGGTGCCAAACTGTTGCAAACGATCCCCTGAAAGGTTTTTCGGTGGAAACAGATGGGTTTTTATCATTGAAAAAGAATTTTCATGCAAGGTCTGAACAACTTTTTTTTGAAAAAATCCCTAAGCCGCGCGGTCACAATTTCAGCAAAAATCTGACGTTCTGGAATTCACTCAAAAATGGTGCCAAACTGTTGCAAACGATCCCCTGAAAGGTTTTTCGGTGGAAACAGATGGGTTTTTATCATAAAAACAGAATTAGCCCGCAAGGTCTGAACAACTTTTTTTTGAAAAAATCCCTAAGCCGCGCGGTCACAATTTCAGCAAAAATCTGACGTTCTGGAATTCACTCAACAATGGTGCCAAACTGTTGCAAACGATCCCCTGAAAGGTTTTTCGGTGGAAACAGATGGGTTTTTATCATAAAAACAGAATTAGCCCGCAAGGTCTGAACAACTTTTTTTTGAAAAAATCCCTAAGCCGCGCGGTCACAATTTCAGCAAAAATCTGATGTTCTGGAATTCACTCAAAAATGGTGCCAAACTGTTGCAAACGATCCCCTGAAAGGTTTTTCGGTGGAAACAGATGGGTTTTTATCATAAAAACAGAATTAGCCCGCAAGGTCTGAACAACTTTTTTTTGAAAAAATCCCTAAGCCGCGCGGTCACAATTTCAGCAAAAATCTGACCTTCTGGAATTCACTCAAAAATGGTGCCAAACTGTTGCAAACGATCCCCTGAAAGGTTTTTCGGTGGAAACAGATGGGTTTTTATCATTGAAAAAGAATTTTCACGCAAGGTCTGAACAACTTTTTTTTGAAAAAATCCCTAAGCCGCTTGATCACCATTTCAGCAAAAATCTGACGTTCTGCAATTCACTCAAAAATGGTGCAATACTGTTGCAAACGATCCCCTGAAAGGTTTTTCGGTGGAAACAGATGGGTTTTTATCATTGAAAAAGAATTTTCATGCAAGGTCTGAAGAACTTTTTTTGGGAAAAATCCCTAAGCCACGCAGTCACAATTTCAGCAAAAATCTGACGTTCTGGAATTCATTCAAAAATGGTGCCAAACTGTTGCAAACGATCCCCTGAAAGGTTTTTCGGTGGAAACAGATGGGTTTTTATCATAAAAACAGAATTAGTCCTCAAGGTCTGAACAACTTTTTTTTGAAAAAATCCCTAAGCCGCGCGGTCACAATTTCAGCAAAAATCTGACGTTCTGGAATTCACTGAAAAATGGTGCCAAACTGTTGCAAACGATCCCCTGAAAGGTTTTTCGGTGGAAACAGATGGGTTTTTATCATTGAAAAAGAATTTTCACGCAACGTCTGAACAACTTTTTTTAGAAAAATCCCTAAGCCGCGTGGTCACAATTTCAGCAAAAATCTGACGTTCTGCAATTCACTCAACAATGGTGCCAAACTGTTGCAAACGATCCCCTGAAAGGTTTTTCGGTGGAAACAGATGGGTTTTTATCATAAAAACAGAATTAGCCCGCAAGGTCTGAACAACTTTTTTTTGAAAAAATCCCTAAGCCGCGCGGTCACAATTTCAGCAAAAATCTGACGTTCTGGAATTCACTCAAAAATGGTGCCAAACTGTTGCAAACGATCCCCTGAAAGGTTTTTCGGTGGAAACAGATGGGTTTTTATCATAAAAACAGAATTAGCCCGCAAGGTCTGAACAACTTTTTTTTGAAAAAATCCCTAAGCCGCGCGGTCACAATTTCAGCAAAAATCTGACCTTCTGGAATTCACTCAAAAATGGTGCCAAACTGTTGCAAACGATCCCCTGAAAGGTTTTTCGGTGGAAACAGATGGGTTTTTATCATTGAAAAAGAATTTTCACGCAAGGTCTGAACAACTTTTTTTGGGAAAAATCCCTAAGCCGCGCGGTCACAATTTCAGCAAAAATCTGACGTTCTGGAATTCATTCAAAAATGGTGCCAAACTGTTGCAAACGATCCCCTGAAAGGTTTTTCGGTGGAAACAGATGGGTTTTTATCATAAAAACAGAATTAGTCCTCAAGGTCTGAACAACTTTTTTTTGAAAAAATCCCTAAGCCGCGCGGTCACAATTTCAGCAAAAATCTGACGTTCTGGAATTCACTGAAAAATGGTGCCAAACTGTTGCAAACGATCCCCTGAAAGGTTTTTCGGTGGAAACAGATGGGTTTTTATCATTGAAAAAGAATTTTCACGCAACGTCTGAACAACTTTTTTTAGAAAAATCCCTAAGCCGCGTGGTCACAATTTCAGCAAAAATCTGACGTTCTGCAATTCACTCAACAATGGTGCCAAACTGTTGCAAACGATCCCCTGAAAGGTTTTTCGGTGGAAACAGATGGGTTTTTATCATAAAAACAGAATTAGCCCGCAAGGTCTGAACAACTTTTTTTTGAAAAAATCCCTAAGCCGCGCGGTCACAATTTCAGCAAAAATCTGACGTTCTGGAATTCACTCAAAAATGGTGCCAAACTGTTGCAAACGATCCCCTGAAAGGTTTTTCGGTGGAAACAGATGAGTTTTTATCATTGAAAAAGATTTTTCACGCAAGGTCTGAACAACTTTTTTTGGGAAAAATCCCTAAGCCGCGCGGTCACAATTTCAGCAAAAATCTGACGTTCTGGAATTCACTCAAAAATTGTGCCAAACTGTTGCAAACGATCCCCTGAAAGGTTTTTCGGTGGAAACAGATGGGTTTTTATCATTGAAAAAGAATTTTCATGCAAGGTCTGAACAACTTTTTTGGGGAAAAATCCCTAAGCCGCGCGGTCACAATTTCAGCAAAAATCTGACGTTCTGGAATTCACTCAAAAATGGTGCCAAACTGTTGCAAGCGATCCCCTGAAAGGTTTTTTGGTGGAAACAGATGGGTTTTTATCATAAAAACAGAATTAGCCCGCAAGGTCTGAAAAACATTTTTTTGAAAAAATCCCTAAGCCGCGCGGTCACAATTTCAGCAAAAATCTGACGTTCTGGAATTCACTCAAAAATGGTGCCAAACTGTTGCAAACGATCCCCTGAAAGGTTTTTCGGTGGAAACAGATGGGTTTTTATCATAAAAACAGAATTAGGCCTTAAGGTCTGAACAACTTTTTTTTGAAAAAATCCCTAAGCCGCGCGGTCACAATTTCAGCAAAAATCTGACGTTCTGGAATTCACTCAAAAATGGTGCCAAACTGTTGCAAACGATCCCCTGAAAGGTTTTTCTGTGGAAACAGATGGGTTTTTATCATAAAAACAGAATTAGCCCGCAAGGTCTGAACAACTTTTTTTTGAAAAAATCCCTAAGCCGCGCGGTCACAATTTCAGCAAAAATCTGACGTTCTGGAATTCATTCAAAAATGGTGACAAACTGTTGCAAACGATCCCCTGAAAGGTTTTTCGGTGGAAACAGATGGGTTTTTATCATTGAAAAAGAATTTTCACGCAAGGTCTGAACAACTTTTTTTGGGAAAAATCCCTAAGCCGCGCGGTCACAATTTCAGCAAAAATCTGACGTTCTGGAATTCACTCAAAAATGGTGCCAAACTGTTGCAAACGATCCCCTGAAAGGTTTTTCGGTGGAAACAGATGGGTTTTTATCATTGAAAAAGAATTTTCACGCAACGTCTGAACAACTTTTTTTTAAAAAAATCCCTAAGCCGCGCGGTCACAATTTCAGCAAAAATCTGACGTTCTGGAATTCACTCAAAAATGGTACCAAACTGTTGCAAACGATCCCCTGAAAGGTTTTTCGGTGGAAACAGATGGGTTTTTATCATAAAAACAGAATTAGTCCTCAAGGTCTGAACAACTTTTTTTTGAAAAAATCCCTAAGCCGCGCGGTCACAATTTCAGCAAAAATCTGACGTTCTGGAATTCACTGAAAAATGGTGCCAAACTGTTGCAAACGATCCCCTGAAAGGTTTTTCGGTGGAAACAGATGGGTTTTTATCATTGAAAAAGAATTTTCACGCAACGTCTGAACAACTTTTTTTAGAAAAATCCCTAAGCCGCGTGGTCACAATTTCAGCAAAAATCTGACGTTCTGCAATTCACTCAACAATGGTGCCAAACTGTTGCAAACGATCCCCTGAAAGGTTTTTCGGTGGAAACAGATGGGTTTTTATCATAAAAACAGAATTAGCCCGCAAGGTCTGAACAACTTTTTTTTGAAAAAATCCCTAAGCCGCGCGGTCACAATTTCAGCAAAAATCTGACGTTCTGGAATTCACTCAAAAATGGTGCCAAACTGTTGCAAACGATCCCCTGAAAGGTTTTTCGGTGGAAACAGATGAGTTTTTATCATTGAAAAAGATTTTTCACGCAAGGTCTGAACAACTTTTTTTGGGAAAAATCCCTAAGCCGCGCGGTCACAATTTCAGCAAAAATCTGACGTTCTGGAATTCACTCAAAAATCGTGCCAAACTGTTGCAAACGATCCCCTGAAAGGTTTTTCGGTGGAAACAGATGGGTTTTTATCATTGAAAAAGAATTTTCATGCAAGGTCTGAACAACTTTTTTGGGGAAAAATCCCTAAGCCGCGCGGTCACAATTTCAGCAAAAATCTGACGTTCTGGAATTCACTCAAAAATGGTGCCAAACTGTTGCAAGCGATCCCCTGAAAGGTTTTTTGGTGGAAACAGATGGGTTTTTATCATAAAAACAGAATTAGCCCGCAAGGTCTGAAAAACATTTTTTTGAAAAAATCCCTAAGCCGCGCGGTCACAATTTCAGCAAAAATCTGACGTTCTGGAATTCACTCAAAAATGGTGCCAAACTGTTGCAAACGATCCCCTGAAAGGTTTTTCGGTGGAAACAGATGGGTTTTTATCATAAAAACAGAATTAGGCCTTAAGGTCTGAACAACTTTTTTTTGAAAAAATCCCTAAGCCGCGCGGTCACAATTTCAGCAAAAATCTGACGTTCTGGAATTCACTCAAAAATGGTGCCAAACTGTTGCAAACGATCCCCTGAAAGGTTTTTCTGTGGAAACAGATGGGTTTTTATCATAAAAACAGAATTAGCCCGCAAGGTCTGAACAACTTTTTTTTGAAAAAATCCCTAAGCCGCGCGGTCACAATTTCAGCAAAAATCTGACGTTCTGGAATTCACTCAAAAATGGTACCAAACTGTTGCAAACGATCCCCTGAAAGGTTTTTCGGTGGAAACAGATGGGTTTTTATCATTGAAAAAGAATTTTCACGCAACGTCTGAACAACTTTTTTTTGAAAAAATCCCTAAGCCGCGCGGTCACAATTTCAGCAAAAATCTGACGTTCTGGAATTCACTCAAAAATGGTGACAAACTGTTGCAAACGATCCCCTGAAAGGTTTTTCGGTGGAAACAGATGGGTTTTTATCATTGAAAAAGAATTTTCACGCAAGGTCTGAACAACTTTTTTTGGGAAAAATCCCTAAGCCGCGCGGTCACAATTTCAGCAAAAATCTGACGTTCTGGAATTCACTCAAAAATGGTGCCAAACTGTTGCAAACGATCCCCTGAAAGGTTTTTCGGTGGAAACAGATGGGTTTTTATCATTGAAAAAGAATTTTCACGCAACGTCTGAACAACTTTTTTTTAAAAAAATCCCTAAGCCGCGCGGTCACAATTTCAGCAAAAATCTGACGTTCTGGAATTCACTCAAAAATGGTACCAAACTGTTGCAAACGATCCCCTGAAAGGTTTTTCGGTGGAAACAGATGGGTTTTTATCATAAAAACAGAATTAGTCCTCAAGGTCTGAACAACTTTTTTTTGAAAAAATCCCTAAGCCGCGCGGTCACAATTTCAGCAAAAATCTGACGTTCTGGAATTCACTGAAAAATGGTGCCAAACTGTTGCAAACGATCCCCTGAAAGGTTTTTCGGTGGAAACAGATGGGTTTTTATCATTGAAAAAGAATTTTCACGCAACGTCTGAACAACTTTTTTTAGAAAAATCCCTAAGCCGCGTGGTCACAATTTCAGCAAAAATCTGACGTTCTGCAATTCACTCAACAATGGTGCCAAACTGTTGCAAACGATCCCCTGAAAGGTTTTTCGGTGGAAACAGATGGGTTTTTATCATAAAAACAGAATTAGCCCGCAAGGTCTGAACAACTTTTTTTTGAAAAAATCCCTAAGCCGCGCGGTCACAATTTCAGCAAAAATCTGACGTTCTGGAATTCACTCAAAAATGGTGCCAAACTGTTGCAAACGATCCCCTGAAAGGTTTTTCGGTGGAAACAGATGAGTTTTTATCATTGAAAAAGATTTTTCACGCAAGGTCTGAACAACTTTTTTTGGGAAAAATCCCTAAGCCGCGCGGTCACAATTTCAGCAAAAATCTGACGTTCTGGAATTCACTCAAAAATCGTGCCAAACTGTTGCAAACGATCCCCTGAAAGGTTTTTCGGTGGAAACAGATGGGTTTTTATCATTGAAAAAGAATTTTCATGCAAGGTCTGAACAACTTTTTTGGGGAAAAATCCCTAAGCCGCGCGGTCACAATTTCAGCAAAAATCTGACGTTCTGGAATTCACTCAAAAATGGTGCCAAACTGTTGCAAGCGATCCCCTGAAAGGTTTTTTGGTGGAAACAGATGGGTTTTTATCATAAAAACAGAATTAGCCCGCAAGGTCTGAAAAACATTTTTTTGAAAAAATCCCTAAGCCGCGCGGTCACAATTTCAGCAAAAATCTGACGTTCTGGAATTCACTCAAAAATGGTGCCAAACTGTTGCAAACGATCCCCTGAAAGGTTTTTCGGTGGAAACAGATGGGTTTTTATCATAAAAACAGAATTAGGCCTTAAGGTCTGAACAACTTTTTTTTGAAAAAATCCCTAAGCCGCGCGGTCACAATTTCAGCAAAAATCTGACGTTCTGGAATTCACTCAAAAATGGTGCCAAACTGTTGCAAACGATCCCCTGAAAGGTTTTTCTGTGGAAACAGATGGGTTTTTATCATAAAAACAGAATTAGCCCGCAAGGTCTGAACAACTTTTTTTTGAAAAAATCCCTAAGCCGCGCGGTCACAATTTCAGCAAAAATCTGACGTTCTGGAATTCATTCAAAAATGGTGACAAACTGTTGCAAACGATCCCCTGAAAGGTTTTTCGGTGGAAACAGATGGGTTTTTATCATTGAAAAAGAATTTTCACGCAAGGTCTGAACAACTTTTTTTGGGAAAAATCCCTAAGCCGCGCGGTCACAATTTCAGCAAAAATCTGACGTTCTGGAATTCACTCAAAAATGGTGCCAAACTGTTGCAAACGATCCCCTGAAAGGTTTTTCGGTGGAAACAGATGGGTTTTTATCATTGAAAAAGAATTTTCACGCAACGTCTGAACAACTTTTTTTTAAAAAAATCCCTAAGCCGCGCGGTCACAATTTCAGCAAAAATCTGACGTTCTGGAATTCACTCAAAAATGGTACCAAACTGTTGCAAACGATCCCCTGAAAGGTTTTTCGGTGGAAACAGATGGGTTTTTATCATTGAAAAAGAATTTTCACGCAACGTCTGAACAACTTTTTTTTGAAAAAATCCCTAAGCCGCGCGGTCACAATTTCAGCAAAAATCTGACGTTCTGGAATTCACTCAAAAATGGTGCCAAACTGTTGCAAACGATCCCCTGAAAGGTTTTTCTGTGGAAACAGATGGGTTTTTATCATAAAAACAGAATTAGCCCGCAAGGTCTGAACAACTTTTTTTTGAAAAAATCCCTAAGCCACGCGGTCACAATTTCAGCAAAAATCTGACGTTCTGGAATTCACTCAAAAATGGTGCCAAACTGTTGCAAACGATCCCCTGAAAGGTTTTTCGGTGGAAACAGATGGGTTTTTATCATAAAAACAGAATTAGGCCTTAAGGTCTGAACAACTTTTTTTTGAAAAAATCCCTAAGCCGCGCGGTCACAATTTCAGCAAAAATCTGACGTTCTGGAATTCACTCAACAATGGTGCCAAACTGTTGCAAACGATCCCCTGAAAGGTTTTTCGGTGGAAACAGATGGGTTTTTATCATTGAAAAAGAATTTTCATGCAAGGTCTGAACAACTTTTTTTTGAAAAAATCCCTAAGCCGCGCGGTCACAATTTCAGCAAAAATCTGACGTTCTGGAATTCACTCAAAAATGGTGCCAAACTGTTGCAAACGATCCCCTGAAAGGTTTTTCGGTGGAAACAGATGGGTTTTTATCATAAAAACAGAATTAGCCCGCAAGGTCTGAACAACTTTTTTTTGAAAAAATCCCTAAGCCGCGCGGTCACAATTTCAGCAAAAATCTGACGTTCTGGAATTCACTCAACAATGGTGCCAAACTGTTGCAAACGATCCCCTGAAAGGTTTTTCGGTGGAAACAGATGGGTTTTTATCATAAAAACAGAATTAGCCCGCAAGGTCTGAACAACTTTTTTTTGAAAAAATCCCTAAGCCGCGCGGTCACAATTTCAGCAAAAATCTGACGTTCTGGAATTCACTCAAAAATGGTGCCAAACTGTTGCAAACGATCCCCTGAAAGGTTTTTCGGTGGAAACAGATGGGTTTTTATCATAAAAACAGAATTAGCCCGCAAGGTCTGAACAACTTTTTTTTGAAAAAATCCCTAAGCCGCGCGGTCACAATTTCAGCAAAAATCTGACCTTCTGGAATTCACTCAAAAATGGTGCCAAACTGTTGCAAACGATCCCCTGAAAGGTTTTTCGGTGGAAACAGATGGGTTTTTATCATTGAAAAAGAATTTTCACGCAAGGTCTGAACAACTTTTTTTTGAAAAAATCCCTAAGCCGCTTGATCACCATTTCAGCAAAAATCTGACGTTCTGCAATTCACTCAAAAATGGTGCAATACTGTTGCAAACGATCCCCTGAAAGGTTTTTCGGTGGAAACAGATGGGTTTTTATCATTGAAAAAGAATTTTCATGCAAGGTCTGAAGAACTTTTTTTGGGAAAAATCCCTAAGCCACGCAGTCACAATTTCAGCAAAAATCTGACGTTCTGGAATTCATTCAAAAATGGTGCCAAACTGTTGCAAACGATCCCCTGAAAGGTTTTTCGGTGGAAACAGATGGGTTTTTATCATAAAAACAGAATTAGTCCTCAAGGTCTGAACAACTTTTTTTTGAAAAAATCCCTAAGCCGCGCGGTCACAATTTCAGCAAAAATCTGACGTTCTGGAATTCACTGAAAAATGGTGCCAAACTGTTGCAAACGATCCCCTGAAAGGTTTTTCGGTGGAAACAGATGGGTTTTTATCATTGAAAAAGAATTTTCACGCAACGTCTGAACAACTTTTTTTAGAAAAATCCCTAAGCCGCGTGGTCACAATTTCAGCAAAAATCTGACGTTCTGCAATTCACTCAACAATGGTGCCAAACTGTTGCAAACGATCCCCTGAAAGGTTTTTCGGTGGAAACAGATGGGTTTTTATCATAAAAACAGAATTAGCCCGCAAGGTCTGAACAACTTTTTTTTGAAAAAATCCCTAAGCCGCGCGGTCACAATTTCAGCAAAAATCTGACGTTCTGGAATTCACTCAAAAATGGTGCCAAACTGTTGCAAACGATCCCCTGAAAGGTTTTTCGGTGGAAACAGATGGGTTTTTATCATAAAAACAGAATTAGCCCGCAAGGTCTGAACAACTTTTTTTTGAAAAAATCCCTAAGCCGCGCGGTCACAATTTCAGCAAAAATCTGACCTTCTGGAATTCACTCAAAAATGGTGCCAAACTGTTGCAAACGATCCCCTGAAAGGTTTTTCGGTGGAAACAGATGGGTTTTTATCATTGAAAAAGAATTTTCACGCAAGGTCTGAACAACTTTTTTTTGAAAAAATCCCTAAGCCGCTTGATCACCATTTCAGCAAAAATCTGACGTTCTGCAATTCACTCAAAAATGGTGCAATACTGTTGCAAACGATCCCCTGAAAGGTTTTTCGGTGGAAACAGATGGGTTTTTATCATTGAAAAAGAATTTTCATGCAAGGTCTGAACAACTTTTTTTGGGAAAAATCCCTAAGCCACGCAGTCACAATTTCAGCAAAAATCTGACGTTCTGGAATTCATTCAAAAATGGTGCCAAACTGTTGCAAACGATCCCCTGAAAGGTTTTTCGGTGGAAACAGATGGGTTTTTATCATAAAAACAGAATTAGCCCGCAAGGTCTGAACAACTTTTTTTTAGAAAAATCCCTAAGCCGCGTGGTCACAATTTCAGCAAAAATCTGACGTTCTGCAATTCACTCAACAATGGTGCCAAACTGTTGCAAACGATCCCCTGAAAGGTTTTTCGGTGGAAACAGATGGGTTTTTATCATAAAAACAGAATTAGCCCGCAAGGTCTGAACAACTTTTTTTTGAAAAAATCCCTAAGCCGCGCGGTCACAATTTCAGCAAAAATCTGACGTTCTGGAATTCACTCAAAAATGGTGCCAAACTGTTGCAAACGATCCCCTGAAAGGTTTTTCGGTGCAAACAGATGGGTTTTTATCATAAAAACAGAATTAGCCCGCAAGGTCTGAACAACTTTTTTTTGAAAAAATCCCTAAGCCACGCGGTCACAATTTCAGCAAAAATCTGACGTTCTGGAATTCATTCAAAAATGGTGCCAAACTGTTGCAAACGATCCCCTGAAAGGTTTTTCGGTGGAAACAGATGGGTTTTTATCATAAAAACAGAATTAGCCCGCAAGGTCTGAACAACTTTTTTTTAAAAAAAATCCCTAAGCCGCGCGGTCACAATTTCAGCAAAAATCTGACGTTCTGGAATTCATTCAAAAATGGTGCCAAACTGTTGCAAACGATCCCCTGAAAGGTTTTTCGGTGGAAACAGATGGGTTTTTATCATTGAAAAAGAATTTTCACGCAAGGTCTGAACAACTTTTTTTTGAAAAAATCCCTAAGCCGCTTGATCACCATTTCAGCAAAAATCTGACGTTCTGCAATTCACTCAAAAATGGTGCAATACTGTTGCAAACGATCCCCTGAAAGGTTTTTCGGTGGAAACAGATGGGTTTTTATCATTGAAAAAGAATTTTCACGCAAGGTCTGAACAACTTTTTTTTGAAAAAATCCCTAAGCCGCGCCGTCACAATTTCACCAAAAATCTGACGTTCTGGAATTCACTCAAAAATGGTGCCAAACTGTTGCAAACGATCCCCTGAAAGGTTTTTCGGTGCAAACAGATGGGTTTTTATCATAAAAACAGAATTAGCCCGCAATGTCTGAACAACTTTTTTTTGAAAAAATCCCTAAGCCGCGTGGTCACAATTTCAGCAAAAATCTGACGTTCTGCAATTCACTCAAAAATGGTACCAAAGTGTTGCAAACAATCCCCTGAAAGGTTTTTCGGTGCAAACAGATGGGTTTTTATCATAAAAACAGAATTAGCCCGCAAGGTCTGTACAACTTTTTTTTGAAAAAAAACCCTAAGCCGCGCGGTCACAATTTCAGCAAAAATCTGACGTTCTGGAATTCACTCAAAAATGGTGCCAAACTCTTGCAAACGATCCCCTGAAAGGTTTTTCGGTGGAAACAGATGGGTTTTTATCATAAAAAAAGAATTGGCCCGCAAGGTCTGAACAACTTTTTTTTGAAAAAATCCCTAAGCCGCGCGGTCACAATTTCAGCAAAAATCTGACGTTCTGGAATTCATTCAAAAATGGTGCCAAACTTTTGCAAACGATCCCCTGAAAGGTTTTTCGGTGGAAACAGATGGATTTTTATCATTGAAAAAGAATTTTCACGCAAGGTCTGAACAACTTTTTTGGGGAAAAATCCCTAAGCCGCGCGGTCACAATTTCAGCAAAAATCTGACGTTCTGGAATTCACTCAAAAATGGTGCCAAACTGTTGCAAACGATCCCCTGAAAGGTTTTTCGGTGGAAACAGATGGGTTTTTATCATAAAAACAGAATTAGCCCGCAAGGTCTGAACAACTTTTTTTTGAAAAAATCCCTAAGCCGCGCGGTCACAATTTCAGCAAAAATCTGACGTTCTGGAATTCACTCAAAAATGGTGCCAAACTGTTGCAAACGATCCCCTGAAAGGTTTTTCGGTGGAAACAGATGGGTTTTTATCATAAAAACAGAATTAGCCCTCAAGGTCTGAACAACTTTTTTTTGAAAAAATCCCTAAGCCGCGCGGTCACAATTTCAGCAAAAATCTGACGTTCTGGAATTCACTCAAAAATGGTGCCAAACTGTTGCAAACGATCCCCTGAAAGGTTTTTCGGTGGAAACAGATGGGTTTTTATCATTGAAAAAGAATTTTCACGCAAGGTCTGAACAACTTTTTTTTGAAAAAATCCCTAAGCCGCGCGGTCACAATTTCAGCAAAAATCTGACGTTCTGGAATTCACTCAAAAATGGTGCCAAACTGTTGCAAACGATCCCCTGAAAGGTTTTTCAGTGGAAACAGATGGGTTTTTATCATTGAAAAAGAATTTTCACGCAAGGTCTGAACAACTTTTTTTTGAAAAAATCCCTAAGCCGCGCGGTCACAATTTCAGCAAAAATCTGACGTTCTGGAATTCACTCAAAAATGGTGCCAAACTGTTGCAAACGATCCCCTGAAAGGTTTTTCGGTGGAAACAGATGGGTTTTTATCATTGAAAAAGAATTTTCACGCAAGGTCTGAACAACTTTTTTTTTGAAAAAATCCCAAAGCCGCGCGGTCACAATTTCAGCAAAAATCTGACGTTCTGGAATTCACTCAAAAATGGTGCCAAACTGTTGCAAACGATCCCCTGAAAGGTTTTTCGGTGGAAACAGATGGGTTTTTATCATAAAAACAGAATTAGCCCTCAAGGTCTGAACAACTTTTTTTTGAAAAAATCCCTAAGCCGCGCGGTCACAATTTCAGCAAAAATCTGACGTTCTGGAATTCACTCAAAAATGGTGCCAAACTGTTGCAAACGATCCCCTGAAAGGTTTTTCGGTGGAAACAGATGGGTTTTTATCATAAAAACAGAATTAGCCCTCAAGGTCTGAACAACTTTTTTTTGAAAAAATCCCTAAGCCGCGCGGTCACAATTTCAGCAAAAATCTGACGTTCTGGAATTCACTCAAAAATGGTGCCAAACTGTTGCAAACGATCCCCTGAAAGGTTTTTCGGTGGAAACAGATGGGTTTTTATCATTGAAAAAGAATTTTCACGCAAGGTCTGAACAACTTTTTTTTGAAAAAATCCCTAAGCCGCGCGGTCACAATTTCAGCAAAAATCTGACGTTCTGGAATTCACTCAAAAATGGTGCCAAACTGTTGCAAACGATCCCCTGAAAGGTTTTTCAGTGGAAACAGATGGGTTTTTATCATTGAAAAAGAATTTTCACGCAAGGTCTGAACAACTTTTTTTTGAAAAAATCCCTAAGCCGCGCGGTCACAATTTCAGCAAAAATCTGACGTTCTGGAATTCACTCAAAAATGGTGCCAAACTGTTGCAAACGATCCCCTGAAAGGTTTTTCGGTGGAAACAGATGGGTTTTTATCATAAAAACAGAATTAGCCCTCAAGGTCTGAACAACTTTTTTTTGAAAAAATCCCTAAGCCGCGCGGTCACAATTTCAGCAAAAATCTGACGTTCTGGAATTCACTCAAAAATGGTGCCAAACTGTTGCAAACGATCCCCTGAAAGGTTTTTCGGTGGAAACAGATGGGTTTTTATCATAAAAACAGAATTAGCCCGCAAGGTCTGAACAACTTTTTTTTGAAAAAATCCCTAAGCCGCGCGGTCACAATTTCAGCAAAAATCTGACGTTCTGGAATTCATTCAAAAATGGTGCCAAACTGTTGCAAACGATCCCCTGAAAGGTTTTTCGGTGGAAACAGATGGGTTTTTATCATTGAAAAAGAATTTTCACGCAACGTCTGAACAACTTTTTTTTGAAAAAATCCCTAAGCCGCGCGGTCACAATTTCAGCAAAAATCTGACGTTCTGGAATTCACTCAAAAATGGTGCCAAACTGTTGCAAACGATCCCCTGAAAGGTTTTTCGGTGGAAACAGATGGGTTTTTATCTTTGAAAAAGAATTTTCACGCAAGGTCTGAACAACTTTTTTTTGAAAAAATCCCTAAGCCGCGCGGTCACAATTTCAGCAAAAATCTGACGTTCTGGAATTCACTCAAAAATGGTGCCAAACTGTTGCAAACGATCCCCTGAAAGGTTTTTCAGTGGAAACAGATGGGTTTTTATCATTGAAAAAGAATTTTCACGCAAGGTCTGAACAACTTTTTTTTGAAAAAATCCCTAAGCCGCGCGGTCACAATTTCAGCAAAAATCTGACGTTCTGGAATTCACTCAAAAATGGTGCCAAACTGTTGCAAACGATCCCCTGAAAGGTTTTTCGGTGGAAACAGATGGGTTTTTATCATAAAAACAGAATTAGCCCTCAAGGTCTGAACAACTTTTTTTTGAAAAAATCCCTAAGCCGCGCGGTCACAATTTCAGCAAAAATCTGACGTTCTGGAATTCACTCAAAAATGGTGCCAAACTGTTGCAAACGATCCCCTGAAAGGTTTTTCGGTGGAAACAGATGGGTTTTTATCATAAAAACAGAATTAGCCCGCAAGGTCTGAACAACTTTTTTTTGAAAAAATCCCTAAGCCGCGCGGTCACAATTTCAGCAAAAATCTGACGTTCTGGAATTCATTCAAAAATGGTGCCAAACTGTTGCAAACGATCCCCTGAAAGGTTTTTCGGTGGAAACAGATGGGTTTTTATCATTGAAAAAGAATTTTCACGCAACGTCTGAACAACTTTTTTTTGAAAAAATCCCTAAGCCGCGCGGTCACAATTTCAGCAAAAATCTGACGTTCTGGAATTCACTCAAAAATGGTGCCAAACTGTTGCAAACGATGCCCTGAAAGGTTTTTCGGTGGAAACAGATGGGTTTTTATCATAAAAACAGAATTAGCCCGCAAGGTCCGAACAACGTTTTTTTGGAAAAATCCCTAAGCCGCGTGGTCACTATTTCAGCAAAAATCTGACGTTCTGCAATCCACTCAAAAATGGTACCAAACTGTTGCAAACGATCCCCTGAAAGGTTTTTCGGTGGAAACAGATGGGTTTTTATCATTGAAAAAGAATTTTCACGCAAGGTCTGAACAACTTTTTTTTGAAAAAATCCCTAAGCCGCGCGGTCACAATTTCAGCAAAAATCTGACGTTCTGGAATTCACTCAAAAATGGTGCCAAACTGTTGCAAACGATCCCCTGAAAGGTTTTTCGGTGGAAACAGATGGGTTTTTATCATAAAAACAGAATTAGCCCTCAAGGTCTGAACAACTTTTTTTTGAAAAAATCCCTAAGCCGCGCGGTCACAATTTCAGCAAAAATCTGACGTTCTGGAATTCACTCAAAAATGGTGCCAAACTGTTGCAAACGATCCCCTGAAAGGTTTTTCGGTGGAAACAGATGGGTTTTTATCATAAAAACAGAATTAGCCCTCAAGGTCTGAACAACTTTTTTTTGAAAAAATCCCTAAGCCGCGCGGTCACAATTTCAGCAAAAATCTGACGTTCTGGAATTCACTCAAAAATGGTGCCAAACTGTTGCAAACGATCCCCTGAAAGGTTTTTCGGTGGAAACAGATGGGTTTTTATCATTGAAAAAGAATTTTCACGCAAGGTCTGAACAACTTTTTTTTGAAAAAATCCCTAAGCCGCGCGGTCACAATTTCAGCAAAAATCTGACGTTCTGGAATTCACTCAAAAATGGTGCCAAACTGTTGCAAACGATCCCCTGAAAGGTTTTTCAGTGGAAACAGATGGGTTTTTATCATTGAAAAAGAATTTTCACGCAAGGTCTGAACAACTTTTTTTTGAAAAAATCCCTAAGCCGCGCGGTCACAATTTCAGCAAAAATCTGACGTTCTGGAATTCACTCAAAAATGGTGCCAAACTGTTGCAAACGATCCCCTGAAAGGTTTTTCGGTGGAAACAGATGGGTTTTTATCATAAAAACAGAATTAGCCCTCAAGGTCTGAACAACTTTTTTTTGAAAAAATCCCTAAGCCGCGCGGTCACAATTTCAGCAAAAATCTGACGTTCTGGAATTCACTCAAAAATGGTGCCAAACTGTTGCAAACGATCCCCTGAAAGGTTTTTCGGTGGAAACAGATGGGTTTTTATCATAAAAACAGAATTAGCCCGCAAGGTCTGAACAACTTTTTTTTGAAAAAATCCCTAAGCCGCGCGGTCACAATTTCAGCAAAAATCTGACGTTCTGGAATTCATTCAAAAATGGTGCCAAACTGTTGCAAACGATCCCCTGAAAGGTTTTTCGGTGGAAACAGATGGGTTTTTATCATTGAAAAAGAATTTTCACGCAACGTCTGAACAACTTTTTTTTGAAAAAATCCCTAAGCCGCGCGGTCACAATTTCAGCAAAAATCTGACGTTCTGGAATTCACTCAAAAATGGTGCCAAACTGTTGCAAACGATCCCCTGAAAGGTTTTTCGGTGGAAACAGATGGGTTTTTATCTTTGAAAAAGAATTTTCACGCAAGGTCTGAACAACTTTTTTTTGAAAAAATCCCTAAGCCGCGCGGTCACAATTTCAGCAAAAATCTGACGTTCTGGAATTCACTCAAAAATGGTGCCAAACTGTTGCAAACGATCCCCTGAAAGGTTTTTCAGTGGAAACAGATGGGTTTTTATCATTGAAAAAGAATTTTCACGCAAGGTCTGAACAACTTTTTTTTGAAAAAATCCCTAAGCCGCGCGGTCACAATTTCAGCAAAAATCTGACGTTCTGGAATTCACTCAAAAATGGTGCCAAACTGTTGCAAACGATCCCCTGAAAGGTTTTTCGGTGGAAACAGATGGGTTTTTATCATAAAAACAGAATTAGCCCTCAAGGTCTGAACAACTTTTTTTTGAAAAAATCCCTAAGCCGCGCGGTCACAATTTCAGCAAAAATCTGACGTTCTGGAATTCACTCAAAAATGGTGCCAAACTGTTGCAAACGATCCCCTGAAAGGTTTTTCGGTGGAAACAGATGGGTTTTTATCATAAAAACAGAATTAGCCCGCAAGGTCTGAACAACTTTTTTTTGAAAAAATCCCTAAGCCGCGCGGTCACAATTTCAGCAAAAATCTGACGTTCTGGAATTCATTCAAAAATGGTGCCAAACTGTTGCAAACGATCCCCTGAAAGGTTTTTCGGTGGAAACAGATGGGTTTTTATCATTGAAAAAGAATTTTCACGCAACGTCTGAACAACTTTTTTTTGAAAAAATCCCTAAGCCGCGCGGTCACAATTTCAGCAAAAATCTGACGTTCTGGAATTCACTCAAAAATGGTGCCAAACTGTTGCAAACGATGCCCTGAAAGGTTTTTCGGTGGAAACAGATGGGTTTTTATCATAAAAACAGAATTAGCCCGCAAGGTCCGAACAACGTTTTTTTGGAAAAATCCCTAAGCCGCGTGGTCACTATTTCAGCAAAAATCTGACGTTCTGCAATCCACTCAAAAATGGTACCAAACTGTTGCAAACGATCCCCTGAAAGGTTTTTCGGTGGAAACAGATGGGTTTTTATCATTGAAAAAGAATTTTCACGCAAGGTCTGAACAACTTTTTTTTGAAAAAATCCCTAAGCCGCGCGGTCACAATTTCAGCAAAAATCTGACGTTCTGGAATTCACTCAAAAATGGTGCCAAACTGTTGCAAACGATCCCCTGAAAGGTTTTTCGGTGGAAACAGATGGGTTTTTATCATAAAAACAGAATTAGCCCTCAAGGTCTGAACAACTTTTTTTTGAAAAAATCCCTAAGCCGCGCGGTCACAATTTCAGCAAAAATCTGACGTTCTGGAATTCACTCAAAAATGGTGCCAAACTGTTGCAAACGATCCGCTGAAAGGTTTTTCGGTGGAAACAGATGGGTTTTTATCATAAAAACAGAATTAGCCCTCAAGGTATGAACAACTTTTTTTTGAAAAAATCCCTAAGCCGCGCGGTCACAATTTCAGCAAAAATCTGACCTTCTGGAATTCACTCAAAAATGGTGCCAAACTGTTGCAAACGATCCCCTGAAAGGTTTTTCGGTGGAAACAGATGGGCTTTTATCATTGAAAAAGAATTTTCACGCAAGGTCTGAACAACTTTTTGTGAAAAAATCCCTAAGCCGCTTGATCACCATTTCTGCAAAAATCTGACGTTCTGCAATTCACTCAAAAATGGTGCAATACTGTTGCAAACGATCCCCTGAAAGGTTTTTCGGTGGAAACAGATGGGTTTTTATCATTGAAAAAGAATTTTCATGCAAGGTCTGAACAACTTTTTTTGGGAAAAATCCCTAAGCCACGCAGTCACAATTTCAGCAAAAATCTGACGTTCTGAAATTCACTCAAAAATGGTGCCAAACTGTTGCAAACGATCCCCTGAAAGGTTTTTCGGTGGAAACAGATGGGTTTTTATCATAAAAACAGAATTAGCCCTCAAGGTCTGAACAACTTTTTTTTGAAAAAATCCCTAAGCCGCGCGGTCACAATTTCAGCAAAAATCTGACGTTCTGGAATTCACTCAAAAATGGTGCCAAACTGTTGCAAACTATCCCCTGAAAGGTTTTTCGGAGGAAACAGATGGGTTTTTATCATAAAAACAGAATTAGCCCTCAAGGTCTGAACAACTTTTTTTTGAAAAAATCCCTAAGCCGCGCGGTCACAATTTCAGCAAAAATCTGACGTTCTGGAATTCACTCAAAAATGGTGCCAAACTGTTGCAAACGATCCCCTGAAAGGTTTTTCGGTGGAAACAGATGGGTTTTTATCATTGAAAAAGAATTTTCACGCAAGGTCTGAACAACTTTTTTTTGAAAAAATCCCTAAGCCGCGCGGTCACAATTTCAGCAAAAATCTGACGTTCTGGAATTCACTCAAAAATGGTGCCAAACTGTTGCAAACGATCCCCTGAAAGGTTTTTCAGTGGAAACAGATGGGTTTTTATCATTGAAAAAGAATTTTCACGCAAGGTCTGAACAACTTTTTTTTGAAAAAATCCCTAAGCCGCGCGGTCACAATTTCAGCAAAAATCTGACGTTCTGGAATTCACTCAAAAATGGTGCCAAACTGTTGCAAACGATCCCCTGAAAGGTTTTTCGGTGGAAACAGATGGGTTTTTTTCATTGAAAAAGAATTTTCATGCAAGGTCTGAACAACTTTTTTTGGGAAAAATCCCTAAGCCACGCAGTCACAATTTCAGCAAAAATCTGACGTTCTGAAATTCACTCAAAAATGGTGCCAAACTGTTGCAAACGATCCCCTGAAAGGTTTTTCGGTGGAAACAGATGGGTTTTTATCATAAAAACAGAATTAGCCCTCAAGGTCTGAACAACTTTTTTTTGAAAAAATCCCTAAGCCGCGCGGTCACAATTTCAGCAAAAATCTGACGTTCTGGAATTCACTCAAAAATGGTGCCAAACTGTTGCAAACTATCCCCTGAAAGGTTTTTCGGTGGAAACAGATGGGTTTTTATCATAAAAACAGAATTAGCCCTCAAGGTCTGAACAACTTTTTTTTGAAAAAATCCCTAAGCCGCGCGGTCACAATTTCAGCAAAAATCTGACGTTCTGGAATTCACTCAAAAATGGTGCCAAACTGTTGCAAACGATCCCCTGAAAGGTTTTTCGGTGGAAACAGATGGGTTTTTATCATTGAAAAAGAATTTTCACGCAAGGTCTGAACAACTTTTTTTTGAAAAAATCCCTAAGCCGCGCGGTCACAATTTCAGCAAAAATCTGACGTTCTGGAATTCACTCAAAAATGGTGCCAAACTGTTGCAAACGATCCCCTGAAAGGTTTTTCAGTGGAAACAGATGGGTTTTTATCATTGAAAAAGAATTTTCACGCAAGGTCTGAACAACTTTTTTTTGAAAAAATCCCTAAGCCGCGCGGTCACAATTTCAGCAAAAATCTGACGTTCTGGAATTCACTCAAAAATGGTGCCAAACTGTTGCAAACGATCCCCTGAAAGGTTTTTCGGTGGAAACAGATGGGTTTTTATCATTGAAAAAGAATTTTCACGCAAGGTCTGAACAACTTTTTTTTGAAAAAATCCCTAAGCCGCGCGGTCACAATTTCAGCAAAAATCTGACGTTCTGGAATTCACTCAAAAATGGTGCCAAACTGTTGCAAACGATCCCCTGAAAGGTTTTTCGGTGGAAACAGATGGGTTTTTATCATAAAAACAGAATTAGCCCTCAAGGTCTGAACAACTTTTTTTTGAAAAAATCCCTAAGCCGCGCGGTCACAATTTCAGCAAAAATCTGACGTTCTGGAATTCACTCAAAAATGGTGCCAAACTGTTGCAAACGATCCCCTGAAAGGTTTTTCGGTGGAAACAGATGGGTTTTTATCATAAAAACAGAATTAGCCCTCAAGGTCTGAACAACTTTTTTTTGAAAAAATCCCTAAGCCGCGCGGTCACAATTTCAGCAAAAATCTGACGTTCTGGAATTCACTCAAAAATGGTGCCAAACTGTTGCAAACGATCCCCTGAAAGGTTTTTCGGTGGAAACAGATGGGTTTTTATCATTGAAAAAGAATTTTCACGCAAGGTCTGAACAACTTTTTTTTGAAAAAATCCCTAAGCCGCGCGGTCACAATTTCAGCAAAAATCTGACGTTCTGGAATTCACTCAAAAATGGTGCCAAACTGTTGCAAACGATCCCCTGAAAGGTTTTTCAGTGGAAACAGATGGGTTTTTATCATTGAAAAAGAATTTTCACGCAAGGTCTGAACAACTTTTTTTTGAAAAAATCCCAAAGCCGCGCGGTCACAATTTCAGCAAAAATCTGACGTTCTGGAATTCACTCAAAAATGGTGCCAAACTGTTGCAAACGATCCCCTGAAAGGTTTTTCGGTGGAAACAGATGGGTTTTTATCATAAAAACAGAATTAGCCCTCAAGGTCTGAACAACTTTTTTTTGAAAAAATCCCTAAGCCGCGCGGTCACAATTTCAGCAAAAATCTGACGTTCTGGAATTCACTCAAAAATGGTGCCAAACTGTTGCAAACGATCCCCTGAAAGGTTTTTCGGTGGAAACAGATGGGTTTTTATCATAAAAACAGAATTAGCCCGCAAGGTCTGAACAACTTTTTTTTGAAAAAATCCCTAAGCCGCGCGGTCACAATTTCAGCAAAAAATCTGACGTTCTGGAATTCATTCAAAAATGGTGCCAAACTGTTGCAAACGATCCCCTGAAAGGTTTTTCGGTGGAAACAGATGGGTTTTTATCATTGAAAAAGAATTTTCACGCAACGTCTGAACAACTTTTTTTTGAAAAAATCCCTAAGCCGCGCGGTCACAATTTCAGCAAAAATCTGACGTTCTGGAATTCACTCAAAAATGGTGCCAAACTGTTGCAAACGATCCCCTGAAAGGTTTTTCGGTGGAAACAGATGGGTTTTTATCATTGAAAAAGAATTTTCACGCAAGGTCTGAACAACTTTTTTTTGAAAAAATCCCTAAGCCGCGCGGTCACAATTTCAGCAAAAATCTGACGTTCTGGAATTCACTCAAAAATGGTGCCAAACTGTTGCAAACGATCCCCTGAAAGGTTTTTCAGTGGAAACAGATGGGTTTTTATCATTGAAAAAGAATTTTCACGCAAGGTCTGAACAACTTTTTTTTGAAAAAATCCCTAAGCCGCGCGGTCACAATTTCAGCAAAAATCTGACGTTCTGGAATTCACTCAAAAATGGTGCCAAACTGTTGCAAACGATCCCCTGAAAGGTTTTTCGGTGGAAACAGATGGGTTTTTATCATAAAAACAGAATTAGCCCTCAAGGTCTGAACAACTTTTTTTTGAAAAAATCCCTAAGCCGCGCGGTCACAATTTCAGCAAAAATCTGACGTTCTGGAATTCACTCAAAAATGGTGCCAAACTGTTGCAAACGATCCCCTGAAAGGTTTTTCGGTGGAAACAGATGGGTTTTTATCATAAAAACAGAATTAGCCCGCAAGGTCTGAACAACTTTTTTTTGAAAAAATCCCTAAGCCGCGCGGTCACAATTTCAGCAAAAATCTGACGTTCTGGAATTCATTCAAAAATGGTGCCAAACTGTTGCAAACGATCCCCTGAAAGGTTTTTCGGTGGAAACAGATGGGTTTTTATCATTGAAAAAGAATTTTCACGCAACGTCTGAACAACTTTTTTTTGAAAAAATCCCTAAGCCGCGCGGTCACAATTTCAGCAAAAATCTGACGTTCTGGAATTCACTCAAAAATGGTGCCAAACTGTTGCAAACGATGCCCTGAAAGGTTTTTCGGTGGAAACAGATGGGTTTTTATCATAAAAACAGAATTAGCCCGCAAGGTCCGAACAACGTTTTTTTGGAAAAATCCCTAAGCCGCGTGGTCACTATTTCAGCAAAAATCTGACGTTCTGCAATCCACTCAAAAATGGTACCAAACTGTTGCAAACGATCCCCTGAAAGGTTTTTCGGTGGAAACAGATGGGTTTTTATCATTGAAAAAGAATTTTCACGCAAGGTCTGAACAACTTTTTTTTGAAAAAATCCCTAAGCCGCGCGGTCACAATTTCAGCAAAAATCTGACGTTCTGGAATTCACTCAAAAATGGTGCCAAACTGTTGCAAACGATCCCCTGAAAGGTTTTTCGGTGGAAACAGATGGGTTTTTATCATAAAAACAGAATTAGCCCTCAAGGTCTGAACAACTTTTTTTTGAAAAAATCCCTAAGCCGCGCGGTCACAATTTCAGCAAAAATCTGACGTTCTGGAATTCACTCAAAAATGGTGCCAAACTGTTGCAAACGATCCGCTGAAAGGTTTTTCGGTGGAAACAGATGGGTTTTTATCATAAAAACAGAATTAGCCCTCAAGGTATGAACAATTTTTTTTTGAAAAAATCCCTAAGCCGCGCGGTCACAATTTCATCAAAAATCTGACCTTCTGGAATTCACTCAAAAATGGTGCCAAACTGTTGCAAACGATCCCCTGAAAGGTTTTTCGGTGGAAACAGATGGGCTTTTATCATTGAAAAAGAATTTTCACGCAAGGTCTGAACAACTTTTTGTGAAAAAATCCCTAAGCCGCTTGATCACCATTTCTGCAAAAATCTGACGTTCTGCAATTCACTCAAAAATGGTGCAATACTGTTGCAAACGATCCCCTGAAAGGTTTTTCGGTGGAAACAGATGGGTTTTTATCATTGAAAAAGAATTTTCATGCAAGGTCTGAACAACTTTTTTTGGGAAAAATCCCTAAGCCACGCAGTCACAATTTCAGCAAAAATCTGACGTTCTGAAATTCACTCAAAAATGGTGCCAAACTGTTGCAAACGATCCCCTGAAAGGTTTTTCGGTGGAAACAGATGGGTTTTTATCATAAAAACAGAATTAGCCCTCAAGGTCTGAACAACTTTTTTTTGAAAAAATCCCTAAGCCGCGCGGACACAATTTCAGCAAAAATCTGACGTTCTGGAATTCACTCAAAAATGGTGCCAAACTGTTGCAAACTATCCCCTGAAAGGTTTTTCGGTGGAAACAGATGGGTTTTTATCATAAAAACAGAATTAGCCCGCAAGGTCTGAACAACTTTTTTTTGAAAAAATCCCTAAGCCGCGCGGTCACAATTTCAGCAAAAATCTGACGTTCTGGAATTCATTCAAAAATGGTGCCAAACTGTTGCAAACGATCCCCTGAAAGGTTTTTCGGTGGAAACAGATGGGTTTTTATCATTGAAAAAGAATTTTAACGCAACGTCTGAACAACTTTTTTTTGAAAAAATCCCTAAGCCGCGCGGTCACAATTTCAGCAAAAATCTGACGTTCTGGAATTCACTCAAAAATGGTGCCAAACTGTTGCAAACGATCCCCTGAAAGGTTTTTCGGTGCAAACAGATTGGTTTTTATCATAAAAACAGAATTAGCCCGCAAGGTCTGAACAACTTTTTTTTGAAAAAATCCCTAAGCCGCGCGGTCACAATTTCAGCAAAAATCTGACGTTCTGGAATTCACTCAAAAATGGTGCCAAACTGTTGCAAACGATCCCCTGAAAGGTTTTTCAGTGGAAACAGATGGGTTTTTATCATTGAAAAAGAATTTTCACGCAAGGTCTGAACAACTTTTTTTTGAAAAAATCCCTAAGCCGCGCGGTCACAATTTCAGCAAAAATCTGACGTTCTGGAATTCACTCAAAAATGGTGCCAAACTGTTGCAAACGATCCCCTGAAAGGTTTTTCGGTGGAAACAGATGGGTTTTTATCATAAAAACAGAATTAGCCCTCAAGGTCTGAACAACTTTTTTTTGAAAAAATCCCTAAGCCGCGCGGTCACAATTTCAGCAAAAATCTGACGTTCTGGAATTCACTCAAAAATGGTGCCAAACTGTTGCAAACGATCCCCTGAAAGGTTTTTCGGTGGAAACAGATGGGTTTTTATCATAAAAACAGAATTAGCCCGCAAGGTCTGAACAACTTTTTTTTGAAAAAATCCCTAAGCCGCGCGGTCACAATTTCAGCAAAAATCTGACGTTCTGGAATTCATTCAAAAATGGTGCCAAACTGTTGCAAACGATCCCCTGAAAGGTTTTTCGGTGGAAACAGATGGGTTTTTATCATTGAAAAAGAATTTTCACGCAACGTCTGAACAACTTTTTTTTGAAAAAATCCCTAAGCCGCGCGGTCACAATTTCAGCAAAAATCTGACGTTCTGGAATTCACTCAAAAATGGTGCCAAACTGTTGCAAACGATGCCCTGAAAGGTTTTTCGGTGGAAACAGATGGGTTTTTATCATAAAAACAGAATTAGCCCGCAAGGTCCGAACAACGTTTTTTTGGAAAAATCCCTAAGCCGCGCGGTCACTATTTCAGCAAAAATCTGACGTTCTGCAATCCACTCAAAAATGGTACCAAACTGTTGCAAACGATCCCCTGAAAGGTTTTTCGGTGGAAACAGATGGGTTTTTATCATTGAAAAAGAATTTTCACGCAAGGTCTGAACAACTTTTTTTTGAAAAAATCCCTAAGCCGCGCGGTCACAATTTCAGCAAAAATCTGACGTTCTGGAATTCACTCAAAAATGGTGCCAAACTGTTGCAAACGATCCCCTGAAAGGTTTTTCGGTGGAAACAGATGGGTTTTTATCATAAAAACAGAATTAGCCCTCAAGGTCTGAACAACTTTTTTTTGAAAAAATCCCTAAGCCGCGCGGTCACAATTTCAGCAAAAATCTGACGTTCTGGAATTCACTCAAAAATGGTGCCAAACTGTTGCAAACGATCCGCTGAAAGGTTTTTCGGTGGAAACAGATGGGTTTTTATCATAAAAACAGAATTAGCCCTCAAGGTATGAACAATTTTTTTTTGAAAAAATCCCTAAGCCGCGCGGTCACAATTTCATCAAAAATCTGACCTTCTGGAATTCACTCAAAAATGGTGCCAAACTGTTGCAAACGATCCCCTGAAAGGTTTTTCGGTGGAAACAGATGGGCTTTTATCATTGAAAAAGAATTTTCACGCAAGGTCTGAACAACTTTTTGTGAAAAAATCCCTAAGCCGCTTGATCACCATTTCTGCAAAAATCTGACGTTCTGCAATTCACTCAAAAATGGTGCAATACTGTTGCAAACGATCCCCTGAAAGGTTTTTCGGTGGAAACAGATGGGTTTTTATCATTGAAAAAGAATTTTCATGCAAGGTCTGAACAACTTTTTTTGGGAAAAATCCCTAAGCCACGCAGTCACAATTTCAGCAAAAATCTGACGTTCTGAAATTCACTCAAAAATGGTGCCAAACTGTTGCAAACGATCCCCTGAAAGGTTTTTCGGTGGAAACAGATGGGTTTTTATCATAAAAACAGAATTAGCCCTCAAGGTCTGAACAACTTTTTTTTGAAAAAATCCCTAAGCCGCGCGGTCACAATTTCAGCAAAAATCTGACGTTCTGGAATTCACTCAAAAATGGTGCCAAACTGTTGCAAACTATCCCCTGAAAGGTTTTTCGGTGGAAACAGATGGGTTTTTATCATAAAAACAGAATTAGCCCGCAAGGTCTGAACAACTTTTTTTTGAAAAAATCCCTAAGCCGCGCGGTCACAATTTCAGCAAAAATCTGACGTTCTGGAATTCATTCAAAAATGGTGCCAAACTGTTGCAAACGATCCCCTGAAAGGTTTTTCGGTGGAAACAGATGGGTTTTTATCATTGAAAAAGAATTTTAACGCAACGTCTGAACAACTTTTTTTTGAAAAAATCCCTAAGCCGCGCGGTCACAATTTCAGCAAAAATCTGACGTTCTGGAATTCACTCAAAAATGGTGCCAAACTGTTGCAAACGATCCCCTGAAAGGTTTTTCGGTGCAAACAGATTGGTTTTTATCATAAAAACAGAATTAGCCCGCAAGGTCTGAACAACGTATTTTTGGAAAAATCCCTAAGCCGCGTGGTCACAATTTCAGCAAAAATCTGACGTTCTGCAATTCACTCAAAAATGGTACCAAACTGTTGCAAACGATCCCCTGAAAGGTTTTTCGGTGGAAACAGATGGGTTTTTATCATTTAAAAAGAATTTTCACGCAAGGTCTGAACAACTTTTTTTGGGAAAAATCCCTAAGCCGCGCGGTCACAATTTCAGCAAAAATCTGACGTTCTGGAATTCACTCAAAAATGGTGCCAAACTGTTGCAAGCGATCCCCTGAAAGGTTTTTCGGTGGAAACAGATGGGTTTTTATCATAAAAACAGAATTAGCCCTCAAGGTCTGAACAACTTTTTTTTGAAAAAATCCCTAAGCCGCGCGGTCACAATTTCAGCAAAAATCTGACGTTCTGGAATTCACTCAAAAATGGTGCCAAACTGTTGCAAACGATCCCCTGAAAGGTTTTTCGGTGGAAACAGATGGGTTTTTATCATAAAAACAGAATTAGCCCGCAAGGTCTGAACAACTTTTTTTTGAAAAAATCCCTAAGCCGCGCGGTCACAATTTCAGCAAAAATCTGACGTTCTGGAATTCACTCAAAAATGGTGCCAAACTGTTGCAAACGATCCCCTGAAAGGTTTTTCGGTGGAAACAGATGGGTTTTTATCATAAAAACAGAATTAGCCCTCAAGGTCTGAACAACTTTTTTTAAAAAAAATCCCTAAGCCGCGCGGTCACAATTTCAGCAAAAATCTGACGTTCTGGAATTCACTCAAAAATGGTGCCAAACTGTTGCAAACGATCCCCTGAAAGGTTTTTCGGTGGAAACAGATGGGTTTTTATCATAAAAACAGAATTAGCCCGCAAGGTCTGAACAACTTTTTTTTGAAAAAATCCCTAAGCCGCGCGGTCACAATTTCAGCAGAAATCTGACGTTCTGGAATTCATTCAAAAATGGTGCCAAACTGTTGCAAACGATCCCCTGAAAGGTTTTTCGGTGGAAACAGATGGGTTTTTATCATTGAAAAAGAATTTTCACGCAAGGTCTGAACAACTTTTTTTTGAAAAAATCCCTAAGCCGCGCGGTCACAATTTCAGCAAAAATCTGACGTTCTGGAATTCACTCAAAAATGGTGCCAAACTGTTGCAAACGATCCCCTGAAAGGTTTTTCGGTGGAAACAGATGGGTTTTTATCATAAAAACAGAATTAGCCCTCAAGGTCTGAACAACTTTTTTTTGAAAAAATCCCTAAGCCGCGCGGTCACAATTTCAGCAAAAATCTGACGTTCTGGAATTCACTCAAAAATGGTGCCAAACTGTTGCAAACGATCCGCTGAAAGGTTTTTCGGTGGAAACAGATGGGTTTTTATCATAAAAACAGAATTAGCCCTCAAGGTCTGAACAACTTTTTTTTGAAAAAATCCCTAAGCCGCGCGGTCACAATTTCAGCAAAAATCTGACCTTCTGGAATTCACTCAAAAATGGTGCCAAACTGTTGCAAACGATCCCCTGAAAGGTTTTTCGGTGGAAACAGATGGGTTTTTATCATAAAAACAGAATTAGCCCGCAAGGTCTGAACAACTTTTTTTTGAAAAAATCCCTAAGCCGCGCGGTCACAATTTCAGCAAAAATCTGACGTTCTGGAATTCATTCAAAAATGGTGCCAAACTGTTGCAAACGATCCCCTGAAAGGTTTTTCGGTGGAAACAGATGGGTTTTTATCATTGAAAAAGAATTTTCACGCAAGGTCTGAACAACTTTTTTTTGAAAAAATCCCTAAGCCGCGCGGTCACAATTTCAGCAAAAATCTGACCTTCTGGAATTCACTCAAAAATGGTGCCAAACTGTTGCAAACGATCCCCTGAAAGGTTTTTCGGTGGAAACAGATGGGCTTTTATCATTGAAAAAGAATTTTCACGCAAGGTCTGAACAACTTTTTGTGAAAAAATCCCTAAGCCGCTTGATCACCATTTCTGCAAAAATCTGACGTTCTGCAATTCACTCAAAAATGGTGCAATACTGTTGCAAACGATCCCCTGAAAGGTTTTTCGGTGGAAACAGATGGGTTTTTATCATTGAAAAAGAATTTTCATGCAAGGTCTGAACAACTTTTTTTGGGAAAAATCCCTAAGCCACGCAGTCACAATTTTAGCAAAAATCTGACGTTCTGAAATTCACTCAAAAATGGTGCCAAACTGTTGCAAACGATCCCCTGAAAGGTTTTTCGGTGGAAACAGATGGGTTTTTATCATAAAAACAGAATTAGCCCTCAAGGTCTGAACAACTTTTTTTTGAAAAAATCCCTAAGCCGCGCGGTCACAATTTCAGCAAAAATCTGACGTTCTGGAATTCACTCAAAAATGGTGCCAAACTGTTGCAAACGATCCCCTGAAAGGTTTTTCGGTGGAAACAGATGGGTTTTTATCATAAAAACAGAATTAGCCCGCAAGGTCTGAACAACTTTTTTTTGAAAAAATCCCTAAGCCGCGCGGTCACAATTTCAGCAAAAATCTGACGTTCTGGAATTCATTCAAAAATGGTGCCAAACTGTTGCAAACGATCCCCTGAAAGGTTTTTCGGTGGAAACAGATGGGTTTTTATCATTGAAAAATAATTTTCACGCAAGGTCTGAACAACTTTTTTTTGAAAAAATCCCTAAGCCGCGCGGTCACAATTTCAGCAAAAATCTGACGTTCTGGAATTCACTCAAAAATGGTGCCAAACTGTTGCAAACGATCCCCTGAAAGGTTTTTCGGTGGAAACAGATGGGTTTTTATCATAAAAACAGAATTAGCCCTCAAGGTCTGAACAACTTTTTTTTGAAAAAATCCCTAAGCCGCGCGGTCACAATTTCAGCAAAAATCTGACGTTCTGGAATTCACTCAAAAATGGTGCCAAACTGTTGCAAACGATCCGCTGAAAGGTTTTTCGGTGGAAACAGATGGGTTTTTATCATAAAAACAGAATTAGTCCTCAAGGTCTGAACAACTTTTTTTTGAAAAAATCCCTAAGCCGCGCGGTCACAATTTCAGCAAAAATCTGACCTTCTGGAATTCACTCAAAAATGGTGCCAAACTGTTGCAAACGATCCCCTGAAAGGTTTTTCGGTGGAAACAGATGGGCTTTTATCATTGAAAAAGAATTTTCACGCAAGGTCTGAACAACTTTTTGTGAAAAAATCCCTAAGCCGCTTGATCACCATTTCTGCAAAAATCTGACGTTCTGCAATTCACTCAAAAATGGTGCAATACTGTTGCAAACAATCCCCTGAAAGGTTTTTAGGTGGAAACAGATGGGTTTTTATCATTGAAAAAGAATTTTCATGCAAGGTCTGAACAACTTTTTTTGGGAAAAATCCCTAAGCCACGCAGTCACAATTTCAGCAAAAATCTGACGTTCTGAAATTCACTCAAAAATGGTGCCAAACTGTTGCAAACGATCCCCTGAAAGGTTTTTCGGTGGAAACAGATGGGTTTTTATCATAAAAACAGAATTAGCCCTCAAGGTCTGAACAACTTTTTTTTGAAAAAATCCCTAAGCCGCGCGGTCACAATTTCAGCAAAAATCTGACGTTCTGGAATTCACTCAAAAATGGTGCCAAACTGTTGCAAACTATCCCCTGAAAGGTTTTTCGGTGGAAACAGATGGGTTTTTATCATAAAAACAGAATTAGCCCGCAAGGTCTGAACAACTTTTTTTTGAAAAAATCCCTAAGCCGCGCGGTCACAATTTCAGCAAAAATCTGACGTTCTGGAATTCATTCAAAAATGGTGCCAAACTGTTGCAAACGATCCCCTGAAAGGTTTTTCGGTGGAAACAGATGGGTTTTTATCATTGAAAAAGAATTTTAACGCAACGTCTGAACAACTTTTTTTTGAAAAAATCCCTAAGCCGCGCGGTCACAATTTCAGCAAAAATCTGACGTTCTGGAATTCACTCAAAAATGGTGCCAAACTGTTGCAAACGATCCCCTGAAAGGTTTTTCGGTGCAAACAGATTGGTTTTTATCATAAAAACAGAATTAGCCCGCAAGGTCTGAACAACGTATTTTTGGAAAAATCCCTAAGCCGCGTGGTCACAATTTCAGCAAAAATCTGACGTTCTGCAATTCACTCAAAAATGGTACCAAACTGTTGCAAACGATCCCCTGAAAGGTTTTTCGGTGGAAACAGATGGGTTTTTATCATTGAAAAAGAATTTTCACGCAACGTCTGAACAACTTTTTTTTGAAAAAATCCCTAAGCCGCGCGGTCCCAATTTCAGCAAAAATCTGACGTTCTGGAATTCATTCAAAAATGGTGCCAAACTGTTGCAAACGATCCCCTGAAAGGTTTTTCGGTGGAAACAGATGGGTTTTTATCATTGAAAAAGAATTTTCACGCAAGGTCTGAACAACTTTTTTTTGAAAAAATCCCTAAGCCGCGCGGTCACAATTTCAGCAAAAATCTGACGTTCTGGAATTCACTCAAAAATGGTGCCAAACTGTTGCAAACGATCCCCTGAAAGGTTTTTCGGTGGAAACAGATGGGTTTTTATCATAAAAACAGAATTAGCCCTCAAGGTCTGAACAACTTTTTTTTGAAAAAATCCCTAAGCCGCGCGGTCACAATTTCAGCAAAAATCTGACGTTCTGGAATTCACTCAAAAATGGTGCCAAACTGTTGCAAACTATCCCCTGAAAGGTTTTTCGGTGGAAACAGATGGGTTTTTATCATAAAAACAGAATTAGCCCGCAAGGTCTGAACAACTTTTTTTTGAAAAAATCCCTAAGCCGCGCGGTCACAATTTCAGCAAAAATCTGACGTTCTGGAATTCATTCAAAAATGGTGCCAAACTGTTGCAAACGATCCCCTGAAAGGTTTTTCGGTGGAAACAGATGGGTTTTTATCATTGAAAAAGAATTTTAACGCAACGTCTGAACAACTTTTTTTTGAAAAAATCCCTAAGCCGCGCGGTCACAATTTCAGCAAAAATCTGACGTTCTGGAATTCACTCAAAAATGGTGCCAAACTGTTGCAAACGATCCCCTGAAAGGTTTTTCGGTGCAAACAGATTGGTTTTTATCATAAAAACAGAATTAGCCCGCAAGGTCTGAACAACGTATTTTTGGAAAAATCCCTAAGCCGCGTGGTCACAATTTCAGCAAAAATCTGACGTTCTGCAATTCACTCAAAAATGGTACCAAACTGTTGCAAACGATCCCCTGAAAGGTTTTTCGGTGGAAACAGATGGGTTTTTATCATTGAAAAAGAATTTTCACGCAACGTCTGAACAACTTTTTTTTGAAAAAATCCCTAAGCCGCGCGGTCCCAATTTCAGCAAAAATCTGACGTTCTGGAATTCATTCAAAAATGGTGCCAAACTGTTGCAAACGATCCCCTGAAAGGTTTTTCGGTGGAAACAGATGGGTTTTTATCATTGAAAAAGAATTTTCACGCAAGGTCTGAACAACTTTTTTTTGAAAAAATCCCTAAGCCGCGCGGTCACAATTTCAGCAAAAATCTGACGTTCTGGAATTCACTCAAAAATGGTGCCAAACTGTTGCAAACGATCCCCTGAAAGGTTTTTCGGTGGAAACAGATGGGTTTTTATCATAAAAACAGAATTAGCCCTCAAGGTCTGAACAACTTTTTTTTGAAAAAATCCCTAAGCCGCGCGGTCACAATTTCAGCAAAAATCTGACGTTCTGGAATTCACTAAAAAATGGTGCCAAACTGTTGCAAACGATCCGCTGAAAGGTTTTTCGGTGGAAACAGATGGGTTTTTGTCATAAAAACAGAATTAGCCCTCAAGGTCTGAACAACTTTTTTTTGAAAAAATCCCTAAGCCGCGCGGTCACAATTTCAGCAAAAATCTGACCTTCTGGAATTCACTCAAAAATGGTGCCAAACTGTTGCAAACGATCCCCTGAAAGGTTTTTCGGTGGAAACAGATGGGCTTTTATCATTGAAAAAGAATTTTCACGCAAGGTCTGAACAACTTTTTGTGAAAAAATCCCTAAGCCGCTTGATCACCATTTCTGCAAAAATCTGACGTTCTGCAATTCACTCAAAAATGGTGCAATACTGTTGCAAACGATCCCCTGAAAGGTTTTTCGGTGGAAACAGATGGGTTTTTATCATTGAAAAAGAATTTTCATGCAAGGTCTGAACAACTTTTTTTGGGAAAAATCCCTAAGCCACGCAGTCACAATTTTAGCAAAAATCTGACGCTTTGAAATTCACTCAAAAATGGTGCCAAACTGTTGCAAACGATCCCCTGAAAGGTTTTTCGGTGGAAACAGATGGGTTTTTATCATAAAAACAGAATTAGCCCTCAAGGTCTGAACAACTTTTTTTTGAAAAAATCCCTAAGCCGCGCGGTCACAATTTCAGCAAAAATCTGACGTTCTGGAATTCACTCAAAAATGGTGCCAAACTGTTGCAAACGATCCCCTGAAAGGTTTTTCGGTGGAAACAGATGGGTTTTTATCATAAAAACAGAATTAGCCCTCAAGGTCTGAACAACTTTTTTTTGAAAAAATCCCTAAGCCGCGCGGTCACAATTTCAGCAAAAATCTGACGTTCTGGAATTCACTCAAAAATGGTGCCAAACTGTTGCAAACTATCCCCTGAAAGGTTTTTCGGTGGAAACAGATGGGTTTTTATCATAAAAACAGAATTAGCCCGCAAGGTCTGAACAACTTTTTTTTGAAAAAATCCCTAAGCCGCGCGGTCACAATTTCAGCAAAAATCTGACGTTCTGGAATTCATTCAAAAATGGTGCCAAACTGTTGCAAACGATCCCCTGAAAGGTTTTTCGGTGGAAACAGATGGGTTTTTATCATTGAAAAAGAATTTTCACGCAACGTCTGAACAACTTTTTTTTGAAAAAATCCCTAAGCCGCGCGGTCACAATTTCAGCAAAAATCTGACGTTCTGGAATTCACTCAAAAATGGTGCCAAACTGTTGCAAACGATCCCCTGAAAGGTTTTTCGGTGCAAACAGATTGGTTTTTATCATAAAAACAGAATTAGCCAGCAGGGTCTGAACAACGTATTTTTGGAAAAATCCCTAAGCCGCGTGGTCACAATTTCAGCAAAAATCTGACGTTCTGCAATTCACTCAAAAATGGTACCAAACTGTTGCAAACGATCCCCTGAAAGGTTTTTCGGTGGAAACAGATGGGTTTTTATCATTTAAAAAGAATTTTCATGCAAGGTCTGAACAACTTTTTTGGGGAAAAATCCCTAAGCCGCGCGGTCACAATTTCAGCAAAAATCTGACGTTCTGGAATTCACTCAAAAATGGTGCCAAACTGTTGCAAACGATCCCCTGAAAGGTTTTTCGGTGGAAACAGATGGGTTTTTATCATAAAAACAGAATTAGCCCGCAAGGTCTGAACAACGTATTTTTGGAAAAATCCCTAAGCCGCGTGGTCACAATTTCAGCAAAAATCTGACGTTCTGCAATTCACTCAAAAATGGTACCAAACTGTTGCAAACGATCCCCTGAAAGGTTTTTCGGTGGAAACAGATGGGTTTTTATCATTTAAAAAGAATTTTCATGCAAGGTCTGAACAACTTTTTTGGGGAAAAATCCCTAAGCCGCGCGGTCACAATTTCAGCAAAAATCTGACGTTCTGGAATTCACTCAAAAATGGTGCCAAACTGTTGCAAACGATCCCCTGAAAGGTTTTTCGGTGCAAACAGATGGGTTTTTATCATAAAAACAGAATTAGCCCGAAGGTCTGAACAACTTTTTTTGGAAAAATCCCTAAGCCGCGTGGTCACAATTTCAGCAAAAATCTGACGTTCTGCAATTCACTCAAAAATGGTACCAAACTGTTGCAAACGATCCCCTGAAAGGTTTTTCGGTGGAAACAGATGGGTTTTTATCATTTAAAAAGAATTTTCATGCAAGGTCTGAACAACTTTTTTTGGGAAAAATCCCTAAGCCGCGCGGTCAAAATTTCAGCAAAAATCTGACGTTCTGGAATTCATTCAAAACTGGTGCCAAACTGTTGCAAACGATCCCCTGAAAGGTTTTTCGGTGGAAACAGATGGGTTTTTATCATTGAAAAAGAATTTTCACGCAACGTCTGAACAACTTTTTTTTGAAAAAATCCCTAAGCCGCGCAGTCTCAATTTCAGCAAAAATCTGACATTCTGGAATTCACTCAAAAATGGTGCCAAACTGTTGCAAACGATCCCCTGAAAGGTTTTTCGGTGCAAACAGATGGGTTTTTATCATAAAAACAGAATTAGCCCGCAAGGTCTGAACAACGTTTTTTTGGAAAAATCCCTAAGCCGCGTGGTCACTATTTCAGCAAAAATCTGACGTTCTGCAATTCACTCAAAAATGGTACCAAACTGTTGCAAACGATCCCCTGAAAGGTTTTTCGGTGGAAACAGATGGGTTTTTATCATAAAAACAGAATTAGCCCGCAAGGTCTGAACAACTTTTTTTTGAAAAAATCCCTAAGCCGCGCGGTCACAATTTCAGCAAAAATCTGACGTTCTGGAATTCACTCAAAAATGGTGCCAAACTGTTGCAAACGATCCCCTGAAAGGTTTTTCGGTGGAAACAGATGGGTTTTTATCATTGAAAAAGAATTTTCACGCAACGTCTGAACAACTTTTTTTTGAAAAAATCCCTAAGCCGCGCGGTCACAATTTCAGCAAAAATCTGACGTTCTGGAATTCACTCAAAAATGGTGCCAAACTGTTGCAAACGATCCCCTGAAAGGTTTTTCGGTGCAAACAGATTGGTTTTTATCATAAAAACAGAATTAGCCCGCAAGGTCTGAACAACGTATTTTTGGAAAAATCCCTAAGCCGCGTGGTCACAATTTCAGCAAAAATCTGACGTTCTGCAATTCACTCAAAAATGGTACCAAACTGTTGCAAGCGATCCCCTGAAAGGTTTTTCGGTGGAAACAGATGGGTTTTTATCATAAAAACAGAATTAGCCCGCAAGGTCTGAACAACTTTTTTTTGAAAAAATCCCTAAGCCGCGCGGTCAAAATTTCAGCAAAAATCTGACGTTCTGGAATTCACTCAAAAATGGTGCCAAACTGTTGCAAACGATCCCCTGAAAGGTTTTTCGGTGGAAACAGATGGGTTTTTATCATAAAAACAGAATTAGCCCGCAAGGTCTGAACAACTTTTTTTTGAAAAAATCCCTAAGCCGCGCGGTCACAATTTCAGCAAAAATCTGACGTTCTGGAATTCATTCAAAACTGGTGCCAAACTGTTGCAAACGATCCCCTGAAAGGTTTTTCGGTGGAAACAGATGGGTTTTTATCATTGAAAAAGAATTTTCACGCAACGTCTGAACAACTTTTTTTTGAAAAAATCCCTAAGCCGCGCAGTCACAATTTCAGCAAAAATCTGACGTTCTGGAATTCACTCAAAAATGGTGCCAAACTGTTGCAAACGATCCCCTGAAAGGTTTTTCGGTGCAAACAGATGGGTTTTTATCATAAAAACAGAATTAGCCCGCAAGGTCTGAACAACGTTTTTTTGGAAAAATCCCTAAGCCGCGTGGTCACTATTTCAGCAAAAATCTGACGTTCTGCAATTCACTCAAAAATGGTACCAAACTGTTGCAAACGATCCCCTGAAAGGTTTTTCGGTGGAAACAGATGGGTTTTTATCATTTAAAAAGAATTTTCATGCAAGGTCTGAACAACTTTTTTTTAAAAAAATCCCTAAGCCGCGCGGTCACAATTTCAGCAAAAATCTGACGTTCTGCAATTCACTCAAAAATGGTGCCAAACTGTTGCAAGCGATCCCCTGAAAGGTTTTTCGGTGGAAACAGATGGGTTTTTATCATAAAAACAGAATTAGCCCGCAAGGTCTGAACAACTTTTTTTTGAAAAAATCCCTAAGCCACGCGGTCACAATTTCAGCAAAAATCTGACGTTCTGGAATTCACTCAAAAATGGTGCCAAACTGTTGCAAGTGATCCCCTGAAAGGTTTTTCGGTGGAAACAGATGGGTTTTTATCATAAAAACAGAATTAGCCCGCAAGGTCTGAACAACTTTTTTTTGAAAAAATCCCTAAGCCACGCGGTCACAATTTCAGCAAAAATGTGACGTTCTGGAATTCATTCAAAAATGGTGCCAAACTGTTGCAAACGATCCCCTGAACGGTTTTTCGGTGGAAACAGATGGGTTTTTATCATTGAAAAAGAATTTTCACGCAAGGTCTGAACAACTTTTTTTTGAAAAAATCCCTAAGCCGCGCGGTCACAATTTCAGCAAAAATCTGACGTTCTGGAATTCACTCAAAAATGGTGCCAAACTGTTGCAAACGATCCCCTAAAAGGTTTTTCGGTGGAAACAGATGGGTTTTTATCATAAAAACAGAATTAGCCCGCAATGTCTGAACATCTTTTTTTTGAAAAAATCCCTAAGCCGCGTGGTCACAATTTCAGCAAAAATCTGACGTTCTGGAATTCACTCAAAAATGGTGCCAAACTGTTGCAAACGATCCCCTGAAAGGTTTTTCGGTGGAAACAGATGGGTTTTTATCATAAAAACAGAATTAGCCCGCAAGGTCTGAACAACTTTTTTTTGAAAAAATCCCTAAGCCGCGCGGTCACAATTTCAGCAAAAATCTGACGTTCTGGAATTCATTCAAAAATGGTGCCAAACTGTTGCAAACGATCCCCTGAAAGGTTTTTCGGTGGAAACAGATGGGTTTTTATCATTGAAAAAGAATTTTCACGCAAGGTCTGAACAACTTTTTTTTGAAAAAATCCCTAAGCCGCGCGGTCACAATTTCAGCAAAAATCTGACGTTCTGGAATTCACTCAAAAATGGTGCCAAACTGTTGCAAACGATCCCCTGAAAGGTTTTTCGGTGGAAACAGATGGGTTTTTATCATAAAAACAGAATTAGCCCGCAAGGTCTGAACAACTTTTTTTTGAAAAAATCCCTAAGCCGCGTGGTCACAATTTCAGCAAAAATCTGACGTTCTGGAATTCACTCAAAAATGGTGCCAAACTGTTGCAAACGATCCCCTGAAAGGTTTTTCGGTGGAAACAGATGGGTTTTTATCATAAAAACAGAATTAGCCCGCAAGGTCTGAACAACTTTTTTTTGAAAAAATCCCTAAGCCGCGCGGTCACAATTTCAGCAAAAATCTGACGTTCTGGAATTCATTCAAAAATGGTGCCAAACTGTTGCAAACGATCCCCTGAAAGGTTTTTCGGTGGAAACAGATGGGTTTTTATCATTGAAAAAGAATTTTCACGCAAGGTCTGAACAACTTTTTTTTGAAAAAATCCCTAAGCCGCGCGGTCACAATTTCAGCAAAAATCTGACGTTCTGGAATTCACTCAAAAATGGTGCCAAACTGTTGCAAACGATCCCCTGAAAGGTTTTTCGGTGGAAACAGATGGGTTTTTATCATAAAAACAGAATTAGCCCGCAAGGTCTGAACAACTTTTTTTTGAAAAAATCCCTAAGCCGCGCGGTCACAATTTCAGCAAAAATCTGACGTTCTGGAATTCACTCAAAAATGGTGCCAAACTGTTGCAAACGATCCCCTGAAAGGTTTTTCGGTGCAAACAGATGGGTTTTTATCATAAAAACAGAATTAGCCCGCAAGGTCTGAACAACTTTTTTTTGAAAAAATCCCTAAGCCGCGCGGTCACAATTTCAGCAAAAATCTGACGTTCTGGAATTCACTCAAAAATGGTGCCAAACTGTTGCAAACGATCCCCTAAAAGGTTTTTCGGTGGAAACAGATGGGTTTTTATCATTTAAAAAGAATTTTCATGCAAGGTCTGAACAACTTTTTTTGGGAAAAATCCCTAAGCCGCGCGGTCACAATTTCAGCAAAAATCTGACGTTCTGGAATTCACTCAAAAATGGTGCCAAACTGTTGCAAGCGATCCCCTGAAAGGTTTTTCGGTGGAAACAGATGGGTTTTTATCATAAAAACAGAATTAGCCCGCAAGGTCTGAACAACTTTTTTTTGAAAAAATCCCTAAGCCGCGCGGTCAAAATTTCAGCAAAAATCTGACGTTCTGGAATTCACTCAAAAATGGTGCCAAACTGTTGCAAACGATCCCCTGAAAGGTTTTTCGGTGGAAACAGATGGGTTTTTATCATAAAAACAGAATTAGCCCGCAAGGTCTGAACAACTTTTTTTTGAAAAAATCCCTAAGCCGCGCGGTCACAATTTCAGCAAAAATCTGACGTTCTGGAATTCATTCAAAACTGGTGCCAAACTGTTGCAAACGATCCCCTGAAAGGTTTTTCGGTGGAAACAGATGGGTTTTTATCATTGAAAAAGAATTTTCACGCAACGTCTGAACAACTTTTTTTTGAAAAAATCCCTAAGCCGCGCAGTCACAATTTCAGCAAAAATCTGACGTTCTGGAATTCACTCAAAAATGGTGCCAAACTGTTGCAAACGATCCCCTGAAAGGTTTTTCGGTGCAAACAGATGGGTTTTTATCATAAAAACAGAATTAGCCCGCAAGGTCTGAACAACGTTTTTTTGGAAAAATCCCTAAGCCGCGTGGTCACTATTTCAGCAAAAATCTGACGTTCTGGAATTCACTCAAAAATGGTGCCAAACTGTTGCAAACGATCCCCTGAAAGGTTTTTCGGTGGAAACAGATGGGTTTTTATCATAAAAACAGAATTAGCCCGCAAGGTCTGAACAACTTTTTTTTGAAAAAATCCCTAAGCCGCGCGGTCAAAATTTCAGCAAAAATCTGACGTTCTGGAATTCACTCAAAAATGGTGCCAAACTGTTGCAAACGATCCCCTGAAAGGTTTTTCGGTGGAAACAGATGGGTTTTTATCATAAAAACAGAATTAGCCCGCAAGGTCTGAACAACTTTTTTTTGAAAAAATCCCTAAGCCGCGCGGTCACAATTTCAGCAAAAATCTGACGTTCTGGAATTCATTCAAAACTGGTGCCAAACTGTTGCAAACGATCCCCTGAAAGGTTTTTCGGTGGAAACAGATGGGTTTTTATCATTGAAAAAGAATTTTCACGCAACGTCTGAACAACTTTTTTTTGAAAAAATCCCTAAGCCGCGCAGTCACAATTTCAGCAAAAATCTGACGTTCTGGAATTCACTCAAAAATGGTGCCAAACTGTTGCAAACGATCCCCTGAAAGGTTTTTCGGTGCAAACAGATGGGTTTTTATCATAAAAACAGAATTAGCCCGCAAGGTCTGAACAACGTTTTTTTGGAAAAATCCCTAAGCCGCGTGGTCACTATTTCAGCAAAAATCTGACGTTCTGCAATTCACTCAAAAATGGTACCAAACTGTTGCAAACGATCCCCTGAAAGGTTTTTCGGTGGAAACAGATGGGTTTTTATCATTTAAAAAGAATTTTCATGCAAGGTCTGAACAACTTTTTTTTTAAAAAATCCCTAAGCCGCGCGGTCACAATTTCAGCAAAAATCTGACGTTCTGGAATTCACTCAAAAATGGTGCCAAACTGTTGCAAGCGATCCCCTGAAAGGTTTTTCGGTGGAAAGAGATGGGTTTTTATCATAAAAACAGAATTAGCCCGCAAGGTCTGAACAACTTTTTTTTGAAAAAATCCCTAAGCCACGCGGTCACAATTTCAGCAAAAATCTGACGTTCTGGAATTCACTCAAAAATGGTGCCAAACTGTTGCAAGTGATCCCCTGAAAGGTTTTTCGGTGGAAACAGATGGGTTTTTATCATAAAAACAGAATTAGCCCGCAAGGTCTGAACAACTTTTTTTTGAAAAAATCCCTAAGCCACGCGGTCACAATTTCAGCAAAAATCTGACGTTCTGGAATTCATTCAAAAATGGTGCCAAACTGTTGCCAACGATCCCCTGAACGGTTTTTCGGTGGAAACAGATGGGTTTTTATCATAAAAACAGAATTAGCCCGCAAGGTCTGAACAACTTTTTTTTGAAAAAATCCCTAAGCCGCGCGGTCACAATTTCAGCAAAAATCTGACGTTCTGGAATTCATTCAAAAATGGTGCCAAACTGTTGCAAACGATCCCCTGAAAGGTTTTTCGGTGGAAACAGATGGGTTTTTATCATTGAAAAAGAATTTTCACGCAAGGTCTGAACAACTTTTTTTTGAAAAAATCCCTAAGCCGCGCGGTCACAATTTCAGCAAAAATCTGACGTTCTGGAATTCACTCAAAAATGGTGCCAAACTGTTGCAAACGATCCCCTGAAAGGTTTTTCGGTGCAAACAGATGGGTTTTTATCATAAAAACAGAATTAGCCCGCAAGGTCTGAACAACTTTTTTTTGAAAAAATCCCTAAGCCGCGCGGTCACAATTTCAGCAAAAATCTGACGTTCTGGAATTCATTCAAAAATGGTGCCAAACTGTTGCAAACGATCCCCTGAAAGGTTTTTCGGTGGAAACAGATGGGTTTTTATCATTGAAAAAGAATTTTCATGCATGGTCTGAACAACTTTTTTGGGGAAAAATCCCTAAGCCACGCAGTCACAATTTCAGCAAAAATCTGACGTTCTGGAATTCACTCAAAAATGGTGCCAAACTATTGCAAACGATCCCCTGAAAGGTTTTTCGGTGGAAACAGATGGGTTTTTATCATAAAAACAGAATTAGCCCTCAAGGTCTGAACAACTTTTTTTTTGAAAAAATCCCTAAGCCGCGCGGTCACAATTTCAGCAAAAATCTGACGTTCTGGAATTCACTCAAAAATGCTGCCAAACTGTTGCAAACGATCCCCTGAAAGGTTTTTCGGTGGAAACAGATGGGTTTTTATCATAAAAACAGAATTAGCCCGCAAGGTCTGAACAACTTTTTTTTGAAAAAATCCCTAAGCCGCGCGGTCACAATTTCAGCAAAAATCTGACGTTCTGGAATTCATTCAAAAATGGTGCCAAACTGTTGCAAACGATCCCCTGAAAGGTTTTTCGGTGGAAACAGATGGGTTTTTATCACTGAAAAAGAATTTTCACGCAACGTCTGAACAACTTTTTTTTGAAAAAATCCCTAAGCCGCGCGGTCACAATTTCAGCAAAAATCTGACGTTCTGGAATTCACTCAAAAATGGTGCCAAACTGTTGCAAACGATCCCCTGAAAGGTTTTTCGGTGCAAACAGATGGGTTTTTATCATAAAAACAGAATTAGCCCGCAAGGTCTGAACAACGTTTTTTTGGAAAAATCCCTAAGCCGCGTGGTCACAATTTCAGCAAAAATCTGACGTTCTGCAATTCACTCAAAAATGGTACCAAACTGTTGCAAACGATCCCCTGAAAGGTTTTTCGGTGGAAACAGATGGGTTTTTATCATTTAAAAAGAATTTTCATGCAAGGTCTGAACAACTTTTTTTGGGAAAAATCCCTAAGCCGCGCGGTCACAATTTCAGCAAAAATCTGACGTTCCGGAATTCACTCAAAAATGGTGCCAAACTGTTGCAAGCGATCCCCTGAAAGGTTTTTCGGTGGAAACAGATGGGTTTTTATCATAAAAACAGAATTATCCCGCAAGGTCTGAACAACTTTTTTTTGAAAAAATCCCTAAGCCGCGCGGTCACAATTTCAGCAAAAGTCTGACGTTCTGCAATTCACTCAAAAATGGTACCAAACTGTTGCAAACGATCCCCTGAAAGGTTTTTCGGTGGAAACAGATGGGTTTTTATCATAAAAACAGAATTAGCCCGCAAGGTCTGAACAACTTTTTTTTGAAAAAATCCCTAAGCCGCGCGGTCACAATTTCAGCAAAAATCTGACGTTCTGGAATTCATTCAAACCTGGTGCCAAACTGTTGCAAACGATCCCCTGAAAGGTTTTTCGGTGGAAACAGATGGGTTTTTATCATTGAAAAAGAATTTTCACGCAAGGTCTGAACAACTTTTTTTTGAAAAAATCCCTAAGCCGCGCGGTCACAATTTCAGCAAAAATCTGACGTTCTGGAATTCACTCAAAAATGGTGCCAAACTGTTGCAAACGATCCCCTGAAAGGTTTTTCGGTGGAAACAGATGGGTTTTTATCATAAAAACAGAATTAGCCCGCAAGGTCTGAACAACTTTTTTTTGAAAAAATCCCTAAGCCGCGCGGTCACAATTTCAGCAAAAATCTGACGTTCTGGAATTCATTCAAAACTGGTGCCAAACTGTTGCAAACGATCCCCTGAAAGGTTTTTCGGTGGAAACAGATGGGTTTTTATCATTGAAAAAGAATTTTCACGCAACGTCTGAACAACTTTTTTTTGAAAAAATCCCTAAGCCGCGCGGTCACAATTTCAGCAAAAATCTGATGTTCTGGAATTCACTCAAAAATGGTGCCAAACTGTTGCAAACGATCCCCTGAAAGGTTTTTCGGTGGAAACAGATGGGTTTTTATCATAAAAACAGAATTAGCCCGCAAGGTCTGAACAACATTTTTTTGGAAAAATCCCTAAGCCGCGTGGTCACTATTTCAGCAAAAATCTGACGTTCTGCAATTCACTCAAAAATGGTACCAAACTGTTGCAAACGATCCCCTGAAAGGTTTTTTGGTGGAAACAGATGGGTTTTTATCATTTAAAAAGAATTTTCATGCAAGGTCTGAACAACTTTTTTTTGAAAAAATCCCTAAGCCGCGCGGTCACAATTTCAGCAAAAATCTGACGTTCTGGAATTCACTCAAAAATGGTGCCAAACTGTTGCAAACGATCCCCTGAAAGGTTTTTCGGTGGAAACAGATGGGTTTTTATCATAAAAACAGAATTAGCCCGCAAGGTCTGAACAACTTTTTTTTAAAAAAATCCCTAAGCCGCGCGGTCACAATTTCAGCAAAAATCTGACGTTCTGGAATTCATTCAAAAATGGTGCCAAACTGTTGCAAACGATCCCCTGAAAGGTTTTTCGGTGGAAACAGATGGGTTTTTATCATTGAAAAAGAATTTTCACGCAAGGTCTGAACAACCTTTTTTTGAAAAAATCCCTAAGCCGCGCGGTCACAATTTCACCAAAAATCTGACATTCTGTAATTCACTCAAAAATGGTGCCAAACTGTTGCAAACGATCCCCTGAAAGGTTTTTCGGTGGAAACAGATGGGTTTTTATCATAAAAACAGAATTAGCCCGCAAGGTCTGAACAACTTTTTTTTGAAAAAATCCCTAAGCCGCGCGGTCACAATTTCAGCAAAAATCTGACGTTCTGGAATTCACTCAAAAATGGTGCCAAACTGTTGCAAACGATCCCCTGAAAGGTTTTTCGGTGCAAACAGATGGGTTTTTATCATAAAAACAGAATTAGCCCGCAAGGTCTGAACAACTTTTTTTTGAAAAAATCCCTAAGCCGCGCGGTCACAATTTCAGCAAAAATCTGACGTTCTGGAATTCACTCAAAAATGGTGCCAAACTGTTGCAAACGATCCCCTAAAAGGTTTTTCGGTGGAAACAGATGGGTTTTTATCATTTAAAAAGAATTTTCATGCAAGGTCTGAACAACTTTTTTTGGGAAAAATCCCTAAGCCGCGCGGTCACAATTTCAGCAAAAATCTGACGTTCTGGAATTCACTCAAAAATGGTGCCAAACTGTTGCAAGCGATCCCCTGAAAGGTTTTTCGGTGGAAACAGATGGGTTTTTATCATAAAAACAGAATTAGCCCGCAAGGTCTGAACAACTTTTTTTTGAAAAAATCCCTAAGCCGCGCGGTCAAAATTTCAGCAAAAATCTGACGTTCTGGAATTCACTCAAAAATGGTGCCAAACTGTTGCAAACGATCCCCTGAAAGGTTTTTCGGTGGAAACAGATGGGTTTTTATCATAAAAACAGAATTAGCCCGCAAGGTCTGAACAACTTTTTTTTGAAAAAATCCCTAAGCCGCGCGGTCACAATTTCAGCAAAAATCTGACGTTCTGGAATTCATTCAAAACTGGTGCCAAACTGTTGCAAACGATCCCCTGAAAGGTTTTTCGGTGGAAACAGATGGGTTTTTATCATTGAAAAAGAATTTTCACGCAACGTCTGAACAACTTTTTTTTGAAAAAATCCCTAAGCCGCGCAGTCACAATTTCAGCAAAAATCTGACGTTCTGGAATTCACTCAAAAATGGTGCCAAACTGTTGCAAACGATCCCCTGAAAGGTTTTTCGGTGCAAACAGATGGGTTTTTATCATAAAAACAGAATTAGCCCGCAAGGTCTGAACAACGTTTTTTTGGAAAAATCCCTAAGCCGCGTGGTCACTATTTCAGCAAAAATCTGACGTTCTGGAATTCACTCAAAAATGGTGCCAAACTGTTGCAAACGATCCCCTGAAAGGTTTTTCGGTGGAAACAGATGGGTTTTTATCATAAAAACAGAATTAGCCCGCAAGGTCTGAACAACTTTTTTTTGAAAAAATCCCTAAGCCGCGCGGTCAAAATTTCAGCAAAAATCTGACGTTCTGGAATTCACTCAAAAATGGTGCCAAACTGTTGCAAACGATCCCCTGAAAGGTTTTTCGGTGGAAACAGATGGGTTTTTATCATAAAAACAGAATTAGCCCGCAAGGTCTGAACAACTTTTTTTTGAAAAAATCCCTAAGCCGCGCGGTCACAATTTCAGCAAAAATCTGACGTTCTGGAATTCATTCAAAACTGGTGCCAAACTGTTGCAAACGATCCCCTGAAAGGTTTTTCGGTGGAAACAGATGGGTTTTTATCATTGAAAAAGAATTTTCACGCAACGTCTGAACAACTTTTTTTTGAAAAAATCCCTAAGCCGCGCAGTCACAATTTCAGCAAAAATCTGACGTTCTGGAATTCACTCAAAAATGGTGCCAAACTGTTGCAAACGATCCCCTGAAAGGTTTTTCGGTGCAAACAGATGGGTTTTTATCATAAAAACAGAATTAGCCCGCAAGGTCTGAACAACGTTTTTTTGGAAAAATCCCTAAGCCGCGTGGTCACTATTTCAGCAAAAATCTGACGTTCTGCAATTCACTCAAAAATGGTACCAAACTGTTGCAAACGATCCCCTGAAAGGTTTTTCGGTGGAAACAGATGGGTTTTTATCATTTAAAAAGAATTTTCATGCAAGGTCTGAACAACTTTTTTTTTAAAAAATCCCTAAGCCGCGCGGTCACAATTTCAGCAAAAATCTGACGTTCTGGAATTCACTCAAAAATGGTGCCAAACTGTTGCAAGCGATCCCCTGAAAGGTTTTTCGGTGGAAAGAGATGGGTTTTTATCATAAAAACAGAATTAGCCCGCAAGGTCTGAACAACTTTTTTTTGAAAAAATCCCTAAGCCACGCGGTCACAATTTCAGCAAAAATCTGACGTTCTGGAATTCACTCAAAAATGGTGCCAAACTGTTGCAAGTGATCCCCTGAAAGGTTTTTCGGTGGAAACAGATGGGTTTTTATCATAAAAACAGAATTAGCCCGCAAGGTCTGAACAACTTTTTTTTGAAAAAATCCCTAAGCCACGCGGTCACAATTTCAGCAAAAATCTGACGTTCTGGAATTCATTCAAAAATGGTGCCAAACTGTTGCCAACGATCCCCTGAACGGTTTTTCGGTGGAAACAGATGGGTTTTTATCATAAAAACAGAATTAGCCCGCAAGGTCTGAACAACTTTTTTTTGAAAAAATCCCTAAGCCGCGCGGTCACAATTTCAGCAAAAATCTGACGTTCTGGAATTCATTCAAAAATGGTGCCAAACTGTTGCAAACGATCCCCTGAAAGGTTTTTCGGTGGAAACAGATGGGTTTTTATCATTGAAAAAGAATTTTCACGCAAGGTCTGAACAACTTTTTTTTGAAAAAATCCCTAAGCCGCGCGGTCACAATTTCAGCAAAAATCTGACGTTCTGGAATTCACTCAAAAATGGTGCCAAACTGTTGCAAACGATCCCCTGAAAGGTTTTTCGGTGCAAACAGATGGGTTTTTATCATAAAAACAGAATTAGCCCGCAAGGTCTGAACAACTTTTTTTTGAAAAAATCCCTAAGCCGCGCGGTCACAATTTCAGCAAAAATCTGACGTTCTGGAATTCATTCAAAAATGGTGCCAAACTGTTGCAAACGATCCCCTGAAAGGTTTTTCGGTGGAAACAGATGGGTTTTTATCATTGAAAAAGAATTTTCATGCATGGTCTGAACAACTTTTTTGGGGAAAAATCCCTAAGCCACGCAGTCACAATTTCAGCAAAAATCTGACGTTCTGGAATTCACTCAAAAATGGTGCCAAACTATTGCAAACGATCCCCTGAAAGGTTTTTCGGTGGAAACAGATGGGTTTTTATCATAAAAACAGAATTAGCCCTCAAGGTCTGAACAACTTTTTTTTTGAAAAAATCCCTAAGCCGCGCGGTCACAATTTCAGCAAAAATCTGACGTTCTGGAATTCACTCAAAAATGCTGCCAAACTGTTGCAAACGATCCCCTGAAAGGTTTTTCGGTGGAAACAGATGGGTTTTTATCATAAAAACAGAATTAGCCCGCAAGGTCTGAACAACTTTTTTTTGAAAAAATCCCTAAGCCGCGCGGTCACAATTTCAGCAAAAATCTGACGTTCTGGAATTCATTCAAAAATGGTGCCAAACTGTTGCAAACGATCCCCTGAAAGGTTTTTCGGTGGAAACAGATGGGTTTTTATCACTGAAAAAGAATTTTCACGCAACGTCTGAACAACTTTTTTTTGAAAAAATCCCTAAGCCGCGCGGTCACAATTTCAGCAAAAATCTGACGTTCTGGAATTCACTCAAAAATGGTGCCAAACTGTTGCAAACGATCCCCTGAAAGGTTTTTCGGTGCAAACAGATGGGTTTTTATCATAAAAACAGAATTAGCCCGCAAGGTCTGAACAACGTTTTTTTGGAAAAATCCCTAAGCCGCGTGGTCACAATTTCAGCAAAAATCTGACGTTCTGCAATTCACTCAAAAATGGTACCAAACTGTTGCAAACGATCCCCTGAAAGGTTTTTCGGTGGAAACAGATGGGTTTTTATCATTTAAAAAGAATTTTCATGCAAGGTCTGAACAACTTTTTTTGGGAAAAATCCCTAAGCCGCGCGGTCACAATTTCAGCAAAAATCTGACGTTCCGGAATTCACTCAAAAATGGTGCCAAACTGTTGCAAGCGATCCCCTGAAAGGTTTTTCGGTGGAAACAGATGGGTTTTTATCATAAAAACAGAATTATCCCGCAAGGTCTGAACAACTTTTTTTTGAAAAAATCCCTAAGCCGCGCGGTCACAATTTCAGCAAAAGTCTGACGTTCTGCAATTCACTCAAAAATGGTACCAAACTGTTGCAAACGATCCCCTGAAAGGTTTTTCGGTGGAAACAGATGGGTTTTTATCATAAAAACAGAATTAGCCCGCAAGGTCTGAACAACTTTTTTTTGAAAAAATCCCTAAGCCGCGCGGTCACAATTTCAGCAAAAATCTGACGTTCTGGAATTCATTCAAACCTGGTGCCAAACTGTTGCAAACGATCCCCTGAAAGGTTTTTCGGTGGAAACAGATGGGTTTTTATCATTGAAAAAGAATTTTCACGCAAGGTCTGAACAACTTTTTTTTGAAAAAATCCCTAAGCCGCGCGGTCACAATTTCAGCAAAAATCTGACGTTCTGGAATTCACTCAAAAATGGTGCCAAACTGTTGCAAACGATCCCCTGAAAGGTTTTTCGGTGGAAACAGATGGGTTTTTATCATAAAAACAGAATTAGCCCGCAAGGTCTGAACAACTTTTTTTTGAAAAAATCCCTAAGCCGCGCGGTCACAATTTCAGCAAAAATCTGACGTTCTGGAATTCATTCAAAACTGGTGCCAAACTGTTGCAAACGATCCCCTGAAAGGTTTTTCGGTGGAAACAGATGGGTTTTTATCATTGAAAAAGAATTTTCACGCAACGTCTGAACAACTTTTTTTTGAAAAAATCCCTAAGCCGCGCGGTCACAATTTCAGCAAAAATCTGATGTTCTGGAATTCACTCAAAAATGGTGCCAAACTGTTGCAAACGATCCCCTGAAAGGTTTTTCGGTGGAAACAGATGGGTTTTTATCATAAAAACAGAATTAGCCCGCAAGGTCTGAACAACATTTTTTTGGAAAAATCCCTAAGCCGCGTGGTCACTATTTCAGCAAAAATCTGACGTTCTGCAATTCACTCAAAAATGGTACCAAACTGTTGCAAACGATCCCCTGAAAGGTTTTTTGGTGGAAACAGATGGGTTTTTATCATTTAAAAAGAATTTTCATGCAAGGTCTGAACAACTTTTTTTTGAAAAAATCCCTAAGCCGCGCGGTCACAATTTCAGCAAAAATCTGACGTTCTGGAATTCACTCAAAAATGGTGCCAAACTGTTGCAAACGATCCCCTGAAAGGTTTTTCGGTGGAAACAGATGGGTTTTTATCATAAAAACAGAATTAGCCCGCAAGGTCTGAACAACTTTTTTTTAAAAAAATCCCTAAGCCGCGCGGTCACAATTTCAGCAAAAATCTGACGTTCTGGAATTCATTCAAAAATGGTGCCAAACTGTTGCAAACGATCCCCTGAAAGGTTTTTCGGTGGAAACAGATGGGTTTTTATCATTGAAAAAGAATTTTCACGCAAGGTCTGAACAACCTTTTTTTGAAAAAATCCCTAAGCCGCGCGGTCACAATTTCACCAAAAATCTGACATTCTGTAATTCACTCAAAAATGGTGCCAAACTGTTGCAAACGATCCCCTGAAAGGTTTTTCGGTGGAAACAGATGGGTTTTTATCATAAAAACAGAATTAGCCCGCAATGTCTGAACAACTTTTTTTTGAAAAAATCCCTAAGCCGCGTGGTCACAATTTCAGCAAAAATCTGACGTTCTGCAATTCACTCAAAAATGGTACCAAAGTGTTGCAAACGATCCCCTGAAAGGTTTTTCGGTGCAAACAGATGGGTTTTTATCATAAAAACAGAATTAGCCCGCAAGGTCTGTACAACTTTTTTTTTGAAAAAATCCCTAAGCCGCGCGGTCACAATTTCAGCAAAAATCTGACGTTCTGGAATTCATTCAAAAATGGTGCCAAACTGTTGCAAACGATCCCCTGAAAGGTTTTTCGGTGGAAACAGATGGATTTTTATCATTGAAAAAGAATTTTCACGCAAGGTCTGAACAACTTTTTTTGGGAAAAATCCCTAAGCCGCGCGGTCACAATTTCAGCAAAAATCTGACGTTCTGGAATTCACTCAAAAATGGTGCCAAACTGTTGCAAACGATCCCCTGAAATTTTTTTCGGTGGAAACAGATGGGTTTTTATCATTGAAAAAGAATTTTCACGCAAGGTCTGAACAACTTTTTTTTGAAAAAATCCCTAAGCAGCGCGGTCACAATTTCAGCAAAAATCTGACGTTCTGGAATTCATTCAAAAATGGTGCCAAACTGTTGCAAACGATCCCCTGAAAGGTTTTTCGGTGGAAACAGATGGATTTTTATCATTGAAAAAGAATTTTCACGCAAGGTCTGAACAACTTTTTTGGGGAAAAATCCCTAAGCCGCGCGGTCACAATTTCAGCAAAAATCTGACGTTCTGGAATTCACTCAAAAATGGTGCCAAACTGTTGCAAACGATCCCCTGAAAGGTTTTTCGGTGGAAAGAGATGGGTTTATATCATTGAAAAAGAATTTTCACGCAAGGTCTGAACAACTTTTTTTGGGAAAAATCCCTAAGCCGCGCGGTCACAATTTCAGCAAAAATCTGACGTTCTGGAATTCACTCAAAAATGGTGCCAAACTGTTGCAAACGATCCCCTGAAAGGTTTTTCGGTGCAAACAGATGGGTTTTTATCATAAAAACAGAATTAGCCCGCAAGGTCTGTACAACTTTTTTTTGAAAAAACCCTAAGCCGCGCGGTCACAATTTCAGCAAAAATCTGACGTTCTGGAATTCACTCAAAAATGGTGCCAAACTGTTTCAAACGATCCCCTGAAAGGTTTTTCGGTGGAAACAGATGGGTTTTTATCATTGAAAAAGAATTTTCACGCAAGGTCTGAACAAGTTTTTTTTGAAAAAATCCCTAAGCCGCGCGGTCACAATTTCAGCAAAAATCTGACGTTCTGGAATTCACTCAAAAATGGTGCCAAACTGTTCCAAACGATGCCCTGAAAGGTTTTTCGGTGGAAACAGATGGGTTTTTATCATTGAAAAAGAATTTTCACGCAAGGTCTGAACAACTTTTTTTGGGAAAAATCCCTAAGCCGCGCGGTCACAACTTCAGCAAAAATCTGACGTTCTGGAATTCACTCAAAAATAGTGCCAAACTGTTGCAAGCGATCCCCTGAAAGGTTTTTCGGTGGAAACAGATGGGTTTTTATCATAAAAACAGAATTAGCCCGCAAGGTCTGAACAACTTTTTTTTGAAAAAATCCCTAAGCCACGCGGTCACAATTTCAGCAAAAATCTGACGTTCTGGAATTCACTCAAAAATGGTGCCAAACTGTTGCAAACGATCCCCTGAAAGGTTTTTCGGTGGAAACAGATGGGTTTTTATCATAAAAACAGAATTAGCCCTCAAGGTCTGAACAACTTTTTTTTGAAAAAATCCCTAAGCCGCGCGGTCACAATTTCAGCAAAAATCTGACGTTCTGGAATTCACTCAAAAATGGTGCCAAACTGTTGCAAACGATCCCCTGAAAGGTTTTTCGGTGCAAACAGATGGGTTTTTATCATAAAAACAGAATTAGCCCGCAATGTCTGAACAACTTTTTTTTGAAAAAATCCCTAAGCCGCGTGCTCACAATTTCAGCAAAAATCTGACGTTCTGCAATTCACTCAAAAATGGTACCAAACTGTTGCAAACGATCCCCTGAAAGGTTTTTCGGTGCAAACAGATGGGTTTTTATCATAAAAACAGAATTAGCCCGCAAGGTCTGTACAACTTTTTTTTGAAAAAATCCCTAAGCCGCGCGGTCACAATTTCAGCAAAAATCTGACGTTCTGGAATTCACTCAAAAATGGTGCCAAACTGTTGCAAACGATCCCCTGAAAGGTTTTTCGGTGGAAACAGATGGGTTTTTATCATTGAAAAAGAATTTTCACGCAAGGTCTGAACAACTTTTTTTTGAAAAAATCCCTAAGCCGCGCGGTCACAATTTCAGCAAAAATCTGACGTTCTGGAATTCACTCAAAAATGGTGCCAAACTGTTCCAAACGATGCCCTGAAAGGTTTTTCGGTGGAAACAGATGGGTTTATATCATAAAAACAGAATTAGCCCGCAAGGTCTGAACAACTTTTTTTGAAAAAATCCCTAAGCCGCGCGGTCACAATTTCAGCAAAAATCTGACCTTCTGGAATTCACTCAAAAATGGTGCCAAACTGTTGCAAACGATCCCCTGAAAGGTTTTTCGGTGGAAACAGATGGGTTTTTATCATTGAAAAAGAATTTTCACGCAAGTTCTGAACAACTTTTCTTTTGAAAAAATCCCTAAGCCGCGCGGTCACAATTTCAGCAAAAATCTGACGTTCTGGAATTCACTCAAAAATGGTGCCAAACTTTTGCAAACAATCCCCTGAAAGGTTTTTCGGTGGATACAGATGGGTTTTTATCATTGAAAAAGAATTTTCACGCAAGGTCTGAACAACTTTTTTTTGAAAAAAATCCCTAAGCCGCTTGATCACCATTTCAGCAAAAATCTGACGTTCTGCAATTCACTCAAAAATGGTGCCATACTGTTGCAAACGATCCCCTGAAAGGTTTTTCGGTGGAAACAGATGGGTTTTTATCATTGAAAAAGAATTTTCATGCAAGGTCTGAACAACTTTTTTTGGGAAAAATCCCTAAGCCGCGCGGTCACAATTTCAGCAAAAATCTCACGTTCTGGAATTCACTCAAAAGTGGTGCCAAACTGTTGCAAACGATCCCCTGAAAGGTTTTTCGGTGCAAACAGATGGTTTTTTATCATAAAAACAGAATTAGCCCGCAAGGTCTGAACAACTTTTTTTGGAAAAATCCCTAAGCCGCGTGGTCACAATTTCAGCAAAAATCTGACGTTCTGGAATTCACTCAAAAATGGTGCCAAACTGTTGCAAACGATCCCCTGAAAGCTTTTTCGGTGGAAACAGATGGGTTTTTATCATTGAAAAAGAATTTTCACGCAAGGTCTGAACAACTTTTCTTTTGAAAAAATCCCTAAGCCGCGCGGTCACAATTTCAGCAAAAATCTGACGTTCTGGAATTCACTCAAAAATGGTGCCAAACTGTTGCAAACGATCCCCTGTAATTTTTTTCGGTGGAAACAGATGGGTTTTTATCATAAAAACAGAATTAGCCCGCAAGGTCTGAACAACCTTTTTTTGAAAAAAATCCCTAAGCCGCGCGGTCACAATTTCAGCAAACATCTGACGTTCTGGAATTCACTCAAAAATGGTGCCAAACTGTTGCAAACGATCCCCTGAAAGCTTTTTCGGTGGAAACAGATGGGGTTTTACCATTGAAAAAGAATTTTCATGCAAGGTCTGAACAACTTTTTATGGGAAAAATCCCTAAGCCGCGCGGTCACAATTTCAGCAAAAATCTGATGTTCTGGAATTCACTCAAAAATGGTGCCAAACTGTTGCAAACGATCCCCTGAAAGGTTTTTCGGTGCAAACAGATGGTTTTTTATCATAAAAACAGAATTAGCCCGCAAGGTCTGAACAACTTTTTTTGGAAAAATCCCTAAGCCGCGTGGTCACAATTTCAGCAAAAATCTGACGTTCTGGAATTCACTCAAAAATGGTGCCAAACTGTTGCAAACGATCCCCTGAAATCTTTTTCGGTGGAAACAGATGGGTTTTTATCATTGAAAAAGAATTTTCACGCAAGGTCTGAACAACTTTTCTTTTGAAAAAATCCCTAAGCCGCGCGGTCACAATTTCAGCAAAAATCTGACGTTCTGGAATTCACTCAAAAATGGTGCCAAACTGTTGCAAACGATCCCCTGTAATTTTTTTCGGTGGAAACAGATGGGTTTTTATCATAAAAACAGAATTAGCCCGCAAGGTCTGAACAACCTTTTTTTGAAAAAAATCCCTAAGCCGCGCGGTCACAATTTCAGCAAACATCTGACGTTCTGGAATTCACTCAAAAATGGTGCCAAACTGTTGCAAACGATCCCCTGAAAGCTTTTTCGGTGGAAACAGATGGGGTTTTACCATTGAAAAAGAATTTTCATGCAAGGTCTGAACAACTTTTTATGGGAAAAATCCCTAAGCCGCGCGGTCACAATTTCAGCAAAAATCTGATGTTCTGGAATTCACTCAAAAATGGTGCCAAACTGTTGCAAACGATCCCCTGAAAGGTTTTTCGGTGGAAACAGATGGGTTTTTATCATAAAAACAGAATTAGCCCGCAAGGTCTGAACAACTTTTTTTTGAAAAAATCCCTAAGCCGCGTGGTCACAATTTCAGCAAAAATCTGACGTTCTGGAATTCACTCAAAAATGGTGCCAAACTGTTGCAAACGATCCCCTGAAAGGTTTTTCGGTGGAAACAGATGGGTTTTTATCATAAAAACAGAATTAGCCCGCAAGGTCTGAACAACTTTTTTTTGAAAAAATCCCTAAGCCGCGCGGTCACAATTTCAGCAAAAATCTGACGTTCTGGAATTCACTCAAAAATGGTGCCAAACTGTTGCAAACGATCCCCTGAAAGGTTTTTCGGTGGAAACAGATGGGTTTTTATCATAAAAACAGAATTAGCCCGCAAGGTCTGAACAACTTTTTTTTGAAAAAATCCCTAAGCCGCGCGGTCACAATTTCAGCAAAAATCTGACGTTCTGGAATTCACTCAAAAATGGTGCCAAACTGTTGCAAACGATCCCCTGAAAGGTTTTTCGGTGCAAACAGATGGGTTTTTATCATAAAAACAGAATTAGCCCGCAAGGTCTGAACAACTTTTTTTTGAAAAAATCCCTAAGCCGCGCGGTCACAATTTCAGCAAAAATCTGACGTTCTGGAATTCATTCAAAAATGGTGCCAAACTGTTGCAAACGATCCCCTGAAAGGTTTTTCGGTGGAAACAGATGGGTTTTTATCATTGAAAAAGAATTTTCACGCAAGGTCTGAACAACTTTTTTTTGAAAAAATCCCTAAGCCGCGCGGTCACAATTTCAGCAAAAATCTGACGTTCTGGAATTCACTCAAAAATGGTGCCAAACTGTTGCAAACGATCCCCTGAAAGCTTTTTCGGTGGAAACAGATGGGTTTTTATCATAAAAACAGAATTAGCCCGCAAGGTCTGAACAACTTTTTTTTGAAAAAACCCCTAAGCCGCGCGGTCACAATTTCAGCAAAAATCTGACGTTCTGGAATTCACTCAAAAATGGTGCCAAACTGTTGCAAACGATCCCCTGAAAGGTTTTTCGGTGGAAACAGATGGGTTTTTATCATTGAAAAAGAATTTTCACGCAAGGTCTGAACAACTTTTTTTTGAAAAAATCCCTAAGCCGCGCGGTCACAATTTCAGCAAAAATCTGACATTCTGCAATTCACTCAAAAATGGTGCCAAACTGTTGCAAACGATCCCCTGAAAGGTTTTTCGGTGCAAACAGATGGGTTTTTATCATAAAAACAGAATTAGCCCGCAAGGTCTGAACAACGTTTTTTTGGAAAAATCCCTAAGCCGCGTGGTCACAATTTCAGCAAAAATCTGACGTTCTGGAATTCACTCAAAAATGGTGCCAAACTGTTGCAAACGATCCCCTGAAAGGTTTTTCGGTGGAAACAGATGGGTTTTTATCATTGAAAAAGAATTTTCAGGCAAGGTCTGAACAACTTTTCTTTTGAAAAAATCCCTAAGCCGCGCGGTCACAATTTCAGCAAAAATCTGACGTTCTGGAATTCACTCAAAAATGGTGCCAAACAGTTGCAAACGATCCCCTGAAAGGTTTTTCAGTAGAAACAGATGGGGTTTTACCATTGAAAAAGAATTTTCATGCAAGGTCTGAACAACTTTTTATGGGAAAAATCCCTAAGCCGCGCGGTCACAATTTCAGCAAAAATCTGATGTTCTGGAATTCACTCAAAAATGGTGCCAAACTGTTGCAAACGATCCCCTGAAAGGTTTTTCGGTGCAAACAGATGGTTTTTTATCATAAAAACAGAATTAGCCCGCAAGGTCTGAACAACTTTTTTTGGAAAAATCCCTAAGCCGCGTGGTCACAATTTCAGCAAAAATCTGACGTTCTGGAATTCACTCAAAAATGGTGCCAAACTGTTGCAAACGATCCCCTGAAAGCTTTTTCGGTGGAAACAGATGGGTTTTTATCATTGAAAAAGAATTTTCACGCAAGGTCTGAACAACTTTTCTTTTGAAAAAATCCCTAAGCCGCGCGGTCACAATTTCAGCAAAAATCTGACGTTCTGGAATTCACTCAAAAATGGTGCCAAACTGTTGCAAACGATCCCCTGTAATTTTTTTCGGTGGAAACAGATGGGTTTTTATCATAAAAACAGAATTAGCCCGCAAGGTCTGAACAACCTTTTTTTGAAAAAAATCCCTAAGCCGCGCGGTCACAATTTCAGCAAACATCTGACGTTCTGGAATTCACTCAAAAATGGTGCCAAACTGTTGCAAACGATCCCCTGAAAGCTTTTTCGGTGGAAACAGGTGGGGTTTTACCATTGAAAAAGAATTTTCATGCAAGGTCTGAACAACTTTTTATGGGAAAATTCCCTAAGCCGCGCGGTCACAATTTCAGCAAAAATCTGACGTTCTGGAATTCACTCAAAAATGGTGCCAAACTGTTGCAAACGATCCCCTGTAATTTTTTTCGGTGGAAACAGATGGGTTTTTATCATAAAAACAGAATTAGCCCGCAAGGTCTGAACAACTTTTTTTGGGAAAAATCCCTAAGCCGCGCGGTCACAATTTCAGCAAAAATCTGACGTTCTGGATTTCACTCAAAAGTGGTGCCAAACTGTTGCAAACGATCCCCTGAAATGTTTTTCGGTGGAAACAGATGGGTTTTTATCATAAAAACAGAATTAGCCCGCAAGGTCTGAACAACTTTTTTTTGAAAAAATCCCTAAGCCGCGCAGTCACAATTTCAGCAAAAATCTTACGTTCTGGAATTCATTCAAAAATGGTGCCAAACTGTTGCAAACGATCCCCTGAAAGGTTTTTCGGTGGAAACAGATGGGTTTTTATCATTGAAAAAGAATTTTCACGCAAGGTCTGAACAACTTTTTTTTGAAAAAATCCCGGTCACAATTTCAGCAAAAATCTGACATTCTGCAATTCACTCAAAAATGGAGCCAAACTGTTGCAAACGATCCCCTGAAAGGTTTTTCGGTGCAAACTGATGGGTTTTTATCATATAAACAGAATTAGCCCGCAAGGTCTGAACAACGTTTTTTTGGAAAAATCCCTAAGCCGCGCGGTCACAATTTCAGCAAAAATCTGACGTTCTGGAATTCACTCAAAAATGGTGCCAAACTGTTGCAAACGATCCCCTGAAAGGTTTTTCAGTAGAAACAGATGGGTTTTTATCAAAAAAACAGAATTTTCACGCAAGGTCTGAACAACTTTTTTTTCGAAAAAATCCCTAAGCCGCGCGGTCACAATTTCAGCAAAAATCTGGCGTTCTGGAATTCACTCAAAAATGGTGCCAAACTGTTGCAAACGATCCCCTGAAAGCTTTTTCGGTGGAAACAGATGGGTTTTTATTATTGAAAAAGAATTTTCACGCAAGGTCTGAACAACTTTTTTTTGAAAAGATCCCTAAGCCGCGCGGTCACAATTTCAGCAAAAATCTGACGTTCTGGAATTCACTCAAAAATGGTGCCAAACTGTTGCAAACGATCCCCTGAAAGCTTTTTCGGTGGAAACAGATGGGGTTTTAACATTGAAAAAGAATTTTCATGCAAGGTCTGAACAACTTTTTTTGGGAAAAATCAATAAGCTGCGCGGTCACAATTTCAGCAAAAATCTGATGTTCTGGAATTCACTCAAAAATGGTGCCAAACTGTTGCAAACGATCCCCTGAAAGCTTTTTCGGTGGAAACAGATGGGTTTTTATCATAAAAACAGAATTAGTCCGCAAGGTCTGAACAACTTTTTTTTGAAAAAACCCCTAAGCCGCGCGGTCACAATTTCAGCAAAAATCTGACGTTCTGGAAGTCACTCAAAAATGGTGCCAAACTGTTGCAAACGATCCCCTGAAAGGTTTTTCGGTGGAAACAGATGGGTTTTTACCATTGAAAAAGAATTTTCATGCAAGGTCTGAACAACTTTTTTTGGGAAAAATCAATAAGCTGCGCGGTCACAATTTCAGCAAAAATCTGATGTTTTGGAATTCACTCAAAAATGGTGCCAAACTGTTGCAAACGATGCCCTGAAAGGTTTTTCGGTGGAAACAGATGGGTTTTTATCATAAAAACAGAATTAGCCCGCAAGGTCTGAACAACTTTTTTTTGAAAAAACCCCTCAGCCGCGCGGTCACAATTTCAGCAAAAATCTGACGTTCTGGAATTCACTCAAAAATGGTGCCAAACTGTTGCAAACGATCCCCTGAAAGGTTTTTCGGTTGAAACAGATGGGTTTTTATCATTGAAAAAGAATTTTCACGCAAGGTCTGAACAACTTATTTGGGGAAAAATCCCTAAGCCGCGCGGTCACAATTTCAGCAAAAATCTGACGTTCTGGAATTCACTCAAAAGTGGTGCCAAACTGTTGCAAACGATCCCCTGAAAGGTTTTTCGGTGGAAACAGATGGGTTTTTATCATAAAAACAGAATTAGCCCGCAAGGTCTGAACAACTTTTTTTTGAAAAAATCCCTAAGCCACGCGGTCACAATTTCAGCAAAAATCTGACGTTCTGGAATTCACTCAAAAATGGTGCCAAACTGTTGCAAACGATCCCCTGAAAGGTTTTTCGGTGGAAACAGATGGGTTTTTATCATAAAAACAGAATTAGCCCGCAAGGTCTGAACAACTTTTTTTTGAAAAAATCCCTAAGCCGCGCGGTCACAATTTCAGCAAAAATCTGACGTTCTGGAATTCATTCAAAAATGGTGCCAAACTGTTGCAAACGATCCCCTGAAAGGTTTTTCGGTGGAAACAGATGGGTTTTTATCATTGAAAAAGAATTTTCACGCAAGGTCTGAACAACTTTTTTTTGAAAAAATCCCTAAGCCGCGCGGTCACAATTTCAGCAAAAATCTGACGTTCTGGAATTCACTCAAAAATGGTGCCAAACTGTTGCAAACGATCCCCTGAAAGCTTTTTCGGTGGAAACAGATGGGGTTTTACCATTGAAAAAGAATTTTCATGCAAGGTCTGAACAACTTTTTTTGGGAAAAATCCCTAAGTCGCGCGGTCACAATTTCAGCAAAAATCTGATGTTCTGGAATTCACTCAAAAATGGTGCCAAACTGTTGCAAACGATCCCCTGAAAGCTTTTTCGGTGGAAACAGATGGGTTTTTATCATAAAAACAGAATTAGCCCGCAAGGTCTGAACAACTTTTTTTTGAAAAAACCCCTAAGCCGCGCGGTCACAATTTCAGCAAAAATCTGACGTTCTGGAATTCACTCAAAAATGGTGCCAAACTGTTGCAAACGATCCCCTGAAAGGTTTTTCGGTGGAAACAGATGGGTTTTTATCATAAAAACAGAATTAGCCCGCAAGGTCTGTACAACTTTTTTTTGAAAAAATCCCTAAGCCGCGCGGTCACAATTTCAGCAAAAATCTGACGTTCTGGAATTCACTCAAAAATGGTGCTAAACTGTTGAAAAGGATGCCCTGAAAGGTTTTTCGGTGGAAACAGATGGGTTTTTATCATAAAAACAGAATTAGCCCGCAAGGTCTGAACAACTTTTTTTTGAAAAAATCCCTAAGCCACGCGGTCACAATTTCAGCAAAAATCTGACGTTCTGGAATTCATTCAAAAATGGTGCCAAACTGTTGCAAACGATCCCCTGAAAGGTTTTTCGGTGGAAACAGATGGGTTTTTATCATTGAAAAAGAATTTTCACGCAAGGTCTGAACAACTTTTTTTTGAAAAAATCCCTAAGCCGCGCGGTCACAATTTCAGCAAAAATCTGATGTTCTGGAATTCACTCAAAAATGGTGCCAAACTGTTGCAAACGATCCCCTGAAAGCTTTTTCGGTGGAAACAGATGGGGTTTTACCATTGAAAAAGAATTTTCATGCAAGGTCTGAACAACTTTTTTTGGGAAAAATCCCTAAGCCGCGCGGTCACAATTTCAGCAAAAATCTGATGTTCTGGAATTCACTCAAAAATGGTGCCAAACTGTTGCAAACGATCCCCTGAAAGCTTTTTCGGTGGAAACAGATGGGTTTTTATCATAAAAACAGAATTAGCCCGCAAGGTCTGAACAACTTTTTTTTGAAAAAATCCCTAAGCCGTGCGGTCACAATTTCAGCAAAAATCTGACGTTCTGGAATTCACTCAAAAATGGTGCCAAACTGTTGCAAACGATCCCCTGAAAGGTTTTTCGGTGGAAACAGATGGGTTTTTATTATTGAAAAAGAATTTTCACGCAAGGTCTGAACAACTTTTTTTTGAAAAGATCCCTAAGCCGCGCGGTCACAATTTCAGCAAAAATCTGACGTTCTGGAATTCACTCAAAAATTGTGCCAAACTGTTGCAAACGATCCCCTGAAAGGTTTTTCGTTTGAAACAGATGGGTTTTTATCATAAAAACAGAATTAGCCCGCAAGGTCTGAACAACTTTTTTTTGAAAAAAATCCCTAAGCCGCGCGGTCACAATTTCAGCAAACATCTGACGTTCTGGAATTCACTCAAAAATGGTGCCAAACTGTTGCAAACGATCCCCTGAAAGGTTTTTCGGTGGAAACAGATGGGTTTTTATTATTGAAAAAGAATTTTCACGCAAGGTCTGAACAACTTTTTTTTTAAAAGATCCCTACGCCGCGCGGTCACAATTTCAGCAAAAATCTGACGTTCTGGAATTCACTCAAAAATGGTGCCAAACTGTTGCAAACGATCCCCTGAAAGCTTTTTCGGTGGAAACAGATGGGGTTTTACCATTGAAAAAGAATTTTCATGCAAGGTCTGAACAACTTTTTTTGGGAAAAATCCCTAAGCCGCGCGGTCACAATTTCAGCAAAAATCTGATGTTCTGGAATTCACTCAAAAATGGTGCCAAACTGTTGCAAACGATCCCCTGAAAGCTTTTTCGGTGGAAACAGATGGGTTTTTATCATAAAAACAGAATTAGCCCGCAAGGTCTGAACAACTTTTTTTTGAAAAAACCCCTAAGCCGCGCGGTCACAATTTCAGCAAAAATCTGACGTTCTGGAATTCACTCAAAAATGGTGCCAAACTGTTGCAAACGATCCCCTGAAAGGTTTTTCGGTGGAAACAGATGGGTTTTTATCATAAAAACAGAATTAGCCCGCAAGGTCAGTACAACTTTTTTTTGAAAAAATCCCTAAGCCGCGCGGTCACAATTTCAGCAAAAATCTGACGTTCTGGAATTCACTCAAAAATGGTGCTAAACTGTTGAAAAGGATGCCCTGAAAGGTTTTTCGGTGGAAACAGATGGGTTTTTATCATAAAAACAGAATTAGCCCGCAAGGTCTGAACAACTTTTTTTTGAAAAAATCCCTAAGCCGCGCGGTCACAATTTCAGCAAAAATCTGACGTTCTGGAATTCACTCAAAAATGGTGCCAAACTGTTGCAAACGATCCCCTGAAAGGTTTTTCGGTGGAAACAGATGGGTTTTTATTATTGAAAAAGAATTTTCACGCAAGGTCTGAACAACTTTTTTTTGAAAAGATCCCTAAGCCGCGCGGTCACAATTTCAGCAAAAATCTGACGTTCTGGAATTCACTCAAAAATTGTGCCAAACTGTTGCAAACGATCCCCTGAAAGGTTTTTCGTTTGAAACAGATGGGTTTTTATCATAAAAACAGAATTAGCCCGCAAGGTCTGAACAACTTTTTTTTGAAAAAACCCCTAAGCCGCGCGGTCACAATTTCAGCAAACATCTGACGTTCTGGAATTCACTCAAAAATGGTGCCAAACTGTTGCAAACGATCCCCTGAAAGGTTTTTCGGTGGAAACAGATGGGTTTTTATCATTGAAAAAGAATTTTCACGCAAGGTCTGAACAACTTTTTTTTCAAAAAAATCCCTAAGCCGCGCGGTCACAATTTCAGCAAAAATCTGACGTTCTGGAATTCACTCAAAAATGGTGCCAAACAGTTGCAAACGATCCCCTGAAAGGTTTTTCGGTGGAAACAGATGGGTTTTTATCATTGAAAAAGAATTTTCACGCAAGGTCTGTACAACTTTTTTTTGAAAAAATCCATAAGCCGCGCGGTCACAATTTCAGCAAAAATCTGACGTTCTGGAATTCACTCAAAAATGGTGCCAAACTGTTGCAAACGATCCCCTGAAAGGTTTTTCGGTGGAAACAGATGGGTTTTTATCATTGAAAAAGAATTTTCACGCAAGGTCTGAACAACTTTTTTTTCAAAAAAATCCCTAAGCCGCGCGGTCACAATTTCAGCAAAAATCTGACGTTCTGGAATTCACTCAAAAATGGTGCCAAACAGTTGCAAACGATCCCCTGAAAGGTTTTTCGGTGGAAACAGATGGGTTTTTATCATTGAAAAAGAATTTTCACGCAAGGTCTGTACAACTTTTTTTTGAAAAAATCCATAAGCCGCGCGGTCACAATTTCAGCAAAAATCTGACGTTCTGGAATTCACTCAAAAATGGTGCTAAACTGTTGAAAAGGATGCCCTGAAAGGTTTTTTGGTGGAAACAGATGGGTTTTTATCATAAAAACAGAATTAGCCCGCAAGGTCTGAACAACTTTTTTTTGAAAAAATCCCTAAGCCGCGCGGTCACAATTTCAGCAAAAATCTGACGTTCTGGAATTCACTCAAAAATGGTGCCAAACTGTTGCAAACGATCCCCTGAAAGGTTTTTCGGTGGAAACAGATGGGTTTTTATTATTGAAAAAGAATTTTCACGCAAGGTCTGAACAACTTTTTTTTGAAAAGATCCCTAAGCCGCGCGGTCACAATTTCAGCAAAAATCTGACGTTCTGGAATTCACTCAAAAATGGTGCCAAACTGTTGCAAACGATCCCCTGAAAGGTTTTTCGGTGGAAACAGATGGGTTTTTATTATTGAAAAAGAATTTTCACGCAAGGTCTGAACAACTTTTTTTTTAAAAGATCCCTAAGCCGCGCGGTCACAATTTCAGCAAAAATCTGACGTTCTGGAATTCACTCAAAAATGGTGCCAAACTGTTGCAAACGATCCCCTGAAAGCTTTTTCGGTGGAAACAGATGGGTTTTTACCATTGAAAAAGAATTTTCATGCAAGGTCTGAACAACTTTTTTTGGGAAAAATCCCTAAGCCGCGCAGTCACAATTTCAGCAAAAATCTGACGTTCTGGAATTCACTCAAAAATGGTGCCAAACTGTTGCAAACGATCCCCTGAAAGGTTTTTCGGTGGAAACAGATGGGTTTTTATCATTGAAAAAGAATTTTCACCCAAGGTCTGAACAACTTTTTTTTGAAAAAAATCCCTAAGCCGCTTGATCACCATTTCAGCAAAAATCTGACGTTCTGCAATTCACTCAAAAATGGTGCCATACTGTTGCAAACGATCCCCTGAAAGGTTTTTCGGTGGAAACAGATGGGTTTTTATCATAAAAACAGAATTAGCCCGCAAGGTGTGAACAACTTTTTTTTCAAAAAATCCCTAAGCCGCGCGGTCACAATTTCAGCAAAAATCTGACGTTCTGCAATTCACTCAAAAATGGTGCCATACTGTTGCAAACGATCCCCTGAAAGGTTTTTCGGTGGAAACAGATGGGTTTTTACCATTGAAAAAGAATTTTCATGCAAGGTCTGAACAACTTTTTTTGGGAAAAATCCCTAAGCCGCGCAGTCACAATTTCAGCAAAAATCTGACGTTCTGGAATTCACTCAAAAATGGTGCCAAACTGTTGCAAACGATCCCCTGAAAGGTTTTTCGGTGGAAACAGATGGGTTTTTATCATTGAAAAAGAATTTTCACCCAAGGTCTGAACAACTTTTTTTTGAAAAAAATCCCTAAGCCGCTTGATCACCATTTCAGCAAAAATCTGACGTTCTGCAATTCACTCAAAAATGGTGCCAAACTGTTGCAAACGATCCCCTGAAAGGTTTTTCGTTTGAAACAGATGGGTTTTTATCATTGAAAAAGAATTTTCACGCAAGGTCTGAACAACTTTTTTTGGGAAAAATCCCTAAGCCGCGCAGTCACAATTTCAGCAAAAATCTGACGTTCTGGAATTCACTCAAAAATGGTGCCAAACTGTTGCAAACGATCCCCTGAAAGGTTTTTCGGTGGAAACAGATGGGTTTTTATCATTGAAAAAGAATTTTCACCCAAGGTCTGAACAACTTTTTTTTGAAAAAAATCCCTAAGCCGCTTGATCACCATTTCAGCAAAAATCTGACGTTCTGCAATTCACTCAAAAATTGTGCCAAACTGTTGCAAACGATCCCCTGAAAGGTTTTTCGGTGGAAACAGATGGGTTTTTATTATTGAAAAAGAATTTTCACGCAAGGTCTGAACAACTTTTTTTTTAAAAGATCCCTAAGCCGCGCGGTCACAATTTCAGCAAAAATCTGACGTTCTGGAATTCACTCAAAAATGGTGCCAAACTGTTGCAAACGATCCCCTGAAAGGTTTTTCGTTTGAAACAGATGGGTTTTTATCATAAAAACAGAATTAGCCCGCAAGGTCTGAACAACTTTTTTTTGAAAAAAATCCCTAAGCCGCGCGGTCACAATTTCAGCAAACATCTGACGTTCTGGAATTCACTCAAAAATGGTGCCAAACTGTTGCAAACGATCCCCTGAAAGGTTTTTCGGTGGAAACAGATGGGTTTTTATCATTGAAAAAGAATTTTCACGCAAGGTCTGAACAACTTTTTTTTGAAAAAATCCCTAAGCCGCGCGGTCACAATTTCAGCAAAAATCTGACGTTCTGGAATTCACTCAAAAATGGTGCCAAACTGTTGCAAACGATCCCCTGAAAGCTTTTTCGGTGGAAACAGATGGGGTTTTACCATTGAAAAAGAATTTTCATGCAAGGTCTGAACAACTTTTTTTGCGAAAAATCCCTATGCCGCGCGGTCACAATTTCAGCAAAAATCTGATGTTCTGGAATTCACTCAAAAATGGTGCCAAACTGTTGCAAACGATCCCCTGAAAGGTTTTTCGGTGGAAACAGATGGGTTTTTATCATTGAAAAAGAATTTTCACGCAAGGTCTGAACAACTTTTTTTTGAAAAAATCCCTAAGCCGCGCGGTCACAATTTCAGCAAAAATCTGACGTTCTGGAATTCACTCAAAAATGGTGCCAAACTGTTGCAAACGATCCCCTGAAAGCTTTTTCGGTGGAAACAGATGGGGTTTTACCATTGAAAAAGAATTTTCATGCAAGGTCTGAACAACTTTTTTTGCGAAAAATCCCTATGCCGCGCGGTCACAATTTCAGCAAAAATCTGATGTTCTGGAATTCACTCAAAAATGGTGCCAAACTGTTGCAAACGATCCCCTGAAAGCTTTTTCGGTGGAAACAGATGGGTTTTTATCATAAAAACAGAATTAGCCCGCAAGGTCTGAACAACTTTTTTTTGAAAAAACCCCTAAGCCGCGCGGTCACAATTTCAGCAAAAATCTGACGTTCTGGAATTCACTCAAAAATGGTGCCAAACTGTTGCAAACGATCCCCTGAAAGGTTTTTCGGTGGAAACAGATGGGTTTTTATCATAAAAACAGAATTAGCCCGCAAGGTCTGTACAACTTTTTTTTGGAAAAATCCCTAAGCCGCGCGGTCACAATTTCAGCAAAAATCTGACGTTCTGGAATTCACTCAAAAATGGTGCTAAACTGTTGAAAAGGATGCCCTGAAAGGTTTTTCGGTGGAAACAGATGGGTTTTTATCATAAAAACAGAATTAGCCCGCAAGGTCTGAACAACTTTTTTTTGAAAAAATCCCTAAGCCACGCGATCACAATTTCAGCAAAAATCTGACGTTCTGGAATTCACTCAAAAATGGTGCCAAACTGTTGCAAACGATCCCCTGAAAGGTTTTTCGGTGGAAACAGATGGGTTTTTATCATAAAAACAGAATTAGCCCGCAAGGTCTGAACAACTTTTTTTTGGAAAAATCCCTAAGCCGCGCGGTCACAATTTCAGCAAAAATCTGACGTTCTGGAATTCATTCAAAAATGGTGCCAAACTGTTGCAAACGATCCCCTGAAAGGTTTTTCGGTGGAAACAGATGGGTTTTTATCATTGAAAAAGAATTTTCACGTAAGGTCTGAACAACTTTTTTTTGAAAAAATCCCTAAGCCGCGCGGTCACAATTTCAGCAAAAATCTGACGTTCTGGAATTCACTCAAAAATGGTGCCAAACTGTTGCAAACGATCCCCTGAAAGCTTTTTCGGTGGAAACAGATGGGGTTTTACCATTGAAAAAGAATTTTCATGCAAGGTCTGAACAACTTTTTTTGGGAAAAATCCCTAAGCCGCGCGGTCACAATTTCAGCAAAAATCTGATGTTCTGGAATTCACTCAAAAATGGTGCCAAACTGTTGCAAACGATCCCCTGAAAGGTTTTTCGGTGGAAACAGATGGGTTTTTATCATAAAAACAGAATTAGCCCGCAAGGTCTGAACAACTTTTTTTTGAAAAAATCCCTAAGCCACGCGATCACAATTTCAGCAAAAATCTGACGTTCTGGAATTCACTCAAAAATGGTGCCAAACTGTTGCAAACGATCCCCTGAAAGGTTTTTCGGTGGAAACAGATGGGTTTTTATCATAAAAACAGAATTAGCCCGCAAGGTCTGAACAACTTTTTTTTGGAAAAATCCCTAAGCCGCGCGGTCACAATTTCAGCAAAAATCTGACGTTCTGGAATTCATTCAAAAATGGTGCCAAACTGTTGCAAACGATCCCCTGAAAGGTTTTTCGGTGGAAACAGATGGGTTTTTATCATTGAAAAAGAATTTTCACGTAAGGTCTGAACAACTTTTTTTTGAAAAAATCCCTAAGCCGCGCGGTCACAATTTCAGCAAAAATCTGACGTTCTGGAATTCACTCAAAAATGGTGCCAAACTGTTGCAAACGATCCCCTGAAAGCTTTTTCGGTGGAAACAGATGGGGTTTTACCATTGAAAAAGAATTTTCATGCAAGGTCTGAACAACTTTTTTTGGGAAAAATCCCTAAGCCGCGCGGTCACAATTTCAGCAAAAATCTGATGTTCTGGAATTCACTCAAAAATGGTGCCAAACTGTTGCAAACGATCCCCTGAAAGCTTTTTCGGTGGAAACAGATGGGTTTTTATCATAAAAACAGAATTAGCCCGCAAGGTCTGAACAACTTTTTTTTGAAAAAACCCCTAAGCCGCGCGGTCACAATTTCAGCAAAAATCTGACGTTCTGGAATTCACTCAAAAATGGTGCCAAACTGTTGCAAACGATCCCCTGAAAGGTTTTTCGGTGGAAACAGATGGGTTTTTATCATAAAAACAGAATTAGCCCGCAAGGTCAGTACAACTTTTTTTTGAAAAAATCCCTAAGCCGCGCGGTCACAATTTCAGCAAAAATCTGACGTTCTGGAATTCACTCAAAAATGGTGCTAAACTGTTGAAAAGGATGCCCTGAAAGGTTTTTCGGTGGAAACAGATGGGTTTTTATCATAAAAACAGAATTAGCCCGCAAGGTCTGAACAACTTTTTTTTGAAAAAATCCCTAAGCCGCGCGGTCACAATTTCAGCAAAAATCTGACGTTCTGGAATTCACTCAAAAATGGTGCCAAACTGTTGCAAACGATCCCCTGAAAGGTTTTTCGGTGGAAACAGATGGGTTTTTATTATTGAAAAAGAATTTTCACGCAAGGTCTGAACAACTTTTTTTTGAAAAGATCCCTAAGCCGCGCGGTCACAATTTCAGCAAAAATCTGACGTTCTGGAATTCACTCAAAAATGGTGCCAAACTGTTGCAAACGATCCCCTGAAAGGTTTTTCGTTTGAAACAGATGGGTTTTTATCATAAAAACAGAATTAGCCCGCAAGGTCTGAACAACTTTTTTTTGAAAAAAATCCCTAAGCCGCGCGGTCACAATTTCAGCAAACATCTGACGTTCTGGAATTCACTCAAAAATGGTGCCAAACTGTTGCAAACGATCCCCTGAAAGGTTTTTCGGTGGAAACAGATGGGTTTTTATTATTGAAAAAGAATTTTCACGCAAGGTCTGAACAACTTTTTTTTTAAAAGATCCCTACGCCGCGCGGTCACAATTTCAGCAAAAATCTGACGTTCTGGAATTCACTCAAAAATGGTGCCAAACTGTTGCAAACGATCCCCTGAAAGCTTTTTCGGTGGAAACAGATGGGGTTTTACCATTGAAAAAGAATTTTCATGCAAGGTCTGAACAACTTTTTTTGGGAAAAATCCCTAAGCCGCGCGGTCACAATTTCAGCAAAAATCTGATGTTCTGGAATTCACTCAAAAATGGTGCCAAACTGTTGCAAACGATCCCCTGAAAGCTTTTTCGGTGGAAACAGATGGGTTTTTATCATAAAAACAGAATTAGCCCGCAAGGTCTGAACAACTTTTTTTTTAAAAAACCCCTAAGCCGCGCGGTCACAATTTCAGCAAAAATCTGACGTTCTGGAATTCACTCAAAAATGGTGCCAAACTGTTGCAAACGATCCCCTGAAAGGTTTTTCGGTGGAAACAGATGGGTTTTTATCATTGAAAAAGAATTTTCACGCAAGGTCTGAACAACTTTTTTTTCAAAAAAATCCCTAAGCCGCGCGGTCACAATTTCAGCAAAAATCTGACGTTCTGGAATTCACTCAAAAATGGTGCCAAACAGTTGCAAACGATCCCCTTAAAGGTTTTTCGGTGGAAACAGATGGGTTTTTATCATTGAAAAAGAATTTTCACGCAAGGTCTGTACAACTTTTTTTTGAAAAAATCCATAAGCCGCGCGGTCACAATTTCAGCAAATATCTGACGTTCTGGAATTCACTCAAAAATGGTGCTAAACTGTTGAAAAGGATGGCCTGAAAGGTTTTTCGGTGGAAACAGATGGGTTTTTATCATAAAAACAGAATTAGCCCGCAAGGTCTGAACAACTTTTTTTTGAAAAAATCCCTAAGCCGCGCGGTCACAATTTCAGCAAAAATCTGACGTTCTGGAATTCACTCAAAAATGGTGCCAAACTGTTGCAAACGATCCCCTGAAAGGTTTTTCGGTGGAAACAGATGGGTTTTTATTATTGAAAAAGAATTTTCACGCAAGGTCTGAACAACTTTTTTTTGAAAAGATCCCTAAGCCGCGCGGTCACAATTTCAGCAAAAATCTGACGTTCTGGAATTCACTCAAAAATGGTGCCAAACTGTTGCAAACGATCCCCTGAAAGGTTTTTCGGTGGAAACAGATGGGTTTTTATTATTGAAAAAGAATTTTCACGCAAGGTCTGAACAACTTTTTTTTTAAAAGATCCCTAAGCCGCGCGGTCACAATTTCAGCAAAAATCTGACGTTCTGGAATTCACTCAAGAATGGTGCCAAACTGTTGCAAACGATCCCCTGAAAGCTTTTTCGGTGGAAACAGATGGGTTTTTACCATTGAAAAAGAATTTTCATGCAAGGTCTGAACAACTTTTTTGGGGAAAAATCCCTAAGCCGCGCAGTCACAATTTCAGCAAAAATCTGACGTTCTGGAATTCACTCAAAAATGGTGCCAAACTGTTGCAAACGATCCCCTGAAAGGTTTTTCGGTGGAAACAGATGGGTTTTTATCATTGAAAAAGAATTTTCACCCAAGGTCTGAACAACTTTTTTTTGAAAAAAATCCCTAAGCCGCTTGATCACCATTTCAGCAAAAATCTGACGTTCTGCAATTCACTCAAAAATGGTGCCATACTGTTGCAAACGATCCCCTGAAAGGTTTTTCGGTGGAAACAGATGGGTTTTTATCATAAAAACAGAATTAGCCCGCAAGGTGTGAACAACTTTTTTTTCAAAAAATCCCTAAGCCGCGCGGTCACAATTTCAGCAAAAATCTGACGTTCTGGAATTCACTCAAAAATTGTGCCAAACTGTTGCAAACGATCCCCTGAAAGGTTTTTCGGTGGAAACAGATGGGTTTTTATTATTGAAAAAGAATTTTCACGCAAGGTCTGAACAACTTTTTTTTTAAAAGTTCCCTAAGCCGCGCGGTCACAATTTCAGCAAAAATCTGACGTTCTGGAATTCACTCAAAAATGGTGCCAAACTGTTGCAAACGATCCCCTGAAAGGTTTTTCGTTTGAAACAGATGGGTTTTTATCATAAAAACAGAATTAGCCCGCAAGGTCTGAACAACTTTTTTTTGAAAAAAATCCCTAAGCCGCGCGGTCACAATTTCAGCAAACATCTGACGTTCTGGAATTCACTCAAAAATGGTGCCAAACTGTTGCAAACGATCCCCTGAAAGGTTTTTCGGTGGAAACAGATGGGTTTTTATTATTGAAAAAGAATTTTCACGCAAGGTCTGAACAACTTTTTTTTTAAAAGATCCCTACGCCGCGCGGTCACAATTTCAGCAAAAATCTGACGTTCTGGAATTCACTCAAAAATGGTGCCAAACTGTTGCAAACGATCCCCTGAAAGCTTTTTCGGTGGAAACAGATGGGGTTTTACCATTGAAAAAGAATTTTCATGCAAGGTCCGAACAACTTTTTTTGGGAAAAATCCCTAAGCCGCGCGGTCACAATTTCAGCAAAAATCTGATGTTCTGGAATTCACTCAAAAATGGTGCCAAACTGTTGCAAACGATCCCCTGAAAGCTTTTTCGGTGGAAACAGATGGGTTTTTATCATAAAAACAGAATTAGCCCGCAAGGTCTGAACAACTTTTTTTTGAAAAAACCCCTAAGCCGCGCGGTCACAATTTCAGCAAAAATCTGACGTTCTGGAATTCACTCAAAAATGGTGCCAAACTGTTGCAAACGATCCCCTGAAAGGTTTTTCGGTGGAAACAGATGGGTTTTTATCATTGAAAAAGAATTTTCACGCAAGGTCTGAACAACTTTTTTTTCAAAAAAATCCCTAAGCCGCGCGGTCACAATTTCAGCAAAAATCTGACGTTCTGGAATTCACTCAAAAATGGTGCCAAACAGTTGCAAACGATCCCCTGAAAGGTTTTTCGGTGGAAACAGATGGGTTTTTATCATTGAAAAAGAATTTTCACGCAAGGTCTGTACAACTTTTTTTTGAAATAATCCATAAGCCGCGCGGTCACAATTTCAGCAAAAATCTGACGTTCTGGAATTCACTCAAAAATGGTGCTAAACTGTTGAAAAGGATGCCCTGAAAGGTTTTTCGGTGGAAACAGATGGGTTTTTATCATAAAAACAGAATTAGCCCGCAAGGTCTGAACAACTTTTTTTTGAAAAAATCCCTAAGCCGCGCGGTCACAATTTCAGCAAAAATCTGACGTTCTGGAATTCACTCAAAAATGGTGCCAAACTGTTGCAAACGATCCCCTGAAAGCTTTTTCGGTGGAAACAGATGGGTTTTTACCATTGAAAAAGAATTTTCACGCAAGGTCTGAACAACTTTTTTTTGAAAGGATCCCTAAGCCGCGCGGTCACAATTTCAGCAAAAATCTGACGTTCTGGAATTCACTCAAAAGTGGTGCCAAACTGTTGCAAACGATCCCCTGAAAGGTTTTTCGGTGGAAACAGATGGGTTTTTATCATAAAAACAGAATTAGCCCGCAAGGTCTGAACAACTTTTTTTTGAAAAAATCCCTAAGCCGCGCGGTCACAATTTCAGCAAAAATCTGACGTTCTGGAATTCACTCAAAAATGGTGCCAAACTGTTGCAAACGATCGCCTGAAAGGTTTTTCGGTGGAAACAGATGGGTTTTTATTATTGAAAAAGAATTTTCACGCAAGGTCTGAACAACTTTTTTTTGAAAAGATCCCTAAAACGTGCGGTCACAATTTCAGCAAAAATCTGACGTTCTGGAATTCACTCAAAAATGGTGCCAAACTGTTGCAAACGATCCCCTGAAAGGTTTTTCGGTGGAAACAGATGGGTTTTTATTATTGAAAAAGAATTTTCACGCAAGGTCTGAACAACTTTTTTTTTAAAAGATCCCTAAGCCGCGCGGTCACAATTTCAGCAAAAATCTGACGTTCTGGAATTCACTCAAAAATGGTGCCAAACTGTTGCAAACGATCCCCTGAAAGCTTTTTCGGTGGAAACAGATGGGTTTTTATCATTGAAAAAGAATTTTCACCCAAGGTCTGAACAACTTTTTTTTGAAAAAAATCCCTAAGCCGCTTGATCACCATTTCAGCAAAAATCTGACGTTCTGCAATTCACTCAAAAATGGTGCCATACTGTTGCAAACGATCCCCTGAAAGGTTTTTCGGTGGAAACAGATGGGTTTTTATCATAAAAACAGAATTAGCCCGCAAGGTGTGAACAACTTTTTTTTCAAAAAATCCCTAAGCCACGCGGTCACAATTTCAGCAAAAATCTGACGTTCTGGAATTCACTCAAAAATGGTGCCAAACTGTTGCAAACGATCCCCTGAAAGGTTTTTCGGTGGAAACAGATGGGTTTTTATCATTGAAAAAGAATTTTCACGCAAGGTCTGAACAACTTTTCTTTTGAAAAAATCCCTAAGCCGCGCGGTCACAATTTCAGCAAAAATCTGACGTTCTGGAATTCACTCAAAAATGGTGCCAAACTGTTGCAAACGATCCCCTGAAAGGTTTTTCAGTAGAAACAGATGGGTTTTTATCAAAAAAACAGAATTTTCACGCAAGGTCTGAACAACTTTTTTTTCGAAAAAATCCCTAAGCCGCGCGGTCACAATTTCAGCAAAAATCTGGCGTTCTGGAATTCACTCAAAAATGGTGCCAAACTGTTGCAAACGATCCCCTGAAAGCTTTTTCGGTGGAAACAGATGGGTTTTTATTATTGAAAAAGAATTTTCACGCAAGGTCTGAACAACTTTTTTTTGAAAGGATCCCTAAGCCGCGCGGTCACAATTTCAGCAAAAATCTGACGTTCTGGAATTCACTCAAAAATGGTGCCAAACTGTTGCAAATGATCCCCTGAAAGGTTTTTCGGTGGAAACAGATGGGTTTTTATTATTGAAAAAGAATTTTCACGCAAGGTCTGAACAACTTTTTTTTTAAAAGATCCCTAAGCCGCGCGGTCACAATTTCGGCAAAAATCTGACGTTCTGGAATTCACTCAAAAATGGTGCCAAACTGTTGCAAACGATCCCCTGAAAGCTTTTTCGGTGGAAACAGATGGGTTTTTATCATTGAAAAAGAATTTTCACCCAAGGTCTGAACAACTTTTTTTTGAAAAAAATCCCTAAGCCGCTTGATCACCATTTCAGCAAAAATCTGACGTTCTGCAATTCACTCAAAAATGGTGCCATACTGTTGCAAACGATCCCCTGAAAGGTTTTTCGGTGGAAACAGATGGGTTTTTATCATAAAAACAGAATTAGCCCGCAAGGTGTGAACAACTTTTTTTTCAAAAAATCCCTAAGCCACGCGGTCACAATTTCAGCAAAAATCTGACGTTCTGGAATTCACTCAAAAATGGTGCCAAACTGTTGCAAACGATCCTCTGAAAGGTTTTTCGGTGGAAACAGATGGGTTTTTATCATTGAAAAAGAATTTTCACGCAAGGTCTGAACAACTTTTCTTTTGAAAAAATCCCTAAGCCGCGCGGTCACAATTTCAGCAAAAATCTGACGTTCTGGAATTCACTCAAAAATGGTGCCAAACTGTTGCAAACGATCCCCTGAAAGGTTTTTCAGTAGAAACAGATGGGTTTTTATTATTGAAAAAGAATTTTCACGCAAGGTCTGAACAACTTTTTTTTTAAAAGATCCCTAAGCCGCTCGGTCACAATTTCAGCAAAAATCTGACGTTCTGGAATTCACTCAAAAATGGTGCCAAACTATTGCAAATGATCCCCTGAAAGCTTTTTCGGTGGAAACAGATGGGTTTTTATCATTGAAAAAGAATTTTCACCCAAGGTCTGAACAACTTTTTTTTGAAAAAAATCCCTAAGCCGCTTGATCACCATTTCAGCAAAAATCTGACGTTCTGCAATTCACTCAAAAATGGTGCCATACTGTTGCAAACGATCCCCTGAAAGGTTTTTCGGTGGAAACAGATGGGTTTTTATCATAAAAACAGAATTAGCCCGCAAGGTGTGAACAACTTTTTTTTCAAAAAATCCCTAAGCCACGCGGTCACAATTTCAGCAAAAATCTGACGTTCTGGAATTCACTCAAAAATGGTGCCAAACTGTTGCAAACGATCCCCTGAAAGGTTTTTCGGTGGAAACAGATGGGTTTTTATCATTGAAAAAGAATTTTCACGCAAGGTCTGAACAACTTTTCTTTTGAAAAAATCCCTAAGCCGCGCGGTCACAATTTCAGCAAAAATCTGACGTTCTGGAATTCACTCAAAAATGGTGCCAAACTGTTGCAAACGATCCCCTGAAAGGTTTTTCAGTAGAAACAGATGGGTTTTTATCAAAAAAACAGAATTTTCACGCAAGGTCTGAACAACTTTTTTTTCGAAAAAATCCCTAAGCCGCGCGGTCACAATTTCAGCAAAAATCTGGCGTTCTGGAATTCACTCAAAAATGGTGCCAAACTGTTGCAAACGATCCCCTGAAAGCTTTTTCGGTGGAAACAGATGGGTTTTTATTATTGAAAAAGAATTTTCACGCAAGGTCTGAACAACTTTTTTTTGAAAGGATCCCTAAGCCGCGCGGTCACAATTTCAGCAAAAATCTGACGTTCTGGAATTCACTCAAAAATGGTGCCAAACTGTTGCAAATGATCCCCTGAAAGGTTTTTCGGTGGAAACAGATGGGTTTTTATTATTGAAAAAGAATTTTCACGCAAGGTCTGAACAACTTTTTTTTTAAAAGATCCCTAAGCCGCGCGGTCACAATTTCAGCAAAAATCTGACGTTCTGGAATTCACTCAAAAATGGTGCCAAACTGTTGCAAACGATCCCCTGAAAGCTTTTTCGGTGGAAACAGATGGGTTTTTATCATTGAAAAAGAATTTTCACCCAAGGTCTGAACAACTTTTTTTTGAAAAAAATCCCTAAGCCGCTTGATCACCATTTCAGCAAAAATCTGACGTTCTGCAATTCACTCAAAAATGGTGCCATACTGTTGCAAACGATCCCCTGAAAGGTTTTTCGGTGGAAACAGATGGGTTTTTATCATAAAAACAGAATTAGCCCGCAAGGTGTGAACAACTTTTTTTTCAAAAAATCCCTAAGCCACGCGGTCACAATTTCAGCAAAAATCTGACGTTCTGGAATTCACTCAAAAATGGTGCCAAACTGTTGCAAACGATCCCCTGAAAGGTTTTTCGGTGGAAACAGATGGGTTTTTATCATTGAAAAAGAATTTTCACGCAAGGTCTGAACAACTTTTCTTTTGAAAAAATCCCTAAGCCGCGCGGTCACAATTTCAGCAAAAATCTGACGTTCTGGAATTCACTCAAAAATGGTGCCAAACTGTTGCAAACGATCCCCTGAAAGGTTTTTCAGTAGAAACAGATGGGTTTTTATTATTGAAAAAGAATTTTCACGCAAGGTCTGAACAACTTTTTTTTTAAAAGATCCCTAAGCCGCGCGGTCACAATTTCAGCAAAAATCTGACGTTCTGGAATTCACTCAAAAATGGTGCCAAACTGTTGCAAACGATCCCCTGAAAGCTTTTTCGGTGGAAACAGATGGGTTTTTATCATTGAAAAAGAATTTTCACCCAAGGTCTGAACAACTTTTTTTTGAAAAAAATCCCTAAGCCGCTTGATCACCATTTCAGCAAAAATCTGACGTTCTGCAATTCACTCAAAAATGGTGCCATACTGTTGCAAACGATCCCCTGAAAGGTTTTTCGGTGGAAACAGATGGGTTTTTATCATAAAAACAGAATTAGCCCGCAAGGTGTGAACAACTTTTTTTTCAAAAAATCCCTAAGCCACGCGGTCACAATTTCAGCAAAAATCTGACGTTCTGGAATTCACTCAAAAATGGTGCCAAACTGTTGCAAACGATCCCCTGAAAGGTTTTTCGGTGGAAACAGATGGGTTTTTATCATTGAAAAAGAATTTTCACGCAAGGTCTGAACAACTTTTCTTTTGAAAAAATCCCTAAGCCGCGCGGTCACAATTTCAGCAAAAATCTGACGTTCTGGAATTCACTCAAAAATGGTGCCAAACTGTTGCAAACGATCCCCTGAAAGGTTTTTCAGTAGAAACAGATGGGTTTTTATTATTGAAAAAGAATTTTCACGCAAGGTCTGAACAACTTTTTTTTCGAAAAAATCCCTAAGCCGCGCGGTCACAATTTCAGCAAAAATCTGGCGTTCTGGAATTCACTCAAAAATGGTGCCAAACTGTTGCAAACGATCCCCTGAAAGCTTTTTCGGTGGAAACAGATGGGTTTTTATTATTGAAAAAGAATTTTCACGCAAGGTCTGAACAACTTTTTTTTGAAAGGATCCCTAAGCCGCGCGGTCACAATTTCAGCAAAAATCTGACGTTCTGGAATTCACTCAAAAATGGTGCCAAACTGTTGCAAATGATCCCCTGAAAGGTTTTTCGGTGGAAACAGATGGGTTTTTATTATTGAAAAAGAATTTTCACGCAAGGTCTGAACAACTTTTTTTTTAAAAGATCCCTAAGCCGCGCGGTCACAATTTCAGCAAAAATCTGACGTTCTGGAATTCACTCAAAAATGGTGCCAAACTGTTGCAAACGATCCCCTGAAAGCTTTTTCGGTGGAAACAGATGGGTTTTTATCATTGAAAAAGAATTTTCACCCAAGGTCTGAACAACTTTTTTTTGAAAAAAATCCCTAAGCCGCTTGATCACCATTTCAGCAAAAATCTGACGTTCTGCAATTCACTCAAAAATGGTGCCATACTGTTGCAAACGATCCCCTGAAAGGTTTTTCGGTGGAAACAGATGGGTTTTTATCATAAAAACAGAATTAGCCCGCAAGGTGTGAACAACTTTTTTTTCAAAAAATCCCTAAGCCACGCGGTCACAATTTCAGCAAAAATCTGACGTTCTGGAATTCACTCAAAAATGGTGCCAAACTGTTGCAAACGATCCCCTGAAAGGTTTTTCGGTGGAAACAGATGGGTTTTTATCATTGAAAAAGAATTTTCACGCAAGGTCTGAACAACTTTTCTTTTGAAAAAATCCCTAAGCCGCGCGGTCACAATTTCAGCAAAAATCTGACATTCTGGAATTCACTCAAAAATGGTGCCAAACTGTTGCAAACGATCCCCTGAAAGGTTTTTCAGTAGAAACAGATGGGTTTTTATCAAAAAAACAGAATTTTCACGCAAGGTCTGAACAACTTTTTTTTCGAAAAAATCCCTAAGCCGCGCGGTCACAATTTCAGCAAAAATCTGGCGTTCTGGAATTCACTCAAAAATGGTGCCAAACTGTTGCAAACGATCCCCTGAAAGCTTTTTCGGTGGAAACAGATGGGTTTTTATTATTGAAAAAGAATTTTCACGCAAGGTCTGAACAACTTTTTTTTGAAAAGATCCCTAAGCCGCGCGGTCACAATTTCAGCAAAAATCTGACGTTCTGGAATTCATTCAAAAATGGTGCCAAACTGTTGCAAACGATCCCCTGAAAGCTTTTTCGGTGGAAACAGATGGGTTTTTATCATAAAAACAGAATTAGCCCGCAAGGTCTGAACAACTTTTTTTTGAAAAAACCCCTAAGCCGCGCGGTCACAATTTCAGCAAAAATCTGACGTTCTGGAAGTCACTCAAAAATGGTGCCAAACTGTTGCAAACGATCCCCTGAAAGGTTTTTCGGTGGAAACAGATGGGTTTTTATCATTGAAAAAGAATTTTCACGCAAGGTCTGAACAACTTTTTTTGGGAAAAATCCCTAAGCCGCGCGGTCACAATTTCAGCAAAAATCTGACGTTCTGGAATTCACTCAAAAGTGGTGCCAAACTGTTGCAAACGATCCCCTGAAAGCTTTTTCGGTGGAAACAGATGGGGTTTTACCATTGAAAAAGAATTTTCATGCAAGGTCTGAACAACTTTTTTTGGGAAAAATCAATAAGCTGCGCGGTCACAATTTCAGCAAAAATCTGATGTTTTGGAATTCACACAAAAATGGTGCCAAACTGTTGCAAACGATGCCCTGAAAGGTTTTTCGGTGGAAACAGATGGGTTTTTATCATAAAAACAGAATTAGCCCGCAAGGTCTGAACAACTTTTTTTTGAAAAAATCCCTAAGCCGCGCGGTCACAATTTCAGCAAAAATCTGACGTTCTGGAATTCATTCAAAAATGGTGCCAAACTGTTGCAAACGATCCCCTGAAAGGTTTTTCGGTGGAAACAGATGGGTTTTTATCATTGAAAAAGAATTTTCACGCAAGGTCTGAACAACTTTTTTTTGAAAAAATCCCTAAGCCGCGCGGTCACAATTTCAGCAAAAATCTGACGTTCTGGAATTCACTCAAAAATGGTGCCAAACTGTTGCAAACGATCCCCTGAAAGCTTTTTCGGTGGAAACAGATGGGGTTTTACCATTGAAAAAGAATTTTCATGCAAGGTCTGAACAACTTTTTTTGGGAAAAATCCCTAAGCCGCGCGGTCACAATTTCAGCAAAAATCTGATGTTCTGGAATTCACTCAAAAATGGTGCCAAACTGTTGCAAACGATCCCCTGAAAGCTTTTTCGGTGGAAACAGATGGGTTTTTATCATAAAAACAGAATTAGCCCGCAAGGTCTGAACAACTTTTTTTTGAAAAAACCCCTAAGCCGCGCGGTCACAATTTCAGCAAAAATCTGACGTTCTGGAATTCACTCAAAAATGGTGCCAAACTGTTGCAAACGATCCCCTGAAAGGTTTTTCGGTGGAAACAGATGGGTTTTTATCATAAAAACAGAATTAGCCCGCAAGGTCTGTACAACTTTTTTTTGAAAAAATCCCTAAGCCGCGCGGTCACAATTTCAGCAAAAATCTGACGTTCTGGAATTCACTCAAAAATGGTGCTAAACTGTTGAAAAGGATGCCCTGAAAGGTTTTTCGGTGGAAACAGATGGGTTTTTATCATAAAAACAGAATTAGCCCGCAAGGTCTGAACAACTTTTTTTTGAAAAAATCCCTAAGCCACGCGGTCACAATTTCAGCAAAAATCTGACGTTCTGGAATTCACACAAAAATGGTGCCAAACGTTTGCAAACAATCCCCTGAAAGGTTTTTCGGTGGAAACAGATGGGTTTTTATCATTGAAAAAGAATTTTCACGCAAGGTCTGAACAACTTTTTTTTGAAAAAATCCCTAAGCCGCGCGGTCACAATTTCAGCAAAAATCTGACGTTCTGGAATTCACTCAAAAATGGTGCCAAACTGTTGCAAACGATCCCCTGAAAGCTTTTTCGGTGGAAACAGATGGGGTTTTACCATTGAAAAAGAATTTTCATGCAAGGTCTGAACAACTTTTTTTGGGAAAAATCCCTAAGCCGCGCGGTCACAATTTCAGCAAAAATCTGATGTTCTGGAATTCACTCAAAAATGGTGCCAAACTGTTGCAAACGATCCCCTGAAAGCTTTTTCGGTGGAAACAGATGGGTTTTTATCATAAAAACAGAATTAGCCCGCAAGGTCTGAACAACTTTTTTTTGAAAAAACCCCTAAGCCGCGCGGTCACAATTTCAGCAAAAATCTGACGTTCTGGAATTCACTCAAAAATGGTGCCAAACTGTTGCAAACGATCCCCTGAAAGGTTTTTCGGTGGAAACAGATGGGTTTTTATCATAAAAACAGAATTAGCCCGCAAGGTCTGTACAACTTTTTTTGGGAAAAATCCCTAAGCCGCGCGGTCACAATTTCAGCAAAAATCTGACGTTCTGGAATTCACTCAAAAATGGTGCTAAACTGTTGAAAAGGATGCCCTGAAAGGTTTTTCGGTGGAAACAGATGGGTTTTTATCATAAAAACAGAATTAGCCCGCAAGGTCTGAACAACTTTTTTTTGAAAAAATCCCTAAGCCGCGCGGTCACAATTTCAGCAAAAATCTGACGTTCTGGAATTCACTCAAAAATGGTGCCAAACTGTTGCAAACGATCCCCTGAAAGGTTTTTCGGTGGAAACAGATGGGTTTTTATTATTGAAAAAGAATTTTCACGCAAGGTCTGAACAACTTTTTTTTGAAAAGATCCCTAAGCCGCGCGGTCACAATTTCAGCAAAAATCTGACGTTCTGGAATTCACTCAAAAATTGTGCCAAACTGTTGCAAACGATCCCCTGAAAGGTTTTTCGGTGGAAACAGATGGGTTTTTATTATTGAAAAAGAATTTTCACGCAAGGTCTGAACAACTTTTTTTTTTAAAGATCCCTAAGCCGCGCGGTCACAATTTCAGCAAAAATCTGACGTTCTGGAATTCACTCAAAAATGGTGCCAAACTGTTGCAAACGATCCCCTGAAAGGTTTTTCGTTTGAAACAGATGGGTTTTTATCATAAAAACAGAATTAGCCCGCAAGGTCTGAACAACTTTTTTTTGAAAAAAATCCCTAAGCCGCGCGGTCACAATTTCAGCAAACATCTGACGTTCTGGAATTCACTCAAAAATGGTGCCAAACTGTTGCAAACGATCCCCTGAAAGGTTTTTCGGTGGAAACAGATGGGTTTTTATTATTGAAAAAGAATTTTCACGCAAGGTCTGAACAACTTTTTTTTTAAAAGATCCCTATGCCGCGCGGTCACAATTTCAGCAAAAATCTGACGTTCTGGAATTCACTCAAAAATGGTGCCAAACTGTTGCAAACGATCCCCTGAAAGCTTTTTCGGTGGAAACAGATGGGGTTTTACCATTGAAAAAGAATTTTCATGCAAGGTCTGAACAACTTTTTTTGGGAAAAATCCCTAAGCCGCGCGGTCACAATTTCAGCAAAAATCTGATGTTCTGGAATTCACTCAAAAATGGTGCCAAACTGTTGCAAACGATCCCATGAAAGGTTTTTCGGTGGAAACAGATGGGTTTTTATCATAAAAACAGAATTAGCCCGCAAGGTCAGTACAACTTTTTTTTGAAAAAACCCCTAAGCCGCGCGGTCACAATTTCAGCAAAAATCTGACGTTCTGGAATTCACTCAAAAATGGTGCCAAACTGTTGCAAACGATCCCCTGAAAGGTTTTTCGGTGGAAACAGATGGGTTTTTATCATTGAAAAAGAATTTTCACGCAAGGTCTGAACAACTTTTTTTTCAAAAAAATCCCTAAGCCGCGCGGTCACAATTTCAGCAAAAATCTGACGTTCTGGAATTCACTCAAAAATGGTGCCAAACAGTTGCAAACGATCCCCTGAAAGGTTTTTCGGTGGAAACAGATGGGTTTTTATCATTGAAAAAGAATTTTCACGCAAGGTCTGTACAACTTTTTTTTGAAAAAATCCATAAGCCGCGCGGTCACAATTTCAGCAAAAATCTGACGTTCTGGAATTCACTCAAAAATGGTGCTAAACTGTTGAAAAGGATGCCCTGAAAGGTTTTTCGGTGGAAACAGATGGGTTTTTATCATAAAAACAGAATTAGCCCGCAAGGTCTGAACAACTTTTTTTTGAAAAAATCCCTAAGCCGCGCGGTCACAATTTCAGCAAAAATCTGATGTTCTGGAATTCACTCAAAAATGGTGCCAAACTGTTGCAAACGATCCCCTGAAAGGTTTTTCGGTGGAAACAGATGGGTTTTTATTATTGAAAAAGAATTTTCACGCAAGGTCTGAACAACTTTTTTTTGAAAAGATCCCTAAGCCGCGCGGTCACAATTTCAGCAAAAATCTGACGTTCTGGAATTCACTCAAAAATGGTGCCAAACTGTTGCAAACGATCCCCTGAAAGGTTTTTCGGTGGAAACAGATGGGTTTTTATTATTGAAAAAGAATTTTCACGCAAGGTCTGAACAACTTTTTTTTTAAAAGATCCCTAAGCCGCGCGGTCACAATTTCAGCAAAAATCTGACGTTCTGGAATTCACTCAAAAATGGTGCCAAACTGTTGCAAACGATCCCCTGAAAGCCTTTTCGGTGGAAACAGATGGGTTTTTACCATTGAAAAAGAATTTTCATGCAAGGTCTGAACAACTTTTTTTGGGAAAAATCCCTAAGCCGCGCAGTCACAATTTCAGCAAAAATCTGACGTTCTGGAATTCACTCAAAAATGGTGCCAAACTGTTGCAAACGATCCCCTGAAAGGTTTTTCGGTGGAAACAGATGGGTTTTTATCATTGAAAAAGAATTTTCACCCAAGGTCTGAACAACTTTTTTTTGAAAAAAATCCCTAAGCCGCTTGATCACCATTTCAGCAAAAATCTGACGTTCTGCAATTCACTCAAAAATGGTGCCATACTGTTGCAAACGATCCCCTGAAAGGTTTTTCGGTGGAAACAGATGGGTTTTTATCATAAAAACAGAATTAGCCCGCAAGGTGTGAACAACTTTTTTTTCAAAAAATCCCTAAGCCACGCGGTCACAATTTCAGCAAAAATCTGACGTTCTGGAATTCACTCAAAAATGGTGCCAAACTGTTGCAAACGATCCCCTGAAAGGTTTTTCGGTGGAAACAGATGGGTTTTTATCATAAAAACAGAATTAGCCCTCAAGGTCTGAATAACTTTTTTTTGAAAAAATCCCTAAGCCGCGCGGTCACAATTTCAGCAAAAAGCTGACGTTCTGGAATTCACTCAAAAATGGTGCCAAACTGTTGCAAACGATCCCCTGAGAGGTTTTTCGGTGGAAACAGATGGGTTTTTATCATAAAAACAGAATTAGCCTGCAAGGTCTTAACAACTTTTTTTTGAAAAAATCCCTAAGCTGCGCGGTCACAATTTCAGCAAAAATCTGACGTTCTGGAATTCATTCAAAAATGGTGCCAAACTGTTGCAAACGATCCCCTGAAAGCTTTTTCGGTGGAAACAGATGGGTTTTTACCATTGAAAAAGAATTTTCATGCAAGGTCTGAACAACTTTTTTTGGGAAAAATCCCTAAGCCGCGCAGTCACAATTTCAGCAAAAATCTGACGTTCTGGAATTCACTCAAAAATGGTGCCAAACTGTTGCAAACGATCCCCTGAAAGGTTTTTCGGTGGAAACAGATGGGTTTTTATCATTGAAAAAGAATTTTCACCCAAGGTCTGAACAACTTTTTTTTGAAAAAAATCCCTAAGCCGCTTGATCACCATTTCAGCAAAAATCTGACGTTCTGCAATTCACTCAAAAATGGTGCCATACTGTTGCAAACGATCCCCTGAAAGGTTTTTCGGTGGAAACAGATGGGTTTTTATCATAAAAACAGAATTAGCCCGCAAGGTGTGAACAACTTTTTTTTCAAAAAATCCCTAAGCCACGCGGTCACAATTTCAGCAAAAATCTGACGTTCTGGAATTCACTCAAAAATGGTGCCAAACTGTTGCAAACGATCCCCTGAAAGGTTTTTCGGTGGAAACAGATGGGTTTTTATCATAAAAACAGAATTAGCCCTCAAGGTCTGAATAACTTTTTTTTGAAAAAATCCCTAAGCCGCGCGGTCACAATTTCAGCAAAAAGCTGACGTTCTGGAATTCACTCAAAAATGGTGCCAAACTGTTGCAAACGATCCCCTGAGAGGTTTTTCGGTGGAAACAGATGGGTTTTTATCATAAAAACAGAATTAGCCTGCAAGGTCTGAACAACTTTTTTTTGAAAAAATCCCTAAGCTGCGCGGTCACAATTTCAGCAAAAATCTGACGTTCTGGAATTCATTCAAAAATGGTGCCAAACTGTTGCAAACGATCCCCTGAAAGGTTTTTCGGTGGAAACAGATGGGTTTTTATCATTGAAAAAGAATTTTCACGCAAGGTCTGAACAACTTTTTTTTGAAAAAATCCATAAGCCGCGCGGTCACAATTTCAGCAAAAATCTGGCGTTCTGGAATTCACTCAAAAATGGTGCCAAACTGTTGCAAACGATCCCCTGAAAGGTTTTTCGGTGGAAACAGATGGGATTTTCTCATTGAAAAAAATTTTCACGCAAGGTCTGAACAACTTTTTTTTGAAAAAAATCCCTAAGCCGCTTGATCACCATTTCAGCAAAAATCTGACGTTCTGGAATTCACTCAAAAATGGTGCCAAACTGTTGCAAACGATCCCCTGAAAGGTTTTTCGGTGGAAACAGATGGGTTTTTATTATTGAAAAAGAATTTTCACGCAAGGTCTGAACAACTTTTTTTTGAAAAGATCCTTAAGCTGCGCGGTCACAATTTCAGCAAAAATCTGACGTTCTGGAATTCACTCAAAAATGGTGCCAAACTGTTGCAAACGATCCCCTGAAAGGTTTTTCGGTGGAAACAGATGGGTTTTTATTATTGAAAAAGAATTTTCACGCAAGGTCTGAACAACCTTTTTTTTAAAAGATCCCTAAGCCGCGCGGTCACAATTTCAGCAAAAATCTGACGTTCTGGAATTCACTCAAAAATGGTGCCAAACTGTTGCAAACGATCCCCTGAAAGCTTTTTCGGTGGAAACAGATGGGTTTTTACCATTGAAAAAGAATTTTCATGCAAGGTCTGAACAACTTTTTTTGGGAAAAATCCCTAAGCCGCGCGGTCACAATTTCAGCAAAAATCTGACGTATTGGAATTCACTCAAAAATGGTGCCAAACTGTTGCAAACGATCCCCTGAAAGGTTTTTCGGTGGAAACAGATGGGTTTTTATCATAAAAACAGAATTAGCCCGCAAGGTCTGAACAACTTTTTTTTCAAAAAATCCCTAAGCCACGCGGTCACAATTTCAGCAAAAATCTGACGTTCTGGAATTCACTCAAAAATGGTGCCAAACTGTTGCAAACGATCCCCTGAAAGGTTTTTCGGTGGAAACAGATGGGTTTTTATCATAAAAACAGAATTAGCCCTCAAGGTCTGAATAACTTTTTTTTGAAAAAATCCCTAAGCCGCGCGGTCACAATTTCAGCAAAAAGCTGACGTTCTGGAATTCACTCAAAAATGGTGCCAAACTGTTGCAAACGATCCCCTGAGAGGTTTTTCGGTGGAAACAGATGGGTTTTTATCATAAAAACAGAATTAGCCTGCAAGGTCTTAACAACTTTTTTTTGAAAAAATCCCTAAGCTGCGCGGTCACAATTTCAGCAAAAATCTGACGTTCTGGAATTCATTCAAAAATGGTGCCAAACTGTTGCAAACGATCCCCTGAAAGCTTTTTCGGTGGAAACAGATGGGTTTTTACCATTGAAAAAGAATTTTCATGCAAGGTCTGAACAACTTTTTTTGGGAAAAATCCCTAAGCCGCGCAGTCACAATTTCAGCAAAAATCTGACGTTCTGGAATTCACTCAAAAATGGTGCCAAACTGTTGCAAACGATCCCCTGAAAGGTTTTTCGGTGGAAACAGATGGGTTTTTATCATTGAAAAAGAATTTTCACCCAAGGTCTGAACAACTTTTTTTTGAAAAAAATCCCTAAGCCGCTTGATCACCATTTCAGCAAAAATCTGACGTTCTGCAATTCACTCAAAAATGGTGCCATACTGTTGCAAACGATCCCCTGAAAGGTTTTTCGGTGGAAACAGATGGGTTTTTATCATAAAAACAGAATTAGCCCGCAAGGTGTGAACAACTTTTTTTTCAAAAAATCCCTAAGCCACGCGGTCACAATTTCAGCAAAAATCTGACGTTCTGGAATTCACTCAAAAATGGTGCCAAACTGTTGCAAACGATCCCCTGAAAGGTTTTTCGGTGGAAACAGATGGGTTTTTATCATAAAAACAGAATTAGCCCTCAAGGTCTGAATAACTTTTTTTTGAAAAAATCCCTAAGCCGCGCGGTCACAATTTCAGCAAAAAGCTGACGTTCTGGAATTCACTCAAAAATGGTGCCAAACTGTTGCAAACGATCCCCTGAGAGGTTTTTCGGTGGAAACAGATGGGTTTTTATCATAAAAACAGAATTAGCCTGCAAGGTCTGAACAACTTTTTTTTGAAAAAATCCCTAAGCTGCGCGGTCACAATTTCAGCAAAAATCTGACGTTCTGGAATTCATTCAAAAATGGTGCCAAACTGTTGCAAACGATCCCCTGAAAGGTTTTTCGGTGGAAACAGATGGGTTTTTATCATTGAAAAAGAATTTTCACGCAAGGTCTGAACAACTTTTTTTTGAAAAAATCCATAAGCCGCGCGGTCACAATTTCAGCAAAAATCTGGCGTTCTGGAATTCACTCAAAAATGGTGCCAAACTGTTGCAAACGATCCCCTGAAAGGTTTTTCGGTGGAAACAGATGGGATTTTCTCATTGAAAAAAATTTTCACGCAAGGTCTGAACAACTTTTTTTTGAAAAAAATCCCTAAGCCGCTTGATCACCATTTCAGCAAAAATCTGACGTTCTGGAATTCACTCAAAAATGGTGCCAAACTGTTGCAAACGATCCCATCAAAGGTTTTTCGGTGGAAACAGATGGGTTTTTATTATTGAAAAAGAATTTTCACGCAAGGTCTGAACAACTTTTTTTTGAAAAGATCCTTAAGCTGCGCGGTCACAATTTCAGCAAAAATCTGACGTTCTGGAATTCACTCAAAAATGGTGCCAAACTGTTGCAAACGATCCCCTGAAAGGTTTTTCGGTGGAAACAGATGGGTTTTTATTATTGAAAAAGAATTTTCACGCAAGGTCTGAACAACCTTTTTTTTAAAAGATCCCTAAGCCGCGCGGTCACAATTTCAGCAAAAATCTGACGTTCTGGAATTCACTCAAAAATGGTGCCAAACTGTTGCAAACGATCCCCTGAAAGCTTTTTCGGTGGAAACAGATGGGTTTTTACCATTGAAAAAGAATTTTCATGCAAGGTCTGAACAACTTTTTTTGGGAAAAATCCCTAAGCCGCGCGGTCACAATTTCAGCAAAAATCTGACGTATTGGAATTCACTCAAAAATGGTGCCAAACTGTTGCAAACGATCCCCTGAAAGGTTTTTCGGTGGAAACAGATGGGTTTTTATCATTGAAAAAGAATTTTCACCCAAGGTCTGAACAACTTTTTTTTGAAAAAAATCCCTAAGCCGCTTGATCACCATTTCAGCAAAAATCTGACGTTCTGCAATTCACTCAAAAATGGTGCCATACTGTTGCAAACGATCCCCTGAAAGGTTTTTCGGTGGAAACAGATGGGTTTTTATCATAAAAACAGAATTAGCCCGCAAGGTCTGAACAACTTTTTTTTCAAAAAATCCCTAAGCCACGCGGTCACAATTTCAGCAAAAATCTGACGTTCTGGAATTCACTCAAAAATGGTGCCAAACTGTTGCAAACGATCCCCTGAAAGGTTTTTCGGTGGAAACAGATGGGTTTTTATCATAAAAACAGAATTAGCCCTCAAGGTCTGAATAACTTTTTTTTGAAAAAATCCCTAAGCCGCGCGGTCACAATTTCAGCAAAAAGCTGACGTTCTGGAATTCACTCAAAAATGGTGCCAAACTGTTGCAAACGATCCCCTGAGAGGTTTTTCGGTGGAAACAGATGGGTTTTTATCATAAAAACAGAATTAGCCTGCAAGGTCTTAACAACTTTTTTTTGAAAAAATCCCTAAGCTGCGCGGTCACAATTTCAGCAAAAATCTGACGTTCTGGAATTCATTCAAAAATGGTGCCAAACTGTTGCAAACGATCCCCTGAAAGCTTTTTCGGTGGAAACAGATGGGTTTTTACCATTGAAAAAGAATTTTCATGCAAGGTCTGAACAACTTTTTTTGGGAAAAATCCCTAAGCCGCGCAGTCACAATTTCAGCAAAAATCTGACGTTCTGGAATTCACTCAAAAATGGTGCCAAACTGTTGCAAACGATCCCCTGAAAGGTTTTTCGGTGGAAACAGATGGGTTTTTATCATTGAAAAAGAATTTTCACCCAAGGTCTGAACAACTTTTTTTTGAAAAAAATCCCTAAGCCGCTTGATCACCATTTCAGCAAAAATCTGACGTTCTGCAATTCACTCAAAAATGGTGCCATACTGTTGCAAACGATCCCCTGAAAGGTTTTTCGGTGGAAACAGATGGGTTTTTATCATAAAAACAGAATTAGCCCGCAAGGTGTGAACAACTTTTTTTTGAAAAAATCCCTAAGCTGCGCGGTCACAATTTCAGCAAAAATCTGACGTTCTGGAATTCATTCAAAAATGGTGCCAAACTGTTGCAAACGATCCCCTGAAAGGTTTTTCGGTGGAAACAGATGGGTTTTTATCATTGAAAAAGAATTTTCACGCAAGGTCTGAACAACTTTTTTTTGAAAAAATCCATAAGCCGCGCGGTCACAATTTCAGCAAAAATCTGGCGTTCTGGAATTCACTCAAAAATGGTGCCAAACTGTTGCAAACGATCCCCTGAAAGGTTTTTCGGTGGAAACAGATGGGATTTTCTCATTGAAAAAAATTTTCACGCAAGGTCTGAACAACTTTTTTTTGAAAAAAATCCCTAAGCCGCTTGATCACCATTTCAGCAAAAATCTGACGTTCTGGAATTCACTCAAAAATGGTGCCAAACTGTTGCAAACGATCCCATCAAAGGTTTTTCGGTGGAAACAGATGGGTTTTTATTATTGAAAAAGAATTTTCACGCAAGGTCTGAACAACTTTTTTTTGAAAAGATCCTTAAGCTGCGCGGTCACAATTTCAGCAAAAATCTGACGTTCTGGAATTCACTCAAAAATGGTGCCAAACTGTTGCAAACGATCCCCTGAAAGGTTTTTCGGTGGAAACAGATGGGTTTTTATTATTGAAAAAGAATTTTCACGCAAGGTCTGAACAACCTTTTTTTTAAAAGATCCCTAAGCCGCGCGGTCACAATTTCAGCAAAAATCTGACGTTCTGGAATTCACTCAAAAATGGTGCCAAACTGTTGCAAACGATCCCCTGAAAGCTTTTTCGGTGGAAACAGATGGGTTTTTACCATTGAAAAAGAATTTTCATGCAAGGTCTGAACAACTTTTTTTGGGAAAAATCCCTAAGCCGCGCGGTCACAATTTCAGCAAAAATCTGACGTATTGGAATTCACTCAAAAATGGTGCCAAACTGTTGCAAACGATCCCCTGAAAGGTTTTTCGGTGGAAACAGATGGGTTTTTATCATTGAAAAAGAATTTTCACCCAAGGTCTGAACAACTTTTTTTTGAAAAAAATCCCTAAGCCGCTTGATCACCATTTCAGCAAAAATCTGACGTTCTGCAATTCACTCAAAAATGGTGCCATACTGTTGCAAACGATCCCCTGAAAGGTTTTTCGGTGGAAACAGATGGGTTTTTATCATAAAAACAGAATTAGCCCGCAAGGTCTGAACAACTTTTTTTTCAAAAAATCCCTAAGCCACGCGGTCACAATTTCAGCAAAAATCTGACGTTCTGGAATTCACTCAAAAATGGTGCCAAACTGTTGCAAACGATCCCCTGAAAGGTTTTTCGGTGGAAACAGATGGGTTTTTATCATAAAAACAGAATTAGCCCTCAAGGTCTGAATAACTTTTTTTTGAAAAAATCCCTAAGCCGCGCGGTCACAATTTCAGCAAAAAGCTGACGTTCTGGAATTCACTCAAAAATGGTGCCAAACTGTTGCAAACGATCCCCTGAGAGGTTTTTCGGTGGAAACAGATGGGTTTTTATCATAAAAACAGAATTAGCCTGCAAGGTCTTAACAACTTTTTTTTGAAAAAATCCCTAAGCTGCGCGGTCACAATTTCAGCAAAAATCTGACGTTCTGGAATTCATTCAAAAATGGTGCCAAACTGTTGCAAACGATCCCCTGAAAGCTTTTTCGGTGGAAACAGATGGGTTTTTACCATTGAAAAAGAATTTTCATGCAAGGTCTGAACAACTTTTTTTGGGAAAAATCCCTAAGCCGCGCAGTCACAATTTCAGCAAAAATCTGACGTTCTGGAATTCACTCAAAAATGGTGCCAAACTGTTGCAAACGATCCCCTGAAAGGTTTTTCGGTGGAAACAGATGGGTTTTTATCATTGAAAAAGAATTTTCACCCAAGGTCTGAACAACTTTTTTTTGAAAAAAATCCCTAAGCCGCTTGATCACCATTTCAGCAAAAATCTGACGTTCTGCAATTCACTCAAAAATGGTGCCATACTGTTGCAAACGATCCCCTGAAAGGTTTTTCGGTGGAAACAGATGGGTTTTTATCATAAAAACAGAATTAGCCCGCAAGGTGTGAACAACTTTTTTTTCAAAAAATCCCTAAGCCACGCGGTCACAATTTCAGCAAAAATCTGACGTTCTGGAATTCATTCAAAAATGGTGCCAAACTGTTGCAAACGATCCCCTGAAAGGTTTTTCGGTGGAAACAGATGGGTTTTTATCATTGAAAAAGAATTTTCACGCAAGGTCTGAACAACTTTTTTTTGAAAAAATCCCTAAGCCGCGCGGTCACAATTTCAGCAAAAATCTGGCGTTCTGGAATTCACTCAAAAATGGTGCCAAACTGTTGCAAACGATCCCCTGAAAGGTTTTTCGGTGGAAACAGATGGGATTTTCTCATTGAAAAAAATTTTCACGCAAGGTCTGAACAACTTTTTTTTGAAAAAAATCCCTAAGCCGCTTGATCACCATTTCAGCAAAAATCTGACGTTCTGGAATTCACTCAAAAATGGTGCCAAACTGTTGCAAACGATCCCCTGAAAGGTTTTTCGGTGGAAACAGATGGGTTTTTATTATTGAAAAAGAATTTTCACGCAAGGTCTGAACAACTTTTTTTTGAAAAGATCCTTAAGCTGCGCGGTCACAATTTCAGCAAAAATCTGACGTTCTGGAATTCACTCAAAAATGGTGCCAAACTGTTGCAAACGATCCCCTGAAAGGTTTTTCGGTGGAAACAGATGGGTTTTTATTATTGAAAAAGAATTTTCATGCAAGGTCTGAACAACCTTTTTTTTAAAAGATCCCTAAGCCGCGCGGTCACAATTTCAGCAAAAATCTGACGTTCTGGAATTCACTCAAAAATGGTGCCAAACTGTTGCAAACGATCCCCTGAAAGCTTTTTCGGTGGAAACAGATGGGTTTTTACCATTGAAAAAGAATTTTCATGCAAGGTCTGAACAACTTTTTTTGGGAAAAATCCCTAAGCCGCGCGGTCACAATTTCAGCAAAAATCTGACGTTCTGGAATTCACTCAAAAATGGTGCCAAACTGTTGCAAACGATCCCCTGAAAGGTTTTTCTGTGGAAACAGATGGGTTTTTATCATTGAAAAAGAATTTTCACCCAAGGTCTGAACAACTTTTTTTTGAAAAAAATCCCTAAGCCGCTTGATCACCATTTCAGCAAAAATCTGACGTTCTGCAATTCACTCAAAAATGGTGCCATACTGTTGCAAACGATCCCCTGAAAGGTTTTTCGGTGGAAACAGATGGGTTTTTATCATAAAAACAGAATTAGCCCGCAAGGTCTGAACAACTTTTTTTTGAAAAAATCCCTAAGCCACGCGGTCACAATTTCAGCAAAAAGCTGACGTTCTGGAATTCACTCAAAAATGGTGCCAAACTGTTGCAAACGATCCCCTGAGAGGTTTTTCGGTGGAAACAGATGGGTTTTTATCATAAAAACAGAATTAGCCCGCAAGGTCTGAACAACTTTTTTTTGAAAAAATCCCTAAGCTGCGCGGTCACAATTTCAGCAAAAATCTGACGTTCTGGAATTCATTCAAAAATTTTCATGCAAGGTCTGAACAACTTTTTTTGCGAAAAATCCCTATGCCGCGCGGTCACAATTTCAGCAAAAATCTGATGTTCTGGAATTCACTCAAAAATGGTGCCAAACTGTTGCAAACGATCCCCTGAAAGGTTTTTCGGTGGAAACAGATGGGTTTTTATCATAAAAACAGAATTAGCCCTCAAGGTCTGAACAACTTTTTTTTGAAAAAATCCCTAAGCCGCGCGGTCACAATTTCAGCAAAATTCTGACGTTCTGGAATTCACTCAAAAATGGTGCCAAACTGTTGGAAACGATCCCCTGAAAGGTTTTTCGGTGGAAACAGATGGGTTTTTATCATAAAAACAGAATTAGCCCGCAAGGTCTGAACAACTTTTTTTTGAAAAAATCCCTAAGCCGCGCGGTCACAATTTCAGCAAAAATCTGACGTTCTGGAATTCATTCAAAAATGGTGCCAAACTGTTGCAAACGATCCCCTGAAAGCTTTTTCGGTGGAAACAGATGGGTTTTTATCATAAAAACAGAATTAGCCCGCAAGGTCTGAACAACTTTTTTTTGAAAAAATCCCTAAGCCGCGCGGTCACAATTTCAGCAAAAATCTGACGTTCTGGAATTCACTCAAAAATGGTGCCAAACTGTTGCAAACGATCCCCTGAAAGGTTTTTCAGTAGAAACAGATGGGTTTTTATCAAAAAAACAGAAATAGCCCGCAAGGTCTGAACAACTTTTTTTTAAAAAAAAATCCCTAAGCCGCGCGGTCACAATTTCAGCAAAAGTCTGACGTTCTGCAATTCACTCAAAAATGGTACCAAACTGTTCCAAACGATGCCCTGAAAGGTTTTTCGCTGGAAACAAATGGGTTTTTATCATAAAAACAGAATTAGCCCGCAAGGTCTGTACAACTTTTTTTTGAAAAAATCCCTAAGCCGCGCGGTCACAATTTCAGCAAAAATCTGACGTTCTGGAATTCACTCAAAAATGGTGCCAAACTGTTGCAAACGATCCCCTGAAAGGTTTTTCGGTGGAAACAGATGGGTTTTTATCATAAAAACAGAATTAGCCCTCAAGGTCTGAACAACTTTTTTTTGAAAAAATCCCTAAGCCGCGCGGTCACAATTTCAGCAAAAAGCTGACGTTCTGGAATTCACTCAAAAATGGTGCCAAACTGTTGCAAACGATCCCCTGAAAGGTTTTTCGGTGGAAACAGATGGGTTTTTATCATAAAAACAGAATTAGCCCGCAAGGTCTGAACAACGTTTTTTGGGAAAAATCCCTAAGCCGCGTGGTCACAATTTCAGCAAAAATCTGACGTTCTGCAATTCACTCAAAAATGGTACCAAACTGTTGCAAACGATCCCCTGAAAGGTTTTTCGGTGGAAACAGATGGGTTTTTATCATAAAAACAGAATTAGCCCTCAAGGTCTGAATAACTTTTTTTTGAAAAAATCCCTAAGCCGCGCGGTCACAATTTCAGCAAAAAGCTGACGTTCTGGAATTCACTCAAAAATGGTGCCAAACTGTTGCAAACGATCCCCTGAGAGGTTTTTCGGTGGAAACAGATGGGTTTTTATCATAAAAACAGAATTAGCCTGCAAGGTCTGAACAACTTTTTTTTGAAAAAATCCCTAAGCTGCGCGGTCACAATTTCAGCAAAAATCTGACGTTCTGGAATTCATTCAAAAATGGTGCCAAACTGTTGCAAACGATCCCCTGAAAGGTTTTTCGGTGGAAACAGATGGGTTTTTATCATTGAAAAAGAATTTTCACGCAAGGTCTGAACAACTTTTTTTTGAAAAAATCCCTAAGCCGCGCGGTCACAATTTCAGCAAAAATCTGGCGTTCTGGAATTCACTCAAAAATGGTGCCAAACTGTTGCAAACGATCCCCTGAAAGGTTTTTCGGTGGAAACAGATGGGATTTTCTCATTGAAAAAAATTTTCACGCAAGGTCTGAACAACTTTTTTTTGAAAAAAATCCCTAAGCCGCTTGATCACCATTTCAGCAAAAATCTGACGTTCTGGAATTCACTCAAAAATGGTGCCAAACTGTTGCAAACGATCCCCTGAAAGGTTTTTCGGTGGAAACAGATGGGTTTTTATTATTGAAAAAGAATTTTCACGCAAGGTCTGAACAACTTTTTTTTGAAAAGATCCTTAAGCTGCGCGGTCACAATTTCAGCAAAAATCTGACGTTCTGGAATTCACTCAAAAATGGTGCCAAACTGTTGCAAACGATCCCATCAAAGGTTTTTCGGTGGAAACAGATGGGTTTTTATTATTGAAAAAGAATTTTCACGCAAGGTCTGAACAACCTTTTTTTTAAAAGATCCCTAAGCCGCGCGGTCACAATTTCAGCAAAAATCTGACGTTCTGGAATTCACTCAAAAATGGTGCCAAACTGTTGCAAACGATCCCCTGAAAGCTTTTTCGGTGGAAACAGATGGGTTTTTACCATTGAAAAAGAATTTTCATGCAAGGTCTGAACAACTTTTTTTGGGAAAAATCCCTAAGCCGCGCGGTCACAATTTCAGCAAAAATCTGACGTTCTGGAATTCACTCAAAAATGGTGCCAAACTGTTGCAAACGATCCCCTGAAAGGTTTTTCAGTGGAAACAGATGGGTTTTTATCATTGAAAAAGAATTTTCACCCAAGGTCTGAACAACTTTTTTTTGAAAAAAATCCCTAAGCCGCTTGATCACCATTTCAGCAAAAATCTGACGTTCTGCAATTCACTCAAAAATGGTGCCATACTGTTGCAAACGATCCCCTGAAAGGTTTTTCGGTGGAAACAGATGGGTTTTTATCATAAAAACAGAATTAGCCCGCAAGGTCTGAACAACTTTTTTTTGAAAAAATCCCTAAGCCACGCGGTAACAATTTCAGCAAAAATCTGACGTTCTGGAATTCACTCAAAAATGGTGCCAAACTGTTGCAAACGATCCCCTGAAAGGTTTTTCGGTGGAAACAGATGGGTTTTTATCATAAAAACAGAATTAGCCCTCAAGGTCTGAACAACTTTTTTTTGAAAAAATCCCTAAGCCGCGCGGTCACAATTTCAGCAAAAAGCTGACGTTCTGGAATTCACTCAAAAATGGTGCCAAACTGTTGCAAACGATCCCCTGAGAGGTTTTTCGGTGGAAACAGATGGGTTTTTATCATAAAAACAGAATTAGCCCGCAAGGTCTGAACAACTTTTTTTTGAAAAAATCCCTAAGCTGCGCGGTCACAATTTCAGCAAAAATCTGACGTTCTGGAATTCATTCAAAAATGGTGCCAAACTGTTGCAAACGATCCCCTGAAAGGTTTTTCGGTGGAAACAGATGGGTTTTTCTCATTGAAAAAGAATTTTCACGCAAGGTCTGAACAACTTTTTTTTGAAAAAAATCCCTAAGCCGCTTGATCACCATTTCAGCAAAAATCTGACGTTCTGGAATTCACTCAAAAATGGTGCCAAACTGTTGCAAACGATCCCCTGAAAGGTTTTTCGGTGGAAACAGATGGGTTTTTATCATAAAAACAGAATTAGCCCTCAAGGTCTGAACAACTTTTTTTTGAAAAAATCCCTAAGCCGCGCGGTCACAATTTCAGCAAAATTCTGACGTTCTGGAATTCACTCAAAAATGGTGCCAAACTGTTGGAAACGATCCCCTGAAAGGTTTTTCGGTGGAAACAGATGGGTTTTTATCATAAAAACAGAATTAGCCCGCAAGGTCTGAACAACTTTTTTTTGAAAAAATCCCTAAGCCGCGCGGTCACAATTTCAGCAAAAATCTGACGTTCTGGAATTCATTCAAAAATGGTGCCAAACTGTTGCAAACGATCCCCTGAAAGCTTTTTCGGTGGAAACAGATGGGTTTTTATCATAAAAACAGAATTAGCCCGCAAGGTCTGAACAACTTTTTTTTGAAAAAATCCCTAAGCCGCGCGGTCACAATTTCAGCAAAAATCTGACGTTCTGGAATTCACTCAAAAATGGTGCCAAACTGTTGCAAACGATCCCCTGAAAGGTTTTTCAGTAGAAACAGATGAGTTTTTATCAAAAAAACAGAAATAGCCCGCAAGGTCTGAACAACTTTTTTTTAAAAAAAAATCCCTAAGCCGCGCGGTCACAATTTCAGCAAAAGTCTGACGTTCTGCAATTCACTCAAAAATGGTACCAAACTGTTCCAAACGATGCCCTGAAAGGTTTTTCGCTGGAAACAGATGGGTTTTTATCATAAAAACAGAATTAGCCCGCAAGGTCTGTACAACTTTTTTTTGAAAAAATCCCTAAGCCGCGCGGTCACAATTTCAGCAAAAATCTGACGTTCTGGAATTCACTCAAAAATGGTGCCAAACTGTTGCAAACGATCCCCTGAAAGGTTTTTCGGTGGAAACAGATGGGTTTTTATCATAAAAACAGAATTAGCCCTCAAGGTCTGAACAACTTTTTTTTGAAAAAATCCCTAAGCCGCGCGGTCACAATTTCAGCAAAAAGCTGACGTTCTGGAATTCACTCAAAAATAGTGCCAAACTGTTGCAAACGATCCCCTGAAAGGTTTTTCGGTGGAAACAGATGGGTTTTTATCATAAAAACAGAATTAGCCCGCAAGGTCTGAACAACGTTTTTTGGGAAAAATCCCTAAGCCGCGTGGTCACAATTTCAGCAAAAATCTGACGTTCTGCAATTCACTCAAAAATGGTACCAAACTGTTGCAAACGATCCCCTGAAAGGTTTTTCGGTGGAAACAGATGGGTTTTTATCATAAAAACAGAATTAGCCCACAAGGTCTGTACAACTTTTTTTTGAAAAAATCCCTAAGCCGCGCGGTCACAATTTCAGCAAAAATCTGACGTTCTGGAATTCACTCAAAAATGGTGCCAAACTGTTGCAAACGATCCCCTGAAAGGTTTTTCAGTAGAAACAGATGGGTTTTTATCAAAAAAACAGAAATAGCCCGCAAGGTCTTAACAACTTTTTTTTGAAAAAAAATCCCTAAGCCGCGCGGTCACAATTTCAGCAAAAGTCTGACGTTCTGCAATTCACTCAAAAATGGTACCAAACTGTTCCAAACGATGCCCTGAAAGGTTTTTCGCTGGAAACAGATGGGTTTTTATCATAAAAACAGAATTAGCCCGCAAGGTCTGTACAACTTTTTTTTGAAAAAATCCCTAAGCCGCGCGGTCACAATTTCAACAAAAATCTGACGTTCTGGAATTCACTCAAAAATGGTGCCAAACTGTTGCAAACGATCCCCTGAAAGGTTTTTCGGTGGAAACAGATGGGTTTTTATCATAAAAACAGAATTAGCCCTCAAGGTCTGAACAACTTTTTTTTGAAAAAATCCCTAAGCCGCGCGGTCACAATTTCAGCAAAAAGCTGACGTTCTGGAATTCACTCAAAAATGGTGCCAAACTGTTGCAAACGATCCCCTGAAAGGTTTTTCGGTGGAAACAGATGGGTTTTTATCATAAAAACAGAATTAGCCCGCAAGGTCTGTACAACTTTTTTTTGAAAAAATCCCTAAGCCGCGCGGTCACAATTTCAGCAAAAATCTGACGTTCTGGAATTCACTCAAAAATGGTGCTAAACTGTTGAAAACGATGCCCTGAAAGGTTTTTCGGTGGAAACAGATGGGTTTTTATTATTGAAAAAGAATTTTCACGCAAGGTCTGAACAACTTTTTTTTGAAAAGATCCCTAAGCCGCGCGGTCACAATTTCAGCAAAAATCTGACGTTCTGCAATTCACTCAAAAATGGTGCCAAACTGTTGCAAACGATCCCCTGAAAGCTTTTTCGGTGGAAACAGATGGGTTTTTACCATTGAAAAAGAATTTTCATGCAAGTTCTGAACAACTTTTTTTGGGAAAAATCCCTAAGCCGCGCGGTCACAATTTCAGCAAAAATCTGAAGTTCTGGAATTCACTCAAAAATGGTGCCAAACTGTTGCAAACGATCCCCTGAAAGGTTTTTCTGTGGAAACAGATGGGTTTTTATCATAAAAACAGAATTAGCCCGCAAGGTCTGAACAACTTTTTTTTGAAAAAATCCCTAAGCCGCGCGGTCACAATTTCAGCAAAAATCTGACGTTCTGCAATTCACTCAAAAATGGTGCTAAACTGTTCCAAACGATGCCCTGAAAGGTTTTTTGGTGGAAACAGATGGGTTTTTATCATAAAAACAGAATCAGCCCTCAAGGTCTGAACAACTTTTTTTTGAAAAAATCCCTAAGCCGCGCGGTCACAATTTCAGCAAAAATCTGACGTTCTGGAATTCACTAAAAAATGGTGCCAAACTGTTGCAAACGATCCCCTGGAAGGTTTTTCTGTGGAAACAGATGGGTTTTTATCATAAAAACAGAATTAGCCCGCAAGGTCTGAACAACTTTTTTTTGAAAAAATCCCTAAGCCGCGCGGTCACAATTTCAGCAAAAATCTGACGTTCTGGAATTCACTCAAAAATGGTGCCAAACTGTTGCAAACGATCCGCTGAAAGGTTTTTCGGTGGAAACAGATGGGTTTTTACCATTGAAAAAGAATTTTCATGCAAGGTCTGAACCACTTTTTTTTGGAAAAATCCCTAAGCCGCGCGGTCACAATTTCAGCAAAAATCTGACGTTCTGGAATTCACTCAAAAATGGTGCCAAACTGTTGCAAACGATCCCCTGAAAGATTTTTCGGTGGAAACAGATGGGTTTTTACCATTGAAAAAGAATTTTCATGCAAGGTCTGAACAACTTTTTTTTGGAAAAATCCCTAAGCCGCGCGGTCACAATTTCAGCAAAAATCTGACGTTCTGGAATTCACTCAAAAATGGTGCCAAACTGTTGCAAACGATCCCCAGAAAGGTTTTTCGGTGGAAACAGATGGGTTTTTATCAAAAAAACAGAATTAGCCCGCAAGGTCTGAACTACTTTTTTTTGAAAAAATCCCTAAGCCGCGCGGTCACAATTTCAGCAAAAATCTGACGTTCTGGAATTCACTCAAAAATGGTGCCAAACTGTTGCAAACGATCCCCTGAAAGGTTTTTCGGTGGAAACAGATGGGTTTTTACCATTGAAAAAGAATTTTCATGCAAGGTCTGAACCACTTTTTTTTGGAAAAATCCCTAAGCCGCATGGTCACAATTTCAGCAAAAATCTGACGTTCTGGAATTCACTCAAAAATGGTGCCAAACTGTTGCAAACGATCCCCTGAAAGATTTTTCGGTGGAAACAGATGGGTTTTTACCATTGAAAAAGAATTTTCATGCAAGGTCTGAACAACTTTTTTTTGGAAAAATCCCTAAGCCGCGCGGTCAGAATTTCAGCAAAAATCTGACGTTCTGGAATTCACTCAAAAATGGTGCCAAACTGTTGCAAACGATCCCCAGAAAGGTTTTTCGGTGGAAACAGATGGGTTTTTATCATTGAAAAAGAATTTTCACGCAAGGTCTGAACAACTTTTTTTTGAAAAAATCCATAAGCCGCGCGGTCACAATTTCAGCAAAAATCTGACGTTCTGGAATTCACTCAAAAATCGTGCCAAACTGTTGCAAACGATCCCCTGAAAGGTTTTTCGGTGGAAACAGATGGGTTTTTATCATTGAAAAAGAATTTTCACGCAAGGTCTGAACAACTTTTTTTTGAAAAAAATCCCTAAGCCGCTTGATCACCATTTCAGCAAAAATCTGACGTTCTGCAATTCACTCAAAAATGGTGCCAAACTCTTGCAAACGATCCCCTGAAAGCTTTTTCGGTGGAAACAGATGGGTTTTTATCATTGAAAAAGAATTTTCACGCAAGGTCTGAACAACTTTTTTTGGGAAAAATCCCTAAGCCGCGCAGTCACAATTTCAGCAAAAATCTGACGTTCTGGAATTCACTCAAAAATGGTGCCAAACTGTTGCAAACGATCCCCTGAAAGGTTTTTCGGTGGAAACAGATGGGTTTTTATCATTGAAAAAGAATTTTCACGCAAGGTCTGAACAACTTTTTTTAAAAAAAATCCATAAGCCGCGCGGTCACAATTTCAGCAAAAATCTGACGTTCTGGAATTCACTCAAAAATTGTGCCAAACTGTTGCAAACGATCCCCTGAAAGGTTTTTCGGTGGAAACAGATGGGTTTTTATCATAAAAACAGAATTAGCCCACAAGGTCTGAACAACTTTTTTTTGAAAAAATCCCTAAGCCGTGCGGTCACAATTTCAGCAAAAATCTGACCTTCTGGAATTCACTCAAAAATGGTGCCAAACTGTTGCAAACAATCCCCTGAAAGGTTTTTCGGTGGAAACAGATGGGTTTTTATCATTGAAAAAGAATTTTCATGCAAGGTCTGAACAACTTTTGTTTGAAAACATCCCTAAGCCGTGCGGTCACAATTTCAGCAAAAATCTGACGTTCTGGAATTCACTCAAAAATGGTGCCAAACTTTTGCAAACAATCCCCTGAAAGGTTTTTTGGTGGAAACAGATGTGTTTTTATCATTGAAAAAGAATTTTCACGCAGGGTCTGAACAACCTTTTTTTGAAAAAATCCCTAAGCCGCTTGATCACCATTTCAGCAAAAATCTGACGTTCTGGAATTCACTCAAAAATGGTGCCAAACTGTTGCAAACGATCCCCTGAAAGGTTTTTCGGTGGAAACAGATGGGTTTTTATCATTGAAAAAGAATTTTCACGCAAGGTCTGAACAACTTTTTTTTGTAAAAATCCCTAAGCCGTGCGGTCACAATTTCAGCAAAAATCTGACGTTCTGGAATTCACTCAAAAATGGTGCCAAACTTTTGCAAACAATCCCCTGAAAGGTTTTTCGGTGGAAACAGATGGGTTTTTATCATTGAAAAAGAATTTTCACGCAGGGTCTGAACAACTTTTTTTTGAAAAAAATCCCTAAGCCGCTTGATCACCATTTCAGCAAAAATCTGACGTTCTGGAATTCACTCAAAAATGGTGCCAAACTGTTGCAAACGATCCCCTGAAAGGTTTTTCGGTGGAAACAGATGGGTTTTTATCATTGAAAAAGAATTTTCACGCAAGGTCTGAACAACTTTTTTTAAAAAAAATCCCTAAGCCGCGCGGTCACAATTTCAGCAAAAATCTGACGTTCTGGAATTCACTCAAAAATGGTGCCAAACTGTTGCAAACGATCCCCTGAAAGGTTTTTCGGTGGAAACAGATGGGTTTTTATCATAAAAACAGAATTAGCCCGCAAGGTCTGAACAACTTTTTTTTGAAAAAATCCCTAAGCCGCGCGGTCACAATTTCAGCAAAAATCTGACGTTCTGGAATTCACTCAAAAATGGTGCCAAACTGTTGCAAACGATCCCCTGAAAGTTTTTTCGGTGGAAACAGATGGGTTTTTATCATAAAAACAGAATTAGCCTGCAAGGTCTGAACAACTTTTTTTTGAAAAAATCCCTAAGCCGCGCGGTCACAATTTCAGCAAAAATCTGGCGTTCTGGAATTCACTCAAAAATGGTGCCAAACTGTTGCAAACGATCCCCTGAAAGGTTTTTCGGTGGAAACAGATGGGTTTTTATTATTGAAAAAGAATTTTCATGCAAGGTCTGAAAAACTTTTTTTTTGAAAAAATCCCTAAGCCGCGCGGTCACAATTTCAGCAAAAATCTGACGTTCTGGAATTCACTCAAAAATGGTGCCAAACTTTTGCAAACAATCCCCTGAAAGGTTTTTCGGTGGAAACAGATGGCTTTTTATCATTGAAAAAGAATTTTCACGCAAGGTCTGAACAACTTTTTTTTGAAAAAATCCATAAGCCGCGCGGTCACAATTTCAGCAAAAATCTGACGTTCTGGAATTCACTCAAAAATGGTGCCAAACTTTTGCAAACAATCCCCTGAAAGGTTTTTCGGTGGAAACAGATGGCTTTTTATCATTGAAAAAGAATTTTCACGCAAGGTCTGAACAACTTTTTTTTGAAAAAATCCATAAGCCGCGCGGTCACAATTTCAGCAAAAATCTGACGTTCTGGAATTTACTCAAAAATGGTGCCAAACTGTTGCAAACGATCCCCTGAAAGGTTTTTCGGTGGAAACAGATGGGTTTTTATCATTGAAAAAGAATTTTCACGCAAGGTCTGAACAACTTTTTTTTGAAAAAATCCATAAGCCGCGCGGTCACAATTTCAGCAAAAATCTGACGTTCTGGAATTCACTCAAAAATGGTGCCAAACTGTTGCAAACGATCCCCTGAAAGGTTTTTCGGTGGAAACAGATGCGTTTTTATCATAAAAACAGAATTAGCCCGCAAGGTCTGAACAACTTTTTTTTGAAAAAAATCCCTAAGCCGTGCGGTCACAATTTCAGCAAAAATCTGACGTTCTGGAATTCACTCAAAAATGGTGCCCAACTGTTGCAATCGATCCCCTGAAAGGTTTTCCGGTGGAAACAGATGGGTTTTTATCATTGAAAAAGAATTTTCACGCAAGGTCTGAACAACTTTTTTTGGGAAAAATCCCTAAGCCGCTTGATCACCATTTCAGCAAAAATCTGACGTTCTGCAATTCACTCAAAAATGGTGCCAAACTGTTGCAAACGATCCCCTGAAAGGTTTTTCGGCGGAAACTGATGGGTTTTTATCGTTGAAAAAGAATTTTCATGCAAGGTCTGAACAACTTTTTTGGGGGAAAATCCCTAAGCCGCGCGGTCACAATTTCAGCAAAAATCTGACGTTCTGGAATTCACTCAAAAATGGTGCCAAACTGTTGCAAACGATCCCCTGAAAGGTTTTTCGGTGGAAACAGATGGGTTTTTATCATAAAAACAGAATTAGCCCGCAAGGTCTGAACAACTTTTTTTTGAAAAAATCCCTATGCCGCGCGGTCACAATTTCAGCAAAAATCTGACGTTCTGGAATTCACTCAAAAATGGTGCCAAACTTTTGCAAACAATCCCCTGAAAGGTTTTTCGGTGGAAACAGATGGGTTTTTATCATAAAAACAGAATTAGCCCGCAAGGTCTGAACAACTTTTTTTTGAAAAAATCCCTAAGCCGCGCGGTCACAATTTCAGCAAAAATCTGACGTTCTGGAATTCACTCAAAAATGGTGCCAAACTGTTGCAAACGATCCCCTGAAAGCTTTTTCGGTGGAAACAGATGGGTTTTTATCATTGAAAAAGAATTTTCATGCAAGGTCTGAAAAACTTTTTTTTTGAAAAAATCCCTAAGCCGCTTGATCACCATTTCAGCAAAAATCTGACGTTCTGGAATTCACTCAAAAATGGTGCCAAACTGTTGCAAACGATCCCCTGAAAGGTTTTTCGGTGGAAACAGATGGGTTTTTATCATTGAAAAAGAATTTTCACGCAAGGTCTGAACAACTTTTTTAAAAAAAAAATCCCTAAGCCGCGCGGTCACAATTTCAGCAAAAATCTGACGTTCTGGAATTCACTCAAAAATGGTGCCAAACTGTTGCAAACGATCCCCTGAAAGGTTTTTCGGTGGAAACAGATGGGTTTTTATCATAAAAACAGAATTAGCCCGCAAGGTCTGAACAACTTTTTTTTGAAAAAATCCCTAAGCCGCGCGGTCACAATTTCAGCAAAAATCTGACGTTCTGGAATTCACTCAAAAATGGTGCCAAACTGTTGCAAACGATCCCCTGAAAGCTTTTTCGGTGGAAACAGATGGGTTTTTATCATTGAAAAAGAATTTTCATGCAAGGTCTGAAAAACTTTTTTTTTGAAAAAATCCCTAAGCCGCGCGGTCACAATTTTAGCAAAAATCTGACGTTCTGGACTTCACTCAAAAATGGTGCCAAACTTTTGCAAACAATCCCCTGAAAGGTTTTTCAGTGGAAACAGATGGCTTTTTATCATTGAAAAAGAATTTTCACGCAAGGTCTGAACAACGTTTTTTTGAAAAAATCCCTAAGCCGCTTGATCACCATTTCAGCAAAAATCTGACGTTCTGGAATTCAGTCAAAAATGGTGCCAAACTGTTGCAAACGATCACCTGAAAGGTTTTTCGGTGGAAACAGATGGGTTTTTATCATTGAAAAAGAATTTTCATGCAAGGTCTGAACAACTTTTTTGGAGGGAAATCCCTAAGCCGCGCGGTCACAATTTCAGCAAAAATCTGACGTTCTGGAATTCACTCAAAAATGGTGCCAAACTGTTTCAAACGATCCCCTGAAAGGTTTTTCAGTGGAAACAGATGGGTTTTTATCATAAAAACAGAATTAGCCCGCAAGGTCTGAACAACTTTTTTTTGAAAAAATCCCTATGCCGCGCGGTCACAATTTCAGCAAAAATCTGACGTTCTGGAATTCACTCAAAAATGGTGCCAAACTGTTGCAAACGATCCCCTGAAAGGTTTTTGGGTGGAAACAGATGGGTTTTTACCATTGAAAAAGAATTTTCATGCAAGGTCTGAACCACTTTTTTTTTGAAAAATCCCTAAGCCGCGCGGTCACAATTTCAGCAAAAATCTGACGTTCTGGAATTCACTCAAAAATGGTGCCAAACTGTTGCAAACGATCCCCTGAAAGGTTTTTCGGTGGAAACAGAAGGGTTTTTACCATTGAAAAAGAATTTTCATGCAAGGTCTGAACCACTTTTTTTTTGAAAAATCCCTAAGCCGCTCGGTCACAATTTCAGCAAAAATCTGACGTTCTGCAATTCACTCAAAAATGGTACCAAACTGTTGCAAACGATCCTCTGAAACGTTTTTCGGTGGAAACAGATGGGTTTTTATCATAAAAACAGAATTAGCCCGCAAGGTCTGAACAACTTTTTTTTGAAAAAATCCCTAAGCCGCGCGGTCACAATTTCAGCAAAAATCTGACGTTCTGGAATTCACTCAAAAATGGTGCCAAACTCTTGCAAACGATGCCCTGAAAGGTTTTTCGGTGGAATAGATGGGTTTTTATCATAAAAACAGAATTAGCCCGCAAGGTCTGAACAACTTTTTTTTGAAAAAATCCCTAAGCCGCGCGGTCACAATTTCAGCAAAAATCTGACGTTCTGGAATTCACTCAAAAATGGTGCCAAACTGTTGCAAACGATCCCCTGAAAGGTTTTTCGGTGGAAACAGATGGGTTTTTATTATTGAAAAAGAATTTTCACGCAAGGTCTGAACAACTTTTTTTTGAAAAGATCCCTAAGCCGCGCGGTCACAATTTCAGCAAAAATCTGACGTTCTGGAATTCACTCAAAAATGGTGCCAAACTGTTGCAAACGATCCCCTGAAAGGTTTTTCAGTAGAAACAGATGGGTTTTTATCAAAAAAACAGAATTAGCCCGCAAGGTCTGAACAACTTTTTTTTTGAAAAAATTCCTAAGCCGCGCGGTCACAATTTCAGCAAAAATCTGACGTTCTGGAATTCACTCAAAAATGGTGCCAAACTGTTGCAAACGATCCCCTGAAAGGTTTTTCGGTGGAAACAGATGGGTTTTTATCATTGAAAAAGAATTTTCACGCAAGGTCTGAACAACTTTTTTTTCATAAAATCCCTAAGCCGCGCGGTCACAATTTCAGCAAAAATCTGGCGTTCTGGAATTCACTCAAAAATGGTGCCAAACTGTTGCAAACGATCCCCTGAAAGGTTTTTCGGTGGAAACAGATGGGTTTTTATCATGAAAACAGAATTAGCCCGCAAGGTCTGTACAACTTTTTTTTGAAAAAATCCCTAAGCCGCGCGGTCACAATTTCAGCAAAAATCTGACGTTCTGGAATTCACTCAAAAATGGTGCTAAACTGTTGAAAACGATGCCCTGAAAGGTTTTTCGGTGGAAACAGATGGGTTTTTATCATAAAAACAGAATTAGCCCGCAAGGTCTGAACAACTTTTTTTTGAAAAAATCCCTAAGCCGCGCGGTCACAATTTCAGCAAAAATCTGACGTTCTGGAATTCACTCAAAAATGGTGCCAAACTGTTGCAAACGATCCCCTGAAAGGTTTTTCGGTGGAAACAGATGGGTTTTTATTATTGAAAAAGAATTTTCACGCAAGGTCTGAACAACTTTTTTTTGAAAAGATCCCTAAGCCGCGCGGTCACAATTTCAGCAAAAATCTGACGTTCTGGAATTCACTCAAAAATGGTGCCAAACTGTTGCAAACGATCCCCTTAAAGGTTTTTCGGTGGAAACAGATGGGTTTTTACCATTGAAAAAGAATTTTCATGCAAGTTCTGAACAACTTTTTTTGGGAAAAATCCCTAAGCCGCGCGGTCACAATTTCAGCAAAAATCTGAAGTTCTGGAATTCACTCAAAAATGGTGCCAAACTGTTGCAAACGATCCCCTGAAAGGTTTTTCAGTGGAAACAGATGGGTTTTTATCATAAAAACAGAATTAGCCCGCAAGGTCTGAACAACTTTTTTTTGAAAAAATCCCTAAGCCGCGCGGTCACAATTTCAGCAAAAATCTGACGTTCTGCAATTCACTCAAAAATGGTGCTAAACTGTTCCAAACGATGCCCTGAAAGGTTTTTCGGTGGAAACAGATGGGTTTTTATCATAAAAACAGAATCAGCCCGCAAGGTCTGAACAACTTTTTTTTGAAAAAAATCCCTAAGCCGTGCGGTCACAATTTCAGCAAAAATCTGACGTTCTGGAATTCACTCAAAAATGGTGCCAAACTGTTGCAAACGATCCCCTGAAAGCTTTTTCGGTGGAAACAGATGGGTTTTTATCATTGAAAAAGAATTTTCACGCAAGGTCTGAACAACTTTTTTTGGGAGAAATCCCTAAGCCGCGCAGTCACAATTTCAGCAAAAATCTGACATTCTGGAATTCACTCAAAAATGGTGCCAAACTGTTGCAAACGACCCCCTGAAAGGTTTTTCGGTGGAAACAGATGGGTTTTTATCATTGAAAAAGAATTTTCACGCAAGGTCTGAACAACTTTTTTAAAAAAAAATCCATAAGCCGCACGGTCACAATTTCAGCAAAAATCTGACGTTCTGGAATTCACTCAAAAATTGTGCCAAACTGTTGCAAACGATCCCCTGAAAGGTTTTTCGGTGGAAACAGATGGGTTTTTATCATAAAAACAGAATTAGCCCACAAGGTCTGAACAACTTTTTTTTGAAAAAATCCCTAAGCCGTGCGGTCACAATTTCAGCAAAAATCTGACCTTCTGGAATTCACTCAAAAATGGTGCCAAACTGTTGCAAACAATCCCCTGAAAGGTTTTTCGGTGGAAACAGATGGGTTTTTATCATTGAAAAAGAATTTTCATGCAAGGTCTGAACAACTTTTGTTTGAAAACATCCCTAAGCCGCGCGGTCACAATTTCAGCAAAAATCTGACGTTCTAAAATTCACTCAAAAATGGTGCCAAACTTTTGCAAACAATCCCCTGAAAGGTTTTTCGGTGGAAACAGATGGGTTTTTATCATTGAAAAAGAATTTTCACGCAAGGTCTGAACAACTTTTTTTTGAAAAAATCCCTAAGCCGCGCGGTCACAATTTCAGCAAAAATCTGACGTTCTGGAATTCACTCAAAAATGGTGCCAAACTTTTGCAAACAATCCCCTGAAAGGTTTTTCGGTGGAAACAGATGGGTTTTTATCATTGAAAAAGAATTTTCACGCAGGGTCTGAACAACTTTTTTTGGGAAAAATCCCTAAGCCGCGCAGTCACAATTTCAGCAAAAATCTGACGTTCTGGAATTCACTCAAAAATGGTGCCAAACTGTTGCAAACGATCCCCTGAAAGGTTTTTCGGTGGAAACAGATGGGTTTTTATCATTGAAAAAGAATTTTCACGCAAGGTCTGAACAACTTTTTTTAAAAAAAATCCATAAGCCGCGCGGTCACAATTTCAGCAAAAATCTGACGTTCTGGAATTCACTCAAAAATGGTGCCAAACTGTTGCAAACGATCCCCTGAAAGGTTTTTCGGTGGAAACAGATGGGTTTTTATCATAAAAACAGAATTAGCCCGCAAGGTCTGAACAACTTTTTTTTGAAAAAATCCCTAAGCCGTGCGGTTACAATTTCAGCAAAAATCTGACCTTCTGGAATTCACTCAAAAATGGTGCCAAACTGTTGCAAACAATCCCCTGAAAGGTTTTTCGGTGGAAACAGATGGGTTTTTATCATTGAAAAAGAATTTTCACGCAGGGTCTGAACAACTTTTTTTTGAAAAAATCCCTAAGCCGCTTGATCACCATTTCAGCAAAAATCTGACGTTCTGGAATTCACTCAAAAATGGTGCCAAACTGTTGCAAACGATCCCCTGAAAGGTTTTTCGTTGGAAACAGATGGGTTTTTATCATTGAAAAAGAATTTTCACGCAAGGTCTGAAGAACTTTTTTTTGAAAAAATCCCTAAGCCGCGCGGTCACAATTTCAGCAAAAATCTGACGTTCTGGAATTCACTCAAAAATGGTGCCAAACTTTTGCAAACAATCCCCTGAAAGGTTTTTCGGTGGAAACAGATGGGTTTTTATCATTGAAAAAGAATTTTCACGCAGGGTCTGAACAACTTTTTTTGGGAAAAATCCCTAAGCCGCGCAGTCACAATTTCAGCAAAAATCTGACGTTCTGGAATTCACTCAAAAATGGTGCCAAACTGTTGCAAACGATCCCCTGAAAGGTTTTTCGGTGGAAACAGATGGGTTTTTATCATTGAAAAAGAATTTTCACGCAAGTTCTGAACAACTTTTTTTAAAAAAAATCCATAAGCCGCGCGGTCACAATTTCAGCAAAAATCTGACGTTCTGGAATTCACTCAAAAATTGTGCCAAACTGTTGCAAACGATCCCCTGAAAGGTTTTTCGGTGGAAACAGATGGGTTTTTATCATAAAAACAGAATTAGCCCGCAAGGTCTGAACAACTTTTTTTTGAAAAAATCCCTAAGCCGTGCGGTCACAATTTCAGCAAAAATCTGACCTTCTGGAATTCACTCAAAAATGGTGCCAAACTGTTGCAAACAATCCCCTGAAAGGTTTTTCGGTGGAAACAGATGGGTTTTTATCATTGAAAAAGAATTTTCATGCAAGGTCTGAACAACTTTTGTTTGAAAACATCCCTAAGCCGCGCGGTCACAATTTCAGCAAAAATCTGACGTTCTGGAATTCACTCAAAAATGGTGCCAAACTTTTGCAAACAATCCCCTGAAAGGTTTTTTGGTGGAAACAGATGTGTTTTTATCATTGAAAAAGAATTTTCACGCAGGGTCTGAACAACTTTTTTTTGAAAAAATCCCTAAGCCGCTTGATCACCATTTCAGCAAAAATCTGACGTTCTGGAATTCACTCAAAAATGGTGCCAAACTGTTGCAAACGATCCCCTGAAAGGTTTTTCGGTGGAAACAGATGGGTTTTTATCATTGAAAAAGAATTTTCACGCAAGGTCTGAACAACTTTTTTTTGAAAAAATCCCTAAGCCGCGCGGTCACAATTTCAGCAAAAATCTCACGTTCTGGAATTCACTCAAAAATGGTGCCAAACGTTTGCAAACAATCCCCTGAAAGGTTTTTCGGTGGAAACAGATGGGTTTTTATCATTGAAAAAGAATTTTCACGCAGGGTCTGAACAACTTTTTTTTGAAAAAATCCCTAAGCCGCTTGATCACCATTTCAGCAAAAATCTGACGTTCTGGAATTCACTCAAAAATGGTGCCAAACTGTTGCAAACGATCCCCTGAAAGGTTTTTCGGTGGAAACAGATGGGTTTTTATCATTGAAAAAGAATTTTCACGCAAGGTCTGAACAACTTTTTTTAAAAAAAATCCCTAAGCCGCGCGGTCACAATTTCAGCAAAAATCTGACGTTCTGGAATTCACTCAAAAATGGTGCCAAACTGTTGCAAACGATCCCATGAAAGGTTTTTCGGTGGAAACAGATGGGTTTTTATCATAAAAACAGAATTAGCCCGCAAGGTCTGAACAACTTTTTTTTGAAAAAATCCCTAAGCCGCGCGGTCACAATTTCAGCAAAAATCTGACGTTCTGGAATTCACTCAAAAATGGTGCCAAACTGTTGCAAACGATCCCCTGAAATGTTTTTCGGTGGAAACAGATGGGTTTTTATCATAAAAACAGAATTAGCCCGCAAGGTCTGAACAACTTTTTTTTGAAAAAATCCCTAAGCCGCGCGGTCACAATTTCAGCAAAAATCTGGCGTTCTGGAATTCACTCAAAAATGGTGCCAAACTGTTGCAAACGATCCCCTGAAAGGTTTTTCGGTGGAAACAGATGGGTTTTTATCATTGAAAAAGAATTTTCATGCAAGGTCTGAAAAACTTTTTTTTTTAAAAAATCCCTAAGCCGCGCGGTCACAATTTCAGCAAAAATCTGACGTTCTGGAATTCACTCAAAAATGGTGCCAAACTTTTGCAAACAATCCCCTGAAAGGACTTTTCGGTGGAAACAGATGGCTTTTTATCATTGAAAAAGAATTTTCACGCAAGGTCTGAACAACTTTTTTTTGAAAGAATCCATAAGCCGTGCGGTCACAATTTCAGCAAAAATCTGACGTTCTCGAATTCACTCAAAAATGGTGCCAAACTGTTGCAAACGATCCCCTGAAAGGTTTTTCGGTGGAAACAGATGGGTTTTTATCATTGAAAAAGAATTTTCACGCAAGGTCTGAACAACTTTTTTTTGAAAAAATCCATAAGCCGCGCAGTCACAATTTCAGCAAAAATCTGACGTTCTGGAATTCACTCAAAAATGGTGCCAAACTGTTGCAAACGATCCCCTGAAAGGTTTTTCAGTGGAAACAGATGGGTTTTTATCATTGAAAAAGAATTTTCACGCAAGGTCTGAACAACTTTTTTTTAAAAAAATCCATAAGCCGCGCGGTCACAATTTCAGCAAAAATCTGACGTTCTGGAATTCACTCAAAAATTGTGCCAAACTGTTGCAAACGATCCCCTGAAAGGTTTTTCGGTGGAAACAGATGGGTTTTTATCATAAAAACAGAATTAGCCCGCAAGATCTGAACAACTTTTTTTTAAAAAAATCCATAAGCCGCGCGGTCACAATTTCAGCAAAAATCTGACGTTCTGGAATTCACTCAAAAATGGTGCCAAACTGTTGCAAACGATCCCCTGAAAGGTTTTTCGGTGGAAACAGATGGGTTTTTATCATTGAAAAAGAATTTTCACGCAAGGTCTGAACAACTTTTTTTTGAAAAAATCCCTAAGCCGCGCGGTCACAATTTCAGCAAAAATCTGACGTTCTGGAATTCACTCAAAAATGGTGGCAAACTGTTGCAAGCGATCCCCTGAAAGGTTTTTCGGTGGAAACAGATGGGTTTTTATCATTGAAAAAGAATTTTCACGCAGGGTCTGAACAACTTTTTTTTGAAAAAACCCCTAAGCCGCTTGATCACCATTTCAGCAAAAATCTGACGTTCTGGGATTCACTCAAAAATGGTGCCAAACTGTTGCAAACGATCCCCTGAAAGGTTTTTCGGTGGAAACTGATGGGTTTTTATCATTGAAAAAGAATTTTCATGCAAGGTCTGAACAACTTTTTTGGGGGGAAATCCCTAAGCCGCGCGGTCACAATTTCAGCAAAAATCTGACGTTCTGGAATTTACTCAAAAATGGTGCCAAACTGTTGCAAACGATCCCCTGAAAGGTTTTTCGGTGGAAACAGATGGGTTTTTATCATAAAAACAGAATTAGCCCGCAAGGTCTGAACAACTTTTTTTTGAAAAAATCCCTAAGCCGCGCGGTCACAATTTCAGCAAAAATCTGACGTTCTGGAATTCACTCAAAAATGGTGCCAAACTCTTGCAAACGATCCCCTGAAAGGTTTTTCGGTGGAAACAGATGGGTTTTTATCATAAAAACAGAATTAGCCCGCAAGGTCTGAACAACTTTTTTTTGAAAAAATCCCTAAGCCGCGCGGTCACAATTTCAGCAAAAATCTGGCGTTCTGGAATTCACTCAAAAATGGTGCCAAACTGTTGCAAACGATCCCCTGAAAGGTTTTTCGGTGGAAACAGATGGGTTTTTACCATTGAAAAAGAATTTTCATGCAAGGTCTGAACCACTTTTTTTTTGAAAAATCCCTAAGCCGCGCGGTCACAATTTCAGCAAAAATCTGACGTTCTGCAATTCACTCAAAAATGGTGCCAAACTGTTGCAAACGATCCCCTGAAAGGTTTTTCGGTGGAAACAGAAGGGTTTTTACCATTGAAAAAGAATTTTCATGCAAGGTCTGAACCACTTTTTTTTGGAAAAATCCCTAAGCCGCTCGGTCACAATTTCAGCAAAAATCTGACGTTCTGCAATTCACTCAAAAATGGTACCAAACTGTTGCAAACGATCCTCTGAAAGGTTTTTCGGTGGAAACAGATGGGTTTTTATCATAAAAACAGAATTAGCCCGCAAGGTCTGAACAACTTTTTTTAAAAAAAAATCCCTAAGCCGCGCGGTCACAATTTCAGCAAAAATCTGACGTTCTGCAATTCACTCATAAATGGTGCTAAACTGTTCTAAACGATCCCCTGAAAGGTTTTTCGGTGTAAACGGATGGGATTTATCATAAAAACAGAATTAGCCCACAAGGTCTGAACAACCTTTTTTTTCATAAAAAATCCCTAAGCCGCGCGGTCACAATTTCAGCAAAAATCTGACGTTCTGGAATTCACTCAAAAATGGTGCCAAACTGTTGCAAACGATCCCCTGAAAGGTTTTTCGGTGGAAACAGATGGGTTTTTACCATTGAAAAAGAATTTTCATGCAAGGTCTGAACAACTTTTTTTGGGAAAAATCCCTAAGCCGCGCGGTCACAATTTCAGCAAAAATCTGACGTTCTGGAATTCACCCAAAATTGGTGCCAAACTGTTGCAAACGATCCCCTGAAAGGTTTTTCGGTGGAAACAGATGGGTTTTTATCATAAAAACAGAATTAGCCCTCAAGGTCTGAACAACTTTTTTTAAAAAAAATCCCTAAGCCGCGCGGTCACAATTTCAGCAAAAATCTGACGTTCTGCAATTCACTCAAAAATGGTGCCAAACTGTTGCAAACGATCCTCTGAAAGGTTTTTCGGTGGAAACAGATGGGTTTTTATCATTGAAAAAGAATTTTCACGCAAGGTCTGAACAACTTTTTTTTGATAAAATCCCTAAGCTGCGCGGTCACAATTTCAGCAAAAATCTGGCGTTCTGGAATTCACTCAAAAATGGTGCCAAACTGTTCCAAACGATGCCCTGAAAGGTTTTTTGGTGGAAACAGATGGGTTTTTATCATAAAAACAGAATTAGCCCGCAAGGTCTGAACAACTTTTTTTTGAAAAAATCCCTAAGCCGCGCGGTCACAATTTCAGCAAAAATCTGACGTTCTGGAATTCACTCAAAAATGGTGCCAAACCTTTGCAAACAATCCCCTGAAAGGTTTTTCGGTGGAAACAGGTGGCTTTTTTTCATTGAAAAAGAATTTTCACGCAAGGTCTGAACAACTTTTTTTTGAAAAAATCCCTAAGCCGCTTGATCACCATTTCAGCAAAAATCTGACGTTCTGCAATTCACTCAAAAATGGTGCCAAACTGTTGCAAACGATCCCCTGAAAGGTTTTTCGGTGGAAACTGATGGGTTTTTATCATTGAAAAAGAATTTTCATGCAAGGTCTGAACAAATTTTTGGGGGGGAAATCCCTAAGCCGCGCGGTCACAATTTCAGCAAAAATCTGACGTTCTGGAATTCACCCAAAATTGGTGCCAAACTGTTGCAAACGATCCCCTGAAAGGTTTTTCGGTGGAAACAGATGGGTTTTTATCATAAAAACAGAATTAGCCCGCAAGGTCTGAACAACTTTTTTTTGAAAAAATCCCTAAGCCGCGCGGTCACAATTTCAGCAAAAATCTGACGTTCTGCAATTCACTCAAAAATGGTGCCAAACTGTTGCAAACGATCCTCTGAAAGGTTTTTCGGTGGAAACAGATGGGTTTTTATCATTGAAAAAGAATTTTCACGCAAGGTCTGAACAACTTTTTTTTGATAAAATCCCTAAGCTGCGCGGTCACAATTTCAGCAAAAATCTGGCGTTCTGGAATTCACTCAAAAATGGTGCCAAACTGTTCCAAACGATGCCCTGAAAGGTTTTTTGGTGGAAACAGATGGGTTTTTATCATAAAAACAGAATTAGCCCGCAAGGTCTGAACAACTTTTTTTTGATAAAATCCCTAAGCTGCGCGGTCACAATTTCAGCAAAAATCTGGCGTTCTGGAATTCACTCAAAAATGGTGCCAAACTGTTGCAAACGATCCCCTGAAAGGTTTTTCGGTGGAAACAGATGGGTTTTTATCATAAAAACAGAATTAGCCCGCAAGGTCTGAACAACTTTTTTTTTGAAAAAATCCCTAAGCCGCGCGGTCACAATTTCAGCAAAAATCTGGCGTTCTGGAATTCATTCAAAAATGGTGCCAAACCTTTGCAAACAATCCCCTGAAAGGTTTTTCGGTGGAAACAGGTGGCTTTTTTTCATTGAAAAAGAATTTTCACGCAAGGTCTGAACAACTTTTTTTTGAAAAAATCCCTAAGCCGCTTGATCACCATTTCAGCAAAAATCTGACGTTCTGCAATTCACTCAAAAATGGTGCCAAACTGTTGCAAACGATCCCCTGAAAGGTTTTTCGGTGGAAACTGATGGGTTTTTATCATTGAAAAAGAATTTTCATGCAAGGTCTGAACAACTTTTTTTGGGGAAAATCCCTAAGCCGCGCGGTCACAATTTCAGCAAAAATCTGACGTTCTGGAATTCACTCAAAAATGGTGCCAAACTGTTGCAAACGATCCCCTGAAAGGTTTTTCAGTGGAAACAGATGGGTTTTTATCATAAAAACAGAATTAGCCCGCAAGCTCTGAACAACTTTTTTTTTAAAAAATCCCTATGCCGCGCGGTCACAATTTCAGCAAAAATCTGACGTTCTGGAATTCACTCAAAAACGGTGCCAAACTGTTGCAAGCGATCCCCTGAAAGGTTTTTCGGTGGAAACAGATGGGTTTTTACCACTGAAAAAGAATTTTCATGCAAGGTCTGAACCACTTTTTTTTTGAAAAATCCCTAAGCCGCGCGGTCACAATTTCAGCAAAAATCTGACGTTCTGGAATTCACTCAAAAATGGTGCCAAACTGTTGCAAACGATCCCCTGAAAGGTTTTTCGGTGGAAACAGAAGGGTTTTTACCATTGAAAAAGAATTTTCATGCAAGGTCTGAACCACTTTTTTTTGGAAAAATCCCTAAGCCGCTCGGTCACAATTTCAGCAAAAATCTGACGTTCTGCAATTCACTCAAAAATGGTACCAAACTGTTGCAAACGATCCTCTGAAAGGTTTTTCGGTGGAAACAGATGGGTTTTTATCATAAAAACAGAATTAGCCCACAAGGTCTGAACAACCTTTTTTTTCAAAAAAAATCCCTAAGCCGCGCGGTCACAATTTCATCAAAAATCTGACGTTCTGGAATTCACCCAAAATTGGTGCCAAACTGTTGCAAACGATCCCCTGAAAGGTTTTTCGGTGGAAACAGATGGGTTTTTATCATAAAAACAGAATTAGCCCGCAAGGTCTGAACAACTTTTTTTTGAAAAAATCCCTAAGCCGCGCGGTCACAATTTCAGCAAAAATCTGACGTTCTGGAATTCACTCAAAAATGGTGCCAAACTTTTGCAAACAATCCCCTGAAAGGTTTTTCGGTGGAAACAGATGGGTTTTTATCATTGAAAAAGAATTTTCACGCAAGGTCTGAACAACTTTTTTTTGAAAAAAACCCTAAGCCGCTTGATCACCATTTCAGCAAAAATCTGACGTTCTGCAATTCACTCAAAAATGGTGCCAAAGTGTTGCAAACGATTCCCTGAAAGCTTTTTCGGTGGAAACAGATGGGTTTTTATCATAAAAACAGAATTAGCCCGCAAGGTCTGAACACCTTTTTTTTGAAAAAATCCCTATGCCGCGCTGTCACAATTTCAGCAAAAATCTGACGTTCTGGAATTCACTCAAAAATGGTGCCAAACTGTTGCAAACGATCCCCTGAAAGGTTTTTCGGTGGAAACAGATGGGTTTTTACCATTGAAAAAGAATTTTCATGCAAGGTCTGAACCACTTTTTTTTGGAAAAATCCCTAAGCCGCGCGGTCACAATTTCAGCAAAAATCTGATGTTCTGGAATTCACTCAAAAATGGTGCCAAACTGTTCCAAACGATGCCCTGAAAGGTTTTTCGGTGGAAACAGATGGGTTTTTATCATAAAAACAGAATCAGCCCTCAAGGTCTGAACAACTATTTTTTGGAAAAATCCCTAAGCCGCGCGGTCACAATTTCAGCAAAAATCTGGCGTTCTGCACTTCACTCAAAAATGGTACCAAACTGTTGCAAACGATCCCCTGAAAGGTTTTTCGGTGGAAACAGATGGGTTTTTATCATAAAAACAGAATTAGCCCGCAAGGTCTGAACAACTTTTTTTTGAAAAAATCCCTAAGCCGCGCGGTCACAATTTCAGCAAAAATCTGACGTTCTGCAATTCACTCAAAAATGGTGCCAAACTATTGCAAACGATCCTCTGAAAGGTTTTTCGGTGGAAACAGATGGGTTTTTATCATTGAAAAAGAATTTTCACGCAAGGTCTGAACAACTTTTTTTTGATAAAATCCCTAAGCTGCGCGGTCACAATTTCAGCAAAAATCTGGCGTTCTGGAATTCACTCAAAAATGGTGCCAAACTGTTCCAAACGATGCCCTGAAAGGTTTTTTGGTGGAAACAGATGGGTTTTTATCATAAAAACAGAATTAGCCCGCAAGGTCTGAACAACTTTTTTTTGAAAAAATCCCTAAGCCGCGCGGTCACAATTTCAGCAAAAATCTGACGTTCTGGAATTCACTCAAAAATGGTGCCAAACCTTTGCAAACAATCCCCTGAAAGGTTTTTCGGTGGAAACAGGTGGCTTTTTTTCATTGAAAAAGAATTTTCACGCAAGGTCTGAACAACTTTTTTTTGAAAAAAACCCTAAGCCGCTTGATCACCATTTCAGCAAAAATCTGACGTTCTGCAATTCACTCAAAAATGGTGCCAAACTGTTGCAAACGATCCCCTGAAAGGTTTTTCGGTGGAAACTGATGGGTTTTTATCATTGAAAAAGAATTTTCATGCAAGGTCTGAACAACTTTTTGGGGGGGAAATCCCTAAGCCGCGCGGTCACAATTTCAGCAAAAATCTGACGTTCTGGAATTCACTCAAAAATGGTGCCAAACTGTTGCAAACGATCCCCTGAAAGGTTTTTCGGTGGAAACAGATGGGTTTTTATCATAAAAACAGAATTAGCCCGCAAGGTCTGAACAACTTTTTTTTGAAAAAATCCCTAAGCCGCGCGGTCACAATTTCAGCAAAAATCTGGCGTTCTGGAATTCATTCAAAAATGGTGCCAAACTGTTGCAAACGATCCCCTGAAAGGTTTTTCGGTGGAAACAGATGGGTTTTTATCATTGAAAAAGAATTTTCATGCAAGGTCTGAAAAACTTTTTTTTTGAAAAAATCCCTAAGCCGCGCGGTCACAATTTCAGCAAAAATCTGACGTTCTGGAATTCACTCAAAAATGGTGCCAAACTTTTGCAAACAATCCCCTGAAAGGTTTTTCGGTGGAAACAGATGGCTTTTTATCATTGAAAAAGAATTTTCACGCAAGGTCTGAACAACTTTTTTTTGAAAAAATCCCTAAGCCGCTTGATCACCATTTCAGCAAAAATCTGACGTTCTGCAATTCACTCAAAAATGGTGCCAAACTGTTGCAAACGATCCCCTGAAAGGTTTTTCGGTGGAAACTGATGGGTTTTTATCATTGAAAAAGAATTTTCATGCAAGGTCTGAACAACTTTTTTTGGGGAAAATCCCTAAGCCGCGCGGTCACAATTTCAGCAAAAATCTGACGTTCTGGAATTCACTCAAAAATGGTGCCAAACTGTTGCAAACGATCCCCTGAAAGGTTTTTCAGTGGAAACAGATGGGTTTTTATCATAAAAACAGAATTAGCCCGCAAGCTCTGAACAACTTTTTTTTGAAAAAATCCCTATGCCGCGCGGTCACAATTTCAGCAAAAATCTGACGTTCTGGAATTCACTCAAAAATGGTGCCAAACTGTTGCAAGCGATCCCCTGAAAGGTTTTTCGGTGGAAACAGATGGGTTTTTACCACTGAAAAAGAATTTTCATGCAAGGTCTGAACCACTTTTTTTTTGAAAAATCCCTAAGCCGCGCGGTCACAATTTCAGCAAAAATCTGACGTTCTGGAATTCACTCAAAAATGGTGCCAAACTGTTGCAAACGATCCCCTGAAAGGTTTTTCGGTGGAAACAGAAGGGTTTTTACCATTGAAAAAGAATTTTCATGCAAGGTCTGAACCACTTTTTTTTGGAAAATTCCCTAAGCCGCTCGGTCACAATTTCAGCAAAAATCTTGCGTTCTGGAATTCATTCAAAAATGGTGCCAAACTGTTGCAAACGATCCCCTGAAAGGTTTTTCGGTGGAAACAGATGGGTTTTTATCATTGAAAAAGAATTTTCATGCAAGGTCTGAAAAACTTTTTTTTTTAAAAAATCCCTAAGCCGCGCGGTCACAATTTCAGCAAAAATCTGACGTTCTGGAATTCACTCAAAAATGGTGCCAAACTTTTGCAAACAATCCCCTGAAAGGTTTTTCGGTGGAAACAGATGGCTTTTTATCATTGAAAAAGAATTTTCACGCAAGGTCTGAACAACTTTTTTTTGAAAAAATCCCTAAGCCGCTTGATCACCATTTCAGCAAAAATCTGACGTTCTGCAATTCACTCAAAAATGGTGCCAAACTGTTGCAAACGATCCCCTGAAAGGTTTTTCGGTGGAAACTGATGGGTTTTTATCATTGAAAAAGAATTTTCATGCAAGGTTTGAACAACTTTTTTTGGGGAAAATCCCTAAGCCGCGCGGTCACAATTTCAGCAAAAATCTGACGTTCTGGAATTCACTCAAAAATGGTGCCAAACTGTTGCAAACGATCCCCTGAAAGGTTTTTCAGTGGAAACAGGTGGGTTTTTATCATAAAAACAGAATTAGCCCGCAAGCTCTGAACAACTTTTTTTTGAAAAAATCCCTATGCCGCGCGGTCACAATTTCAGCAAAAATCTGACGTTCTGGAATTCACTCAAAAATGGTGCCAAACTGTTGCAAGCGATCCCCTGAAAGGTTTTTCGGTGGAAACAGATGGGTTTTTACCACTGAAAAAGAATTTTCATGCAAGGTCTGAACCACTTTTTTTTTGAAAAATCCCTAAGCCGCGCGGTCACAATTTCAGCAAAAATCTGACGTTCTGCAATTCACTCAAAAATGGTGCCAAACTGTTGCAAACGATCCCCTGAAAGGTTTTTCGGTGGAAACTGATGGGTTTTTATCATTGAAAAAGAATTTTCATGCAAGGTCTGAACAACTTTTTTTGGGGAAAATCCCTAAGCCGCGCGGTCACAATTTCAGCAAAAATCTGACGTTCTGGAATTCACTCAAAAATGGTGCCAAACTGTTGCAAACGATCCCCTGAAAGGTTTTTCAGTGGAAACAGATGGGTTTTTATCATAAAAACAGAATTAGCCCGCAAGCTCTGAACAACTTTTTTTGAAAAAATCCCTATGCCGCGCGGTCACAATTTCAGCAAAAATCTGACGTTCTGGAATTCACTCAAAAATGGTGCCAAACTGTTGCAAGCGATCCCCTGAAAGGTTTTTCGGTGGAAACAGATGGGTTTTTACCACTGAAAAAGAATTTTCATGCAAGGTCTGAACCACTTTTTTTTGAAAAATCCCTAAGCCGCGCGGTCACAATTTCAGCAAAAATCTGACGTTCTGGAATTCACTCAAAAATGGTGCCAAACTGTTGCAAACGATCCCCTGAAAGGTTTTTCGGTGGAAACAGAAGGGTTTTTACCATTGAAAAAGAATTTTCATGCAAGGTCTGAACCACTTTTTTTTGGAAAATTCCCTAAGCCGCTCGGTCACAATTTCAGCAAAAATCTTGCGTTCTGGAATTCATTCAAAAATGGTGCCAAACTGTTGCAAACGATCCCCTGAAAGGTTTTTCGGTGGAAACAGATGGGTTTTTATCATTGAAAAAGAATTTTCATGCAAGGTCTGAAAAACTTTTTTTTTAAAAAAATCCCTAAGCCGCGCGGTCACAATTTCAGCAAAAATCTGACGTTCTGGAATTCACTCAAAAATGGTGCCAAACTTTTGCAAACAATCCCCTGAAAGGTTTTTCGGTGGAAACAGATGGCTTTTTATCATTGAAAAAGAATTTTCACGCAAGGTCTGAACAACTTTTTTTTGAAAAAATCCCTAAGCCGCTTGATCACCATTTCAGCAAAAATCTGACGTTCTGCAATTCACTCAAAAATGGTGCCAAACTGTTGCAAACGATCCCCTGAAAGGTTTTTCGGTGGAAACTGATGGGTTTTTATCATTGAAAAAGAATTTTCATGCAAGGTCTGAACAACTTTTTTTGGGGAAAATCCCTAAGCCGCGCGGTCACAATTTCAGCAAAAATCTGACGTTCTGGAATTCACTCAAAAATGGTGCCAAACTGTTGCAAACGATCCCCTGAAAGGTTTTTCAGTGGAAACAGGTGGGTTTTTATCATAAAAACAGAATTAGCCCGCAAGCTCTGAACAACTTTTTTTTGAAAAAATCCCTATGCCGCGCGGTCACAATTTCAGCAAAAATCTGACGTTCTGGAATTCACTCAAAAATGGTGCCAAACTGTTGCAAGCGATCCCCTGAAAGGTTTTTCGGTGGAAACAGATGGGTTTTTACCACTGAAAAAGAATTTTCATGCAAGGTCTGAACCACTTTTTTTTTGAAAAATCCCTAAGCCGCGCGGTCACAATTTCAGCAAAAATCTGACGTTCTGGAATTCACTCAAAAATGGTGCCAAACTGTTGCAAACGATCCCCTGAAAGGTTTTTCGGTGGAAACAGAAGGGTTTTTACCATTGAAAAAGAATTTTCATGCAAGGTCTGAACCACTTTTTTTTGGAAAAATCCCTAAGCCGCTCGGTCACAATTTCAGCAAAAATCTGACGTTCTGCAATTCACTCAAAAATGGTACCAAACTGTTGCAAACGATCCTCTGAAAGGTTTTTCGGTGGAAACAGATGGGTTTTTATCATAAAAACAGAATTAGCCCACAAGGTCTGAACAACCTTTTTTTTCAAAAAAAATCCCTAAGCCGCGCGGTCACAATTTCAGCAAAAATCTGACGTTCTGCAATTCACTCAAAAATGGTGCCAAACTGTTGCAAACGATCCCCTGAAAGGTTTTTCGGTGGAAACAGATGGGTTTTTACCATTGAAAAAGAATTTTCATGCAAGGTCTGAACAACTTTTTTTGGGAAAAATCCCTAAGCCGCGCGGTCACAATTTCATCAAAAATCTGACGTTCTGGAATTCACCCAAAATTGGTGCCAAACTGTTGCAAACGATCCCCTGAAAGGTTTTTCGGTGGAAACAGATGGGTTTTTATCATAAAAACAGAATTAGCCCGCAAGGTCTGAACAACTTTTTTTTTAAAAAATCCCTAAGCCGCGCGGTCACAATTTCAGCAAAAATCTGACGTTCTGGAATTCACTCAAAAATGGTGCCAAACTTTTGCAAACAATCCCCTGAAAGGTTTTTCGGTGGAAACAGATGGGTTTTTATCATTGAAAAAGAATTTTCACGCAAGGTCTGAACAACTTTTTTTTGAAAAAAACCCTAAGCCGCTTGATCACCATTTCAGCAAAAATCTGACGTTCTGCAATTCACTCAAAAATGGTGCCAAAGTGTTGCAAACGATTCCCTGAAAGCTTTTTCGGTGGAAACAGATGGGTTTTTATCATAAAAACAGAATTGGCCCGCAAGGTCTGAACAACTTTTTTTTGAAAAAATCCCTAAGCCGCGCGGTCACAATTTCAGCAGAAATCTGACCTTCTGGAATTCACTCAAAAATGGTGCCAAACTGTTGCAAACGATCCCCTGAAAGGTTTTTCGGTGGAAACAGATGGGTTTTTATCATTGAAAAAGAATTTTCATGCAAGGTCTGAAAAACTTTTTTTTGAAAAAATCCCTAAGCCGCGCGGTCACAATTTCAGCAAAAATCTGACGTTCTGGAATTCACTCAAAAATGGTGCCAAACCTTTGCAAACAATCCCCTGAAAGGTTTTTCGGTGGGAACAGGTGGCTTTTTTTCATTGAAAAAGAATTTTCACGCAAGGTCTGAACAACTTTTTTTTGAAAAAATCCTTAAGCCGCTTGATCACCATTTCAGCAAAAATCTGACGTTCTGCAATTCACTCAAAAATGGTGCCAAACTGTTGCAAACGATCCCCTGAAAGGTTTTTCGGTGGAAACTGATGGGTTTTTATCATTGAAAAAGAATTTTCATGCAAGGTCTGAACAACTTTTTGGGGGGAAAATCCCTAAGCCGCGCGGTCACAATTTCAGCAAAAATCTGACGTTCTGGAATTCACTCAAAAATGGTGCCAAACTGTTGCAAACGATCCCCTGAAAGGTTTTTCGGTGGAAACAGATGGGTTTTTACCATTGAAAAAGAATTTTCATGCAAGGTCTGAACCACTTTTTTTAAAAAAATCCCTAAGCCGCGCGGTCACAATTTCAGCAAAAATCTGACGTTCTGGAATTCACTCAAAAATGGTGCCAAACTGTTCCAAACGATGCCCTGAAAGGTTTTTCGGTGGAAACAGATGGGTTTTTATCATAAAAACAGAATCAGCCCTCAAGGTCTGAACAACTTTTTTTTGGAAAAATCCCTAAGCCGCGCGGTCACAATTTCACCAAAAATCTGGCGTTCTGCACTTCACTCAAAAATGGTACCAAACTGTTGCAAACGATCCCCTGAAAGGTTTTTCGGTGGAAACAGATGGGTTTTTATCATTGAAAAAGAATTTTCACGCAAAGTCTGAACAACTTTTTTTTGAAAAAATCCCTAAGCCGCGCGGTCACAATTTCAGCAAAAATCTGACGTTCTGGGATTCACTCAAAAATGGTGCCAAACTGTTGCAAAAGATCCCCTGAAAGGTTTTTCGGTGGAAACAGATGGGTTTTTATCATTGAAAAAGAATTTTCACGCAAGGTCTGAACAACTTTTTTTAAAAAAAATCCCTAAGCCGCGCGGTCACAATTTCAGCAAAAATCTGACGTTCTGGAATTTACTCAAAAATGGTGCCAAACTGTTGCAAACGATCCCCTGAAAGGTTTTTCGGTGGAAACAGATGGGTTTTTATCATAAAAACAGAATTAGCCCGCAAGGTCTGAACAACTTTTTTTTGAAAAAATCCCTAAGCCGCGCGGTCACAATTTCAGCAAAAATCTGGCGTTCAGGAATTCACTCAAAAATGGTGCCAAACTGTTGCAAACGATCCCCTGAAAGGTTTTTCGGTGGAAACAGATGGGTTTTTACCATTGAAAAAGAATTTTCATGCAAGGTCTGAACCACTTTTTTTTTGAAAAATCCCTAAGCCGCGCGGTCACAATTTCAGCAAAAATCTGACGTTCTGCAATTCACTCAAAAATGGTGCCAAACTGTTGCAAACGATCCCCTGAAAGGTTTTTCGGTGGAAACAGAAGGGTTTTTACCATTGAAAAAGAATTTTCATGCAAGGTCTGAACCACTTTTTTTTGGAAAAATCCCTAAGCCGCGCGGTCACAATTTCAGCAAAAATCTGACGTTCTGCAATTCACTCAAAAATGGTGCCAAACTGTTGCAAACGATCCCCTGAAAGGTTTTTCGGTGGAAACAGATGGGTTTTTATCATTGAAAAAGAATTTTCATGCAAGGTCTGAAAAACTTTTTTTTGAAAAAATCCCTAAGCCGCGCGGTCACAATTTCAGCAAAAATCTGACGTTCTGGAATTCACTCAAAAATGGTGCCAAACCTTTGCAAACAATCCCCTGAAAGGTTTTTCGGTGGAAACAGGTGGCTTTTTTTCATTGAAAAAGAATTTTCACGCAAGGTCTGAACAACTTTTTTTTGAAAAAATCCCTAAGCCGCGCGGTCACAATTTCAGCAAAAATCTGACGTTCTGCAATTCACTCAAAAATGGTGCCAAACTGTTGCAAACGATCCTCTGAAAGGTTTTTCGGTGGAAACAGATGGGTTTTTATCATTGAAAAAGAATTTTCACGCAAGGTCTGAACAACTTTTTTTTGATAAAATCCCTAAGCTGCGCGGTCACAATTTCAGCAAAAATCTGGCGTTCTGGAATTCACTCAAAAATGGTGCCAAACTGTTGCAAACGATCCCCTGAAAGGTTTTTCGGTGGAAACTGATGGGTTTTTATCATTGAAAAAGAATTTTCATGCAAGGTCTGAACCACTTTTTGGGGGGAAAATCCCTAAGCCGCGCGGTCACAATTTCAGCAAAAATCTGACGTTCTGGAATTCACTCAAAAATGGTGCCAAACTGTTGCAAACGATCCCCTGAAAGGTTTTTCGGTGGAAACAGATGGGTTTTTATCATAAAAACAGAATTAGCCCGCACGGTCTGAACAACTTTTTTTTGAAAAAATCCCTATGCCGCGCGGTCACAATTTCAGCAAAAATCTGACGTTCTGGAATTCACTCAAAAATGGTGCCAAACTGTTGCAAACGATCCCCTGAAAGGTTTTTCGGTGGAAACAGATGGGGTTTTACCATTGAAAAAGAATTTTCATGCAAGGTCTGAACCACTTTTTTTTGGAAAAATCCCTAAGCCGCACGGTCACAATTTCAGCAAAAATCTGACGTTCTGGAATTCACTCAAAAATGGTGCCAAACTGTTCCAAACGATGCCCTGAAAGGTTTTTCGGTGGAAACAGATGGGTTTTTATCATAAAAACAGAATCAGCCCTCAAGGTCTGAACAACTTTTTTTTGGAAAAATCCCTAAGCCGCGCGGTCACAATTTCAGCAAAAATCTGGCGTTCTGCACTTCACTCAAAAATGGTACCAAACTGTTGCAAACGATCCCCTGAAAGGTTTTTCGGTGGAAACAGATGGGTTTTTATCATTGAAAAAGAATTTTCACGCAAGGTCTGAACAACTTTTTTTTGAAAAAATCCCTAAGCCGCGCGGTCACAATTTCAGCAAAAATCTGACGTTCTGGAATTCACTCAAAAATGGTGGCAAACTGTTGCAAGCGATCCCCTGAAAGGTTTTTCGGTGGAAACAGATGGGTTTTTATCATTGAAAAAGAATTTTCACGCAGGGTCTGAACAACTTTTTTTTGAAAAAACCCCTAAGCCGCTTGATCACCATTTCAGCAAAAATCTGACGTTCTGGGATTCACTCAAAAATGGTGGCAAACTGTTGCAAAAGATCCCCTGAAAGGTTTTTCGGTGGAAACAGATGGGTTTTTATCATTGAAAAAGAATTTTCACGCAAGGTCTGAACAACTTTTTTTTGAAAAAATCCCTAAGCCGCGCGGTCACAATTTCAGCAAAAATCTGGCGTTCTGGAATTCACTCAAAAATTGTGCCAAACTGTTGCAAACGATCCCCTGAAAGGTTTTTCGGTGGAAACAGATGGGTTTTTACCATTGAAAAAGAATTTTCATGCAAGGTCTGAACCACTTTTTTTTTTAAAAATCCCTAAGCCGCGCGGTCACAATTTCAGCAAAAATCTGACGTTCTGCAATTCACTCAAATATGGTGCCAAACTGTTGCAAACGATCCCCTGAAAGGTTTTTCGGTGGAAACAGAAGGGTTTTTACCATTGAAAAAGAATTTTCATGCAAGGTCTGAACCACTTTTTTTTGGAAAAATCCCTAAGCCGCTCGGTCACAATTTCAGCAAAAATCTGACGTTCTGGAATTCACTCAAAAATGGTGCCAAACTGTTGCAAACGATCCTCTGAAAGGTTTTTCGTTGGAAACAGATGGGTTTTTATCATAAAAACAGAATTAGCCCGCAAGGTCTGAACAACTTTTTAAAAAAAAAAAATCCCTAAGCCGCGCGGTCACAATTTCAGCAAAAATCTGACGTTCTGCAATTCACTCATAAATGGTGCTAAACTGTTCCAAACGATCCCCTGAAAGGTTTTTCGGTGTAAACGGATGGGTTTTTATCATAAAAACAGAATTAGCCCACAAGGTCTGAACAACCTTTTTTTTCAAAAAAAATCCCTAAGCCGCGCGGTCACAATTTCAGCAAAAATCTGACGTTCTGGAATTCACTCAAAAATGGTGCCAAACTGTTGCAAACGATCCCCTGAAAGGTTTTTCGGTGGAAACAGATGGGTTTTTACCATTGAAAAAGAATTTTCATGCAAGGTCTGAACAACTTTTTTTGGGAAAAATCCCTAAGCCGCACGGTCACAATTTCATCAAAAATCTGACGTTCTGGAATTCACCCAAAATTGGTGCCAAACTGTTGCAAACGATCCCCTGAAAGGTTTTTCGGTGGAAACAGATGGGTTTTTATCATAAAAACAGAATTAGCCCGCAAGGTCTGAACAACTTTTTTTTAAAAAAATCCCTAAGGCGCGCGGTCACAATTTCAGCAAAAATCTGACGTTCTGCAATTCACTCAAAAATGGTGCCAAACTGTTGCAAACGATCCTCTGAAAGGTTTTTCGGTGGAAACAGATGGGTTTTTATCATTGAAAAAGAATTTTCACGCAAGGTCTGAACAACTTTTTTTTGATAAAATCCCTAAGCTGCGCGGTCACAATTTCAGCAAAAATCTGGCGTTCTGGAATTCACTCAAAAATGGTGCCAAACTGTTCCAAACGATGCCCTGAAAGGTTTTTTGGTGGAAACAGATGGGTTTTTATCATAAAAACAGAATTAGCCCGCAAGGTCTGAACAACTTTTTTTTGAAAAAATCCCTAAGCCGCGCGGTCACAATTTCAGCAAAAATCTGACGTTCTGGAATTCACTCAAAAATGGTGCCAAACCTTTGCAAACAATCCCCTGAAAGGTTTTTCGGTGGAAACAGGTGGCTTTTTTTCATTGAAAAAGAATTTTCACGCAAGGTCTGAACAACTTTTTTTTGAAAAAATCCCTAAGCCGCTTGATCACCATTTCAGCAAAAATCTGACGTTCTGCAATTCACTCAAAAATGGTGCCAAACTGTTGCAAACGATCCCCTGAAAGGTTTTTCGGTGGAAACTGATGGGTTTTTATCATTGAAAAAGAATTTTCATGCAAGGTCTGAACAACTTTTGGGGGGGGAAATCCCTAAGCCGCGCGGTCACAATTTCAGCAAAAATCTGACGTTCTGGAATTCACCCAAAATTGGTGCCAAACTGTTGCAAACGATCCCCTGAAAGGTTTTTCGGTGGAAACAGATGGGTTTTTATCATAAAAACAGAATTAGCCCGCAAGGTCTGAACAACTTTTTTTTGAAAAAATCCCTAAGCCGCGCGGTCACAATTTCAGCAAAAATCTGACGTTCTGCAATTCACTCAAAAATGGTGCCAAACTGTTGCAAACGATCCTCTGAAAGGTTTTTCGGTGGAAACAGATGGGTTTTTATCATTGAAAAAGAATTTTCACGCAAGGTCTGAACAACTTTTTTTTGATAAAATCCCTAAGCTGCACGGTCACAATTTCAGCAAAAATCTGGCGTTCTGGAATTCACTCAAAAATGGTGCCAAACTGTTCCAAACGATGCCCTGAAAGGTTTTTTGGTGGAAACAGATGGGTTTTTATCATAAAAACAGAATTAGCCCGCAAGGTCTGAACAACTTTTTTTTGAAAAAATCCCTAAGCCGCGCGGTCACAATTTCAGCAAAAATCTGACGTTCTGGAATTCACTCAAAAATGGTGCCAAACCTTTGCAAACAATCCCCTGAAAGGTTTTTCGGTGGAAACAGGTGGCTTTTTTTCATTGAAAAAGAATTTTCACGCAAGGTCTGAACAACTTTTTTTTGGAAAAATCCCTAAGCCGCTTGATCACCATTTCAGCAAAAATCTGACGTTCTGCAATTCACTCAAAAATGGTGCCAAACTGTTGCAAACGATCCCCTGAAAGGTTTTTCGGTGGAAACTGATGGGTTTTTATCATTGAAAAAGAATTTTCATGCAAGGTCTGAACAACTTTTTTGGGGGGAAATCCCTAAGCCGCGCGGTCACAATTTCAGCAAAAATCTGACGTTCTGGAATTCACTCAAAAATGGTGCCAAACTGTTGCAAACGATCCCCTGAAAGGTTTTTCGGTGGAAACAGATGGGTTTTTATCATAAAAACAGAATTAGCCCGCAAGGTCTGAACAACTTTTTTTTGAAAAAATCCCTAAGCCGCGCGGTCACAATTTCAGCAAAAATCTGGCGTTCTGGAATTCATTCAAAAATGGTGCCAAACTGTTGCAAACGATCCCCTGAAAGGTTTTTCGGTGGAAACAGATGGGTTTTTATTATTGAAAAAGAATTTTCACGCAAGGTCTGAACAACTTTTTTTTGAAAAAATCCCTAAGCCGCTTGATCACCATTTCAGCAAAAATCTGACGTTCTGCAATTCACTCAAAAATGGTGCCAAACTGTTGCAAACGATCCCCTGAAAGGTTTTTCGGTGGAAACTGATGGGTTTTTATCATTGAAAAAGAATTTTCATGCAAGGTCTGAACAACTTTTTTTGGGGAAAATCCCTAAGCCGCGCGGTCACAATTTCAGCAAAAATCTGACGTTCTGGAATTCACTCAAAAATGGTGCCAAACTGTTGCAAACGATCCCCTGAAAGGTTTTTCAGTGGAAACAGATGGGTTTTTAGCATAAAAACAGAATTAGCCCGCAAGGTCTGAACAACTTTTTTTTGAAAAAATCCCTATGCCGCGCGGTCACAATTTCAGCAAAAATCTGACGTTCTGGAATTCACTCAAAAATGGTGCCAAACTGTTGCAAGCGATCCCCTGAAAGGTTTTTCGGTGGAAACAGATGGGTTTTTACCACTGAAAAAGAATTTTCATGCAAGGTCTGAACCACTTTTTTTTTGAAAAATCCCTAAGCCGCGCGGTCACAATTTCAGCAAAAATCTGACGTTCTGGAATTCACTCAAAAATGGTGCCAAACTGTTGCAAACGATCCCCTGAAAGGTTTTTCGGTGGAAACAGAAGGGTTTTTACCATTGAAAAAGAATTTTCATGCAAGGTCTGAACCACTTTTTTTTGGAAAAATCCCTAAGCCGCTCGGTCACAATTTCAGCAAAAATCTGACGTTCTGCAATTCACTCAAAAATGGTACCAAACTGTTGCAAACGATCCTCTGAAAGGTTTTTCGGTGGAAACAGATGGGTTTTTATCATAAAAACAGAATTAGCCCACAAGGTCTGAACAACCTTTTTTTTCAAAAAAAATCCCTAAGCCGCGCGGTCACAATTTCAGCAAAAATCTGACGTTCTGGAATTCACTCAAAAATGGTGCCAAACTGTTGCAAACAATCCCCTGAAAGGTTTTTCGGTGGAAACAGATGGGTTTTTATCATTGAAAAAGAATTTTCACGCAAGGTCTGAACAACTTTTTTTTGAAAAAAACCCTAAGCCGCTTGATCACCATTTCAGCAAAAATCTGACGTTCTGCAATTCACTCAAAAATGGTGCCAAAGTGTTGCAAACGATTCCCTGAAAGCTTTTTCGGTGGAAACAGATGGGTTTTTATCATAAAAACAGAATTGGCCCGCAAGGTCTGAACAACTTTTTTTTGAAAAAATCCCTAAGCCGCGCGGTCACAATTTCAGCAGAAATCTGACCTTCTGGAATTCACTCAAAAATGGTGCCAAACTGTTGCAAACGATCCCCTGAAAGGTTTTTCGGTGGAAACAGATGGGTTTTTATCATTGAAAAAGAATTTTCATGCAAGGTCTGAAAAACTTTTTTTTGAAAAAATCCCTAAGCCGCGCGGTCACAATTTCAGCAAAAATCTGACGTTCTGGAATTCACTCAAAAATGGTGCCAAACCTTTGCAAACAATCCCCTGAAAGGTTTTTCGGTGGAAACAGGTGGCTTTTTTTCATTGAAAAAGAATTTTCACGCAAGGTCTGAACAACATTTTTGAAAAAATCCCTAAGCCGCTTGATCACCATTTCAGCAAAAATCTGACGTTCTGCAATTCACTCAAAAATGGTGCCAAACTGTTGCAAACGATCCCCTGAAAGGTTTTTCGGTGGAAACTGATGGGTTTTTATCATTGAAAAAGAATTTTCATGCAAGGTCTGAACAACTTTTTGGGGGGAAAATCCCTAAGCCGCGCGGTCACAATTTCAGCAAAAATCTGACGTTCTGGAATTCACTCAAAAATGGTGCCAAACTGTTGCAAACGATGCCCTGAAAGGTTTTTCGGTGGAAACAGATGGGTTTTTATCATAAAAACAGAATTAGCCCGCAAGGTCTGAACAACTTTTTTTTGAAAAAATCCCTATGCCGCGCGGTCACAATTTCAGCAAAAATCTGACGTTCTGGAATTCACTCAAAAATGGTGCCAAACTGTTGCAAACGATCCCCTGAAAGGTTTTTCGGTGGAAACAGATGGGTTTTTACCATTGAAAAAGAATTTTCATGCAAGGTCTGAACAACTTTTTTGGGGAAAAATCCCTAAGCCGCGCGGTCACAATTTCAGCAAAAATCTGACGTTCTGGAATTCACTCAAAAATGGTACCAAACTGCTGCAAACGATCCCCTGAAAGGTTTTTCGGTGGAAACAGATGGGTTTTTATCATAAAAACAGAATTAGCCCGCAAGGTCTGAACAACTTTTTTTTGAAAAAATCCCTAAGCCGCGCGGTCACAATTTCAGCAAAAATCTGAAGTTCTGCAATTCACTCAAAAATGGTGCCAAACTGTTGCAAACGATCCCATGAAAGGTTTTTCGGTGGAAACTGATGGGTTTTTATCATTGAAAAAGAATTTTCATGCAAGGTCTGAACAACTTTTTTTTTGAAAAAATCCCTAAGCCGCGCGGTCACAATTTCAGCAAAAATCTGACGTTCTGGAATTCACTCAAAAATGGTGCCAAACTGTTCCAAACGATCCCCTGAAAGGTTTTTCGGTGGAAACAGATGGGTTTTTACCATTGAAAAAGAATTTTCATGCAAGGTCTGAACCACTTTTTTTTGGAAAAATCCCTAAGCCGCGCGGTCACAATTTCAGCAAAAATCTGACGTTCTGGAATTCACTCAAAAATGGTGCCAAACCGTTGCAAACGATCCCCTGAAAGGTTTTTCGGTGGAAACAGATGGGTTTTTACCATTGAAAAAAAATTTTCATGCAAGGTCTGAACCACTTTTTTTTGATAAAATCCCTAAGCTGCGCGGTCACAATTTCAGCTAAAATCTGATGTTCTGGAATTCACTCAAAAATGGTGCCAAACCTTTGCAAACAATCCCCTGAAAGGTTTTTCGGTGGAAACAGGTGGCTTTTTTTCATTGAAAAAGAATTTTCACGCAAGGTCTGAACAACTTTTTTTTGAAAAAATCCCTAAGCCGCTTGATCACCATTTCAGCAAAAATCTGACGTTCTGCAATTCACTCAAAAATGGTGCCAAACCGTTGCAAACGATCCCCTGAAAGGTTTTTCGGTGGAAACTGATGGGTTTTTATCATTGAAAAAGAATTTTCATGCAAGGTCTGAACAACTTTTTTGGGGGAAAATCCCTAAGCCGCGCGGTCACAATTTCAGCAAAAATCTGACGTTCTGGAATTCACTCAAAAATGGTGCCAAACTGTTGCAAACGATCCCCTGAAAGGTTTTTCGGTGGAAACAGATGGGTTTTTATCATAAAAACAGAATTAGCCCACAAGGTCTGAAGAACTTTTTTTTGGAAAAATCCCTAAGCCGCGCGGTCACAATTTCAGCAAAAATCTGACGTTCTGCAATTCACTCAAAAATGGTGCCAAACTGTTGCAAACGATCCCCTGAAAGGTTTTTCGGTGGAAACAGATGGGTTTTTATCATTGAAAAAGAATTTTCACGCAAGGTCTGAACAACTTTTTTTTGAAAAAATCCCTAAGCCGCGCGGTCACAATTTCAGCAAAAATCTGACGTTCTGCAATTCATTCATAAATGGTGCTAAACTGTTCCAAACGATCCCCTGAAAGGTTTTTCGGTGGAAACGGATGAGTTTTTATCATAAAAACAGAATTAGCCCGCAAGGTCTGAACAACTTTTTTTTGAAAAAATCCCTAAGCCGCGCGGTCACAATTTCACCAAAAATCTGACGTTCTGCAATTCACTCAAAAAATGGTGCCAAACTGTTGCAAACGATCACCTGAAAGGTTTTTCGGTGGAAACAGATGGGTTTTTATCATTGAAAAAGAATTTTCACGCAAGGTCTGAACAACTTTTTTTTGAAAAAAAACCCTGAGCCGCTTGATCACCATTTCAGCAAAAATCTGACGTTCTGCAATTCACTCAAAAATGGTGCCAAACTGTTGCAAACGATCCCCTGAAAGGTTTTTCGGTGGAAACTGATGGGTTTTTATCATTGAAAAAGAATTTTCATGCAAGGTCTGAACAACTTTTTGGGGGGGAAATCCCGAAGCCGCGCGGTCACAATTTCAGCAAAAATCTGACGTTCTGGAATTCACTCAAAAATGGTGCCAAACTGTTGCAAACGATCCCCTGAAAGGTTTTTCGGTGGAAACAGATGCGTTTTTATCATAAAAACAGAATTAGCCCGCAAGGTCTGAACAACTTTTTTTTGGAAAAATCCCTAAGCCGCGCGGTCACAATTTCAGCAAAAATCTGACGTTCTGCAATTCACTCAAATATGGTGCCAAACTGTTGCAAACGATCCCCTGAAAGGTTTTTCGGTGGAAACAGATGGGTTTTTACCATTGAAAAAGAATTTTCATGCAAGGTCTGAACCACTTTTTTTTGGAAAAATCCCTAAGCCGCGCGGTCACAATTTCAGCAAAAATCTGACGTTCTGCAATTCACAATTTCAGCAAAAATCTGACGTTCTGGAATTCACTCAAAAATGGTGCCAAACTGTTGCAAACGATCCCCTGAATGATTTTTCGGTGGAAACAGATGGGTTTTTACCATTGAAAAAGAATTTTCATGCAAGGTCTGAACCACTTTTTTTTTGGAAAAATTCCCTAAGCCGCGCGGTCAAAATTTCAGCAAAAATCTGACGTTCTGCAATTCACTCAAAAATGGTGCCAAACTGTTGCAAACGATTCCCTGAAAGCTTTTTCGGTGGAAACAGATGGGTTTTTATCATAAAAATAGAATTAGCCCGCAAGGTGTGAACAACTTTTTTTTGGAAAAATCCCTAAGCCGCGCGGTCACAATTTCACCAAAAATCTGACGTTCTGGAATTCACTCAAAAATGGTGCCAAACTGTTGCAAACGATCCCCTGAAAGGTTTTTCGGTGGAAACAGATGCGTTTTTATCATAAAAACAGAATTAGCCCGCAAGGTCTGAACAACTTTTTTAAAAAAAAATCCCTAAGCCACGCGGTCACAATTTCACCAAAAATCTGACGTTCTGCAATTCACTCAAAAATGGTGCCAAACTGTTGCAAACGATCCCCTGAAAGCTTTTTCGGTGGAAACAGATGGGTTTTTATCATTGAAAAAGAATTTTCACGCAAGGTCTGAACAACTTTTTTTTGAAAAAAAACCCTGAGCCGCTTGATCACCATTTCAGCAAAAATCTGACGTTCTGCAATTCACTCAAAAATGGTGCCAAAGTGTTGCAAACGATTCCCTGAAAGCTTTTTCGGTGGAAACAGATGGGTTTTTATCATAAAAACAGAATTAGCCCGCAAGGTCTGAACAACTTTTTTTTGGAAAAATCCCGAAGCCGCGCGGTCACAATTTCAGCAAAAATCTGACGTTCTGGAATTCACTCAAAAATGGTGCCAAACTGTTGCAAACGATCCCCTGAAAGGTTTTTCGGTGGAAACAGATGCGTTTTTATCATAAAAACAGAATTAGCCCGCAAGGTCTGAACAACTTTTTTTTGGAAAAATCCCTAAGCCGCGCGGTCACAATTTCAGCAAAAATCTGACGTTCTGCAATTCACTCAAATATGGTGCCAAACTGTTGCAAACGATCCCCTGAAAGGTTTTTCGGTGGAAACAGATGGGTTTTTACCATTGAAAAAGAATTTTCATGCAAGGTCTGAACCACTTTTTTATGGAAAAATCCCTAAGCCGCGCGGTCACAATTTCAGCGAAAATCTGACGTTTTGGAATTCGCTCAAAAATTGTGCCAAACTGTTGCAAACGATCCCCTGAAAGGTTTTTCGGTGGAAACAGATGGGTTTTTACCATTGAAAAAGAATTTTCATGCAAGGTCTGAACCACTTTTTTTTTGGAAAAATCCCTAAGCCGCGCGGTCACAATTTCAGCAAAAATCTGACGTTCTGCAATTCACTCAAAAATGGTGCCAAACTGTTGCAAACGATCCCCTGAAAGGTTTTTCGGTGGAAACAGATGGGTTTTTATCATAAAAATAGAATTAGCCCGCAAGGTCTGAACAACTTTTTTTTGGAAAAATCCCTAAGCCGCGCGGTCACAATTTCAGCGAAAATCTGACGTTTTGGAATTCGCTCAAAAATTGTGCCAAACTGTTGCAAACGATCCCCTGAAAGGTTTTTCGGTGGAAACAGATGCGTTTTTATCATAAAAACAGAATTAGCCCGCAAGGTCTGAACAACTTTTTTTTGGAAAAATCCCTAAGCCGCGCGGTCACAATTTCAGCAAAAATCTGACGTTCTGGAATTCACTCAAAAATGGTGCCAAACTGTTGCAAACGATGCCCTGAAAGGTTTTTCGGTGGAAACAGATGGGTTTTTACCATTGAAAAAGAATTTTCATGCAAGGTCTGAACCACTTTTTTTTGGAAAAATCCCTAAACCGCGCGGTCACAATTTCAGCAAAAATCTGACGTTCTGGAATTCACTCAAAAATGGTGCCAAACTGTTGCAAACGATCCCCTGAAAGGTTTTTCGGTGGAAACAGATGGGTTTTTACCATTGAAAAAGAATTTTCATGCAAGGTCTGAACCACTTTTTTTTTGAAAAATCCCTAAGCCGCGCGGTCACAATTTCAGCAAAAATCTGACGTTCTGCAATTCACTCAAAAATGGTACCAAATTGTTGCAAACGATCCCCTGAAAGGTTTTTCGGTGGAAACAGATGGGTTTTTATCATAAAAACAGAATTAGCCCGCAAGGTCTGAACAACTTTTTTTTGGAAAAATCCCTAAGCCGCGCGGTCACAATTTCAGCGAAAATCTGACGTTTTGGAATTCGCTCAAAAATTGTGCCAAACTGTTGCAAACGATCCCCTGAAAGGTTTTTCGGTGGAAACAGATGCGTTTTTATCATAAAAACAGAATTAGCCCGCAAGGTCTGAACAACTTTTTTTTGGAAAAATCCCGAAGCCGCGCGGTCACAATTTCAGCAAAAATCTGACGTTCTGGAATTCACTCAAAAATGGTGCCAAACTGTTGCAAACGATCCCCTGAAAGGTTTTTCGGTGGAAACAGATGCGTTTTTATCATAAAAACAGAATTAGCCCGCAAGGTCTGAACAACTTTTTTTTGGAAAAATCCCTAAGCCGCGCGGTCACAATTTCAGCAAAAATCTGACGTTCTGCAATTCACTCAAATATGGTGCCAAACTGTTGCAAACGATCCCCTGAAAGGTTTTTCGGTGGAAACAGATGGGTTTTTACCATTGAAAAAGAATTTTCATGCAAGGTCTGAACCACTTTTTTATGGAAAAATCCCTAAGCCGCGCGGTCACAATTTCAGCGAAAATCTGACGTTTTGGAATTCGCTCAAAAATTGTGCCAAACTGTTGCAAACGATCCCCTGAAAGGTTTTTCGGTGGAAACAGATGGGTTTTTACCATTGAAAAAGAATTTTCATGCAAGGTCTGAACCACTTTTTTTTTGGAAAAATCCCTAAGCCGCGCGGTCACAATTTCAGCAAAAATCTGACGTTCTGCAATTCACTCAAAAATGGTGCCAAACTGTTGCAAACGATCCCCTGAAAGGTTTTTCGGTGGAAACAGATGGGTTTTTATCATAAAAATAGAATTAGCCCGCAAGGTCTGAACAACTTTTTTTTGGAAAAATCCCTAAGCCGCGCGGTCACAATTTCAGCGAAAATCTGACGTTTTGGAATTCGCTCAAAAATTGTGCCAAACTGTTGCAAACGATCCCCTGAAAGGTTTTTCGGTGGAAACAGATGCGTTTTTATCATAAAAACAGAATTAGCCCGCAAGGTCTGAACAACTTTTTTTTGGAAAAATCCCTAAGCCGCGCGGTCACAATTTCAGCAAAAATCTGACGTTCTGGAATTCACTCAAAAATGGTGCCAAACTGTTGCAAACGATGCCCTGAAAGGTTTTTCGGTGGAAACAGATGGGTTTTTACCATTGAAAAAGAATTTTCATGCAAGGTCTGAACCACTTTTTTTTGGAAAAATCCCTAAACCGCGCGGTCACAATTTCAGCAAAAATCTGACGTTCTGGAATTCACTCAAAAATGGTGCCAAACTGTTGCAAACGATCCCCTGAAAGGTTTTTCGGTGGAAACAGATGGGTTTTTACCATTGAAAAAGAATTTTCATGCAAGGTCTGAACCACTTTTTTTTTGAAAAATCCCTAAGCCGCGCGGTCACAATTTCAGCAAAAATCTGACGTTCTGCAATTCACTCAAAAATGGTACCAAACTGTTGCAAACGATCCCCTGAAAGGTTTTTCGGTGGAAACAGATGGGTTTTTATCATAAAAACAGAATTAGCCCGCAAGGTCTGAACAACTTTTTTTTGGAAAAATCCCTAAGCCGCGCGGTCACAATTTCAGCGAAAATCTGACGTTTTGGAATTCGCTCAAAAATTGTGCCAAACTGTTGCAAACGATCCCCTGAAAGGTTTTTCGGTGGAAACAGATGCGTTTTTATCATAAAAACAGAATTAGCCCGCAAGGTCTGAACAACTTTTTTTTGGAAAAATCCCTAAGCCGCGCGGTCACAATTTCAGCAAAAATCTGACGTTCTGGAATTCACTCAAAAATGGTGCCAAACTGTTGCAAACGATGCCCTGAAAGGTTTTTCGGTGGAAACAGATGGGTTTTTACCATTGAAAAAGAATTTTCATGCAAGGTCTGAACCACTTTTTTTTGGAAAAATCCCTAAACCGCGCGGTCACAATTTCAGCAAAAATCTGACGTTCTGGAATTCACTCAAAAATGGTGCCAAACTGTTGCAAACGATCCCCTGAAAGGTTTTTCGGTGGAAACAGATGGGTTTTTACCATTGAAAAAGAATTTTCATGCAAGGTCTGAACCACTTTTTTTTTGAAAAATCCCTAAGCCGCGCGGTCACAATTTCAGCAAAAATCTGACGTTCTGCAATTCACTCAAAAATGGTACCAAACTGTTGCAAACGATCCCCTGAAAGGTTTTTCGGTGGAAACAGATGGGTTTTTATCATAAAAACAGAATTAGCCCGCAAGGTCTGAACAACTTTTTTTTGAAAAAATCCCTAACCCGCGCGGTCACAATTTCAGCAAAAATCTGACGTTCTGCAATTCACTCATAAATGGTGCTAAACTGTTCCAAACGATCCCCTGAAAGGTTTTTCGGTGGAAACGGATGGGTTTTTATCATAAAAACAGAATTAGCCCGCAAGGTCTGAACAACTTTTTTTTTTAAAAAATCCCTAAGCCGCGCAGTCACAATTTCAGCAAAAATCTGACGTTCTGGAATTCACTCAAAAATGGTGCCAAACTGTTGCAAACGATCCCCTGAAAGGTTTTTCGGTGGAAACAGATGGGTTTTTATCATTGAAAAAGAATTTTCACGCAAGGTCTGAACAACTTTTTTTTAAAAAAATCCCTAAGCCGCGCGGTAACAATTTCAGCAAAAATCTGGCGTTCTGGAATTCACTCAAAAATGGTGCCAAACTGTTCCAAACGATGCCCTGAAAGATTTTTTGGTGGAAACAGATGGGATTTTATCATAAAAACAGAATTAGCCTGCAAGGTCTGAACAACTTTTTTTTTGAAAAAATCCCTAAGCCGCGCGGTCACAATTTCAGCAAAAATCTGACCTTCTGGAATTCACTCAAAAATGGTGCCAAACTGTTGCAAATGATCCCCTGAAAGGTTTTTCGGTGGAAACAGATGGGTTTTTATCATTGAAAAAGAATTTTCATACAAGGTCTGAACAACTTTTTTTTGAAAAAATCCCTAAGCCGCGCGGTCACAATTTCAGCAAAAATCTGACCTTCTGGAATTCACTCAAAAATGGTGCCAAACTGTTGCAAACGATCCCCTGAAAGGTTTTTCGGTGGAAACAGATGGGTTTTTATCATTGAAAAAGAATTTTCATACAAGGTCTGAACAACTTTTTTTTGAAAAAATCCCTAAGCCGCGCGGTCACAATTTCAGCAAAAATCTGACCTTCTGGAATTCACTCAAAAATGGTGCCAAACTTTTGCAAACAATCCCCTCAAAGGTTTTTCGGTGGAAACAGATGGGTTTTTATCATTGAAAAAGAATTTTCACGCAGGGTCTGAACAACTTTTTTTTGAAAAAATCCCTAAGCCGCTTGATCACCATTTCAGCAAAAATCTGACGTTCTGGAATTCACTCAAAAATGGTGCCAAACTGTTGCAAACGATCCCCTGAAAGGTTTTTCGGTGCAAACAGATTTGTTTTTATCATAAAAACAGAATTAGCCCGCAAGGCCTGAACAACTTTTTTTTGAAAAAATCCCTAAGCCGCGCGGTCACAATTTCAGCAAAAATCTGACCTTCTGGAATTCACTCAAAAATGGTGCCAAACTGTTGCAAACGATCCCCTGAAAGGTTTTTCGGTGGAAACAGATGGGTTTTTATCATTGAAAAAGAATTTTCATACAAGGTCTGAACAACTTTTTTTTGAAAAAATCCCTAAGCCGCGCGGTCACAATTTCAGCAAAAATCTGACGTTCTGGAATTCACTCAAAAATGGTGCCAAACTGTTGCAAACGATCCCCTGAAAGGTTTTTCGGTGGAAACAGATGGGTTTTTATCATTGAAAAAGAATTTTCATACAAGGTCTGAACAACTTTTTTTGAAAAAATCCCTAAGCCGCGCGGTCACAATTTCAGCAAAAATCTGACCTTCTGGAATTCATTCAAAAATGGTGCCAAACTTTTGCAAACAATCCCCTGAAAGGTTTTTCGGTGGAAACAGATGGGTTTTTATCATTGAAAAAGAATTTTCACGCAGGGTCTGAACAACTTTTTTTTGAAAAAATCCCTAAGCCGCTTGATCACCATTTCAGCAAAAATCTGACGTTCTGGAATTCACTCAAAAATGGTGCCAAACTGTTGCAAACGATCCCCTGAAAGGTTTTTCGGTGGAAACAGATTGGTTTTTATCATTGAAAAAGAATTTTCACGCAAGGTCTGAACAACCTTTTTTTTAAAAAAATCCCTAAGCCGCGCGGTAACAATTTCAGCAAAAATCTGGCGTTCTGGAATTCACTCAAAAATGGTGCCAAACTAACCAAACGATGCCCTGAAAGGTTTTTTGGTGGAAACAGATGGGTTTTTATCATAAAAACAGAATTAGCCTGCAAGGTCTGAACAACTTTTTTTTGAAAAAATCCCTAAGCCGCGCGGTCACAATTTCACCAAAAATCTGACGTTCTGCAATTCACTCAAAAATGGTGCCAAACTGTTGCAAAAGATCACCTGAAAGGTTTTTCGGTGGAAACAGATGGGTTTTTATCATTGAAAAAGAATTTTCACGCAAGGTCTGAACAACTTTTTTTTGAAAAAAAACCCTGAGCCGCTTGATCACCATTTCAGCAAAAATGTGACGTTCTGCAATTCACTCAAAAATGGTGCCAAAGTGTTGCAAACGATTCCCTGAAAGCTTTTTCGGTGGAAACAGATGGGTTTTTATCATAAAAACAGAATTAGCCTGCAAGGTCTGAACAACTTTTTTTTGAAAAAATCCCTAAGCCGCGCGGTCACAATTTCAGCAAAAATCTGACGTTCTGGAATTCACTCAAAAATGGTGCCAAACTGTTCCAAACGATGCCCTGAAAGGTTTTTTGGTGGAAACAGATGGGTTTTTATCATAAAAACAGAATTAGCCTGCAAGGTCTGAACAACTTTTTTTTTGAAAAAATCCCTAAGCCGCGCGGTCACAATTTCAGCAAAAATCTGACCTTCTGGAATTCACTCAAAAATGGTGCCAAACTGTTGCAAACGATCCCCTGAAAGGTTTTTCGGTGGAAACAGATGGGTTTTTATCATTGAAAAAGAATTTTCATACAAGGTCTGAACAACTTTTTTTTGAAAAAATCCCTAAGCCGCGCGGTCACAATTTCAGCAAAAATCTGACCTTCTGGAATTCACTCAAAAATGGTGCCAAACTGTTGCAAACGATCCCCTGAAAGGTTTTTCGGTGGAAACAGATGGGTTTTTATCATTGAAAAAGAATTTTCATACAAGGTCTGAACAACTTTTTTTGAAAAAATCCCTAAGCCGCGCGGTCACAATTTCAGCAAAAATCTGACCTTCTGGAATTCATTCAAAAATGGTGCCAAACTTTTGCAAACAATCCCCTGAAAGGTTTTTCGGTGGAAACAGATGGGTTTTTATCATTGAAAAAGAATTTTCACGCAGGGTCTGAACAACTTTTTTTTGAAAAAATCCCTAAGCCGCTTGATCACCATTTCAGCAAAAATCTGACGTTCTGGAATTCACTCAAAAATGGTGCCAAACTGTTGCAAACGGTCCCCTGAAAGGTTTTTCGGTGGAAACAGATTGGTTTTTATCATTGAAAAAGAATTTTCACGCAAGGTCTGAACAACCTTTTTTTTAAAAAAATCCCTAAGCCGCGCGGTAACAATTTCAGCAAAAATCTGGCGTTCTGGAATTCACTCAAAAATGGTGCCAAACTAACCAAACGATGCCCTGAAAGGTTTTTCGGTGGAAACAGATGGGTTTTTATCATAAAAACAGAATTAGCCTGCAAGGTCTGAACAACTTTTTTTTGAAAAAATCCCTAAGCCGCGCGGTCACAATTTCAGCAAAAATCTGACGTTCTGGAATTCACTCAAAAATGGTGCCAAACTGTTCCAAACGATGCCCTGAAAGGTTTTTTGGTGGAAACAGATGGGTTTTTATCATAAAAACAGAATTAGCCTGCAAGGTCTGAACAACTTTTTTTTGAAAAAATCCCTAAGCCGCGCGGTCACAATTTCACCAAAAATCTGACGTTCTGCAATTCACTCAAAAATGGTGCCAAACTGTTGCAAACGATCACCTGAAAGGTTTTTCGGTGGAAACAGATGGGTTTTTATCATTGAAAAAGAATTTTCACGCAAGGTCTGAACAACTTTTTTTTGAAAAAAAACCCTGAGCCGCTTGATCACCATTTCAGCAAAAATCTGACGTTCTGCAATTCTCTCAAAAATGGTGCCAAAGTGTTGCAAACGATTCCCTGAAAGCTTTTTCGGTGGAAACAGATGCGTTTTTATCATAAAAACAGAATTAGCCCGCAAGGTCTGAACAACTTTTTTTGGGAAAAATCCCGAAGCCGCGCGGTCACAATTTCAGCAAAAATCTGACGTTCTGGAATTCACTCAAAAATGGTGCCAAACTGTTGCAAACGATCCCCTGAAAGGTTTTTCGGTGGAAACAGATGGGTTTTTACCATTGAAAAAGAATTTTCATGCAAGGTCTGAACCACTTTTTTTTGGAAAAATCCCTAAGCCGCGCGGTCACAATTTCAGCAAAAATCTGACGTTCTGCAATTCACAATTTCAGCAAAAATCTGACGTTCTGGAATTCACTCAAAAATGGTGCCAAACTGTTGCAAACGATCCCCTGAAAGGTTTTTCGGTGGAAACAGATGGGTTTTTACCATTGAAAAAGAATTTTCATGCAAGGTCTGAACCACTTTTTTTTGGAAAAATCCCTAAGCCGCGCGGTCACAATTTCAGCAAAAATCTGACGTTCTGGAATTCACTCAAAAATGGTGCCAAACTGTTGCAAACGATCCCCTGAAAGGTTTTTCGGTGGAAACAGATGGGTTTTTACCATTGAAAAAGAATTTTCATGCAAGGTCTGAACCACTTTTTTTTGGAAAAATCCCTAAGCCGCGCGGTCACAATTTCAGCAAAAATCTGACGTTCTGCAATTCACTCAAAAATGGTACCAAACTGTTGCAAACGATCCCCTGAAAGGTTTTTCGGTGGAAACAGATGGGTTTTTATCATAAAAACAGAATTAGCCCGCAAGGTCTGAACATTTTTTTTTTGAAAAAATCCCTAAGCCGCGCAGTCACAATTTCAGCAAAAATCTGACCTTCTGGAATTCACTCAAAAATGGTGCCAAACTGTTGCAAACGATCCCCTGAAAGGTTTTTCGGTGGAAACAGATGGGTTTTTATCATTGAAAAAGAATTTTCATACAAGGTCTGAACAACTTTTTTTTGAAAAAATCCCTAAGCCGCGCGGTCACAATTTCAGCAAAAATCTGACGTTCTGGAATTCACTCAAAAATGGTGCCAAACTGTTGCAAACGATCCCCTGAAAGGTTTTTCGGTGGAAACAGATGGGTTTTTATCATTGAAAAAGAATTTTCATACAAGGTCTGAACAACTTTTTTTGAAAAAATCCCTAAGCCGCGCGGTCACAATTTCAGCAAAAATCTGACCTTCTGGAATTCATTCAAAAATGGTGCCAAACTTTTGCAAACAATCCCCTGAAAGGTTTTTCGGTGGAAACAGATGGGTTTTTATCATTGAAAAAGAATTTTCACGCAGGGTCTGAACAACTTTTTTTTGAAAAAATCCCTAAGCCGCTTGATCACCATTTCAGCAAAAATCTGACGTTCTGGAATTCACTCAAAAATGGTGCCAAACTGTTGCAAACGATCCCCTGAAAGGTTTTTCGGTGGAAACAGATTGGTTTTTATCATTGAAAAAGAATTTTCACGCAAGGTCTGAACAACCTTTTTTTTAAAAAAATCCCTAAGCCGCGCGGTAACAATTTCAGCAAAAATCTGGCGTTCTGGAATTCACTCAAAAATGGTGCCAAACTAACCAAACGATGCCCTGAAAGGTTTTTTGGTGGAAACAGATGGGTTTTTATCATAAAAACAGAATTAGCCTGCAAGGTCTGAACAACTTTTTTTTGAAAAAATCCCTAAGCCGCGCGGTCACAATTTCACCAAAAATCTGACGTTCTGCAATTCACTCAAAAATGGTGCCAAACTGTTGCAAAAGATCACCTGAAAGGTTTTTCGGTGGAAACAGATGGGTTTTTATCATTGAAAAAGAATTTTCACGCAAGGTCTGAACAACTTTTTTTTGAAAAAAAACCCTGAGCCGCTTGATCACCATTTCAGCAAAAATGTGACGTTCTGCAATTCACTCAAAAATGGTGCCAAAGTGTTGCAAACGATTCCCTGAAAGCTTTTTCGGTGGAAACAGATGGGTTTTTATCATAAAAACAGAATTAGCCTGCAAGGTCTGAACAACTTTTTTTTGAAAAAATCCCTAAGCCGCGCGGTCACAATTTCAGCAAAAATCTGACGTTCTGGAATTCACTCAAAAATGGTGCCAAACTGTTCCAAACGATGCCCTGAAAGGTTTTTTGGTGGAAACAGATGGGTTTTTATCATAAAAACAGAATTAGCCTGCAAGGTCTGAACAACTTTTTTTTTGAAAAAATCCCTAAGCCGCGCGGTCACAATTTCAGCAAAAATCTGACCTTCTGGAATTCACTCAAAAATGGTGCCAAACTGTTGCAAACGATCCCCTGAAAGGTTTTTCGGTGGAAACAGATGGGTTTTTATCATTGAAAAAGAATTTTCATACAAGGTCTGAACAACTTTTTTTTGAAAAAATCCCTAAGCCGCGCGGTCACAATTTCAGCAAAAATCTGACCTTCTGGAATTCACTCAAAAATGGTGCCAAACTGTTGCAAACGATCCCCTGAAAGGTTTTTCGGTGGAAACAGATGGGTTTTTATCATTGAAAAAGAATTTTCATACAAGGTCTGAACAACTTTTTTTGAAAAAATCCCTAAGCCGCGCGGTCACAATTTCAGCAAAAATCTGACCTTCTGGAATTCATTCAAAAATGGTGCCAAACTTTTGCAAACAATCCCCTGAAAGGTTTTTCGGTGGAAACAGATGGGTTTTTATCATTGAAAAAGAATTTTCACGCAGGGTCTGAACAACTTTTTTTTGAAAAAATCCCTAAGCCGCTTGATCACCATTTCAGCAAAAATCTGACGTTCTGGAATTCACTCAAAAATGGTGCCAAACTGTTGCAAACGGTCCCCTGAAAGGTTTTTCGGTGGAAACAGATTGGTTTTTATCATTGAAAAAGAATTTTCACGCAAGGTCTGAACAACCTTTTTTTTAAAAAAATCCCTAAGCCGCGCGGTAACAATTTCAGCAAAAATCTGGCGTTCTGGAATTCACTCAAAAATGGTGCCAAACTAACCAAACGATGCCCTGAAAGGTTTTTCGGTGGAAACAGATGGGTTTTTATCATAAAAACAGAATTAGCCTGCAAGGTCTGAACAACTTTTTTTTGAAAAAATCCCTAAGCCGCGCGGTCACAATTTCAGCAAAAATCTGACGTTCTGGAATTCACTCAAAAATGGTGCCAAACTGTTCCAAACGATGCCCTGAAAGGTTTTTTGGTGGAAACAGATGGGTTTTTATCATAAAAACAGAATTAGCCTGCAAGGTCTGAACAACTTTTTTTTGAAAAAATCCCTAAGCCGCGCGGTCACAATTTCACCAAAAATCTGACGTTCTGCAATTCACTCAAAAATGGTGCCAAACTGTTGCAAACGATCACCTGAAAGGTTTTTCGGTGGAAACAGATGGGTTTTTATCATTGAAAAAGAATTTTCACGCAAGGTCTGAACAACTTTTTTTTGAAAAAAAACCCTGAGCCGCTTGATCACCATTTCAGCAAAAATCTGACGTTCTGCAATTCTCTCAAAAATGGTGCCAAAGTGTTGCAAACGATTCCCTGAAAGCTTTTTCGGTGGAAACAGATGCGTTTTTATCATAAAAACAGAATTAGCCCGCAAGGTCTGAACAACTTTTTTTGGGAAAAATCCCGAAGCCGCGCGGTCACAATTTCAGCAAAAATCTGACGTTCTGGAATTCACTCAAAAATGGTGCCAAACTGTTGCAAACGATCCCCTGAAAGGTTTTTCGGTGGAAACAGATGGGTTTTTACCATTGAAAAAGAATTTTCATGCAAGGTCTGAACCACTTTTTTTTGGAAAAATCCCTAAGCCGCGCGGTCACAATTTCAGCAAAAATCTGACGTTCTGCAATTCACAATTTCAGCAAAAATCTGACGTTCTGGAATTCACTCAAAAATGGTGCCAAACTGTTGCAAACGATCCCCTGAAAGGTTTTTCGGTGGAAACAGATGGGTTTTTACCATTGAAAAAGAATTTTCATGCAAGGTCTGAACCACTTTTTTTTGGAAAAATCCCTAAGCCGCGCGGTCACAATTTCAGCAAAAATCTGACGTTCTGGAATTCACTCAAAAATGGTGCCAAACTGTTGCAAACGATCCCCTGAAAGGTTTTTCGGTGGAAACAGATGGGTTTTTACCATTGAAAAAGAATTTTCATGCAAGGTCTGAACCACTTTTTTTTGGAAAAATCCCTAAGCCGCGCGGTCACAATTTCAGCAAAAATCTGACGTTCTGCAATTCACTCAAAAATGGTACCAAACTGTTGCAAACGATCCCCTGAAAGGTTTTTCGGTGGAAACAGATGGGTTTTTATCATAAAAACAGAATTAGCCCGCAAGGTCTGAACAACTTTTTTTTGAAAAAATCCCTAAGCCGCGCGGTCACAATTTCAGCAAAAATCTGACGTTCTGCAATTCACTCATAAATGGTGCTAAACTGTTCCAAACGATCCCCTGAAAGGTTTTTCGGTGGAAACGGATGGGTTTTTATCATAAAAACAGAATTAGCCCGCAAGGTCTGAACAATTTTTTTTTGAAAAAATCCCTAAGCCGCGCAGTCACAATTTCAGCAAAAATCTGACGTTCTGGAATTCACTCAAAAATGGTGCCAAACTGTTGCAAACGATCCCCTGAAAGGTTTTTCGGTGGAAACAGATGGGTTTTTATCATTGAAAAAGAATTTTCACGCAAGGTCTGAACAACTTTTTTTTAAAAAAATCCCTAAGCCGCGCGGTAACAATTTCAGCAAAAATCTGGCGTTCTGGAATTCACTCAAAAATGGTGCCAAACTGTTCCAAACGATGCCCTGAAAGGTTTTTTGGTGGAAACAGATGGGTTTTTATCATAAAAACAGAATTAGCCTGCAAGGTCTGAACAACTTTTTTTTTTAAAAAATCCCTAAGCCGCGCGGTCACAATTTCAGCAAAAATCTGACCTTCTGGAATTCACTCAAAAATGGTGCCAAACTGTTGCAAACGATCCCCTGAAAGGTTTTTCGGTGGAAACAGATGGGTTTTTATCATTGAAAAAGAATTTTCATACAAGGTCTGAACAACTTTTTTTGAAAAAATCCCTAAGCCGCGCGGTCACAATTTCAGCAAAAATCTGACCTTCTGGAATTCATTCAAAAATGGTGCCAAACTTTTGCAAACAATCCCCTGAAAGGTTTTTCGGTGGAAACAGATGGGTTTTTATCATTGAAAAAGAATTTTCACGCAGGGTCTGAACAACTTTTTTTTGAAAAAATCCCTAAGCCGCTTGATCACCATTTCAGCAAAAATCTGACGTTCTGGAATTCACTCAAAAATGGTGCCAAACTGTTGCAAACGATCCCCTGAAAGGTTTTTCGGTGGAAACAGATTGGTTTTTATCATTGAAAAAGAATTTTCACGCAAGGTCTGAACAACCTTTTTTTTAAAAAAATCCCTAAGCCGCGCGGTAACAATTTCAGCAAAAATCTGGCGTTCTGGAATTCACTCAAAAATGGTGCCAAACTAACCAAACGATGCCCTGAAAGGTTTTTTGGTGGAAACAGATGGGTTTTTATCATAAAAACAGAATTAGCCTGCAAGGTCTGAACAACTTTTTTTTGAAAAAATCCCTAAGCCGCGCGGTCACAATTTCACCAAAAATCTGACGTTCTGCAATTCACTCAAAAATGGTGCCAAACTGTTGCAAACGATCACCTGAAAGGTTTTTCGGTGGAAACAGATGGGTTTTTATCATTGAAAAAGAATTTTCACGCAAGGTCTGAACAACTTTTTTTTGAAAAAAAACCCTGAGCCGCTTGATCACCATTTCAGCAAAAATGTGACGTTCTGCAATTCACTCAAAAATGGTGCCAAAGTGTTGCAAACGATTCCCTGAAAGCTTTTTCGGTGGAAACAGATGGGTTTTTATCATAAAAACAGAATTAGCCTGCAAGGTCTGAACAACTTTTTTTTGAAAAAATCCCTAAGCCGCGCGGTCACAATTTCAGCAAAAATCTGACGTTCTGGAATTCACTCAAAAATGGTGCCAAACTGTTCCAAACGATGCCCTGAAAGGTTTTTTGGTGGAAACAGATGGGTTTTTATCATAAAAACAGAATTAGCCTGCAAGGTCTGAACAACTTTTTTTTGAAAAAATCCCTAAGCCGCGCGGTCACAATTTCACCAAAAATCTGACGTTCTGCAATTCACTCAAAAATGGTGCCAAACTGTTGCAAACGATCACCTGAAAGGTTTTTCGGTGGAAACAGATGGGTTTTTATCATTGAAAAAGAATTTTCACGCAAGGTCTGAACAACTTTTTTTTGAAAAAAAACCCTGAGCCGCTTGATCACCATTTCAGCAAAAATCTGACGTTCTGCAATTCTCTCAAAAATGGTGCCAAAGTGTTGCAAACGATTCCCTGAAAGCTTTTTCGGTGGAAACAGATGGGTTTTTATCATAAAAACAGAATTAGCCCGCAAGGTCTGAACAACTTTTTTTGGGAAAAATCCCGAAGCCGCGCGGTCACAATTTCAGCAAAAATCTGACGTTCTGGAATTCACTCAAAAATGGTGCCAAACTGTTGCAAACGATCCCCTGAAAGGTTTTTCGGTGGAAACAGATGCGTTTTTATCATAAAAACAGAATTAGCCCGCAAGGTCTGAACAACTTTTTTTAAAAAAAATCCCTAAGCCGCGCGGTCACAATTTCACCAAAAATCTGACGTTCTGCAATTCACTCAAAAATGGTGCCAAACTGTTGCAAACGATCACCTGAAAGGTTTTTCGGTGGAAACAGATGGGTTTTTATCATTGAAAAAGAATTTTCACCCAAGGTCTGAACAACTTTTTTTTGAAAAAAAACCCTGAGCCGCTTGATCACCATTTCAGCAAAAATCTGACGTTCTGCAATTCACTCAAAAATGGTGCCAAAGTGTTGCAAACGATTCCCTGAAAGCTTTTTCGGTGGAAACAGATGGGTTTTTATCATAAAAACAGAATTAGCCCGCAAGGTCTGAACAACTTTTTTTTGGAAAAATCCCGAAGCCGCGCGGTCACAATTTCAGCAAAAATCTGACGTTCTGGAATTCACTCAAAAATGGTGCCAAACTGTTGCAAACGATCCCCTGAAAGGTTTTTCGGTGGAAACAGATGCGTTTTTATCATAAAAACAGAATTAGCCCGCAAGGTCTGAACAACTTTTTTTTGAAAAAATCCCGAAGCCGCGCGGTCACAATTTCAGCAAAAATCTGACCTTCTGGAATTCATTCAAAAATGGTGCCAAACTTTTGCAAACAATCCCCTGAAAGGTTTTTCGGTGGAAACAGATGGGTTTTTATCATTGAAAAAGAATTTTCACGCAGGGTCTGAACAACTTTTTTTTGAAAAAATCCCTAAGCCGCTTGATCACCATTTCAGCAAAAATCTGACGTTCTGGAATTCACTCAAAAATGGTGCCAAACTGTTGCAAACGATCCCCTGAAAGGTTTTTCGGTGGAAACAGATTGGTTTTTATCATTGAAAAAGAATTTTCACGCAAGGTCTGAACAACCTTTTTTTTAAAAAAATCCCTAAGCCGCGCGGTAACAATTTCAGCAAAAATCTGGCGTTCTGGAATTCACTCAAAAATGGTGCCAAACTAACCAAACGATGCCCTGAAAGGTTTTTTGGTGGAAACAGATGGGTTTTTATCATAAAAACAGAATTAGCCTGCAAGGTCTGAACAACTTTTTTTTGAAAAAATCCCTAAGCCGCGCGGTCACAATTTCACCAAAAATCTGACGTTCTGCAATTCACTCAAAAATGGTGCCAAACTGTTGCAAACGATCACCTGAAAGGTTTTTCGGTGGAAACAGATGGGTTTTTATCATTGAAAAAGAATTTTCACGCAAGGTCTGAACAACTTTTTTTTGAAAAAAAACCCTGAGCCGCTTGATCACCATTTCAGCAAAAATGTGACGTTCTGCAATTCACTCAAAAATGGTGCCAAAGTGTTGCAAACGATTCCCTGAAAGCTTTTTCGGTGGAAACAGATGGGTTTTTATCATAAAAACAGAATTAGCCTGCAAGGTCTGAACAACTTTTTTTTGAAAAAATCCCTAAGCCGCGCGGTCACAATTTTAGCAAAAATCTGACGTTCTGGAATTCACTCAAAAATGGTGCCAAACTGTTCCAAACGATGCCCTGAAAGGTTTTTTGGTGGAAACAGATGGGTTTTTATCATAAAAACAGAATTAGCCTGCAAGGTCTGAACAACTTTTTTTTGAAAAAATCCCTAAGCCGCGCGGTCACAATTTCACCAAAAATCTGACGTTCTGCAATTCACTCAAAAATGGTGCCAAACTGTTGCAAACGATCACCTGAAAGGTTTTTCGGTGGAAACAGATGGGTTTTTATCATTGAAAAAGAATTTTCACGCAAGGTCTGAACAACTTTTTTTTGAAAAAAAACCCTGAGCCGCTTGATCACCATTTCAGCAAAAATCTGACGTTCTGCAATTCTCTCAAAAATGGTGCCAAAGTGTTGCAAACGATTCCCTGAAAGCTTTTTCGGTGGAAACAGATGGGTTTTTATCATAAAAACAGAATTAGCCCGCAAGGTCTGAACAACTTTTTTTGGGAAAAATCCCGAAGCCGCGCGGTCACAATTTCAGCAAAAATCTGACGTTCTGGAATTCACTCAAAAATGGTGCCAAACTGTTGCAAACGATCCCCTGAAAGGTTTTTCGGTGGAAACAGATGCGTTTTTATCATAAAAACAGAATTAGCCCGCAAGGTCTGAACAACTTTTTTTAAAAAAAATCCCTAAGCCGCGCGGTCACAATTTCACCAAAAATCTGACGTTCTGCAATTCACTCAAAAATGGTGCCAAACTGTTGCAAACGATCACCTGAAAGGTTTTTCGGTGGAAACAGATGGGTTTTTATCATTGAAAAAGAATTTTCACCCAAGGTCTGAACAACTTTTTTTTGAAAAAAAACCCTGAGCCGCTTGATCACCATTTCAGCAAAAATCTGACGTTCTGCAATTCACTCAAAAATGGTGCCAAAGTGTTGCAAACGATTCCCTGAAAGCTTTTTCGGTGGAAACAGATGGGTTTTTATCATAAAAACAGAATTAGCCCGCAAGGTCTGAACAACTTTTTTTTGGAAAAATCCCGAAGCCGCGCGGTCACAATTTCAGCAAAAATCTGACGTTCTGGAATTCACTCAAAAATGGTGCCAAACTGTTGCAAACGATCCCCTGAAAGGTTTTTCGGTGGAAACAGATGCGTTTTTATCATAAAAACAGAATTAGCCCGCAAGGTCTGAACAACTTTTTTTTGAAAAAATCCCGAAGCCGCGCGGTCACAATTTCAGCAAAAATCTGACGTTCTGCAATTCACTCAAATATGGTGCCAAACTGTTGCATACGATCCCCTGAAAGGTTTTTCGGTGGAAACAGATGGGTTTTTACCATTGAAAAAGAATTTTCATGCAAGGTCTGAACCACTTTTTTCTGGAAAAATCCCTAAGCCGCGCGGTCACAATTTCAGCAAAAATCTGACGTTCTGCAATTCACAATTTCAGCAAAAATCTGACGTTCTGGAATTCACTCAAAAATGGTGCCAAACTGTTGCAAACGATCCCCTGAAAGGTTTTTCGGTGGAAACAGATGGGTTTTTACCATTGAAAAAGAATTTTCATGCAAGGTCTGAACCACTTTTTTTTGGAAAAATCCCTAAGCCGCGCGGTCACAATTTCAGCAAAAATCTGACGTTCTGGAATTCACTCAAAAATGGTGCCAAACTGTTGCAAACGATCCCCTGAAAGGTTTTTCGGTGGAAACAGATGGGTTTTTACCATTGAAAAAGAATTTTCATGCAAGGTCTGAACAACTTTTTTTGAAAAAATCCCTAAGCCGCGCGGTCACAATTTCAGCAAAAATCTGACCTTCTGGAATTCATTCAAAAATGGTGCCAAACTTTTGCAAACAATCCCCTGAAAGGTTTTTCGGTGGAAACAGATGGGTTTTTATCATTGAAAAAGAATTTTCACGCAGGGTCTGAACAACTTTTTTTTGAAAAAATCCCTAAGCCGCTTGATCACCATTTCAGCAAAAATCTGACGTTCTGGAATTCACTCAAAAATGGTGCCAAACTGTTGCAAACGATCCCCTGAAAGGTTTTTCGGTGGAAACAGATGGGTTTTTATCATTGAAAAAGAATTTTCACGCAAGGTCTGAACAACCTTTTTTTTAAAAAAATCCCTAAGCCGCGCGATAACAATTTCAGCAAAAATCTGGCGTTCTGGAATTCACTCAAAAATGGTGCCAAACTGTTCCAAACGATGCCCTGAAAGGTTTTTTGGTGGAAACAGATGGGTTTTTATCATAAAAACAGAATTAGCCTGCAAGGTCTGAACAACTTTTTTTTGAAAAAATCCCTAAGCCGCGCGGTCACAATTTCACCAAAAATCTGACGTTCTGCAATTCACTCAAAAATGGTGCCAAACTGTTGCAAACGATCACCTGAAAGGTTTTTCGGTGGAAACAGATGGGTTTTTATCATTGAAAAAGAATTTTCACGCAAGGTCTGAACAACTTTTTTTTGAAAAAAAACCCTGAGCCGCTTGATCACCATTTCAGCAAAAATGTGACGTTCTGCAATTCACTCAAAAATGGTGCCAAAGTGTTGCAAACGATTCCCTGAAAGCTTTTTCGGTGGAAACAGATGGGTTTTTATCATAAAAACAGAATTAGCCTGCAAGGTCTGAACAACTTTTTTTTGAAAAAATCCCTAAGCCGCGCGGTCACAATTTCAGCAAAAATCTGACGTTCTGGAATTCACTCAAAAATGGTGCCAAACTGTTCCAAACGATGCCCTGAAAGGTTTTTTGGTGGAAACAGATGGGTTTTTATCATAAAAACAGAATTAGCCTGCAAGGTCTGAACAACTTTTTTTTGAAAAAATCCCTAAGCCGCGCGGTCACAATTTCACCAAAAATCTGACGTTCTGCAATTCACTCAAAAATGGTGCCAAACTGTTGCAAACGATCACCTGAAAGGTTTTTCGGTGGAAACAGATGGGTTTTTATCATTGAAAAAGAATTTTCACGCAAGGTCTGAACAACTTTTTTTTGAAAAAAAACCCTGAGCCGCTTGATCACCATTTCAGCAAAAATCTGACGTTCTGCAATTCTCTCAAAAATGGTGCCAAAGTGTTGCAAACGATTCCCTGAAAGCTTTTTCGGTGGAAACAGATGGGTTTTTATCATAAAAACAGAATTAGCCCGCAAGGTCTGAACAACTTTTTTTTGGAAAAATCCCGAAGCCGCGCGGTCACAATTTCAGCAAAAATCTGACGTTCTGGAATTCACTCAAAAATGGTGCCAAACTGTTGCAAACGATCCCCTGAAAGGTTTTTCGGTGGAAACAGATGCGTTTTTATCATAAAAACAGAATTAGCCCGCAAGGTCTGAACAACTTTTTTTTGGAAAAATCCCTAAGCCGCGCGGTCACAATTTCAGCAAAAATCTGACGTTCTGCAATTCACTCAAATATGGTGCCAAACTGTTGCAAACGATCCCCTGAAAGGTTTTTCGGTGGAAACAGATGGGTTTTTACCATTGAAAAAGAATTTTCATGCAAGGTCTGAACCACTTTTTTTTGGAAAAATCCCTAAGCCGCGCAGTCACAATTTCAGCAAAAATCTGACGTTCTGCAATTCACAATTTCAGCAAAAATCTGACGTTCTGGAATTCACTCAAAAATGGTGCCAAACTGTTGCAAACGATCCCCTGAATGGTTTTTCGGTGGAAACAGATGGGTTTTTACCATTGAAAAAGAATTTTCATGCAAGGTCTGAACCACTTTTTTTTTGGAAAAATCCCTAAGCCGCGCGGTCACAATTTCAGCAAAAATCTGACATTCTGCAATTCACTCAAAAATGGTGCAAAACTGTTGCAAACGATCCCCTGAAAGGTTTTTCGGTGGAAACAGATGGGTTTTTATCATAAAAATAGAATTAGCCCGCAAGGTGTGAACAACTTTTTTTTGGAAAAATCCCTAAGCCGCGCGGTCACAATTTCAGCAAAAATCTGACGTTCTGGAATTCACTCAAAAATGGTGCCAAACTGTTGCAAACGATCCCCTGAATGGTTTTTCGGTGGAAACAGATGGGTTTTTACCATTGAAAAAGAATTTTCATGCAAGGTCTGAACCACTTTTTTTTTGGAAAAATCCCTAAGCCGCGCGGTCACAATTTCAGCAAAAATCTGACGTTCTGGAATTCACTCAAAAATGGTGCCAAACTGTTGCAAACGATCCCCTGAAAGGTTTTCCGGTGGAAACAGATGCGTTTTTATCATAAAAACAGAATTAGCCCGCAAGGTCTGAACAACTTTTTTTTAAAAAAATCCCTAAGCCGCGCGGTCACAATTTCACCAAAAATCTGACGTTCTGCAATTCACTCAAAAATGGTGCCAAACTGTTGCAAACGATCACCTGAAAGGTTTTTCAGTGGAAACAGATGGGTTTTTATCATTGAAAAAGAATTTTCACGCAAGGTCTGAACAACTTTTTTTTGAAAAAAAACCCTGAGCCGCTTGATCACCATTTCAGCAAAAATCTGACGTTCTGCAATTCACTCAAAAATGGTGCCAAAGTGTTGCAAACCATTCCCTGAAAGCTTTTTCGGTGGAAACAGATGGGTTTTTATCATAAAAACAGAATTAGCCCGCAAGGTCTGAACAACTTTTTTTTGGAAAAATCCCGAAGCCGCGCGGTCACAATTTCAGCAAAAATCTGACGTTCTGGAATTCACTGAAAAATGGTGCCAAACTGTTGCAAACGATCCCCTGAAAGGTTTTTCGGTGGAAACAGATGCGTTTTTATCATAAAAACAGAATTAGCCCGCAAGGTCTGAACAACTTTTTTTTGGAAAAATCCCTAAGCCGCGCGGTCACAATTTCAGCAAAAATCTGACGTTCTGCAATTCACTCAAATATGGTGCCAAACTGTTGCAAACGATCCCCTGAAAGGTTTTTCGGTGGAAACAGATGGGTTTTTACCATTGAAAAAGAATTTTCATGCAAGGTCTGAACCACTTTTTTATGGAAAAATCCCTAAGCAGCGCGGTCACAATTTCAGCAAAAATCTGACGTTCTGGAATTCACTCAAAAATGGTGCCAAACTGTTGCAAACGATCCCCTGAAAGGTTTTTCGGTGGAAACAGATGGGTTTTTACCATTGAAAAAGAATTTTCATGCAAGGTCTGAACCACTTTTTTTTTGGAAAAATCCCTAAGCCGCGCGGTCACAATTTCAGCAAAAATCTGACGTTCTGCAATTCACTCAAAAATGGTGCCAAACTGTTGCAAACGATCCCCTGAAAGGTTTTTCGGTGGAAACAGATGGGTTTTTATCATAAAAATAGAATTAGCCCGCAAGGTCTGAACAACTTTTTTTTGGAAAAATCCCTAAGCCGCGCGGTCACAATTTCAGCGAAAATCTGACGTTTTGGAATTCGCTCAAAAATTGTGCCAAACTGTTGCAAACGATCCCCTGAAAGGTTTTTCGGTGGAAACAGATGCGTTTTTATCATAAAAACAGAATTAGCCCGCAAGGTCTGAACAACTTTTTTTTGGAAAAATCCCTAAGCAGCGCGGTCACAATTTCAGCAAAAATCTGACGTTCTGCAATTCACAATTTCAGCAAAAATCTGACGTTCTGGAATTCACTCAAAAATGGTGCCAAACTGTTGCAAACGATCCCCTGAAAGGTTTTTCGGTGGAAACAGATGGGTTTTTATCATTGAAAAAGAATTTTCACGCAAGGTCTGAACAACTTTTTTTAAAAAAAATCCCTAAGCCGCGCGGTAACAATTTCAGCAAAAATCTGGCGTTCTGGAATTCACTCAAAAATGGTGCCAAACTGTTCCAAACGATGCCCTGAAAGATTTTTTGGTGGAAACAGATGGGATTTTATCATAAAAACAGAATTAGCCTGCAAGGTCTGAACAACTTTTTTTTTGAAAAAATCCCTAAGCCGCGCGGTCACAATTTCAGCAAAAATCTCACGTTCTGCAATTCATTCATAAATGGTGCTAAACTGTTCCAAACGATCCCCTGAAAGGTTTTTCGGTGGAAACGGATGAGTTTTTATCATAAAAACAGAATTAGCCCGCAAGGTCTGAACAACTTTTTTTAAAAAAAATCCCTAAGCCGCGCGGTCACAATTTCAGCAAAAATCTGACGTTCTGCAATTCACTCAAAAATGGTGCCAAACTGTTGCAAACGAACCCCTGAAAGGTTTTTCGGTGGAAACAGATGGGTTTTTATCATTGAAAAAGAATTTTCACGCAAGGTCTGAACAACTTTTTTTTGAAAAAATCCCTAAGCCGCGCGGTCACAATTTCAGCAAAAATCTGACGTTCTGGAATTCACTCAAAAATGGTGCCAAACTGTTGCAAGCGATCCCCTGAAAGGTTTTTCGGTGGAAACAGATGGGTTTTTATCATAAAAACAGATTTGCCCGCAAGGTCTGAAAAACTTTTTTTTGAAAAAATCCCGAAGCCGCGCGGTCACAATTTCAGCAAAAATCTGACGTTCTGGAATTCACTCAAAAATGGTGCCAAACTGTTCCAAACGATGCCCTGAAAGGTTTTTTGGTGGAAACAGATGGGTTTTTATCATAAAAACAGAATTAGCCTGCAAGGTCTGAACAACTTTTTTTTTGAAAAAATCCCTAAGCCGCGCGGTCACAATTTCAGCAAAAATCTGACCTTCTGGAATTCACTCAAAAATGGTGCCAAACTGTTGCAAACGATCCCCTGAAAGGTTTTTCGGTGGAAACAGATGGGTTTTTATCATTGAAAAAGAATTTTCATACAAGGTCTGAACAACTTTTTTTTGAAAAAATCCCTAAGCCGCGCGGTCACAATTTCAGCAAAAATCTGACCTTCTGGAATGCACTCAAAAATGGTGCCAAACTGTTGCAAACGATCCCCTGAAAGGTTTTTCGGTGGAAACAGATGGGTTTTTATCATTGAAAAAGAATTTTCATACAAGGTCTGAACAACTTTTTTTGAAAAAATCCCTAAGCCGCGCGGTCACAATTTCAGCAAAAATCTGACCTTCTGGAATTCATTCAAAAATGGTGCCAAACTTTTGCAAACAATCCCCTGAAAGGTTTTTCGGTGGAAACAGATGGGTTTTTATCATTGAAAAAGAATTTTCACGCAGGGTCTGAACAACTTTTTTTTGAAAAAATCCCTAAGCCGCTTGATCACCATTTCAGCAAAAATCTGACGTTCTGGAATTCACTCAAAAATGGTGCCAAACTGTTGCAAACGATCCCCTGAAAGGTTTTTCGGTGGAAACAGATGGGTTTTTATCATTGAAAAAGAATTTTCACGCAAGGTCTGAACAACTTTTTTTTAAAAAAATCCCTAAGCCGCGCGGTAACAATTTCAGCAAAAATCTGGCGTTCTGGAATTCACTCAAAAATGGTGCCAAACTGTTCCAAACGATGCCCTGAAAGATTTTTTGGTGGAAACAGATGGGATTTTATCATAAAAACAGAATTAGCCTGCAAGGTCTGAACAACTTTTTTTTTGAAAAAATCCCTAAGCCGCGCGGTCACAATTTCAGCAAAAATCTCACGTTCTGCAATTCATTCATAAATGGTGCTAAACTGTTCCAAACGATCCCCTGAAAGGTTTTTCGGTGGAAACGGATGAGTTTTTATCATAAAAACAGAATTAGCCCGCAAGGTCTGAACAACTTTTTTTAAAAAAAATCCCTAAGCCGCGCGGTCACAATTTCAGCAAAAATCTGACGTTCTGCAATTCACTCAAAAATGGTGCCAAACTGTTGCAAACGAACCCCTGAAAGGTTTTTCGGTGGAAACAGATGGGTTTTTATCATTGAAAAAGAATTTTCACGCAAGGTCTGAACAACTTTTTTTTGAAAAAAATCCCTAAGCCGCGCGGTCACAATTTCAGCAAAAATCTGACGTTCTGGAATTCACTCAAAAATGGTGCCAAACTGTTGCAAGCGATCCCCTGAAAGGTTTTTCGGTGGAAACAGATGGGTTTTTATCATAAAAACAGATTTGCCCGCAAGGTCTGAAAAACTTTTTTTTGAAAAAATCCCGAAGCCGCGCGGTCACAATTTCAGCAAAAATCTGACGTTCTGGAATTCACTCAAAAATGGTGCCAAACTGTTCCAAACGATGCCCTGAAAGGTTTTTTGGTGGAAACAGATGGGTTTTTATCATAAAAACAGAATTAGCCTGCAAGGTCTGAACAACTTTTTTTTTGAAAAAATCCCTAAGCCGCGCGGTCACAATTTCAGCAAAAATCTGACCTTCTGGAATTCACTCAAAAATGGTGCCAAACTGTTGCAAACGATCCCCTGAAAGGTTTTTCGGTGGAAACAGATGGGTTTTTATCATTGAAAAAGAATTTTCATACAAGGTCTGAACAACTTTTTTTTGAAAAAATCCCTAAGCCGCGCGGTCACAATTTCAGCAAAAATCTGACCTTCTGGAATGCACTCAAAAATGGTGCCAAACTGTTGCAAACGATCCCCTGAAAGGTTTTTCGGTGGAAACAGATGGGTTTTTATCATTGAAAAAGAATTTTCATACAAGGTCTGAACAACTTTTTTTGAAAAAATCCCTAAGCCGCGCGGTCACAATTTCAGCAAAAATCTGACGTTCTGCAATTCTCTCAAAAATGGTGCCAAAGTGTTGCAAACGATGCCCTGAAAGGTTTTTCGGTGGAAACAGATGGGTTTTTATCATTGAAAAAGAATTTTCACGCAGGGTCTGAACAACTTTTTTTTGAAAAAATCCCTAAGCCGCTTGATCACCATTTCAGCAAAAATCTGACGTTCTGGAATTCACTCAAAAATGGTGCCAAACTGTTGCAAACGATCCCCTGAAAGGTTTTTCGGTGGAAACAGATGGGTTTTTATCATTGAAAAAGAATTTTCACGCAAGGTCTGAACAACCTTTTTTTTAAAAAAATCCCTAAGCCGCGCGGTAACAATTTCAGCAAAAATCTGGCGTTCTGGAATTCACTCAAAAATGGTGCCAAACTGTTCCAAACGATGCCCTGAAAGGTTTTTTGGTGGAAACAGATGGGTTTTTATCATAAAAACAGAATTAGCCTGCAAGGTCTGAACAACTTTTTTTTGAAAAAATCCCTAAGCCGCGCGGTCACAATTTCACCAAAAATCTGACGTTCTGCAATTCACTCAAAAATGGTGCCAAACTGTTGCAAACGATCACCTGAAAGGTTTTTCGGTGGAAACAGATGGGTTTTTATCATTGAAAAAGAATTTTCACGCAAGGTCTGAACAACTTTTTTTTGAAAAAAAACCCTGAGCCGCTTGATCACCATTTCAGCAAAAATCTGACGTTCTGCAATTCTCTCAAAAATGGTGCCAAAGTGTTGCAAACGATTCCCTGAAAGCTTTTTCGGTGGAAACAGATGGGTTTTTATCATAAAAACAGAATTAGCCCGCAAGGTGTGAACAACTTTTTTTTGGAAAAATCCCGAAGCCGCGCGGTCACAATTTCAGCAAAAATCTGACGTTCTGGAATTCACTCAAAAATGGTGCCAAACTGTTGCAAACGATCCCCTGAAAGGTTTTTCGGTGGAAACAGATGCGTTTTTATCATAAAAACAGAATTAGCCCGCAAGGTCTGAACAACTTTTTTTAAAAAAAATCCCTAAGCCGCGCGGTCACAATTTCACCAAAAATCTGACGTTCTGCAATTCACTCAAAAATGGTGCCAAACTGTTGCAAACGATCACCTGAAAGGTTTTTCGGTGGAAACAGATGGGTTTTTATCATTGAAAAAGAATTTTCACCCAAGGTCTGAACAACTTTTTTTTGAAAAAAAACCCTGAGCCGCTTGATCACCATTTCAGCAAAAATCTGACGTTCTGCAATTCACTCAAAAATGGTGCCAAAGTGTTGCAAACGATTCCCTGAAAGCTTTTTCGGTGGAAACAGATGGGTTTTTATCATAAAAACAGAATTAGCCCGCAAGGTCTGAACAACTTTTTTTTGGAAAAATCCCGAAGCCGCGCGGTCACAATTTCAGCAAAAATCTGACGTTCTGGAATTCACTCAAAAATGGTGCCAAACTGTTGCAAACGATCCCCTGAAAGGTTTTTCGGTGGAAACAGATGCGTTTTTATCATAAAAACAGAATTAGCCCGCAAGGTCTGAACAACTTTTTTTTGGAAAAATCCCTAAGCCGCGCGGTCACAATTTCAGCAAAAATCTGACGTTCTGCAATTCACAATTTCAGCAAAAATCTGACGTTCTGGAATTCACTCAAAAATGGTGCCAAACTGTTGCAAACGATCCCCTGAAAGGTTTTTCGGTGGAAACAGATGGGTTTTTACCATTGAAAAAGAATTTTCATGCAAGGTCTGAACCACTTTTTTTTGGAAAAATCCCTAAGCCGCGCGGTCACAATTTCAGCAAAAATCTGACGTTCTGGAATTCACTCAAAAATGGTGACAAACTGTTGCAAACGATCCCCTGAAAGGTTTTTCGGTGGAAACAGATGGGTTTTTACCATTGAAAAAGAATTTTCATGCAAGGTCTGAACCACTTTTTTTTGGAAAAATCCCTAAGCCGTGCGGTCACAATTTCAGCAAAAATCTGAAGTTCTGCAATTCACTCAAAAATGGTACCAAACTGTTGCAAACGATCCCCTGAAAGGTTTTTCGGTGGAAACAGATGGGTTTTTATCATAAAAACAGAATTAGCCCGCAAGGTCTGAACAACTTTTTTTTGAAAAAATCCCTAAGCCGCGCGGTCACAATTTCAGCAAAAATCTGACGTTCTGCAATTCACTCATAAATGGTGCTAAACTGTTCCAAACGATCCCCTGAAAGGTTTTTCGGTGGAAACGGATGGGTTTTTATCATAAAAATAGAATTAGCCCGCAAGGTCTGAACAATTTTTTTTTGAAAAAATCCCTAAGCCGCGCAGTCACAATTTCAGCAAAAATCTGACGTTCTGGAATTCACTCAAAAATGGTGCCAAACTGTTGCAAACGATCCCCTGAAAGGTTTTTCGGTGGAAACAGATGGGTTTTTATCATTGAAAAAGAATTTTCACGCAAGGTCTGAACAACTTTTTTTTAAAAAAATCCCTAAGCCGCGCGGTAACAATTTCAGCAAAAATCTGGCGTTCTGGAATTCACTCAAAAATGGTGCCAAACTGTTCCAAACGATGCCCTGAAAGGTTTTTCGGTGGAAACAGATGGGTTTTTATCATAAAAACAGAATTAGCCTGCAAGGTCTGAACAACTTTTTTTTTGAAAAAATCCCTAAGCCGCGCGGTCACAATTTCAGCAAAAATCTGACCTTCTGGAATTCACTCAAAAATGGTGCCAAACTGTTGCAAACGATCCCCTGAAAGGTTTTTCGGTGGAAACAGATGGGTTTTTATCATTGAAAAAGAATTTTCATACAAGGTCTGAACAACTTTTTTTTGAAAAAATCCCTAAGCCGCGCGGTCACAATTTCAGCAAAAATCTGACCTTCTGGAATTCACTCAAAAATGGTGCCAAACTGTTGCAAACGATCCCCTGAAAGGTTTTTCGGTGGAAACAGATGGGTTTTTATCATTGAAAAAGAATTTTCATACAAGGTCTGAACAACTTTTTTTGAAAAAATCCCTAAGCCGCGCGGTCACAATTTCAGCAAAAATCTGACCTTCTGGAATTCATTCAAAAATGGTGCCAAACTTTTGCAAACAATCCCCTGAAAGGTTTTTCGGTGGAAACAGATGGGTTTTTATCATTGAAAAAGAATTTTCACGCAGGGTCTGAACAACTTTTTTTTGAAAAAATCCCTAAGCCGCTTGATCACCATTTCAGCAAAAATCTGACGTTCTGGAATTCACTCAAAAATGGTGCCAAACTGTTGCAAACGATCCCCTGAAAGGTTTTTCGGTGGAAACAGATGGGTTTTTATCATTGAAAAAGAATTTTCACGCAAGGTCTGAACAACCTTTTTTTTAAAAAAATCCCTAAGCCGCGCGGTAACAATTTCAGCAAAAATCTGACGTTCTGCAATTCACAATTTCAGCAAAAATCTGACGTTCTGGAATTCACTCAAAAATGGTGCCAAACTGTTGCAAACGATCCCCTGAATGGTTTTTCGGTGGAAACAGATGGGTTTTTACCATTGAAAAAGAATTTTCATGCAAGGTCTGAACCACTTTTTTATGGAAAAATCCCTAAGCAGCGCGGTCACAATTTCAGCAAAAATCTGACGTTCTGCAATTCACAATTTCAGCAAAAATCTGACGTTCTGGAATTCACTCAAAAATGGTGCCAAACTGTTGCAAACGATCCCCTGAAAGGTTTTTCGGTGGAAACAGATGGGTTTTTACCATTGAAAAAGAATTTTCATGCAAGGTCTGAACCACTTTTTTTTGGAAAAATCCCTAAGCCGCGCGGTCACAATTTCAGCAAAAATCTGACGTTCTGCAATTCACTCAAAAATGGTGCCAAACTGTTGCAAACGATGCCCTGAAAGGTTTTTCGGTGGAAACAGATGGGTTTTTACCATTGAAAAAGAATTTTCATGCAAGGTCTGAACCACTTTTTTTTGGAAAAATCCCTAAGCCGCGCGGTCACAATTTCAGCAAAAATCTGACGTTCTGGAATTCACTCAAAAATGGTGCCAAACTGTTGCAAACGATCCCCTGAAAGGTTTTTCGGTGGAAACAGATGGGTTTTTACCATTGAAAAAGAATTTTCATGCAAGGTCTGAACCACTTTTTTTTTGAAAAATCCCTAAGCCGCGCGGTCACAATTTCAGCAAAAATCTGACGTTCTGCAATTCACTCAAAAATGGTACCAAACTGTTGCAAACGATCCCCTGAAAGGTTTTTCGGTGGAAACAGATGGGTTTTTATCATAAAAACAGAATTAGCCCGCAAGGTCTGAACAACTTTTTTTTGAAAAAATCCCTAACCCGCGCGGTCACAATTTCAGCAAAAATCTGACGTTCTGCAATTCACTCATAAATGGTGCTAAACTGTTCCAAACGATCCCCTGAAAGGTTTTTCGGTGGAAACGGATGGGTTTTTATCATAAAAACAGAATTAGCCCGCAAGGTCTGAACAACTTTTTTTTTGAAAAAATCCCTAAGCCGCGCAGTCACAATTTCAGCAAAAATCTGACGTTCTGGAATTCACTCAAAAATGGTGCCAAACTGTTGCAAACGATCCCCTGAAAGGTTTTTCGGTGGAAACAGATGGGTTTTTATCATTGAAAAAGAATTTTCACGCAAGGTCTGAACAACTTTTTTTAAAAAAAATCCCTAAGCCGCGCGGTAACAATTTCAGCAAAAATCTGGCGTTCTGGAATTCACTCAAAAATGGTGCCAAACTGTTCCAAACGATGCCCTGAAAGATTTTTTGGTGGAAACAGATGGGATTTTATCATAAAAACAGAATTAGCCTGCAAGGTCTGAACAACTTTTTTTTTGAAAAAATCCCTAAGCCGCGCGGTCACAATTTCAGCAAAAATCTGACCTTCTGGAATTCACTCAAAAATGGTGCCAAACTGTTGCAAATGATCCCCTGAAAGGTTTTTCGGTGGAAACAGATGGGTTTTTATCATTGAAAAAGAATTTTCATACAAGGTCTGAACAACTTTTTTTTGAAAAAATCCCTAAGCCGCGCGGTCACAATTTCAGCAAAAATCTGACCTTCTGGAATTCACTCAAAAATGGTGCCAAACTGTTGCAAACGATCCCCTGAAAGGTTTTTCGGTGGAAACAGATGGGTTTTTATCATTGAAAAAGAATTTTCATACAAGGTCTGAACAACTTTTTTTTGAAAAAATCCCTAAGCCGCGCGGTCACAATTTCAGCAAAAATCTGACCTTCTGGAAATCACTCAAAAATGGTGCCAAACTTTTGCAAACAATCCCCTCAAAGGTTTTTCGGTGGAAACAGATGGGTTTTTATCATTGAAAAAGAATTTTCACGCAGGGTCTGAACAACTTTTTTTTGAAAAAATCCCTAAGCCGCTTGATCACCATTTCAGCAAAAATCTGACGTTCTGGAATTCACTCAAAAATGGTGCCAAACTGTTGCAAACGATCCCCTGAAAGGTTTTTCGGTGGAAACAGATGGGTTTTTATCATTGAAAAAGAATTTTCACGCAAGGTCTGAACAACTTTTTTTAAAAAAAATCCCTAAGCCGCGCGGTCACAATTTCAGCAAAAATCTGACGTTCTGCAATTCACTCAAAAATGGTGCCAAACTGTTGCAAACGAACCCCTGAAAGGTTTTTCGGTGGAAACAGATGGGTTTTTATCATTGAAAAAGAATTTTCACGCAAGGTCTGAACAACTTTTTTTTGAAAAAATCCCTAAGCCGCGCGGTCACAATTTCAGCAAAAATCTGACGTTCTGGAATTCACTCAAAAATGGTGCCAAACTGTTGCAAGCGATCCCCTGAAAGGTTTTTCGGTGGAAACAGATGGGTTTTTATCATAAAAACAGAATTAGCCCGCAAGGTCTGAAAAACTTTTTTTTGAAAAAATCCCGAAGCCGCGCGGTCACAATTTCAGCAAAAATCTGACGTTCTGGAATTCACTCAAAAATGGTGCCAAACTGTTCCAAACGATGCCCTGAAAGGTTTTTTGGTGGAAACAGATGGGTTTTTATCATAAAAACAGAATTAGCCTGCAAGGTCTGAACAACTTTTTTTTGAAAAAATCCCTAAGCCGCGCGGTCACAATTTCAGCAAAAATCTGACCTTCTGGAATTCACTCAAAAATGGTGCCAAACTGTTGCAAACGATCCCCTGAAAGGTTTTTCGGTGGAAACAGATGGGTTTTTATCATTGAAAAAGAATTTTCATACAAGGTCTGAACAACTTTTTTTTGAAAAAATCCCTAAGCCGCGCGGTCACAATTTCAGCAAAAATCTGACCTTCTGGAATTCACTCAAAAATGGTGCCAAACTGTTGCAAACGATCCCCTGAAAGGTTTTTCGGTGGAAACAGATGGGTTTTTATCATTGAAAAAGAATTTTCATACAAGGTCTGAACAACTTTTTTTGAAAAAATCCCTAAGCCGCGCGGTCACAATTTCAGCAAAAATCTGACCTTCTGGAATTCATTCAAAAATGGTGCCAAACTTTTGCAAACAATCCCCTGAAAGGTTTTTCGGTGGAAACAGATGGGTTTTTATCATTGAAAAAGAATTTTCACGCAGGGTCTGAACAACTTTTTTTTGAAAAAATCCCTAAGCCGCTTGATCACCATTTCAGCAAAAATCTGACGTTCTGGAATTCACTCAAAAATGGTGCCAAACTGTTGCAAACGATCCCCTGAAAGGTTTTTCGGTGGAAACAGATGGGTTTTTATCATTGAAAAAGAATTTTCACGCAAGGTCTGAACAACCTTTTTTTTAAAAAAATCCCTAAGCCGCGCGGTAACAATTTCAGCAAAAATCTGGCGTTCTGGAATTCACTCAAAAATGGTGCCAAACTGTTCCAAACGATGCCCTGAAAGGTTTTTTGGTGGAAACAGATGGGTTTTTATCATAAAAACAGAATTAGCCTGCAAGGTCTGAACAACTTTTTTTTGAAAAAATCCCTAAGCCGAGCGGTCACAATTTCACCAAAAATCTGACGTTCTGCAATTCACTCAAAAATGGTGCCAAACTGTTGCAAACGATCACCTGAAAGGTTTTTCGGTGGAAACAGATGGATTTTTATCATTGAAAAAGAATTTTCACGCAAGGTCTGAACAACTTTTTTTTGAAAAAAAACCCTGAGCCGCTTGATCACCATTTCAGCAAAAATGTGACGTTCTGCAATTCACTCAAAAATGGTGCCAAAGTGTTGCAAACGATTCCCTGAAAGCTTTTTCGGTGGAAACAGATGGGTTTTTATCATAAAAACAGAATTAGCCTGCAAGGTCTGAACAACTTTTTTTTGAAAAAATCCCTAAGCCGCGCGGTCACAATTTCAGCAAAAATCTGACGTTCTGGAATTCACTCAAAAATGGTGCCAAACTGTTCCAAACGATGCCCTGAAAGGTTTTTTGGTGGAAACAGATGGGTTTTTATCATAAAAACAGAATTAGCCTGCAAGGTCTGAACAACTTTTTTTTGAAAAAATCCCTAAGCCGCGCGGTCACAATTTCACCAAAAATCTGACGTTCTGCAATTCACTCAAAAATGGTGCCAAACTGTTGCAAACGATCACCTGAAAGGTTTTTCGGTGGAAACAGATGGGTTTTTATCATTGAAAAAGAATTTTCACGCAAGGTCTGAACAACTTTTTTTTGAAAAAAAACCCTGAGCCGCTTGATCACCATTTCAGCAAAAATCTGACGTTCTGCAATTCTCTCAAAAATGGTGCCAAAGTGTTGCAAACGATTCCCTGAAAGCTTTTTCGGTGGAAACAGATGGGTTTTTATCATAAAAACAGAATTAGCCCGCAAGGTGTGAACAACTTTTTTTTGGAAAAATCCCGAAGCCGCGCGGTCACAATTTCAGCAAAAATCTGACGTTCTGGAATTCACTCAAAAATGGTGCCAAACTGTTGCAAACGATCCCCTGAAAGGTTTTTCGGTGGAAACAGATGCGTTTTTATCATAAAAACAGAATTAGCCCGCAAGGTCTGAACAACTTTTTTTAAAAAAAATCCCTAAGCCGCGCGGTCACAATTTCACCAAAAATCTGACGTTCTGCAATTCACTCAAAAATGGTGCCAAACTGTTGCAAACGATCACCTGAAAGGTTTTTCGGTGGAAACAGATGGGTTTTTATCATTGAAAAAGAATTTTCACCCAAGGTCTGAACAACTTTTTTTTGAAAAAAAACCCTGAGCCGCTTGATCACCATTTCAGCAAAAATCTGACGTTCTGCAATTCACTCAAAAATGGTGCCAAAGTGTTGCAAACGATTCCCTGAAAGCTTTTTCGGTGGAAACAGATGGGTTTTTATCATAAAAACAGAATTAGCCCGCAAGGTCTGAACAACTTTTTTTTGGAAAAATCCCGAAGCCGCGCGGTCACAATTTCAGCAAAAATCTGACGTTCTGGAATTCACTCAAAAATGGTGCCAAACTGTTGCAAACGATCCCCTGAAAGGTTTTTCGGTGGAAACAGATGCGTTTTTATCATAAAAACAGAATTAGCCCGCAAGGTCTGAACAACTTTTTTTTGGAAAAATCCCTAAGCCGCGCGGTCACAATTTCAGCAAAAATCTGACGTTCTGCAATTCACAATTTCAGCAAAAATCTGACGTTCTGGAATTCACTCAAAAATGGTGCCAAACTGTTGCAAACGATCCCCTGAAAGGTTTTTCGGTGGAAACAGATGGGTTTTTACCATTGAAAAAGAATTTTCATGCAAGGTCTGAACCACTTTTTTTTGGAAAAATCCCTAAGCCGTGCGGTCACAATTTCAGCAAAAATCTGACGTTCTGCAATTCACTCAAAAATGGTACCAAACTGTTGCAAACGATCCCCTGAAAGGTTTTTCGGTGGAAACAGATGGGTTTTTATCATAAAAACAGAATTAGCCCGCAAGGTCTGAACAACTTTTTTTTGAAAAAATCCCTAAGCCGCGCGGTCACAATTTCAGCAAAAATCTGACGTTCTGCAATTCACTCATAAATGGTGCTAAACTGTTCCAAACGATCCCCTGAAAGGTTTTTCGGTGGAAACGGATGGGTTTTTATCATAAAAACAGAATTAGCCCGCAAGGTCTGAACAATTTTTTTTTGAAAAAATCCCTAAGCCGCGCAGTCACAATTTCAGCAAAAATCTGACGTTCTGGAATTCACTCAAAAATGGTGCCAAACTGTTGCAAACGATCCCCTGAAAGGTTTTTCGGTGGAAACAGATGGGTTTTTATCATTGAAAAAGAATTTTCACGCAAGGTCTGAACAACTTTTTTTTAAAAAAATCCCTAAGCCGCGCGGTAACAATTTCAGCAAAAATCTGGCGTTCTGGAATTCACTCAAAAATGGTGCCAAACTGTTCCAAACGATGCCCTGAAAGGTTTTTCGGTGGAAACAGATGGGTTTTTATCATAAAAACAGAATTAGCCTGCAAGGTCTGAACAACTTTTTTTTTGAAAAAATCCCTAAGCCGCGCGGTCACAATTTCAGCAAAAATCTGACCTTCTGGAATTCACTCAAAAATGGTGCCAAACTGTTGCAAACGATCCCCTGAAAGGTTTTTCGGTGGAAACAGATGGGTTTTTATCATTGAAAAAGAATTTTCATACAAGGTCTGAACAACTTTTTTTTGAAAAAATCCCTAAGCCGCGCGGTCACAATTTCAGCAAAAATCTGACCTTCTGGAATTCACTCAAAAATGGTGCCAAACTGTTGCAAACGATCCCCTGAAAGGTTTTTCGGTGGAAACAGATGGGTTTTTATCATTGAAAAAGAATTTTCATACAAGGTCTGAACAACTTTTTTTGAAAAAATCCCTAAGCCGCGCGGTCACAATTTCAGCAAAAATCTGACCTTCTGGAATTCATTCAAAAATGGTGCCAAACTTTTGCAAACAATCCCCTGAAAGGTTTTTCGGTGGAAACAGATGGGTTTTTATCATTGAAAAAGAATTTTCACGCAGGGTCTGAACAACTTTTTTTTGAAAAAATCCCTAAGCCGCTTGATCACCATTTCAGCAAAAATCTGACGTTCTGGAATTCACTCAAAAATGGTGCCAAACTGTTGCAAACGATCCCCTGAAAGTTTTTTCGGTGGAAACAGATGGGTTTTTATCATTGAAAAAGAATTTTCACGCAAGGTCTGAACAACCTTTTTTTTTAAAAAATCCCTAAGCCGCGCGGTAACAATTTCAGCAAAAATCTGGCGTTCTGGAATTCACTCAAAAATGGTGCCAAACTGTTCCAAACGATGCCCTGAAAGGTTTTTTGGTGGAAACAGATGGGTTTTTATCATAAAAACAGAATTAGCCTGCAAGGTCTGAACAACTTTTTTTTGAAAAAATCCCTAAGCCGCGCGGTCACAATTTCACCAAAAATCTGACGTTCTGCAATTCACTCAAAAATGGTGCCAAACTGTTGCAAACGATCACCTGAAAGGTTTTTCGGTGGAAACAGATGGGTTTTTATCATTGAAAAAGAATTTTCACGCAAGGTCTGAACAACTTTTTTTTGAAAAAAAACCCTGAGCCGCTTGATCACCATTTCAGCAAAAATCTGACGTTCTGCAATTCTCTCAAAAATGGTGCCAAAGTGTTGCAAACGATGCCCTGAAAGGTTTTTCGGTGGAAACAGATGGGTTTTTACCATTGAAAAAGAATTTTCATGCAAGGTCTGAACCACTTTTTTTTGGAAAAATCCCTAAGCCGCGCGGTCACAATTTCAGCAAAAATCTGACGTTCTGGAATTCACTCAAAAATGGTGCCAAACTGTTGCAAACGATCCCCTGAAAGGTTTTTCGGTGGAAACAGATGGGTTTTTACCATTGAAAAAGAATTTTCATGCAAGGTCTGAACCACTTTTTTTTTGAAAAATCCCTAAGCCGCGCGGTCACAATTTCAGCAAAAATCTGACGTTCTGCAATTCACTCAAAAATGGTACCAAACTGTTGCAAACGATCCCCTGAAAGGTTTTTCGGTGGAAACAGATGGGTTTTTATCATAAAAACAGAATTAGCCCGCAAGGTCTGAACAACTTTTTTTTGAAAAAATCCCTAACCCGCGCGGTCACAATTTCAGCAAAAATCTGACGTTCTGCAATTCACTCATAAATGGTGCTAAACTGTTCCAAACGATCCCCTGAAAGGTTTTTCGGTGGAAACGGATGGGTTTTTATCATAAAAACAGAATTAGCCCGCAAGGTCTGAACAACTTTTTTTTTGAAAAAATCCCTAAGCCGCGCAGTCACAATTTCAGCAAAAATCTGACGTTCTGGAATTCACTCAAAAATGGTGCCAAACTGTTGCAAACGATCCCCTGAAAGGTTTTTCGGTGGAAACAGATGGGTTTTTATCATTGAAAAAGAATTTTCACGCAAGGTCTGAACAACTTTTTTTAAAAAAAATCCCTAAGCCGCGCGGTAACAATTTCAGCAAAAATCTGGCGTTCTGGAATTCACTCAAAAATGGTGCCAAACTGTTCCAAACGATGCCCTGAAAGATTTTTTGGTGGAAACAGATGGGATTTTATCATAAAAACAGAATTAGCCTGCAAGGTCTGAACAACTTTTTTTTTGAAAAAATCCCTAAGCCGCGCGGTCACAATTTCAGCAAAAATCTGACCTTCTGGAATTCACTCAAAAATGGTGCCAAACTGTTGCAAATGATCCCCTGAAAGGTTTTTCGGTGGAAACAGATGGGTTTTTATCATTGAAAAAGAATTTTCATACAAGGTCTGAACAACTTTTTTTTGAAAAAATCCCTAAGCCGCGCGGTCACAATTTCAGCAAAAATCTGACCTTCTGGAATTCACTCAAAAATGGTGCCAAACTGTTGCAAACGATCCCCTGAAAGGTTTTTCGGTGGAAACAGATGGGTTTTTATCATTGAAAAAGAATTTTCATACAAGGTCTGAACAACTTTTTTTTGAAAAAATCCCTAAGCCGCGCGGTCACAATTTCAGCAAAAATCTGACCTTCTGGAATTCATTCAAAAATGGTGCCAAACTTTTGCAAACAATCCCCTCAAAGGTTTTTCGGTGGAAACAGATGGGTTTTTATCATTGAAAAAGAATTTTCACGCAGGGTCTAAACAACTTTTTTTTGAAAAAATCCCTAAGCCGCTTGATCACCATTTCAGCAAAAATCTGACGTTCTGGAATTCACTCAAAAATGGTGCCAAACTGTTGCAAACGATCCCCTGAAAGGTTTTTCGGTGGAAACAGATGGGTTTTTATCATTGAAAAAGAATTTTCACGCAAGGTCTGAACAACTTTTTTAAAAAAAAATCCCTAAGCCGCGCGGTCACAATTTCAGCAAAAATCTGACGTTCTGCAATTCACTCAAAAATGGTGCCAAACTGTTGCAAACGAACCCCTGAAAGGTTTTTCGGTGGAAACAGATGGGTTTTTATCATTGAAAAAGAATTTTCACGCAAGGTCTGAACAACTTTTTTTTGAAAAAATCCCTAAGCCGCGCGGTCACAATTTCAGCAAAAATCTGACGTTCTGGAATTCACTCAAAAATGGTGCCAAACTGTTGCAAGCGATCCCCTGAAAGGTTTTTTGGTGGAAACAGATGGGTTTTTATCATAAAAACAGAATTAGCCCGCAAGGTCTGAAAAACTTTTTTTTGAAAAAATCCCGAAGCCGCGCGGTCACAATTTCACCAAAAATCTGACGTTCTGGAATTCACTCAAAAATGGTGCCAAACTGTTGCAAATGATCCCCTGAAAGGTTTTTCGGTGGAAACAGATGGGTTTTTATCATTGAAAAAGAATTTTCATACAAGGTCTGAACAACTTTTTTTTGAAAAAATCCCTAAGCCGCGCGGTCACAATTTCAGCAAAAATCTGACCTTCTGGAATTCACTCAAAATGGTGCCAAACTGTTGCAAACGATCCCCTGAAAGGTTTTTCGGTGGAAACAGATGGGTTTTTATCATTGAAAAAGAATTTTCATACAAGGTCTGAACAACTTTTTTTGAAAAAATCCCTAAGCCGCGCGGTCACAATTTCAGCAAAAATCTGACCTTCTGGAATTCATTCAAAAATGGTGCCAAACTTTTGCAAACAATCCCCTGAAAGGTTTTTCGGTGGAAACAGATGGGTTTTTATCATTGAAAAAGAATTTTCACGCAGGGTCTGAACAACTTTTTTTTGAAAAAATCCCTAAGCCGCTTGATCACCATTTCAGCAAAAATCTGACGTTCTGGAATTCACTCAAAAATGGTGCCAAACTGTTGCAAACGATCCCCTGAAAGGTTTTTCGGTGGAAACAGATGGGTTTTTATCATTGAAAAAGAATTTTCACGCAAGGTCTGAACAACCTTTTTTTTAAAAAAATCCCTAAGCCGCGCGGTAACAATTTCAGCAAAAATCTGACGTTCTGGAATTCACTCAAAAATGGTGCCAAACTGTTCCAAACGATGCCCTGAAAGGTTTTTTGGTGGAAACAGATGGGTTTTTATCATAAAAACAGAATTAGCCTGCAAGGTCTGAACAACTTTTTTTTGAAAAAATCCCTAAGCCGCGCGGTCACAATTTCAGCAAAAATCTGACGTTCTGGAATTCACTCAAAAATGGTGCCAAACTGTTGCAAGCGATCCCCTGAAAGGTTTTTTGGTGGAAACAGATGGGTTTTTATCATAAAAACAGAATTAGCCCGCAAGGTCTGAAAAACTTTTTTTTGAAAAAATCCCGAAGCCGCGCGGTCACAATTTCACCAAAAATCTGACGTTCTGGAATTCACTCAAAAATGGTGCCAAACTGTTGCAAATGATCCCCTGAAAGGTTTTTCGGTGGAAACAGATGGGTTTTTATCATTGAAAAAGAATTTTCATACAAGGTCTGAACAACTTTTTTTTGAAAAAATCCCTAAGCCGCGCGGTCACAATTTCAGCAAAAATCTGACCTTCTGGAATTCACTCAAAATGGTGCCAAACTGTTGCAAACGATCCCCTGAAAGGTTTTTCGGTGGAAACAGATGGGTTTTTATCATTGAAAAAGAATTTTCATACAAGGTCTGAACAACTTTTTTTGAAAAAATCCCTAAGCCGCGCGGTCACAATTTCAGCAAAAATCTGACCTTCTGGAATTCATTCAAAAATGGTGCCAAACTTTTGCAAACAATCCCCTGAAAGGTTTTTCGGTGGAAACAGATGGGTTTTTATCATTGAAAAAGAATTTTCACGCAGGGTCTGAACAACTTTTTTTTGAAAAAATCCCTAAGCCGCTTGATCACCATTTCAGCAAAAATCTGACGTTCTGGAATTCACTCAAAAATGGTGCCAAACTGTTGCAAACGATCCCCTGAAAGGTTTTTCGGTGGAAACAGATGGGTTTTTATCATTGAAAAAGAATTTTCACGCAAGGTCTGAACAACCTTTTTTTTAAAAAAATCCCTAAGCCGCGCGGTAACAATTTCAGCAAAAATCTGACGTTCTGGAATTCACTCAAAAATGGTGCCAAACTGTTCCAAACGATGCCCTGAAAGGTTTTTTGGTGGAAACAGATGGGTTTTTATCATAAAAACAGAATTAGCCTGCAAGGTCTGAACAACTTTTTTTTGAAAAAATCCCTAAGCCGCGCGGTCACAATTTCACCAAAAATCTGACGTTCTGCAATTCACTCAAAAATGGTGCCAAACTGTTGCAAACGATCACCTGAAAGGTTTTTCGGTGGAAACAGATGGGTTTTTATCATTGAAAAAGAATTTTCACGCAAGGTCTGAACAACTTTTTTTTGAAAAAAAACCCTGAGCCGCTTGATCACCATTTCAGCAAAAATGTGACGTTCTGCAATTCACTCAAAAATGGTGCCAAAGTGTTGCAAACGATTCCCTGAAAGCTTTTTCGGTGGAAACAGATGGGTTTTTATCATAAAAACAGAATTAGCCTGCAAGGTCTGAACAACTTTTTTTTGAAAAAATCCCTAAGCCGCGCGGTCACAATTTCAGCAAAAATCTGACGTTCTGGAATTCACTCAAAAATGGTGCCAAACTGTTCCAAACGATGCCCTGAAAGGTTTTTTGGTGGAAACAGATGGGTTTTTATCATAAAAACAGAATTAGCCTGCAAGGTCTGAACAACTTTTTTTTGAAAAAATCCCTAAGCCGCGCGGTCACAATTTCACCAAAAATCTGACGTTCTGCAATTCACTCAAAAATGGTGCCAAACTGTTGCAAACGATCACCTGAAAGGTTTTTCGGTGGAAACAGATGGGTTTTTATCATTGAAAAAGAATTTTCACGCAAGGTCTGAACAACTTTTTTTTGAAAAAAAACCCTGAGCCGCTTGATCACCATTTCAGCAAAAATCTGACGTTCTGCAATTCTCTCAAAAATGGTGCCAAAGTGTTGCAAACGATTCCCTGAAAGCTTTTTCGGTGGAAACAGATGGGTTTTTATCATAAAAACAGAATTAGCCCGCAAGGTGTGAACAACTTTTTTTTGGAAAAATCCCGAAGCCGCGCGGTCACAATTTCAGCAAAAATCTGACGTTCTGGAATTCACTCAAAAATGGTGCCAAACTGTTGCAAACGATCCCCTGAAAGGTTTTTCGGTGGAAACAGATGCGTTTTTATCATAAAAACAGAATTAGCCCGCAAGGTCTGAACAACTTTTTTTAAAAAAAATCCCTAAGCCGCGCGGTCACAATTTCACCAAAAATCTGACGTTCTGCAATTCACTCAAAAATGGTGCCAAACTGTTGCAAACGATCACCTGAAAGGTTTTTCGGTGGAAACAGATGGGTTTTTATCATTGAAAAAGAATTTTCACCCAAGGTCTGAACAACTTTTTTTTGAAAAAAAACCCTGAGCCGCTTGATCACCATTTCAGCAAAAATCTGACGTTCTGCAATTCACTCAAAAATGGTGCCAAAGTGTTGCAAACGATTCCCTGAAAGCTTTTTCGGTGGAAACAGATGGGTTTTTATCATAAAAACAGAATTAGCCCGCAAGGTGTGAACAACTTTTTTTTGGAAAAATCCCGAAGCCGCGCGGTCACAATTTCAGCAAAAATCTGACGTTCTGGAATTCACTCAAAAATGGTGCCAAACTGTTGCAAACGATCCCCTGAAAGGTTTTTCGGTGGAAACAGATGGGTTTTTACCATTGAAAAAGAATTTTCATGCAAGGTCTGAACCACTTTTTTTTGGAAAAATCCCTAAGCCGCGCGGTCACAATTTCAGCAAAAATCTGACGTTCTGCAATTCACAATTTCAGCAAAAATCTGACGTTCTGGAATTCACTCAAAAATGGTGCCAAACTGTTGCAAACGATCCCCTGAAAGGTTTTTCGGTGGAAACAGATGGGTTTTTACCATTGAAAAAGAATTTTCATGCAAGGTCTGAACCACTTTTTTTTGGAAAAATCCCTAAGCCGCGCGGTCACAATTTCAGCAAAAATCTGACGTTCTGGAATTCACTCAAAAATGGTGCCAAACTGTTGCAAACGATCCCCTGAAAGGTTTTTCGGTGGAAACAGATGGGTTTTTACCATTGAAAAAGAATTTTCATGCAAGGTCTGAACCACTTTTTTTTGGAAAAATCCCTAAGCCGCGCGGTCACAATTTCAGCAAAAATCTGACGTTCTGCAATTCACTCAAAAATGGTACCAAACTGTTGCAAACGATCCCCTGAAAGGTTTTTCGGTGGAAACAGATGGGTTTTTATCATAAAAACAGAATTAGCCCGCAAGGTCTGAACAACTTTTTTTTGAAAAAATCCCTAAGCCGCGCGGTCACAATTTCAGCAAAAATCTGACGTTCTGCAATTCACTCATAAATGGTGCTAAACTGTTCCAAACGATCCCCTGAAAGGTTTTTCGGTTGAAACGGATGGGTTTTTATCATAAAAACAGAATTAGCCCGCAAGGTCTGAACAATTTTTTTTTGAAAAAATCCCTAAGCCGCGCAGTCACAATTTCAGCAAAAATCTGACGTTCTGGAATTCACTCAAAAATGGTGCCAAACTGTTGCAAACGATCCCCTGAAAGGTTTTTCGGTGGAAACAGATGGGTTTTTATCATTGAAAAAGAATTTTCACGCAAGGTCTGAACAACTTTTTTTAAAAAAAATCCCTAAGCCGCGCGGTAACAATTTCAGCAAAAATCTGGCGTTCTGGAATTCACTCAAAAATGGTGCCAAACTGTTCCAAACGATGCCCTGAAAGGTTTTTTGGTGGAAACAGATGGGTTTTTATCATAAAAACAGAATTAGCCTGCAAGGTCTGAACAACTTTTTTTTTGAAAAAATCCCTAAGCCGCGCGGTCACAATTTCAGCAACAATCTGACCTTCTGGAATTCACTCAAAAATGGTGCCAAACTGTTGCAAACGATCCCCTGAAAGGTTTTTCGGTGGAAACAGATGGGTTTTTATCATTGAAAAAGAATTTTCATACAAGGTCTGAACAACTTTTTTTTGAAAAAATCCCTAAGCCGCGCGGTCACAATTTCAGCAAAAATCTGACCTTCTGGAATTCACTCAAAAATGGTGCCAAACTGTTGCAAACGATCCCCTGAAAGGTTTTTCGGTGGAAACAGATGGGTTTTTATCATTGAAAAAGAATTTTCATACAAGGTCTGAACAACTTTTTTTGAAAAAATCCCTAAGCCGCGCGGTCACAATTTCAGCAAAAATCTGACCTTCTGGAATTCATTCAAAAATGGTGCCAAACTTTTGCAAACAATCCCCTGAAAGGTTTTTCGGTGGAAACAGATGGGTTTTTATCATTGAAAAAGAATTTTCATGCAGGGTCTGAACAACTTTTTTTTGAAAAAATCCCTAAGCCGCTTGATCACCATTTCAGCAAAAATCTGACGTTCTGGAATTCACTCAAAAATGGTGCCAAACTGTTGCAAACGATCCCCTGAAAGGTTTTTCGGTGGAAACAGATGGGTTTTTATCATTGAAAAAGAATTTTCACGCAAGGTCTGAACAACCTTTTTTTTAAAAAAATCCCTAAGCCGCGCGGTAACAATTTCAGCAAAAATCTGGCGTTCCGGAATTCACTCAAAAATGGTGCCAAACTGTTCCAAACGATGCCCTGAAAGGTTTTTTGGTGGAAACAGATGGGTTTTTATCATAAAAACAGAATTAGCCTGCAAGGTCTGAACAACTTTTTTTTGAAAAAATCCCTAAGCAGCGCGGTCACAATTTCACCAAAAATCTGACGTTCTGCAATTCACTCAAAAATGGTGCCAAACTGTTGCAAACGATCACCTGAAAGGTTTTTCGGTGGAAACAGATGGGTTTTTATCATTGAAAAAGAATTTTCACGCAAGGTCTGAACAACTTTTTTTTGAAAAAAAACCCTGAGCCGCTTGATCACCATTTCAGCAAAAATGTGACGTTCTGCAATTCACTCAAAAATGGTGCCAAAGTGTTGCAAACGATTCCCTGAAAGCTTTTTCGGTGGAAACAGATGGGTTTTTATCATAAAAACAGAATTAGCCTGCAAGGTCTGAACAACTTTTTTTTGAAAAAATCCCTAAGCCGCGCGGTCACAATTTCAGCAAAAATCTGACATTCTGGAATTCACTCAAAAATGGTGCCAAACTGTTCCAAACGATGCCCTGAAAGGTTTTTTGGTGGAAACAGATGGGTTTTTATCATAAAAACAGAATTAGCCTGCAAGGTCTGAACAACTTTTTTTTGAAAAAATCCCTAAGCCGCGCGGTCACAATTTCACCAAAAATCTGACGTTCTGCAATTCAATCAAAAATGGTGCCAAACTGTTGCAAACGATCACCTGAAAGGTTTTTCGGTGGAAACAGATGGGTTTTTATCATTGAAAAAGAATTTTCACGCAAGGTCTGAACAACTTTTTTTTGAAAAAAAACCCTGAGCCGCTTGATCACCATTTCAGCAAAAATCTGACGTTCTGCAATTCTCTCAAAAATGGTGCCAAAGTGTTGCAAACGATTCCCTGAAAGCTTTTTCGGTGGAAACAGATGGGTTTTTATCATAAAAACAGAATTAGCCCGCAAGGTCTGAACAACTTTTTTTTGGAAAAATCCCGAAGCCGCGCGGTCACAATTTCAGCAAAAATCTGACGTTCTGGAATTCACTCAAAAATGGTGCCAAACTGTTGCAAACGATCCCCTGAAAGGTTTTTCGGTGGAAACAGATGCGTTTTTATCATAAAAACAGAATTAGCCTGCAAGGTCTGAACAACTTTTTTTTGGAAAAATCCCTAAGCCGCGCGGTCACAATTTCAGCAAAAATCTGACGTTCTGCAATTCACAATTTCAGCAAAAATCTGACGTTCTGGAATTCACTCAAAAATGGTGCCAAACTGTTGCAAACGAATCCCTGAATGGTTTTTCGGTGGAAACAGATGGGTTTTTACCATTGAAAAAGAATTTTCATGCAAGGTCTGAACCACTTTTTTTTTGGAAAAATCCCTAAGCCGCGCGGTCACAATTTCAGCAAAAATCTGACGTTCTGCAATTCACTCAAAAATGGTGCCAAACTGTTGCAAACGATCCCCTGAAAGGTTTTTCGGTGGAAACAGATGGGTTTTTATCATAAAAATAGAATTAGCCCGCAAGGTGTGAACAAGTTTTTTTTGGAAAAATCCCTAAGCCGCGCGGTCACAATTTCAGCAAAAATCTGACGTTCTGGAATTCACTCAAAAATGGTGCCAAACTGTTGCAAACGATCCCCTGAATGGTTTTTCGGTGGAAACAGATGGGTTTTTACCATTGAAAAAGAATTTTCATGCAAGGTCTGAACCACTTTTTTTTTTGGAAAAATCCCTAAGCCGCGCGGTCACAATTTCAGCAAAAATCTGACGTTCTGGAATTCACTCAAAAATGGTGCCAAACTGTTGCAAACGATCCCCTGAAAGGTTTTCCGGTGGAAACAGATGCGTTTTTATCATAAAAACAGAATTAGCCCGCAAGGTCTGAACAACTTTTTTTAAAAAAAATCCCTAAGCCGCGCGGTCACAATTTCACCAAAAATCTGACGTTCTGCAATTCACTCAAAAATGGTGCCAAACTGTTGCAAACGATCACCTGAAAGGTTTTTCGGTGGAAACAGATGGGTTTTTATCATTGAAAAAGAATTTTCACGCAAGGTCTGAACAACTTTTTTTTGAAAAAAAACCCTGAGCCGCTTGATCACCATTTCAGCAAAAATCTGACGTTCTGCAATTCACTCAAAAATGGTGCCAAAGTGTTGCAAACGATTCCCTGAAAGCTTTTTCGGTGGAAACAGATGGGTTTTTATCATAAAAACAGAATTAGCCCGCAAGGTCTGAACAACTTTTTTTTGGAAAAATCCCGAAGCCGCGCGGTCACAATTTCAGCAAAAATCTGACGTTCTGGAATTCACTCAAAAATGGTGCCAAACTGTTGCAAACGATCCCCTGAAAGGTTTTTCGGTGGAAACAGATGCGTTTTTATCATAAAAACAGAATTAGCCCGCAAGGTCTGAACAACTTTTTTTTGGAAAAATCCCTAAGCCGCGCGGTCACAATTTCAGCAAAAATCTGACGTTCTGCAATTCACTCAAATATGGTGCCAAACTGTTGCAAACGATCCCCTGAAAGGTTTTTCGGTGGAAACAGATGGGTTTTTACCATTGAAAAAGAATTTTCATGCAAGGTCTGAACCACTTTTTTATGGAAAAATCCCTAAGCAGCGCGGTCACAATTTCAGCAAAAATCTGACGTTCTGCAATTCACAATTTCAGCAAAAATCTGACGTTCTGGAATTCACTCAAAAATGGTGCCAAACTGTTGCAAACGATCCCCTGAAAGGTTTTTCGGTGGAAACAGATGGGTTTTTACCATTGAAAAAGAATTTTCATGCAAGGTCTGAACCACTTTTTTTTTGGAAAAATCCCTAAGCCGCGCGGTCACAATTTCAGCAAAAATCTGACGTTCTGCAATTCACTCAAAAATGGTGCCAAACTGTTGCAAACGATCCCCTGAAAGGTTTTTCGGTGGAAACAGATGGGTTTTTATCATAAAAATAGAATTAGCCCGCAAGGTCTGAACAACTTTTTTTTGGAAAAATCCCTAAGCCGCGCGGTCACAATTTCAGCGAAAATCTGACGTTTTGGAATTCGCTCAAAAATTGTGCCAAACTGTTGCAAACGATCCCCTGAAAGGTTTTTCGGTGGAAACAGATGCGTTTTTATCATAAAAACAGAATTAGCCCGCAAGGTCTGAACAACTTTTTTTTGGAAAAATCCCTAAGCAGCGCGGTCACAATTTCAGCAAAAATCTGACGTTCTGCAATTCACAATTTCAGCAAAAATCTGACGTTCTGGAATTCACTCAAAAATGGTGCCAAACTGTTGCAAACGATCCCCTGAAAGGTTTTTCGGTGGAAACAGATGGGTTTTTACCATTGAAAAAGAATTTTCATGCAAGGTCTGAACCACTTTTTTTTTGGAAAAATCCCTAAGCCGCGCGGTCACAATTTCAGCAAAAATCTGACGTTCTGCAATTCACTCAAAAATGGTGCCAAACTGTTGCAAACGATCCCCTGAAAGGTTTTTCGGTGGAAACAGATGGGTTTTTATCATAAAAATAGAATTAGCCCGCAAGGTCTGAACAACTTTTTTTTGGAAAAATCCCTAAGCCGCGCGGTCACAATTTCAGCGAAAATCTGACGTTTTGGAATTCGCTCAAAAATTGTGCCAAACTGTTGCAAACGATCCCCTGAAAGGTTTTTCGGTGGAAACAGATGCGTTTTTATCATAAAAACAGAATTAGCCCGCAAGGTCTGAACAACTTTTTTTGGGAAAAATCCCTAAGCCGCGCGGTCACAATTTCAGCAAAAATCTGACGTTCTGCAATTCACTCAAAAATGGTGCCAAACTGTTGCAAACGATGCCCTGAAAGGTTTTTCGGTGGAAACAGATGGGTTTTTACCATTGAAAAAGAATTTTCATGCAAGGTCTGAACCACTTTTTTTTGGAAAAATCCCTAAGCCGCGCGGTCACAATTTCAGCAAAAATCTGACGTTCTGGAATTCACTCAAAAATGGTGCCAAACTGTTGCAAACGATCCCCTGAAAGGTTTTTCGGTGGAAACAGATGGGTTTTTACCATTGAAAAAGAATTTTCATGCAAGGTCTGAACCACTTTTTTTTTGAAAAATCCCTAAGCCGCGCGGTCACAATTTCAGCAAAAATCTGACGTTCTGCAATTCACTCAAAAATGGTACCAAACTGTTGCAAACGATCCCCTGAAAGGTTTTTCGGTGGAAACAGATGGGTTTTTATCATAAAAACAGAATTAGCCCGCAAGGTCTGAACAACTTTTTTTTGAAAAAATCCCTAACCCGCGCGGTCACAATTTCAGCAAAAATCTGACGTTCTGCAATTCACTCATAAATGGTGCTAAACTGTTCCAAACGATCCCCTGAAAGGTTTTTCGGTGGAAACGGATGGGTTTTTATCATAAAAACAGAATTAGCCCGCAAGGTCTGAACAACTTTTTTTTTGAAATAATCCCTAAGCCGCGCAGTCACAATTTCAGCAAAAATCTGACGTTCTGGAATTCACTCAAAAATGGTGCCAAACTGTTGCAAACGATCCCCTGAAAGGTTTTTCGGTGGAAACAGATGGGTTTTTATCATTGAAAAAGAATTTTCACGCAAGGTCTGAACAACTTTTTTTAAAAAAAATCCCTAAGCCGCGCGGTAACAATTTCAGCAAAAATCTGGCGTTCTGGAATTCACTCAAAAATGGTGCCAAACTGTTCCAAACGATGCCCTGAAAGATTTTTTGGTGGAAACAGATGGGATTTTATCATAAAAACAGAATTAGCCTGCAAGGTCTGAACAACTTTTTTTTTGAAAAAATCCCTAAGCCGCGCGGTCACAATTTCAGCAAAAATCTGACCTTCTGGAATTCACTCAAAAATGGTGCCAAACTGTTGCAAATGATCCCCTGAAAGGTTTTTCGGTGGAAACAGATGGGTTTTTACCATTGAAAAAGAATTTTCATGCAAGGTCTGAACCACTTTTTTTTTGGAAAAATCCCTAAGCCGCGCGGTCACAATTTCAGCAAAAATCTGACGTTCTGCAATTCACTCAAATATGGTGCCAAACTGTTGCAAACGATCCCCTGAAAGGTTTTTCGGTGGAAACAGATGGGTTTTTACCATTGAAAAAGAATTTTCATGCAAGGTCTGAACCACTTTTTTATGGAAAAATCCCTAAGCAGCGCGGTCACAATTTCAGCAAAAATCTGACGTTCTGCAATTCACAATTTCAGCAAAAATCTGACGTTCTGGAATTCACTCAAAAATGGTGCCAAACTGTTGCAAACGATCCCCTGAAAGGTTTTTCGGTGGAAACAGATGGGTTTTTACCATTGAAAAAGAATTTTCATGCAAGGTCTGAACCACTTTTTTTTTGGAAAAATCCCTAAGCCGCGCGGTCACAATTTCAGCAAAAATCTGACGTTCTGCAATTCACTCAAAAATGGTGCCAAACTGTTGCAAACGATCTCCTGAAAGGTTTTTCGGTGGAAACAGATGGGTTTTTATCATAAAAATAGAATTAGCCCGCAAGGTCTGAACAACTTTTTTTTGGAAAAATCCCTAAGCCGCGCGGTCACAATTTCAGCGAAAATCTGACGTTTTGGAATTCGCTCAAAAATTGTGCCAAACTGTTGCAAACGATCCCCTGAAAGGTTTTTCGGTGGAAACAGATGCGTTTTTATCATAAAAACAGAATTAGCCCGCAAGGTCTGAACAACTTTTTTTTGGAAAAATCCCTAAGCAGCGCGGTCACAATTTCAGCAAAAATCTGACGTTCTGCAATTCACAATTTCAGCAAAAATCTGACGTTCTGGAATTCACTCAAAAATGGTGCCAAACTGTTGCAAACGATCCCCTGAAAGGTTTTTCGGTGGAAACAGATGGGTTTTTACCATTGAAAAAGAATTTTCATGCAAGGTCTGAACCACTTTTTTTTTGGAAAAATCCCTAAGCCGCGCGGTCACAATTTCAGCAAAAATCTGACGTTCTGCAATTCACTCAAAAATGGTGCCAAACTGTTGCAAACGATCCCCTGAAAGGTTTTTCGGTGGAAACAGATGGGTTTTTATCATAAAAATAGAATTAGCCCGCAAGGTCTGAACAACTTTTTTTTGGAAAAATCCCTAAGCCGCGCGGTCACAATTTCAGCGAAAATCTGACGTTTTGGAATTCGCTCAAAAATTGTGCCAAACTGTTGCAAACGATCCCCTGAAAGGTTTTTCGGTGGAAACAGATGCGTTTTTATCATAAAAACAGAATTAGCCCGCAAGGTCTGAACAACTTTTTTTTGGAAAAATCCCTAAGCCGCGCGGTCACAATTTCAGCAAAAATCTGACGTTCTGCAATTCACTCAAAAATGGTGCCAAACTGTTGCAAACGATGCCCTGAAAGGTTTTTCGGTGGAAACAGATGGGTTTTTACCATTGAAAAAGAATTTTCATGCAAGGTCTGAACCACTTTTTTTTGGAAAAATCCCTAAGCCGCGCGGTCACAATTTCAGCAAAAATCTGACGTTCTGGAATTCACTCAAAAATGGTGCCAAACTGTTGCAAACGATCCCCTGAAAGGTTTTTCGGTGGAAACAGATGGGTTTTTACCATTGAAAAAGAATTTTCATGCAAGGTCTGAACCACTTTTTTTTTGAAAAATCCCTAAGCCGCGCGGTCACAATTTCAGCAAAAATCTGACGTTCTGCAATTCACTCAAAAATGGTACCAAACTGTTGCAAACGATCCCCTGAAAGGTTTTTCGGTGGAAACAGATGGGTTTTTATCATAAAAACAGAATTAGCCCGCAAGGTCTGAACAACTTTTTTTTGAAAAAATCCCTAACCCGCGCGGTCACAATTTCAGCAAAAATCTGACGTTCTGCAATTCACTCATAAATGGTGCTAAACTGTTCCAAACGATCCCCTGAAAGGTTTTTCGGTGGAAACGGATGGGTTTTTATCATAAAAACAGAATTAGCCCGCAAGGTCTGAACAACTTTTTTTTTTAAATAATCCCTAAGCCGCGCAGTCACAATTTCAGCAAAAATCTGACGTTCTGGAATTCACTCAAAAATGGTGCCAAACTGTTGCAAACGATCCCCTGAAAGGTTTTTCGGTGGAAACAGATGGGTTTTTATCATTGAAAAAGAATTTTCACGCAAGGTCTGAACAACTTTTTTTAAAAAAAATCCCTAAGCCGCGCGGTAACAATTTCAGCAAAAATCTGGCGTTCTGGAATTCACTCAAAAATGGTGCCAAACTGTTCCAAATGATGCCCTGAAAGATTTTTTGGTGGAAACAGATGGGGTTTTATCATAAAAACAGAATGAGCCTGCAAGGTCTGAACAACTTTTTTTTTGAAAAAATCCCTAAGCCGCGCGGTCACAATTTCAGCAAAAATCTGACCTTCTGGAATTCACTCAAAAATGGTGCCAAACTGTTGCAAATGATCCCCTGAAAGGTTTTTCGGTGGAAACAGATGGGTTTTTATCATTGAAAAAGAATTTTCATACAAGGTCTGAACAACTTTTTTTTGAAAAAATCCCTAAGCCGCGCGGTCACAATTTCAGCAAAAATCTGACCTTCTGGAATTCACTCAAAAATGGTGCCAAACTGTTGCAAACGATCCCCTGAAAGGTTTTTCGGTGGAAACAGATGGGTTTTTATCATTGAAAAAGAATTTTCATACAAGGTCTGAACAACTTTTTTTTGAAAAAATCCCTAAGCCGCGCGGTCACAATTTCAGCAAAAATCTGACCTTCTGGAATTCACTCAAAAATGGTGCCAAACTTTTGCAAACAATCCCCTCAAAGGTTTTTCGGTGGAAACAGATGGGTTTTTATCATTGAAAAAGAATTTTCACGCAGGGTCTGAACAACTTTTTTTTGAAAAAATCCCTAAGCCGCTTGATCACCATTTCAGCAAAAATCTGACGTTCTGGAATTCACTCAAAAATGGTGCCAAACTGTTGCAAACGATCCCCTGAAAGGTTTTTCGGTGGAAACAGATGGGTTTTTATCATTGAAAAAGAATTTTCACGCAAGGTCTGAACAACTTTTTTTAAAAAAAATCCCTAAGCCGCGCGGTCACAATTTCAGCAAAAATCTGACGTTCTGCAATTCACTCAAAAATGGTGCCAAACTGTTGCAAACGAACCCCTGAAAGGTTTTTCGGTGGAAACAGATGGGTTTTTATCATTGAAAAAGAATTTTCACGCAAGGTCTGAACAACTTTTTTTTGAAAAAATCCCTAAGCCGCGCGGTCACAATTTCAGCAAAAATCTGACGTTCTGGAATTCACTCAAAAATGGTGCCAAACTGTTGCAAGCGATCCCCTGAAAGGTTTTTCGGTGGAAACAGATGGGTTTTTATCATAAAAACAGAATTAGCCCGCAAGGTCTGAAAAACTTTTTTTTGAAAAAAATCCCGAAGCCGCGCGGTCACAATTTCAGCAAAAATCTGACGTTCTGGAATTCACTCAAAAATGGTGCCAAACTGTTCCAAACGATGCCCTGAAAGGTTTTTTGGTGGAAATAGATGGGTTTTTATCATAAAAACAGAATTAGCCTGCAAGGTCTGAACAACTTTTTTTTTGAAAAAATCCCTAAGCCGCGCGGTCACAATTTCAGCAAAAATCTGACCTTCTGGAATTCACTCAAAAATGGTGCCAAACTGTTGCAAACGATCCCCTGAAAGGTTTTTCGGTGGAAACAGATGGGTTTTTATTATTGAAAAAGAATTTTCATACAAGGTCTGAACAACTTTTTTTTGAAAAAATCCCTAAGCCGCGCGGTCACAATTTCAGCAAAAATCTGACCTTCTGGAATTCACTCAAAAATGGTGCCAAACTGTTGCAAACGATCCCCTGAAAGGTTTTTCGGTGGAAACAGATGGGTTTTTATCATTGAAAAAGAATTTTCATACAAGGTCTGAACAACTTTTTTTGAAAAAATCCCTAAGCCGCGCGGTCACAATTTCAGCAAAAATCTGACCTTCTGGAATTCATTCAAAAATGGTGCCAAACTTTTGCAAACAATCCCCTGAAAGGTTTTTCGGTGGAAACAGATGGGTTTTTATCATTGAAAAAGAATTTTCACGCAGGGTCTGAACAACTTTTTTTTGAAAAAATCCCTAAGCCGCTTGATCACCATTTCAGCAAAAATCTGACGTTCTGGAATTCACTCAAAAATGGTGCCAAACTGTTGCAAACGATCCCCTGAAAGGTTTTTCGGTGGAAACAGATGGGTTTTTATCATTGAAAAAGAATTTTCACGCAAGGTCTGAACAACCTTTTTTTAAAAAAAATCCCTAAGCCGCGCGGTAACAATTTCAGCAAAAATCTGGCGTTCTGGAATTCACTCAAAAATGGTGCCAAACTGTTCCAAACGATGCCCTGAAAGGTTTTTTGGTGGAAACAGATGGGTTTTTATCATAAAAACAGAATTAGCCTGCAAGGTCTGAACAACTTTTTTTTGAAAAAATCCCTAAGCCGCGCGGTCACAATTTCACCAATAATCTGACGTTCTGCAATTCACTCAAAAATGGTGCCAAACTGTTGCAAACGATCACCTGAAAGGTTTTTCGGTGGAAACAGATGGGTTTTTATCATTGAAAAAGAATTTTCACGCAAGGTCTGAACAACTTTTTTTTGAAAAAAAACCCTGAGCCGCTTGATCACCATTTCAGCGAAAATCTGACGTTTTGGAATTCGCTCAAAAATTGTGCCAAACTGTTGCAAACGATCCCCTGAAAGGTTTTTCGGTGGAAACAGATGCGTTTTTATCATAAAAACAGAATTAGCCCGCAAGGTCTGAACAACTTTTTTTTGGAAAAATCCCTAAGCAGCGCGGTCACAATTTCAGCAAAAATCTGACGTTCTGCAATTCACAATTTCAGCAAAAATCTGACGTTCTGGAATTCACTCAAAAATGGTGCCAAACTGTTGCAAACGATCCCCTGAAAGGTTTTTCGGTGGAAACAGATGGGTTTTTACCATTGAAAAAGAATTTTCATGCAAGGTCTGAACCACTTTTTTTTGGAAAAATCCCTAAGCCGCGCGGTCACAATTTCAGCAAAAATCTGACGTTCTGCAATTCACTCAAAAATGGTGCCAAACTGTTGCAAACGATCCCCTGAAAGGTTTTTCGGTGGAAACAGATGGGTTTTTATCATAAAAATAGAATTAGCCCGCAAGGTCTGAACAACTTTTTTTTGGAAAAATCCCTAAGCCGCGCGGTCACAATTTCAGCGAAAATCTGACGTTTTGGAATTCGCTCAAAAATTGTGCCAAACTGTTGCAAACGATCCCCTGAAAGGTTTTTCGGTGGAAACAGATGCGTTTTTATCATAAAAACAGAATTAGCCCGCAAGGTCTGAACAACTTTTTTTTGGAAAAATCCCTAAGCCGCGCGGTCACAATTTCAGCAAAAATCTGACGTTCTGCAATTCACTCAAAAATGGTGCCAAACTGTTGCAAACGATGCCCTGAAAGGTTTTTCGGTGGAAACAGATGGGTTTTTACCATTGAAAAAGAATTTTCATGCAAGGTCTGAACCACTTTTTTTTGGAAAAATCCCTAAGCCGCGCGGTCACAATTTCAGCAAAAATCTGACGTTCTGGAATTCACTCAAAAATGGTGCCAAACTGTTGCAAACGATCCCCTGAAAGGTTTTTCGGTGGAAACAGATGGGTTTTTACCATTGAAAAAGAATTTTCATGCAAGGTCTGAACCACTTTTTTTTTGAAAAATCCCTAAGCCGCGCGGTCACAATTTCAGCAAAAATCTGACGTTCTGCAATTCACTCAAAAATGGTACCAAACTGTTGCAAACGATCCCCTGAAAGGTTTTTCGGTGGAAACAGATGGGTTTTTATCATAAAAACAGAATTAGCCCGCAAGGTCTGAACAACTTTTTTTTGAAAAAATCCCTAACCCGCGCGGTCACAATTTCAGCAAAAATCTGACGTTCTGCAATTCACTCATAAATGGTGCTAAACTGTTCCAAACGATCCCCTGAAAGGTTTTTCGGTGGAAACGGATGGGTTTTTATCATAAAAACAGAATTAGCCCGCAAGGTCTGAACAACTTTTTTTTTGAAATAATCCCTAAGCCGCGCAGTCACAATTTCAGCAAAAATCTGACGTTCTGGAATTCACTCAAAAATGGTGCCAAACTGTTGCAAACGATCCCCTGAAAGGTTTTTCGGTGGAAACAGATGGGTTTTTATAATTGAAAAAGAATTTTCACGCAAGGTCTGAACAACTTTTTTTAAAAAAAATCCCTAAGCCGCGCGGTAACAATTTCAGCAAAAATCTGGCGTTCTGGAATTCACTCAAAAATGGTGCCAAACTGTTCCAAACGATGCCCTGAAAGATTTTTTGGTGGAAACAGATGGGGTTTTATCATAAAAACAGAATTAGCCTGCAAGGTCTGAACAACTTTTTTTTTGAAAAAATCCCTAAGCCGCGCGGTCACAATTTCAGCAAAAATCTGACCTTCTGGAATTCACTCAAAAATGGTGCCAAACTGTTGCAAACGATCCCCTGAAAGGTTTTTCGGTGGAAACAGATGGGTTTTTATCATTGAAAAAGAATTTTCATACAAGGTCTGAACAACTTTTTTTTGAAAAAATCCCTAAGCCGCGCGGTCACAATTTCAGCAAAAATCTGACCTTCTGGAATTCACTCAAAAATGGTGCCAAACTGTTGCAAACGATCCCCTGAAAGGTTTTTCGGTGGAAACAGATGGGTTTTTATCATTGAAAAAGAATTTTCATACAAGGTCTGAACAACTTTTTTTTGAAAAAATCCCTAAGCCGCGCGGTCACAATTTCAGCAAAAATCTGACCTTCTGGAATTCACTCAAAAATGGTGCCAAACTTTTGCAAACAATCCCCTCAAAGGTTTTTCGGTGGAAACAGATGGGTTTTTATCATTGAAAAAGAATTTTCACGCAGGGTCTGAACAACTTTTTTTTGAAAAAATCCCTAAGCCGCTTGATCACCATTTCAGCAAAAATCTGACGTTCTGGAATTCACTCAAAAATGGTGCCAAACTGTTGCAAACGATCCCCTGAAAGGTTTTTCGGTGGAAACAGATGGGTTTTTATCATTGAAAAAGAATTTTCACGCAAGGTCTGAACAACTTTTTTTAAAAAAAATCCCTAAGCCGCGCGGTCACAATTTCAGCAAAAATCTGACGTTCTGCAATTCACTCAAAAATGGTGCCAAACTGTTGCAAACGAACCCCTGAAAGGTTTTTCGGTGGAAACAGATGGGTTTTTATCATTGAAAAAGAATTTTCACGCAAGGTCTGAACAACTTTTTTTTGAAAAAATCCCTAAGCCGCGCGGTCACAATTTCAGCAAAAATCTGACGTTCTGGAATTCACTCAAAAATGGTGCCAAACTGTTGCAAACGATCCCCTGAAAGGTTTTTCGGTGGAAACAGATGGGTTTTTACCATTGAAAAAGAATTTTCATGCAAGGTCTGAACCACTTTTTTTTTGAAAAATCCCTAAGCCGCGCGGTCACAATTTCAGCAAAAATCTGACGTTCTGCAATTCACTCAAAAATGGTACCAAACTGTTGCAAACGATCCCCTGAAAGGTTTTTCGGTGGAAACAGATGGGTTTTTATCATAAAAACAGAATTAGCCCGCAAGGTCTGAACAACTTTTTTTTGAAAAAATCCCTAACCCGCGCGGTCACAATTTCAGCAAAAATCTGACGTTCTGCAATTCACTCATAAATGGTGCTAAACTGTTCCAAACGATCCCCTGAAAGGTTTTTCGGTGGAAACGGATGGGTTTTTATCATAAAAACAGAATTAGCCCGCAAGGTCTGAACAACTTTTTTTTTGAAATAATCCCTAAGCCGCGCAGTCACAATTTCAGCAAAAATCTGACGTTCTGGAATTCACTCAAAAATGGTGCCAAACTGTTGCAAACGATCCCCTGAAAGGTTTTTCGGTGGAAACAGATGGGTTTTTATCATTGAAAAAGAATTTTCACGTAAGGTCTGAACAACTTTTTTTAAAAAAAATCCCTAAGCCGCGCGGTAACAATTTCAGCAAAAATCTGGCGTTCTGGAATTCACTCAAAAATGGTGCCAAACTGTTCCAAACGATGCCCTGAAAGATTTTTTGGTGGAAACAGATGGGGTTTTATCATAAAAACAGAATTAGCCTGCAAGGTCTGAACAACTTTTTTTTTGAAAAAATCCCTAAGCCGCGCGGTCACAATTTCAGCAAAAATCTGACCTTCTGGAATTCACTCAAAAATGGTGCCAAACTGTTGCAAATGATCCCCTGAAAGGTTTTTCGGTGGAAACAGATGGGTTTTTATCATTGAAAAAGAATTTTCATACAAGGTCTGAACAACTTTTTTTTGAAAAAATCCCTAAGCCGCGCGGTCACAATTTCAGCAAAAATCTGACCTTCTGGAATTCACTCAAAAATGGTGCCAAACTGTTGCAAACGATCCCCTGAAAGGTTTTTCGGTGGAAACAGATGGGTTTTTATCATTGAAAAAGAATTTTCATACAAGGTCTGAACAACTTTTTTTTGAAAAAATCCCTAAGCCGCGCGGTCACAATTTCAGCAAAAATCTGACCTTCTGGAATTCACTCAAAAATGGTGCCAAACTTTTGCAAACAATCCCCTCAAAGGTTTTTCGGTGGAAACAGATGGGTTTTTATCATTGAAAAAGAATTTTCACGCAGGGTCTGAACAACTTTTTTTTGAAAAAATCCCTAAGCCGCTTGATCACCATTTCAGCAAAAATCTGACGTTCTGGAATTCACTCAAAAATGGTGCCAAACTGTTGCAAACGATCCCCTGAAAGGTTTTTCGGTGGAAACAGATGGGTTTTTATCATTGAAAAAGAATTTTCACGCAAGGTCTGAACAACTTTTTTTAAAAAAAATCCCTAAGCCGCGCGGTCACAATTTCAGCAAAAATCTGACGTTCTGCAATTCACTCAAAAATGGTGCCAAACTGTTGCAAACGAACCCCTGAAAGGTTTTTCGGTGGAAACAGATGGGTTTTTATCATTGAAAAAGAATTTTCACGCAAGGTCTGAACAACTTTTTTTTGAAAAAATCCCTAAGCCGCGCGGTCACAATTTCAGCAAAAATCTGACGTTCTGGAATTCACTCAAAAATGGTGCCAAACTGTTGCAAGCGATCCCCTGAAAGGTTTTTCGGTGGAAACAGATGGGTTTTTATCATAAAAACAGAATTAGCCCGCAAGGTCTGAAAAACTTTTTTTTGAAAAAATCCCGAAGCCGCGCGGTCACAATTTCAGCAAAAATCTGACGTTCTGGAATTCACTCAAAAATGGTGCCAAACTGTTCCAAACGATGCCCTGAAAGGTTTTTTGGTGGAAATAGATGGGTTTTTATCATAAAAACAGAATTAGCCTGCAAGGTCTGAACAACTTTTTTTTTGAAAAAATCCCTAAGCCGCGCGGTCACAATTTCAGCAAAAATCTGACCTTCTGGAATTCACTCAAAAATGGTGCCAAACTGTTGCAAACGATCCCCTGAAAGGTTTTTCGGTGGAAACAGATGGGTTTTTATTATTGAAAAAGAATTTTCATACAAGGTCTGAACAACTTTTTTTTGAAAAAATCCCTAAGCCGCGCGGTCACAATTTCAGCAAAAATCTGACCTTCTGGAATTCACTCAAAAATGGTGCCAAACTGTTGCAAACGATCCCCTGAAAGGTTTTTCGGTGGAAACAGATGGGTTTTTATCATAAAAACAGAATTAGCCCGCAAGGTCTGAAAAACTTTTTTTTGAAAAAATCCCGAAGCCGCGCGGTCACAATTTCAGCAAAAATCTGACGTTCTGGAATTCACTCAAAAATGGTGCCAAACTGTTCCAAACGATGCCCTGAAAGGTTTTTTGGTGGAAATAGATGGGTTTTTATCATAAAAACAGAATTAGCCTGCAAGGTCTGAACAACTTTTTTTTTGAAAAAATCCCTAAGCCGCGCGGTCACAATTTCAGCAAAAATCTGACCTTCTGGAATTCACTCAAAAATGGTGCCAAACTGTTGCAAACGATCCCCTGAAAGGTTTTTCGGTGGAAACAGATGGGTTTTTATTATTGAAAAAGAATTTTCATACAAGGTCTGAACAACTTTTTTTTGAAAAAATCCCTAAGCCGCGCGGTCACAATTTCAGCAAAAATCTGACCTTCTGGAATTCACTCAAAAATGGTGCCAAACTGTTGCAAACGATCCCCTGAAAGGTTTTTCGGTGGAAACAGATGGGTTTTTATCATTGAAAAAGAATTTTCATACAAGGTCTGAACAACTTTTTTTGAAAAAATCCCTAAGCCGCGCGGTCACAATTTCAGCAAAAATCTGACCTTCTGGAATTCATTCAAAAATGGTGCCAAACTTTTGCAAACAATCCCCTGAAAGGTTTTTCGGTGGAAACAGATGGGTTTTTATCATTGAAAAAGAATTTTCACGCAGGGTCTGAACAACTTTTTTTTGAAAAAATCCCTAAGCCGCTTGATCACCATTTCAGCAAAAATCTGACGTTCTGGAATTCACTCAAAAATGGTGCCAAACTGTTGCAAACGATCCCCTGAAAGGTTTTTCGGTGGAAACAGATGGGTTTTTATCATTGAAAAAGAATTTTCACGCAAGGTCTGAACAACCTTTTTTTAAAAAAAATCCCTAAGCCGCGCGGTAACAATTTCAGCAAAAATCTGGCGTTCTGGAATTCACTCAAAAATGGTGCCAAACTGTTCCAAACGATGCCCTGAAAGGTTTTTTGGTGGAAACAGATGGGTTTTTATCATAAAAACAGAATTAGCCTGCAAGGTCTGAACAACTTTTTTTTGAAAAAATCCCTAAGCCGCGCGGTCACAATTTCACCAAAAATCTGACGTTCTGCAATTCACTCAAAAATGGTGCCAAACTGTTGCAAACGATCACCTGAAAGGTTTTTCGGTGGAAACAGATGGGTTTTTATCATTGAAAAAGAATTTTCACGCAAGGTCTGAACAACTTTTTTTTGAAAAAAAACCCTGAGCCGCTTGATCACCATTTCAGCAAAAATGTGACGTTCTGCAATTCACTCAAAAATGGTGCCAAAGTGTTGCAAACGATTCCCTGAAAGCTTTTTCGGTGGAAACAGATGGGTTTTTATCATAAAAACAGAATTAGCCTGCAAGGTCTGAACAACTTTTTTTTGAAAAAATCCCTAAGCCGCGCGGTCACAATTTCACCAAAAATCTGACGTTCTGGAATTCACTCAAAAATGGTGCCAAACTGTTGCAAATGATCCCCTGAAAGGTTTTTCGGTGGAAACAGATGGGTTTTTATCATTGAAAAAGAATTTTCATACAAGGTCTGAACAACTTTTTTTTGAAAAAATCCCTAAGCCGCGCGGTCACAATTTCAGCAAAAATCTGACCTTCTGGAATTCACTCAAAAATGGTGCCAAACTGTTGCAAACGATCCCCTGAAAGGTTTTTCGGTGGAAACAGATGGGTTTTTATCATTGAAAAAGAATTTTCATACGAGGTCTGAACAACTTTTTTTTGAAAAAATCCCTAAGCCGCGCGGTCACAATTTCAGCAAAAATCTGACCTTCTGGAATTCACTCAAAAATGGTGCCAAACTTTTGCAAACAATCCCCTGAAAGGTTTTTCGGTGGAAACAGATGGGTTTTTATCATTGAAAAAGAATTTTCACGCAGGGTCTGAACAACTTTTTTTTGAAAAAATCCCTAAGCCGCTTGATCACCATTTCAGCAAAAATCTGACGTTCTGGAATTCACTCAAAAATGGTGCCAAACTGTTGCAAACGATCCCCTGAAAGGTTTTTCGGTGGAAACAGATGGGTTTTTATCATTGAAAAAGAATTTTCACGCAAGGTCTGAACAACTTTTTTTAAAAAAAATCCCTAAGCCGCGCGGTCACAATTTCAGCAAAAATCTGACGTTCTGCAATTCACTCAAAAATGGTGCCAAACTGTTGCAAACGAACCCCTGAAAGGTTTTTCGGTGGAAACAGATGGGTTTTTATCATTGAAAAAGAATTTTCACGCAAGGTCTGAACAACTTTTTTTTGAAAAAATCCCTAAGCCGCGCGGTCACAATTTCAGCAAAAATCTGACGTTCTGGAATTCACTCAAAAATGGTGCCAAACTGTTGCAAGCGATCCCCTGAAAGGTTTTTCGGTGGAAACAGATGGGTTTTTATCATAAAAACAGAATTAGCCCGCAAGGTCTGAAAAACTTTTTTTTGAAAAAATCCCGAAGCCGCGCGGTCACAATTTCAGCAAAAATCTGACCTTCTGGAATTCACTCAAAAATGGTGCCAAACTGTTGCAAACGATCCCCTGAAAGGTTTTTCGGTGGAAACAGATGGGTTTTTATCATAAAAACAGAATTAGCCTGCAAGGTCTGAACAACTTTTTTTTTGAAAAAATCCCTAAGCCGCGCGGTCACAATTTCAGCAAAAATCTGACCTTCTGGAATTCACTCAAAAATGGTGCCAAACTTTTGCAAACAATCCCCTGAAAGGTTTTTCGGTGGAAACAGATGGGTTTTTATCATTGAAAAAGAATTTTCACGCAGGGTCTGAACAACTTTTTTTTGAAAAAATCCCTAAGCCGCTTGATCATTTCAGCAAAAATCTGACTTTCTGGAATTCACTCAAAAATGGTGCCAAACTGTTCCAAACGATGCCCTGAAAGCTTTTTCGGTGGAAACAGATGGGTTTTTATCATAAAAACAGAATTAGCCTGCAAGGTCTGAACAACTTTTTTTTGAAAAAATCCCTAAGCCGCGCGGTCACAATTTCAGCAAAAATCTGACCTTCTGGAATTCACTCAAAAATGGTGCCAAACTGTTGCAAACGATCCCCTGAAAGGTTTTTCGGTGGAAACAGATGCGTTTTTATCATAAAAACAGAATTAGCCCGCAAGGTCTGAACAACTTTTTTTAAAAAAAATCCCTAAGCCGCGCGGTCACAATTTCACCAAAAATCTGACGTTCTGCAATTCACTCAAAAATGGTGCCAAACTGTTGCAAACGATCACCTGAAAGGTTTTTCGGTGGAAACAGATGGGTTTTTATCATTGAAAAAGAATTTTCACCCAAGGTCTGAACAACTTTTTTTTGAAAAAAAACCCTGAGCCGCTTGATCACCATTTCAGCAAAAATCTGACGTTCTGCAATTCACTCAAAAATGGTGCCAAAGTGTTGCAAACGATTCCCTGAAAGCTTTTTCGGTGGAAACAGATGGGTTTTTATCATAAAAACAGAATTAGCCCGCAAGGTCTGAACAACTTTTTTTTGGAAAAATCCCGAAGCCGCGCGGTCACAATTTCAGCAAAAATCTGACGTTCTGGAATTCACTCAAAAATGGTGCCAAACTGTTGCAAACGATCCCCTGAAAGGTTTTTCGGTGGAAACAGATGCGTTTTTATCATAAAAACAGAATTAGCCCGCAAGGTCTGAACAACTTTTTTTTGAAAAAATCCCGAAGCCGCGCGGTCACAATTTCAGCAAAAATCTGACGTTCTGCAATTCACTCAAATATGGTGCCAAACTGTTGCAAACGATCCCCTGAAAGGTTTTTCGGTGGAAACAGATGGGTTTTTACCATTGAAAAAGAATTTTCATGCAAGGTCTGAACCACTTTTTTTTGGAAAAATCCCTAAGCCGCGCGGTCACAATTTCAGCAAAAATCTGACGTTCTGCAATTCACAATTTCAGCAAAAATCTGACGTTCTGGAATTCACTCAAAAATGGTGCCAAACTGTTGCAAACGATCCCCTGAAAGGTTTTTCGGTGGAAACAGATGGGTTTTTACCATTGAAAAAGAATTTTCATGCAAGGTCTGAACCACTTTTTTTTGGAAAAATCCCTAAGCCGCGCGGTCACAATTTCAGCAAAAATCTGACGTTCTGGAATTCACTCAAAAATGGTGCCAAACTGTTGCAAACGATCCCCTGAAAGGTTTTTCGGTGGAAACAGATGGGTTTTTACCATTGAAAAAGAATTTTCATGCAAGGTCTGAACCACTTTTTTTTGGAAAAATCCCTAAGCCGCGCGGTCACAATTTCAGCAAAAATCTGACGTTCTGCAATTCACTCAAAAATGGTGCCAAAGTGTTGCAAACGATTCCCTGAAAGCTTTTTCGGTGGAAACAGATGGGTTTTTATCATAAAAACAGAATTAGCCCGCAAGGTCTGAACAACTTTTTTTTGGAAAAATCCCGAAGCCGCGCGGTCACAATTTCAGCAAAAATCTGACGTTCTGGAATTCACTCAAAAATGGTGCCAAACTGTTGCAAACGATCCCCTGAAAGGTTTTTCGGTGGAAACAGATGGGTTTTTATCATAAAAACAGAATTAGCCCGCAAGGTCTGAACAACTTTTTTTTGAAAAAATCCCTAAGCCGCGCGGTCACAATTTCAGCAAAAATCTGACGTTCTGCAATTCACTCATAAATGGTGCTAAACTGTTCCAAACGATCCCCTGAAAGGTTTTTCGGTGGAAACGGATGGGTTTTTATCATAAAAACAGAATTAGCCCGCAAGGTCTGAACAATTTTTTTTTGAAAAAATCCCTAAGCCGCGCAGTCACAATTTCAGCAAAAATCTGACGTTCTGGAATTCACTCAAAAATGGTGCCAAACTGTTGCAAACGATCCCCTGAAAGGTTTTTCGGTGGAAACAGATGGGTTTTTATCATTGAAAAAGAATTTTCACGCAAGGTCTGAACAACTTTTTTTTAAAAAAATCCCTAAGCCGCGCGGTAACAATTTCAGCAAAAATCTGGCGTTCTGGAATTCACTCAAAAATGGTGCCAAACTGTTCCAAACGATGCCCTGAAAGGTTTTTTGGTGGAAACAGATGGGTTTTTATCATAAAAACAGAATTAGCCTGCAAGGTCTGAACAACTTTTTTTTTGAAAAAATCCCTAAGCCGCGCGGTCACAATTTCAGCAAAAATCTGACCTTCTGGAATTCACTCAAAAATGGTGCCAAACTGTTGCAAACGATCCCCTGAAAGGTTTTTCGGTGGAAACAGATGGGTTTTTATCATTGAAAAAGAATTTTCATACAAGGTCTGAACAACTTTTTTTTGAAAAAATCCCTAAGCCGCGCGGTCACAATTTCAGCAAAAATCTGACCTTCTGGAATTCACTCAAAAATGGTGCCAAACTGTTGCAAACGATCCCCTGAAAGGTTTTTCGGTGGAAACAGATGGGTTTTTATCATTGAAAAAGAATTTTCATACAAGGTCTGAACAACTTTTTTTGAAAAAATCCCTAAGCCGCGCGGTCACAATTTCAGCAAAAATCTGACCTTCTGGAATTCATTCAAAAATGGTGCCAAACTTTTGCAAACAATCCCCTGAAAGGTTTTTCGGTGGAAACAGATGGGTTTTTATCATTGAAAAAGAATTTTCACGCAGGGTCTGAACAACTTTTTTTTGAAAAAATCCCTAAGCCGCTTGATCACCATTTCAGCAAAAATCTGACGTTCTGGAATTCACTCAAAAATGGTGCCAAACTGTTGCAAACGATCCCCTGAAAGGTTTTTCGGTGGAAACAGATGGGTTTTTATCATAAAAATAGAATTAGCCCGCAAGGTGTGAACAACTTTTTTTTGGAAAAATCCCTAAGCCGCGCGGTCACAATTTCAGCAAAAATCTGACGTTCTGGAATTCACTCAAAAATGGTGCCAAACTGTTGCAAACGATCCCCTGAATGGTTTTTCGGTGGAAACAGATGGGTTTTTACCATTGAAAAAGAATTTTCATGCAAGGTCTGAACCACTTTTTTTTTGGAAAAATCCCTAAGCCGCGCGGTCACAATTTCAGCAAAAATCTGACGTTCTGGAATTCACTCAAAAATGGTGCCAAACTGTTGCAAACGATCCCCTGAAAGGTTTTCCGGTGGAAACAGATGCGTTTTTATCATAAAAACAGAATTAGCCCGCAAGGTCTGAACAACTTTTTTTAAAAAAAATCCCTAAGCCGCGCGGTCACAATTTCACCAAAAATCTGACGTTCTGCAATTCACTCAAAAATGGTGCCAAACTGTTGCAAACGATCACCTGAAAGGTTTTTCGGTGGAAACAGATGGGTTTTTATCATTGAAAAAGAATTTTCACGCAAGGTCTGAACAACTTTTTTTTGAAAAAAAACCCTAAGCCGCTTGAACACCATTTCAGCAAAAATCTGACGTTCTGCAATTCACTCAAAAATGGTGCCAAAGTGTTGCAAACGATTCCCTGAAAGCTTTTTCGGTGGAAACAGATGGGTTTTTATCATTGAAAAAGAATTTTCATACAAGGTCTGAACAACTTTTTTTTGAAAAAATCCCTAAGCCGCGCGGTCACAATTTCAGCAAAAATCTGACCTTCTGGAATTCACTCAAAAATGGTGCCAAACTGTTGCAAACGATCCCCTGAAAGGTTTTTCGGTGGAAACAGATGGGTTTTTATCATTGAAAAAGAATTTTCATACAAGGTCTGAACAACTTTTTTTGAAAAAATCCCTAAGCCGCGCGGTCACAATTTCAGCAAAAATCTGACCTTCTGGAATTCATTCAAAAATGGTGCCAAACTTTTGCAAACAATCCCCTGAAAGGTTTTTCGGTGGAAACAGATGGGTTTTTATCATTGAAAAAGAATTTTCACGCAGGGTCTGAACAACTTTTTTTTGAAAAAATCCCTAAGCCGCTTGATCACCATTTCAGCAAAAATCTGACGTTCTGGAATTCACTCAAAAATGGTGCCAAACTGTTGCAAACGATCCCCTGAAAGGTTTTTCGGTGGAAACAGATGGGTTTTTATCATTGAAAAAGAATTTTCACGCAAGGTCTGAACAACCTTTTTTTTTAAAAAATCCCTAAGCCGCGCGGTAACAATTTCAGCAAAAATCTGGCGTTCTGGAATTCACTCAAAAATGGTGCCAAACTGTTGCAAACGATCCCCTGAAAGGTTTTTCGGTGGAAACAGATGGGTTTTTATCATAAAAATAGAATTAGCCCGCAAGGTGTGAACAACTTTTTTTTGGAAAAATCCCTAAGCCGCGCGGTCACAATTTCAGCAAAAATCTGACGTTCTGGAATTCACTCAAAAATGGTGCCAAACTGTTGCAAACGATCCCCTGAATGGTTTTTCGGTGGAAACAGATGGGTTTTTACCATTGAAAAAGAATTTTCATGCAAGGTCTGAACCACTTTTTTTTTGGAAAAATCCCTAAGCCGCGCGGTCACAATTTCAGCAAAAATCTGACGTTCTGGAATTCACTCAAAAATGGTGCCAAACTGTTGCAAACGATCCCCTGAAAGGTTTTCCGGTGGAAACAGATGCGTTTTTATCATAAAAACAGAATTAGCCCGCAAGGTCTGAACAACTTTTTTTAAAAAAAATCCCTAAGCCGCGCGGTCACAATTTCACCAAAAATCTGACGTTCTGCAATTCACTCAAAAATGGTGCCAAACTGTTGCAAACGATCACCTGAAAGGTTTTTCGGTGGAAACAGATGGGTTTTTATCATTGAAAAAGAATTTTCACGCAAGGTCTGAACAACTTTTTTTTGAAAAAAAACCCTAAGCCGCTTGAACACCATTTCAGCAAAAATCTGACGTTCTGCAATTCACTCAAAAATGGTGCCAAAGTGTTGCAAACGATTCCCTGAAAGCTTTTTCGGTGGAAACAGATGGGTTTTTATCATTGAAAAAGAATTTTCATACAAGGTCTGAACAACTTTTTTTTGAAAAAATCCCTAAGCCGCGCGGTCACAATTTCAGCAAAAATCTGACCTTCTGGAATTCACTCAAAAATGGTGCCAAACTGTTGCAAACGATCCCCTGAAAGGTTTTTCGGTGGAAACAGATGGGTTTTTATCATTGAAAAAGAATTTTCATACAAGGTCTGAACAACTTTTTTTGAAAAAATCCCTAAGCCGCGCGGTCACAATTTCAGCAAAAATCTGACCTTCTGGAATTCATTCAAAAATGGTGCCAAACTTTTGCAAACAATCCCCTGAAAGGTTTTTCGGTGGAAACAGATGGGTTTTTATCATTGAAAAAGAATTTTCACGCAGGGTCTGAACAACTTTTTTTTGAAAAAATCCCTAAGCCGCTTGATCACCATTTCAGCAAAAATCTGACGTTCTGGAATTCACTCAAAAATGGTGCCAAACTGTTGCAAACGATCCCCTGAAAGGTTTTTCGGTGGAAACAGATGGGTTTTTATCATTGAAAAAGAATTTTCACGCAAGGTCTGAACAACCTTTTTTTTTAAAAAATCCCTAAGCCGCGCGGTAACAATTTCAGCAAAAATCTGGCGTTCTGGAATTCACTCAAAAATGGTGCCAAACTGTTGCAAACGATCCCCTGAAAGGTTTTTCGGTGGAAACAGATGGGTTTTTATCATAAAAATAGAATTAGCCCGCAAGGTGTGAACAACTTTTTTTTGGAAAAATCCCTAAGCCGCGCGGTCACAATTTCAGCAAAAATCTGACGTTCTGGAATTCACTCAAAAATGGTGCCAAACTGTTGCAAACGATCCCCTGAATGGTTTTTCGGTGGAAACAGATGGGTTTTTACCATTGAAAAAGAATTTTCATGCAAGGTCTGAACCACTTTTTTTTTGGAAAAATCCCTAAGCCGCGCGGTCACAATTTCAGCAAAAATCTGACGTTCTGGAATTCACTCAAAAATGGTGCCAAACTGTTGCAAACGATCCCCTGAAAGGTTTTCCGGTGGAAACAGATGCGTTTTTATCATAAAAACAGAATTAGCCCGCAAGGTCTGAACAACTTTTTTTAAAAAAAATCCCTAAGCCGCGCAGTCACAATTTCACCAAAAATCTGACGTTCTGCAATTCACTCAAAAATGGTGCCAAACTGTTGCAAACGATCACCTGAAAGGTTTTTCGGTGGAAACAGATGGGTTTTTATCATTGAAAAAGAATTTTCACGCAAGGTCTGAACAACTTTTTTTTGAAAAAAAACCCTGAGCCGCTTGAACACCATTTCAGCAAAAATCTGACGTTCTGCAATTCACTCAAAAATGGTGCCAAAGTGTTGCAAACGATTCCCTGAAAGCTTTTTCGGTGGAAACAGATGGGTTTTTATCATAAAAACAGAATTAGCCCGCAAGGTCTGAACAACTTTTTTTTTGAAAAATCCCGAAGCCGCGCGGTCACAATTTCAGCAAAAATCTGACGTTCTGGAATTCACTCAAAAATGGTGCCAAACTGTTGCAAACGATCCCCTGAAAGGTTTTTCGGTGGAAACAGATGCGTTTTTATCATAAAAACAGAATTAGCCCGCAAGGTCTGAACAACTTTTTTTTGGAAAAATCCCTAAGCCGCGCGGTCACAATTTCAGCAAAAATCTGACGTTCTGCAATTCACTCAAATATGGTGCCAAACTGTTGCAAACGATCCCCTGAAAGGTTTTTCGGTGGAAACAGATGGGTTTTTACCATTGAAAAAGAATTTTCATGCAAGGTCTGAACCACTTTTTTATGGAAAAATCCCTAAGCAGCGCGGTCACAATTTCAGCAAAAATCTGACGTTCTGCAATTCACAATTTCAGCAAAAATCTGACGTTCTGGAATTCACTCAAAAATGGTGCCAAACTGTTGCAAACGATCCCCTGAAAGGTTTTTCGGTGGAAACAGATGGGTTTTTACCATTGAAAAAGAATTTTCATGCAAGGTCTGAACCACTTTTTTTTTTGAAAAATCCCTAAGCCGCGCGGTCACAATTTCAGCAAAAATCTGACGTTCTGCAATTCACTCAAAAATGGTGCCAAACTGTTGCAAACGATCCCCTGAAAGGTTTTTCGGTGGAAACAGATGGGTTTTTATCATAAAAATAGAATTAGCCCGCAAGGTCTGAACAACTTTTTTTTGGAAAAATCCCTAAGCCGCGCGGTCACAATTTCAGCGAAAATCTGACGTTTTGGAATTCGCTCAAAAATTGTGCCAAACTGTTGCAAACGATCCCCTGAAAGGTTTTTCGGTGGAAACAGATGCGTTTTTATCATAAAAACAGAATTAGCCCGCAAGGTCTGAACAACTTTTTTTGGGAAAAATCCCTAAGCAGCGCGGTCACAATTTCAGCAAAAATCTGACGTTCTGCAATTCACAATTTCAGCAAAAATCTGACGTTCTGGAATTCACTCAAAAATGGTGCCAAACTGTTGCAAACGATCCCCTGAAAGGTTTTTCGGTGGAAACAGATGGGTTTTTACCATTGAAAAAGAATTTTCATGCAAGGTCTGAACCACTTTTTTTTTGGAAAAATCCCTAAGCCGCGCGGTCACAATTTCAGCAAAAATCTGACGTTCTGCAATTCACTCAAAAATGGTGCCAAACTGTTGCAAACGATCCCCTGAAAGGTTTTTCGGTGGAAACAGATGGGTTTTTATCATAAAAATAGAATTAGCCCGCAAGGTCTGAACAACTTTTTTTTGGAAAAATCCCTAAGCCGCGCGGTCACAATTTCAGCGAAAATCTGACGTTTTGGAATTCGCTCAAAAATTGTGCCAAACTGTTGCAAACGATCCCCTGAAAGGTTTTTCGGTGGAAACAGATGCGTTTTTATCATAAAAACAGAATTAGCCCGCAAGGTCTGAACAACTTTTTTTTGGAAAAATCCCTAAGCCGCGCGGTCACAATTTCAGCAAAAATCTGACGTTCTGCAATTCACTCAAAAATGGTGCCAAACTGTTGCAAACGATGCCCTGAAAGGTTTTTCGGTGGAAACAGATGGGTTTTTACCATTGAAAAAGAATTTTCATGCAAGGTCTGAACCACTTTTTTTTGGAAAAATCCCTAAGCCGCGCGGTCACAATTTCAGCAAAAATCTGACCTTCTGGAATTCACTCAAAAATGGTGCCAAACTGTTGCAAACGATCCCCTGAAAGGTTTTTCGGTGGAAACAGATGGGTTTTTATCATTGAAAAAGAATTTTCATACAAGGTCTGAACAACTTTTTTTTGAAAAAATCCCTAAGCCGCGCGGTCACAATTTCAGCAAAAATCTGACCTTCTGGAATTCACTCAAAAATGGTGCCAAACTGTTGCAAACGATCCCCTGAAAGGTTTTTCGGTGGAAACAGATGGGTTTTTATCATTGAAAAAGAATTTTCATACAAGGTCTGAACAACTTTTTTTGAAAAAATCCCTAAGCCGCGCAGTCACAATTTCAGCAAAAATCTGACCTTCTGGAATTCATTCAAAAATGGTGCCAAACTTTTGCAAACAATCCCCTGAAAGGTTTTTCGGTGGAAACAGATGGGTTTTTATCATTGAAAAAGAATTTTCACGCAGGGTCTGAACAACTTTTTTTTGAAAAAATCCCTAAGCCGCTTGATCACCATTTCAGCAAAAATCTGACGTTCTGGAATTCACTCAAAAATGGTGCCAAACTGTTGCAAACGATCCCCTGAAAGGTTTTTCGGTGGAAACAGATGGGTTTTTATCATTGAAAAAGAATTTTCACGCAAGGTCTGAACAACCTTTTTTTTTAAAAAATCCCTAAGCCGCGCGGTAACAATTTCAGCAAAAATCTGGCGTTCTGGAATTCACTCAAAAATGGTGCCAAACTGTTGCAAACGATCCCCTGAAAGGTTTTTCGGTGGAAACAGATGGGTTTTTATCATAAAAATAGAATTAGCCCGCAAGGTGTGAACAACTTTTTTTTGGAAAAATCCCTAAGCCGCGCGGTCACAATTTCAGCAAAAATCTGACGTTCTGGAATTCACTCAAAAATGGTGCCAAACTGTTGCAAACGATCCCCTGAATGGTTTTTCGGTGGAAACAGATGGGTTTTTACCATTGAAAAAGAATTTTCATGCAAGGTCTGAACCACTTTTTTTTTGGAAAAATCCCTAAGCCGCGCGGTCACAATTTCAGCAAAAATCTGACGTTCTGGAATTCACTCAAAAATGGTGCCAAACTGTTGCAAACGATCCCCTGAAAGGTTTTCCGGTGGAAACAGATGCGTTTTTCTCATAAAAACAGAATTAGCCCGCAAGGTCTGAACAACTTTTTTTTAAAAAAATCCCTAAGCCGCGCGGTCACAATTTCACCAAAAATCTGACGTTCTGCAATTCACTCAAAAATGGTGCCAAACTGTTGCAAACGATCACCTGAAAGGTTTTTCGGTGGAAACAGATGGGTTTTTATCATTGAAAAAGAATTTTCACGCAAGGTCTGAACAACTTTTTTTTGAAAAAAAACCCTGAGCCGCTTGAACACCATTTCAGCAAAAATCTGACGTTCTGCAATTCACTCAAAAATGGTGCCAAAGTGTTGCAAACGATTCCCTGAAAGCTTTTTCGGTGGAAACAGATGGGTTTTTATCATAAAAACAGAATTAGCCCGCAAGGTCTGAACAACTTTTTTTTGGAAAAATCCCGAAGCCGCGCGGTCACAATTTCAGCAAAAATCTGACGTTCTGGAATTCACTCAAAAATGGTGCCAAACTGTTGCAAACGATCCCCTGAAAGGTTTTTCGGTGGAAACAGATGCGTTTTTATCATAAAAACAGAATTAGCCCGCAAGGTCTGAACAACTTTTTTTTGGAAAAATCCCTAAGCCGCGCGGTCACAATTTCAGCAAAAATCTGACGTTCTGCAATTCACTCAAATATGGTGCCAAACTGTTGCAAACGATCCCCTGAAAGGTTTTTCGGTGGAAACAGATGGGTTTTTACCATTGAAAAAGAATTTTCATGCAAGGTCTGAACCACTTTTTTATGGAAAAATCCCTAAGCAGCGCGGTCACAATTTCAGCAAAAATCTGACGTTCTGCAATTCACAATTTCAGCAAAAATCTGACGTTCTGGAATTCACTCAAAAATGGTGCCAAACTGTTGCAAACGATCCCCTGAAAGGTTTTTCGGTGGAAACAGATGGGTTTTTACCATTGAAAAAGAATTTTCATGCAAGGTCTGAACCACTTTTTTTTTTTGAAAAATCCCTAAGCCGCGCGGTCACAATTTCAGCAAAAATCTGACGTTCTGCAATTCACTCAAAAATGGTGCCAAACTGTTGCAAACGATCCCCTGAAAGGTTTTTCGGTGGAAACAGATGGGTTTTTATCATAAAAATAGAATTAGCCCGCAAGGTCTGAACAACTTTTTTTTGGAAAAATCCCTAAGCCGCGCGGTCACAATTTCAGCGAAAATCTGACGTTTTGGAATTCGCTCAAAAATTGTGCCAAACTGTTGCAAACGATCCCCTGAAAGGTTTTTCGGTGGAAACAGATGCGTTTTTATCATAAAAACAGAATTAGCCCGCAAGGTCTGAACAACTTTTTTTGGGAAAAATCCCTAAGCAGCGCGGTCACAATTTCAGCAAAAATCTGACGTTCTGCAATTCACAATTTCAGCAAAAATCTGACGTTCTGGAATTCACTCAAAAATGGTGCCAAACTGTTGCAAACGATCCCCTGAAAGGTTTTTCGGTGGAAACAGATGGGTTTTTACCATTGAAAAAGAATTTTCATGCAAGGTCTGAACCACTTTTTTTTTGGAAAAATCCCTAAGCCGCGCGGTCACAATTTCAGCAAAAATCTGACGTTCTGCAATTCACTCAAAAATGGTGCCAAACTGTTGCAAACGATCCCCTGAAAGGTTTTTCGGTGGAAACAGATGGGTTTTTATCATAAAAATAGAATTAGCCCGCAAGGTCTGAACAACTTTTTTTTGGAAAAATCCCTAAGCCGCGCGGTCACAATTTCAGCGAAAATCTGACGTTTTGGAATTCGCTCAAAAATTGTGCCAAACTGTTGCAAACGATCCCCTGAAAGGTTTTTCGGTGGAAACAGATGCGTTTTTATCATAAAAACAGAATTAGCCCGCAAGGTCTGAACAACTTTTTTTTGGAAAAATCCCTAAGCCGCGCGGTCACAATTTCAGCAAAAATCTGATGTTCTGGAATTCACTCAAAAATGGTGCCAAACTGTTGCAAACGATGCCCTGAAAGGTTTTTCGGTGGAAACAGATGGGTTTTTACCATTGAAAAAGAATTTTCATGCAAGGTCTGAACCACTTTTTTTTGGAAAAATCCCTAAGCCGCGCGGTCACAATTTCAGCAAAAATCTGACGTTCTGGAATTCACTCAAAAATGGTGCCAAACTGTTGCAAACGATCCCCTGAAAGGTTTTTCGGTGGAAACAGATGGGTTTTTACCATTGAAAAAGAATTTTCATGCAAGGTCTGAACCACTTTTTTTTTGAAAAATCCCTAAGCCGCGCGGTCACAATTTCAGCAAAAATCTGACGTTCTGCAATTCACTCAAAAATGGTACCAAACTGTTGCAAACGATCCCCTGAAAGGTTTTTCGGTGGAAACAGATGGGTTTTTATCATAAAAACAGAATTAGCCCGCAAGGTCTGAACAACTTTTTTTTGAAAAAATCCCTAACCCGCGCGGTCACAATTTCAGCAAAAATCTGACGTTCTGCAATTCACTCATAAATGGTGCTAAACTGTTCCAAACGATCCCCTGAAAGGTTTTTCGGTGGAAACGGATGGGTTTTTATCATAAAAACAGAATTAGCCCGCAAGGTCTGAACAACTTTTTTTTTGAAAAAATCCCTAAGCCGCGCAGTCACAATTTCAGCAAAAATCTGACGTTCTGGAATTCACTCAAAAATGGTGCCAAACTGTTGCAAACGATCCCCTGAAAGGTTTTTCGGTGGAAACAGATGGGTTTTTATCATTGAAAAAGAATTTTCACGCAAGGTCTGAACAACTTTTTTTAAAAAAAATCCCTAAGCCGCGCGGTAACAATTTCAGCAAAAATCTGGCGTTCTGGAATTCACTCAAAAATGGTGCCAAACTGTTCCAAACGATGCCCTGAAAGATTTTTTGGTGGAAACAGATGGGATTTTATCATAAAAACAGAATTAGCCTGCAAGGTCTGAACAACTTTTTTTTTGAAAAAATCCCTAAGCCGCGCGGTCACAATTTCAGCAAAAATCTGACCTTCTGGAATTCACTCAAAAATGGTGCCAAACTGTTGCAAATGATCCCCTGAAAGGTTTTTCGGTGGAAACAGATGGGTTTTTATCATTGAAAAAGAATTTTCATACAAGGTCTGAACAACTTTTTTTTGAAAAAATCCCTAAGCCGCGCGGTCACAATTTCAGCAAAAATCTGACCTTCTGGAATTCACTCAAAAATGGTGCCAAACTGTTGCAAACGATCCCCTGAAAGGTTTTTCGGTGGAAACAGATGGGTTTTTATCATTGAAAAAGAATTTTCATACAAGGTCTGAACAACTTTTTTTTGAAAAAATCCCTAAGCCGCGCGGTCACAATTTCAGCAAAAATCTGACCTTCTGGAATTCACTCAAAAATGGTGCCAAACTTTTGCAAACAATCCCCTCAAAGGTTTTTCGGTGGAAACAGATGGGTTTTTATCATTGAAAAAGAATTTTCACGCAGGGTCTGAACAACTTTTTTTTGAAAAAATCCCTAAGCCGCTTGATCACCATTTCAGCAAAAATCTGACGTTCTGGAATTCACTCAAAAATGGTGCCAAACTGTTGCAAACGATCCCCTGAAAGGTTTTTCGGTGGAAACAGATGGGTTTTTATCATTGAAAAAGAATTTTCACGCAAGGTCTGAACAACTTTTTTTTGAAAAAAAACCCTGAGCCGCTTGATCACCATTTCAGCAAAAATGTGACGTTCTGCAATTCACTCAAAAATGGTGCCAAAGTGTTGCAAACGATTCCCTGAAAGCTTTTTCGGTGGAAACAGATGGGTTTTTATCATAAAAACAGAATTAGCCTGCAAGGTCTGAACAACTTTTTTTTGAAAAAATCCCTAAGCCGCGCGGTCACAATTTCAGCAAAAATCTGACGTTCTGGAATTCACTCAAAAATGGTGCCAAACTGTTCCAAACGATGCCCTGAAAGGTTTTTTGGTGGAAACAGATGGGTTTTTATCATAAAAACAGAATTAGCCTGCAAGGTCTGAACAACTTTTTTTTGAAAAAATCCCTAAGCCGCGCGGTCACAATTTCACCAAAAATCTGACGTTCTGCAATTCACTCAAAAATGGTGCCAAACTGTTGCAAACGATCACCTGAAAGGTTTTTCGGTGGAAACAGATGGGTTTTTATCATTGAAAAAGAATTTTCACGCAAGGTCTGAACAACTTTTTTTGAAAAAAAACCCTGAGCCGCTTGATCACCATTTCAGCAAAAATCTGACGTTCTGCAATTCTCTCAAAAATGGTGCCAAAGTGTTGCAAACGATTCCCTGAAAGCTTTTTCGGTGGAAACAGATGGGTTTTTATCATAAAAACAGAATTAGCCCGCAAGGTCTGAACAACTTTTTTTTGGAAAAATCCCGAAGCCGCGCGGTCACAATTTCAGCAAAAATCTGACGTTCTGGAATTCACTCAAAAATGGTGCCAAACTGTTGCAAACGATCCCCTGAAAGGTTTTTCGGTGGAAACAGATGCGTTTTTATCATAAAAACAGAATTAGCCCGCAAGGTCTGAACAACTTTTTTTTGGAAAAATCCCTAAGCCGCGCGGTCACAATTTCAGCAAAAATCTGACGTTCTGCAATTCACTCAAATATGGTGCCAAACTGTTGCAAACGATCCCCTGAAAGGTTTTTCGGTGGAAACAGATGGGTTTTTACCATTGAAAAAGAATTTTCATGCAAGGTCTGAACCACTTTTTTTTGGAAAAATCCCTAAGCCGCGCAGTCACAATTTCAGCAAAAATCTGACGTTCTGCAATTCACAATTTCAGCAAAAATCTGACGTTCTGGAATTCACTCAAAAATGGTGCCAAACTGTTGCAAACGATCCCCTGAATGGTTTTTCGGTGGAAACAGATGGGTTTTTACCATTGAAAAAGAATTTTCATGCAAGGTCTGAACCACTTTTTTTTTGGAAAAATCCCTAAGCCGCGCGGTCACAATTTCAGCAAAAATCTGACGTTCTGCAATTCACTCAAAAATGGTGCCAAACTGTTGCAAACGATCCCCTGAAAGGTTTTTCGGTGGAAACAGATGGGTTTTTATCATAAAAATAGAATTAGCCCGCAAGGTGTGAACAACTTTTTTTTGGAAAAATCCCTAAGCCGCGCGGTCACAATTTCAGCAAAAATCTGACGTTCTGGAATTCACTCAAAAATGGTGCCAAACTGTTGCAAACGATCCCCTGAATGGTTTTTCGGTGGAAACAGATGGGTTTTTACCATTGAAAAAGAATTTTCATGCAAGGTCTGAACCACTTTTTTTTGGAAAAATCCCTAAGCCGCGCAGTCACAATTTCAGCAAAAATCTGACGTTCTGCAATTCACAATTTCAGCAAAAATCTGACGTTCTGGAATTCACTCAAAAATGGTGCCAAACTGTTGCAAACGATCCCCTGAATGGTTTTTCGGTGGAAACAGATGGGTTTTTACCATTGAAAAAGAATTTTCATGCAAGGTCTGAACCACTTTTTTTTTGGAAAAATCCCTAAGCCGCGCGGTCACAATTTCAGCAAAAATCTGACGTTCTGCAATTCACTCAAAAATGGTGCCAAACTGTTGCAAACGATCCCCTGAAAGGTTTTTCGGTGGAAACAGATGGGTTTTTATCATAAAAATAGAATTAGCCCGCAAGGTGTGAACAACTTTTTTTTGGAAAAATCCCTAAGCCGCGCGGTCACAATTTCAGCAAAAATCTGACGTTCTGCAATTCACTCAAAAATGGTGCCAAACTGTTGCAAACGATCCCTTGAAAGGTTTTCCGGTGGAAACAGATGCGTTTTTATCATAAAAACAGAATTAGCCCGCAAGGTCTGAACAACTTTTTTTAAAAAAAATCCCTAAGCCGCGCGGTCACAATTTCACCAAAAATCTGACGTTCTGCAATTCACTCAAAAATGGTGCCAAACTGTTGCAAACGATCACCTGAAAGGTTTTTCGGTGGAAACAGATGGGTTTTTATCATTGAAAAAGAATTTTCACGCAAGGTCTGAACAACTTTTTTTTGAAAAAAAACCCTGAGCCGCTTGATCACCATTTCAGCAAAAATCTGACGTTCTGCAATTCACTCAAAAATGGTGCCAAAGTGTTGCAAACGATTCCCTGAAAGCTTTTTCGGTGGAAACAGATGGGTTTTTATCATAAAAACAGAATTAGCCCGCAAGGTCTGAACAACTTTTTTTTGGAAAAATCCCGAAGCCGCGCGGTCACAATTTCAGCAAAAATCTGACGTTCTGGAATTCACTCAAAAATGGTGCCAAACTGTTGCAAACGATCCCCTGAAAGGTTTTTCGGTGGAAACAGATGCGTTTTTATCATAAAAACAGAATTAGCCCGCAAGGTCTGAACAACTTTTTTTTGGAAAAATCCCTAAGCCGCGCGGTCACAATTTCAGCAAAAATCTGACGTTCTGCAATTCACTCAAATATGGTGCCAAACTGTTGCAAACGATCCCCTGAAAGGTTTTTCGGTGGAAACAGATGGGTTTTTACCATTGAAAAAGAATTTTCATGCAAGGTCTGAACCACTTTTTTTTTAAAATCCCTAAGCCGCGCGGTCACAATTTCAGCAAAAATCTGACGTTCTGCAATTCACAATTTCAGCAAAAATCTGACGATCTGGAATTCACTCAAAAATGGTGCCAAACTGTTGCAAACGATCCCCTGAAAGGTTTTTCAGTGGAAACAGATGGGTTTTTACCATTGAAAAAGAATTTTCATGCAAGGTCTGAACCACTTTTTTTGGGAAAAATCCCTAAGCCGCGCGGTCACAATTTCAGCAAAAATCTGACCTTCTGGAATTCACTCAAAAATGGTGCCAAACTGTTGCAAACGATCCCCTGAAAGGTTTTTCGGTGGAAACAGATGGGTTTTTATCATTGAAAAAGAATTTTCATACAAGGTCTGAACAACTTTTTTTTGAAAAAATCCCTAAGCCGCGCGGTCACAATTTCAGCAAAAATCTGACCTTCTGGAATTCATTCAAAAATGGTGCCAAACTTTTGCAAACAATTCCCTGAAAGCTTTTTCGGTGGAAACAGATGGGTTTTTATCATAAAAACAGAATTAGCCCGCAAGGTCTGAACAACTTTTTTTTGGAAAAATCCCGAAGCCGCGCGGTCACAATTTCAGCAAAAATCTGGCGTTCTGGAATTCACTCAAAAATGGTGCCAAACTGTTGCAAACGATCCCCTGAAAGGTTTTTCGGTGGAAACAGATGCGTTTTTATCATAAAAACAGAATTAGCCCGCAAGGTCTGAACAACTTTTTTTTGGAAAAATCCCTAAGCCGCGCGGTCACAATTTCAGCAAAAATCTGACGTTCTGCAATTCACTCAAATATGGTGCCAAACTGTTGCAAACGATCCCCTGAAAGGTTTTTCGGTGGAAACAGATGGGTTTTTACCATTGAAAAAGAATTTTCATGCAAGGTCTGAACCACTTTTTTTTGGAAAAATCCCTAAGCCGCGCGGTCACAATTTCAGCAAAAATCTGACGTTCTGCAATTCACAATTTCAGCAAAAATCTGACGTTCTGGAATTCACTCAAAAATGGTGCCAAACTGTTGCAAACGATCCCCTGAAAGGTTTTTCGGTGGAAACAGATGGGTTTTTACCATTGAAAAAGAATTTTCATGCAAGGTCTGAACCACTTTTTTTTGGAAAAATCCCTAAGCCGCGCGGTCACAATTTCAGCAAAAATCTGACGTTCTGGAATTCACTCAAAAATGGTGCCAAACTGTTGCAAACGATCCCCTGAAAGGTTTTTCGGTGGAAACAGATGGGTTTTTACCATTGAAAAAGAATTTTCATGCAAGGTCTGAACCACTTTTTTTTGGAAAAATCCCTAAGCCGCGCGGTCACAATTTCAGCAAAAATCTGACGTTCTGCAATTCACTCAAAAATGGTACCAAACTGTTGCAAACGATCCCCTGAAAGGTTTTTCGGTGGAAACAGATGGGTTTTTATCATAAAAACAGAATTAGCCCGCAAGGTCTGAACAACTTTTTTTTGAAAAAATCCCTAAGCCGCGCGGTCACAATTTCAGCAAAAATCTGACGTTCTGCAATTCACTCATAAATGGTGCTAAACTGTTCCAAACGATCCCCTGAAAGGTTTTTCGGTGGAAACGGATGGGTTTTTATCATAAAAACAGAATTAGCCCGCAAGGTCTGAACAACTTTTTTTTGAAAAAATCCCTAAGCCGCGCAGTCACAATTTCAGCAAAAATCTGACGTTCTGGAATTCACTCAAAAATGGTGCCAAACTGTTGCAAACGATCCCCTGAAAGGTTTTTCGGTGGAAACAGATGGGTTTTTACCATTGAAAAAGAATTTTCATGCAAGGTCTGAACCACTTTTTTTTGGAAAAATCCCTAAGCCGCGCGGTCACAATTTCAGCAAAAATCTGACGTTCTGCAATTCACTCAAAAATGGTACCAAACTGTTGCAAACGATCCCCTGAAAGGTTTTTCGGTGGAAACAGATGGGTTTTTATCATAAAAACAGAATTAGCCCGCAAGGTCTGAACAACTTTTTTTTGAAAAAATCCCTAAGCCGCGCGGTCACAATTTCAGCAAAAATCTGACGTTCTGCAATTCACTCATAAATGGTGCTAAACTGTTGCAAACGATCCCCTGAAAGGTTTTTCGGTGGAAACGGATGGGTTTTTATCATAAAAACAGAATTAGCCCGCAAGGTCTGAACAACTTTTTTTTGAAAAAATCCCTAAGCCGCGCAGTCACAATTTCAGCAAAAATCTGACGTTCTGGAATTCACTCAAAAATGGTGCCAAACTGTTGCAAACGATCCCCTGAAAGGTTTTTCGGTGGAAACAGATGGGTTTTTATCATTGAAAAAGAATTTTCACGCAATGTCTGAACAACTTTTTTTAAAAAAATCCCTAAGCCGCGCGGTAACAATTTCAGCAAAAATCTGGCGTTCTGGAATTCACTCAAAAATGGTGCCAAACTGTTCCAAACGATGCCCTGAAAGGTTTTTTGGTGGAAACAGATGGGTTTTTATCATAAAAACAGAATTAGCCTGCAAGGTCTGAACAACTTTTTTTTTGAAAAAATCCCTAAGCCGCGCGGTCACAATTTCAGCAAAAATCTGACCTTCTGGAATTCACTCAAAAATGGTGCCAAACTGTTGCAAACGATCCCCTGAAAGGTTTTTCGGTGGAAACAGATGGGTTTTTATCATTGAAAAAGAATTTTCATACAAGGTCTGAACAACTTTTTTTTGAAAAAATCCCTAAGCCGCGCGGTCACAATTTCAGCAAAAATCTGACCTTCTGGAATTCATTCAAAAATGGTGCCAAACTTTTGCAAACAATCCCCTGAAAGGTTTTTCGGTGGAAACAGATGGGTTTTTATCATTGAAAAAGAATTTTCACGCAGGGTCTGAACAACTTTTTTTTGAAAAAATCCCTAAGCCGCTTGATCACCATTTCAGCAAAAATCTGACGTTCTGGAATTCACTCAAAAATGGTGCCAAACTGTTGCAAACGATCCCCTGAAAGGTTTTTCGGTGGAAACAGATGGGTTTTTATCATTGAAAAAGAATTTTCACGCAAGGTCTGAACAACTTTTTTTTAAAAAAATCCCTAAGCCGCGCGGTCACAATTTCAGCAAAAATCTGACGTTCTGCAATTCACTCAAAAATGGTGCCAAAGTGTTGCAAACGATTCCCTGAAACCTTTTTCGGTGGAAACAGATGGGTTTTTATCATAAAAACAGAATTAGCCCGCAAGGTCTGAACAACTTTTTTTTGAAAAAATCCCTAAGCCGCACGGTCACAATTTCAGCAAAAATCTGACGTTCTGCAATTCACTCATAAATGGTGCTAAACTGTTCCAAACGATCCCCTGAAAGGTTTTTCGGTGGAAACGGATGGGTTTTTATCATAAAAACAGAATTAGCCCGCAAGGTCTGAACAACCTTTTTTTTGAAAAAATCCCTAAGCTGCGCAGTCACAATTTCAGCAAAAATCTGACGTTCTGGAATTCACTCAAAAATGGTGCCAAACTGTTGCAAACGATCCCCTGAAAGCTTTTTCGGTGGAAACAGATGGGTTTTTAACATTGAAAAAGAATTTTCATGCAAGGTCTGAACCACTTTTTTATGGAAAAATCCCTAAGCCGCGCGGTCACAATTTCATCAAAAATCTGACGTTCTGGAATTCACTCAAAAATGGTGCCAAACTGTTGCAAACGATGCCCTGAAAGGTTTTTCGGTGGAAACAGATGGGTTTTTACCATTGAAAAAGAATTTTCATGCAAGGTCTGAACCACTTTTTTTTGGAAAAATCCCTAAGCCGCGCGGTCACAATTTCAGCAAAAATCTGACGTTCTGCAATTCACAATTTCAGCAAAAATCTGACTTTCTGGAATTCACTCAAAAATGGTGCCAAACTGTTGCAAACGATCCCCTGAAAGGTTTTTCAGTGGAAACAGATGGGTTTTTACCATTGAAAAAGAATTTTCATGCAAGGTCTGAACCACTTTTTTTTTGGAAAAATCCCTAAGCCGCGCGGTCACAATTTCAGCAAAAATCTGACGTTCTGGAATTCACTCAAAAATGGTGCCAAACTGTTGCAAACGATCCCCTGAAAGGTTTTTCGGTGGAAACAGATGGGTTTTTATCATTGAAAAAGAATTTTCACGCAAGGTCTGAACAACTTTTTTTTAAAAAAATCCCTAAGCCGCGCGGTAACAATTTCAGCAAAAATCTGGCGTTCTGGAATTCACTCAAAAATGGTGCCAAACTGTTCCAAACGATGCCCTGAAAGGTTTTTTGGTGGAAACAGATGGGTTTTTATCATAAAAACAGAATTAGCCTGCAAGGTCTGAACAACTTTTTTTTTGAAAAAATCCCTAAGCCGCACGGTCACAATTTCAGCAAAAATCTGACCTTCTGGAATTCACTCAAAAATGGTGCCAAACTGTTGCAAACGATCCCCTGAAAGGTTTTTCGGTGGAAACAGATGGGTTTTTATCATTGAAAAAGAATTTTCATACAAGGTCTGAACAACTTTTTTTTGAAAAAATCCCTAAGCCGCGCGGTCACAATTTCAGCAAAAATCTGACCTTCTGGAATTCATTCAAAAATGGTGCCAAACTTTTGCAAACAATCCCCTGAAAGGTTTTTCGGTGGAAACAGATGGGTTTTTATCATTGAAAAAGAATTTTCACGCAGGGTCTGAACAACTTTTTTTGAAAAAATCCCTAAGCCGCTTGATCACCATTTCAGCAAAAATCTGACCTTCTGGAATTCACTCAAAAATGGTGCCAAACTGTTGCAAACGATCCCCTGAAAGGTTTTTCGGTGGAAACAGATGGGTTTTTATCATTGAAAAAGAATTTTCACGCAAGGTCTGAACAACTTTTTTTAAAAAAAATCCCTAAGCCGCGCGGTCACAATTTCAGCAGAAATCTGACGTTCTACAATTCACTCAAAAATGGTGCCAAAGTGTTGCAAACGATTCCCTGAAACCTTTTTCGGTGGAAACAGATGGGTTTTTATCATAAAAACAGAATTAGCCCGCAAGGTCTGAACAACTTTTTTTTGGAAAAATCCCGAAGCCGCGCGGTCACAATTTCAGCAAAAATCTGACGTTCTGGAATTCACTCAAAAATGGTGCCAAACTGTTGCAAACGATCCCCTGAATGGTTTTTCGGTGGAAACAGATGGGTTTTTACCATTGAAAAAGAATTTTCATGCAAGGTCTGAACCACTTTTTTTTTGGAAAAATCCCTAAGCCGCGCGGTCACAATTTCAGCAAAAATCTGACGTTCTGCAATTCACTCAAAAATGGTGCCAAACTGTTGCAAACGATCCCCTGAAAGGTTTTTCGGTGGAAACAGATGGGTTTTTATCATAAAAATAGAATTAGCCCGCAAGGTGTGAACAACTTTTTTTTGGAAAAATCCCTAAGCCGCGCGGTCACAATTTCAGCAAAAATCTGACGTTCTGGAATTCACTCAAAAATGGTGCCAAACTGTTGCAAACGATCCCCTGAATGGTTTTTCGGTGGAAACAGATGGGTTTTTACCATTGAAAAAGAATTTTCATGCAAGGTCTGAACCACTTTTTTTTTGGAAAAATCCCTAAGCCGCGCGGTCACAATTTCAGCAAAAATCTGACGTTCTGCAATTCACTCAAAAATGGTGCCAAACTGTTGCAAACGATCCCCTGAAAGGTTTTTCGGTGGAAACAGATGGGTTTTTATCATAAAAATAGAATTAGCCCGCAAGGTGTGAACAACTTTTTTTTGGAAAAATCCCTAAGCCGCGCTGTCACAATTTCAGCAAAAATCTGACGTTCTGGAATTCACTCAAAAATGGTGCCAAACTGTTGCAAACGATCCCCTGAAAGGTTTTTCGGTGGAAACAGATGCGTTTTTATCATAAAAACAGAATTAGCCCGCAAGGTCTGAACAACTTTTTTTAAAAAAAATCCCTAAGCCGCGCGGTCACAATTTCACCAAAAATCTGACGTTCTGCAATTCACTCAAAAATGGTGCCAAACTGTTGCAAACGATCACCTGAAAGGTTTTTCGGTGGAAACAGATGGGTTTTTATCATTGAAAAAGAATTTTCACGCAAGGTCTGAACCACTTTTTTTTGGAAAAATCCCTAAGCCGCGCAGTCACAATTTCAGCAAAAATCTGATGTTCTGCAATTCACAATTTCAGCAAAAATCTGACGTTCTAGAATTCACTCAAAAATGGTGCCAAACTGTTGCAAACGATCCCCTGAAAGGTTTTTCGGTGGAAACAGATGGGTTTTTACCATTGAAAAAGAATTTTCATGCAAGGTCTGAACCACTTTTTTTTGGAAAAATCCCTAAGCCGCGCGGTCACAATTTCAGCAAAAATCTGACGTTCTGGAATTCACTCAAAAATGGTGCCAAACTGTTGCAAACGATCCCCTGAAAGGTTTTTCGGTGGAAACAGATGGGTTTTTACCATTGAAAAAGAATTTTCATGCAAGGTCTGAACCACTTTTTTTTGGAAAAATCCCTAAGCCGCGCGGTCTCAATTTCAGCAAAAATCTGACGTTCTGCAATTCACTCAAAAATGGTACCAAACTGTTGCAAACGATCCCCTGAAAGGTTTTTCGGTGGAAACAGATGGGTTTTTATCATAAAAACAGAATTAGCCCGCAAGGTCTGAACAACTTTTTTTTGAAAAAATCCCTAAGCCGCGCGGTCACAATTTCAGCAAAAATCTGACGTTCTGCAATTCACTCATAAATGGTGCTAAACTGTTCCAAACGATCCCCTGAAAGGTTTTTCGGTGGAAACGGATGGGTTTTTATCATAAAAACAGAATTAGCCCGCAAGGTCTGAACAACTTTTTTTTTAAAAAATCCCTAAGCCGCGCAGTCACAATTTCAGCAAAAATCTGACGTTCTGGAATTCACTCAAAAATGGTGCCAAACTGTTGCAAACGATCCCCTGAAAGGTTTTTCGGTGGAAACAGATGGGTTTTTATCATTGAAAAAGAATTTTCACGCAAGGTCTGAACAACTTTTTTTAAAAAAAATCCCTAAGCCGCGCGGTAACAATTTCAGCAAAAATCTGGCGTTCTGGAATTCACTCAAAAATGGTGCCAAACTGTTGCAAACGATCCCCTGAAAGGTTTTTCGGTGGAAACAGATGGGTTTTTATCATTGAAAAAGAATTTTCATACAAGGTCTGAACATCTTTTTTTTGAAAAAATCCCTAAGCCGCGCGGTCACAATTTCAGCAAAAATCTGACCTTCTGGAATTCATTCAAAAATGGTGCCAAACTTTTGCAAACAATCCCCTGAAAGGTTTTTCGGTGGAAACAGATGGGTTTTTATCATTGAAAAAGAATTTTCATACAAGGTCTGAACAACTTTTTTTTGAAAAAATCCCTAAGCCGCGCGGTCACAATTTCAGCAAAAATCTGACCTTCTGGAATTCATTCAAAAATGGTGCCAAACTTTTGCAAACAATCCCCTGAAAGGTTTTTCGGTGGAAACAGATGGGTTTTTATCATAAAAATAGAATTAGCCCGCAAGGTGTGAACAACTTTTTTTTGGAAAAATCCCTAAGCCGCGCGGTCACAATTTCAGCAAAAATCTGACGTTCTGGAATTCACTCAAAAATGGTGCCAAACTGTTGCAAACGATCCCCTGAATGGTTTTTCGGTGGAAACAGATGGGTTTTTACCATTGAAAAAGAATTTTCATGCAAGGTCTGAACCACTTTTTTTTTGGAAAAATCCCTAAGCCGCGCGGTCACAATTTCAGCAAAAATCTGATGTTCTGCAATTCACTCAAAAATGGTGCCAAACTGTTGCAAACGATCCCCTGAAAGGTTTTTCGGTGGAAACAGATGGGTTTTTATCATAAAAATAGAATTAGCCCGCAAGGTGTGAACAACTTTTTTTTGGAAAAATCCCTAAGCCGCGCTGTCACAATTTCAGCAAAAATCTGACGTTCTGGAATTCACTCAAAAATGGTGCCAAACTGTTGCAAACGATCCACTGAAAGGTTTTTCGGTGGAAACAGATGCGTTTTTATCATAAAAACAGAATTAGCCCGCAAGGTCTGAACAACTTTTTTTTAAAAAAATCCCTAAGCCGCGCGGTCACAATTTCACCAAAAATCTGACGTTCTGCAATTCACTCAAAAATGGTGCCAAACTGTTGCAAACGATCACCTGAAAGGTTTTTCGGTGGAAACAGATGGGTTTTTATCATTGAAAAAGAATTTTCACGCAAGGTCTGAACCACTTTTTTTTGGAAAAATCCCTAAGCCGCGCGGTCACAATTTCAGCAAAAATCTGATGTTCTGCAATTCACAATTTCAGCAAAAATCTGACGTTCTAGAATTCACTCAAAAATGGTGCCAAACTGTTGCAAACGATCCCCTGAAAGGTTTTTCGGTGGAAACAGATGGGTTTTTACCATTGAAAAACAATTTTCATGCAAGGTCTGAACCACTTTTTTTTGGAAAAATCCCTAAGCCGCGCGGTCACAATTTCAGCAAAAATCTGACTTTCTGGAATTCACTCAAAAATGGTGCCAAACTGTTGCAAACGATCCCCTGAAAGGTTTTTCGGTGGAAACAGATGGGTTTTTACCATTGAAAAAGAATTTTCATGCAAGGTCTGAACCACTTTTTTTTGGAAAAATCCCTAAGCCGCGCGGTCACAATTTCAGCAAAAATCTGACGTTCTGCAATTCACTCAAAAATGGTACCAAACTGTTGCAAACGATCCCCTGAAAGGTTTTTCGGTGGAAACAGATGGGTTTTTATCATAAAAACAGAATTAGCCCGCAAGGTCTGAACAACTTTTTTTTGAAAAAATCCCTAAGCCGCGCGGTCACAATTTCAGCAAAAATCTGACGTTCTGCAATTCACTCATAAATGGTGCTAAACTGTTCCAAACGATCCCCTGAAAGGTTTTTCGGTGGAAACGGATGGGTTTTTATCATAAAAACAGAATTAGCCCGCAAGGTCTGAACAACTTTTTTTTGAAAAAATCCCTAAGCCGCGCAGTCACAATTTCAGCAAAAATCTGACGTTCTGGAATTCACTCAAAAATGGTGCCAAACTGTTGCAAACGATCCCCTGAAAGGTTTTTCGGTGGAAACAGATGGGTTTTTATCATTGAAAAAGAATTTTCACGCAAGGTCTGAACAACTTTTTTTAAAAAAAATCCCTAAGCCGCGCGGTAACAATTTCAGCAAAAATCTGGCGTTCTGGAATTCACTCAAAAATGGTGCCAAACTGTTCCAAACGATGCCCTGAAAGGTTTTTTGGTGGAAACAGATGGGTTTTTATCATAAAAACAGAATTAGCCTGCAAGGTCTGAACAACTTTTTTTTTGAAAAAATCCCTAAGCCGCGCGGTCACAATTTCAGCAAAAATCTGACCTTCTGGAATTCACTCAAAAATGGTGCCAAACTGTTGCAAACGATCCCCTGAAAGGTTTTTCGGTGGAAACAGATGGGTTTTTATCATTGAAAAAGAATTTTCATACAAGGTCTGAACAACTTTTTTTTGAAAAAATCCCTAAGCCGCGCGGTCACAATTTCAGCAAAAATCTGACCTTCTGGAATTCATTCAAAAATGGTGCCAAACTTTTGCAAACAATCCCCTGAAAGGTTTTTCGGTGGAAACAGATGGGTTTTTATCATAAAAATAGAATTAGCCCGCAAGGTGTGAACAACTTTTTTTTGGAAAAATCCCTAAGCCGCGCGGTCACAATTTCAGCAAAAATCTGACGTTCTGGAATTCACTCAAAAATGGTGCCAAACTGTTGCAAACGATCCCCTGAATGGTTTTTCGGTGGAAACAGATGGGTTTTTACCATTGAAAAAGAATTTTCATGCAAGGTCTGAACCACTTTTTTTTTGGAAAAATCCCTAAGCCGCGCGGTCACAATTTCAGCAAAAATCTGACGTTCTGCAATTCACTCAAAAATGGTGCCAAACTGTTGCAAACGATCCCCTGAAAGGTTTTTCGGTGGAAACAGATGGGTTTTTATCATAAAAATAGAATTAGCCCGCAAGGTGTGAACAACTTTTTTTTGGAAAAATCCCTAAGCCGCGCGGTCACAATTTCACCAAAAATCTGACGTTCTGCAATTCACTCAAAAATGGTGCCAAACTGTTGCAAACGATCACCTGAAAGGTTTTTCGGTGGAAACAGATGGGTTTTTATCATTGAAAAAGAATTTTCACGCAAGGTCTGAACCACTTTTTTTTGGAAAAATCCCTAAGCCGCGCGGTCACAATTTCAGCAAAAATCTGATGTTCTGCAATTCACAATTTCAGCAAAAATCTGACGTTCTAGAATTCACTCAAAAATGGTGCCAAACTGTTGCAAACGATCCCCTGAAAGGTTTTTCGGTGGAAACAGATGGGTTTTTACCATTGAAAAACAATTTTCATGCAAGGTCTGAACCACTTTTTTTTGGAAAAATCCCTAAGCCGCGCGGTCACAATTTCAGCAAAAATCTGACTTTCTGGAATTCACTCAAAAATGGTGCCAAACTGTTGCAAACGATCCCCTGAAAGGTTTTTCGGTGGAAACAGATGGGTTTTTACCATTGAAAAAGAATTTTCATGCAAGGTCTGAACCACTTTTTTTTGGAAAAATCCCTAAGCCGCGCGGTCACAATTTCAGCAAAAATCTGACGTTCTGCAATTCACTCAAAAATGGTACCAAACTGTTGCAAACGATCCCCTGAAAGGTTTTTCGGTGGAAACAGATGGGTTTTTATCATAAAAACAGAATTAGCCCGCAAGGTCTGAACAACTTTTTTTTGAAAAAATCCCTAAGCCGCGCGGTCACAATTTCAGCAAAAATCTGACGTTCTGCAATTCACTCATAAATGGTGCTAAACTGTTCCAAACGATCCCCTGAAAGGTTTTTCGGTGGAAACGGATGGGTTTTTATCATAAAAACAGAATTAGCCCGCAAGGTCTGAACAACTTTTTTTTGAAAAAATCCCTAAGCCGCGCAGTCACAATTTCAGCAAAAATCTGACGTTCTGGAATTCACTCAAAAATGGTGCCAAACTGTTGCAAACGATCCCCTGAAAGGTTTTTCGGTGGAAACAGATGGGTTTTTATCATTGAAAAAGAATTTTCACGCAAGGTCTGAACAACTTTTTTTAAAAAAAATCCCTAAGCCGCGCGGTAACAATTTCAGCAAAAATCTGGCGTTCTGGAATTCACTCAAAAATGGTGCCAAACTGTTCCAAACGATGCCCTGAAAGGTTTTTTGGTGGAAACAGATGGGTTTTTATCATAAAAACAGAATTAGCCTGCAAGGTCTGAACAACTTTTTTTTTGAAAAAATCCCTAAGCCGCGCGGTCACAATTTCAGCAAAAATCTGACCTTCTGGAATTCACTCAAAAATGGTGCCAAACTGTTGCAAACGATCCCCTGAAAGGTTTTTCGGTGGAAACAGATGGGTTTTTATCATTGAAAAAGAATTTTCATACAAGGTCTGAACAACTTTTTTTTGAAAAAATCCCTAAGCCGCGCGGTCACAATTTCAGCAAAAATCTGACCTTCTGGAATTCATTCAAAAATGGTGCCAAACTTTTGCAAACAATCCCCTGAAAGGTTTTTCGGTGGAAACAGATGGGTTTTTATCATTGAAAAAGAATTTTCATACAAGGTCTGAACAACTTTTTTTTGAAAAAATCCCTAAGCCGCGCGGTCACAATTTCAGCAAAAATCTGACCTTCTGGAATTCATTCAAAAATGGTGCCAAACTTTTGCAAACAATCCCCTGAAAGGTTTTTCGGTGGAAACAGATGGGTTTTTATCATTGAAAAAGAATTTTCACGCAGGGTCTGAACAACTTTTTTTTGAAAAAATCCCTAAGCCGCTTGATCACCATTTCAGCAAAAATCTGACGTTCTGGAATTCACTCAAAAATGGTGCCAAACTGTTGCAAACGATCCCCTGAAAGGTTTTTCGGTGGAAACAGATGGGTTTTTATCATTGAAAAAGAATTTTCACGCAAGGTCTGAACAACTTTTTTTTAAAAAAATCCCTAAGCCGCGCGGTCACAATTTCAGCAAAAATCTGACGTTCTGCAATTCACTCAAAAATGGTGCCAAAGTGTTGCAAACGATTCCCTGAAACCTTTTTCGGTGGAAACAGATGGGTTTTTATCATAAAAACAGAATTAGCCCGCAAGGTCTGAACAACTTTTTTTTGAAAAAATCCCTAAGCCGCACGGTCACAATTTCAGCAAAAATCTGACGTTCTGCAATTCACTCATAAATGGTGCTAAACTGTTCCAAACGATCCCCTGAAAGGTTTTTCGGTGGAAACGGATGGGTTTTTATCATAAAAACAGAATTAGCCCGCAAGGTCTGTACAACCTTTTTTTTGAAAAAATCCCTAAGCTGCGCAGTCACAATTTCAGCAAAAATCTGACGTTCTGGAATTCACTCAAAAATGGTGCCAAACTGTTGCAAACGATCCCCTGAAAGCTTTTTCGGTGGAAACAGATGGGTTTTTAACATTGAAAAAGAATTTTCATGCAAGGTCTGAACCACTTTTTTTTGGAAAAATCCCTAAGCCGCGCGGTCACAATTTCAGCAAAAATCTGACGTTCTGCAATTCACTCATAAATGGTGCTAAACTGTTCCAAACGATCCCCTGAAAGGTTTTTCGGTGGAAACGGATGGGTTTTTATCATAAAAACAGAATTAGCCCGCAAGGTCTGAACAACCTTTTTTTTGAAAAAATCCCTAAGCTGCGCAGTCACAATTTCAGCAAAAATCTGACGTTCTGGAATTCACTCAAAAATGGTGCCAAACTGTTGCAAACGATCCCCTGAAAGCTTTTTCGGTGGAAACAGATGGGTTTTTAACATTGAAAAAGAATTTTCATGCAAGGTCTGAACCACTTTTTTTTGGAAAAATCCCTAAGCCGCGCGGTCACAATTTCAGCAAAAATCTGACGTTCTGCAATTCACTCAAAAATGGTGCCAAACTGTTGCAAACGATCCCCTGAAAGGTTTTTCGGTGGAAACAGATGGGTTTTTATCATAAAAATAGAATTAGCCCGCAAGGTGTGAACAACTTTTTTTTGGAAAAATCCCTAAGCCGCGCGGTCACAATTTCACCAAAAATCTGACGTTCTGCAATTCACTCAAAAATGGTGCCAAACTGTTGCAAACGATCACCTGAAAGGTTTTTCGGTGGAAACAGATGGGTTTTTATCATTGAAAAAGAATTTTCACGCAAGGTCTGAACCACTTTTTTTTGGAAAAATCCCTAAGCCGCGCGGTCACAATTTCAGCAAAAATCTGATGTTCTGCAATTCACAATTTCAGCAAAAATCTGACGTTCTAGAATTCACTCAAAAATGGTGCCAAACTGTTGCAAACGATCCCCTGAAAGGTTTTTCGGTGGAAACAGATGGGTTTTTACCATTGAAAAACAATTTTCATGCAAGGTCTGAACCACTTTTTTTTGGAAAAATCCCTAAGCCGCGCGGTCACAATTTCAGCAAAAATCTGACTTTCTGGAATTCACTCAAAAATGGTGCCAAACTGTTGCAAACGATCCCCTGAAAGGTTTTTCGGTGGAAACAGATGGGTTTTTACCATTGAAAAAGAATTTTCATGCAAGGTCTGAACCACTTTTTTTTGGAAAAATCCCTAAGCCGCGCGGTCACAATTTCAGCAAAAATCTGACGTTCTGCAATTCACTCAAAAATGGTACCAAACTGTTGCAAACGATCCCCTGAAAGGTTTTTCGGTGGAAACAGATGGGTTTTTATCATAAAAACAGAATTAGCCCGCAAGGTCTGAACAACTTTTTTTTGAAAAAATCCCTAAGCCGCGCGGTCACAATTTCAGCAAAAATCTGACGTTCTGCAATTCACTCATAAATGGTGCTAAACTGTTCCAAACGATCCCCTGAAAGGTTTTTCGGTGGAAACGGATGGGTTTTTATCATAAAAACAGAATTAGCCCGCAAGGTCTGAACAACTTTTTTTTGAAAAAATCCCTAAGCCGCGCAGTCACAATTTCAGCAAAAATCTGACGTTCTGGAATTCACTCAAAAATGGTGCCAAACTGTTGCAAACGATCCCCTGAAAGGTTTTTCGGTGGAAACAGATGGGTTTTTATCATTGAAAAAGAATTTTCACGCAAGGTCTGAACAACTTTTTTTAAAAAAAATCCCTAAGCCGCGCGGTAACAATTTCAGCAAAAATCTGGCGTTCTGGAATTCACTCAAAAATGGTGCCAAACTGTTCCAAACGATGCCCTGAAAGGTTTTTTGGTGGAAACAGATGGGTTTTTATCATAAAAACAGAATTAGCCTGCAAGGTCTGAACAACTTTTTTTTTGAAAAAATCCCTAAGCCGCGCGGTCACAATTTCAGCAAAAATCTGACCTTCTGGAATTCACTCAAAAATGGTGCCAAACTGTTGCAAACGATCCCCTGAAAGGTTTTTCGGTGGAAACAGATGGGTTTTTATCATTGAAAAAGAATTTTCATACAAGGTCTGAACAACTTTTTTTTGAAAAAATCCCTAAGCCGCGCGGTCACAATTTCAGCAAAAATCTGACCTTCTGGAATTCATTCAAAAATGGTGCCAAACTTTTGCAAACAATCCCCTGAAAGGTTTTTCGGTGGAAACAGATGGGTTTTTATCATTGAAAAAGAATTTTCATACAAGGTCTGAACAACTTTTTTTTGAAAAAATCCCTAAGCCGCGCGGTCACAATTTCAGCAAAAATCTGACCTTCTGGAATTCATTCAAAAATGGTGCCAAACTTTTGCAAACAATCCCCTGAAAGGTTTTTCGGTGGAAACAGATGGGTTTTTATCATTGAAAAAGAATTTTCACGCAGGGTCTGAACAACTTTTTTTTGAAAAAATCCCTAAGCCGCTTGATCACCATTTCAGCAAAAATCTGACGTTCTGGAATTCACTCAAAAATGGTGCCAAACTGTTGCAAACGATCCCCTGAAAGGTTTTTCGGTGGAAACAGATGGGTTTTTATCATTGAAAAAGAATTTTCACGCAAGGTCTGAACAACTTTTTTTAAAAAAAATCCCTAAGCCGCGCGGTCACAATTTCAGCAAAAATCTGACGTTCTGCAATTCACTCAAAAATGGTGCCAAAGTGTTGCAAACGATTCCCTGAAACCTTTTTCGGTGGAAACAGATGGGTTTTTATCATAAAAACAGAATTAGCCCGCAAGGTCTGAACAACTTTTTTTTGAAAAAATCCCTAAGCCGCACGGTCACAATTTCAGCAAAAATCTGACGTTCTGCAATTCACTCATAAATGGTGCTAAACTGTTCCAAACGATCCCCTGAAAGGTTTTTCGGTGGAAACGGATGGGTTTTTATCATAAAAACAGAATTAGCCCGCAAGGTCTGAACAACCTTTTTTTTGAAAAAATCCCTAAGCTGCGCAGTCACAATTTCAGCAAAAATCTGACGTTCTGGAATTCACTCAAAAATGGTGCCAAACTGTTGCAAACGATCCCCTGAAAGCTTTTTCGGTGGAAACAGATGGGTTTTTAACATTGAAAAAGAATTTTCATGCAAGGTCTGAACCACTTTTTTTTGGAAAAATCCCTAAGCCGCGCGGTCACAATTTCAGCAAAAATCTGACGTTCTGCAATTCACTCATAAATGGTGCTAAACTGTTCCAAACGATCCCCTGAAAGGTTTTTCGGTGGAAACGGATGGGTTTTTATCATAAAAACAGAATTAGCCCGCAAGGTCTGAACAACCTTTTTTTTGAAAAAATCCCTAAGCTGCGCAGTCACAATTTCAGCAAAAATCTGACGTTCTGGAATTCACTCAAAAATGGTGCCAAACTGTTGCAAACGATCCCCTGAAAGCTTTTTCGGTGGAAACAGATGGGTTTTTAACATTGAAAAAGAATTTTCATGCAAGGTCTGAACCACTTTTTTTTGGAAAAATCCCTAAGCCGCGCGGTCACAATTTCAGCAAAAATCTGACGTTCTGCAATTCACAATTTCAGCAAAAATCTGACTTTCTGGAATTCACTCAAAAATGGTGCCAAACTGTTGCAAACGATCCCCTGAAAGGTTTTTCAGTGGAAACAGATGGGTTTTTACCATTGAAAAAGAATTTTCATGCAAGGTCTGAACCACTTTTTTTTTGGAAAAATCCCTAAGCCGCGCGGTCACAATTTCAGCAAAAATCTGACGTTCTGCAATTCCCTCAAAAATGGTGCCAAACTGTTGCAAACGATCCCCTGAAAGGTTTTTCGGTGGAAACAGATGGGTTTTTATCATAAAAATAGAATTAGCCCGCAAGGTCTGAACAACTTTTTTTTGGAAAAATCCCTAAGCCGCGTGGTCACAATTTCAGCAAAAATCTGACGTTTTGGAATTCACTCAAAAATGGTGCCAAACTGTTGCAAACGATCCCCTGAAATGTTTTTCGGTGGAAACAGATGCGTTTTTATCATAAAAACAGAATTAGCCCGCAAGGTCTGAACAACTTTTTTTTGGAAAAATCCCTAAGCCGCGCGGTCACAATTTCAGCAAAAATCTGACGTTCTGGAATTCACTCAAAAATGGTGCCAAACTGTTGCAAACGATCCCCTGAAAGGTTTTTCGGTGGAAACAGATGGGTTTTTACCATTGAAAAAGAATTTTCATGCAAGGTCTGAACCACTTTTTTTTGGAAAAATCCCTAAGCTGCGCGGTCACAATTTCAGCAAAAATCTGACGTTCTGGAATTCACTCAAAAATGGTGCCAAACTGTTGCAAACGATTCCCTGAAAGGTTTTTCGGTGGAAACAGATGCGTTTTTATCATAAAAACAGAATTAGCCCGCAAGGTCTGAACAACTTTTTTTTGGAAAAATCCCTAAGCCGCGCGGTCACAATTTCAGCAAAAATCTGACGTTCTGGAATTCACTCAAAAATGGTGCCAAACTGTTGCAAACGATCCCCTGAAAGGTTTTTCGGTGGAAACAGATGGGTTTTTACCATTGAAAAAGAATTTTCATGCAAGGTCTGAACCACTTTTTTTTGGAAAAATCCCTAAGCTGCGCGGTCACAATTTCAGCAAAAATCTGACGTTCTGGAATTCACTCAAAAATGGTGCCAAACTGTTGCAAACGATTCCCTGAAAGGTTTTTCGGTGGAAACAGATGCGTTTTTATCATAAAAACAGAATTAGCCCGCAAGGTCTGAACAACTTTTTTTTGGAAAAATCCCGAAGCCGCGCGGTCACAATTTCAGCAAAAATCTGACGTTCTGGAATTCACTCAAAAATGGTGCCAAACTGTTGCAAACGATCCCCTGAAAGGTTTTTCGGTGGAAACAGATGCGTTTTTATCATAAAAACAGAATTAGCCCGCAAGGTCTGAACAACTTTTTTTTGGAAAAATCCCTAAGCCGCGCGGTCACAATTTCAGCAAAAATCTGACGTTCTGCAATTCACTCAAATATGGTGCCAAACTGTTGCAAACGATCCCCTGAAAGGTTTTTCGGTGGAAACAGATGGGTTTTTACCATTGAAAAAGAATTTTCATGCAAGGTCTGAACCACTTTTTTTTTGAAAAATCCCTAAGCCGCGCGGTCACAATTGCAAAAATCTGACGTTCTGGAATTCACTCAAAAATGGTGCCAAACTGTTGCAAACGATCCCCTGAAAGGTTTTTCGGTGGAAACAGATGGGTTTTTACCATTGAAAAAGAATTTTCATGCAAGGTCTGAACAACTTTTTTTTGAAAAAATCCCTAAGCCGCTTGATCACCATTTCAGCAAAAATCTGACGTTCTGGAATTCACTCAAAAATGGTGCCAAACTGTTGCAAACGATCCCCTGAAAGGTTTTTCGGTGGAAACAGATGGGTTTTTATCATAAAAACAGAATTAGCCCGCAAGGTCTGAACAACTTTTTTTTTGAAAAAATCCCTAAGCCGCGCGGTCACAATTTCAGCAAAAATCTGACCTTCTGGAATTCACTCAAAAATGGTGCCAAACTTTTGCAAACAATCCCCTGAAAGGTTTTTCGGTGGAAACAGATGGGTTTTTATCATAAAAACAGAATTAGCCCGCAAGGTCTGAACAACTTTTTTTTGAAAAAAATCCCTAAGCCGCGCGGTCACAATTTCAGCAAAAATCTGACGTTCTGCAATTCACTCAAAAATGGTGCTAAACTGTTCCAAACGATCCCCTGAAAGGTTTTTCGGTGGAAACGGATGGGTTTTTATCATAAAAACAGAATTAGCCAGCAAGGTCCGAACAACCTTTTTTTTGAAAAAATCCCTAAGCTGCGCAGTCACAATTTCAGCAAAAATCTGACGTTCTGGAATTCACTCAAAAATGGTGCCAAACTGTTGCAAACGATCCCCTGAAAGCTTTTTCGGTGGAAACACATGGGTTTTACCATTGAAAAAGAATTTTCATGCAAGGTCTGAACAACTTTTTTTGGGAAAAATCCCTAAGCCGCGCGGTCACAATTTCAGCAAAAATCTGACGTTCTGGAATTCACTCAAAAATGGTGCCAAACTTTTGCAAACAATCCCCTGAAAGGTTTTTCGGTGGAAACAGATGGGTTTTTATCATAAAAACAGAATTAGCCCGCAAGGTTTGAACAACTTTTTTTTGAAAAAAATCCCTAAGCCGCGCGGTCACAATTTCAGCAAAAATCTGACGTTCTGCAATTCACTCAAAAATGGTGCTAAACTGTTCCAAACGATCCCCTGAAAGGTTTTTCGGTGGAAACGGATGGGTTTTTATCATAAAAACAGAATTAGCCCGCAAGGTCTGAACAACCTTTTTTTTGAAAAAATCCCTAAGCTGCGCAGTCACAATTTCAGCAAAAATCTGACGTTCTGGAATTCACTCAAAAATGGTGCCAAACTGTTGCAAACGATCCCCTGAAAGCTTTTTCGGTGGAAACAGATGAGTTTTTACCATTGAAAAAGAATTTTCATGCAAGGTCTGAACAACTTTTTTTGGGAAAAATCCCTAAGCCGCGCGGTCACAATTTCAGCAAAAATCTGACGTTATTGGAATTCACTCAAAAATGGTGCCAAACTGTTGCAAACGATCCCCTGAAAGGTTTTTCGGTGGAAACAGATGGGTTTTTATCATAAAAACAGAATTAGCCCGCAAGGTCTGAAAAACTTTTTTTTTGAAAAAATCCCTAAGCCGCGCGGTCACAATTTCAGCAAAAATCTGACGTTCTGTAATTCACTCAAAAAATGGTGCCAAACTGTTGCAAACGATCCCCTGAAAGGTTTTTCGGTGGAAACAGATGGGTTTTTATCATAAAAACAGAATTAGCCCGCAAGGTCTGAACAACTTTTTTTTAAAAAAATCCCTAAGCCGCGCGGTCACAATTTCAGCAATAATCTGACGTTCTGCAATTCACTCAAAAATGGTTCCAAACTGTTGCAAACGATCCCCTGAAAGGTTTTTGGGTGGAAACAGATGGGTTTTTATCATTGAAAAAGAATTTTCACGCAAGGTCTGAACAACTTTTTTTTGGAAAAATCCCTAAGCCGCGCGGTCACAATTTCAGCAAAAATCTGGCGTTCTGGAATTCACTCAAAAATGGTGCCAAACTGTTGCAAACGATCCCCTGAAAGGTTTTTCGGTGGAAACAGATGGGTTTTTATCATTGGAAAAGAATTTTCATACAAGGTCTGAACAACTTTTTTTTGAAAAAATCCCTAAGCCGCGCGGTCACAATTTCAGCAAAAATCTGACGTTCTGGAATTCACTCAAAAATGGTGCCAAACTTTTGCAAACAATCCCCTGAAAGGTTTTTCGGTGGAAACAGATGGGTTTTTATCATTGAAAAAGAATTTTCACGCAAGGTCTGAACAACTTTTTTTTGAAAAAATCCCTAAGCCGCTTGATCACCATTTCAGCAAAAATCTGACGTTCTGGAATTCACTCAAAAATGGTGCCAAACTGTTGCAAACGATCCCCTGAAAGGTTTTTCGGTGGAAACAGATGGGTTTTTATCATAAAAACAGAATTAGCCCGCAAGGTCTGAACAACTTTTTTTAAAAAAAATCCCTAAGCCGCGCGGTCACAATTTCAGCAATAATCTGACGTTCTGCAATTCACTCAAAAATGGTTCCAAACTGTTGCAAACGATCCCCTGAAAGGTTTTTGGGTGGAAACAGATGGGTTTTTATCATTGAAAAAGAATTTTCACGCAAGGTCTGAACAACTTTTTTTTGGAAAAATCCCTAAGCCGCGCGGTCACAATTTCAGCAAAAATCTGGCGTTCTGGAATTCACTCAAAAATGGTGCCAAACTGTTCCAAACGATGCCCTGAAAGGTTTTTTGGTGGAAACAGATGGGTTTTTATCATAAAAACAGAATTAGCCCGCAAGGTCTGAACAACTTTTTTTTGAAAAAATCCCTAAGCCGCGCGGTCACAATTTCAGCAATAATCTGACGTTCTGCAATTCACTCAAAAATGGTTCCAAACTGTTGCAAACGATCCCCTGAAAGGTTTTTGGGTGGAAACAGATGGGTTTTTATCATTGAAAAAGAATTTTCACGCAAGGTCTGAACAACTTTTTTTTGGAAAAATCCCTAAGCCGCGCGGTCACAATTTCAGCAAAAATCTGGCGTTCTGGAATTCACTCAAAAATGGTGCCAAACTGTTCCAAACGATGCCCTGAAAGGTTTTTTGGTGGAAACAGAGGGGTTTTTATCATAAAAACAGAATTAGCCCGCAAGGTCTGAACAACTTTTTTTTGAAAAAATCTCTAAGCCGCGCGGTCACAATTTCAGCAAAAATCTGGCGTTCTGGAATTCACTCAAAAATGGTGCCAAACTGTTGCAAACGATCCCCTGAAAGGTTTTTCGGTGGAAACAGGTGGGTTTTTATCATTGAAAAAGAATTTTCATACAAGGTCTGAACAACTTTTTTTTGAAAAAATCCCTAAGCCGCGCGGTCACAATTTCAGCAAAAATCTGACGTTCTGGAATTCACTCAAAAATGGTGCCAAACTTTTGCAAACAATCCCCTGAAAGGTTTTTCGGTGGAAACAGATGGGTTTTTATCATTGAAAAAGAATTTTCACGCAAGGTCTGAACAACTTTTTTTTGAAAAAATCCCTAAGCCGCTTGATCACCATTTCAGCAAAAATCTGACGTTCTGGAATTCACTCAAAAATGGTGCCAAACTGTTGCAAACGATCCCCTGAAAGGTTTTTCGGTGGAAACAGATGGGTTTTTATCATAAAAATAGAATTAGCCCGCAAGGTCTGAACAACTTTTTTTTTGAAAAATCCCTAAGCCGCGCGGTCACAATTTCAGCAAAAATCTGACATTCTGGAATTCACTCAAAAATGGTGCCAAACTGTTGCAAACGATCCCCTGAAAGGATTTTCGGTGGAAACAGATGGGTTTTTATCATTGAAAAAGAATTTTCACGCAAGGTCTGAACAACTTTTTTTTGAAAAAATCCCTAAGCCGCTTGATCACCATTTCAGCAAAAATCTGACGTTCTGGAATTCACTCAAAAATGGTGCCAAACTGTTGCAAACGATCCCCTGAAAGGTTTTTCGGTGGAAACAGATGGGTTTTTATCATTGAAAAAGAATTTTCATGCAAGGTCTGAACAACTTTTTTTTGAAAAAATCCCTAAGCCGCGCGGTCACAATTTCAGCAAAAATCTGACGTTCTGGAATTCACTCAAAAATGGTGCCAAACTGTTGCAAACGATCCCCTGAAAGGTTTTTCGGTGGAAACAGATGCGTTTTTATCATAAAAACAGAATTAGCCCGCAAGGTCTGAACAACTTTTTTTTGAAAAAATCCCGAAGCCGCGCGGTCACAATTTCAGCAAAAATCTGACGTTCTGCAATTCACTCAAAAATGGTACCAAACTGTTGCAAACGATCCCCTGAAAGGTTTTTCGGTGGAAACAGATGGGTTTTTATCATAAAAACAGAATTAGCCCGCAAGGTCTGAACAACTTTTTTTTGAAAAAATCCCTATGCCGCGCGGTCACAATTTCAGCAAAAATCTGACGTTCTGGAATTCACTCAAAAATGGTACCAAACTGTTGCAAACGATCCCCTGAAAGGTTTTTCGGTGGAAACAGATGGGTTTTTATCATTGAAAAAGAATTTTCACGCAAGGTCTGAACAACCTTTTTTTGGAAAAATCCCTAAGCCGCGCGGTCACAATTTCAGCAAAAATCTGACGTTCTGGAATTCACTCAAAAATGGTGCCAAACTGTTGCAAACTATCCCCTGAAAGGTTTTTCCGTGGAAACAGATGGGTTTTTACCATTGAAAAAGAATTTTCATGCAAGGTCTGAACCACTTTTTTTAAAAAAAATCCCTAAGCCGCGCGGTCACAATTTCAGCAAAAATCTGACGTTCTGGAATTCACTCAAAAATGGTGCCAAACTGTTGCAAACGATCCCCTGAAAGGATTTTCGGTGGAAACAGATGGGTTTTTATCATTGAAAAAGAATTTTCACGCAAGGTCTGAACAACTTTTTTTTGAAAAAATCCCTAAGCCGCTTGATCACCATTTCAGCAAAAATCTGACGTTCTGGAATTCACTCAAAAATGGTGCCAAACTGTTGCAAACGATCCCCTGAAAGGTTTTTCGGTGGAAACAGATGGGTTTTTATCATTGAAAAAGAATTTTCATGCAAGGTCTGAACAACTTTTTTTTGAAAAAATCCCTAAGCCGCGCGGTCACAATTTCAGCAAAAATCTGACGTTCTGCAATTCACTCAAAAATGGTACCAAACTGTTGCAAACGATCCCCTGAAAGGTTTTTCGGTGGAAACAGATGGGTTTTTATCATAAAAACAGAATTAGCCCGCAAGGTCTGAACAACTTTTTTTTGATAAAATCCCTATGCCGCGCGGTCACAATTTCAGCAAAAATCTGACGTTCTGGAATTCACTCAAAAATGGTACCAAACTGTTGCAAACGATCCCCTGAAAGGTTTTTCGGTGGAAACAGATGGGTTTTTATCATTGAAAAAGAATTTTCACGCAAGGTCTGAACAACCTTTTTTTGGAAAAATCCCTAAGCCGCGCGGTCACAATTTCAGCAAAAATCTGACGTTCTGGAATTCACTCAAAAATGGTGCCAAACTGTTGCAAACTATCCCCTGAAAGGTTTTTCCGTGGAAACAGATGGGTTTTTACCATTGAAAAAGAATTTTCATGCAAGGTCTGAACCACTTTTTTTAAAAAAAATCCCTAAGCCGCGCGGTCACAATTTCAGCAAAAATCTGACGTTCTGGAATTCACTCAAAAATGGTGCCAAACTGTTGCAAACGATCCCCTGAAAGGTTTTTCGGTGGAAACAGATGGGTTTTTATCATTGAAAAAGAATTTTCATGCAAGGTCTGAACAACTTTTTTTTGAAAAAATCCCTAAGCCGCGCGGTCACAATTTCAGCAAAACTCTGACGTTCTGGAATTCACTCAAAAATGGTGCCAAACTGTTGCAAACGATCCCCTGAAAGGTTTTTCGGTGGAAACAGATGCGTTTTTATCATAAAAACAGAATTAGCCCGCAAGGTCTGAACAACTTTTTTTTGAAAAAATCCCTAAGCCGCGCGGTCACAATTTCAGCAAAAATCTGACGTTCTGCAATTCACTCAAAAATGGTACCAAACTGTTGCAAACGATCCCCTGAAAGGTTTTTCGGTGGAAACAGATGGGTTTTTATCATAAAAACAGAATTAGCCCGCAAGGTCTGAACAACTTTTTTTTGAAAAAATCCCTAAGCCGCGCGGTCACAATTTCAGCAAAAATCTGACGTTCTGCAATTCACTCATAAATGGTGCTAAACTGTTCCAAACGATCCCCTGAAAGGTTTTGCGGTGGAAACGGATGGGTTTTTATCATAAAAACAGAATTAGCCCGCAAGGTCTGAACAACCTTTTTTTAAAAAATCCCTAAGCCGCGCAGTCACAATTTCAGCAAAAATCTGACGTTCTGGAATTCACTCAAAAATGGTGCCAAACTGTTGCAAACGATCCCCTGAAAGGTTTTTCGGTGGAAACAGATGGGTTTTTATCATTGAAAAAGAATTTCCACGCAAGGTCTGAACAACTTTTTTTTGAAAAAATCCCTAAGCCGCGCGGTCACAATTTCAGCAAAAATCTGGCGTTCTGGAATTCACTCAAAAATGGTGCCAAACTGTTGCAAACGATCCCCTGAAAGGATTTTCGGTGGAAACGGATGGGTTTTTATCATAAAAACAGAATTAGCCCGCAAGGTCTGAACACCTTTTTTTTTGAAAAAATCCCTAAGCCGCGCGGTCACAATTTCAGCAAAAATCTGGCGTTCTGGAATTCACTCAAAAATGGTGCCAAACTGTTGCAAACGATCCCCTGAAAGGTTTTTCGGTGGAAACAGATGCGTTTTTATCATAAAAACAGAATTAGCCCGCAAGGTCTGAACAACTTTTTTTTGAAAAAATCCCTAAGCCGCGCGGTCACAATTTCAGCAAAAATCTGACGTTCTGCAATTCACTCAAAAATGGTACCAAACTGTTGCAAACGATCCCCTGAAAGGTTTTTCGGTGGAAACAGATGGGTTTTTATCATAAAAACAGAATTAGCCCGCAAGGTCTGAACAACTTTTTTTTGAAAAAATCCCTAAGCCGCGCGGTCACAATTTCAGCAAAAATCTGACGTTCTGCAATTCACTCATAAATGGTGCTAAACTGTTCCAAACGATCCCCTGAAAGGTTTTTCGGTGGAAACGGATGGGTTTTTATCATAAAAACAGAATTAGCCCTCAAGGTCTGAACAACCTTTTTTTAAAAAATCCCTAAGCCGCGCAGTCACAATTTCAGCAAAAATCTGACGTTCTGGAATTCACTCAAAAATGGTGCCAAACTGTTGCAAACGATCCCCTGAAAGGTTTTTCGGTGGAAACAGATGGGTTTTTATCATTGAAAAAGAATTTTCACGCAAGGTCTGAACAACTTTTTTTAAAAAAAAATCCCTAAGCCGCGCGGTCACAATTTCAGCAAAAATCTGGCGTTCTGGAATTCACTCAAAAATGGTGCCAAACTGTTGCAAACGATCCCCTGAAAGGATTTTCGGTGGAAACAGATGGGTTTTTATCATAAAAAAAGAATTAGCCCGCAAGGTCTGAACAACTTTTTTTAAAAAAAATCCCTAAGCCGCGTGGTCACAATTTCAGCAAAAATCTGACGTTCTGGAATTCACTCAAAAATGGTGCCAAACTGTTGCAAACGATCCCCTGAAAGGTTTTTCGGTGGAAACAGATGGGTTTTTATCATTGAAAAAGAATTTTCATGCAAGGTCTGAACAACTTTTTTTTGAAAAAATCCCTAAGCCGCGCGGTCACAATTTCAGCAAAAATCTGACGTTCTGCAATTCACTCAAAAATGGTACCAAACTGTTGCAAACGATCCCCTGAAAGGTTTTTCGGTGGAAACAGATGGGTTTTTATCATAAAAACAGAATTAGCCCGCAAGGTCTGAACAACTTTTTTTTGAAAAAATCCCTAAGCCGCGCGGTCACAATTTCAGCAAAAATCTGACGTTCTGCAATTCACTCATAAATGGTGCTAAACTGTTCCAAACGATCCCCTGAAAGGTTTTTCGGTGGAAACGGATGGGTTTTTATCATAAAAACAGAATTAGCCCTCAAGGTCTGAACAACCTTTTTTTAAAAAATCCCTAAGCCGCGCAGTCACAATTTCAGCAAAAATCTGACGTTCTGGAATTCACTCAAAAATGGTGCCAAACTGTTGCAAACGATCCCCTGAAAGGTTTTTCGGTGGAAACAGATGGGTTTTTATCATTGAAAAAGAATTTTCACGCAAGGTCTGAACAACTTTTTTTAAAAAAAAATCCCTAAGCCGCGCGGTCACAATTTCAGCAAAAATCTGGCGTTCTGGAATTCACTCAAAAATGGTGCCAAACTGTTGCAAACGATCCCCTGAAAGGATTTTCGGTGGAAACAGATGGGTTTTTATCATAAAAAAAGAATTAGCCCGCAAGGTCTGAACAACTTTTTTTAAAAAAAATCCCTAAGCCGCGTGGTCACAATTTCAGCAAAAATCTGACGTTCTGGAATTCACTCAAAAATGGTGCCAAACTGTTGCAAACGATCCCCTGAAAGGTTTTTCGGTGGAAACAGATGGGTTTTTATCATTGAAAAAGAATTTTCACGCAAGGTCTGAACAACTTTTTTTAAAAAAAAATCCCTAAGCCGCGCGGTCACAATTTCAGCAAAAATCTGGCGTTCTGGAATTCACTCAAAAATGGTGCCAAACTGTTGCAAACGATCCCCTGAAAGGTTTTTCGGTGGAAACAGATGGGTTTTTATCATAAAAACAGAATTAGCCCGCAAGGTCTGAACAACTTTTTTTAAAAAAAATCCCTAAGCCGCGTGGTCACAATTTCAGCAAAAATCTGACGTTCTGCAATTCACTCAAAAACGGTGCCAAACTGTTGCAAATGATCCCCTGAAAGGTTTTTCGGTGGAAACAGATGGGTTTTTATCATTGAAAAAGAATTTTCACGCAAGGTCTGAACACCTTTTTTTTGAAAAAATCCCTAAGCCGCGCGGTCCAATTTCAGCAAAAATCTGGCGTTCTGGAATTCACTCAAAAATGGTGCCAAACTGTTGCAAACGATCCCCTGAAAGGTTTTTCGGTGGAAACAGATGGGTTTTTATCATAAAAACAGAATTAGCCCGCAAGGTCTGAACAACTTTTTTTTGGAAAAATCCCTAAGCCGCGCGGTCACAATTTCAGCAAAAATCTGACATTCTGGAATTCACTCAAAAATGGTGCCAAACTGTTGCAAACGATCCCCTGAAAGGATTTTCGGTGGAAACAGATGGGTTTTTATCATTGAAAAAGAATTTTCACGCAAGGTCTGAACAACTTTTTTTTGAAAAAATCCCTAAGCCGCTTGATCACCATTTCAGCAAAAATCTGACGTTCTGGAATTCACTCAAAAATGGTGCCAAACTGTTGCAAACGATCCCCTGAAAGGTTTTTCGGTGGAAACAGATGGGTTTTTATCATTGAAAAAGAATTTTCATGCAAGGTCTGAACAACTTTTTTTTGAAAAAATCCCTAAGCCGCGCGGTCACAATTTCAGCAAAAATCTGACGTTCTGGAATTCACTCAAAAATGGTGCCAAACTGTTGCAAACGATCCCCTGAAAGGTTTTTCGGTGGAAACAGATGCGTTTTTATCATAAAAACAGAATTAGCCCGCAAGGTCTGAACAACTTTTTTTTGAAAAAATCCCGAAGCCGCGCGGTCACAATTTCAGCAAAAATCTGACGTTCTGCAATTCACTCAAAAATGGTACCAAATTGTTGCAAACGATCCCCTGAAAGGTTTTTTGGTGGAAACAGATGGGTTTTTATCATAAAAACAGAATTAGCCCGCAAGGTCTGAACAACTTTTTTTTTGAAAAAATCCCTATGCCGCGCGGTCAAAATTTCAGCAAAAATCTGACGTTCTGGAATTCACTCAAAAATCGTACCAAACTGTTGCAAACGATCCCCTGAAAGGTTTTTCGGTGGAAACAGATGGGTTTTTATCATTGAAAAAGAATTTTCACGCAAGGTCTGAACAACTTTTTTTTGGAAAAATCCCTAAGCCGCGCGGTCACAATTTCAGCAAAAATCTGACGTTCTGGAATTCACTCAAAAATGGTGCCAAACTGTTGCAAACTATCCCCTGAAAGGTTTTTCGGTGGAAACAGATGGGTTTTTACCATTGAAAAAGAATTTTCATGCAAGGTCTGAACCACTTTTTTTAAAAAAAATCCCTAAGCCGCGCGGTCACAATTTCAGCAAAAATCTGACGTTCTGGAATTCACTCAAAAATGGTGCCAAACTGTTGCAAACGATCCCCTGAAAGGTTTTTCGGTGGAAACAGATGGGTTTTTATCATTGAAAAAGAATTTTCATGCAAGGTCTGAACAACTTTTTTTTGAAAAAATCCCTAAGCCGCGCGGTCACAATTTCAGCAAAAATCTGACGTTCTGGAATTCACTCAAAAATGGTGCCAAACTGTTGCAAACGATCCCCTGAAAGGTTTTTCGGTGGAAACAGATGCGTTTTTATCATAAAAACAGAATTAGCCCGCAAGGTCTGAACAACTTTTTTTTGAAAAAATCCCGAAGCCGCGCGGTCACAATTTCAGCAAAAATCTGACGTTCTGCAATTCACTCAAAAATGGTACCAAACTGTTGCAAACGATCCCCTGAAAGGTTTTTCGGTGGAAACAGATGGGTTTTTATCATAAAAACAGAATTAGCCCGCAAGGTCTGAATAACTTTTTTTTGAAAAAATCCCTATGCCGCGCGGTCACAATTTCAGCAAAAATCTGACGTTCTGGAATTCACTCAAAAATCGTACCAAACTGTTGCAAACGATCCCCTGAAAGGTTTTTCGGTGGAAACAGATGGGTTTTTATCATTGAAAAAGAATTTTCACGCAAGGTCTGAACAACTTTTTTTTGGAAAAATCCCTAAGCCGCGCGGTCACAATTTCAGCAAAAATCTGACGTTCTGGAATTCACTCAAAAATGGTGCCAAACTGTTGCAAACTATCCCCTGAAAGGTTTTTCGGTGGAAACAGATGGGTTTTTACCATTGAAAAAGAATTTTCATGCAAGGTCTGAACCACTTTTTTTTAAAAAAATCCCTAAGCCGCGCGGTCACAATTTCAGCAAAAATCTGACGTTCTGGAATTCACTCAAAAATGGTGCCAAACTGTTGCAAACGATCCCCTGAAAGGTTTTTCGGTGGAAACAGATGGGTTTTTATCATTGAAAAAGAATTTTCATGCAAGGTCTGAACAACTTTTTTTTGAAAAAATCCCTAAGCCGCGCGGTCACAATTTCAGCAAAAATCTGACGTTCTGGAATTCACTCAAAAATGGTGCCAAACTGTTGCAAACGATCCCCTGAAAGGTTTTTCGGTGGAAACAGATGGGTTTTTATCATAAAAACAGAATTAGCCCGCAAGGTCTGAACAACTTTTTTTTGAAAAAATCCCTAAGCCGCGCGGTCACAATTTCAGCAAAAATCTGACGTTCTGGAATTCACTCAAAAATGGTGCCAAACTGTTGCAAACTATCCCCTGAAAGGTTTTTCGGTGGAAACAGATGGGTTTTTACCATTGAAAAAGAATTTTCATGCAAGGTCTGAACCACTTTTTTTAAAAAAAATCCCTAAGCCGCGCGGTCACAATTTCAGCAAAAATCTGACGTTCTGGAATTCACTCAAAAATGGTGCCAAACTGTTGCAAACGATCCCCTGAAAGGTTTTTCGGTGGAAACAGATGGGTTTTTATCATTGAAAAAGAATTTTCATGCAAGGTCTGAACAACTTTTTTTTGAAAAAATCCCTAAGCCGCGCGGTCACAATTTCAGCAAAAATCTGACGTTCTGGAATTCACTCAAAAATGGTGCCAAACTGTTGCAAACGATCCCCTGAAAGGTTTTTCGGTGGAAACAGATGGGTTTTTATCATAAAAACAGAATTAGCCCGCAAGGTCTGAACAACCTTTTTTTTGAAAAAATCCCTATGCCGCGCGGTCACAATTTCAGCAAAAATCTGACGTTCTGGAATTCACTCAAAAATGGTACCAAACTGTTGCAAACGATCCCCTGAAAGGTTTTTCGGTGGAAACAGATGGGTTTTTATCATTGAAAAAGAATTTTCACGCAAGGTCTGAAAAACTTTTTTTTGGAAAAATCCCTAAGCCGCGCGGTCACAATTTCAGCAAAAATCTGACGTTCTGGAATTCACTCAAAAATGGTGCCAAACTGTTGCAAACTATCCCCTGAAAGGTTTTTCGGTGGAAACAGATGGGTTTTTACCATTGAAAAAGAATTTTCATGCAAGGTCTGAACCACTTTTTTTTAAAAAAATCCCTAAGCCGCGCGGTCACAATTTCAGCAAAAATCTGACGTTCTGGAATTCACTCAAAAATGGTGCCAAACTGTTGCAAACGATCCCCTGAAAGGTTTTTCGGTGGAAACAGATGCGTTTTTATCATAAAAACAGAATTAGCCCGCAAGGTCTGAACAACTTTTTTTTGAAAAAATCCCTAAGCCGCGCGGTCACAATTTCAGCAAAAATCTGACGTTCTGCAATTCACTCAAAAATGGTACCAAACTGTTGCAAACGATCCCCTGAAAGGTTTTTCGGTGGAAACAGATGGGTTTTTATCATAAAAACAGAATTAGCCCGCAAGGTCTGAACAACTTTTTTTTGAAAAAATCCCTATGCCGCGCGGTCACAATTTCAGCAAAAATCTGACGTTCTGGAATTCACTCAAAAATGGTACCAAACTGTTGCAAACGATCCCCTGAAAGGTTTTTCGGTGGAAACAGATGGGTTTTTATCATTGAAAAAGAATTTTCACGCAAGGTCTGAACAACTTTTTTTTGGAAAAATCCCTAAGCCGCGCGGTCAAAATTTCAGCAAAAATCTGACGTTCTGGAATTCACTCAAAAATGGTGCCAAACTGTTGCAAACTATCCCCTGAAAGGTTTTTCGGTGGAAACAGATGGGTTTTTACCATTGAAAAAGAATTTTCATGCAAGGTCTGAACCACTTTTTTAAAAAAAATCCCTAAGCCGCGCGGTCACAATTTCAGCAAAAATCTGACGTTCTGGAATTCACTCAAAAATGGTGCCAAACTGTTGCAAACGATCCCCTGAAAGGTTTTTCGGTGGAAACAGATGCGTTTTTATCATAAAAACAGAATTAGCCCGCAAGGTCTGAACAACTTTTTTTTGAAAAAATCCCTAAGCCGCGCGGTCACAATTTCAGCAAAAATCTGACGTTCTGCAATTCACTCAAAAATGGTACCAAACTGTTGCAAACGATCCCCTGAAAGGTTTTTCGGTGGAAACAGATGGGTTTTTATCATAAAAACAGAATTAGCCCGCAAGGTCTGAACAACTTTTTTTTGAAAAAATCCCTAAGCCGCGCGGTCACAATTTCAGCAAAAATCTGACGTTCTGCAATTCACTCATACATGGTGCTAAACTGTTCCAAACGATCCCCTGAAAGGTTTTGCGGTGGAAACGGATGGGTTTTTATCATAAAAACAGAATTAGCCCGCAAGGTCTGAAAAACCTTTTTTAAAAAAATCCCTAAGCCGCGCAGTCACAATTTCAGCAAAAATCTGACGTTCTGGAATTCACTCAAAAATGGTGCCAAACTGTTGCAAACGATCCCCTGAAAGGTTTTTCGGTGGAAACAGATGGGTTTTTATCATTGAAAAAGAATTTCCACGCAAGGTCTGAACAACTTTTTTTTGAAAAAATCCCTAAGCCGCGCGGTCACAATTTCAGCAAAAATCTCGCGTTCTGGAATTCACTCAAAAATGGTGCCAAACTGTTGCAAACGATCCCCTGAAAGGATTTTCGGTGGAAACAGATGGGTTTTTATCATAAAAACAGAATTAGCCCGCAAGGTCTGAACACCTTTTTTTTTGAAAAAATCCCTAAGCCGCGCGGTCACAATTTCAGCAAAAATCTGGCGTTCTGGAATTCACTCAAAAATGGTGCCAAACTGTTGCAAACGATCCCCTGAAAGGTTTTTCGGTGGAAACAGATGCGTTTTTATCATAAAAACAGAATTAGCCCGCAAGGTCTGAACAACTTTTTTTTGAAAAAATCCCTAAGCCGCGCGGTCACAATTTCAGCAAAAATCTGACGTTCTGCAATTCACTCAAAAATGGTGCCAAACTGTTGCAAACGATCCCCTGAAAGGTTTTTCGGTGGAAACAGATGGGTTTTTATCATAAAAACAGAATTAGCCCGCAAGGTCTGAACAACTTTTTTTTGAAAAAATCCCTAAGCCGCGCGGTCACAATTTCAGCAAAAATCTGACGTTCTGCAATTCACTCATAAATGGTGCTAAACTGTTCCAAACGATCCCCTGAAAGGTTTTTCGTTGGAAACGGATGGGTTTTTATCATAAAAACAGAATTAGCCCGCAAGGTCTGAACAACCTTTTTTTTAAAAATCCCTAAGCCGCGCAGTCACAATTTCAGCAAAAATCTGACGTTCTGGAATTCACTCAAAAATGGTGCCAAACTGTTGCAAACGATCCCCTGAAAGGTTTTTCGGTGGAAACAGATGGGTTTTTATCATTGAAAAAGAATTTTCACGCAAGGTCTGAACAACTTTTTTTTAAAAAAAATCCCTAAGCCGCGCGGTCACAATTTCAGCAAAAATCTGGCGTTCTGGAATTCACTCAAAAATGGTGCCAAACTGTTGCAAACGATCCCCTGAAAGGATTTTCGGTGGAAACAGATGGCTTTTTATCATAAAAACAGAATTAGCCCGCAAGGTCTGAACACCTTTTTTAAAAAAAAAATCCCTAAGCCGCGCGGTCACAATTTCAGCAAAAATCTGGCGTTCTGGAATTCACTCAAAAATGGTGCCAAACTGTTGCAAACGATCCCCTGAAAGGTTTTTCGGTGGAAACAGATGGGTTTTTATCATAAAAACAGAATTAGCCCGCAAGGTCTGAACAACTTTTTTTTAAAAAAATCCCTAAGCCGCGCGGTCACAATTTCAGCAAAAATCTGACGTTCTGCAATTCACTCAAAAACGGTGCCAAACTGTTGCAAATGATCCCCTGAAAGGTTTTTCGGTGGAAACAGATGGGTTTTTATCATTGAAAAAGAATTTTCACGCAAGGTCTGAACACCTTTTTTTTGAAAAAATCCCTAAGCCGCGCGGTCACAATTTCAGCAAAAATCTGGCGTTCTGGAATTCACTCAAAAATGGTGCCAAACTGTTGCAAACGATCCCCTGAAAGGTTTTTCGGTGGAAACAGATGGGTTTTTATCATAAAAACAGAATTAGCCCGCAAGGTCTGAACAACTTTTTTTTGAAAAAATCCCTAAGCCGCGCGGTCACAATTTCAGCAAAAATCTGACGTTCTGCAATTCACTCAAAAATGGTGCCAAACTGATGCAAACGATCCCCTGAAAGGTTTTTCGGTGGAAACAGATGGGTTTTTACCATTGAAAAAGAATTTTCATGCAAGGTCTGAACAACTTTTTTTTTGGAAAAATCCCTAAGCTGCGCGGTCACAATTTCAGCAAAAATCTGACGTTCTGGAATTCACTCAAAAATGGTGCCAAACTGTTGCAAACGATCCCCTGAAAGGTTTTTCGGTGGAAACAGATGGGTTTTTATCATAAAAACAGAATTAGCCAGCAAGGTCTGAACAACTTTTTTTTGAAAAAATCCCTAAGCCGCGTGGTCACAATTTCAGCAAAAATCTGACGTTCTGGAATTCACTCAAAAATGGTGCCAAACTGTTGCAAACGATGCCCTGAAAGGTTTTTCGGTGGAAACAGATTGGTTTTTACCATTGAAAAAGAATTTTCATGCAAGGTCTGAACAACTTTTTTTTGGAAAAATCCCTAAGCCGCGCGGTCACAATTTCAGCAAAAATCTGACGTTCTGGAATTCACTCAAAAATGGTGCCAAACTGTTGCAAACGATCCCCTGAAAGGTTTTTCGGTGGAAACAGATGGGTTTTTATCATAAAAATAGAATTAGCCCGCAAGGTCTGAACAACTTTTTTTTGGAAAAATCCCTAAGCCGCGCGGTCACAATTTCAGCAAAAATCTGACATTCTGGAATTCACTCAAAAATGGTGCCAAACTGTTGCAAACGATCCCCTGAAAGGATTTTCGGTGGAAACAGATGGGTTTTTATCATTGAAGAAGAATTTTCACGCAAGGTCTGAACAACTTTTTTTTGAAAAAATCCCTAAGCCGCTTGATCACCATTTCAGCAAAAATCTGACGTTCTGGAATTCACTCAAAAATGGTGCCAAACTGTTGCAAACGATCCCCTGAAAGGTTTTTCGGTGGAAACAGATGGGTTTTTATCATTGAAAAAGAATTTTCATGCAAGGTCTGAACAACTTTTTTTTGAAAAAATCCCTAAGCCGCGCGGTCACAATTTCAGCAAAAATCTGACGTTCTGGAATTCACTCAAAAATGGTGCCAAACTGTTGCAAACGATCCCCTGAAAGGTTTTTCGGTGGAAACAGATGCGTTTTTATCATAAAAACAGAATTAGCCCGCAAGGTCTGAACAACTTTTTTTTGAAAAAATCCCGAAGCCGCGCGGTCACAATTTCAGCAAAAATCTGACGTTCTGCAATTCACTCAAAAATGGTACCAAACTGTTGCAAACGATCCCCTGAAAGGTTTTTCGGTGGAAACAGATGGGTTTTTATCATAAAAACAGAATTAGCCCGCAAGGTCTGAACAACTTTTTTTTGAAAAAATCCCTATGCCGCGCGGTCACAATTTCAGCAAAAATCTGACGTTCTGGAATTCACTCAAAAATGGTACCAAACTGTTGCAAACGATCCCCTGAAAGGTTTTTCGGTGGAAACAGATGGGTTTTTACCATTGAAAAAGAATTTTCATGCAAGGTCTGAACCACTTTTTTTAAAAAAAATCCCTAAGCCGCGCGGTCACAATTTCAGCAAAAATCTGACGTTCTGGAATTCACTCAAAAATGGTGCCAAACTGTTGCAAACGATCCCCTGAAAGGTTTTTCGGTGGAAACAGATGGGTTTTTATCATTGAAAAAGAATTTTCACGCAAGGTCTGAACACCTTTTTTTTTAAAAAAATCCCTAAGCCGCGCGGTCACAATTTCAGCAAAAATCTGGCGTTCTGGAATTCACTCAAAAATGGTGCCAAACTGTTGCAAACGATCCCCTGAAAGGTTTTTCGGTGGAAACAGATGGGTTTTTATCATAAAAACAGAATTAGCCCACAAGGTCTGAACAACTTTTTTTAAAAAAAATCCCTAAGCCGCGCGGTCACAATCTCAGCAAAAATCTGACGTTCTGGAATTCACTCAAAAATGGTGCCAAACTGTTGCAAACGATGCCCTGAAAGGTTTTTCGGTGGAAACAGATGGGTTTTTACCATTGAAAAAGAATTTTCATGCATGGTCTGAACCACTTTTTTTTGGAAAAATCCCTAAGCCGCGCGGTCACAATTTCAGCAAAAATCTGACGTTCTGCAATTCACTCAAAAACGGTGCCAAACTGTTGCAAACGATCCCCTGAAAGGTTTTTCGGTGGAAACAGATGGGTTTTTATCATAAAAACAGAATTAGCCCGCAAGGTCTGAACAACTTTTTTTTGAAAAAATCCCTAAGCCGCGCGGTCACAATTTCAGCAAAAATCTGGCGTTCTGGAATTCACTCAAAAATGGTGCCAAACTGTTGCAAACGATCCCCTGAAAGGTTTTTCGGTGGAAACAGATGGGTTTTTATCATAAAAACAGAATTAGCCCGCAAGGTCTGAATAACTTTTTTTTGAAAAAATCCCTAAGCCGCGCGGTCACAATTTCAGCAAAAATCTGACGTTCTGCAATTCACTCAAAAATGGTGCCAAACTGCTGCAAACGATCCCCTGAAAGGTTTTTCGGTGGAAACAGATGGGTTTTTACCATTGAAAAAGAATTTTCATGCAAGGTCTGAACAACTTTTTTTTTGGAAAAATCCCTAAACTGCGCGGTCACAATATCAGCAAAAATCTGACGTTCTGGAATTCACTCAAAAATGGTGCCAAACTGTTGCAAACGATCCCCTGAAAGGTTTTTCGGTGGAAACAGATGGGTTTTTATCATAAAAACAGAATTAGCCCGCAAGGTCTGAACAACTTTTTTTTGAAAAAATCCCTAAGCCGCGCGGTCACAATTTCAGCAAAAATCTGACGTTCTGGAATTCACTCAAAAATGGTGCCAAACTGTTGCAAACGATGCCCTGAAAGGTTTTTCGGTGGAAACAGATGGGTTTTTACCATTGAAAAAGAATTTTCATGCAAGGTCTGAACAACTTTTTTTTGGAAAAATCCCTAAGCCGCGCGGTCACAATTTCAGCAAAAATCTGACGTTCTGGAATTCGCTCAAAAATGGTGCCAAACTGTTGCAAACGATCCCCTGAAAGGTTTTTCGGTGGAAACAGATGCGTTTTTATCATAAAAACAGAATTAGCCCGCAAGGTCTGAACCACCTTTTTTTGGAAAAATCCCTAAGCCGCGCGGTCACAATCTCAGCAAAAATCTGACGTTCTGGAATTCACTCAAAAATGGTGCCAAACTGTTGCAAACGATGCCCTGAAAGGTTTTTCGGTGGAAACAGATGGGTTTTTACCATTGAAAAAGAATTTTCATGCATGGTCTGAACCACTTTTTTTTGGAAAAATCCCTAAGCCGCGCGGTCACAATTTCAGCAAAAATCTGACGTTCTGGAATTCACTCAAAAATGGTGCCAAACTGTTGCAAACGATCCCCTGAAAGGTTTTTCGGTGGAAACAGATGGGTTTTTATCATAAAAACAGAATTAGCCCGCAAGGTCTGAACAACTTTTTTTTGAAAAAATCCCTAAGCCGCGCGGTCACAATTTCAGCAAAAATCTGACGTTCTGCAATTCACTCATAAATGGTGCTAAACTGTTCCAAACGATCCCCTGAAAGGTTTTTCGGTGGAAACGGATGGGTTTTTATCATAAAAACAGAATTAGCCCGCAAGGTCTGAACAACCTTTTTTTTGAAAAAATCCCTAAGCTGCGCAGTCACAATTTCAGCAAAAATCTGACGTTCTGGAATTCACTCAAAAATGGTGCCAAACTGTTGCAAACGATCCCCTGAAAGGTTTTTCGGTGGAAACAGATTGGTTTTTACCACTGAAAAAGAATTTTCATGCAAGGTCTGAACAACTTTTTTGGGGAAAAATCCCTAAGCCGCGCGGTCACAATTTCAGCAAAAATCTGACGTTCTGGAATTCACTCAAAAATGGTGCCAAACTGTTGCAAACGATCCCCTGAAAGGTTTTTCGGTGGAAACAGATGCGTTTTTATCATAAAAACAGAATTAGCCCGCAAGCTCTGAACCACCTTTTTTTGGAAAAATCCCTAAGCCGCGCGGTCACAATCTCAGCAAAAATCTGACGTTCTGGAATTCACTCAAAAATGGTGCCAATCTGTTGCAAACGATGCCCTGAAAGGTTTTTCGGTGGAAACAGATGGGTTTTTACCATTGAAAAAGAATTTTCATGCATGGTCTGAACCACTTTTTTTTGGAAAAATCCCTAAGCCGCGCGGTCACAATTTCAGCAAAAATCTGACGTTCTGGAATTCACTCAAAAATGGTGCCAAACTGTTGCAAACGATCCCCTGAAAGGTTTTTCGGTGGAAACAGATGGGTTTTTATCATAAAAACAGAATTAGCCCGCAAGGTCTGAACAACTTTTTTTTTGAAAAAATCCCTAAGCCGCGCGGTCACAATTTCAGCAAAAATCTGGCGTTCTGGAATTCACTCAAAAATGGTGCCAAACTGTTCCAAACGATGCCCTGAAAGGTTTTTTGGTGGAAACAGATGGGTTTTTACCATTGAAAAAGAATTAACCCGCAAGGTCTGAACAACTTTTTTTTGAAAAAATCCCTAAGCCGCGCGGTCACAATTTCAGCAAAAATCTGGCGTTCTGGAATTCACTCAAAAATGGTGCCAAACTGTTGCAAACGATCCCCTGAAAGGTTTTTCGGTGGAAACAGATGGGTTTTTATCATTGAAAAAGAATTTTCATACAAGGTCTGAACAACTTTTTTTTGAAAAAATCCCTAAGCCGCGCGGTCACAATTTCAGCAAAAATCTGACGTTCTGGAATTCACTCAAAAATGGTGCCAAACTGTTGCAAACGATGCCCTGAAAGGTTTTTCGGTGGAAACAGATGGGTTTTTACCATTGAAAAAGAATTTTCATGCAAGGTCTGAACAACTTTTTTTTGGAAAAATCCCTAAGCCGCGCGGTCACAATTTCAGCAAAAATCTGACGTTCTGGAATTCGCTCAAAAATGGTGCCAAACTGTTGCAAACGATCCCCTGAAAGGTTTTTCGGTGGAAACAGATGCGTTTTTATCATAAAAACAGAATTAGCCCGCAAGGTCTGAACCACCTTTTTTTGGAAAAATCCCTAAGCCGCGCGGTCACAATCTCAGCAAAAATCTGACGTTCTGGAATTCACTCAAAAATGGTGCCAAACTGTTGCAAACGATGCCCTGAAAGGTTTTTCGGTGGAAACAGATGGGTTTTTACCATTGAAAAAGAATTTTCATGCATGGTCTGAACCACTTTTTTTTGGAAAAATCCCTAAGCCGCGCGGTCACAATTTCAGCAAAAATCTGACGTTCTGGAATTCACTCAAAAATGGTGCCAAACTGTTGCAAACGATCCCCTGAAAGGTTTTTCGGTGGAAACAGATGGGTTTTTATCATAAAAACAGAATTAGCCCGCAAGGTCTGAACAACTTTTTTTTGAAAAAATCCCTAAGCCGCGCGGTCACAATTTCAGCAAAAATCTGACGTTCTGCAATTCACTCATAAATGGTGCTAAACTGTTCCAAACGATCCCCTGAAAGGTTTTTCGGTGGAAACGGATGGGTTTTTATCATAAAAACAGAATTAGCCCGCAAGGTCTGAACAACCTTTTTTTTGAAAAAATCCCTAAGCTGCGCAGTCACAATTTCAGCAAAAATCTGACGTTCTGGAATTCACTCAAAAATGGTGCCAAACTGTTGCAAACGATCCCCTGAAAGGTTTTTCGGTGGAAACAGATTGGTTTTTACCACTGAAAAAGAATTTTCATGCAAGGTCTGAACAACTTTTTTGGGGAAAAATCCCTAAGCCGCGCGGTCACAATTTCAGCAAAAATCTGACGTTCTGGAATTCACTCAAAAATGGTGCCAAACTGTTGCAAACGATCCCCTGAAAGGTTTTTCGGTGGAAACAGATGCGTTTTTATCATAAAAACAGAATTAGCCCGCAAGCTCTGAACCACCTTTTTTTGGAAAAATCCCTAAGCCGCGCGGTCACAATCTCAGCAAAAATCTGACGTTCTGGAATTCACTCAAAAATGGTGCCAATCTGTTGCAAACGATGCCCTGAAAGGTTTTTCGGTGGAAACAGATGGGTTTTTACCATTGAAAAAGAATTTTCATGCATGGTCTGAACCACTTTTTTTTGGAAAAATCCCTAAGCCGCGCGGTCACAATTTCAGCAAAAATCTGACGTTCTGGAATTCACTCAAAAATGGTGCCAAACTGTTGCAAACGATCCCCTGAAAGGTTTTTCGGTGGAAACAGATGGGTTTTTATCATAAAAACAGAATTAGCCCGCAAGGTCTGAACAACTTTTTTTTTGAAAAAATCCCTAAGCCGCGCGGTCACAATTTCAGCAAAAATCTGGCGTTCTGGAATTCACTCAAAAATGGTGCCAAACTGTTCCAAACGATGCCCTGAAAGGTTTTTTGGTGGAAACAGATGGGTTTTTACCATTGAAAAAGAATTAACCCGCAAGGTCTGAACAACTTTTTTTTGAAAAAATCCCTAAGCCGCGCGGTCACAATTTCAGCAAAAATCTGGCGTTCTGGAATTCACTCAAAAATGGTGCCAAACTGTTGCAAACGATCCCCTGAAAGGTTTTTCGGTGGAAACAGATGGGTTTTTATCATTGAAAAAGAATTTTCATACAAGGTCTGAACAACTTTTTTTGAAAAAATCCCTAAGCCGCGCGGTCACAATTTCAGCAAAAATCTGACGTTCTGGAATTCACTCAAAAACGGTGCCAAACTGTTGCAAACGATCCCCTGAAAGGTTTTTCGGTGGAAACAGATGGGTTTTTATCATAAAAACAGAATTAGCCCGCAAGGTCTGAACAACTTTTTTTTGAAAAAATCCCTAAGCCGCGCGGTCACAATTTCAGCAAAAATCTGGCGTTCTGGAATTCACTCAAAAATGGTGCCAAACTGTTGCAAACGATCCCCTGAAAGGTTTTTCGGTGGAAACAGATGGGTTTTTATCATAAAAACAGAATTAGCCCGCAAGGTCTGAACAACTTTTTTTTGAAAAAAATCCCTAAGCCGCGCGGTCACAATTTCAGCAAAAATCTGACGTTCTGCAATTCACTCAAAAATGGTGCCAAACTGTTGCAAACGATCCCCTGAAAGGTTTTTCGGTGGAAACAGATGGGTTTTTACCATTGAAAAAGAATTTTCATGCAAGGTCTGAACAACTTTTTTTTTGGAAAAATCCCTAAACTGCGCGGTCACAATATCAGCAAAAATCTGACGTTCTGGAATTCACTCAAAAATGGTGCCAAACTGTTGCAAACGATCCCCTGAAAGGTTTTTCGGTGGAAACAGATGGGTTTTTATCATAAAAACAGAATTAGCCCGCAAGGTCTGAACAACTTTTTTTTGAAAAAATCCCTAAGCCGCGCGGTCACAATTTCAGCAAAAATCTGACGTTCTGGAATTCACTCAAAAATGGTGCCAAACTGTTGCAAACGATGCCCTGAAAGGTTTTTCGGTGGAAACAGATGGGTTTTTACCATTGAAAAAGAATTTTCATGCAAGGTCTGAACAACTTTTTTTTGGAAAAATCCCTAAGCCGCGCGGTCACAATTTCAGCAAAAATCTGACGTTCTGGAATTCACTCAAAAATGGTGCCAAACTGTTGCAAACGATCCCCTGAAATGTTTTTCGGTGGAAACAGATGCGTTTTTATCATAAAAACAGAATTAGCCCGCAAGGTCTGAACCACCTTTTTTTGGAAAAATCCCTAAGCCGCGCGGTCACAATCTCAGCAAAAATCTGACGTTCTGGAATTCACTCAAAAATGGTGCCAAACTGTTGCAAACGATGCCCTGAAAGGTTTTTCGGTGGAAACAGATGGGTTTTTACCATTGAAAAAGAATTTTCATGCATGGTCTGAACCACTTTTTTTTGGAAAAATCCCTAAGCCGCGCGGTCACAATTTCAGCAAAAATCTGACGTTCTGGAATTCACTCAAAAATGGTGCCAAACTGTTGCAAACGATCCCCTGAAAGGTTTTTCGGTGGAAACAGATGGGTTTTTATCATAAAAACAGAATTAGCCCGCAAGGTCTGAACAACTTTTTTTTGAAAAAATCCCTAAGCCGCGCGGTCACAATTTCAGCAAAAATCTGACGTTCTGCAATTCACTCATAAATGGTGCTAAACTGTTCCAAACGATCCCCTGAAAAGTTTTTCGGTGGAAACGGATGGGTTTTTATCATAAAAACAGAATTAGCCCGCAAGGTCTGAACAACCTTTTTTTTGAAAAAATCCCTAAGCTGCGCAGTCACAATTTCAGCAAAAATCTGACGTTCTGGAATTCACTCAAAAATGGTGCCAAACTGTTGCAAACGATCCCCTGAAAGGTTTTTCGGTGGAAACAGATTGGTTTTTACCACTGAAAAAGAATTTTCATGCAAGGTCTGAACAACTTTTTTGGGGAAAAATCCCTAAGCCGCGCGGTCACAATTTCAGCAAAAATCTGACGTTCTGGAATTCACTCAAAAATGGTGCCAAACTGTTGCAAACGATCCCCTGAAAGGTTTTTCGGTGGAAACAGATGCGTTTTTATCATAAAAACAGAATTAGCCCGCAAGCTCTGAACCACCTTTTTTTGGAAAAATCCCTAAGCCGCGCGGTCACAATCTCAGCAAAAATCTGACGTTCTGGAATTCACTCAAAAATGGTGCCAATCTGTTGCAAACGATGCCCTGAAAGGGTTTTCGGTGGAAACAGATGGGTTTTTACCATTGAAAAAGAATTTTCATGCATGGTCTGAACCACTTTTTTTTTGAAAAATCCCTAAGCCGCGCGGTCACAATTTCAGCAAAAATCTGACGTTCTGGAATTCACTCAAAAATGGTGCCAAACTGTTGCAAACGATCCCCTGAAAGGTTTTTCGGTGGAAACAGATGGGTTTTTATCATAAAAACAGAATTAGCCCGCAAGGTCTGAACAACTTTTTTTTTGAAAAAATCCCTAAGCCGCGCGGTCACAATTTCAGCAAAAATCTGGCGTTCTGGAATTCACTCAAAAATGGTGCCAAACTGTTGCAAACGATCCCCTGAAAGGTTTTTCGGTGGAAACAGATGGGTTTTTATCATTGAAAAAGAATTTTCATACAAGGTCTGAACAACTTTTTTTTGAAAAAATCCCTAAGCCGCGCGGTCACAATTTCAGCAAAAATCTGACGTTCTGGAATTCACTCAAAAATGGTGCCAAACTTTTGCAAACAATCCCCTGAAAGGTTTTTCGGTGGAAACAGATGGGTTTTTATCATTGAAAAAGAATTTTCACGCAAGGTCTGAACAACTTTTTTTTGAAAAAATCCCTAAGCCGCGCAGTCACAATTTCAGCAAAAATCTGGCGTTCTGGAATTCACTCAAAAATGGTGCCAAACTGTTGCAAACGATCCCCTGAAAGGTTTTTCGGTGGAAACAGATCGGTTTTTATCATTGAAAAAGAATTTTCATACAAGGTCTGAACAACTTTTTTTTGAAAAAATCCCTAAGCCGCGCGGTCACAATTTCAGCAAAAATCTGACGTTCTGGAATTCACTCAAAAATGGTGCCAAACTTTTGCAAACAATCCCCTGAAAGGTTTTTCGGTGGAAACAGATGGGTTTTTATCATTGAAAAAGAATTAACCCGCAAGGTCTGAACAACTTTTTTTTGAAAAAATCCCTAAGCCGCGCGGTCACAATTTCAGCAAAAATCTGACGTTCTGCAATTCACTCAAAAATGGTACCAAACTGTTGCAAACGATCCCCTGAAAGGTTTTTCGGTGGAAACAGATGGGTTTTTATCATAAAAACAGAATTAGCCCGCAAGGTCTGAACAACTTTTTTTAAAAAAAATCCCTAAGCCGCGCGGTCACAATTTCAGCAAAAATCTGACGTTCTGCAATTCACTCATAAATGGTGCTAAACTGTTCCAAACGATCCCCTGAAAGGTTTTTCGGTGGAAACGGATGGGTTTTTATCATAAAAACAGAATCAGCCCGCAAGGTCTGAACAACCTTTTTTTAAAAAATCCCTAAGCCGCGCAGTCACAATTTCAGCAAAAATCTGACGTTCTGGAATTCACTCAAAAATGGTCCCAAACTGTTGCAAACGATCCCCTGAAAGGTTTTTCGGTGGAAACAGATGGGTTTTTATCATAAAAACAGAATTAGCCCGCAAGGTCTGAACAACTTTTTTTTGAAAAAATCCCTAAGCCGCGCGGTCACAATTTCAGCAAAAATCTGACGTTCTGCAATTCACTCAAAAATGGTGCCAAACTGTTGCAAACGATCCCCTGAAAGGTTTTTCGGTGGAAACAGATGGGTTTTTATCATTGAAAAAGAATTTTCACGCAAGGTCTGAACAACTTTTTTTTTGAAAAAATCCCTAAGCCGCGCGGTCACAATTTCAGCAAAAATCTGACGTTCTGGAACTCACTCAAAAATGGTGCCAAACTTTTGCAAACGATCCCCTGAAAGGTTTTTCGGTGGAAACAGATGGGTTTTTATCATTGAAAAATAATTTTCACGCAAGGTCTGAACAACTTTTTTTAAAAAAAATCCCTAAGCCGCGCGGTCACAATTTCAGCAAAAATCTGGCGTTCTGGAATTCACTCAAAATGGTGCCAAACTGTTGCAAACGATCCCCTGAAAGGTTTTTCGGTGGAAACAGATGGGTTTTTATCATAAAAACAGAATTAGCCCGCAAGGTCTGAACAACTTTTTTTTGAAAAAATCCCTAAGCCGCGCGGTCACAATTTCAGCAAAAATCTGACGTTCTGCAATTCACTCAAAAATGGTGCCAAACTGTTGCAAACGATCCCCTGAAAGGTTTTTCGGTGGAAACAGATGGGTTTTTACCATTGAAAAAGAATTTTCATGCAAGGTCTGAACAACTTTTTTTGGGAAAAATCCCTAAGCCGCGCGGTCACAATTTCAGCAAAAATCTGACGTTCTGGAATTCACTCAAAAATGGTGCCAAACTGTTGCAAACGATCCCCTGAAAAGTTTTTCGGTGGAAACAGATGCATTTTTATCATAAAAACAGAATTAGCCTGCAAGGTCTGAACAACTTTTTTTTGGAAAAATCCCTAAGCCGCGCGGTCACAATTTCAGCAAAAATCTGACGTTCTGGAATTCACTCAAAAATGGTGCCAAACTGTTCCAAACGATGCCCTGAAAGGTTTTTCGGTGGAAACAGATGGGTTTTTACCATTGAAAAAGAATTTTCATGCAAGGTCTGAACCACTTTTTTTTTTGAAAAATCCCTAAGCCGCGCGGTCACAATTTCAGCAAAAATCTGACGTTCTGCAATTCACTCAAAAATGGTGCCAAACTGTTGCAAACGATCCCCTGAAAGGTTTTTCGGTGGAAACGGATGGGTTTTTATCATTGAAAAATAATTTTCATGAAAGGTCTGAACAACTTTTTTTTGAAAAAATCCCTAAGCCGCGCGGTCACAATTTGAGCAAAAATCTGACGTTCTGGAATTCACTCAAAAATGGTGCCAAACTGTTGCAAACGATCTCCTGAAAGGTTTCTCGGTGGAAACAGATGCGTTTTTATCATAAAAACAGAATTAGCCTGCAAGGTCTGAACAACTTTTTTTTGGAAAAATCCCTAAGCCGCGCGGTCACAATTTCAGCAAAAATCTGACGTTCTGCAATTCACTCAAAAATGGTGCCAAACTGTTGCAAACGATCCCCTGAAAGGTTTTTCGGTGGAAACGGATGGGTTTTTATCATTGAAAAATAATTTTCATGCAAGGTCTGAACAACTTTTTTTTGAAAAAATCCCTAAGCCGCGCGGTCACAATTTCAGCAAAAATCTGACGTTCTGGAATTCACTCAAAAATGGTGCTAAACTGTTCCAAACGATCCCCTGAAAGGTTTTTCGGTGGAAACAGATGCGTTTTTGTCATAAAAACAGAATTAGCCTGCAAGGTCTGAACAACTTTTTTTAAAAAAAATCCCTAAGCCGCGCGGTCACAATTTCAGCAAAAATCTGACGTTCTGCAATTCACTCAAAAATGGTACCAAACTGTTGCAAACGATCCCCTGAAAGGTTTTTCGGTGGAAACAGATGGGTTTTTATCATAAAAACAGAATTAGCCCGCAAGGTCTGAACAACTTTTTTTTGAAAAAGTCCCTAAGCCGCGCGGTCACAATTTCAGCAAAAATCTGACGTTCTGCAATTCATTCATAAATGGTGCTAAACTGCTCCAAACGATCCCCTGAAAGGTTTTTCGGTGGAAACGGATGGGTTTTTATCATAAAAACAGAATTAGCCCGCAAGGTCTGAATAACCTTTTTTTTGAAAAAATCCCTAAGCCGCGCAGTCACAATTTCAGCAAAAATCTGACGTTCTGGAATTCACTCAAAAATGGTGCCAAACTGTTGCAAACGATCCCCTGAAAGGTTTTTCGGTGGAAACAGATGCATTTTTATCATAAAAACAGAATTAGCCCTCAAGGTCTGAACAACTTTTTTTTGGAAAAATCCCTAAGCCGCGCGGTCACAATTTCAGCAAAAATCTGACGTTCTGGAATTCACTCAAAAATGGTGCCAAACTGTTGCAAACGATCCCCTGAAAGGTTTTTCGGTGGAAACAGATGGGTTTTTATCATAAAAACAGAATTAGCCCGCAAGGTCTGAACAACTTTTTTTTAAAAAAAATCCCTAAGCCGCGCGGTCACAATTTCAGCAAAAATCTGGCGTTCTGGAATTCACTCAAAATGGTGCCAAACTGTTGCAAACGATCCCCTGAAAGTTTTTTCGGTGGAAACAGATGGGTTTTTATCATAAAAACAGAATTAGCCCGCAAGGTCTGAACAACTTTTTTTTGAAAAAATCCCTAAGCCGCGCGGTCACAATTTCAGCAAAAATCTGACGTTCTGCAATTCACTCAAAAATGGTGCCAAACTGTTGCAAACGATCCCCTGAAAGGTTTTTCGGTGGAAACAGATGGGTTTTTACCATTGAAAAAGAATTTTCATGCAAGGTCTGAACAACTTTTTTTGGGAAAAATCCCTAAGCCGCGCGGTCACAATTTCAGCAAAAATCTGACGTTCTGGAATTCACTCAAAAATGGTGCCAAACTGTTGCAAACGATCCCCTGAAAGGTTTTTCGGTGGAAACAGATGCATTTTTATCATAAAAACAGAATTAGCCTGCAAGGTCTGAACAACTTTTTTTTGGAAAAATCCCTAAGCCGCGCGGTCACAATTTCAGCAAAAATCTGACGTTCTGGAATTCACTCAAAAATGGTGCCAAACTGTTCCAAACGATGCCCTGAAAGGTTTTTCGGTGGAAACAGATGGGTTTTTACCATTGAAAAAGAATTTTCATGCAAGGTCTGAACCACTTTTTTTTTTGAAAAATCCCTAAGCCGCGCGGTCACAATTTCAGCAAAAATCTGGCGTTCTGGAATTCACTCAAAAATGGTGCCAAACTGTTGCAAACGATCCCCTGAAAGGTTTTTCGGTGGAAACGGATGGGTTTTTATCATTGAAAAATAATTTTCATGAAAGGTCTGAACAACTTTTTTTTGAAAAAATCCCTAAGCCGCGCGGTCACAATTTGAGCAAAAATCTGACGTTCTGGAATTCACTCAAAAATGGTGCCAAACTGTTGCAAACGATCTCCTGAAAGGTTTTTCGGTGGAAACAGATGCGTTTTTATCATAAAAACAGAATTAGCCTGCAAGGTCTGAACAACTTTTTTTTGGAAAAATCCCTAAGCCGCGCGGTCACAATTTCAGCAAAAATCTGACGTTCTGCAATTCACTCAAAAATGGTGCCAAACTGTTGCAAACGATCCCCTGAAAGGTTTTTCGGTGGAAACGGATGGGTTTTTATCATTGAAAAATAATTTTCATGCAAGGTCTGAACAACTTTTTTTTGAAAAAATCCCTAAGCCGCGCGGTCACAATTTCAGCAAAAATCTGACGTTCTGGAATTCACTCAAAAATGGTGCCAAACTGTTGCAAACGATCCCCTGAAAGGTTTTTCGGTGGAAACAGATGCGTTTTTGTCATAAAAACAGAATTAGCCTGCAAGGTCTGAACAACTTTTTTTAAAAAAAAATCCCTAAGCCGCGCGGTCACAATTTCAGCAAAAATCTGACGTTCTGCAATTCACTCAAAAATGGTACCAAACTGTTGCAAACGATCCCCTGAAAGGTTTTTCGGTGGAAACAGATGGGTTTTTATCATAAAAACAGAATTAGCCCGCAAGGTCTGAACAACTTTTTTTTGAAAAAATCCCTAAGCCGCGCGGTCACAATTTCAGCAAAAATCTGACGTTCTGCAATTCACTCAAAAATGGTGCCAAACTGTTGCAAACGATCCCCTGAAAGGTTTTTCGGTGGAAACGGATGGGTTTTTATCATTGAAAAATAATTTTCATGCAAGGTCTGAACAACTTTTTTTTGAAAAAATCCCTAAGCCGCGCGGTCACAATTTCAGCAAAAATCTGACGTTCTGGAATTCACTCAAAAATGGTGCCAAACTGTTGCAAACGATCCCCTGAAAGGTTTTTCGGTGGAAACAGATGCATTTTTATCATAAAAACAGAATTAGCCTGCAAGGTCTGAACAACTTTTTTTTGGAAAAATCCCTAAGCCGCGCGGTCACAATTTCAGCAAAAATCTGACGTTCTGGAATTCACTCAAAAATGGTGCCAAACTGTTCCAAACGATGCCCTGAAAGGTTTTTCGGTGGAAACAGATGGGTTTTTACCATTGAAAAAGAATTTTCATGCAAGGTCTGAACCACTTTTTTTTTTGAAAAATCCCTAAGCCGCGCGGTCACAATTTCAGCAAAAATCTGGCGTTCTGGAATTCACTCAAAAATGGTGCCAAACTGTTGCAAACGATCCCCTGAAAGGTTTTTCGGTGGAAACGGATGGGTTTTTATCATTGAAAAATAATTTTCATGAAAGGTCTGAACAACTTTTTTTTGAAAAAATCCCTAAGCCGCGCGGTCACAATTTGAGCAAAAATCTGACGTTCTGGAATTCACTCAAAAATGGTGCCAAACTGTTGCAAACGATCTCCTGAAAGGTTTTTCGGTGGAAACACATGCGTTTTTATCATAAAAACAGAATTAGCCTGCAAGGTCTGAACAACTTTTTTTTGGAAAAATCCCTAAGCCGCGCGGTCACAATTTCAGCAAAAATCTGACGTTCTGCAATTCACTCAAAAATGGTGCCAAACTGTTGCAAACGATCCCCTGAAAGGTTTTTCGGTGGAAACGGATGGGTTTTTATCATTGAAAAATAATTTTCATGCAAGGTCTGAACAACTTTTTTTTGAAAAAATCCCTAAGCCGCGCGGTCACAATTTCAGCAAAAATCTGACGTTCTGGAATTCACTCAAAAATGGTGCCAAACTGTTGCAAACGATCCCCTGAAAGGTTTTTCGGTGGAAACAGATGCGTTTTTGTCATAAAAACAGAATTAGCCTGCAAGGTCTGAACAACTTTTTTTTAAAAAAAATCCCTAAGCCGCGCGGTCACAATTTCAGCAAAAATCTGACGTTCTGCAATTCACTCAAAAATGGTACCAAACTGTTGCAAACGATCCCCTGAAAGGTTTTTCGGTGGAAACAGATGGGTTTTTATCATAAAAACAGAATTAGCCCGCAAGGTCTGAACAACTTTTTTTTGAAAAAATCCCTAAGCCGCGCGGTCACAATTTCAGCAAAAATCTGACGTTCTGCAATTCACTCAAAAATGGTGCCAAACTGTTGCAAACGATCCCCTGAAAGGTTTTTCGGTGGAAACGGATGGGTTTTTATCATTGAAAAATAATTTTCATGCAAGGTCTGAACAACTTTTTTTTGAAAAAATCCCTAAGCCGCGCGGTCACAATTTCAGCAAAAATCTGACGTTCTGGAATTCACTCAAAAATGGTGCCAAACTGTTGCAAACGATCCCCTGAAAGGTTTTTCGGTGGAAACAGATGCGTTTTTGTCATAAAAACAGAATTAGCCTGCAAGGTCTGAACAACTTTTTTTAAAAAAAAATCCCTAAGCCGCGCGGTCACAATTTCAGCAAAAATCTGACGTTCTGCAATTCACTCAAAAATGGTACCAAACTGTTGCAAACGATCCCCTGAAAGGTTTTTCGGTGGAAACAGATGGGTTTTTATCATAAAAACAGAATTAGCCCGCAAGGTCTGAACAACTTTTTTTTGAAAAAATCCCTAAGCCGCGCGGTCACAATTTCAGCAAAAATCTGACGTTCTGCAATTCATTCATAAATGGTGCTAAACTGTTCCAAACGATCCCCTGAAAGGTTTTTCGGTGGAAACGGATGAGTTTTTATCATAAAAACAGAATTAGCCCGCAAGGTCTGAATAACCTTTTTTTTGAAAAAATCCCTAAGCCGCGCAGTCACAATTTCAGCAAAAATCTGACGTTCTGGAATTCACTCAAAAATGGTGCCAAACTGTTGCAAACGATCCCCTGAAAGGTTTTTCGGTGGAAACAGATGCATTTTTATCATAAAAACAGAATTAGCCCTCAAGGTCTGAACAACTTTTTTTTGGAAAAATCCCTAAGCCGCGCGGTCACAATTTCAGCAAAAATCTGACGTTCTGGAATTCACTCAAAAATGGTGCCAAACTGTTGCAAACGATCCCCTGAAAGGTTTTTCGGTGGAAACAGATGCGTTTTTATCATAAAAACAGAATTAGCCCGCAAGGTCTGAACAACTTTTTTTTGAAAAAATCCCTAAGCCGCGCGGTCACAATTTCAGCAAAAATCTGACGTTCTGCAATTCACTCAAAAATGGTGCCAAACTGTTGCAAACGATCCCCTGAAAGGTTTTTCGGTGGAAACGGATGGGTTTTTATCATTGAAAAAGAATTTTCATGCAAGGTCTGAACAACTTTTTTTTGAAAAAATCCCGAAGCCGCGCGGTCACAATTTGAGCAAAAATCTGACGTTCTGGAATTCACTCAAAAATGGTGCCAAACTGTTGCAAACGATCCCCTGAAAGGTTTTTCGGTGGAAACAGATGCGTTTTTATCATAAAAACAGAATTAGCCTGCAAGGTCTGAACAACTTTTTTTTAAAAAAATCCCTAAGCCGCGCGGTCACAATTTCAGCAAAAATCTGACGTTCTGGAATTCACTCAAAAATGGTGCCAAACTGTTGCAAACGATCCCCTGAAAGGTTTTTCAGTGGAAACAGATGCGTTTTTGTCATAAAAACAGAATTAGCCTGCAAGGTCTGAACAACTTTTTTTAAAAAAAATCCCTAAGCCGCGCGGTCACAATTTCAGCAAAAATCTGACGTTCTGCAATTCACTCAAAAATGGTACCAAACTGTTGCAAACGATCCCCTGAAAGGTTTTTCGGTGGAAACAGATGGGTTTTTATCATAAAAACAGAATTAGCCCGCAAGGTCTGAACAACTTTTTTTTGAAAAAATCCCTAAGCCGCGCGGTCACAATTTCAGCAAAAATCTGACGTTCTGCAATTCATTCATAAATGGTGCTAAACTGTTCCAAACGATCCCCTGAAAGGTTTTTCGGTGGAAACGGATGAGTTTTTATCATAAAAACAGAATTAGCCCGCAAGGTCTGAATAACCTTTTTTTTGAAAAAATCCCTAAGCCGCGCAGTCACAATTTCAGCAAAAATCTGACGTTCTGGAATTCACTCAAAAATGGTGCCAAACTGTTGCAAACGATCCCCTGAAAGGTTTTTCGGTGGAAACAGATGCATTTTTATCATAAAAACAGAATTAGCCCTCAAGGTCTGAACAACTTTTTTTTGGAAAAATCCCTAAGCCGCGCGGTCACAATTTCAGCAAAAATCTGACGTTCTGGAATTCACTCAAAAATGGTGCCAGACTGTTGCAAACGATCCCCTGAAAGGTTTTTCGGTGGAAACAGATGCGTTTTTATCATAAAAACAGAATTAGCCCGCAAGGTCTGAACAACTTTTTTTTGAAAAAATCCCTAAGCCGCGCGGTCACAATTTCAGCAAAAATCTGACGTTCTGCAATTCACTCAAAAATGGTGCCAAACTGTAGCAAACGATCCCCTGAAAGGTTTTTCGGTGGAAACGGATGGGTTTTTATCATTGAAAAAGAATTTTCATGCAAGGTCTGAACAACTTTTTTTTGAAAAAATCCCGAAGCCGCGCGGTCACAATTTGAGCAAAAATCTGACGTTCTGGAATTCACTCAAAAATGGTGCCAAACTGTTGCAAACGATCCCCTGAAAGGTTTTTCGGTGGAAACAGATGCGTTTTTATCATAAAAACAGAATTAGCCTGCAAGGTCTGAACAACTTTTTTTTAAAAAAATCCCTAAGCCGCGCGGTCACAATTTCAGCAAAAATCTGACGTTCTGGAATTCACTCAAAAATGGTGCCAAACTGTTGCAAACGATCCCCTGAAAGGTTTTTCGGTGGAAACAGATGCGTTTTTGTCATAAAAACAGAATTAGCCTGCAAGGTCTGAACAACTTTTTTTTAAAAAAATCCCTAAGCCGCGCGGTCACAATTTCAGCAAAAATCTGACGTTCTGCAATTCACTCAAAAATGGTACCAAACTGTTGCAAACGATCCCCTGAAAGGTTTTTCGGTGGAAACAGATGGGTTTTTATCATAAAAACAGAATTAGCCCGCAAGGTCTGAACAACTTTTTTTTAAAAAAATCCCTAAGCCGCGCGGTCACAATTTCAGCAAAAATCTCACGTTCTGCAATTCATTCATAAATGGTGCTAAACTGTTCCAAACGATCCCCTGAAAGGTTTTTCGGTGGAAACGGATGAGTTTTTATCATAAAAACAGAATTAGCCCGCAAGGTCTGAATAACCTTTTTTTTGAAAAAATCCCTAAGCCGCGCAGTCACAATTTCAGCAAAAATCTGACGTTCTGGAATTCACTCAAAAATGGTGCCAAACTGTTGCAAACGATCCCCTGAAAGGTTTTTCGGTGGAAACAGATGCATTTTTATCATAAAAACAGAATTAGCCCTCAAGGTCTGAACAACTTTTTTTGAAAAAATCCCGAAGCCGCGCGGTCACAATTTGAGCAAAAATCTGACGTTCTGCAATTCACTCAAAAATGGTGCCAAACTGTTGCAAACGATCCCCTGAAAGGTTTTTCGGTGGAAACAGATGCGTTTTTATCATAAAAACAGAATTAGCCTGCAAGGTCTGAACAACTTTTTTTAAAAAAAATCCCTAAGCCGCGCGGTCACAATTTCAGCAAAAATCTGACGTTCTGGAATTCACTCAAAAATGGTGCCAAACTGTTGCAAACGATCCCCTGAAAGGTTTTTCGGTGGAAACAGATGCGTTTTTGTCATAAAAACAGAATTAGCCTGCAAGGTCTGAACAACTTTTTTAAAAAAAAATCCCTAAGCCGCGCGGTCACAATTTCAGCAAAAATCTGACGTTCTGCAATTCACTCAAAAATGGTACCAAACTGTTGCAAACGATCCCCTGAAAGGTTTTTCGGTGGAAACAGATGGGTTTTTACCATTGAAAAAGAATTTTCATGCAAGGTCTGAACAACTTTTTTTTGGAAAAATCCCTAAGCCGCGCGGTCACAATTTCAGCAAAAATCTGACGTTCTGCAATTCACTCAAAAATGGTGCCAAACTGTTGCAAACGATCCCCTGAAAGGTTTTTCGGTGGAAACAGATGCATTTTTATCATAAAAACAGAATTAGCCCGCAAGGTCTGAACAACTTTTTTTGGAAAAATCCCTAAGCCGCGCGGTCACAATTTCAGCAAAAATCTGACGTTCTGCAATTCACTCAAAAATGGTGCCAAACTGTTGCAAACGATCCCCTGAAAGGTTTTTCGGTGGAAACGGATGGGTTTTTATCATTGAAAAAGAATTTTCATGCAAGGTCTGAAGAACTTTTTTTTGAAAAAATCCCGAAGCCGCGCGGTCACAATTTGAGCAAAAATCTGACGTTCTGGAATTCACTCAAAAATGGTGCCAAACTGTTGCAAACGATCCCCTGAAAGGTTTTTCGGTGGAAACAGATGCGTTTTTATCATAAAAACAGAATTAGCCTGCAAGGTCTGAACAACTTTTTTTTGGAAAAATCCCTAAGCCGCGCGGTCACAATTTCAGCAAAAATCTGACGTTCTGCAATTCATTCATAAATGGTGCTAAACTGTTCCAAACGATTCCCTGAAAGGTTTTTCGGTGGAAACGAATGAGTTTTTATCATAAAAACAGAATTAGCCCGCAAGGTCTGAATAACCTTTTTTTTGAAAAAATCCCTAAGCCGCGCAGTCACAATTTCAGCAAAAATCTGACGTTCTAGAATTCACTAAAAAATGGTACCAAACTGTTGCAAACGATCCCCTGAAGGGTTTTTCGGTGGAAACAGATGGGTTTTTATCATAAAAACAGAATTAGCCCGCAAGGTCTGAACAACTTTTTTTTGAAAAAATCCCTAAGCCGTCCAGTCACAATTTCAGCAAAAATCTGACGTTCTGCAATTCACTCATAAATGGTGCTAAACTGTTCCAAACGATCCCCTGAAAGGTTTTTCGGTGGAAACGGATGGGTTTTTATCATAAAAACAGAATTAGCCCGCAAGGTCTGAACAACTTTTTTTTGAAAAAATCCCTAAGCCGCGCGGTCACAATTTCAGCAAAAATCTGGCGTTCTGGAATTCACTCAAAAATGGTGCCAAACTGTTGCAAACGATCCCCTGAAAGGTTTTTCGGTGGAAACAGATGGGTTTTTATCATAAAAACAGAATTAGCCCGCAAGGTCTGAACAACTTTTTTTTGAAAAAATCCCTAAGCCGCGCGGTCACAATTTCAGCAAAAATCTGACGTTCTGCAATTCACTCAAAAATGGTGCCAAACTGTTGCAAACGATCCCCTGAAAGGTTTTTAGGTGGAAACAGATGGGTTTTTATCATTGAAAAAGAATTTTCACGCAAGGTCTGAACAACTTTTTTTTTGAAAAAATCCCTAAGCCGCGCGGTCACAATTTCAGCAAAAATCTGGCGTTCTGGAATTCACTCAAAAATGGTGCCAAACTGTTGCAAACGATCCCCTGAAAGGTTTTTCGGTGGAAACAGATGGGTTTTTACCATTGAAAAAGAATTTTCATGCAAGGTCTGAACAACTTTTTTTTGGAAAAATCCCTAAGCCACGCGGTCACAATTTCAGCAAAAATCTGACGTTCTGGAATTCACTCAAAAATGGTGCCAAACTGTTGCAAACGATCCCCTGAAAGGTTTTTCGGTGGAAACAGATGCATTTTTATCATAAAAACAGAATTAGCCCGCAAGGTCTGAACAACTTTTTTTTGGAAAAATCCCTAAGCCGCGCGGTCACAATTTCAGCAAAAATCTGACGTTCTGGAATTCACTCAAAAATGGTGCCAAACTGTTCCAAACGATGCCCTGAAAGGTTTTTCGGTGGAAACAGATGGGTTTTTACCATTAAAAAAGAATTTTCATGCAAGGTCTGAACCACTTTTTTTTTGGAAAAATCCCTAAGCCGCGCGGTCACAATTTCAGCAAAAATCTGACGTTCTGCAATTCACTCAAAAATGGTGCCAAACTGTTGCAAACGATCCCCTGAAAGGTTTTTCGGTGGAAACGGATGGGTTTTTATCATTGAAAAATAATTTTCATGCAAGGTCTGAACAACTTTTTTTTGAAAAAATCCCTAAGCCGCGCGGTCACAATTTGAGCAAAAATCTGACGTTCTGGAATTCACTCAAAAATGGTGCCAAACTGTTGCAAACGATCCCCTGAAAGGTTTTTCGGTGGAAACAGATGCGTTTTTATCATAAAAACAGAATTAGCCTGCAAGGTCTGAACAACTTTTTTTTGGAAAAATCCCTAAGCCGCGCGGTCACAATTTCAGCAAAAATCTGATGTTCTGCAATTCACTCAAAAATGGTGCCAAACTGTTGCAAACGATCCCCTGAAAGGTTTTTCGGTGGAAACGGATGGCTTTTTATCATTGAAAAATAATTTTCATGCAAGGTCTGAACAACTTTTTTTTGAAAAAATCCCTAAGCCGCGCGGTCACAATTTGAGCAAAAATCTGACGTTCTGGAATTCACACAAAAATGGTGCCAAACTGTTGCAAACGATCCCCTGAAAGGTTTTTCGGTGGAAACAGATGCGTTTTTATCATAAAAACAGAATTAGCCTGCAAGGTCTGAACAACTTTTTTAAAAAAAAATCCCTAAGCCGCGCGGTCACAATTTCAGCAAAAATCTGACGTTCTGCAATTCACTCAAAAATGGTACCAAACTGTTGCAAACGATCCCCTGAAAGGTTTTTCGGTGGAAACAGATGGGTTTTTATCATAAAAACAGAATTAGCCCGCAAGGTCTGAACAACTTTTTTTTGAAAAAATCCCTAAGCCGCGCGGTCACAATTTCAGCAAAAATCTGACGTTCTGCAATTCATTCATAAATGGTGCTAAACTGTTCCAAACGATCCCCTGAAAGGTTTTTCGGTGGAAACAGATGCATTTTTATCATAAAAACAGAATTAGCCCTCAAGGTCTGAACAACTTTTTTTTGGAAAAATCCCTAAGCCGCGCGGTCACAATTTCAGCAAAAATCTGACGTTCTGGAATTCACTCAAAAATGGTGCCAAACTGTTGCAAACGATCCCCTGAAAGGTTTTTCGGTGGAAACAGATGCGTTTTTATCATAAAAACAGAATTAGCCCGCAAGGTCTGAACAACTTTTTTTTGAAAAAATCCCTAAGCCGCGCTGTCACAATTTCAGCAAAAATCTGACGTTCTGCAATTCACTCAAAAATGGTACCAAACTGTTGCAAACGATCCCCTGAAAGGTTTTTCGGTGGAAACGGATGGGTTTTTATCATAAAAACAGAATTAGCCCGCAAGGTCTGAATAACCTTTTTTTTTAAAAAATCCCTAAGCCGCGCGGTCACAATTTCACCAAAAATCTGACGTTCTGCAATTCATCAAAAATGGTGCCAAACTGTTGCAAACGATCCCCTGAAAGGTTTTTCGGTGGAAACAGATGGGTTTTTATCATAAAAACAGAATTAGCCCGCAAGGTCTGAACAACTTTTTTTTGAAAAAATCCCTAAGCCGCGCGGTAACAATTTCAGCAAAAATCTGACGTTCTGCAATTCACTCATAAATGGTGCTAAACTGTTCCAAACGATCCCCTGAAAGGTTTTTCGGTGGAAACGGATGGGTTTTTATCATAAAAACAGAATTAGCCCGCAAGGTCTGAACAACCTTTTTTTTGAAAAAATCCCTAAGCCGCGCGGTCACAATTTCAGCAAAAATCTGATGTTCTGGAATTCACTCAAAAATGGTGCCAAACTGTTGCAAACGATCCCCTGAAAGCTTTTTCGGTGGAAACAGATGGGTTTTTATCATAAAAACAGAATTAGCCCGCAAGGTCTGAACAACTTTTTTTTGAAAAAATCCCTAAGCCGCGCGGTCACAATTTCACCAAAAATCTGATGTTCTGCAATTCACTCAAAAATGGTGCCAAACTGTTGCAAACGATCCCCTGAAAGGTTTTTCGGTGGAAACGGATGGGTTTTTATCATTGAAAAATAATTTTCATGCAAGGTCTGAACAACTTTTTTTTGAAAAAATCCCTAAGCCGCGCGGTCACAATTTGAGCAAAAATCTGACGTTCTGGAATTCACTCAAAAATGGTGCCAAACTGTTGCAAACGATCCCCTGAAAGGTTTTTCGGTGGAAACAGATGCGTTTTTATCATAAAAACAGAATTAGCCTGCAAGGTCTGAACAACTTTTTTTAAAAAAAATCCCTAAGCCGCGCGGTCACAATTTCAGCAAAAATCTGACGTTCTGCAATTCACTCAAAAATGGTACCAAACTGTTGCAAACGATCCCCTGAAAGGTTTTTCGGTGGAAACAGATGGGTTTTTATCATAAAAACAGAATTAGCCCGCAAGGTCTGAACAACTTTTTTTTGAAAAAATCCTTAAGCCGCGCGGTCACAATTTCAGCAAAAATCTGACGTTCTGCAATTCATTCATAAATGGTGCTAAACTGTTCCAAACGATCCCCTGAAAGGTTTTTCGGTGGAAACAGATGCATTTTTATCATAAAAACAGAATTAGCCCTCAAGGTCTGAACAACTTGTTTTTGGAAAAATCCCTAAGCCGCGCGGTCACAATTTCAGCAAAAATCTGACGTTCTGGAATTCACTCAAAAATGGTGCCAAACTGTTGCAAACGATCCCCTGAAAGGTTTTTCGGTGGAAACAGATGCGTTTTTATCATAAAAACAGAATTAGCCCGCAAGGTCTGAACAACTTTTTTTTGAAAAAATCCCTAAGCCGCGCTGTCACAATTTCAGCAAAAATCTGACGTTCTGCAATTCACTCAAAAATGGTACCAAACTGTTGCAAACGATCCCCTGAAAGGTTTTTCGGTGGAAACGGATGGGTTTTTATCATAAAAACAGAATTAGCCCGCAAGGTCTGAATAACCTTTTTTTTGAAAAAATCCCTAAGCCGCGCGGTCACAATTTCACCAAAAATCTGACGTTCTGCAATTCATCAAAAATAGTGCCAAACTGTTGCAAACGATCCCCTGAAAGGTTTTTCGGTGGAAACAGATGGGTTTTTATCATAAAAACAGAATTAGCCCGCAAGGTCTGAACAACTTTTTTTTGAAAAAATCCCTAAGCCGCGCGGTCACAATTTCAGCAAAAATCTGACGTTCTGCAATTCACTCATAAATGGTGCTAAACTGTTCCAAACGATCCCCTGAAAGGTTTTTCGGTGGAAACGGATGGGTTTTTATCATAAAAACAGAATTAGCCCGCAAGGTCTGAACAACCTTTTTTTTTTGAAAAAATCCCTAAGCCGCGCGGTCACAATTTCAGCAAAAATCTGATGTTCTGGAATTCACTCAAAAATGGTGCCAAACTGTTGCAAACGATCCCCTGAAAGCTTTTTCGGTGGAAACAGATGGGTTTTTATCATAAAAACAGAATTAGCCCGCAAGGTCTGAACAACTTTTTTTTGAAAAAATCCCTAAGCCGCGCGGTCACAATTTCACCAAAAATCTGACGTTCTGCAATTCACTCAAAAATGGTGCCAAACTGTTGCAAACGATCCCCTGAAAGGTTTTTCGGTGGAAACAGATGGGTTTTTATCATAAAAACAGAATTTTCACGCAAGGTCTGAACAACTTTTTTTTGAAAAAATCCCTAAGCCGCGCGGTCACAATTTCACCAAAAATCTGACGTTCTGCAATTCATCAAAAATGGTGCCAAACTGTTGCAAACGATCCCCTGAAAGGTTTTTCGGTGGAAACAGATGGGTTTTTATCATTGAAAAAGAATTTTCACGCAAGGTCTGAACAACTTTTTTTTGAAAAAATCCCTAAGCCGCGCGGTCACAATTTCAGCAAAAATCTGGCGTTCTGGAATTCACTCAAAAATGGTGCCAAACTGTTCCAAACGATGCCCTGAAAGGTTTTTCGGTGGAAACAGATGGGTTTTTACCATTGAAAAAGAATTTTCATGCAAGGTCTGAACCACTTTTTTTTGTAAAAATCCCTAAGCCGCGCGGTCACAATTTCAGCAAAAATCTGACGTTCTGCAATTTCACTCAAAAATGGTGCCAAACTGTTGCAAACGATCCCCTGAAAGGTTTTTCGGTGGAAACGGATGGGTTTTTATCATTGAAAAATAATTTTCATACAAGGTCTGAACAACTTTTTTTTGAAAAAATCCCTAAGCCGCGCGGTCACAATTTGAGCAAAAATCTGACGTTCTGGAATTCACTCAAAAATGGTGCCAAACTGTTGCAAACGATCCCCTGAAAGGTTTTTCGGTGGAAACAGATGGGTTTTTATCATAAAAACAGAATTAGCCCGCAAGGTCTGAACAACTTTTTTTTGAAAAAAATCCCTAAGCCGCGCGGTCACAATTTCAGCAAAAATCTGACGTTCTGGAATTCACTCATAAATGGTGCTAAACTGTTCCAAACGATCCCCTGAAAGGTTTTTCGGTGGAAATGGATGGGTTTTTATCATAAAAACAGAATTAGCCCGCAAGGTCTGAACAACTTTTTTTAAAAAAAATCCCTAAGCCGCGCGGTCACAATTTCAGCAAAAATCTGACGTTCTGGAATTCACTCAAAAATGGTGCCAAACTGTTGCAAACGATCCCCTGAAAGGTTTTTCGGTGGAAACAGATGCGTTTTTATCATAAAAACAGAATTAGCCCGCAAGGTCTGAACAACTTTTTTTGGGAAAAATCCCTAAGCCGCGCGGTCACAATTTCAGCAAAAATCTGACGTTCTGGAATTCACTCAAAAATGGTGCCAAACTGTTGCAAACGATCCCCTGAAAGGTTTTTCGGTAGAAACAGATGGGTTTTTATCATAAAAACAGAATTAGCCCGCAAGGTCTGAAAAACATTTTTTTGAAAAAATCCCTAAGCCGCGCGGTCACAATTTCAGCAAAAATCTGACGTTCTGCAATTCACTCATAAATGGTGCTAAACTGTTGCAAACGATCCCCTGAAAGGTTTTTCGGTGGAAATGAATGGGTTTTTATCATAAAAACAGAATTAGCCCGCAAGGTCTGAACAACTTTTTTTTGAAAAAATCCCTAAGCCGCGCGGTCACAATTTCAGCAAAAATCTGACGTTCTGGAATTCACTCAAAAATGGTGCCAAACTGTTGCAAACGATCCCCTGAAAGGTTTTTCGGTGGAAACAGATGGGTTTTTATCATAAAAACAGAATTAGCCCGCAAGGTCTGAACAACTTTTTTTTGAAAAAATCCCTAAGCCGCGCGGTCACAATTTCACCAAAAATCTGACGTTCTGCAATTCACTCAAAAATGGTGCCAAACTGTTGCAAACGATCCCCTGAAAGGTTTTTCGGTGGAAATGGATGGGTTTTTATCATTGAAAAATAATTTTCATGCAAGGTCTGAACAACTTTTTTTTGAAAAAATCCCTAAGCCGCGCGGTCACAATTTGAGCAAAAATCTGACGTTCTGGAATTCACTCAAAAATGGTGCCAAACTGTTGCAAACGATCCCCTGAAAGGTTTTTCGGTGGAAACAGATGCATTTTTATCATAAAAACAGAATTAGCCCGCAAGGTCTGAACAACTTTTTTTTGGAAAAATCCCTAAGCCGCGCGGTCACAATTTCAGCAAAAATCTGACGTTCTGCAATTCATTCATAAATAGTGCTAAACTGTTCCAAACAATCCCCTGAAAGGTTTTTCGGTGGAAACGGATGAGTTTTTATCATAAAAACAGAATTAGCCCGCAAGGTCTGAATAACCTTTTTTTTTTGAAAAAATCCCTAAGCTGCGCGGTCACAATTTCACCAAAAATCTGACGTTCTGCAATTCACTCAAAAATGGTGCCAAACTGTTGCAAACGATGCCCTGAAAGGTTTTTCGGTGGAAACAGATGGGTTTTTATCATAAAAACAGAATTTTCACGCAAGGTCTGAACAACTTTTTTTTGAAAAAATCCCTAAGCCGCGCGGTCACAATTTCACCAAAAATCTGACGTTCTGCAATTCATCAAAAATGGTGCCAAACTGTTGCAAACGATCCCCTGAAAGGTTTTTCGGTGGAAACAGATGGGTTTTTATCATTGAAAAAGAATTTTCACGCAAGGTCTGAACAACTTTTTTTTGAAAAAATCCCTAAGCCGCGCGGTCACAATTTCAGCAAAAATCTGGCGTTCTGGAATTCACTCAAAAATGGTGCCAAACTGTTCCAAACGATGCCCTGAAAGGTTTTTCGGTGGAAACAGATGGGTTTTTACCATTGAAAAAGAATTTTCATGCAAGGTCTGAACCACTTTTTTTTGTAAAAATCCCTAAGCCGCGCGGTCACAATTTCAGCAAAAATCTGACGTTCTGCAATTTCACTCAAAAATGGTGCCAAACTGTTGCAAACGATCCCCTGAAAGGTTTTTCGGTGGAAACGGATGGGTTTTTATCATTGAAAAATAATTTTCATGCAAGGTCTGAACAACTTTTTTTTGAAAAAATCCCTAAGCCGCGCGGTCACAATTTGAGCAAAAATCTGACGTTCTGGAATTCACTCAAAAATGGTGCCAAACTGTTGCAAACAATCCCCTGAAAGGTTTTTCGGTGGAAACAGATGGGTTTTTATCATAAAAACAGAATTAGCCCGCAAGGTCTGAACAACTTTTTTTTGAAAAAAATCCCTAAGCCGCGCGGTCACAATTTCAGCAAAAATCTGACGTTCTGGAATTCACTCAAAAATGGTGCTAAACTGTTCCAAACGATCCCCTGAAAGGTTTTTCGGTGGAAATGGATGGGTTTTTATCATAAAAACAGAATTAGCCCGCAAGGTCTGAACAACTTTTTTTTAAAAAAATCCCTAAGCCGCGCGGTCACAATTTCAGCAAAAATCTGACGTTCTGGAATTCACTCAAAAATGGTGCCAAACTGTTGCAAACGATCCCCTGAAAGGTTTTTCGGTGGAAACAGATGCGTTTTTATCATAAAAACAGAATTAGCCCGCAAGGTCTGAACAACTTTTTTTGGGAAAAATCCCTAAGCCGCGCGGTCACAATTTCAGCAAAAATCTGACGTTCTGGAATTCACTCAAAAATGGTGCCAAACTGTTGCAAACGATCCCCTGAAAGGTTTTTCGGTAGAAACAGATGGGTTTTTATCATAAAAACAGAATTAGCCCGCAAGGTCTGAAAAACATTTTTTTGAAAAAATCCCTAAGCCGCGCGGTCACAATTTCAGCAAAAATCTGACGTTCTGCAATTCACTCATAAATGGTGCTAAACTGTTGCAAACGATCCCCTGAAAGGTTTTTCGGTGGAAATGAATGGGTTTTTATCATAAAAACAGAATTAGCCCGCAAGGTCTGAACAACTTTTTTTTGAAAAAATCCCTAAGCCGCGCGGTCACAATTTCAGCAAAAATCTGACGTTCTGGAATTCACTCAAAAATGGTGCCAAACTGTTGCAAACGATCCCCTGAAAGGTTTTTCGGTGGAAACAGATGGGTTTTTATCATAAAAACAGAATTAGCCCGCAAGGTCTGAACAACTTTTTTTTGAAAAAATCCCTAAGCCGCGCGGTCACAATTTCACCAAAAATCTGACGTTCTGCAATTCACTCAAAAATGGTGCCAAACTGTTGCAAACGATCCCCTGAAAGGTTTTTCGGTGGAAACGGATGGGTTTTTATCATTGAAAAATAATTTTCATGCAAGGTCTGAACAACTTTTTTTTGAAAAAATCCCTAAGCCGCGCGGTCACAATTTGAGCAAAAATCTGACGTTCTGGAATTCACTCAAAAATGGTGCCAAACTGTTGCAAACGATCCCCTGAAAGGTTTTTCGGTGGAAACAGATGCATTTTTATCATAAAAACAGAATTAGCCCGCAAGGTCTGAACAACTTTTTTTTGGAAAAATCCCTAAGCCGCGCGGTCACAATTTCAGCAAAAATCTGACGTTCTGCAATTCATTCATAAATAGTGCTAAACTGTTCCAAACAATCCCCTGAAAGGTTTTTCGGTGGTAACGGATGAGTTTTTATCATAAAAACAGAATTAGCCCGCAAGGTCTGAATAACCTTTTTTTTTGAAAAAATCCCTAAGCTGCGCGGTCACAATTTCACCAAAAATCTGACGTTCTGCAATTCACTCAAAAATGGTGCCAAACTGTTGCAAACGATCCCCTGAAAGGTTTTTCGGTGGAAACGGATGGGTTTTTATCATTGAAAAATAATTTTCATGCAAGGTCTGAACAACTTCTTTTTGAAAAAATCCCTAAGCCGCGCGGTCACAATTTGAGCAAAAATCTGACGTTCTGGAATTCACTCAAAAATGGTGCCAAACTGTTGCAAACGATCCCCTGAAAGGTTTTTCGGTGGAAACAGATGCATTTTTATCATAAAAACAGAATTAGCCCGCAAGGTCTGAACAACTTTTTTTTGGAAAAATCCCTAAGCCGCGCGGTCACAATTTCAGCAAAAATCTGACGTTCTGCAATTCACTCAAAAATGGTGCCAAACTTTTGCAAACGATCCCCTGAAAGGTTTTTCGGTGGAAACAGATGGGTTTTTATGATAAAAACAGAATTAGCCCGCAAGGTCTGAACAACTTTTTTTTGAAAAAATCCCTAAGCCGCGCGGTCACAATTTCACCAAAAATCTGACGTTCTGCAATTCATTCATAAATAGTGCTAAACTGTTCCAAACAATCCCCTGAAAGGTTTTTCGGTGGAAACGGATGAGTTTTTATCATAAAAACAGAATTAGCCCGCAAGGTCTGAATAACCTTTTTTTTTGAAAAAATCCCTAAGCCGCGCAGTCACAATTTCAGCAAAAATCTGGCGTTCTGGAATTCACTCAAAAATGGTGCCAAACTGTTGCAAACGATCCCCTGAAAGGTTTTTCGGTGGAAACAGATGCGTTTTTATCATAAAAACAGAATTAGCCCACAAGGTCTGAACAACTTTTTTTTGAAAAAATCCCTAAGCCGCGCGGTCACAATTTCAGCAAAAATCTGACGTTCTGCAATTCACTCAAAAATGGAACCAAATTGTTGCAAACGATCCCCTGAAAGGTTTTTCGGTGGAAACAGATGGGTTTTTATCATAAAAACAGAATTAGCCCGCAAGGTCTGAAAAACTTTTTTTTGAAAAAATCCCTAAGCCGCGCGGTCACAATTTCAGCAAAAATCTGACGTTCTGCAATTCACTCATAAATGGTGCTAAACTGTTCCAAACGATCCCCTGAAAGGTTTTTCGGTGGAAACGGATGGGTTTTTATCATAGAAACAGAATTAGCCCGCAAGGTCTGAACAACCTTTTTTTTGAAAAAATCCCTAAGCCGCGCGGTCACAATTTCAGCAAAAATCTGACGTTCTGGAATTCACTCAAAAATGGTGCCAAACTGTTGCAAACGATCCCCTGAAAGCTTTTTCGGTGGAAACAGATGGGTTTTTATCATAAAAACAGAATTAGCCCGCAAGGTCTGAACAACCTTTTTTTTGAAAAAATCCCTAAGCCGCGCAGTCACAATTTCAGCAAAAATCTGGCGTTCTGGAATTCACTCAAAAATGGTGCCAAACTGTTCCAAACGATGCCCTGAAAGGTTTTTTGGTGGAAACAGATGGGTTTTTATCATAAAAACAGAATTAGCCCGCAAGGTCTGAACAACTTTTTTTGGGAAAAATCCCTAAGCCGCGCGGTCACAATTTCAGCAAAAATCTGACGTTCTGGAATTCACTCAAAAATGGTGCCAAACTGTTGCAAACGATCCCCTGAAAGGTTTTTCGGTGGAAACAGATGCGTTTTTATCAAAAAAACAGAATTAGCCTGCAAGGTCTGAACAACTTTCTTTTAAAAAAATCCCTAAGCCGCACGGTCACATTTTCAGCAAAAATCTGACGTTCTGCAATTCACTCAAAAATGGTACCAAACTGTTGCAAACGATCCCCTGAAAGGTTTTTCGGTGGAAACAGATGGGTTTTTATCATAAAAACAGAATTAGCCCGCAAGGTCTGAACAACTTTTTTTTGAAAATATCCCTAAGCCGCGCGGTCACAATTTCAGCAAAAATCTGACGTTCTGCAATTCATTCATAAATGGTGCTAAACTGTTCCAAACGATCCCCTGAAAGGTTTTTCGGTGGAAACGGATGAGTTTTTATCATAAAAACAGAATTAGCCCGCAAGGTCTGAATAACTTTTTTTTTGAAAAAATCCCTAAGCCGCGCGGTCACAATTTCAGCAAAAATCTGGCGTTCTGGAATTCACTCAAAAATGGTGCCAAACTGTTGCAAACGATCCCCTGAAAGGTTTTTCGGTGGAAACAGATGCGTTTTTATCATAAAAACAGATTTAGCCCACAAGGTCTGAACAACTTTTTTTTGAAAAAATCCCTAAGCCGCGCGGTCACAATTTCAGCAAAAATCTGACGTTCTGCAATTCACTCATAAATGGTGCTAAACTGTTCCAAACGATCCCCTGAAAGGTTTTTCGGTGGAAATGGATGGGTTTTTATCATAAAAACAGAATTAGCCCGCAAGGTCTGAACAAGCTTTTTTTTGGAAAAATCCCTAAGCCGCGCAGTCACAATTTCAGCAAAAATCTGGCGTTCTGGAATTCACTCAAAAATGGTGCCAAACTGTTCCAAACGATGCCCTGAAAGGTTTTTTGGTGGAAACAGATGGGTTTTTATCATAAAAACAGAATTAGCCCGCAAGGTCTGAACAACTTTTTTTTGAAAAAATCCCTAAGCCGCGCGGTCACAATTTCAGCAAAAATCTGACGTTCTGGAATTCACTCAAAAATGGTGCCAAACTGTTGCAAACGATCCCCTGAAAGGTTTTTCGGTGGAAACAGATGGGTTTTTATCATTGAAAAAGAATTTTCACGCAAGGTCTGAACAACTTTTTTTTGAAAAAATCCCTAAGCCGCGCGGTCACAATTTCAGCAAAAATCTGGCGTTCTGGAATTCACTCAAAAATGGTGCCAAACTGTTGCAAACGATCCCCTGAAAGGTTTTCCGGTGGAAACAGATGCATTTTTATCATAAAAACAGAATTAGCCCACAAGGTCTGAACAACTTTTTTTTGAAAAAATCCCTAAGCCGCGCGGTCACAATTTCAGCAAAAATCTGACGTTCTGCAATTCACTCAAAAATGGTACCAAACTGTTGCAAACGATCCCCTGAAAGGTTTTTCGTTGGAAACAGATGGGTTTTTATCATAAAAACAGAATTAGCCCGCAAGGTCTGAACAACTTTTTTTTGAAAAAATCCCTAAGCCGCGCGGTCACAATTTCAGCAAAAATCTGACGTTCTGCAATTCACTCAAAAATGGTACCAAACTGTTGCAAACGATCCCCTGAAAGGTTTTTCGGTGCAAACAGATGGGTTTTTATCATAAAAACAGAATTAGCCCGCAAGGTCTGAACAACTTTTTTTTGAAAAAATCCCTAAGCCGCGCGGTCACAATTTCAGCAAAAATCTGACGTTCTGGAATTCACTCAAAAATGGTGCCAAACTGTTGCAAACGATCCCCTGAAAGGTTTTTCGGTGGAAACAGATGGGTTTTTCTCATAAAAACAGAATTAGCCCGCAAGGTCTGAACAACTTTTTTTTGAAAAAATCCCTAAGCCGCGCGGTCACAATTTCACCAAAAATCTGACGTTCTGCAATTCACTCAAAAATGGTGCCAAACTGTTGCAAACGATCCCCTGAAAGGTCTTTCGGTGGAAACGGATGGGTTTTTATCATTGAAAAAGAATTTTCATGCAAGGTCTGAACCACTTTTTTTTGTAAAAATCCCTAAGCCGCGCGGTCACAATTTCAGTAAAAATCTGACGTTCTGCAATTCACTCAAAAATGGTGCCAAACTGTTGCAAACGATCCCCTGAAAGGTTTTTCGGTGGAAACGGATGGGTTTTTATCATTGAAAAATAATTTTCATGCAAGGTCTGAACAACTTTTTTTTGAAAAAATCCCTAAGCCGCGCGGTCACAATTTGAGCAAAAATCTGACGTTCTGCAATTCACTCAAAAATGGTACCAAACTGTTGCAAACGATCCCCTGAAAGGTTTTTCGGTGGAAACAGATGGGTTTTTATCATAAAAACAGAATTAGCCCGCAAGGTCTGAACAACCTTTTTTTTGAAAAAAATCCCTAAGCCGCGCAGTCACAATTTCAGCAAAAATCTGGCGTTCTGGAATTCACTCAAAAATGGTGCCAAACTGTTCCAAACGATGCCCTGAAAGGTTTTTTGGTGGAAACAGATGGGTTTTTATCATAAAAACAGAATTAGCCCGCAAGGTCTGAACAACTTTTTTTTGAAAAAATCCCTAAGCCGCGCGGTCACAATTTCAGCAAAAATCTGACGTTCTGGAATTCACTCAAAAATGGTGCCAAACTGTTGCAAACGATCCCCTGAAAGGTTTTTCGGTGGAAACAGATGGGTTTTTATCATTGAAAAAGAATTTTCACGCAAGGTCTGAACAACTTTTTTTTGAAAAAATCCCTAAGCCGCGCGGTCACAATTTCAGCAAAAATCTGGCGTTCTGGAATTCACTCAAAAATGGTGCCAAACTGTTGCAAACGATCCCCTGAAAGGTTTTTCGGTGGAAACAGATGCGTTTTTATCATAAAAACAGAATTAGCCCACAAGGTCTGAACAACTTTTTTTTGAAAAAATCCCTAAGCCGCGCGGTCACAATTTCAGCAAAAATCTGATGTTCTGCAATTCACTCAAAAATGGTACCAAACTGTTGCAAACGATCCCCTGAAAGGTTTTTCGTTGGAAACAGATGGGTTTTTATCATAAAAACAGAATTAGCCCGCAAGGTCTGAACAACTTTTTTTTGAAAAAATCCCTAAGCCGCGCGGTCACAATTTCAGCAAAAATCTGACGTTCTGCAATTCACTCAAAAATGGTACCAAACTGTTGCAAACGATCCCCTGAAACGTTTTTCGGTGGATACAGATGGGTTTTTATCATAAAAACAGAATTAGCCCGCAAGGTCTGAACAACCTTTTTTTTGAAAAAATCCCTAAGCCGCACGGTCACAATTTCAGCAAAAATCTGACGTTCTGCAATTCACTCATAAATGGTGCCAAACTGTTCCAAACGATCCCCTGAAAGGTTTTTCGGTGCAAACAGATGGGTTTTTATCATAAAAACAGAATTAGCCCGCAAGGTCTGAACAACTTTTTTTTGAAAAAATCCCTAAGCCGCGCGGTCACAATTTCAGCAAAAATCTGACGTATTGGAATTCACTCAAAAATGGTGCCAAACTGTTGCAAACGATCCCCTGAAAGGTTTTTCGGTGGAAACAGATGGGTTTTTATCATTGAAAAAGAATTTTCACGCAAGGTCTGAACAACTTTTTTTTGAAAAAATCCCTAAGCCTGGCGGTCACAATTTCACCAAAAATCTGACGTTCTGCAATTCACTCAAAAATGGTGCCAAACTGTTGCAAACGATCCCCTGAAAGGTTTTTCGGTGGAAACGGATGGGTTTTTATCATTGAAAAATAATTTTCATGCAAGGTCTGAACAACTTTTTTTTGAAAAAATCCCTAAGCCGCGCGGTCACAATTTCAGCAAAAATCTGACGTTCTGCAATTCACTCAAAAATGGTACCAAACTGTTGCAAACGATCCCCTGAAAGGTTTTTCGGTGGAAACAGATGCATTTTTATCATAAAAACAGAATTAGCCCGCAAGGTCTGAACAACTTTTTTTTGGAAAAATCCCTAAACCGCGCGGTCACAATTTCAGCAAAAATCTGACGTTCTGGAATTCACTCAAAAATGGTGCCAAACTGTTCCAAACGATGCCCTGAAAGGTTTTTCGGTGGAAACAGATGGGTTTTTACCATTGAAAAAGAATTTTCATGCAAGGTCTGAACCACTTTTTTTTGGAAAAATCCCTAAGCCGCGCGGTCACAATTTCAGCAAAAATCTGACGTTCAGCAATTCACTCAAAAATGGTGCCAAACTGTTGCAAACGATCCCCTGAAAGGTTTTTCGGTGGAAACAGATGCGTTTTTATCATAAAAACAGAAATAGCCTGCAAGGTCTGAACAACTTTTTTTAAAGAAAATCCCTAAGCCGCGCGGTCACAATTTCAGCAAAAATCTGACGTTCTGGAATTCACTCAAAAATGGTGCCAAACTGTTGCAAACGATCCCCTGAAAGCTCTTTCGGTGGAAACAGATGGGTTTTTATCATAAAAACAGAATTAGCCCGCAAGGTCTGAACAACCTTTTTTTTGAAAAAAATCCCTAAGCCGCGCAGTCACAATTTCAGCAAAAATCTGGCGTTCTGGAATTCACTCAAAAATGGTGCCAAACTGTTCCAAACGATGCCCTGAAAGGTTTTTTGGTGGAAACAGATGGGTTTTTATCATAAAAACAGAATTAGCCCGCAAGGTCTGAACAACTTTTTTTTGAAAAAATCCCTAAGCCGCGCGGTCACAATTTCAGCAAAAATCTGACGTTCTGGAATTCACTCAAAAATGGTGCCAAACTGTTGCAAACGATCCCCTGAAAGGTTTTTCGGTGGAAACAGATGGGTTTTTATCATTGAAAAAGAATTTTCACGCAAGGTCTGAACAACTTTTTTTTGAAAAAATCCCTAAGCCGCGCGGTCACAATTTCAGCAAAAATCTGGCGTTCTGGAATTCACTCAAAAATGGTGCCAAACTGTTGCAAACGATCCCCTGAAAGGTTTTTCGGTGGAAACAGATGCGTTTTTATCATAAAAACAGAATTAGCCCACAAGGTCTGAACAACTTTTTTTTGAAAAAATCCCTAAGCCGCGCGGTCACAATTTCAGCAAAAATCTGACGTTCTGCAATTCACTCAAAAATGGTACCAAACTGTTGCAAACGATCCCCTGAAAGGTTTTTCGTTGGAAACAGATGGGTTTTTATCATAAAAACAGAATTAGCCCGCAAGGTCTGAACAACTTTTTTTTGAAAAAATCCCTAAGCCGCGCGGTCACAATTTCAGCAAAAATCTGACGTTCTGCAATTCACTCAAAAATGGTACCAAACTGTTGCAAACGATCCCCTGAAACGTTTTTCGGTGGATACAGATGGGTTTTTATCATAAAAACAGAATTAGCCCGCAAGGTCTGAACAACTTTTTTTTGGAAAAATCCCTAAGCCGCACGGTCACAATTTCAGCAAAAATCTGACGTTCTGCAATTCACTCATAAATGGTGCCAAACTGTTCCAAACGATCCCCTGAAAGGTTTTTCGGTGCAAACAGATGGGTTTTTATCATAAAAACAGAATTAGCCCGCAAGGTCTGAACAACTTTTTTTTGAAAAAATCCCTAAGCCGCGCGGTCACAATTTCAGCAAAAATCTGACGTATTGGAATTCACTCAAAAATGGTGCCAAACTGTTGCAAACGATCCCCTGAAAGGTTTTTCGGTGGAAACGGATGGGTTTTTATCATTGAAAAATAATTTTCATGCAAGGTCTGAACAACTTTTTTTTGAAAAAATCCCTAAGCCGCGCGGTCACAATTTCAGCAAAAATCTGACGTTCTGCAATTCACTCAAAAATGGTACCAAACTGTTGCAAACGATCCCCTGAAAGGTTTTTCGGTGGAAACAGATGCATTTTTATCATAAAAACAGAATTAGCCCGCAAGGTCTGAACAACTTTTTTTTGGAAAAATCCCTAAACCGCGCGGTCACAATTTCAGCAAAAATCTGACGTTCTGGAATTCACTCAAAAATGGTGCCAAACTGTTCCAAACGATGCCCTGAAAGGTTTTTCGGTGGAAACAGATGGGTTTTTACCATTGAAAAAGAATTTTCATGCAAGGTCTGAACCACTTTTTTTTGGAAAAATCCCTAAGCCGCGCGGTCACAATTTCAGCAAAAATCTGACGTTCTGCAATTCACTCAAAAATGGTGCCAAACTGTTGCAAACGATCCCCTGAAAGGTTTTTCGGTGGAAACAGATGCGTTTTTATCATAAAAACAGAAATAGCCTGCAAGGTCTGAACAACTTTTTTTAAAGAAAATCCCTAAGCCGCGCGGTCACAATTTCAGCAAAAATCTGACGTTCTGCAATTCACTCAAAAATGGTACCAAACTGTTGCAAACGATCCCCTGAAAGGTTTTTCGGTGGAAACAGATGCATTTTTATCATAAAAACAGAATTAGCCCTCAAGGTCTGAACAACTTTTTTTTGGAAAAATCCCTAAGCCGCGCGGTCACAATTTCAGCAAAAATCTGACGTTCTGCAATTCACTCAAAAATGGTGCCAAACTGTTGCAAACGATCCCCTGAAAGTTTTTTCGGTGGAAACAGATGCGTTTTTATCATAAAAACAGAATTAGCCCGCAAGGTCTGAACAACTTTTTTAAAAAAAATCCCTAAGCCGCGCGGTCACAATTTCAGCAAAAATCTGACGTTCTGCAATTCACTCAAAAATGGTACCAAACTGTTGCAAACGATCCCCTGAAAGTTTTTTCGGTGGAAACGGATGGGTTTTTATCATAAAAACAGAATTAGCCCGCAAGGTCTGAATAACCTTTTTTTATGAAAAAATCCCTAAGCCGCGCAGTCACGATTTCAGCAAAAATCTGACGTTCTGGAATTCACTCAAAAATGATGCCAAACTGTTGCAAACGATCCCCTGAAAGCTTTTTCGGTGGAAACAGATGGGTTTTTAGCATAAAAACAGAATTAGCCCGCAAGGTCTGAACAACTTTTTTTTGAAAAAATCCCTAAGCCGCGCGGTCACAATTTCAGCAAAAATCTGACGTTCTGCAATTCACTCAAATATTGTGCCAAACGGTTGCAAAAGATGCCCTGAAAGGTTTTTTGGTGGAAACAGATGGGTTTTTATCATAAAAACAGAATTAGCCCGCAAGGTCTGAACAACTTTTTTTGGGAAAAATCCCTAAGTCGCGCGGTCACAATTTCAGCAAAAATCTGACGTTCTGGAATTCACTCAAAAATGGTGCCAAACTGTTGCAAACGATCCCCTGAAAGGTTTTTCGGTGGAAACAGATGGGTTTTTATCATAAAAACAGAATTTTCACGCAAGATCTGAACAACTTTTTTTTGAAAAAAAACCCTAAGCCGCGCGGTCACAATTTCAGCAAAAATCTGACGTTCTGCAATTCACTCATAAATGGTGCCAAACTGTTCCAAACGATCCCCTGAAAGGTTTTTCGGTGCAAACAGATGGGTTTTTATCATAAAAACAGAATTAGCCCGCAAGGTCTGAACAACTTTTTTTTGAAAAAATCCCTAAGCCGCGCGGTCACAATTTCAGCAAAAATCTGACGTATTGGAATTCACTCAAAAATGGTGCCAAACTGTTGCAAACGATCCCCTGAAAGGTTTTTCGGTGGAAACAGATGGGTTTTTATCATTGAAAAAGAATTTTCACGCAAGGTCTGAACAACTTTTTTTGAAAAAATCCCTAAGCCTGGCGGTCACAATTTCACCAAAAATCTGACGTTCTGCAATTCACTCAAAAATGGTGCCAAACTGTTGCAAACGATCCCCTGAAAGGTTTTTCGGTGGAAACGGATGGGTTTTTATCATTGAAAAATAATTTTCATGCAAGGTCTGAACAACTTTTTTTTGAAAAAATCCCTAAGCCGCGCGGTCACAATTTCAGCAAAAATCTGACGTTCTGGAATTCACTCAAAAATGGTGCCAAACTGTTGCAAACGATCCCCTGAAAGGTTTTTCGGTGGAAACAGATGCGTTTTTATCATAAAAACAGAATTAGCCTGCAAGGTCTGAACAACTTTTTTTAAAAAAAATCCCTAAGCCGCGCGGTCACAATTTCAGCAAAAATCTGACGTTCTGCAATTCACTCAAAAATGGTACCAAACTGTTGCAAACGATCCCCTGAAAGGTTTTTCGGTGGAAACAGATGCATTTTTATCATAAAAACAGAATTAGCCCGCAAGGTCTGAACAACTTTTTTTTGGAAAAATCCCTAAACCGCGCGGTCACAATTTCAGCAAAAATCTGACGTTCTGGAATTCACTCAAAAATGGTGCCAAACTGTTCCAAACGATGCCCTGAAAGGTTTTTCGGTGGAAACAGATGGGTTTTTACCATTGAAAAAGAATTTTCATGCAAGGTCTGAACCACTTTTTTTTGGAAAAATCCCTAAGCCGCGCGGTCACAATTTCAGCAAAAATCTGACGTTCTGCAATTCACTCAAAAATGGTGCCAAACTGTTGCAAACGATCCCCTGAAAGGTTTTTCGGTGGAAACAGATGCGTTTTTATCATAAAAACAGAAATAGCCTGCAAGGTCTGAACAACTTTTTTTAAAGAAAATCCCTAAGCCGCGCGGTCACAATTTCAGCAAAAATCTGACGTTCTGCAATTCACTCAAAAATGGTACCAAACTGTTGCAAACGATCCCCTGAAAGGTTTTTCGGTGGAAACAGATGGGTTTTTATCATAAAAACAGAATTAGCCCGCAAGGTCTGAACAACTTTTTTTTGAAAAAATCCCTAAGCCGCGCGGTCACAATTTCACCAAAAATCTGACGTTCTGCAATTCATTCATAAATGGTGCTAAACTGTTCCAAACGATCCCCTGAAAGGTTTTTCGGTGGAAACGGATGAGTTTTTATCATTAAAACAGAATTAGCCCGCAAGGTCTGAATAACCTTTTTTTTGAAAAAATCCCTAAGCCGCGCAGTCACAATTTCAGCAAAAATCTGACGTTCTGGAATTCACTCAAAAATGGTGCCAAACTGTTGCAAACGATCCCCTGAAAGGTTTTTCGGTGGAAACAGATGCATTTTTATCATAAAAACAGAATTAGCCCTCAAGGTCTGAACAACTTTTTTTTGGAAAAATCCCTAAGCCGCGCGGTCACAATTTCAGCAAAAATCTGACGTTCTGGAATTCACTCAAAAATGGTGCCAAACTGTTGCAAACGATCCCCTGAAAGGTTTTTCGGTGGAAACAGATGCGTTTTTATCATAAAAACAGAATTAGCCCGCAAGGTCTGAACAACTTTTTTTTGAAAAAATCCCTAAGCCGCGCGGTCACAATTTCAGCAAAAATCTGACGTTCTGCAATTCACTCAAAAATGGTACCAAACTGTTGCAAACGATCCCCTGAAAGTTTTTTCGGTGGAAACGGATGGGTTTTTATCATAAAAACAGAATTAGCCCGCAAGGTCTGAATAACCTTTTTTTATGAAAAAATCCCTAAGCCGCGCAGTCACGATTTCAGCAAAAATCTTACGTTCTGGAATTCACTCAAAAATGATGCCAAACTGTTGCAAACGATCCCCTGAAAGCTTTTTCGGTGGAAACAGATGGGTTTTTACCATTGAAAAAGAATTTTCATGCAAGGTCTGAACAACTTTTTTGGGGAAAAATCCCTAAGCCGCGCGGTCACAATTTCAGCAAAAATCTGACGTTCTGGAATTCACTCAAAAATGGTGCCAAACTGTTGCAAACGATCCCCTGAAAGGTTTTTCGGTGGAAACAGATTCGTTTTTATCATAAAAACAGAATTAGCCCGCAAGGTCTGAACAACTTTTTTTTAAAAAAAAATCCCTAAGCCGCGCTGTCACAATTTCAGCAAAAATCTGACGTTCTGCAATTCACTCAAAAATGGTACCAAACTGTTGCAAACGATCCCCTGAAAGGTTTTTCGGTGGAAACAGATGGGTTTTTACCATTGAAACAGAATTAGCCCGCAAGGTCTGAACAACTTTTTTTGGGAAAAATCCCTAAGCCGCGCGGTCACAATTTCACCAAAAATCTGACGTTCTGCAATTCACTCATAAATGGTGCTAAACTGTTCCAAACGATCCCCTGAAAGGTTTTTCGGTGGAAACAGATGGGTTTTTATCATAAAAACAGAATTTTCACGCAAGGTCTGAACAACTTTTTTTTGAAAAAAAACCCTAAGCCGCGCGGTCACAATTTCATCAAAAATCTGACGTTCTGCAATTCACTCATAAATGGTGCCAAACTGTTCCAAACGATCCCCTGAAAGTTTTTTCGGTGCAAACAGATGGGTTTTTATCATAAAAACAGAATTAGCCCGCAAGGTCTGAACAACTTTTTTTGGGAAAAATCCCTAAGCCGCGCGGTCACAATTTCAGCAAAAATCTGACGTTCTGGAATTCACTCAAAAATGGTGCCAAACTGTTGCAAACGATCCCCTGAAAGGTTTTTCGGTGGAAACAGATGGGTTTTTATCATAAAAACAGAATTTTCACGCAAGGTCTGAACAACTTTTTTTTGAAAAAAAAACCCTAAGCCGCGCGGTCACAATTTCAGCAAAAATCTGACGTTCTGCAATTCACTCAAAAATGGTGCCAAACTGTTGCAAACGATCCCCTGAAAGGTTTTTCGGTGGAAACAGATGGGTTTTTATCATAAAAACAGAATTAGCCCGCAAGGTCTGAACAACTTTTTTTTGAAAAAATCCCTAAGCCGCGCGGTCACAATTTCACCAAAAATCTGACGTTCTGCAATCCACTCAAAAATGGTACCAAACTGTTGCAAACGATCCCCTGAAAGGTTTTTCGGTGGAAACAGATGGGTTTTTATCATTGAAAAAGAATTTTCACGCAAGGTCTGAAAAACTTTTTTTTGAAAAAATCCCTAAGCCGCGTGGTCACAATTTCAGCAAAAATCTGGCGTTCTGGAATTCACTCAAAAATGGTGCCAAACTGTTGCAAACGATCCCCTGAAAGGTTTTTCGGTGGAAACAGATGCGTTTTTATCATAAAAACAGAATTAGCCCGCAAGGTCTGAACAACATTTTTTTGAAAAAATCCCTAAGCCGCGTGGTCACAATTTCAGCAAAAATCTGACGTTCTGCAGTTCACTCAAAAATGGTGCCAAACTGTTGCAAACGATCCCCTGAAAGGTTTTTCGGTGGAAACAGATGGGTTTTTAACATTGAAAAAGAATTTTCACGCAAGGTCTGAACAACTTTTTTTTGAAAAAATCCCTAAGCCGCGCGGTCACAATTTCAGCAAAAATCTGGCGTTCTGGAATTCACTCAAAAATGGTGCCAAACTGTTGCAAACGATCCCCTGAAAGGTTTTCCGGTGGAAACAGATGGGTTTTTATCATAAAAACAGAATTAGCCCGCAAGGTCTGAACAACTTTTTTTTGAAAAAATCCCTAAGCCGCGCGGTCACAATTTCAGCAAAAATCTGACGTTCTGGAATTCACTCAAAAATGGTGCCAAACTGTTGCAAACGATCCCCTGAAAGGTTTTTCGGTGGAAACAGATGGGTTTTTATCATAAAAACAGAATTAGCCCGCAAGGTCTGAACAACTTTTTTTTGGAAAAATCCCTAAGCCGCGCGGTCACAATTTCAGCAAAAATCTGACGTTCTGGAATTCACTCAAAAATGGTGCCAAACTGTTGCAAACGATCCCCTGAAAGGTTTTTCGGTGGAAACAGATGGGTTTTTATCATTGAAAAAGAATTTTCATGCAAGGTCTGAACAACTTTTTTTTGAAAAAATCCCTACGCCGCGCGGTCACAATTTCAGCAAAAATCTGACGTTCTGCAATTCACTCAAAAATGGTGCCAAACTGTTGCAAACGATCCCCTGAAAGGTTTTTCGGTGGAAACAGATGCGTTTTTATCATAAAAACAGAATTAGCCCGCAAGGTCTGAACAACTTTTTTTTGAAAAAATCCTTAAGCCGCGCGGTCACAATTTCAGCAAAAATCTGACGTTCTGCAATTCACTCAAAAATGGTGCCAAACTGTTGCAAACGATCCCCTGAAAGGTTTTTCGGTGGAAACAGATGGGTTTTTATCATAAAAACAGAATTAGCCCGCAAGGTCTGAACAACTTTTTTTTTGAAAAAATCCCTAAGCCGCGCGGTCACAATTTCAACAAAAATCTGACGTTCTGCAATTCACTCATAAATGGTGCTAAACTGTTCCAAACGATCCCCTGAAAGGTTTTTCGGTGGAAACGGATGGGTTTTTATCATAAAAACAGAATTAGCCCGCAAGGTCTGAACAACCTTTTTTTTGAAAAAATCCCTAAGCCGCGCAGTCACAATTTCAGCAAAAATCTGACGTTCTGGAATTCACTCAAAAATGGTGCCAAACTGTTGCAAACGATCCCCTGAAAGGTTTTTCGGTGGAAACAGATGGGTTTTTATCATAAAAACAGAATAAGCCCGCAAGGTCTGAACAACTTTTTTTTAAAAAAATCCCTAAGCTGCGCGGTCACAATTTCACCAAAAATCTGACGTTCTGCAATTCACTCAAAAATGGTGCCAAACTGTTGCAAACGATCCCCTGAAAGGTTTTTCGGTGGAAACAGATGGGTTTTTATCATTGAAAAAGAATTTTCACGCAAGGTCTGAACAACTTTTTTTTGAAAAAATCCCTAAGCCGCGCGGTCACAATTTCAGCAAAAATCTGGCGTTCTGGAATTCACTCAAAAATGGTGCCAAACTGTTGCAAACGATCCCCTGAAAGGTTTTTCGGTGGAAACAGATGCGTTTTTATCATAAAAACAGAATTAGCCCGCAAGGTCTGAACAACCTTTTTTTTGAAAAAATCCCTAAGCCGCGCAGTCACAATTTCAGCAAAAATCTGACGTTCTGGAATTCACTCAAAAATGGTGCCAAACTGTTCCAAACGATGCCCTGAAAGGTTTTTCGTTGGAAACAGATGGGTTTTTATCATTGAAAGAGAATTTTCAGTCAAGGTCTGAACACCTTTTTTTGGGAAAAATCCCTAAGCCGCGCGGTCACAATTTCAGCAAAAATCTGACGTTCTGGAATTCACTCAAAAATGGTGCCAAACTGTTGCAAACGATCCCCTGAAAGGTTTTTCGGTGGAAACAGATGGGTTTTTATCATAAAAACAGAATTAGCCCGCAAGGTCTGAACAACTTTTTTTTGAAAAAATCCCTAAGCCGCGCGGTCACAATTTCAGCAAAAATCTGACGTTCTGGAATTCACTCAAAAATGGTGCCAAACTGTTGCAAACGATCCCCTGAAAGGTTTTTCGGTGGAAACAGATGGGTTTTTATCATAAAAACAGAATAAGCCCGCAAGGTCTGAACAACTTTTTTTTGAAAAAATCCCTAAGCTGCGCGGTCACAATTTCACCAAAAATCTGACGTTCTGCAGTTCACTCAAAAATGGTGCCAAACTGTTGCAAACGATCCCCTGAAAGGTTTTTCGGTGGAAACAGATGGGTTTTTATCATTGAAAAAGAATTTTCATGCAAGGTCTGAACAACTTTTTTTTGAAAAAATCCCTAAGCCGCGCGGTCACAATTTCAGCAAAAATCTGGCGTTCTGGAATTCACTCAAAAATGGTGCCAAACTGTTGCAAACGATCCCCTGAAAGGTTTTTCGGTGGAAACAGATGCGTTTTTATCATAAAAACAGAATTAGCCCGCAAGGTCTGAACAACTTTTTTTTAAAAAAATCCCTAAGCCGCGCGGTCACAATTTCAGCAAAAATCTGGCGTTCTGCAATTCACTCAAAAATGGTGCCAAACTGTTGCAAACGATCCCCTGAAAGGTTTTTCGGTGGAAACAGATGGGTTTTTATCATAAAAACAGAATTAGCCCACAAGGTCTGAACAACCTTTTTTTTGAAAAAATCCCTAAGCCGCGCGGTCACAATTTCAGCAAAAATCTGACGTTCTGGAATTCACTCAAAAATGGTGCCAAACTGTTGCAAACGATCCCCTGAAAGGTTTTTCGGTGGAAACAGATGGGTTTTTATCATAAAAACAGAATAAGCCCGCAAGGTCTGAACAACTTTTTTTTGAAAAAATCCCTAAGCTGCGCGGTCACAATTTCACCAAAAATCTGACGTTCTGCAGTTCACTCAAAAATGGTGCCAAACTGTTGCAAACGATCCCCTGAAAGGTTTTTCGGTGGAAACAGATGGGTTTTTATCATTGAAAAAGAATTTTCATGCAAGGTCTGAACAACTTTTTTTTGAAAAAATCCCTAAGCCGCGCGGTCACAATTTCAGCAAAAATCTGGCGTTCTGGAATTCACTCAAAAATGGTGCCAAACTGTTGCAAACGATCCCCTGAAAGGTTTTTCGGTGGAAACAGATGCGTTTTTATCATAAAAACAGAATTAGCCCGCAAGGTCTGAACAACTTTTTTTTAAAAAAATCCCTAAGCCGCGCGGTCACAATTTCAGCAAAAATCTGGCGTTCTGCAATTCACTCAAAAATGGTGCCAAACTGTTGCAAACGATCCCCTGAAAGGTTTTTCGGTGGAAACAGATGCGTTTTTATCATAAAAACAGAATTAGCCCGCAAGGTCTGAACAACCTTTTTTTTGAAAAAATCCCTAAGCCGCGCAGTCACAATTTCAGCAAAAATCTGACGTTCTGGAATTCACTCAAAAATGGTGCCAAACTGTTCCAAACGATGCCCTGAAAGGTTTTTCGTTGGAAACAGATGGGTTTTTATCATTGAAAGAGAATTTTCAGTCAAGGTCTGAACACCTTTTTTTGGGAAAAATCCCTAAGCCGCGCGGTCACAATTTCAGCAAAAATCTGACGTTCTGGAATTCACTCAAAAATGGTGCCAAACTGTTGCAAACGATCCCCTGAAAGGTTTTTCGGTGGAAACAGATGGGTTTTTATCATAAAAACAGAATTAGCCCGCAAGGTCTGAACAACTTTTTTTTGAAAAAATCCCTAAGCCGCGCGGTCACAATTTCAGCAAAAATCTGACGTTCTGGAATTCACTCAAAAATGGTGCCAAACTGTTGCAAACGATCCCCTGAAAGGTTTTTCGGTGGAAACAGATGGGTTTTTATCATAAAAACAGAATAAGCCCGCAAGGTCTGAACAACTTTTTTTTGAAAAAATCCCTAAGCTGCGCGGTCACAATTTCACCAAAAATCTGACGTTCTGCAGTTCACTCAAAAATGGTGCCAAACTGTTGCAAACGATCCCCTGAAAGGTTTTTCGGTGGAAACAGATGGGTTTTTATCATTGAAAAAGAATTTTCATGCAAGGTCTGAACAACTTTTTTTTGAAAAAATCCCTAAGCCGCGCGGTCACAATTTCAGCAAAAATCTGGCGTTCTGGAATTCACTCAAAAATGGTGCCAAACTGTTGCAAACGATCCCCTGAAAGGTTTTTCGGTGGAAACAGATGCGTTTTTATCATAAAAACAGAATTAGCCCGCAAGGTCTGAACAACTTTTTTTTAAAAAAATCCCTAAGCCGCGCGGTCACAATTTCAGCAAAAATCTGGCGTTCTGCAATTCACTCAAAAATGGTGCCAAACTGTTGCAAACGATCCCCTGAAAGGTTTTTCGGTGGAAACAGATGGGTTTTTATCATAAAAACAGAATTAGCCCACAAGGTCTGAACAACCTTTTTTTTGAAAAAATCCCTAAGCCGCGCGGTCACAATTTCAGCAAAAATCTGACGTTCTGGAATTCACTCAAAAATGGTGCCAAACTGTTGCAAACGATCCCCTGAAAGGTTTTTCGGTGGAAACAGATGGGTTTTTATCATAAAAACAGAATAAGCCCGCAAGGTCTGAACAACTTTTTTTTGAAAAAATCCCTAAGCTGCGCGGTCACAATTTCACCAAAAATCTGACGTTCTGCAGTTCACTCAAAAATGGTGCCAAACTGTTGCAAACGATCCCCTGAAAGGTTTTTCGGTGGAAACAGATGGGTTTTTATCATTGAAAAAGAATTTTCATGCAAGGTCTGAACAACTTTTTTTTGAAAAAATCCCTAAGCCGCGCGGTCACAATTTCAGCAAAAATCTGGCGTTCTGGAATTCACTCAAAAATGGTGCCAAACTGTTGCAAACGATCCCCTGAAAGGTTTTTCGGTGGAAACAGATGCGTTTTTATCATAAAAACAGAATTAGCCCGCAAGGTCTGAACAACTTTTTTTTAAAAAAATCCCTAAGCCGCGCGGTCACAATTTCAGCAAAAATCTGGCGTTCTGCAATTCACTCAAAAATGGTGCCAAACTGTTGCAAACGATCCCCTGAAAGGTTTTTCGGTGGAAACAGATGGGTTTTTATCATAAAAACAGAATTAGCCCGCAAGGTCTGAACAACCTTTTTTTTGAAAAAATCCCTAAGCCGCGCGGTCACAATTTCAGCAAAAATCTGACGTTCTGCAATTCACTCAAAAATGGTGCCAAACTGTTGCAAACGATGCCCTGAAAGGTTTTTCGGTGGAAACAGATGGGTTTTTATCATTGAAAAAGAATTTTCAGGCAAGGTCTGAACACCTTTTTTTGGGAAAAATCCCTAGGCCGCGCGGTCACAATTTCAGCAAAAATCTGACGTTCTGGAATTCACTCAAAAATGGTGCCAAACTGTTGCAAACGATCCCCTGAAAGGTTTTTCGGTGGAAACAGATGGGTTTTTATCATAAAAACAGAATTAGCCCGCAAGGTCTGAACAACTTTTTTTTGAAAAAATCCCTAAGCCGCGTGGTCACAATTTCAGCAAAAATCTGGCGTTCTGCAATTCACTCAAAAATGGTGCCAAACTGTTGCAAACGATCCCTGAAAGGTTTTTCGGTGGAAACAGATGGGTTTTTATCATAAAAACAGAATTAGCCCGCAAGGTCTAAACAACTTTTTTTTTGAAAAAATCCCTAAGCCGCGCGGTCACAATTTCAGCAAAAATCTGGCGTTCTGGAATTCACTCAAAAATGGTGCCAAACTGTTGCAAACGATCCCCTGAAAGGTTTTTCGGTGGAAACAGATGGGTTTTTATCATAAAAACAGAATTAGCCCGCAAGGTCTGAACAACTTTTTTTTGAAAAAATCCCTAAGCCGCGCGGTCACAATTTCAGCAAAAATCTGACGTTCTGCAATTCACTCAAATATTGTGCCAAACGGTTGCAAAAGATGCCCTGAAAGGTTTTTCGGTGGAAACAGATGGGTTTTTACCATTGAAAAAGAATTTTCATGCAAGGTCTGAACAACTTTTTTTTGGAAAAATCCCTAAGCCGCGCGGTCACAATTTCAGCAAAAATCTGACGTTCTGGAATTCACTCAAAAATGGTGCCAAACTGTTGCAAACGATCCCCTGAAAGGTTTTCCGGTGGAAACAGATGGGTTTTTATCATAAAAACAGAATTAGCCCGCAAGGTCTGAACAACTTTTTTTTGGAAAAATCCGTAAGCCGCGCGGTCACAATTTCAGCAAAAATCTGACGTTCTGGAATTCACTCAAAAATGGTGCCAAACTGTTGCAAACGATCCCCTGAAAGGTTTTTCAGTGGAAACAGATGGGTTTTTATCATTGAAAAAGAATTTTCATGCAAGGTCTGAACAACTTTTTTTTGAAAAAATCCCTAAGCCGCGCGGTCACAATTTCAGCAAAAATCTGACGTTCTGGAATTCACTCAAAAATGGTGCCAAACTGTTGCAAACGATCCCCTGAAAGGTTATTCGGTGGAAACAGATGCGTTTTTATCATAAAAACAGAATTAGCCTGCAAGGTCTGAACAACTTTTTTTTAAAAAAATCCCTAAGCCGCGCGGTCACAATTTCAGCAAAAATCTGACGTTCTGCAATTCACTCAAAAATGGTACCAAACTGTTGCAAACGATCCCCTGAAAGGTTTTTCGGTGGAAACAGATGGGTTTTTATCATAAAAACAGAATTAGCCCGCAAGGTCTGAACAACTTTTTTTTGAAAAAATCCCTAAGCCGCGCAGTCACAATTTCAGCAAAAATCTGACGTTCTGGAATTCACTCAAAAATGGTGCCAAACTGTTGCAAACGATCCCCTGAAAGGTTTTTCGGTGGAAACAGATGCATTTTTATCATAAAAACAGAATTAGCCCTCAAGGTCTGAACAACTTTTTTTTTGAAAAATCCCTAAGCCGCGCGGTCACAATTTCAGCAAAAATCTGACGTTCTGGAATTCACTCAAAAATGGTGCCAAACTTTTGCAAACGATCCCCTGAAAGGTTTTTCGGTGGAAACAGATGCGTTTTTATCATAAAAACAGAATTAGCCCGCAAGGTCTGAACAACTTTTTTTTGAAAAAATCCCTAAGCCGCGCGGTCACAATTTCAGCAAAAATCTGACGTTCTGCAATTCACTCAAAAATGGTACCAAACTGTTGCAAACGATCCCCTGAAAGTTTTTTCGGTGGAAACAGATGGGTTTTTATCATAAAAGCAGAATTAGCCCGCAAGGTCTGAACAACTTTTTTTTGAAAAAATCCCTAAGCCGCGCGGTCACAATTTCAGCAAAAATCTGACGTTCTGGAATTCACTCAAAAATGGTGCCAAACTGTTGCAAACGATCCCCTGAAAGGTTTTTCGGTGGAAACAGATGCGTTTTTATCATAAAAACAGAATTAGCCCGCAACTTCTGAACAACTTTTTTAAAAAAAAAAATCCCTAAGCCGCGCTGTCACAATTTCAGCAAAAATCTGACGTTCTGCAATTCACTCAAAAATGGTACCAAACTGTTGCAAACGATCCCCTGAAAGGTTTTTCGGTGGAAACGGATGGGTTTTTATCATAAAAACAGAATTAGCCCGCAAGGTCTGAATAACCTTTTTTTTGAAAAAATCCCTAAGCCGCGCAGTCACGATTTCAGGAAAAATCTGACGTTCTGGAATTCACTCAAAAATGGTGCCAAACTGTTGCAAACGATCCCCTGAAAGCTTTTTCGGTGGAAACAGATGGGTTTTTACCATTGAAAAAGAATTTTCATGCAAGGTCTGAACAACTTTTTTGGGGAAAAATCCCTAAGCCGCGCGGTCACAATTTCAGCAAAAATCTGACGTTCTGGAATTCACTCAAAAATGGTGCCAAACTGTTGCAAACGATCCCCTGAAAGGTTTTTCGGTGGAAACAGATGGGTTTTTATCATAAAAACAGAATTAGCCCGCAAGGTCTGAACAACTTTTTTTTGAAAAAACCCCTAAGCCGCGCGGTCACAATTTCAGCAAAAATCCGAAGTTCTGCAATTCACTCATAAATGGTGCCAAACTGTTGCAAACGATGCCCTGAAAGGTTTTTTGGTGGAAACAGATGGGTTTTTATCATAAAAACAGAATTAGCCCGCAATGTCTGAACAACTTTTTTTGGGAAAAATCCCTAAGCCGCGCGGTCACAATTTCACCAAAAATCTGACGTTCTGCAATTCACTCATAAATGGTGCTAAACTGTTCCAAACGATCCCCTGAAAGGTTTTTCGGTGGAAACAGATGGGTTTTTATCATAAAAACAGAATTTTCACGCAAGGTCTGAACAACTTTTTTTTGAAAAAAAACCCTAAGCCGCGCGGTCACAATTTCATCAAAAATCTGACGTTCTGCAATTCACTCATAAATGGTGCCAAACTGTTCCAAACGATCCCCTGAAAGGTTTTTCGGTGCAAACAGATGGGTTTTTATCATAAAAACAGAATTAGCCCGCAAGGTCTGAACAACTTTTTTTGGGAAAAATCCCTAAGCCGCGCGGTCACAATTTCAGCAAAAATCTGACGTTCTGGAATTCACTCAAAAATGGTGCCAAACTGTTGCAAACGATCCCCTGAAAGGTTTTTCGGTGGAAACAGATGGGTTTTTATCATAAAAACAGAATTTTCACGCAAGGTCTGAACAACTTTTTTTTGAAAAAAAACCCTAAGCCGCGCGGTCACAATTTCAGCAAAAATCTGACGTTCTGCAATTCACTCAAAAATGGTGCCAAACTGTTGCAAACGATCCCCTGAAAGGTTTTTCGGTGGAAACAGATGGGTTTTTATCATAAAAACAGAATTAGCCCGCAAGGTCTGAACAACTTTTTTTTGAAAAAATCCCTAAGCCGCGCGGTCACAATTTCACCAAAAATCTGACGTTCTGCAATTCACTCAAAAATGGTGCCAAACTGTTGCAAACGATCCCCTGAAAGGTTTTTCGGTGGAAACAGATGGGTTTTTATCATTGAAAAAGAATTTTCACGCAAGGTCTGAACAACTTTTTTTGAAAAAAATCCCTAAGTCGCGTGGTCACAATTTCAGCAAAAATCTGGCGTTCTGGAATTCACTCAAAAATGGTGCCAAACTGTTGCAAACGATCCCCTGAAAGGTTTTTCGGTGGAAACAGATGCGTTTTTATCATAAAAACAGAATTAGCCCGCAAGGTCTGAACAACATTTTTTTGAAAAAATCCCTAAGCCGCGCGGTCACAATTTCACCAAAAATCTGACGTTCTGCAGTTCACTCAAAAATGGTGCCAAACTGTTGCAAACGATCCCCTGAAAGGTTTTTCGGTGGAAACAGATGGGTTTTTATCATTGAAAAAGAATTTTCACGCAAGGTCTGAACAACTTTTTTTTGAAAAAATCCCTAAGCCGCGCGGTCACAATTTCAGCAAAAATCTGGCGTTCTGGAATTCACTCAAAAATGGTGCCAAACTGTTGCAAACGATCCCCTGAAAGGTTTTTCGGTGGAAACAGATGGGTTTTTATCATAAAAACAGAATTAGCCCGCAAGGTCTGAACAACTTTTTTTTGAAAAAATCCCTAAGCCGCGCGGTCACAATTTCAGCAAAAATCTGACGTTCTGCAATTCATTCAAAAATGGTGCCAAACGGTTGCAAAAGATGCCCTGAAAGGTTTTTCGGTGGAAACAGATGGGTTTTTACCATTGAAAAAGAATTTTCATGCAAGGTCTGAACAACTTTTTTTTGGAAAAATCCCTAAGCCGCGCAGTCACAATTTCAGCAAAAATCTGACGTTCTGGAATTCACTCAAAAATGGTGCCAAACTGTTGCAAACGATCCCCTGAAAGGTTTTTCGGTGGAAACAGATGGGTTTTTATCATAAAAACAGAATTAGCCCGCAAGGTCTGAACAACTTTTTTTTGAAAAAACCCCTAAGCCGCGCGGTCACAATTTCAGCAAAAATCCGAAGTTCTGCAATTCACTCATAAATGGTGCCAAACTGTTGCAAACGATGCCCTGAAAGGTTTTTTGGTGGAAACAGATGGGTTTTTATCATAAAAACAGAATTAGCCCGCAAGGTCTGAACAACTTTTTTTGGGAAAAATCCCTAAGCCGCGCGGTCACAATTTCAGCAAAAATCTGACGTTCTGGAATTCACTCAAAAATGGTGCCAAACTGTTGCAAACGATCCCCTGAAAGGTTTTCCGGTGGAAACAGATGGGTTTTTATCATAAAAACAGAATTAGCCCGCAAGGTATGAACAACTTTTTTTTCAAAAAACCCCTAAGCCGCGCGGTCACAATTTCAGCAAAAATCCGACGTTCTGCAATTCACTCATAAATGGTGCCAAACTGTTGCAAACGATGCCATGAAAGGTTTTTTGGTGGAAACAGATGGGTTTTTATCATAAAAACAGAATTAGCCCGCAAGGTCTGAACAACTTTTTTTGGGAAAAATCCCTAAGCCGCGCGGTCACAATTTCAGCAAAAATCTGACGTTCTGCAATTCACTCAAAAATGGTGCCAAACTTTTGCAAACGATCCCCTGAAAGGTTTTTCGGTGGAAACAGATGGGTTTTTATCATAAAAACAGAATTAGCCCGCAAGGTCTGAACAACTTTTTTTTGAAAAAATCCCTAAGCCGCGTGGTCACAATTTCACCAAAAATCTGACGTTCTGCAATTCACTCAAAAATGGTGCCAAACTGTTGCAAACGATCCCCTGAATGGTTTTTCGGTGGAAAGAGATGGGTTTTTATCATTGAAAAAGAATTTTCACGCAAGGTCTGAACAACTTTTTTTTGAAAAAAATCCCTAAGCCGCGTGGTCACAATTTCAGCAAAAATCTGGCGTTCTGGAATTCACTCAAAAATGGTGCCAAACTGTTGCAAACGATCCCCTGAAAGGTTTTTCGGTGGAAACAGATGCGTTTTTATCATAAAAACAGAATTAGCCCGCAATGTCTGAACAACATTTTTTTGAAAAAATCCCTAAGCCGCGCGGTCACAATTTCACCAAAAATCTGACGTTCTGCAGTTCACTCAAAAATGGTGCCAAACTGTTGCAAACGATCCCCTGAAAGGTTTTTCGGTGGAAACAGATGGGTTTTTATCATTGAAAAAGAATTTTCACGCAAGGTCTGAACACCTTTTTTTGGGAAAAATCCCTAAGCCGCGCGGTCACAATTTCAGCAAAAATCTGGCGTTCTGGAATTCACTCAAAAATGGTGCCAAACTGTTGCAAACGATCCCCTGAAAGGTTTTTCGGTGGAAACAGATGGGTTTTTATCATAAAAACAGAATTAGCCCGCAAGGTCTGAACAACTTTTTTTTGAAAAAATCCCTAAGCCGCGCGGTCACAATTTCAGCAAAAATCTGACGTTCTGCAATTCACTCAAAAATGGTGCCAAACGGTTGCAAAAGATGCCCTGAAAGGTTTTTCGGTGGAAACAGATGGGTTTTTACCATTGAAAAAGAATTTTCATGCAAGGTCTGAACAACTTTTTTTTGGAAAAATCCCTAAGCCGCGCGGTCACAATTTCAGCAAAAATCTGACATTCTGGAATTCACTCAAAAATGGTGCCAAACTGTTGCAAACGATCCCCTGAAAGGTTTTTCGGTGGAAACAGATGGGTTTTTATCATAAAAACAGAATTAGCCCGCAAGGTCTGAACAACTTTTTTTTGAAAAAATCCCTAAGCCGCGCGGTCACAATTTCATCAAAAATCTGACGTTCTGGAATTCACTCAAAAATGGTGCCAAACTGTTGCAAACGATCCCCTGAAAGGTTTTTCGGTGGAAACAGCTGGGTTTTTACCATTGAAAAAGAATTTTCATGCAAGGTCTGAACAACTTTTTTTGGGAAAAATCCCTAAGCCGCGCGGTCACAATTTCAGCAAAAATCTGACGTTCTGGAATTCACTCAAAAATGGTGCCAAACTGTTGCAAACGATCCCCTGAAAGGTTTTCCGGTGGAAACAGATGGGTTTTTATCATAAAAACAGAATTAGCCCGCAAGGTCTGAACAACTTTTTTTTGAAAAAATCCCTAAGCCGCGCGGTCACAATTTCAGCAAAAATCTGACGTTCTGGAATTCACTCAAAAATGGTGCCAAACTGTTGCAAACGATCCCCTGAAAGGTTTTTCGGTGGAAACAGATGGGTTTTTATCATAAAAACAGAATTAGCCCGCAAGGTCTGAACAACTTTTTTTTGGAAAAATCCCTAAGCCGCGCGGTCACAATTTCAGCAAAAATCTGACGTTCTGGAATTCACTCAAAAATGGTGCCAAACTGTTGCAAACGATCCCCTGAAAGGTTTTTCGGTGGAAACAGATGGGTTTTTATCATTGAAAAAGAATTTTCATGCAAGGTCTGAACAACTTTTTTTTGAAAAAATCCCTAAGCCGCGCGGTCACAATTTCAGCAAAAATCTGACGTTCTGCAATTCACTCAAAAATGGTGCCAAACTGTTGCAAACGATCCCCTGAAAGGTTTTTCAGTGGAAACAGATGCGTTTTTATCATAAAAACAGAATTAGCCCGCAAGGTCTGAACAACTTTTTTTTGAAAAAATCCCTAAGCCGCGCGGTCACAATTTCACCAAAAATCTGACGTTCTGCAGTTCACTCAAAAATGGTGCCAAACTGTTGCAAACGATCCCCTGAAAGGTTTTTCAGTGGAAACAGATGGGTTTTTATCATTGAAAAAGAATTTTCATGCAAGGTCTGAACAACTTTTTTTTGGAAAAATCCCTAAGCCGCGCGGTCACAATTTCAGCAAAAATCTGACATTCTGGAATTCACTCAAAAATGGTGCCAAACTGTTGCAAACGATCCCCTGAAAGGTTTTTCGGTGGAAACAGATGGGTTTTTATCATAAAAACAGAATTAGCCCGCAAGGTCTGAACAACTTTTTTTTGAAAAAATCCCTAAGCCGCGCGGTCACAATTTCATCAAAAATCTGACGTTCTGGAATTCACTCAAAAATGGTGCCAAACTGTTGCAAACGATCCCCTGAAAGGTTTTTCGGTGGAAACAGCTGGGTTTTTACCATTGAAAAAGAATTTTCATGCAAGGTCTGAACAACTTTTTTTGGGAAAAATCCCTAAGCCGCGCGGTCACAATTTCAGCAAAAATCTGACGTTCTGGAATTCACTCAAAAATGGTGCCAAACTGTTGCAAACGATCCCCTGAAAGGTTTTCCGGTGGAAACAGATGGGTTTTTATCATAAAAACAGAATTAGCCCGCAAGGTCTGAACAACTTTTTTTTGAAAAAATCCCTAAGCCGCGCAGTCACAATTTCAGCAAAAATCTGACGTTCTGGAATTCACTCAAAAATGGTGCCAAACTGTTGCAAACGATCCCCTGAAAGGTTTTTCGGTGGAAACAGATGCGTTTTTATCATAAAAACAGAATTAGCCCGCAAGGTCTGAACAACTTTTTTTTGGAAAAATCCCTAAGCCGCGCGGTCACAATTTCAGCAAAAATCTGACGTTCTGGAATTCACTCAAAAATGGTGCCAAACTGTTGCAAACGATCCCCTGAAAGGTTTTTCGGTGGAAACAGATGCGTTTTTATCATTGAAAAAGAATTTTCATGCAAGGTCTGAACAACTTTTTTTTGAAAAAATCCCTAAGCCGCGCGGTCACAATTTCAGCAAAAATCTGACGTTCTGCAATTCACTCAAAAATGGTGCCAAACTGTTGCAAACGATCCCCTGAAAGGTTTTTCAGTGGAAACAGATGCGTTTTTATCATAAAAACAGAATTAGCCCGCAAGGTCTGAACAACTTTTTTTTGAAAAAATCCCTAAGCCGCGCGGTCACAATTTCACCAAAAATCTGACGTTCTGCAGTTCACTCAAAAATGGTGCCAAACTGTTGCAAACGATCCCCTGAAAGGTTTTTCAGTGGAAACAGATGGGTTTTTATCATTGAAAAAGAATTTTCATGCAAGGTCTGAACAACTTTTTTTTGAAAAAATCCCTAAGCCGCGCGGTCACAATTTCAGCAAAAATCTGGCGTTCTGGAATTCACTCAAAAATGGTGCCAAACTGTTGCAAACGATCCCCTGAAAGGTTTTTTGGTGGAAACAGATGGGTTTTTATCATAAAAACAGAATTAGCCCGCAAGGTCTGAACAACTTTTTTTTGAAAAAATCTCTAAGCCGCGCGGTCACAATTTCAGCAAAAATCTGACGTTCTGGAATTCACTCAAAAATGGTGCCAAACTGTTGCAAACGATCCCCTGAAAGGTTTTTCGGTGGAAACAGATGGGTTTTTATCAGAAAAACAGAATAAGCCCGCAAGGTCTGAACAACTTTTTTTAAAAAAAATCCCTAAGCTGCGCGGTCACAATTTCACCAAAAATCTGACGTTCTGCAGTTCACTCAAAAATGGTGCCAAACTGTTGCAAACGATCCCCTGAAAGGTTTTTCGGTGGAAACAGATGGGTTTTTATCATTGAAAAAGATTTTTCACGCAAGGTCTGAACAACTTTTTTTTGAAAAAATCCCTAAGCCGCGCGGTCACAATTTCAGCAAAAATCTGGCGTTCTGGAATTCACTCAAAAATGGTGCCAAACTGTTGCAAACGATCCCCTGAAAGGTTTTTCGGTGGAAACAGATGCGTTTTTATCATAAAAACAGAATTAGCCCGCAAGGTCTGAACAACCTTTTTTTTGAAAAAATCCCTAAGCCGCGCAGTCACAATTTCAGCAAAAATCTGACGTTCTGGAATTCACTCAAAAATGGTGCCAAACTGTTCCAAACGATGCCCTGAAAGGTTTTTCGTTGAAAACAGATGGGTTTTTATCATTGAAAGAGAATTTTCAGGCAAGGTCTGAACACCTTTTTTTGGGAAAAATCCCTAAGCCGCGCGGTCACAATTTCAGCAAAAATCTGACGTTCTGCAGTTCACTCAAAAATGGTGCCAAACTGTTGCAAACGATCCCCTGAAAGGTTTTTCGGTGGAAACAGATGGGTTTTTATCATAAAAACAGAATTAGCCCGCAAGGTCTGAACAACTTTTTTTTGAAAAAATCCCTAAGCCGCGCGGTCACAATTTCAGCAAAAATCTGACATTCTGGAATTCACTCAAAAATGGTGCCAAACTGTTGCAAACGATCCCCTGAAAGGTTTTTCGGTGGAAACAGATGGATTTTTATCATAAAAACAGAATAAGCCCGCAAGGTCTGAACAACTTTTTTTTGAAAAAATCCCTAAGCTGCGCGGTCACAATTTCACCAAAAATCTGACGTTCTGCAGTTCACTCAAAAATGGTGCCAAACTGTTGCAAACGATCCCCTGAAAGGTTTTTCAGTGGAAACAGATGGGTTTTTATCATTGAAAAAGAATTTTCATGCAAGGTCTGAACAACTTTTTTTTGAAAAAATCCCTAAGCCGCGCGGTCACAATTTCAGCAAAAATCTGGCGTTCTGGAATTCACTCAAAAATGGTGCCAAACTGTTGCAAATGATCCCCTGAAAGGTTTTTCGGTGGAAACAGATGCGTTTTTATCATAAAAACAGAATTAGCCCGCAAGGTCTGAACAACTTTTTTTTAAAAAAATCCCTAAGCCGCGCGGTCACAATTTCAGCAAAAATCTGGCGTTCTGCAATTCACTCAAAAATGGTGCCAAACTGTTGCAAACGATCCCCTGAAAGGTTTTTCGGTGGAAACAGATGGGTTTTTATCATAAAAACAGAATTAGCCCGCAAGGTCTGAACAACTTTTTTTTGAAAAAATCCCTAAGCCGCGCCGTCACAATTTCATCAAAAATCTGACGTTCTGGAATTCACTCAAAAATGGTGCCAAACTGTTGCAAACGATCCCCTGAAAGGTTTTTCGGTGGAAACAGATGGGTTTTTATCATTGAAAAAGATTTTTCACGCAAGGTCTGAACAACTTTTTTTTGAAAAAATCCCTAAGCCGCGCGGTCACAATTTCAGCAAAAATCTGGCGTTCTGGAATTCACTCAAAAATGGTGCCAAACTGTTGCAAACGATCCCCTGAAAGGTTTTTCGGTGGAAACAGATGCGTTTTTATCATAAAAACAGAATTAGCCCGCAAGGTCTGAACAACCTTTTTTTTGAAAAAATCCCTAAGCCGCGCAGTCACAATTTCAGCAAAAATCTGACGTTCTGGAATTCACTCAAAAATGGTGCCAAACTGTTCCAAACGATGCCCTGAAAGGTTTTTCGTTGGAAACAGATGGGTTTTTATCATTGAAAGAGAATTTTCAGGCAAGGTCTGAACACCTTTTTTTGGGAAAAATCCCTAAGCCGCGCGGTCACAATTTCAGCAAAAATCTGACGTTCTGCAGTTCACTCAAAAATGGTGCCAAACTGTTGCAAACGATCCCCTGAAAGGTTTTTCGGTGGAAACAGATGGGTTTTTATCATAAAAACAGAATTAGCCCGCAAGGTCTGAACAACTTTTTTTTGAAAAAATCCCTAAGCCGCGCGGTCACAATTTCAGCAAAAATCTGACGTTCTGGAATTCACTCAAAAATGGTGCCAAACTGTTGCAAACGATCCCCTGAAAGGTTTTTCGGTGGAAACAGATGGATTTTTATCATAAAAACAGAATAAGCCCGCAAGGTCTGAACAACTTTTTTTTGAAAAAATCCCTAAGCTGCGCGGTCACAATTTCACCAAAAATCTGACGTTCTGCAGTTCACTCAAAAATGGTGCCAAACTGTTGCAAACGATCCCCTGAAAGGTTTTTCAGTGGAAACAGATGGGTTTTTATCATTGAAAAAGAATTTTCATGCAAGGTCTGAACAACTTTTTTTTGAAAAAATCCCTAAGCCGCGCGGTCACAATTTCAGCAAAAATCTGGCGTTCTGGAATTCACTCAAAAATGGTGCCAAACTGTTGCAAATGATCCCCTGAAAGGTTTTTCGGTGGAAACAGATGCGTTTTTATCATAAAAACAGAATTAGCCCGCAAGGTCTGAACAACTTTTTTTAAAAAAAATCCCTAAGCCGCGCGGTCACAATTTCAGCAAAAATCTGGCGTTCTGCAATTCACTCAAAAATGGTGCCAAACTGTTGCAAACGATCCCCTGAAAGGTTTTTCGGTGGAAACAGATGGGTTTTTATCATAAAAACAGAATTAGCCCGCAAGGTCTGAACAACTTTTTTTTGAAAAAATCCCTAAGCCGCGCCGTCACAATTTCATCAAAAATCTGACGTTCTGGAATTCACTCAAAAATGGTGCCAAACTGTTGCAAACGATCCCCTGAAAGGTTTTTCGGTGGAAACAAATGGGTTTTTACCATTGAAAAAGAATTTTCATGCAAGGTCTGAACAACTTTTTTTGGGAAAAATCCCTAAGCCGCGTGGTCACAATTTCATCAAAAATCTGACGTTCTGGAATTCACTCAAAAATGGTGCCAAACTGTTGCAAACGATCCCCTGAAAGGTTTTTCGGTGGAAACAAATGGGTTTTTACCATTGAAAAAGAATTTTCATGCAAGGTCTGAACAACTTTTTTTGGGAAAAATCCCTAAGCCGCGTGGTCACAATTTCAGCAAAAATCTGACGTTCTGGAATTCACTCAAAAATGGTGCCAAACTGTTGCAAACGATCCCCTGAAAGGTTTTTCGGTGGAAACAGATGGGTTTTTATCATAAAAACAGAATTAGCCCGCAAGGTCTGAACAACTTTTTTTTGGAAAAATCCCTAAGCCGCGCGGTCACAATTTCAGCAAAAATCTGACGTTCTGGAATTCACTCAAAAATGGTGCCAAACTGTTGCAAACGATCCCCTGAAAGGTTTTTCGGTGGAAACAGATGGGTTTTTATCATTGAAAAAGAATTTTCATGCAAGGTCTGAACAACTTTTTTTTGAAAAAATCCCTAAGCCGCGCGGTCACAATTTCAGCAAAAATCTGACGTTCTGCAATTCACTCAAAAATGGTGCCAAACTGTTGCAAACGATCCCCTGAAAGGTTTTTCGGTGGAAACAGATGCGTTTTTATCATAAAAACAGAATTAGCCCGCAAGGTCTGAACAACTTTTTTTTGAAAAAATCCCTAAGCCGCGCGGTCACAATTTCAGCAAAAATCTGACGTTCTGCAATTCACTCAAAAATGGTACCAAACTGTTGCAAACGATCCCCTGAAAGGTTTTTCGGTGGAAACAGATGGGTTTTTATCATAAAAACAGAATTAGCCCGCAAGGTCTGAACAACTTTTTTTTGAAAAAATCCCTAAGCCGCGCGGTCACAATTTCAGCAAAAATCTGACGTTCTGCAATTCACTCATAAATGGTGCTAAACTGTTCCAAACGATCCCCTGAAAGGTTTTTCGGTGGAAACGGATGGGTTTTTATCATAAAAACAGAATTAGCCCGCAAGGTCTGAACAACCTTTTTTTTGAAAAAATCCCTAAGCCGCGCAGTCACAATTTCAGCAAAAATCTGACGTTCTGCAATTCACTCAAAAATGGTGCCAAACTGTTCCAAACGATGCCCTGAAAGGTTTTTCGTTGGAAACAGATGGGTTTTTATCATTGAAAGAGAATTTTCAGGCAAGGTCTGAACACCTTTTTTTGGGAAAAATCCCTAAGCCGCGCGGTCACAATTTCAGCAAAAATCTGGCGTTCTGGAATTCACTCAAAAATGGTGCCAAACTGTTGCAAACGATCCCCTGAAAGGTTTTTCGGTGGAAACAGATGGGTTTTTATCATAAAAACAGAATTAGCCCGCAAGGTCTGAACAACTTTTTTTTGAAAAAATCCCTAAGCCGCGCGGTCACAATTTCATCAAAAATCTGACGTTCTGGAATTCACTCAAAAATGGTGCCAAACTGTTGCAAACGATCCCCTGAAAGGTTTTTCGGTGGAAACAGATGGGTTTTTATCATAAAAACAGAATTGGCCCGCAAGGTCTGAACAACTTTTTTTTGGAAAAATCCCTAAGCCGCGCGGTCACAATTTCAGCAAAAATCTGACGTTCTGCAATTCACTCATAAATGGTGCTAAACTGTTCCAAACGATCCCCTGAAAGGTTTTTCGGTGGAAACGGATGGGTTTTTATCATAAAAACAGAATTAGCCCGCAAGGTCTGAACAACTTTTTTTTGAAAAAATCCCTAAGCCGCGCGGTCACAATTTCAGCAAAAATCTGACCTTCTGGAATTCACTCAAAAATGGTGCCAAACTGTTGCAAACGATCCCCTGAAAGGTTTTTCGGTGGAAACAGATGGGTTTTTATCATAAAAACAGAATTAGCCCGCAAGGTCTGAACAACTTTTTTTTTGAAAAATCCCTAAGCCGCGCGGTCACAATTTCAGCAAAAATCTGACGTTCTGGAATTCACTCAAAAATGGTGCCAAACTGTTGCAAACGATCCCCTGAAAGGTTTTTCGGTGGAAACAGATGGGTTTTTATCATTGAAAAAGAATTTTCATGCAAGGTCTGAACAACTTTTTTTTGAAAAAATCCCTAAGCCGCGCGGTCACAATTTCAGCAAAAATCTGACGTTCTGCAATTCACTCAAAAATGGTGCCAAACTGTTGCAAACGATCCCCTGAAAGGTTTTTCGGTGGAAACAGATGCGTTTTTATCATAAAAACAGAATTAGCCCGCAAGGTCTGAACAACTTTTTTTTGAAAAAATCCCTAAGCCGCGCGGTCACAATTTCAGCAAAAATCTGGCGTTCTGGAATTCACTCAAAAATGGTGCCAAACTGTTGCAAACGATCCCCTGAAAGCTTTTTCGGTGGAAACAGATGGGTTTTTATCATAAAAACAGAATTAGCCCGCAAGGTCTGAACAACTTTTTTTTGAAAAAATCCCTAAGCCGCGCGGTCACAATTTCAGCAAAAATCTGACGTTCTGGAATTCACTCAAAAATGGTGCCAAACTGTTGCAAACGATCCCCTGAAAGGTTTTTCGGTGGAAACAGATGGGTTTTTATCATAAAAACAGAATTAGCCCGCAAGGTCTGAACAACTTTTTTTTGAAAAAATCCCTAAGCCGCGCGGTCACAATTTCACCAAAAATCTGACGTTCTGCAGTTCACTCAAAAATGGTACCAAACTGTTGCAAACGATCCCCTGAAAGGTTTTTCGGTGGAAACAGATGGGTTTTTATCATAAAAACAGAATTGGCCCGCAAGGTCTGAACAACTTTTTTTTGAAAAAATCCCTAAGCCGCGCGGTCACAATTTCAGCAAAAATCTGGCGTTCTGGAATTCACTCAAAAATGGTGCCAAACTGTTCCAAACGATCCCCTGAAAGGTTTTTCGGTGGAAACAGATGGGTTTTTATCATAAAAACAGAATTAGCCCGCAAGGTCTGAACAACTTTTTTTTGAAAAAATCCCTAAGCCGCGCGGTCACAATTTCAGCAAAAATCTGACGTTCTGGAATTCACTCAAAAATGGTGCCAAACTGTTGCAAACGATCCCCTGAAAGGTTTTTCGGTGGAAACAGATGGGTTTTTGTCATAAAAACAGAATAAGCCCGCAAGGTCTGAACAACTTTTTTTAAAAAAAATCCCTAAGCTGCGCGGTCACAATTTCACCAAAAATCTGACGTTCTGCAGTTCACTCAAAAATGGTGCCAAACTGTTGCAAACGATCCCCTGAAAGGTTTTTCGGTGGAAACAGATGCGTTTTTATCATTGAAAAAGAATTTTCACGCAAGGTCTGAACAACTTTTTTTTTAAAAAATCCCTAAGCCGCGCGGTCACAATTTCAGCAAAAATCTGGCGTTCTGGAGTTCACTCAAAAATGGTGCCAAACTGTTGCAAACGATCCCCTGAAAGGTTTTTCGGTGGAAACAGATGCGTTTTTATCATAAAAACAGAATTAGCCCGCAAGGTCTGAACAACCTTTTTTTTGAAAAAATCCCTAAGCCGCGCAGTCACAATTTCAGCAAAAATCTGACGTTCTGGAATTCACTCAAAAATGGTGCCAAACTGTTCCAAACGATGCCCTGAAAGGTTTTTCGTTGGAAACAGATGGGTTTTTATCATTGAAAGAGAATTTTCAGGCAAGGTCTGAACACCTTTTTTTGGGAAGAATCCCTAAGCCGCGCGGTCACAATTTCAGCAAAAATCTGACGTTCTGGAATTCACTCAAAAATGGTGCCAAACTGTTGCAAACGATCCCCTGAAAGGTTTTTCGGTGGAAACAGATGAGTTTTTATCATAAAAACAGAATTAGCCCGCAAGGTCTGAACAACTTTTTTTTGAAAAAATCCCTAAGCCGCGCGGTCACAATTTCAGCAAAAATCTGACGTTCTGGAATTCACTCAAAAATGGTGCCAAACTGTTGCAAACGATCCCCTGAAAGGTTTTTCGGTGGAAACAGATGGGTTTTTATCATAAAAACAGAATAAGCCCGCAAGGTCTGAACAACTTTTTTTTGAAAAAATCCCTAAGCTGCGCGGTCACAATTTCACCAAAAATCTGACGTTCTGCAGTTCACTCAAAAATGGTGCCAAACTGTTGCAAACGATCCCCTGAAAGGTTTTTCGGTGGAAACAGATGGGTTTTTATCATTGAAAAAGAATTTTCACGCAAGGTCTGAACAACTTTTTTTTGAAAAAATCCCTAAGCCGCGCGGTCACAATTTCAGCAAAAATCTGGCGTTCTGGAATTCACTCAAAAATGGTGCCAAACTGTTCCAAACGATCCCCTGAAAGGTTTTTCGGTGGAAACGGATGGGTTTTTATCATAAAAACAGAATTAGCCCGCAAGGTCTGAACAACTTTTTTTTGAAAAAATCCCTAAGCCGCGCGGTCACAATTTCAGCAAAAATCTGACGTTCTGGAATTCACTCAAAAATGGTGCCAAACTGTTGCAAACGATCCCCTGAAAGGTTTTTCGGTGGAAACAGATGGGATTTTATCATAAAAACAGAATTAGCCCGCAAGGTCTGAACAACTTTTTTTTGAAAAAATCCCTAAGCTGCGCGGTCACAATTTCACCAAAAATCTGACGTTCTGCAGTTCACTCAAAAATGGTACCAAACTGTTGCAAACGATCCCCTGAAAGGTTTTTCGGTGGAAACAGATGGGTTTTTATCATAAAAACAGAATTGGCCCGCAAGGTCTGAACAACTTTTTTTTGAAAAAATCCCTAAGCCGCGCGGTCACAATTTCAGCAAAAATCTGACGTTCTGCAATTCACTCATAAATGGTGCTAAACTGTTCCAAACGATCCCCTGAAAGGTTTTTCGGTGGAAACGGATGGGTTTTTATCATAAAAACAGAATTAGCCCGCAAGGTCTGAACAACTTTTTTTTGAAAAAATCCCTAAGCCGCGCGGTCACAATTTCAGCAAAAATCTGACGTTCTGGAATTCACTCAAAAATGGTGCCAAACTGTTCCAAACGATGCCCTGAAAGGTTTTTCGGTGGAAACGGATGGGTTTTTACCATTGAAAAAGAATTTTCAGGCAAGGTCTGAACAACTTTTTTTTAAAAAAATCCCTAAGCCGCGCGGTCACAATTTCAGCAAAAATCTGGCGTTCTGGAATTCACTCAAAAATGGTGCCAAACTGTTGCAAACGATCCCCTGAAAGGTTTTTCGGTGGAAACAGATGGGTTTTTATCATAAAAACAGAATTAGCCCGCAAGGTCTGAACAACTTTTTTTTGAAAAAATCCCTAAGCCGCGCCGTCACAATTTCATCAAAAATCTGACGTTCTGGAATTCACTCAAAAATGGTGCCAAACTGTTGCAAGCGATCCCCTGAAAGGTTTTTCGGTGGAAACAGATGGGTTTTTACCATTGAAAAAGAATTTTCATGCAAGGTCTGAACAACTTTTTTTGGGAAAAATCCCTAAGCCGCGCGGTCACAATTTCAGCAAAAATCTGACGTTCTGCAATTCACTCAAAAGTGGTGCCAAACTGTTGCAAACGATCCCCTGAAAGGTTTTTCGGTGGAAACAGATGCGTTTTTATCATAAAAACAGAATTAGCCCGCAAGGTCTGAACAACTTTTTTTTGAAAAAATCCCTAAGCCGCACAGTCACAATTTCAGCAAAAATCTGACGTTCTGGAATTCACTCAAAAATGGTGCCAAACTGTTCCAAACGATGCCCTGAAAGGTTTTTCGGTGGAAACAGATGGGTTTTTACCATTGAAAAAGAATTTTCAGGCAAGGTCTGAACACCTTTTTTTGGGAAAAATCCCTAAGCCGCACGGTCACAATTTCAGCAAAAATCTGACGTTCTGCAGTTCACTCAAAAATGGTACCAAACTGTTGCAAACGATCCCCTGAAAGGTTTTTCGGTGGAAACAGATGGGTTTTTATCATAAAAGCAGAATTAGCCCGCAAGGTCTGAACAACTTTTTTTTGAAAAAATCCCTAAGCCGCGCGGTCACAATTTCAGCAAAAATCTGGCGTTCTGGAATTCACTCAAAAATGGTGCCAAACTGTTGCAAACGATCCCCTGAAAGGTTTTTCGGTGGAAACAGATGGGTTTTTATCATAAAAACAGAATTAGCCCGCAAGGTCTGAACAACTTTTTTTTGAAAAAATCCCTAAGCCGCGCGGTCACAATTTCAGCAAAAATCTGACGTTCTGGAATTCACTCAAAAATGGTGCCAAACTGTTCCAAACGATGCCCTGAAAGGTTTTTCGGTGGAAACAGATGGGTTTTTACCATTGAAAAAGAATTTTCAGGCAAGGTCTGAACAACATTTTTTTAAAAAAATCCCTAAGCCGCGCGGTCACAATTTCAGCAAAAATCTGGCGTTCTGGAATTCACTCAAAAATGGTGCCAAACTGTTGCAAACGATCCCCTGAAAGGTTTTTCGGTGGAAACAGATGGGTTTTTATCATAAAAACAGAATTAGCCCGCAAGGTCTGAACAACTTTTTTTTAAAAAAAATCCCTAAGCCGCGCCGTCACAATTTCATCAAAAATCTGACGTTCTGGAATTCACTCAAAAATGGTGCCAAACTGTTGCAAGCGATCCCCTGAAAGGTTTTTCGGTGGAAACAGATGGGTTTTTACCATTGAAAAAGAATTTTCATGCAAGGTCTGAACAACTTTTTTTGGGAAAAATCCCTAAGCCGCGCGGTCACAATTTCAGCAAAAATCTGACGTTCTGCAATTCACTCAAAAGTGGTGCCAAACTGTTGCAAACGATCCCCTGAAAGGTTTTTCGGTGGAAACAGATGCGTTTTTATCATAAAAACAGAATTAGCCCGCAAGGTCTGAACAACTTTTTTTTGAAAAAATCCCTAAGCCGCACAGTCACAATTTCAGCAAAAATCTGACGTTCTGGAATTCACTCAAAAATGGTGCCAAACTGTTCCAAACGATGCCCTGAAAGGTTTTTCGGTGGAAACAGATGGGTTTTTACCATTGAAAAAGAATTTTCAGGCAAGGTCTGAACACCTTTTTTTGGGAAAAATCCCTAAGCCGCACGGTCACAATTTCAGCAAAAATCTGACGTTCTGCAGTTCACTCAAAAATGGTACCAAACTGTTGCAAACGATCCCCTGAAAGGTTTTTCGGTGGAAACAGATGGGTTTTTATCATAAAAGCAGAATTAGCCCGCAAGGTCTGAACAACTTTTTTTTGAAAAAATCCCTAAGCCGCGCGGTCACAATTTCAGCAAAAATCTGACGTTCTGGAATTCACTCAAAAATGGTGCCAAACTGTTGCAAACGATCCCCTGAAAGGTTTTTCGGTGGAAACAGATGGGTTTTTATCATAAAAACAGAATTAGCCCGCAAGGTCTGAACAACTTTTTTTTGAAAAAATCCCTAAGCCGCGCGGTCACAATTTCAGCAAAAATCTGACGTTCTGCAATTCACTCAAAAATGGTGCCAAACTGTTGCAAACGATCCCCTGAAAGGTTTTTCGGTGGAAACAGATGGGTTTTTATCATTGAAAACGAATTTTCATGCAAGGTCTGAACAACTTTTTATTGAAAAAATCCCTAAGCCGCGCGGTCACAATTTCAGCAAAAATCTGACGTTCTGCAATTCACTCAAAAATGGTGCCAAACTGTTGCAAACGATCCCCTGAAAGGTTTTTCGGTGGAAACAGATGCGTTTTTATCATAAAAACAGAATTAGCCCGCAAGGTCTGAACAACTTTTTTTTGAAAAAATCCCTAAGCCGCGCGGTCACAATTTCAGCAAAAATCTGACGTTCTGCAATTCACTCAAAAATGGTACCAAACTGTTGCAAACGATCCCCTGAAAGGTTTTTCGGTGGAAACAGATGGGTTTTTATCATAAAAACAGAATTAGCCCGCAAGGCCTGAACAACCTTTTTTTTTGAAAAAATCCCTAAGCCGCGCAGTCACAATTTCAGCAAAAATCTGACGTTCTGGAATTCACTCAAAAATGGTGCCAAACTGTTCCAAACGATGCCCTGAAAGGTTTTTCGGTGGAAACAGATGGGTTTTTACCATTGAAAAAGAATTTTCAGGCAAGGTCTGAACACCTTTTTTTGGGAAAAATCCCTAAGCCGCGCGGTCACAATTTCAGCAAAAATCTGACGTTCTGCAGTTCACTCAAAAATGGTACCAAACTGTTGCAAACGATCCCCTGAAAGGTTTTTCGGTGGAAACAGATGGGTTTTTATCATAAAAGCAGAATTAGCCCGCAAGGTCTGAACAACTTTTTTTTGAAAAAATCCCTAAGCCGCGCGGTCACAATTTCAGCAAAAATCTGACGTTCTGGAATTCACTCAAAAATGGTGCCAAACTGTTGCAAACGATCCCCTGAAAGGTTTTTCGGTGGAAACAGATGGGTTTTTATCATAAAAACAGAATTAGCCCGCAAGGTCTGAACAACTTTTTTTTGAAAAAATCCCTAAGCCGCGCGGTCACAATTTCAGCAAAAATCTGACGTTCTGGAATTCACTCAAAAATGGTGCCAAACTGTTGCAAACGATCCCCTGAAAGGTTTTTCGGTGGAAACAGATGGGTTTTTATCATAAAAACAGAATTAGCCCGCAAGGTCTGAACAACTTTTTTTTGAAAAAATCCCTAAGCCGCGCGGTCACAATTTCAGCAAAAATCTGACGTTCTGGAATTCACTCAAAAATGGTGCCAAACTGTTGCAAACGATCCCCTGAAAGGTTTTTCGGTGGAAACAGATGGGTTTCTATCATAAAAACAGAATAAGCCCTCAAGGTCTGAACAACTTTTTTTTGAAAAAATCCCTAAGCCGCGCGGTCACAATTTCACCAAAAATCTGACGTTCTGCAGTTCACTCAAAAATGGTGCCAAACTGTTGCAAACGATCCCCTGAAAGGTTTTTCGGTGGAAACAGATGGGTTTTTATCATTGAAAAAGAATTTTCACGCAAGGTCTGAACAACTTTTTTTTGAAAAAATCCCTAAGCCGCGCGGTCACAATTTCAGCAAAAATCTGGCGTTCTGTAATTCACTCAAAAATGGTGCCAAACTGTTGCAAACGATCCCCTGAAAGGTTTTTCGGTGGAAACAGATGCGTTTTTATCATAAAAACAGAATTAGCCCGCAAGGTCTGAACAACTTTTTTAAAAAAAAATCCCTAAGCCGCGCGGTCACAATTTCAGCAAAAATCTGGCATTCTGCAATTCACTCAAAAATGGTGCCAAACTGTTGCAAACGATCCCCTGAAAGGTTTTTCGGTGGAAACAGATGGGTTTTTATCATAAAAACAGAATTAGCCCGCAAAGTCTGAACAACTTTTTTTTGAAAAAATCCCTAAGCCGCGCGGTCACAATTTCAGCAAAAATCTGACGTTCTGCAATTCACTCAAAAATGGTGCCAAACTGTTGCAAACGATGCCCTGAAAGGTTTTTCGGTGGAAACAGATGGGTTTTTATCATAAAAACAGAATTAGCCCGCAAGGTCTGATCAACTTTTTTTTGAAAAAATCCCTAAGCCGCGCGGTCACAATTTCAGCAAAAGTCTGGCGTTCTGGAATTCACTCAAAAATGGTGCCAAACTGTTGCAAACGATCCCCTGAAAGGTTTTTCGGTGGAAACAGATGCGTTTTCATCATAAGAACAGAATAAGCCCGCAAGGTCTGAACAACATTTTTTTGAAAAAATCCCTAAGCCGCGCGGTCACAATTTCACCAAAAATCTGACGTTCTGCAGTTCACTCAAAAATGGAACCAAACTGTTGCAAACGATCCCCTGAAAGGTTTTTCGGTGGAAACAGATGGGTTTTTATCATAAAAACAGAATTAGCCCGCAAGGTCTGAACAACTTTTTTTTGAAAAAATCCCTAAGCCGCGCGGTCACAATTTAAGCAAAAATCTGACGTTCTGGAATTCACTCAAAAATGGTGCCAAACTGTTGCAAACGATCCCCTGAAAGGTTTTTCAGTGGAAACAGATGGGTTTTTATCATAAAAACAGAATAAACCCGCAAGGTCTGAACAACTTTTTTTTGAAAAAATCCCTAAGCCGCGCGGTCACAATTTCACCAAAAATCTGACGTTCTGCAGTTCACTCAAAAATGGTGCCAAACTGTTGCAAACGATCCCCTGAAAGGTTTTTCGGTGGAAACAGATGGGTTTTTATCATTGAAAAAGAATTTTCACGCAAGGTCTGAACAACTTTTTTTTGAAAAAATCCCTAAGCCGCGCGGTCACAATTTCAGCAAAAATCTGGCGTTCTGGAATTCACTCAAAAATGGTGCCAAACTGTTGCAAACGATCCCCTGAAAGGTTTTTCGGTGGAAACAGATGCGTTTTTATCATAAAAACAGAATTAGCCCGCAAGGTCTGAACAACTTTTTTTTGAAAAAATCCCTAAGCCGCGCGGTCACAATTTCAGCAAAAATCTGACGTTCTGCAATTCACTCAAAAATGGTGCCAAACTGTTGCAAACGATGCCCTGAAAGGTTTTTCGGTGGAAACAGATGGGTTTTTATCATAAAAACAGAATTAGCCCGCAAGGTCTGATCAACTTTTTTTTGGAAAAATCCCTAAGCCGCGCGGTCACAATTTCAGCAAAAGTCTGGCGTTCTGGAATTCACTCAAAAATGGTGCCAAACTGTTGCAAACGATCCCCTGAAAGGTTTTTCGGTGGAAACAGATGCGTTTTCATCATAAAAACAGAATAAGCCCGCAAGGTCTGAACAACATTTTTTTGAAAAAATCCCTAAGCCGCGCGGTCACAATTTCACCAAAAATCTGACGTTCTGCAGTTCACTCAAAAATGGAACCAAACTGTTGCAAACGATCCCCTGAAAGGTTTTTCGGTGGAAACAGATGGGTTTTTATCATAAAAACAGAATTAGCCCGCAAGGTCTGAACAACTTTTTTTTGAAAAAATCCCTAAGCCGCGCGGTCACAATTTAAGCAAAAATCTGACGTTCTGAAATTCACTCAAAAATGGTGCCAAACTGTTGCAAACGATCCCCTGAAAGGTTTTTCGGTGGAAACAGATGGGTTTTTATCATAAAAACAGAATAAACCCGCAAGGTCTGAACAACTTTTTTTTGAAAAAATCCCTAAGCCGCGCGGTCACAATTTCACCAAAAATCTGACGTTCTGCAGTTCACTCAAAAATGGTGCCAAACTGTTGCAAACGATCCCCTGAAAGGTTTTTCGGTGGAAACAGATGGGTTTTTATCATTGAAAAAGAATTTTCACGCAAGGTCTGAACAACTTTTTTTTGAAAAAATCCCTAAGCCGCGCGGTCACAATTTCAGCAAAAATCTGGCGTTCTGGAATTCACTCAAAAATGGTGCCAAACTGTTGCAAACGATCCCCTGAAAGGTTTTTCGGTGGAAACAGATGCGTTTTTATCATAAAAACAGAATTAGCCCGCAAGGTCTGAACAACTTTTTTTTGAAAAAATCCCTAAGCCGCGCGGTCACAATTTAAGCAAAAATCTGACGTTCTGGAATTCACTCAAAAATGGTGCCAAACTGTTGCAAACGATCCCCTGAAAGGTTTTTCGGTGGAAACAGATGGGTTTTTATCATAAAAACAGAATAAACCCGCAAGGTCTGAACAACTTTTTTTTGAAAAAATCCCTAAGCCGCGCGGTCACAATTTCACCAAAAATCTGACGTTCTGCAGTTCACTCAAAAATGGTGCCAAACTGTTGCAAACGATCCCCTGAAAGGTTTTTCGGTGGAAACAGATGCGTTTTTATCATAAAAACAGAATAAGCCCGCAAGGTCTGAACAACTTTTTTTTGAAAAAATCCCTAAGCCGCGCGGTCACAATTTCAGCAAAAATCTGACGTTCTGCAATTCACTCAAAAATGGTGCCAAACTGTTGCAAACGATGCCCTGAAAGGTTTTTCGGTGGAAACAGATGGGTTTTTATCATAAAAACAGAATTAGCCCGCAAGGTCTGATCAACTTTTTTTTGAAAAAATCCCTAAGCCGCGCGGTCACAATTTCAGCAAAAGTCTGGCGTTCTGGAATTCACTCAAAAATGGTGCCAAACTGTTGCAAACGATCCCCTGAAAGGTTTTTCGGTGGAAACAGATGCGTTTTCATCATAAAAACAGAATAAGCCCGCAAGGTCTGAACAACATTTTTTTGAAAAAATCCCTAAGCCGCGCGGTCACAATTTCACCAAAAATCTGACGTTCTGCAGTTCACTCAAAAATGGAACCAAACTGTTGCAAACGATCCCCTGAAAGGTTTTTCGGTGGAAACAGATGGGTTTTTATCATAAAAACAGAATTAGCCCGCAAGGTCTGAACAACTTTTTTTTGAAAAAATCCCTAAGCCGCGCGGTCACAATTTAAGCAAAAATCTGACGTTCTGGAATTCACTCAAAAATGGTGCCAAACTGTTGCAAACGATCCCCTGAAAGGTTTTTCGGTGGAAACAGATGGGTTTTTATCATAAAAACAGAATAAACCCGCAAGGTCTGAACAACTTTTTTTTGAAAAAATCCCTAAGCCGCGCGGTCACAATTTCACCAAAAATCTGACGTTCTGCAGTTCACTCAAAAATGGTGCCAAACTGTTGCAAACGATCCCCTGAAAGGTTTTTCGGTGGAAACAGATGGGTTTTTATCATTGAAAAAGAATTTTCACGCAAGGTCTGAACAACTTTTTTTTGAAAAAATCCCTAAGCCGCGCGGTCACAATTTCAGCAAAAATCTGGCGTTCTGGAATTCACTCAAAAATGGTGCCAAACTGTTGCAAACGATCCCCTGAAAGGTTTTTCGGTGGAAACAGATGCGTTTTTATCATAAAAACAGAATTAGCCCGCAAGGTCTGAACAACTTTTTTTTGAAAAAATCCCTAAGCCGCGCGGTCACAATTTAAGCAAAAATCTGACGTTCTGGAATTCACTCAAAAATGGTGCCAAACTGTTGCAAACGATCCCCTGAAAGGTTTTTCGGTGGAAACAGATGGGTTTTTATCATAAAAACAGAATAAACCCGCAAGGTCTGAACAACTTTTTTTTGAAAAAATCCCTAAGCCGCGCGGTCACAATTTCACCAAAAATCTGACGTTCTGCAGTTCACTCAAAAATGGTGCCAAACTGTTGCAAACGATCCCCTGAAAGGTTTTTCGGTGGAAACAGATGCGTTTTTATCATAAAAACAGAATAAGCCCGCAAGGTCTGAACAACTTTTTTTTGAAAAAATCCCTAAGCCGCGCGGTCACAATTTCAGCAAAAATCTGGCGTTCTGGAATTCACTCAAAAATGGTGCCAAACTGTTGCAAACGATCCCCTGAAAGGTTTTTCGGTGGAAACAGATGCGTTTTTATCATAAAAACAGAATTAGCCCGCAAGTTCTGAACAACTTTTTTTAAAAAAAATCCCTAAGCCGCGCGGTCACAATTTCAGCAAAAATCTGGCGTTCTGCAATTCACTCAAAAATGGTGCCAAACTGTTCCAAACGATGCCCTGAAAGGTTTTTCGGTGGAAACAGATGGGTTTTTATCATAAAAACAGAATTAGCCCGCAAGGTCTGAACAACTTTTTTTTGAAAAAATCCCTAAGCCGCGCGGTCACAATTTCAGCAAAAGTCTGGCGTTCTGGAATTCACTCAAAAATGGTGCCAAACTGTTGCAAACGATCCCCTGAAAGGTTTTTCGGTGGAAACAGATGCGTTTTCATCATAAAAACAGAATAAGCCCGCAAGGTCTGAACAACTTTTTTTTGAAAAAATCCCTAAGCCGCGCGGTCACAATTTCACCAAAAATCTGACGTTCTGCAGTTCACTCAAAAATGGAACCAAACTGTTGCAAACGATCCCCTGAAAGGTTTTTCGGTGGAAACAGATGGGTTTTTATCATAAAAACAGAATTAGCCCGCAAGGTCTGAACAACTTTTTTCTGAAAAAATCCCTAAGCCGCGCGGTCACAATTTCAGCAAAAATCTGACGTTCTGGAATTCACTCAAAAATGGTGCCAAACTGTTGCAAACGATCCCCTGAAAGGTTTTTCGGTGGAAACAGATGGGTTTTTATCATAAAAACAGAATAAACCCGCAAGGTCTGAACAACTTTTTTTTGAAAAAATCCCTAAGCCGCGCGGTCACAATTTCAGCAAAAATCTGGCGTTCTGGAATTCACTCAAAAATGGTGCCAAACTGTTGCAAACGATCCCCTGAAAGGTTTTTCGGTGGAAACAGATGCGTTTTTATCATAAAAACAGAATTAGCCCGCAAGGTCTGAACAACTTCTTTTTAAAAAAATCCCTAAGCCGCGCGGTCACAATTTAAGCAAAAATCTGGCGTTCTGCAATTCACTCAAAAATGGTGCCAAACTGTTGCAAACGATCCCCTGAAAGGTTTTTCGGTGGAAACAGATGGGTTTTTATCATAAAAACAGAATTAGCCCGCAAAGTCTGAACAACTTTTTTCTGAAAAAATCCCTAAGCCGCGCGGTCACAATTTCAGCAAAAATCTGACGTTCTGCAATTTACTCAAAAATGGTGCCAAACTGTTGCAAGCGATCCCCTGAAAGGTTTTTCGGTGGAAACAGATGGGTTTTTACCATTGAAAAAGAATTTTCATGCAAGGTCTGAACAACTTTTTTTGGGAAAAATCCCTAAGCCGCGCGGTCACAATTTCAGCAAAAATCTGACGTTCTGCAATTCACTCAAAAGTGGTGCCAAACTGTTGCAAACGATCCCCTGAAAGGTTTTTCGGTGGAAACAGATGGGTTTTTATCATAAAAACAGAATTAGCCCGCAAGGTCTGAACAACTTTTTTTTGAAAAAATCCCTAAGCCGCGCGGTCACAATTTCAGCAAAAATCTGACGTTCTGCAATTCACTCAAAAATGGTGCCAAACTGTTGCAAACGATCCCCTGAAAGGTTTTTCGGTGGAAACAGATGGGTTTTTATCATTGAAAACGAATTTTCATGCAAGGTCTGAACAACTTTTTTTTGAAAAAATCCCTAAGCCGCGCGGTCACAATTTCAGCAAAAATCTGACGTTCTGCAATTCACTCAAAAATGGTGCCAAACTGTTGCAAACGATCCCCTGAAAGGTTTTTCGGTGGAAACAGATGCGTTTTTATCATAAAAACAGAATTAGACCGCAAGGTCTGAACAACTTTTTTTTGAAAAAATCCCTAAGCCGCGCGGTCACAATTTCAGCAAAAATCTGACGTTCTGCAATTCACTCAAAAATGGTACCAAACTGTTGCAAAGGATCCCCTGAAAGGTTTTTCGGTGGAAACAGATGGGTTTTTATCATAAAAACAGAATTAGCCCGCAAGGCCTGAACAACCTTTTTTTTTGAAAAAATCCCTAAGCCGCGCAGTCACAATTTCAGCAAAAATCTGACGTTCTTGAATTCACTCAAAAATGGTGCCAAACTGTTCCAAACGATGCCCTGAAAGGTTTTTCGGTGGAAACAGATGGGTTTTTACCATTGAAAAAGAATTTTCAGGCAAGGTCTGAACACCTTTTTTTGGGAAAAATCCCTAAGCCGCGCGGTCACAATTTCAGCAAAAATCTGACGTTCTGCAGTTCACTCAAAAATGGTACCAAACTGTTGCAAACGATCCCCTGAAAGGTTTTTCGGTGGAAACAGATGGGTTTTTATCATGAAAGCAGAATTAGCCCGCAAGGTCTGAACAACTTTTTTTTGAAAAAATCCCTAAGCCGCGCGGTCACAATTTCAGCAAAAATCTGACGTTCTGGAATTCACTCAAAAATGGTGCCAAACTGTTGCAAACGATCCCCTGAAAGGTTTTTCGGTGGAAACAGATGGGTTTCTATCATAAAAACAGAATAAGCCCGCAAGGTCTGAACAACTTTTTTTTGAAAAAATCCCTAAGCCGTGCGGTCACAATTTCACCAAAAATCTGACGTTCTGCAATTCACTCAAAAATGGTGCCAAACTGTTGCAAACGATCCCCTGAAAGGTTTTTCGGTGGAAACAGATGGGTTTTTATCATTGAAAAAGAATTTTCACGCAAGGTCTGAACAACTTTTTTTTGAAAAAATCCCTAAGCCGCGCGGTCACAATTTCAGCAAAAATCTGGCGTTCTGTAATTCACTCAAAAATGGTGCCAAACTGTTGCAAACGATCCCCTGAAAGGTTTTTCGGTGGAAACAGATGCGTTTTTATCATAAAAACAGAATTAGCCCGCAAGGTCTGAACAACTTTTTTAAAAAAAAATCCCTAAGCCGCGCGGTCACAATTTCAGCAAAAATCTGGCATTCTGCAATTCACTCAAAAATGGTGCCAAACTGTTGCAAACGATCCCCTGAAAGGTTTTTCGGTGGAAACAGATGTGTTTTTATCATAAAAACAGAATTAGCCCGCAAAGTCTGAACAACTTTTTTTTGAAAAAATCCCTAAGCCGCGCGGTCACAATTTCAGCAAAAATCTGACGTTCTGCAATTCACTCAAAAATGGTGCCAAACTGTTGCAAACGATGCCCTGAAAGGTTTTTCGGTGGAAACAGATGGGTTTTTATCAAAAAAACAGAATTAGCCCGCAAGGTCTGATCAACTTTTTTTTGAAAAAATCCCTAAGCCGCGCGGTCACAATTTCAGCAAAAGTCTGGCGTTCTGGAATTCACTCAAAAATGGTGCCAAACTGTTGCAAACGATCCCCTGAAAGGTTTTTCGGTGGAAACAGATGCGTTTTCATCATAAAAACAGAATAAGCCCGCAAGGTCTGAACAACATTTTTTTGAAAAAATCCCTAAGCCGCGCGGTCACAATTTCACCAAAAATCTGACGTTCTGCAGTTCACTCAAAAATGGAACCAAACTGTTGCAAACGATCCCCTGAAAGGTTTTTCGGTGGAAACAGATGGGTTTTTATCATAAAAACAGAATTAGCCCGCAAGGTCTGAACAACTTTTTTTTGAAAAAATCCCTAAGCCGCGCGGTCACAATTTAAGCAAAAATCTGACGTTCTGGAATTCACTCAAAAATGGTGCCAAACTGTTGCAAACGATCCCCTGAAAGGTTTTTCGGTGGAAACAGATGGGTTTTTATCATAAAAACAGAATAAACCCGCAAGGTCTGAACAACTTTTTTTTGAAAAAATCCCTAAGCCGCGCGGTCACAATTTCACCAAAAATCTGACGTTCTGCAGTTCACTCAAAAATGGTGCCAAACTGTTGCAAACGATCCCCTGAAAGGTTTTTCGGTGGAAACAGATGGGTTTTTATCATTGAAAAAGAATTTTCACGCAAGGTCTGAACAACTTTTTTTTGAAAAAATCCCTAAGCCACAATTTCAGCAAAAATCTGGCGTTCTGGAATTCACTCAAAAATGGTGCCAAACTGTTGCAAACGATCCCCTGAAAGGTTTTTCGGTGGAAACAGATGCGTTTTTATCATAAAAACAGAATTAGCCCGCAAGGTCTCAACAACTTTTTTTTGAAAAAATCCCTAAGCCGCGCGGTCACAATTTAAGCAAAAATCTGACGTTCTGGAATTCACTCAAAAATGGTGCCAAACTGTTGCAAACGATCCCCTGAAAGGTTTTTCGGTGGAAACAGATGGGTTTTTATCATAAAAACAGAATAAACCCGCAAGGTCTGAACAACTTTTTTTTGAAAAAATCCCTAAGCCGCGCGGTCACAATTTCACCAAAAATCTGACGTTCTGCAGTTCACTCAAAAATGGTGCCAAACTGTTGCAAACGATCCCCTGAAAGGTTTTTCGGTGGAAACAGATGCGTTTTTATCATAAAAACAGAATAAGCCCGCAAGGTCTGAACAACTTTTTTTTGAAAAAATCCCTAAGCCGCGCGGTCACAATTTCAGCAAAAATCTGGCGTTCTGGAATTCACTCAAAAATGGTGCCAAACTGTTGCAAACGATCCCCTGAAAGGTTTTTCGGTGGAAACAGATGCGTTTTTATCATAAAAACAGAATTAGCCCGCAAGTTCTGAACAACTTTTTTTAAAAAAAATCCCTAAGCCGCGCGGTCACAATTTCAGCAAAAATCTGGCGTTCTGCAATTCACTCAAAAATGGTGCCAAACTGTTCCAAACGATGCCCTGAAAGGTTTTTCGGTGGAAACAGATGGGTTTTTATCATAAAAACAGAATTAGCCCGCAAGGTCTGAACAACTTTTTTTTGAAAAAATCCCTAAGCCGCGCGGTCACAATTTCAGCAAAAGTCTGGCGTTCTGGAATTCACTCAAAAATGGTGCCAAACTGTTGCAAACGATCCCCTGAAAGGTTTTTCGGTGGAAACAGATGCGTTTTCATCATAAAAACAGAATAAGCCCGCAAGGTCTGAACAACTTTTTTTTGAAAAAATCCCTAAGCCGCGCGGTCACAATTTCACCAAAAATCTGACGTTCTGCAGTTCACTCAAAAATGGAACCAAACTGTTGCAAACGATCCCCTGAAAGGTTTTTCGGTGGAAACAGATGGGTTTTTATCATAAAAACAGAATTAGCCCGCAAGGTCTGAACAACTTTTTTCTGAAAAAATCCCTAAGCCGCGCGGTCACAATTTCAGCAAAAATCTGACGTTCTGGAATTCACTCAAAAATGGTGCCAAACTGTTGCAAACGATCCCCTGAAAGGTTTTTCGGTGGAAACAGATGGGTTTTTATCATAAAAACAGAATAAACCCGCAAGGTCTGAACAACTTTTTTTTGAAAAAATCCCTAAGCCGCGCGGTCACAATTTCACCAAAAATCTGACGTTCTGCAGTTCACTCAAAAATGGTGCCAAACTGTTGCAAACGATCCCCTGAAAGGTTTTTCGGTGGAAACAGATGGGTTTTTATCATTGAAAAAGAATTTTCACGCAAGGTCTGAACAACTTTTTTTTGAAAAAATCCCTAAGCCGCGCGGTCACAATTTCAGCAAAAATCTGGCGTTCTGGAATTCACTCAAAAATGGTGCCAAACTGTTGCAAACGATCCCCTGAAAGGTTTTTCGGTGGAAACAGATGCGTTTTTATCATAAAAACAGAATTAGCCCGCAAGGTCTGAACAACTTCTTTTTAAAAAAATCCCTAAGCCGCGCGGTCACAATTTAAGCAAAAATCTGGCGTTCTGCAATTCACTCAAAAATGGTGCCAAACTGTTGCAAACGATCCCCTGAAAGGTTTTTCGGTGGAAACAGATGGGTTTTTATCATAAAAACAGAATTAGCCCGCAAGGTCTGAACAACTTTTTTCTGAAAAAATCCCTAAGCCGCGCGGTCACAATTTCAGCAAAAATCTGACGTTCTGCAATTTTCTCAAAAATGGTGCCAAACTGTTGCAAGCGATCCCCTGAAAGGTTTTTCGGTGGAAACAGATGGGTTTTTACCATTGAAAAAGAATTTTCATGCAAGGTCTGAACAACTTTTTTTGGGAAAAATCCCTAAGCCGCGCGGTCACAATTTCAGCAAAAATCTGACGTTCTGCAATTCACTCAAAAGTGGTGCCAAACTGTTGCAAACGATCCCCTGAAAGGTTTTTCGGTGGAAACAGATGGGTTTTTATCATAAAAACAGAATTAGCCCGCAAGGTCTGAACAACTTTTTTTTGAAAAAATCCCTAAGCCGCGCGGTCACAATTTCAGCAAAAATCTGATGTTCTGCAATTCACTCAAAAATGGTGCCAAACTGTTGCAAACGATCCCCTGAAAGGTTTTTCGGTGGAAACAGATGGGTTTTTATCATTGAAAACGAATTTTCATGCAAGGTCTGAACAACTTTTTTTTGAAAAAATCCCTAAGCCGCGCGGTCACAATTTCAGCAAAAATCTGACGTTCTGCAATTCACTCAAAAATGGTGCCAAACTGTTGCAAACGATCCCCTGAAAGGTTTTTCGGTGGAAACAGATGCGTTTTTATCATAAAAACAGAATTAGCCCGCAAGGTCTGAACAACTTTTTTTTGAAAAAATCCCTAAGCCGCGCGGTCACAATTTCAGCAAAAATCTGACGTTCTGCAATTCACTCAAAAATGGTACCAAACTGTTGCAAAGGATCCCCTGAAAGGTTTTTCGGTGGAAACAGATGGGTTTTTATCATAAAAACAGAATTAGCCCGCAAGGCCTGAACAACCTTTTTTTTTGAAAAAATCCCTAAGCCGCGCAGTCACAATTTCAGCAAAAATCTGACGTTCTTGAATTCACTCAAAAATGGTGCCAAACTGTTCCAAACGATGCCCTGAAAGGTTTTTCGGTGGAAACAGATGGGTTTTTACCATTGAAAAAGAATTTTCAGGCAAGGTCTGAACACCTTTTTTTGGGAAAAATCCCTAAGCCGCGCGGTCACAATTTCAGCAAAAATCTGACGTTCTGCAGTTCACTCAAAAATGGTACCAAACTGTTGCAAACGATCCCCTGAAAGGTTTTTCGGTGGAAACAGATGGGTTTTTATCATGAAAGCAGAATTAGCCCGCAAGGTCTGAACAACTTTTTTTTGAAAAAATCCCTAAGCCGCGCGGTCACAATTTCAGCAAAAATCTGACGTTCTGGAATTCACTCAAAAATGGTGCCAAACTGTTGCAAACGATCCCCTGAAAGGTTTTTCGGTGGAAACAGATGGGTTTCTATCATAAAAACAGAATAAGCCCGCAAGGTCTGAACAACTTTTTTTTGAAAAAATCCCTAAGCCGTGCGGTCACAATTTCACCAAAAATCTGACGTTCTGCAATTCACTCAAAAATGGTGCCAAACTGTTGCAAACGATCCCCTGAAAGGTTTTTCGGTGGAAACAGATGGGTTTTTATCATTGAAAAAGAATTTTCACGCAAGGTCTGAACAACTTTTTTTTGAAAAAATCCCTAAGCCGCGCGGTCACAATTTCAGCAAAAATCTGGCGTTCTGTAATTCACTCAAAAATGGTGCCAAACTGTTGCAAACGATCCCCTGAAAGGTTTTTCGGTGGAAACAGATGCGTTTTTATCATAAAAACAGAATTAGCCCGCAAAGTCTGAACAACTTTTTTTTAAAAAAATCCCTAAGCCGCGCGGTCACAATTTCAGCAAAAATCTGGCGTTCTGCAATTCACTCAAAAATGGTGCCAAACTGTTGCAAACGATCCCCTGAAAGGTTTTTCGGTGGAAACAGATGGGTTTTTATCATAAAAACAGAATTAGCCCGCAAGGTCTGAACAACTTTTTTTTGAAAAAATCCCTAAGCCGCGCGGTCACAATTTCAGCAAAAATCTGACGTTCTGCAATTCACTCAAAAATGGTGCCAAACTGTTCCAAACGATGCCCTGAAAGGTTTTTCGGTGGAAACAGATGGGTTTTTATCATAAAAACAGAATTAGCCCACAAGGTCTGAACAACTTTTTTTTGAAAAAATCCCTAAGCCGCGCGGTCACAATTTCAGCAAAAGTCTGGCGTTCTGGAATTCACTCAAAAATGGTGCCAAACTGTTGCAAACGATCCCCTGAAAGGTTTTTCGGTGGAAACAGATGCGTTTTCATCATAAAAACAGAATAAGCCCGCAAGGTCTGAACAACATTTTTTTGAAAAAATCCCTAAGCCGCGCGGTCACAATTTCACCAAAAATCTGACGTTCTGCAGTTCACTCAAAAATGGAACCAAACTGTTGCAAACGATCCCCTGAAAGGTTTTTCGGTGGAAACAGATGGGTTTTTATCATAAAAACAGAATTAGCCCGCAAGGTCTGAACAACTTTTTTTTTAAAAAACCCCTAAGCCGCGCGGTCACAATTTCAGCAAAAATCTGACGTTCTGGAATTCACTCAAAAATGGTGCCAAACTGTTGCAAACGATCCCCTGAAAGGTTTTTCGGTGGAAACAGATGGGTTTTTATCATAAAAACAGAATAAACCCGCAAGGTCTGAACAACTTTTTTTTGAAAAAATCCCTAAGCTGCGCGGTCACAATTTCACCAAAAATCTGACGTTCTGCAGTTCACTCAAAAATGGAACCAAACTGTTGCAAACGATCCCCTGAAAGGTTTTTCGGTGGAAACAGATGGGTTTTTATCATAAAAACAGAATTAGCCCGCAAGGTCTGAACAATTTTTTTCTGAAAAAATCCCTAAGCCGCGCGGTCAGAATTTCAGCAAAAATCTGACGTTCTGCAATTCACTCAAAAATGGTGCCAAACTGTTGCAAGCGATCCCCTGAAAGGTTTTTCGGTGGAAACAGATGGGTTTTTACCATTGAAAAAGAATTTTCATGCAAGGTCTGAACAACTTTTTTGGGGAAAAATCCCTAAGCCGCGCGGTCACAATTTCAGCAAAAATCTGACGTTCTGCAATTCACTCAAAAGTGGTGCCAAACTGTTGCAAACGATCCCCTGAAAGGTTTTTCGGTGGAAACAGATGGGTTTTTATCATAAAAACAGAATTAGCCCGCAAGGTCTGAACAACTTTTTTTTGAAAAAATCCCTAAGCCGCGCGGTCACAATTTCGGCAAAAATCTGACGTTCTGCAATTCACTCAAAAATGGTGCCAAACTGTTGCAAACGATCCCCTGAAAGGTTTTTCGGTGGAAACAGATGGGTTTTTATCATTGAAAACGAATTTTCATTCAAGGTCTGAACAACTTTTTTTTGAAAAAATCCCTAAGCCGCGCGGTCACAATTTCAGCAAAAATCTGACGTTCTGCAATTCACTCAAAAATGGTGCCAAACTGTTGCAAACGATCCCCTGAAAGGTTTTTCGGTGGAAACAGATGCGTTTTTATCATAAAAACAGAATTAGCCCGCAAGGTCTGAACAACTTTTTTTTGAAAAAATCCCTAAGCCGCGCGGTCACAATTTCAGCAAAAATCTGACGTTCTGCAATTCACTCAAAAATGGTACCAAACTGTTGCAAAAGATCCCCTGAAAGGTTTTTCGGTGGAAACAGATGGGTTTTTATCATAAAAACAGAATTAGCCCGCAAGGCCTGAACAACCTTTTTTTTTGAAAAAATCCCTAAGCCGCGCGGTCACAATTTCAGCAAAAATCTGACGTTCTGGAATTCACTCAAAAATGGTGCCAAACTGTTCCAAACGATGCCCTGAAAGGTTTTTCGGTGGAAACAGATGGGTTTTTACCATTGAAAAAGAATTTTCAGGCAAGGTCTGAACACCTTTTTTTGGGAAAAATCCCTAAGCCGCACGGTCACAATTTCAGCAAAAATCTGACGTTCTGCAGTTCACTCAAAAATGGTACCAAACTGTTGCAAACGATCCCCTGAAAGGTTTTTCGGTGGAAACAGATGGGTTTTTATCATGAAAGCAGAATTAGCCCGCAAGGTCTGAAAAACTTTTTTTTGAAAAAATAAATCCCTAAGCCGCGCGGTCACAATTTCAGCAAAAATCTGACGTTCTGGAATTCACTCAAAAATGGTGCCAAACTGTTGCAAACGATCCCCTGAAAGGTTTTTCGGTGGAAACAGATGGGTTTTTATCATAAAAACAGAATTAGCCCGCAAGGTCTGAACAACTTTTTTTTGAAAAAATCCCTAAGCCGCGCGGTCACAATTTCAGCAAAAATCTGACGTTCTGGAATTCACTCAAAAATGGTGCCAAACTGTTGCAAACGATCCCCTGAAAGGTTTTTCGGTGGAAACAGATGGGTTTCTATCATAAAAACAGAATAAGCCCGCAAGGTCTGAACAACTTTTTTTTGAAAAAATCCCTAAGCCGCGCGGTCACAATTTCACCAAAAATCTGACGTTCTGCAGTTCACTCAAAAATGGTGCCAAACTGTTGCAAACGATCCCCTGAAAGGTTTTTCGGTGGAAACAGATGGGTTTTTATCATTGAAAAAGAATTTTCACGCAAGGTCTGAACAACTTTTTTTTGAAAAAATCCCTAAGCCGCGCGGTCACAATTTCAGAAAAAATCTGGCGTTCTGTAATTCACTCAAAAATGGTGCCAAACTGTTGCAAACGATCCCCTGAAAGGTTTTTCGGTGGAAACAGATGCGTTTTTATCATAAAAACAGAATTAGCCCGCAAGGTCTGAACAACTTTTTTTTAAAAAAATCCCTAAGCCGCGCGGTCACAATTTCAGCAAAAATCTGACGTTCTGCAATTCACTCAAAAATGGTGCCAAACTGTTCCAAACGATGCCCTGAAAGGTTTTTCGGTGGAAACAGATGGGTTTTTATCATAAAAACAGAATTAGCCCGCAAGGTCTGAACAACTTTTTTTTGAAAAAATCCCTAAGCCGCGCGGTCACAATTTCAGCAAAAGTCTGGCGTTCTGGAATTCACTCAAAAATGGTGCCAAACTGTTGCAAACGATCCCCTGAAAGGTTTTTCGGTGGAAACAGATGCGTTTTCATCATAAAAACAGAATAAGCCCGCAAGGTCTGAACAACATTTTTTTGAAAAAATCCCTAAGCCGCGCGGTCACAATTTCACCAAAAATCTGACGTTCTGCAGTTCACTCAAAAATGGAACCAAACTGTTGCAAACGATCCCCTGAAAGGTTTTTCGGTGGAAACAGATGGGTTTTTATCATAAAAACAGAATTAGCCCGCAAGGTCTGAACAACTTTTTTTTGAAAAAATCCCTAAGCCGCGCGGTAACAATTTCAGCAAAAATCTGACGTTCTGGAATTCACTCAAAAATGGTGCCAAACTGTTGCAAACGATCCCCTGAAAGGTTTTTCGGTGGAAACAGATGGGTTTTTATCATAAAAACAGAATAAACCCGCAAGGTCTGAACAACTTTTTTTTGAAAAAATCCCTAAGCCGCGCGGTGACAATTTCACCAAAAATCTGACGTTTTGCAGTTCACTCAAAAATGGTGCCAAACTGTTGCAAACGATCCCCTGAAAGGTTTTTCGGTGGAAACAGATGGGTTTTTATCATTGAAAAAGAATTTTCACGCAAGGTCTGAACAACTTTTTTTTGAAAAAATCCCTAAGCCGCGCGGTCACAATTTCAGCAAAAATCTGGCGTTCTGGAATTCACTCAAAAATGGTGCCAAACTGTTGCAAACGATCCCCTGAAAGGTTTTTCGGTGGAAACAGATGCGTTTTTATCATAAAAACAGAATTAGCCCGCAAGGTCTGAACAACTTTTTTTTGAAAAAATCCCTAAGCCGCGCGGTCACAATTTCAGCAAAAATCTGACGTTCTGGAATTCACTCAAAAATGGTGCCAAACTGTTGCAAACGATCCCCTGAAAGGTTTTTCGGTGGAAACAGATGGGTTTCTATCATAAAAACAGAATAAGCCCGCAAGGTCTGAACAACTTTTTTTTGAAAAAATCCCTAAGCCGCGCGGTCACAATTTCACCAAAAATCTGACGTTCTGCAGTTCACTCAAAAATGGTGCCAAACTGTTGCAAACGATCCCCTGAAAGGTTTTTCGGTGGAAACAGATGGGTTTTTATCATTGAAAAAGAATTTTCACGCAAGGTCTGAACAACTTTTTTTTGAAAAAATCCCTAAGCCGCGCGGTCACAATTTCAGAAAAAATCTGGCGTTCTGTAATTCACTCAAAAATGGTGCCAAACTGTTGCAAACGATCCCCTGAAAGGTTTTTCGGTGGAAACAGATGCGTTTTTATCATAAAAACAGAATTAGCCCGCAAGGTCTGAACAACTTTTTTTTAAAAAAATCCCTAAGCCGCGCGGTCACAATTTCAGCAAAAATCTGACGTTCTGCAATTCACTCAAAAATGGTGCCAAACTGTTCCAAACGATGCCCTGAAAGGTTTTTCGGTGGAAACAGATGGGTTTTTATCATAAAAACAGAATTAGCCCGCAAGGTCTGAACAACTTTTTTTTGAAAAAATCCCTAAGCCGCGCGGTCACAATTTCAGCAAAAGTCTGGCGTTCTGGAATTCACTCAAAAATGGTGCCAAACTGTTGCAAACGATCCCCTGAAAGGTTTTTCGGTGGAAACAGATGCGTTTTCATCATAAAAACAGAATAAGCCCGCAAGGTCTGAACAACATTTTTTTGAAAAAATCCCTAAGCCGCGCGGTCACAATTTCACCAAAAATCTGACGTTCTGCAGTTCACTCAAAAATGGAACCAAACTGTTGCAAACGATCCCCTGAAAGGTTTTTCGGTGGAAACAGATGGGTTTTTATCATAAAAACAGAATTAGCCCGCAAGGTCTGAACAACTTTTTTTTGAAAAAATCCCTAAGCCGCGCGGTAACAATTTCAGCAAAAATCTGACGTTCTGGAATTCACTCAAAAATGGTGCCAAACTGTTGCAAACGATCCCCTGAAAGGTTTTTCGGTGGAAACAGATGGGTTTTTATCATAAAAACAGAATAAACCCGCAAGGTCTGAACAACTTTTTTTTGAAAAAATCCCTAAGCCGCGCGGTCACAATTTCACCAAAAATCTGACGTTTTGCAGTTCACTCAAAAATGGTGCCAAACTGTTGCAAACGATCCCCTGAAAGGTTTTTCGGTGGAAACAGATGGGTTTTTATCATTGAAAAAGAATTTTCACGCAAGGTCTGAACAACTTTTTTTTGAAAAAATCCCTAAGCCGCGCGGTCACAATTTCAGCAAAAATCTGGCGTTCTGGAATTCACTCAAAAATGGTGCCAAACTGTTGCAAACGATCCCCTGAAAGGTTTTTCGGTGGAAACAGATGCGTTTTTATCATAAAAACAGAATTAGCCCGCAAGGTCTGAACAACTTCTTTTTAAAAAAATCCCTAAGCCGCGCGGTCACAATTTCAGCAAAAATCTGGCGTTCTGCAATTCACTCAAAAATGGTGCCAAATTGTTGCAAACGATCCCCTGAAAGGTTTTTCGGTGGAAACAGATGGGTTTTTATCATAAAAACAGAATTAGCCCGCAAGGTCTGAACAACTTTTTTCTGAAAAAATCCCTAAGCCGCGCGGTAACAATTTCAGCAAAAATCTGACGTTCTGCAATTCACTCAAAAATGGTGCCAAACTGTTGCAAACGATCCCCTGAAACGTTTTTCGGTGGAAACAGATGGGTTTTTATCATAAAAACAGAATTAGCCCGCAAGGTCTGAACAACTTTTTTTTGGAAAAATCCCTAAGCCGCGCGGTCACAATTTCAGCAAAAATCTGACGTTCTGGAATTCACTCAAAAATGGTGCCAAACTGTTGCAAACGATCCCGTGAAAGGTTTTTCGGTGGAAACGGATGCGTTTTTATCATAAAAACAGAAGTAGCCCGCAAGGTCTGAACAACTTTTTTTGAAAAATCCCTAAGCCGCGCGGTCACAATTTCAGCAAAAATCTGACGTTCTGCAATTCACTCAAAAATGGTGCCAAACTGTTGCAAACGATCCCCTGAAACGTTTTTCGGTGGAAACAGATGGGTTTTTATCATAAAAACAGAATTAGCCCGCAAGGTCTGAACAACTTTTTTTTTGAAAAAATCCCTAAGCCGCGCGGTCACAATTTCAGCAAAAATCTGACGTTCTGGAATTCACTCAAAAATGGTGCCAAACTGTTGCAAACGATCCCCTGAAAGGTTTTTCGTTGGAAACAGATGCGTTTTTATCATAAAAACAGAATAAGCCCGCAAGGTCTGAACAACTTTTTTTTGAAAAAATCCCTAAGCCGCGCGGTCACAATTTCACCAAAAATCTGACGTTCTGCAGTTCACTCAAAAATGGAACGAAACTGTTGCAAACGATCCCCTGAAAGGTTTTTCGGTGGAAACAGATGGGTTTTTATCATAAAAACAAAATTAGCCCGCAAGGTCTGAACAACTTTTTTTTGAAAAAATCCCTAAGCCGCGCGGTCACAATTTCACCAAAAATCTGACGTTCTGCAGTTCACTCAAAAATGGTGCCAAACTGTTGCAAACGATCCCCTGAAAGGTTTTTCGGTGGAAACAGATGGGTTTTTATCATTGAAAAAGAATTTTCACGCAAGGTCTGAACAACTTTTTTTTGAAAAAATCCTTAAGCCGCGCGGTCACAATTTCAGCAAAAGTCTGGCGTTCTGGAATTCACTCAAAAATGGTGCCAAACTGTTGCAAACGATCCCCTGAAAGGTTTTTCGGTGGAAACAGATGCGTTTTCATCATAAAAACAGAATAAGCCCGCAAGGTCTGAACAACATTTTTTTGAAAAAATCCCTAAGCCGCGCGGTCACAATTTCACCAAAAATCTGACGTTCTGCAGTTCACTCAAAAATGGAACCAAACTGTTGCAAACGATCCCCTGAAAGGTTTTTCGGTGGAAACAGATGGGTTTTTATCATAAAAACAGAATTAGCCCGCAAGGTCTGAACAACTTTTTTTTGAAAAAATCCCTAAGCCGCGCGGTCACAATTTCAGCAAAAATCTGACGTTCTGGAATTCACTCAAAAATGGTGCCAAACTGTTGCAAACGATCCCCTGAAAGGTTTTTCGGTGGAAACAGATGGGTTTTTATCATAAAAACAGAATAAACCCGCAAGGTCTGAACAACTTTTTTTGAAAAAATCCCTAAGCCGCGCGGTCACAATTTCACCAAAAATCTGACGTTCTGCAGTTCACTCAAAAATGGTGCCAAACTGTTGCAAACGATCCCCTGAAAGGTTTTTCGGTGGAAACAGATGGGTTTTTATCATTGAAAAAGAATTTTCACGCAAGGTCTGAACAACTTTTTTTTGAAAAAATCCCTAAGCCGCGCGGTCACAATTTCAGCAAAAATCTGGCGTTCTGGAATTCACTCAAAAATGGTGCCAAACTGTTGCAAACGATCCCCTGAAAGGTTTTTCGGTGGAAACAGATGCGTTTTTATCATAAAAACAGAATTAGCCCGCAAGGTCTGAACAACTTCTTTTTAAAAAAATCCCTAAGCCGCGCGGTCACAATTTCAGCAAAAATCTGGCGTTCTGCAATTCACTCAAAAATGGTGCCAAATTGTTGCAAACGATCCCCTGAAACGTTTTTCGGTGGAAACAGATGGGTTTTTATCATAAAAACAGAATTAGCCCGCAAGGTCTGAACAACTTTTTTCTGAAAAAATCCCTAAGCCGCGCGGTCACAATTTCAGCAAAAATCTGACGTTCTGCAATTCACTCAAAAATGGTGCCAAACTGTTGCAAACGATCCCCTGAAACGTTTTTCGGTGGAAACAGATGGGTTTTTATCATAAAAACAGAATTAGCCCGCAAGGTCTGAACAACTTTTTTTTGGAAAAATCCCTAAGCCGCGCGGTCACAATTTCAGCAAAAATCTGACGTTCTGGAATTCACTCAAAAATGGTGCCAAACTGTTGCAAACGATCCCCTGAAAGGTTTTTCGGTGGAAACAGATGCGTTTTTATCATAAAAACAGAAGTAGCCCGCAAGGTCTGAACAACTTTTTTTTGAAAAAATCCCTAAGCCGCGCGGTCACAATTTCACCAAAAATCTGACGTTCTGCAGTTCACTCAAAAATGGTGCCAAACTGTTGCAAACGATCCCCTGAAAGGTTTTTCGGTGGAAACAGATGGGTTTTTATCATTGAAAAAGAATTTTCACGCAAGGTCTGAACAACTTTTTTTTGAAAAAATCCTTAAGCCGCGCGGTCACAATTTCAGCAAAAGTCTGGCGTTCTGGAATTCACTCAAAAATGGTGCCAAACTGTTGCAAACGATCCCCTGAAAGGTTTTTCGGTGGAAACAGATGCGTTTTCATCATAAAAACAGAATAAGCCCGCAAGGTCTGAACAACATTTTTTTGAAAAAATCCCTAAGCCGCGCGGTCACAATTTCACCAAAAATCTGACGTTCTGCAGTTCACTCAAAAATGGAACCAAACTGTTGCAAACGATCCCCTGAAAGGTTTTTCGGTGGAAACAGATGGGTTTTTATCATAAAAACAGAATTAGCCCGCAAGGTCTGAACAACTTTTTTTTGAAAAAATCCCTAAGCCGCGCGGTCACAATTTCAGCAAAAATCTGACGTTCTGGAATTCACTCAAAAATGGTGCCAAACTGTTGCAAACGATCCCCTGAAAGGTTTTTCGGTGGAAACAGATGGGTTTTTATCATAAAAACAGAATAAACCCGCAAGGTCTGAACAACTTTTTTTTGAAAAAATCCCTAAGCCGCGCGGTCACAATTTCACCAAAAATCTGACGTTCTGCAGTTCACTCAAAAATGGTGCCAAACTGTTGCAAACGATCCCCTGAAAGGTTTTTCGGTGGAAACAGATGGGTTTTTATCATTGAAAAAGAATTTTCACGCAAGGTCTGAACAACTTTTTTTTGAAAAAATCCCTAAGCCGCGCGGTCACAATTTCAGCAAAAATCTGGCGTTCTGGAATTCACTCAAAAATGGTGCCAAACTGTTGCAAACGATCCCCTGAAAGGTTTTTCGGTGGAAACAGATGCGTTTTTATCATAAAAACAGAATTAGCCCGCAAGGTCTGAACAACTTCTTTTTAAAAAAATCCCTAAGCCGCGCGGTCACAATTTCAGCAAAAATCTGGCGTTCTGCAATTCACTCAAAAATGGTGCCAAATTGTTGCAAACGATCCCCTGAAACGTTTTTCGGTGGAAACAGATGGGTTTTTATCATAAAAACAGAATTAGCCCGCAAGGTCTGAACAACTTTTTTCTGAAAAAATCCCTAAGCCGCGCGGTCACAATTTCAGCAAAAATCTGACGTTCTGCAATTCACTCAAAAATGGTGCCAAACTGTTGCAAACGATCCCCTGAAACGTTTTTCGGTGGAAACAGATGGGTTTTTATCATAAAAACAGAATTAGCCCGCAAGGTCTGAACAACTTTTTTTGGGAAAAATCCCTAAGCCGCGCGGTCACAATTTCAGCAAAAATCTGACGTTCTGGAATTCACTCAAAAATGGTGCCAAACTGTTGCAAACGATCCCCTGAAAGGTTTTTCGGTGGAAACAGATGCGTTTTTATCATAAAAACAGAAGTAGCCCGCAAGGTCTGAACAACTTTTTTTTGAAAAAATCCCTAAGCCGCGCGGTCACAATTTCAGCAAAAATCTGACGTTCTGCAATTCACTCAAAAATGGTGCCAAACTGTTGCAAACGATCCCCTGAAACGTTTTTCGGTGGAAACAGATGGGTTTTTATCATAAAAACAGAATTAGCCCGCAAGGTCTGAACAACTTTTTTTTTGAAAAAATCCCTAAGCCGCGCGGTCACAATTTCAGCAAAAATCTGACGTTCTGGAATTCACTCAAAAATGGTGCCAAACTGTTGCAAACGATCCCCTGAAAGGTTTTTCGTTGGAAACAGATGCGTTTTTATCATAAAAACAGAATAAGCCCGCAAGGTCTGAACAACTTTTTTTTGAAAAAATCCCTAAGCCGCGCGGTCACAATTTCACCAAAAATCTGACGTTCTGCAGTTCACTCAAAAATGGAACGAAACTGTTGCAAACGATCCCCTGAAAGGTTTTTCGGTGGAAACAGATGGGTTTTTATCATAAAAACAAAATTAGCCCGCAAGGTCTGAACAAGTTTTTTTTGAAAAAATCCCTAAGCCGCGCGGTCACAATTTCACCAAAAATCTGACGTTCTGCAGTTCACTCAAAAATGGTGCCAAACTGTTGCAAACGATCCCCTGAAAGGTTTTTCGGTGGAAACAGATGGGTTTTTATCATTGAAAAAGAATTTTCACGCAAGGTCTGAACAACTTTTTTTTGAAAAAATCCTTAAGCCGCGCGGTCACAATTTCAGCAAAAATCTGGCGTTCTGCAATTCACTCAAAAATGGTGCCAAACTGTTGCAAACGATCCCCTGAAAGGTTTTTCGGTGGAAACAGATGGGTTTTTATCATAAAAACAGAATTAGCCCGCAAGGTCTGAACAACTTTTTTTTGAAAAAATCCCTAAGCCGCGCGGTCACAATTTCAGCAAAAATCTGACGTTCTCCAATTCACTCAAAAATGGTGCCAAACTGTTGCAAACGATCCCCTGAAACGTTTTTCGGTGGAAACAGATGGGTTTTTATCATAAAAACAGAATTAGCCCGCAAGGTCTGAACAACTTTTTTTTGAAAAAATCCCTAAGCCGCGCGGTCACAATTTCACCAAAAATCTGACGTTCTGGAATTCACTCAAAAATGGTGCCAAACTGTTGCAAACGATCCCCTGAAACGTTTTTCGGTGGAAACAGATGGGTTTTTATCATAAAAACAGAATTAGCCCGCAAGGGCTGAACAACCTTTTTTTAAAAAAATCCCTAAGCCGCGCGGTCACAATTTCAGCAAAAATCTGACGTTCTGGAATTCACTCAAAAATGGTGCCAAACTGTTGCAAACGATCCCCTGAAAGGTTTTTCGGTGGAAACAGATGGGTTTTTATCATAAAAACAGAATTAGCCCGCAAGGTCTGAACAACTTTTTTTTGAAAAAATCCCTAAGTCGCGCGGTCACAATTTCACCAAAAATCTGACGTTCTGCAGTTCACTCAAAAATGGAACGAAACTGTTGCAAACGATCCCCTGAAAGGTTTTTCGGTGGAAACAGATGGGTTTTTATCATAAAAACAGAATTAGCCCGCAAGGTCTGAACAACTTTTTTTTGAAAAAATCCCTAAGCCGCGCGGTCACAATTTCACCAAATATCTGATGTTCTGCAGTTCACTCAAAAATGGTGCCAAACTGTTGCAAACGATCCCCTGAAAGGTTTTTCGGTGAAAACAGATGGGTTTTTATCATTGAAAAAGAATTTTCACGCAAGGTTTGAACAACTTTTTTTTGAAAAAATCCCTAAGCCGCGCGGTCACAATTTCAGCAAAAATCTGGCGTTCTGGAATTCACTCAAAAATGGTGCCAAACTGTTGCAAACGATCCCCTGAAAGGTTTTTCGGTGGAAACAGATGCGTTTTTATCATAAAAACAGAATTAGCCCGCAAGGTCTGAACAACCTTTTTTTAAAAAAATCCCTAAGCCGCGCGGTCACAATTTCAGCAAAAATCTGGCGTTCTGCAATTCACTCAAAAATGGTGCCAAACTGTTGCAAACGATCCCCTGAAAGGTTTTTCGGTGGAAACAGATGGGTTTTTATCATAAAAACAGAATTAGCCCGCAAGGTCTGAACAACTTTTTTCTGAAAAAATCCCTAAGCCGCGCGGTCACAATTTCAGCAAAAATCTGACGTTCTGCAATTCACTCAAAAATGGTGCCAAACTGTTGCAAACGATCCCCTGAAACGTTTTTCGGTGGAAACAGATGGGTTTTTATCATAAAAACAGAATTAGCCCGCAAGGTCTGAACAACTTTTTTTTGGAAAAACCCTAAGCCGCGCGGTCACAATTTCAGCAAAAATCTGACGTTCTGGAATTCACTCAAAAATGGTGCCAAACTGTTGCAAACGATCCCCTGAAAGGTTTTTCGGTGGAAACAGATGGGTTTTTATCATAAAAACAGAATTAGCCCGCAAGGTCTGAACAACTTTTTTTTGAAAAAATCCCTAAGCCGCGCGGTCACAATTTCAGCAAAAATCTGACCTTCTGGAATTCACTCAAAAATGGTGCCAAACTGTTGCAAACGATCCCCTGAAAGGTTTTTCGGTGGAAACAGATGGGTTTTTACCACTGAAAAAGAATTTTCATGCAAGGTCTGAACAACTTTTTTTGGGAAAAATCCCTAAGCCGCGCGGTCACAATTTCAGCAAAAATCTGACGTTCTGGAATTCACTCAAAAATGGTGCCAAACTGTTGCAAACAATCCCCTGACAGGTTTTTCGGTGGAAACAGATGGGTTTTTATCATAAAAACAGAATTAGCCCGCAAGGTCTGAACAACTTTTTTTTGAAAAAATCCCTAAGCCGCGCGGTCACAATTTCAGCAAAAATCTGACGTTCTGGAATTCACTCAAAAATGGTGCCAAACTGTTGCAAACGATCCCCTGAAACGTTTTTTGGTGGAAACAGATGGGTTTTTATCATAAAAACAGAATTAGCCCGCAAGGTCTGAACAACTTTTTTTTGGAAAAACCCTAAGCCGCGCGGTCACAATTTCAGCAAAAATCTGACGTTCTGGAATTCACTCAAAAATGGTGCCAAACTGTTGCAAACGATCCCCTGAAAGGTTTTTCGGTGGAAACAGATGGGTTTTTATCATAAAAACAGAATTAGCCCGCAAGGTCTGAACAACTTTTTTTTGAAAAAATCCCTAAGCCGCGCGGTCACAATTTCAGCAAAAATCTGGCGTTCTGGAATTCACTCAAAAATGGTGCCAAACTGTTGCAAACGATCCCCTGAAAGGTTTTTCGGTGGAAACACATGGGTTTTTATCATAAAAACAGAATTAGCCCGCAAGGTGTGAACAACTTTTTTTTGAAAAAATCCCTAAGCCGCGCGGTCACAATTTCAGCAAAAATCTGACGTTCTGCAATTCACTCAAAAATGGTGCCAAACTGTTGCAAACGATCCCCTGAAAGGTTTTTCGGTGGAAACAGATGGGTTTTTATCATAAAAACAGAATTAGCCCGCAAGGTCTGAACAACTTTTTTTTGAAAAAATCCCTAAGCCGCGCGGTCACAATTTCAGCAAAAATCTGACGTTCTGGAATTCACTCAAAAATGGTGCCAAACTGTTGCAAACGATCCCCTGAAAGGTTTTTCGGTGGAAACAGATGGGTTTTTATCATAAAAACAGAATTAGCCCGCAAGGTCTGAACAACTTTTTTTTGAAAAAATCCCTAAGCCGCGCGGTCACAATTTCAGCGAAAATCTGGCGTTCTGGAATTCACTCAAAAATGGTGCCAAACTGTTGCAAACAATCCCCTGAAAGGTTTTTCGGTGGAAACAGATGGGTTTTTACCACTGAAAAAGAATTTTCATGCAAGGTCTGAACAACTTTTTTTAAAAAAAATCCCTAAGCCGCGCGGTCACAATTTCAGCAAAAATCTGGCGTTCTGCAATTCACTCAAAAATGGTGCCAAACTGTTGCAAACGATCCCCTGAAAGGTTTTTCGGTGGAAACAGATGGGTTTTTATCATAAAAACAGAATTAGCCCGCAAGGTCTGAACAACTTTTTTCTGAAAAAATCCCTAAGCCGCGCGGTCACAATTTCAGCAAAAATCTGACGTTCTGCGATTCACTCAAAAATGGTGCCAAACTGTTGCAAACGATCCCCTGAAACGTTTTTCGGTGGAAACAGATGGGTTTTTATCATAAAAACAGAATTAGCCGGCAAGGTCTGAACAACTTTTTTTTGGAAAAATCCCTAAGCCGCGCGGTCACAATTTCAGCAAAAATCTGACGTTCTGGAATTCACTCAAAAATGGTGCCAAACTGTTGCAAACGATCCCCTGAAAGGTTTTTCGGTGGAAACAGATGCGTTTTTATCATAAAAACAGAAGTAGCCCGCAAGGTCTGAACAACTTTTTTTTGAAAAAATCCCTAAGCCGCGCGGTCACAATTTCAGCAAAAATCTGGCGTTCTGGAATTCACTCAAAAATGGTGCCAAACTGTTGCAAACGATCCCCTGAAAGGTTTTTCGGTGGAAACAGATGGGTTTTTATCATAAAAACAGAATTAGCCCGCAAGGTCTGAACAACTTTTTTTTGAAAAATCCCTAAGCCGCGCGGTCACAATTTCAGCAAAAATCTGACGTTCTGCAATTCACTCAAAAATGGTGCCAAACTGTTGCAAACGATCCCCTGAAACGTTTTTCGGTGGAAACAGATGGGTTTTTATCATAAAAACAGAATTAGCCCGCAAGGTCTGAACAACTTTTTTTTGAAAAAATCCCTAAGCCGCGCGGTCACAATTTCAGCAAAAATCTGACGTTCTGGAATTCACTCAAAAATGGTGCCAAACTGTTGCAAACGATCCCCTGAAAGGTTTTTCGTTGGAAACAGATGCGTTTTTATCATAAAAACAGAATAAGCCCGCAAGGTCTGAACAACTTTTTTTTGAAAAAATCCCTAAGCCGCGCGGTCACAATTTCACCAAAAATCTGACGTTCTGCAGTTCACTCAAACATGGAACGAAACTGTTGCAAACGATCCCCTGAAAGGTTTTTCGGTGGAAACAGATGGGTTTTTATCATAAAAACAAAATTAGCCCGCAAGGTCTGAACAACTTTTTTTTTGAAAAAATCCCTAAGCCGCGCGGTCACAATTTCAGCAAAAATCTGACGTTCTGGAATTCACTCAAAAATGGTGCCAAACTGTTGCAAACGATCCCCTGAAAGGTTTTTCGTTGGAAACAGATGCGTTTTTATCATAAAAACAGAATAAGCCCGCAAGGTCTGAACAACTTTTTTTTGAAAAAATCCCTAAGCCGCGCGGTCACAATTTCACCAAAAATCTGACGTTCTGCAGTTCACTCAAAAATGGAACGAAACTGTTGCAAACGATCCCCTGAAAGGTTTTTCGGTGGAAACAGATGGGTTTTTATCATAAAAACAAAATTAGCCCGCAAGGTCTGAACAACTTTTTTTTGAAAAAATCCCTAAGCCGCGCGGTCACAATTTCAGCAAAAATCTGACGTTCTGGAATTCACTCAAAAATGGTGCCAAACTGTTGCAAACGATCCCCTGAAAGGTTTTTCGGTGGAAACAGATGGGTTTTTATCATAAAAACAGAATAAACCCGCAAGGTCTGAACAACTTTTTTTTGAAAAAATCCCTAAGCCGCGCGGTCACAATTTCACCAAAAATCTGACGTTCTGCAGTTCACTCAAAAATGGTGCCAAACTGTTGCAAACGATCCCCTGAAAGGTTTTTCGGTGGAAACAGATGGGTTTTTATCATTGAAAAAGAATTTTCACGCAAGGTCTGAACAACTTTTTTTTGAAAAAATCCCTAAGCCGCGCGGTCACAATTTCAGCAAAAATCTGGCGTTTCTTAATTCACTCAAAAATGGTGCCAAACTGTTGCAAACGATCCCCTGAAAGGTTTTTCAGTGGAAACAGATGTGTTTTTATCATAAAAACAGAATTAGCCCGCAAGGTCTGAACAACTTCTTTTTAAAAAAATCCCTAAGCCGCGCGGTCACAATTTCAGCAAAAATCTGGCGTTCTGCAATTCACTCAAAAATGGTGCCAAATTGTTGCAAACGATCCCCTGAAAGGTTTTTCGGTGGAAACAGATGGGTTTTTATCATAAAAACAGAATTAGCCCGCAAGGTCTGAACAACTTTTTTCTGAAAAAATCCCTAAGCCGCGCGGTCACAATTTCAGCAAAAATCTGACGTTCTGCAATTCACTCAAAAATGGTGCCAAACTGTTGCAAACGATCCCCTGAAACGTTTTTCGGTGGAAACAGATGGGTTTTTATCATAAAAACAGAATTAGCCCGCAAGGTCTGAACAACTTTTTTTTGAAAAAATCCCTAAGCCGCGCGGTCACAATTTCAGCAAAAATCTGACGTTCTGGAATTCACTCAAAAATGGTGCCAAACTGTTGCAAACGATCCCCTGAAACGTTTTTTGGTGGAAACAGATGGGTTTTTATCATAAAAACAGAATTAGCCCGCAAGGTCTGAACAACTTTTTTTTGGAAAAACCCTAAGCCGCGCGGTCACAATTTCAGCAAAAATCTGACGTTCTGGAATTCACTCAAAAATGGTGCCAAACTGTTGCAAACGATCCCCTGAAAGGTTTTTCGGTGGAAACAGATGGGTTTTTATCATAAAAACAGAATTAGCCCGCAAGGTCTGAACAACTTTTTTTTGAAAAAATCCCTAAGCCGCGCGGTCACAATTTCAGCAAAAATCTGGCGTTCTGGAATTCACTCAAAAATGGTGCCAAACTGTTGCAAACGATCCCCTGAAAGGTTTTTCGGTGGAAACAGATGGGTTTTTATCATAAAAACAGAATTAGCCCGCAAGGTGTGAACAACTTTTTTTTGAAAAAATCCCTAAGCCGCGCGGTCACAATTTCAGCAAAAATCTGACGTTCTGCAATTCACTCAAAAATGGTGCCAAACTGTTGCAAACGATCCCCTGAAAGGTTTTTCGGTGGAAACAGATGGGTTTTTATCATAAAAACAGAATTAGCCCGCAAGGTCTGAACAACTTTTTTTTGAAAAAATCCCTAAGCCGCGCGGTCACAATTTCAGCAAAAATCTGACGTTCTGGAATTCACTCAAAAATGGTGCCAAACTGTTGCAAACGATCCCCTGAAACGTTTTTCGGTGGAAACAGATGGGTTTTTATCATAAAAACAGAATTAGCCCGCAAGGTCTGAACAACTTTTTTTTGAAAAAATCCCTAAGCCGCGCGGTCACAATTTCAGCGAAAATCTGGCGTTCTGGAATTCACTCAAAAATGGTGCCAAACTGTTGCAAACGATCCCCTGAAAGGTTTTTCGGTGGAAACAGATGGTTTTTTATCATAAAAACAGAATTAGCCCGCAAGGTCTGAACAACTTTTTTTTGAAAAAATCCCTAAGCCGCGTGGTCACAATTTCAGCAAAAATCTGACGTTCTGGAATTCACTCAAAAATGGTGCCAAACTGTTGCAAACAATCCCCTGAAAGGTTTTTCGGTGGAAACAGATGGGTTTTTACCACTGAAAAAGAATTTTCATGCAAGGTCTGAACAACTTTTTTTAAAAAAAATCCCTAAGCCGCGCGGTCACAATTTCAGCAAAAATCTGGCGTTCTGCAATTCACTCAAAAATGGTGCCAAACTGTTGCAAACGATCCCCTGAAAGGTTTTTCGGTGGAAACAGATGGGTTTTTATCATAAAAACAGAATTAGCCCGCAAGGTCTGAACAACTTTTTTCTGAAAAAATCCCTAAGCCGCGCGGTCACAATTTCAGCAAAAATCTGACGTTCTGCGATTCACTCAAAAATGGTGCCAAACTGTTGCAAACGATCCCCTGAAACGTTTTTCGGTGGAAACAGATGGGTTTTTATCATAAAAACAGAATTAGCCCGCAAGGTCTGAACAACTTTTTTTTGGAAAAATCCCTAAGCCGCGCGGTCACAATTTCAGCAAAAATCTGACGTTCTGGAATTCACTCAAAAATGGTGCCAAACTGTTGCAAACGATCCCCTGAAAGGTTTTTCGGTGGAAACAGATGCGTTTTTATCATAAAAACAGAAGTAGCCCGCAAGGTCTGAACAACTTTTTTTTGAAAAAATCCCTAAGCCGCGCGGTCACAATTTCAGCAAAAATCTGGCGTTCTGGAATTCACTCAAAAATGGTGCCAAACTGTTGCAAACGATCCCCTGAAAGGTTTTTCGGTGGAAACAGATGGGTTTTTATCATAAAAACAGAATTAGCCCGCAAGGTCTGAACAACTTTTTTTTGAAAAATCCCTAAGCCGCGCGGTCACAATTTCAGCAAAAATCTGACGTTCTGCAATTCACTCAAAAATGGTGCCAAACTGTTGCAAACGATCCCCTGAAACGTTTTTCGGTGGAAACAGATGGGTTTTTATCATAAAAACAGAATTAGCCCGCAAGGTCTGAACAACTTTTTTTTGAAAAAATCCCTAAGCCGCGCGGTCACAATTTCAGCAAAAATCTGACGTTCTGGAATTCACTCAAAAATGGTGCCAAACTGTTGCAAACGATCCCCTGAAAGGTTTTTCGTTGGAAACAGATGCGTTTTTATCATAAAAACAGAATAAGCCCGCAAGGTCTGAACAACTTTTTTTTGAAAAAATCCCTAAGCCGCGCGGTCACAATTTCACCAAAAATCTGACGTTCTGCAGTTCACTCAAACATGGAACGAAACTGTTGCAAACGATCCCCTGAAAGGTTTTTCGGTGGAAACAGATGGGTTTTTATCATAAAAACAAAATTAGCCCGCAAGGTCTGAACAACTTTTTTTTTGAAAAAATCCCTAAGCCGCGCGGTCACAATTTCAGCAAAAATCTGACGTTCTGGAATTCACTCAAAAATGGTGCCAAACTGTTGCAAACGATCCCCTGAAAGGTTTTTCGTTGGAAACAGATGCGTTTTTATCATAAAAACAGAATAAGCCCGCAAGGTCTGAACAACTTTTTTTTGAAAAAATCCCTAAGCCGCGCGGTCACAATTTCACCAAAAATCTGACGTTCTGCAGTTCACTCAAAAATGGAACGAAACTGTTGCAAACGATCCCCTGAAAGGTTTTTCGGTGGAAACAGATGGGTTTTTATCATAAAAACAAAATTAGCCCGCAAGGTCTGAACAACTTTTTTTTGAAAAAATCCCTAAGCCGCGCGGTCACAATTTCAGCAAAAATCTGACGTTCTGGAATTCACTCAAAAATGGTGCCAAACTGTTGCAAACGATCCCCTGAAAGGTTTTTCGGTGGAAACAGATGGGTTTTTATCATAAAAACAGAATAAACCCGCAAGGTCTGAACAACTTTTTTTTGAAAAAATCCCTAAGCCGCGCGGTCACAATTTCACCAAAAATCTGACGTTCTGCAGTTCACTCAAAAATGGTGCCAAACTGTTGCAAACGATCCCCTGAAAGGTTTTTCGGTGGAAACAGATGGGTTTTTATCATTGAAAAAGAATTTTCACGCAAGGTCTGAACAACTTTTTTTTGAAAAAATCCCTAAGCCGCGCGGTCACAATTTCAGCAAAAATCTGGCGTTTCTTAATTCACTCAAAAATGGTGCCAAACTGTTGCAAACGATCCCCTGAAAGGTTTTTCAGTGGAAACAGATGCGTTTTTATCATAAAAACAGAATTAGCCCGCAAGGTCTGAACAACTTCTTTTTAAAAAAATCCCTAAGCCGCGCGGTCACAATTTCAGCAAAAATCTGGCACTCTGCAATTCACTCAAAAATGGTGCCAAATTGTTGCAAACGATCCCCTGAAAGGTTTTTCGGTGGAAACAGATGGGTTTTTATCATAAAAACAGAATTAGCCCGCAAGGTCTGAACAACTTTTTTCTGAAAAAATCCCTAAGCCGCGCGGTCACAATTTCAGCAAAAATCTGGCACTCTGCAATTCACTCAAAAATGGTGCCAAATTGTTGCAAACGATCCCCTGAAAGGTTTTTCGGTGGAAACAGATGGGTTTTTATCATAAAAACAGAATTAGCCCGCAAGGTCTGAACAACTTTTTTCTGAAAAAATCCCTAAGCCGCGCGGTCACAATTTCAGCAAAAATCTGACGTTCTGCAATTCACTCAAAAATGGTGCCAAACTGTTGCAAACGATCCCCTGAAACGTTTTTCGGTGGAAACAGATGGGTTTTTATCATAAAAACAGAATTAGCCCGCAAGGTCTGAACAACTTTTTTTTGGAAAAATCCCTAAGCCGCGCGGTCACAATTTCAGCAAAAATCTGACGTTCTGGAATTCACTCAAAAATGGTGCCAAACTGTTGCAAACGATCCCCTGAAAGGTTTTTCGGTGGAAACAGATGCGTTTTTATCATAAAAACAGAAGTAGCCCGCAAGGTCTGAACAACTTTTTTTTGAAAAAATCCCTAAGCCGCGCGGTCACAATTTCAGCAAAAATCTGGCGTTCTGGAATTCACTCAAAAATGGTGCCAAACTGTTGCAAACGATCCCCTGAAAGGTTTTTCGGTGGAAACAGATGGGTTTTTATCATAAAAACAGAATTAGCCCTCAAGGTCTGAACAACTTTTTTTTGAAAAATCCCTAAGCCGCGCGGTCACAATTTCAGCAAAAATCTGACGTTCTGCAATTCACTCAAAAATGGTGCCAAACTGTTGCAAACGATCCCCTGAAACGTTTTTCGGTGGAAACAGATGGGTTTTTATCATAAAAACAGAATTAGCCCGCAAGGTCTGAACAACTTTTTTTTTGAAAAAATCCCTAAGCCGCGCGGTCACAATTTCAGCAAAAATCTGACGTTCTGGAATTCACTCAAAAATGGTGCCAAACTGTTGCAAACGATCCCCTGAAAGGTTTTTCGTTGGAAACAGATGCGTTTTTATCATAAAAACAGAATAAGCCCGCAAGGTCTGAACAACTTTTTTTTGAAAAAATCCCTAAGCCGCGCGGTCACAATTTCACCAAAAATCTGACGTTCTGCAGTTCACTCAAAAATGGAACGAAACTGTTGCAAACGATCCCCTGAAAGGTTTTTCGGTGGAAACAGATGGGTTTTTATCATAAAAACAAAATTAGCCCGCAAGGTCTGAACAAGTTTTTTTTGAAAAAATCCCTAAGCCGCGCGGTCACAATTTCACCAAAAATCTGACGTTCTGCAGTTCACTCAAAAATGGTGCCAAACTGTTGCAAACGATCCCCTGAAAGGTTTTTCGGTGGAAACAGATGGGTTTTTATCATTGAAAAAGAATTTTCACGCAAGGTCTGAACAACTTTTTTTTTAAAAAATCCTTAAGCCGCGCGGTCACAATTTCAGCAAAAATCTGGCGTTCTGCAATTCACTCAAAAATGGTGCCAAACTGTTGCAAACGATCCCCTGAAAGGTTTTTCGGTGGAAACAGATGGGTTTTTATCATAAAAACAGAATAAGCCCGCAAGGTCTGAACAACTTTTTTTTGAAAAAATCCCTAAGTCGCGCGGTCACAATTTCACCAAAAATCTGACGTTCTGCAGTTCACTCAAAAATGGAACGAAACTGTTGCAAACGATCCCCTGAAAGGTTTTTCGGTGGAAACAGATGGGTTTTTATCATAAAAACAGAATTAGCCCGCAAGGTCTGAACAACTTTTTTTTTGAAAAAATCCCTAAGCCGCGCGGTCACAATTTCAGCAAAAATCTGACCTTCTGGAATTCACTCAAAAATGGTGCCAAACTGTTGCAAACGATCCCCTGAAAGGTTTTTCGGTGGAAACAGATGGGTTTTTACCATTGAAAAAGAATTTTCATGCAAGGTCTGAACCACTTTTTTTGGGAAAAATCCCTAAGCCGCGCAGTCACAATTTCAGCAAAAATCTGACGTTCTGGAATTCACTCAAAAATGGTGCCAAACTGTTGCAAACGATCCCCTGAAAGGTTTTTCGGTGGAAACAGATGGGTTTTTACCACTGAAAAAGAATTTTCATGCAAGGTCTGAACAACTTTTTTTGGGAAAAATCCCTAAGCCGCGCGGTCACAATTTCAGCAAAAATCTGACGTTCTGGAATTCACTCAAAAATGGTGCCAAACTGTTGCAAACAATCCCCTGACAGGTTTTTCGGTGGAAACAGATGGGTTTTTATCATAAAAACAGAATTAGCCCGCAAGGTCTGAACAACTTTTTTTTGAAAAAATCCCTAAGCCGCGCGGTCACAATTTCAGCAAAAATCTGACGTTCTGGAATTCACTCAAAAATGGTGCCAAACTGTTGCAAACGATCCCCTGAAACGTTTTTCGGTGGAAACAGATGGGTTTTTATCATAAAAACAGAATTAGCCCGCAAGGTCTGAACAACTTTTTTTTGGAAAAACCCTAAGCCGCGCGGTCACAATTTCAGCAAAAATCTGACGTTCTGGAATTCACTCAAAAATGGTGCCAAACTGTTGCAAACGATCCCCTGAAAGGTTTTTCGGTGGAAACAGATGGGTTTTTATCATAAAAACAGAATTAGCCCGCAAGGTCTGAACAACTTTTTTTTGAAAAAATCCCTAAGCCGCGCGGTCACAATTTCAGCAAAAATCTGGCGTTCTGGAATTCACTCAAAAATGGTGCCAAACTGTTGCAAACGATCCCCTGAAAGGTTTTTCGGTGGAAACAGATGGGTTTTTATCATAAAAACAGAATTAGCCCGCAAGGTGTGAACAACTTTTTTTTGAAAAAATCCCTAAGCCGCGCGGTCACAATTTCAGCAAAAATCTGACGTTCTGCAATTCACTCAAAAATGGTGCCAAACTGTTGCAAACGATCCCCTGAAACGTTTTTCGGTGGAAACAGATGGGTTTTTATCATAAAAACAGAATTAGCCCGCAAGGTCTGAACAACTTTTTTTTGAAAAAATCCCTAAGCCGCGCGGTCACAATTTCAGCAAAAATCTGACGTTCTGGAATTCACTCAAAAATGGTGCCAAACTGTTGCAAACGATCCCCTGAAACGTTTTTCGGTGGAAACAGATGGGTTTTTATCATAAAAACAGAATTAGCCCGCAAGGTCTGAACAACTTTTTTTTGAAAAAATCCCTAAGCCGCGCGGTCACAATTTCAGCGAAAATCTGGCGTTCTGGAATTCACTCAAAAATGGTGCCAAACTGTTGCAAACGATCCCCTGAAAGGTTTTTCGGTGGAAACAGATGGGTTTTTACCATTGAAAAAGAATTTCCATGCAAGGTCTGAACAACTTTTTTTTGGAAAAATCCCTAATCCGCGCGGTCACAATTTCAGCAAAAATCTGACGTTCTGGAATTCACTCAAAAATGGTGCCAAACTGTTGCAAACGATCCCCTGAAAGGTTTTTCGGTGGAAACAGATCCGTTTTTATCATAAAAACAGAATTAGCCCGCAAGGTCTGAACAACCTTTTTTTTGAAAAAATCCCTAAGCCGCGCGGTCACAATTTCAGCAAAAATCTGACCTTCTGGAATTCACTCAAAAAATGGTGCCAAACTGTTGCAAACGATCCCCTGAATGGTTTTTCGGTGGAAACAGATGGGTTTTTACCATTGAAAAAGAATTTTCATGCAAGGTCTGAACCACTTTTTTTGGGAAAAATCCCTAAGCCGCGCAGTCACAATTTCAGCAAAAATCTGACGTTCTGGAATTCACTCAAAAATGGTGCCAAACTGTTGCAAACGATCCCCTGAAAGGTTTTTCGGTCGAAATAGATGGGTTTTTACCACTGAAAAAGAATTTTCATGCAAGGTCTGAACAACTTTTTTTGGGAAAAATCCCTAAGCCGCGCGGTCACAATTTCAGCAAAAATCTGACGTTCTGGAATTCACTCAAAAATGGTGCCAAACTGTTGCAAACGATCCCCTGAAAGGTTTTTCGGTGGAAACAGATGGGTTTTTATCATAAAAACAGAATTAGCCCGCAAGGTCTGAACAACTTTTTTTTGAAAAAATCCCTAAGCCGCGTGGTCACAATTTCAGCAAAAATCTGACGTTCTGGAATTCACTCAAAAATGGTGCCAAACTGTTGCAAACGATCCCCTGAAAGGTTTTTCGGTGGAAACAGATTGGTTTTTATCATAAAAACAGAATTAGCCCGCAAGGTCTGAACAACTTTTTTCTGAAAAAATCCCTAAGCCGCGCGGTCACAATTTCAGCAAAAATCTGACGTTCTGCGATTCACTCAAAAATGGTGCCAAACTGTTGCAAACGATCCCCTGAAACGTTTTTCGGTGGAAACAGATGGGTTTTTATCATAAAAACAGAATTAGCCCGCAAGGTCTGAACAACTTTTTTTTGGAAAAATCCCTAAGCCGCGCGGTCACAATTTCAGCAAAAATCTGACGTTCTGGAATTCATTCAAAAATGGTGCCAAACTGTTGCAAACGATCCCCTGAAAGGTTTTTCGGTGGAAACAGATGCGTTTTTATCATAAAAACAGAAGTAGCCCGCAAGGTCTGAACAACTTTTTTTTGAAAAAATCCCTAAGCCGCGCGGTCACAATTTCAGCAAAAATCTGGCGTTCTGGAATTCACTCAAAAATGGTGCCAAACTGTTGCAAACGATCCCCTGAAAGGTTTTTCGGTGGAAACAGATGGGTTTTTATCATAAAAACAGAATTAGCCCGCAAGGTCTGAACAACTTTTTTTTGAAAAATCCCTAAGCCGCGCGGTCACAATTTCAGCAAAAATCTGACGTTCTGCAATTCACTCAAAAATGGTGCCAAACTGTTGCAAACGATCCCCTGAAAGGTTTTTCGGTGGAAACAGATCCGTTTTTATCATAAAAACAGAATTAGCCCGCAAGGTCTGAACAACCTTTTTTTTGAAAAAATCCCTAAGCCGCGCGGTCACAATTTCAGCAAAAATCTGACCTTCTGGAATTCACTCAAAAATGGTGCCAAACTGTTGCAAACGATCCCCTGAAAGGTTTTTCGTTGGAAACAGATGCGTTTTTATCATAAAAACAGAATAAGCCCGCAAGGTCTGAACAACTTTTTTTTGAAAAAATCCCTAAGCCGCGCGGTCACAATTTCACCAAAAATCTGACGTTCTGCAGTTCACTCAAAAATGGAACGAAACTGTTGCAAACGATCCCCTGAAAGGTTTTTCGGTGGAAACAGATGGGTTTTTATCATAAAAACAAAATTAGCCCGCAAGGTCTGAACAACTTTTTTTTGAAAAAATCCCTAAGCCACGCGGTCACAATTTCACCAAAAATCTGATGTTCTGCAGTTCACTCAAAAATGGTGCCAAACTGTTGCAAACGATCCCCTGAAAGGTTTTTCGGTGGAAACAGATGGGTTTTTACCATTGAAAAAGAATTTCCATGCAAGGTCTGAACAACTTTTTTTTGGAAAAATCCCTAATCCGCGCGGTCACAATTTCAGCAAAAATCTGACGTTCTGGAATTCACTCAAAAATGGTGCCAAACTGTTGCAAACGATCCCCTGAAAGGTTTTTCGGTGGAAACAGATCCGTTTTTATCATAAAAACAGAATTAGCCCGCAAGGTCTGAACAACCTTTTTTTTGAAAAAATCCCTAAGCCGCGCGGTCACAATTTCAGCAAAAATCTGACCTTCTGGAATTCACTCAAAAAATGGTGCCAAACTGTTGCAAACGATCCCCTGAATGGTTTTTCGGTGGAAACAGATGGGTTTTTACCATTGAAAAGAATTTTCATGCAAGGTCTGAACCACTTTTTTTGGGAAAAATCCCTAAGCCGCGCAGTCACAATTTCAGCAAAAATCTGACGTTCTGGAATTCACTCAAAAATGGTGCCAAACTGTTGCAAACGATCCCCTGAAAGGTTTTTCGGTCGAAATAGATGGGTTTTTACCACTGAAAAAGAATTTTCATGCAAGGTCTGAACAACTTTTTTTGGGAAAAATCCCTAAGCCGCGCGGTCACAATTTCAGCAAAAATCTGACGTTCTGGAATTCACTCAAAAATGGTGCCAAACTGTTGCAAACGATCCCCTGAAAGGTTTTTCGGTGGAAACAGATGGGTTTTTATCATAAAAACAGAATTAGCCCGCAAGGTCTGAACAACTTTTTTTTGAAAAAATCCCTAAGCCGCGTGGTCACAATTTCAGCAAAAATCTGACGTTCTGGAATTCACTCAAAAATGGTGCCAAACTGTTGCAAACGATCCCCTGAAAGGTTTTTCGGTGGAAACAGATTGGTTTTTATCATAAAAACAGAATTAGCCCGCAAGGTCTGAACAACTTTTTTCTGAAAAAATCCCTAAGCCGCGCGGTCACAATTTCAGCAAAAATCTGACGTTCTGCGATTCACTCAAAAATGGTGCCAAACTGTTGCAAACGATCCCCTGAAACGTTTTTCGGTGGAAACAGATGGGTTTTTATCATAAAAACAGAATTAGCCCGCAAGGTCTGAACAACTTTTTTTTGGAAAAATCCCTAAGCCGCGCGGTCACAATTTCAGCAAAAATCTGACGTTCTGGAATTCACTCAAAAATGGTGCCAAACTGTTGCAAACGATCCCCTGAAAGGTTTTTCGGTGGAAACAGATGCGTTTTTATCATAAAAACAGAAGTAGCCCGCAAGGTCTGAACAACTTTTTTTTGAAAAAATCCCTAAGCCGCGCGGTCACAATTTCAGCAAAAATCTGGCGTTCTGGAATTCACTCAAAAATGGTGCCAAACTGTTGCAAACGATCCCCTGAAAGGTTTTTCGGTGGAAACAGATGGGTTTTTATCATAAAAACAGAATTAGCCCGCAAGGTCTGAACAACTTTTTTTTGAAAAATCCCTAAGCCGCGCGGTCACAATTTCAGCAAAAATCTGACGTTCTGCAATTCACTCAAAAATGGTGCCAAACTGTTGCAAACGATCCCCTGAAAGGTTTTTCGGTGGAAACAGATGGGTTTTTATCATAAAAACAGAATTAGCCCGCAAGGTCTGACCAACTTTTTTTTGAAAAAATCCCTAAGCCGCGCGGTCACAATTTCAGCAAAAATCTGACGTTCTGCAATTCACTCAAAAATGGTGCCAAACTGTTGCAAACGATCCCCTGAAAGGTTTTTCGTTGGAAACAGATGCGTTTTTATCATAAAAACAGAATAAGCCCGCAAGGTCTGAACAACTTTTTTTTGAAAAAATCCCTAAGCCGCGCGGTCACAATTTCACCAAAAATCTGACGTTCTGCAGTTCACTCAAAAATGGAACGAAACTGTTGCAAACGATCCCCTGAAAGGTTTTTCGGTGGAAACAGATGGGTTTTTATCATAAAAACAAAATTAGCCCGCAAGGTCTGAACAACTTTTTTTTGAAAAAATCCCTAAGCCACGCGGTCACAATTTCACCAAAAATCTGATGTTCTGCAGTTCACTCAAAAATGGTGCCAAACTGTTGCAAACGATCCCCTGAAAGGTTTTTCGGTGGAAACAGATGGGTTTTTATAATTGAAAAAGAATTTTCACGCAAGGTCTGAACAACTTTTTTTTGAAAAAATCCCTAAGCCGCGCGGTCACAATTTCAGCAAAAATCTGGCGTTCTGCAATTCACTCAAATATGGTGCCAAACTGTTGCAAACGATCCCCTGAAAGGTTTTTCGGTGGAAACAGATGGGTTTTTATTATAAAAACAGAATTAGCCCGCAAGGTCTGAACAACTTTTTTTTGAAAAAATCCCTAAGCCGCGCGGTCACAATTTCAGCAAAAATCTGACGTTCTGCAATTCACTCAAAAATGGTGCCAAACTGTTGCAAACGATCCCCTGAAACGTTTTTCGGTGGAAACAGATGGGTTTTTATCATAAAAACAGAATTAGCCCGCAAGGTCTGAACAACTTTTTTTTGAAAAAATCCCTAAGCCGCGCGGTCACAATTTCAGCAAAAATCTGGCGTTCTGGAATTCACTCAAAAATGGTGCCAAACTGTTGCAAACGATCCCCTGAAAGGTTTTTCGGTGGAAACAGTTGGGTTTTTACCATTGAAAAAGAATTTTCACGCAAGGTCTGAACAACTTTTTTTAAAAAAAATCCCTAAGCCGCGCGGTCACAATTTCAGCAAAAATCTGGCGTTCTGCAATTCACTCAAAAATGGTGCCAAACTGTTGCAAACGATCCCCTGAAAGGTTTTTCGGTGGAAACAGATGGGTTTTTATCATAAAAACAGAATTAGCCCGCAAGGTCTGAACAACTTTTTTTTGAAAAAATCCCTAAGCCGCGCGGTCACAATTTCAGCAAAAATCTGACGTTCTGCAATTCACTCAAAAATGGTGCCAAACTGTTGCAAACGATCCCCTGAAACGTTTTTCGGTGGAAACAGATGGGTTTTTATCATAAAAACAGAATTAGCCCGCAAGGTCTGAACAACTTTTTTTTGGAAAAATCCCTAAGCCGCGCGGTCACAATTTCAGCAAAAATCTGACGTTCTGGAATTCACTCAAAAATGGTGCCAAACTGTTGCAAACGATCCCCTGAAAGGTTTTTCGGTGGAAACAGATGCGTTTTTATCATAAAAACAGAAGTAGCCCGCAAGGTCTGAACAACTTTTTTTTGAAAAAATCCCTAAGCCGCGCGGTCACAATTTCAGCAAAAATCTGGCGTTCTGGAATTCACTCAAAAATGGTGCCAAACTGTTGCAAACGATACCCTGAAAGGTTTTTCGGTGGAAACAGATGGGTTTTTATCATAAAAACAGAATTAGCCCGCAAGGTCTGAACAACTTTTTTTTGAAAAATCCCTAAGCCGCGCGGTCACAATTTCAGCAAAAATCTGACGTTCTGCAATTCACTCAAAAATGGTGCCAAACTGTTGCAAACGATCCCCTGAAACGTTTTTCGGTGGAAACAGATGGGTTTTTATCATAAAAACAGAATTAGCCCGCAAGGTCTGAACAACTTTTTTTTGAAAAAATCCCTAAGCCGCGCGGTCACAATTTCAGCAAAAATCTGACGTTCTGGAATTCACTCAAAAATGGTGCCAAACTGTTGCAAACGATCCCCTGAAAGGTTTTTCGTTGGAAACAGATGCGTTTTTATCATAAAAACAGAATAAGCCCGCAAGGTCTGAACAACTTTTTTTTGAAAAAATCCCTAAGCCGCGCGGTCACAATTTCACCAAAAATCTGACGTTCTGCAGTTCACTCAAAAATGGAACGAAACTGTTGCAAACGATCCCCTGAAAGGTTTTTCGGTGGAAACAGATGGGTTTTTATCATAAAAACAAAATTAGCCCGCAAGGTCTGAACAACTTTTTTTTGAAAAAATCCCTAAGCCACGCGGTCACAATTTCACCAAAAATCTGATGTTCTGCAGTTCACTCAAAAATGGTGCCAAACTGTTGCAAACGATCCCCTGAAAGGTTTTTCGGTGGAAACAGATGGGTTTTTATAATTGAAAAAGAATTTTCACGCAAGGTCTGAACAACTTTTTTTTGAAAAAATCCCTAAGCCGCGCGGTCACAATTTCAGCAAAAATCTGGCGTTCTGCAATTCACTCAAATATGGTGCCAAACTGTTGCAAACGATCCCCTGAAAGGTTTTTCGGTGGAAACAGATGGGTTTTTATTATAAAAACAGAATTAGCCCGCAAGGTCTGAACAACTTTTTTTTGAAAAAATCCCTAAGCCGCGCGGTCACAATTTCAGCAAAAATCTGACGTTCTGCAATTCACTCAAAAATGGTGCCAAACTGTTGCAAACGATCCCCTGAAACGTTTTTCGGTGGAAACAGATGGGTTTTTATCATAAAAACAGAATTAGCCCGCAAGGTCTGAACAACTTTTTTTAAAAAAAATCCCTAAGCCGCGCGGTCACAATTTCAGCAAAAATCTGGCGTTCTGCAATTCACTCAAAAATGGTGCCAAACTGTTGCAAACGATCCCCTGAAAGGTTTTTCGGTGGAAACAGATGGGTTTTTATCATAAAAACAGAATTAGCCCGCAAGGTCTGAACAACTTTTTTCTGAAAAAATCCCTAAGCCGCGCGGTCACAATTTCAGCAAAAATCTGACGTTCTGCAATTCACTCAAAAATGGTGCCAAACTGTTGCAAACGATCCCCTGAAACGTTTTTCGGTGGAAACAGATGGGTTTTTATCATAAAAACAGAATTAGCCCGCAAGGTCTGAACAACTTTTTTTTGGAAAAATCCCTAAGCCGCGCGGTCACAATTTCAGCAAAAATCTGACGTTCTGGAATTCACTCAAAAATGGTGCCAAACTGTTGCAAACGATCCCCTGAAAGGTTTTTCGGTGGAAACAGATGCGTTTTTATCATAAAAACAGAAGTAGCCCGCAAGGTCTGAACAACTTTTTTTTGAAAAAATCCCTAAGCCGCGCGGTCACAATTTCAGCAAAAATCTGGCGTTCTGGAATTCACTCAAAAATGGTGCCAAACTGTTGCAAACGATCCCCTGAAAGGTTTTTCGGTGGAAACAGATGGGTTTTTATCATAAAAACAGAATTAGCCCGCAAGGTCTGAACAACTTTTTTTTGAAAAATCCCTAAGCCGCGCGGTCACAATTTCAGCAAAAATCTGACGTTCTGCAATTCACTCAAAAATGGTGCCAAACTGTTGCAAACGATCCCCTGAAAGGTTTTTCGGTGGAAACAGATGGGTTTTTATCATAAAAACAGAATTAGCCCGCAAGGTCTGAACAACTTTTTTTTGAAAAAATCCCTAAGCCGCGCGGTCACAATTTCAGCAAAAATCTGACGTTCTGGAATTCACTCAAAAATGGTGCCAAACTGTTGCAAACGATCCCCTGAAAGGTTTTTCGTTGGAAACAGATGCGTTTTTATCATAAAAACAGAATAAGCCCGCAAGGTCTGAACAACTTTTTTTTGAAAAAATCCCTAAGCCGCGCGGTCACAATTTCACCAAAAATCTGACGTTCTGCAGTTCACTCAAAAATGGAACGAAACTGTTGCAAACGATCCCCTGAAAGGTTTTTCGGTGGAAACAGATGGGTTTTTATCATAAAAACAAAATTAGCCCGCAAGGTCTGAACAACTTTTTTTGAAAAAATCCCTAAGCCGCGCGGTCACAATTTCACGAAAAATCTGATGTTCTGCAGTTCACTCAAAAATGGTGCCAAACTGTTGCAAACGATCCCCTGAAAGGTTTTTCGGTGGAAACAGATGGGTTTTTATCATTGAAAAAGAATTTTCACGCAAGGTCTGAACAACTTTTTTTTGAAAAAATCCCTACGCCGCGCGGTCACAATTTCAGCAAAAATCTGGCGTTCTGCAATTCACTCAAAAATGGTGCCAAACTGTTGCAAACGATCCCCTGAAAGGTTTTTCGGTGGAAACAGATGGGTTTTTATCATAAAAACAGAATTAGCCCGCAAGGTCTGAACAACTTTTTTTTGAAAAAATCCCTAAGCCGCGCGGTCACAATTTCAGCAAAAATCTGACGTTCTGGAATTCACTCAAAAATGGTGCCAAACTGTTGCAAACGATCCCCTGAAACGTTTTTCGGTGGAAACAGATGGGTTTTTATCATAAAAACAGAATTAGCCCGCAAGGTCTGAACAACTTTTTTTTGAAAAAATCCCTAAGCCGCGCGGTCACAATTTCAGCAAAAATCTGACGTTCTGGAATTCACTCAAAAATGGTGCCAAACTGTTGCAAACGATCCCCTGAAACGTTTTTCGGTGGAAACAGATGGGTTTTTATCATAAAAACAGAATTAGCCCGCAAGGGCTGAACAACTTTTTGTTGAAAAAATCCCTAAGCCGCGCGGTCACAATTTTAGCAAAAATCTGACGTTCTGCAATTCACTCAAAAATGGTGCCAAACTGTTGCAAACGATCCCCTGAAAGGTTTTTCGGTGGAAACAGATGGGTTTTTACCATTGAAAAAGAATTTCCATGCAAGGTCTGAACAACTTTTTTTTGGAAAAATCCCTAATCCGCGCGGTCACAATTTCAGCAAAAATCTGACGTTCTGGAATTCACTCAAAAATGGTGCCAAACTGTTGCAAACTATCCCCTGAAAGGTTTTTCGGTGGAAACAGATCCGTTTTTATCATAAAAACAGAATTAGCCCGCAAGGTCTGAACAACTTTTTTTTGAAAAAATCCCTAAGCCGCGCGGTCACAATTTCAGCAAAAATCTGACCTTCTGGAATTCACTCAAAAATGGTGCCAAACTGTTGCAAACGATCCCCTGAATGGTTTTTCGGTGGAAACAGATGGGTTTTTAGCATTGAAAAAGAATTTTCATGCAAGGTCTGAACCACTTTTTTTGGGAAAAATCCCTAAGCCTCGCAGTCACAATTTCAGCAAAAATCTGACGTTCTGGAATTCACTCAAAAATGGTGCCAAACTGTTGCAAACGATCCCCTGAAAGGTTTTTCGGTGGAAACAGATGGGTTTTTACCACTGAAAAAGAATTTTCATGCAAGGTCCGAACAACTTTTTTTGGGAAAAATCCCTAAGCCGCGCGGTCACAATTTCAGCAAAAATCTGACGTTCTGGAATTCACTCAAAAATGGTGCCAAACTGTTGCAAACGATCCCCTGAAAGGTTTTTCGGTGGAAACAGATGGGTTTTTATCATAAAAACAGAATTAGCCCGCAAGGTCTGAACAACTTTTTTTTGAAAAAATCCCTAAGCCGCGCGGTCACAATTTCAGCAAAAATCTGACGTTCTGGAATTCACTCAAAAATGGTGCCAAACTGTTGCAAACGATCCCCTGAAAGGTTTTTCGGTGGAAACAGATTGGTTTTTACCACTGAAAAAGAATTTTCATGCAAGGTCTGAACAACTTTTTTGGGGAAAAATCCCTAAGCCGCGCGGTCACAATTTCAGCAAAAATCTGACGTTCTGGAATTCACTCAAAAATGGTGCCAAACTGTTGCAAACGATGCCCTGAAAGGTTTTTCGGTGGAAACAGATGGGTTTTTATCATAAAAACAGAATTAGCCCGCAAGGTCTGAACAACTTTTTTTTGAAAAAATCCCTAAGCCGCGCGGTCACAATTTCAGCAAAAATCTGACGTTCTGGAATTCACTCAAAAATGGTGCCAAACTGTTGCAAACGATCCCCTGAAAGGTTTTTCGGTGGAAGCAGATGGGTTTTTACCACTGAAAAAGAATTTTCATGCAAGGTCTGAACAACTTTTTTTGGGAAAAATCCCTAAGCCGCGCGGTCACAATTTCAGCAAAAATCTGACGTTCTGGAATTCACTCAAAAAGGGTGCCAAACTGTTGCAAACGATGCCCTGAAAGGTTTTTCGGTGGAAACAGATGGGTTTTTATCATAAAAACAGAATTAGCCCGCAAGGTCTGAACAACTTTTTTTTGAAAAAATCCCTAAGCCGCGCGGTCACAATTTCAGCAAAAATCTGGCGTTCTGGAATTCACTCAAAAATGGTGCCAAACTGTTGCAAACGATCCCCTGAAAGGTTTTTCGGTGGAAACAGATGCGTTTTTATCATAAAAACAGAATTAGCCCGCAAGGTCTGAACAACTTTTTTTAAAAAAAATCCCTAAGCCGCGCGGTCACAATTTCAGCAAAAATCTGACGTTCTGGAATTCACTCAAAAATGGTGCCAAACTGTTGCAAACGATGCCCTGAAAGGTTTTTCGGTGGAAACAGATGGGTTTTTATCATAAAAACAGAATTAGCCCGCAAGGTCTGAACAACTTTTTTTTGAAAAAATCCCTAAGCCGCGCGGTCACAATTTCAGCAAAAATCTGGCGTTCTGGAATTCACTCAAAAATGGTGCCAAACTGTTGCAAACGGTCCCCTGAAAGGTTTTTCGGTGGAAACAGATGGGTTTTTATCATAAAAACAGAATTAGCCCTCAAGGTCTGAACAACTTTTTTTTGAAAAATCCCTAAGCCGCGCGGTCACAATTTCAGCAAAAATCTGACGTTCTGCAATTCACTCAAAAATGGTGCCAAACTGTTGCAAACGATCCCCTGAAACGTTTTTCGGTGGAAACAGATGGGTTTTTATCATAAAAACAGAATTAGCCCGCAAGGTCTGAACAACTTTTTTTTTGAAAAAATCCCTAAGCCGCGCGGTCACAATTTCAGCAAAAATCTGACGTTCTGGAATTCACTCAAAAATGGTGCCAAACTGTTGCAAACGATCCCCTGAAAGGTTTTTCGTTGGAAACAGATGCGTTTTTATCATAAAAACAGAATAAGCCCGCAAGGTCTGAACAACTTTTTTTTGAAAAAATCCCTAAGCCGCGCGGTCACAATTTCACCAAAAATCTGACGTTCTGCAGTTCACTCAAAAATGGAACGAAACTGTTGCAAACGATCCCCTGAAAGGTTTTTCGGTGGAAACAGATGGGTTTTTATTATAAAAACAAAATTAGCCCGCAAGGTCTGAACAAGTTTTTTTTGAAAAAATCCCTAAGCCGCGCGGTCACAATTTCACCAAAAATCTGACGTTCTGCAGTTCACTCAAAAATGGTGCCAAACTGTTGCAAACGATCCCCTGAAAGGTTTTTCGGTGGAAACAGATGGGTTTTTATCATTGAAAAAGAATTTTCACGCAAGGTCTGAACAACTTTTTTTTGAAAAAATCCTTAAGCCGCGTGGTCACAATTTCAGCAAAAATCTGACGTTCTGGAATTCACTCAAAAATGGTGCCAAACTGTTGCAAACGATCCCCTGAAAGGTTTTTCGGTGGAAACAGATGGGTTTTTATCATAAAAACAGAATTAGCCCGCAAGGTCTGAACAACTTTTTTTTGAAAAAATTCCTAAGTCGCGCGGTCACAATTTCAGCAAAAATCTGACGTTCTCCAATTCACTCAAAAATGGTGCCAAACTGTTGCAAACGATCCCCTGAAACGTTTTTCGGTGGAAACAGATGGGTTTTTATCATAAAAACAGAATTAGCCCGCAAGGTCTGAACAACTTTTTTTTGAAAAAATCCCTAAGCCGCGCGGTCACAATTTCAGCAAAAATCTGACGTTCTGGAATTCACTCAAAAATGGTGCCAAACTGTTGCAAACGATCCCCTGAAACGTTTTTCGGTGGAAACAGATGGGTTTTTATCATAAAAACAGAATTAGCCCGCAAGGGCTGAACAACCTTTTTTTAAAAAAATCCCTAAGCCGCGCGGTCACAATTTCAGCAAAAATCTGACGTTCTGGAATTCACTCAAAAATGGTGCCAAACTGTTGCAAACGATCCCCTGAAAGGTTTTTCGGTGGAAACAGATGGGTTTTTACCACTGAAAAAGAATTTTCATGCAAGGTCTGAACAACTTTTTTTGGGAAAAATCCCTAAGCCGCGCGGTCACAATTTCAGCAAAAATCTGACGTTCTGGAATTCACTCAAAAATGGTGCCAAACTGTTGCAAACAATCCCCTGACAGGTTTTTCGGTGGAAACAGATGGGTTTTTATCATAAAAACAGAATTAGCCCGCAAGGTCTGAACAACTTTTTTTTGAAAAAATCCCTAAGCCGCGCGGTCACAATTTCAGCAAAAATCTGACGTTCTGGAATTCACTCAAAAATGGTGCCAAACTGTTGCAAACGATCCCCTGAAACGTTTTTCGGTGGAAACAGATGGGTTTTTATCATAAAAACAGAATTAGCCCGCAAGGTCTGAACAACTTTTTTTTGGAAAAACCCTAAGCCGCGCGGTCACAATTTCAGCAAAAATCTGACGTTCTGGAATTCACTCAAAAATGGTGCCAAACTGTTGCAAACGATCCCCTGAAAGGTTTTTCGGTGGAAACAGATGGGTTTTTATCATAAAAACAGAATTAGCCCGCAAGGTCTGAACAACTTTTTTTTGAAAAAATCCCTAAGCCGCGCGGTCACAATTTCAGCAAAAATCTGGCGTTCTGGAATTCACTCAAAAATGGTTCCAAACTGTTGCAAACGATCCCCTGAAAGGTTTTTCGGTGGAAACAGATGGGTTTTTATCATAAAAACAGAATTAGCCCGCAAGGTGTGAACAACTTTTTTTTGAAAAAATCCCTAAGCCGCGCGGTCACAATTTCAGCAAAAATCTGACGTTCTGCAATTCACTCAAAAATGGTGCCAAACTGTTGCAAACGATCCCCTGAAACGTTTTTCGGTGGAAACAGATGGGTTTTTATCATAAAAACAGAATTAGCCCGCAAGGTCTGAACAACTTTTTTTTGAAAAAATCCCTAAGCCGCGCGGTCACAATTTCAGCAAAAATCTGACGTTCTGGAATTCACTCAAAAATGGTGCCAAACTGTTGCAAACGATCCCCTGAAACGTTTTTCGGTGGAAACAGATGGGTTTTTACCATTGAAAAAGAATTTTCATGCAAGGTCTGAACCACTTTTTTTGGGAAAAATCCCTAAGCCGCGCAGTCACAATTTCAGCAAAAATCTGACGTTCTGGAATTCACTCAAAAATGGTGCCAAACTGTTGCAAACGATCCCCTGAAAGGTTTTTCGGTCGAAATAGATGGGTTTTTACCACTGAAAATGAATTTTCATGCAAGGTCTGAACAACTTTTTTTGGGAAAAATCCCTAAGCCGCGCGGTCACAATTTCAGCAAAAATCTGACGTTCTGGAATTCACTCAAAAATGGTGCCAAACTGTTGCAAACGATCCCCTGAAAGGTTTTTCGGTGGAAACAGATGGGTTTTTATCATAAAAACAGAATTAGCCCGCAAGGTCTGAACAACTTTTTTCTGAAAAAATCCCTAAGCCGCGCGGTCACAATTTCAGCAAAAATCTGACGTTCTGCGATTCACTCAAAAATGGTGCCAAACTGTTGCAAACGATCCCCTGAAACGTTTTTCGGTGGAAACAGATGGGTTTTTATCATAAAAACAGAATTAGCCCGCAAGGTCTGAACAACTTTTTTTTGGAAAAATCCCTAAGCCGCGCGGTCACAATTTCAGCAAAAATCTGACGTTCTGGAATTCACTCAAAAATGGTGCCAAACTGTTGCAAACGATCCCCTGAAAGGTTTTTCGGTGGAAACAGATGCGTTTTTATCATAAAAACAGAAGTAGCCCGCAAGGTCTGAACAACTTTTTTTTGAAAAAATCCCTAAGCCGCGCGGTCACAATTTCAGCAAAAATCTGGCGTTCTGGAATTCACTCAAAAATGGTGCCAAACTGTTGCAAACGATCCCCTGAAAGGTTTTTCGGTGGAAACAGATGGGTTTTTATCATAAAAACAGAATTAGCCCGCAAGGTCTGAACAACTTTTTTTTGAAAAATCCCTAAGCCGCGCGGTCACAATTTCAGCAAAAATCTGACGTTCTGCAATTCACTCAAAAATGGTGCCAAACTGTTGCAAACGATCCCCTGAAAGGTTTTTCGGTGGAAACAGATGGGTTTTTATCATAAAAACAGAATTAGCCCGCAAGGTCTGAACAACCTTTTTTTTGAAAAAATCCCTAAGCCGCGCGGTCACAATTTCAGCAAAAATCTGACCTTCTGGAATTCACTCAAAAATGGTGCCAAACTGTTGCAAACGATCCCCTGAAAGGTTTTTCGGTGGAAACAGATGGGTTTTTATCATAAAAACAAAATTAGCCCGCAAGGTCTGAACAACTTTTTTTTGAAAAAATCCCTAAGCCGCGCGGTCACAATTTCACCAAAAATCTGATGTTCTGCAGTTCACTCAAAAATGGTGCCAAACTGTTGCAAACGATCCCCTGAAAGGTTTTTCGGTGGAAACAGATGGGTTTTTATAATTGAAAAAGAATTTTCACGCAAGGTCTGAACAACTTTTTTTTGAAAAAATCCCTAAGCCGCGCGGTCACAATTTCAGCAAAAATCTGGCGTTCTGCAATTCACTCAAATATGGTGCCAAACTGTTGCAAACGATCCCCTGAAAGGTTTTTCGGTGGAAACAGATGGGTTTTTATTATAAAAACAGAATTAGCCCGCAAGGTCTGAACAACTTTTTTTTGAAAAAATCCCTAAGCCGCGCGGTCACAATTTCAGCAAAAATCTGACGTTCTGCAATTCACTCAAAAATGGTGCCAAACTGTTGCAAACGATCCCCTGAAACGTTTTTCGGTGGAAACAGATGGGTTTTTATCATAAAAACAGAATTAGCCCGCAAGGTCTGAACAACTTTTTTTTGAAAAAATCCCTAAGCCGCGCGGTCACAATTTCAGCAAAAATCTGGCGTTCTGGAATTCACTCAAAAATGGTGCCAAACTGTTGCAAACGATCCCCTGAAAGGTTTTTCGGTGGAAACAGTTGGGTTTTTACCATTGAAAAAGAATTTTCACGCAAGGTCTGAACAACTTTTTTTAAAAAAAATCCCTAAGCCGCGCGGTCACAATTTCAGCAAAAATCTGACGTTCTGGAATTCACTCAAAAATGGTGCCAAACTGTTGCAAACGATCCCCTGAAAGGTTTTTCGGTGGAAACAGATGCGTTTTTATCATAAAAACAGAAGTAGCCCGCAAGGTCTGAACAACTTTTTTTTGAAAAAATCCCTAAGCCGCGCGGTCACAATTTCAGCAAAAATCTGGCGTTCTGGAATTCACTCAAAAATGGTGCCAAACTGTTGCAAACGATCCCCTGAAAGGTTTTTCGGTGGAAACAGATGGGTTTTTATCATAAAAACAGAATTAGCCCGCAAGGTCTGAACAACTTTTTTTTGAAAAATCCCTAAGCCGCGCGGTCACAATTTCAGCAAAAATCTGACGTTCTGCAATTCACTCAAAAATGGTGCCAAACTGTTGCAAACGATCCCCTGAAACGTTTTTCGGTGGAAACAGATGGGTTTTTATCATAAAAACAGAATTAGCCCGCAAGGTCTGAACAACTTTTTTTTGAAAAAATCCCTAAGCCGCGCGGTCACAATTTCAGCAAAAATCTGACGTTCTGGAATTCACTCAAAAATGGTGCCAAACTGTTGCAAACGATCCCCTGAAAGCTTTTTCGTTGGAAACAGATGCGTTTTTATCATAAAAACAGAATAAGCGGGCAAGGTCTGAACAACTTTTTTTTGAAAAAATCCCTAAGCCGCGCGGTCACAATTTCACCAAAAATCTGACGTTCTGCAGTTCACTCAAAAATGGAACGAAACTGTTGCAAACGATCCCCTGAAAGGTTTTTCGGTGGAAACAGATGGGTTTTTATCATAAAAACAAAATTAGCCCGCAAGGTCTGAACAACTTTTTTTGAAAAAATCCCTAAGCCGCGCGGTCACAATTTCACGAAAAATCTGATGTTCTGCAGTTCACTCAAAAATGGTGCCAAACTGTTGCAAACGATCCCCTGAAAGGTTTTTCGGTGGAAACAGATGGGTTTTTATCATTGAAAAAGAATTTTCACGCAAGGTCTGAACAACTTTTTTTTGAAAAAATCCCTACGCCGCACGGTCACAATTTCAGCAAAAATCTGGCGTTCTGCAATTCACTCAAAAATGGTGCCAAACTGTTGCAAACGATCCCCTGAAAGGTTTTTCGGTGGAAACAGATGGGTTTTTATCATAAAAACAGAATTAGCCCGCAAGGTCTGAACAACTTTTTTTTGAAAAAATCCCTAAGCCGCGCGGTCACAATTTCAGCAAAAATCTGACGTTCTGGAATTCACTCAAAAATGGTGCCAAACTGTTGCAAACGATCCCCTGAAACGTTTTTCGGTGGAAACAGATGGGTTTTTATCATAAAAACAGAATTAGCCCGCAAGGGCTGAACAACTTTTTGTTGAAAAAATCCCTAAGCCGCGCGGTCACAATTTCAGCAAAAATCTGACGTTCTGCAATTCACTCAAAAATGGTGCCAAACTGTTGCAAACGATCCCCTGAAAGGTTTTTCGGTGGAAACAGATGGGTTTTTACCATTGAAAAAGAATTTCCATGCAAGGTCTGAACAACTTTTTTTGGGAAAAATCCCTAATCCGCGCGGTCACAATTTCAGCAAAAATCTGACGTTCTGGAATTCACTCAAAAATGGTGCCAAACTGTTGCAAACGATCCCCTGAAAGGTTTTTCGGTGGAAACAGATCCGTTTTTATCATAAAAACAGAATTAGCCCGCAAGGTCTGAACAACTTTTTTTTGAAAAAATCCCTAAGCCGCGCGGTCACAATTTCAGCAAAAATCTGACCTTCTGGAATTCACTCAAAAATGGTGCCAAACTGTTGCAAACGATCCCCTGAATGGTTTTTCGGTGGAAACAGATGGGTTTTTACCATTGAAAAAGAATTTTCATGCAAGGTCTGAACCACTTTTTTTGGGAAAAATCCCTAAGCCTCGCAGTCACAATTTCAGCAAAAATCTGACGTTCTGGAATTCACTCAAAAATGGTGCCAAACTGTTGCAAACGATCCCCTGAAAGGTTTTTCGGTGGAAGCAGATGGGTTTTTACCACTGAAAAAGAATTTTCATGCAAGGTCCGAACAACTTTTTTTGGGAAAAATCCCTAAGCCGCGCGGTCACAATTTCAGCAAAAATCTGACGTTCTGGAATTCACTCAAAAATGGTGCCAAACTGTTGCAAACGATCCCCTGAAAGGTTTTTCGGTGGAAACAGATGGGTTTTTATCATAAAAACAGAATTAGCCCGCAAGGTCTGAACAACTTTTTTTTGAAAAAATCCCTAAGCCGCGCGGTCACAATTTCAGCAAAAATCTGACGTTCTGGAATTCACTCAAAAATGGTGCCAAACTGTTGCAAACGATCCCCTGAAAGGTTTTTCGGTGGAAACAGATTGGTTTTTACCACTGAAAAAGAATTTTCATGCAAGGTCTGAACAACTTTTTTGGGGAAAAATCCCTAAGCCGCGCGGTCACAATTTCAGCAAAAATCTGACGTTCTGGAATTCACTCAAAAATGGTGCCAAACTGTTGCAAACGATGCCCTGAAAGGTTTTTCGGTGGAAACAGATGGGTTTTTATCATAAAAACAGAATTAGCCCGCAAGGTCTGAACAACTTTTTTTTGAAAAAATCCCTAAGCCGCGCGGTCACAATTTCAGCAAAAATCTGACGTTCTGGAATTCACTCAAAAATGGTGCCAAACTGTTGCAAACGATCCCCTGAAAGGTTTTTCGGTGGAAGCAGATGGGTTTTTACCACTGAAAAAGAATTTTCATGCAAGGTCTGAACAACTTTTTTTGGGAAAAATCCCTAAGCCGCGCGGTCACAATTTCAGCAAAAATCTGACGTTCTGGAATTCACTCAAAAATGGTGCCAAACTGTTGCAAACGATGCCCTGAAAGGTTTTTCGGTGGAAACAGATGGGTTTTTATCATAAAAACAGAATTAGCCCGCAAGGTCTGAACAACTTTTTTTTGAAAAAATCCCTAAGCCGCGCGGTCACAATTTCAGCAAAAATCTGACGTTCTGGAATTCACTCAAAAATGGTGCCAAACTGTTGCAAACGATCCCCTGAAAGGTTTTTCGGTGGAAACAGATGCATTTTTATCATAAAAACAGAATTAGCCCGCAAGGTCTGAACAACTTTTTTTTGAAAAAATCCCTAAGCCGCGCGGTCACAATTTCAGCAAAAATCTGACGTTCTGGAATTCACTCAAAAATGGTGCCAAACTGTTGCAAACGATCCCCTGAAAGGTTTTTCGGTGGAAACAGATGCGTTTTTATGATAAAAACAGAATTAGCCCGCAAGGTCTGAACAACTTTTTTTAAAAAAAATCCCTAAGCCGCGCGGTCACAATTTCAGCAAAAATCTGGCGTTCTGGAATTCACTCAAAAATGGTGCCAAACTGTTGCAAACGATCCCCTGAAAGGTTTTTCGGTGGAAACAGATGGGTTTTTATCATAAAAACAGAATTAGCCCGCAAGGTCTGAACAACTTTTTTTTGAAAAAATCCCTAAGCCGCGAGGTCACAATTTCAGCAAAAATCTGACGTTCTGGAATTCACTCAAAAATGGTGCCAAACTGTTGCAAACGATCCCCTGAAAGGTTTTTCGGTGGAAACAGATGCGTTTTTATCATAAAAACAGAAGTAGCCCGCAAGGTCTGAACAACTTTTTTTTGAAAAAATCCCTAAGCCGCGCGGTCACAATTTCAGCAAAAATCTGACGTTCTGCAATTCACTCAAAAATGGTGCCAAACTGTTGCAAACGATCCCCTGAAAGGTTTTTCGGTGGAAACAGATGGGTTTTTATCATAAAAACAGAATTAGCCCGCAAGGTCTGAACAACTTTTTTTTGAAAAAATCCCTAAGCCGCACGGTCACAATTTCAGCAAAAATCTGGCGTTCTGGAATTCACTCAAAAATGGTGCCAAACTGTTGCAAACGATCCCCTGAAAGGTTTTTCGGTGGAAACAGATGGGTTTTTATCATAAAAACAGAATTAGCCCGCAAGGTCTGAACAACTTTTTTTTGAAAAAATCCCTAAGCCGCGCGGTCACAATTTCAGCAAAAATCTGACGTTCTGGAATTCACTCAAAAATGGTGCCAAACTGTTGCAAACGATCCCCTGAAAGGTTTTTCGGTGGAAGCAGATGGGTTTTTACCACTGAAAAAGAATTTTCATGCAAGGTCTGAACAACTTTTTTTGGGAAAAATCCCTAAGCCGCGCGGTCACAATTTCAGCAAAAATCTGACGTTCTGGAATTCACTCAAAAATGGTGCCAAACTGTTGCAAACGATGCCCTGAAAGGTTTTTCGGTGGAAACAGATGGGTTTTTATCATAAAAACAGAATTAGCCCGCAAGGTCTGAACAACTTTTTTTTTAAAAAATCCCTAAGCCGCGCGGTCACAATTTCAGCAAAAATCTGACGTTCTGGAATTCACTCAAAAATGGTGCCAAACTGTTGCAAACGATCCCCTGAAAGGTTTTTCGGTGGAAACAGATGCGTTTTTATCATAAAAACAGAATTAGCCCGCAAGGTCTGAACAACTTTTTTTAAAAAAAATCCCTAAGCCGCGCGGTCACAATTTCAGCAAAAATCTGACGTTCTGGAATTCACTCAAAAATGGTGCCAAACTGTTGCAAACGATGCCCTGAAAGGTTTTTCGGTGGAAACAGATGGGTTTTTATCATAAAAACAGAATTAGCCCGCAAGGTCTGAACAACTTTTTTTTGAAAAAATCCCTAAGCCGCGCGGTCACAATTTCAGCAAAAATCTGACGTTCTGGAATTCACTCAAAAATGGTGCCAAACTGTTGCAAACGATCCCCTGAAAGGTTTTTCGGTGGAAACAGATGCGTTTTTATGATAAAAACAGAATTAGCCCGCAAGGTCTGAACAACTTTTTTTTAAAAAAATCCCTAAGCCGCGCGGTCACAATTTCAGCAAAAATCTGGCGTTCTGGAATTCACTCAAAAATGGTGCCAAACTGTTGCAAACGATCCCCTGAAAGGTTTTTCGGTGGAAACAGATGGGTTTTTATCATAAAAACAGAATTAGCCCGCAAGGTCTGAACAACTTTTTTTTGAAAAAATCCCTAAGCCGCACGGTCACAATTTCAGCAAAAATCTGGCGTTCTGGAATTCACTCAAAAATGGTGCCAAACTGTTGCAAACGATCCCCTGAAAGGTTTTTCGGTGGAAACAGATGGGTTTTTATCATAAAAACAGAATTAGCCCGCAAGGTCTGAACAACTTTTTTTTGAAAAAATCCCTAAGCCGCGCGGTCACAATTTCAGCAAAAATCTGGCGTTCTGGAATTCACTCAAAAATGGTGCCAAACTGTTGCAAACGATCCCCTGAAAGGTTTTTCGGTGGAAACAGATGGGTTTTTATCATAAAAACAGAATTAGCCCGCAAGGTCTGAACAACTTTTTTTTGAAAAAATCCCTAAGCCGCGCGGTCACAATTTCAGCAAAAATCTGACGTTCTCCAATTCACTCAAAAATGGTGCCAAACTGTTGCAAACGATCCCCTGAAACGTTTTTCGGTGGAAACAGATGGGTTTTTATCATAAAAACAGAATTAGCCCGCAAGGTCTGAACAACTTTTTTTTGAAAAAATCCCTAAGCCGCGCGGTCACAATTTCAGCAAAAATCTGACGTTCTGGAATTCACTCAAAAATGGTGCCAAACTGTTGCAAACGATGCCCTGAAAGGTTTTTCGGTGGAAACAGATGGGTTTTTATCATAAAAACAGAATTAGCCCGCAAGGTCTGAACAACTTTTTTTTGAAAAAATCCCTAAGCCGCGCGGTCACAATTTCAGCAAAAATCTGACGTTCTGGAATTCACTCAAAAATGGTGCCAAACTGTTGCAAACGATGCCCTGAAAGGTTTTTCGGTGGAAACAGATGGGTTTTTATCATAAAAACAGAATTAGCCCGCAAGGTCTGAACAACTTTTTTTGAAAAAATCCCTAAGCCGCGCGGTCACAATTTCAGCAAAAATCTGACGTTCTGGAATTCACTCAAAAATGGTGCCAAACTGTTGCAAACGATCCCCTGAAAGGTTTTTCGGTGGAAACAGATGCGTTTTTATCATAAAAACAGAATTAGCCCGCAAGGTCTGAACAACTTTTTTTAAAAAAAATCCCTAAGCCGCGCGGTCACAATTTCAGCAAAAATCTGACGTTCTGGAATTCACTCAAAAATGGTGCCAAACTGTTGCAAACGATCCCCTGAAAGGTTTTTCGGTGGAAACAGATGCGTTTTTATCATAAAAACAGAAGTAGCCCGCAAGGTCTGAACAACTTTTTTTTGAAAAAATCCCTAAGCCGCGCGGTCACAATTTCAGCAAAAATCTGACGTTCTGCAATTCACTCAAAAATGGTGCCAAACTGTTGCAAACGATCCCCTGAAAGGTTTTTCGGTGGAAACAGATGGGTTTTTATCATTGAAAAAGAATTTTCACGCAAGGTCTGAACAACTTTTTTTTGAAAAAATCCCTAAGCCGCGCGGTCAGAATTTCAGCAAAAATCTGGCGTTCTGGAATTCACTCAAAAATGGTGCCAAACTGTTGCAAACGATCCCCTGAAAGGTTTTTCGGTGGAAACAGATGGGTTTTTATCATAAAAACAGAATTAGCCCGCAAGGTCTGACCAACTTTTTTTTGAAAAAATCCCTAAGCCGCGCGGTCACAATTTCAGCAAAAATCTGACGTTCTGCAATTCACTCAAAAATGGTGCCAAACTGTTGCAAACGATCCCCTGAAAGGTTTTTCGGTGGAAACAGATGGGTTTTTATCATTGAAAAAGAATTTTCACGCAAGGTCTGAACAACTTTTTTTTGGAAAAAATCGTTAAGCCGCGCAGTCACAATTTCAGCAAAAATCTGGCGTTCTGGAATTCACTCAAAAATGGTGCCAAACTGTTGCAAACGATCCCCTGAAAGGTTTTTCGGTGGAAACAGATGGGTTTTTATCATAAAAACAGAATTAGCCCTCAAGGTCTGAACAACTTTTTTTTGAAAAGATCCCTAAGCCGCGCGGTCACAATTTCAGCAAAAATCGGACGTTCTGGAATACACTCAAAAATGGTGCCAAACTGTTGCAAACGATCCCCTGAAAGGTTTTTCGGTGGAAACAGATGGGTTTTTATCATAAAAACAGAATTAGCCCGCAAGGTCTGAACAACTTTTTTTTGAAAAAATCCCTAAGCCGCGCGGTCACAATTTCAGCAAAAATCTGACGTTCTGCAATTCACTCAAAAATGGTGCTAAACTGATCCAAACGATGCCCTGAAAAGTTTTTTGGTGGAAACAGATGGGTTTTTATCATAAAAACAGAATCATTCCTCAAGGTCTGAACAACTTTTTTTTGAAAAAATCGTTAAGCCGCGTGGTCACAATTTCAGCAAAAATCTGACGTTCTGGAATTCACTCAAAAATGGTGCCAAACTGTTGCAAACGATCCCCTGAAAGGTTTTTCAGTGGAAACAGATGGGTTTTTATCATAAAAACAGAATTAGCCCGCAAGGTCTGAACAACTTTTTTTTTGAAAAAATCCCTACGCCGCGCGGTCACAATTTCAGCAAAAATCTGGCGTTCTGGAATTCACTCAAAAATGGTGCCAAACTGTTGCAAACGATCCCCTGAAAGGTTTTTCGGTGGAAACAGATGGGTTTTTATCATAAAAACAGAATTAGCCCTCAAGGTCTGAACAACTTTTTTTTGAAAAGATCCCTAAGCCGCGCGGTCACAATTTCAGCAAAAATCTGACGTTCTGGAATTCACTCAAAAATGGTGCCAAACTGTTGCAAACGATCCCCTGAAAGGTTTTTCGGTGGAAACAGATGGGTTTTTATCATAAAAACAGAATTAGCCCTCAAGGTCTGAACAACTTTTTTTTGAAAAGATCCCTAAGCCGCGCGGTCACAATTTCAGCAAAAATCTGACGTTCTGCAATTCACTCAAAAATGGTGCCAAACTGTTGCAAACGATCCCCTGAAAGGTTTTTCGGTGGAAACAGATGGGTTTTTATCATTGAAAAAGAATTTTCACGCAAGGTCTTAACAACTTTTTTTTGAAAAAATCCCTAAGCCTCGCGGTCACAATTTCAGCAAAAATCTGGCGTTCTGGAATTCACTCAAAAATGGTGCCAAACTGTTGCAAACGATCCCCTGAAAGGTTTTTCGGTGGAAACAGATGGGTTTTTATCATAAAAACAGAATTAGCCCGCAAGGTCTGAACAACTTTTTTTTGAAAAAATCCCTAAGCCGCGCGGTCACAATTTCAGCAAAAATCTGACGTTCTGCAATTCACTCAAAAATGGTGCCAAACTGTTGCAAACGATCCCCTGAAAGGTTTTTCGGTGGAAACAGATGGGTTTTTATCATAAAAACAGAATTAGCCCGCAAGGTCTGACCAACTTTTTTTTGAAAAAATCCCTAAGCCGCGCGGTCACAATTTCAGCAAAAATCTGACGTTCTGCAATTCACTCAAAAATGGTGCCAAACTGTTGCAAACGATCCCCTGAAAGGTTTTTCGGTGGAAACAGATGGGTTTTTATCATTGAAAAAGAATTTTCACGCAAGGTCTGAACAACTTTTTTTTGGAAAAAATCGTTAAGCCGCGCAGTCACAATTTCAGCAAAAATCTGACGTTCTGGAATTCACTCAAAAATGGTGCCAAACTGTTGCAAACGATCCCCTGAAAGGTTTTTCGGTGGAAGCAGATGGGTTTTTACCACTGAAAAAGAATTTTCATGCAAGGTCTGAACAACTTTTTTTGGGAAAAATCCCTAAGCCGCGCGGTCACAATTTCAGCAAAAATCTGACGTTCTGGAATTCACTCAAAAATGGTGCCAAACTGTTGCAAACGATGCCCTGAAAGGTTTTTCGGTGGAAACAGATGGGTTTTTATCATAAAAACAGAATTAGCCCGCAAGGTCTGAACAACTTTTTTTTAAAAAAATCCCTAAGCCGCGCGGTCACAATTTCAGCAAAAATCTGACGTTCTGGAATTCACTCAAAAATGGTGCCAAACTGTTGCAAACGATCCCCTGAAAGGTTTTTCGGTGGAAACAGATGCGTTTTTATCATAAAAACAGAATTAGCCCGCAAGGTCTGAACAACTTTTTTTAAAAAAAATCCCTAAGCCGCGCGGTCACAATTTCAGCAAAAATCTGACGTTCTGGAATTCACTCAAAAATGGTGCCAAACTGTTGCAAACGATGCCCTGAAAGGTTTTTCGGTGGAAACAGATGGGTTTTTATCATAAAAACAGAATTAGCCCGCAAGGTCTGAACAACTTTTTTTTGAAAAAATCCCTAAGCCGCGCGGTCACAATTTCAGCAAAAATCTGACGTTCTGGAATTCACTCAAAAATGGTGCCAAACTGTTGCAAACGATCCCCTGAAAGGTTTTTCGGTGGAAACAGATGCGTTTTTATGATAAAAACAGAATTAGCCCGCAAGGTCTGAACAACTTTTTTTTAAAAAAATCCCTAAGCCGCGCGGTCACAATTTCAGCAAAAATCTGGCGTTCTGGAATTCACTCAAAAATGGTGCCAAACTGTTGCAAACGATCCCCTGAAAGGTTTTTCGGTGGAAACAGATGGGTTTTTATCATAAAAACAGAATTAGCCCGCAAGGTCTGAACAACTTTTTTTTGAAAAAATCCCTAAGCCGCACGGTCACAATTTCAGCAAAAATCTGGCGTTCTGGAATTCACTCAAAAATGGTGCCAAACTGTTGCAAACGATCCCCTGAAAGGTTTTTCGGTGGAAACAGATGGGTTTTTATCATAAAAACAGAATTAGCCCGCAAGGTCTGAACAACTTTTTTTTGAAAAAATCCCTAAGCCGCGCGGTCACAATTTCAGCAAAAATCTGGCGTTCTGGAATTCACTCAAAAATGGTGCCAAACTGTTGCAAACGATCCCCTGAAAGGTTTTTCGGTGGAAACAGATGGGTTTTTATCATAAAAACAGAATTAGCCCGCAAGGTCTGAACAACTTTTTTTTGAAAAAATCCCTAAGCCGCGCGGTCACAATTTCAGCAAAAATCTGACGTTCTCCAATTCACTCAAAAATGGTGCCAAACTGTTGCAAACGATCCCCTGAAACGTTTTTCGGTGGAAACAGATGGGTTTTTATCATAAAAACAGAATTAGCCCGCAAGGTCTGAACAACTTTTTTTTGAAAAAATCCCTAAGCCGCGCGGTCACAATTTCAGCAAAAATCTGACGTTCTGGAATTCACTCAAAAATGGTGCCAAACTGTTGCAAACGATGCCCTGAAAGGTTTTTCGGTGGAAACAGATGGGTTTTTATCATAAAAACAGAATTAGCCCGCAAGGTCTGAACAACTTTTTTTTGAAAAAATCCCTAAGCCGCGCGGTCACAATTTCAGCAAAAATCTGACGTTCTGGAATTCACTCAAAAATGGTGCCAAACTGTTGCAAACGATGCCCTGAAAGGTTTTTCGGTGGAAACAGATGGGTTTTTATCATAAAAACAGAATTAGCCCGCAAGGTCTGAACAACTTTTTTTGAAAAAATCCCTAAGCCGCGCGGTCACAATTTCAGCAAAAATCTGACGTTCTGGAATTCACTCAAAAATGGTGCCAAACTGTTGCAAACGATCCCCTGAAAGGTTTTTCGGTGGAAACAGATGCGTTTTTATCATAAAAACAGAATTAGCCCGCAAGGTCTGAACAACTTTTTTTAAAAAAAATCCCTAAGCCGCGCGGTCACAATTTCAGCAAAAATCTGACGTTCTGGAATTCACTCAAAAATGGTGCCAAACTGTTGCAAACGATCCCCTGAAAGGTTTTTCGGTGGAAACAGATGCGTTTTTATCATAAAAACAGAAGTAGCCCGCAAGGTCTGAACAACTTTTTTTTGAAAAAATCCCTAAGCCGCGCGGTCACAATTTCAGCAAAAATCTGACGTTCTGCAATTCACTCAAAAATGGTGCCAAACTGTTGCAAACGATCCCCTGAAAGGTTTTTCGGTGGAAACAGATGGGTTTTTATCATTGAAAAAGAATTTTCACGCAAGGTCTGAACAACTTTTTTTTGAAAAAATCCCTAAGCCGCGCGGTCAGAATTTCAGCAAAAATCTGGCGTTCTGGAATTCACTCAAAAATGGTGCCAAACTGTTGCAAACGATCCCCTGAAAGGTTTTTCGGTGGAAACAGATGGGTTTTTATCATAAAAACAGAATTAGCCCGCAAGGTCTGACCAACTTTTTTTTGAAAAAATCCCTAAGCCGCGCGGTCACAATTTCAGCAAAAATCTGACGTTCTGCAATTCACTCAAAAATGGTGCCAAACTGTTGCAAACGATCCCCTGAAAGGTTTTTCGGTGGAAACAGATGGGTTTTTATCATTGAAAAAGAATTTTCACGCAAGGTCTGAACAACTTTTTTTTGGAAAAAATCGTTAAGCCGCGCAGTCACAATTTCAGCAAAAATCTGGCGTTCTGGAATTCACTCAAAAATGGTGCCAAACTGTTGCAAACGATCCCCTGAAAGGTTTTTCGGTGGAAACAGATGGGTTTTTATCATAAAAACAGAATTAGCCCTCAAGGTCTGAACAACTTTTTTTTGAAAAGATCCCTAAGCCGCGCGGTCACAATTTCAGCAAAAATCGGACGTTCTGGAATACACTCAAAAATGGTGCCAAACTGTTGCAAACGATCCCCTGAAAGGTTTTTCGGTGGAAACAGATGGGTTTTTATCATAAAAACAGAATTAGCCCGCAAGGTCTGAACAACTTTTTTTTGAAAAAATCCCTAAGCCGCGCGGTCACAATTTCAGCAAAAATCTGACGTTCTGCAATTCACTCAAAAATGGTGCTAAACTGATCCAAACGATGCCCTGAAAAGTTTTTTGGTGGAAACAGATGGGTTTTTATCATAAAAACAGAATCATTCCTCAAGGTCTGAACAACTTTTTTTTGAAAAAATCGTTAAGCCGCGTGGTCACAATTTCAGCAAAAATCTGACGTTCTGGAATTCACTCAAAAATGGTGCCAAACTGTTGCAAACGATCCCCTGAAAGGTTTTTCAGTGGAAACAGATGGGTTTTTATCATAAAAACAGAATTAGCCCGCAAGGTCTGAACAACTTTTTTTTTGAAAAAATCCCTACGCCGCGCGGTCACAATTTCAGCAAAAATCTGGCGTTCTGGAATTCACTCAAAAATGGTGCCAAACTGTTGCAAACGATCCCCTGAAAGGTTTTTCGGTGGAAACAGATGGGTTTTTATCATAAAAACAGAATTAGCCCTCAAGGTCTGAACAACTTTTTTTTGAAAAGATCCCTAAGCCGCGCGGTCACAATTTCAGCAAAAATCTGACGTTCTGGAATTCACTCAAAAATGGTGCCAAACTGTTGCAAACGATCCCCTGAAAGGTTTTTCGGTGGAAACAGATGGGTTTTTATCATAAAAACAGAATTAGCCCTCAAGGTCTGAACAACTTTTTTTTGAAAAGATCCCTAAGCCGCGCGGTCACAATTTCAGCAAAAATCTGACGTTCTGCAATTCACTCAAAAATGGTGCCAAACTGTTGCAAACGATCCCCTGAAAGGTTTTTCGGTGGAAACAGATGGGTTTTTATCATTGAAAAAGAATTTTCACGCAAGGTCTTAACAACTTTTTTTTGAAAAAATCCCTAAGCCTCGCGGTCACAATTTCAGCAAAAATCTGGCGTTCTGGAATTCACTCAAAAATGGTGCCAAACTGTTGCAAACGATCCCCTGAAAGGTTTTTCGGTGGAAACAGATGGGTTTTTATCATAAAAACAGAATTAGCCCGCAAGGTCTGAACAACTTTTTTTTGAAAAAATCCCTAAGCCGCGCGGTCACAATTTCAGCAAAAATCTGACGTTCTGCAATTCACTCAAAAATGGTGCCAAACTGTTGCAAACGATCCCCTGAAAGGTTTTTCGGTGGAAACAGATGGGTTTTTATCATAAAAACAGAATTAGCCCGCAAGGTCTGACCAACTTTTTTTTGAAAAAATCCCTAAGCCGCGCGGTCACAATTTCAGCAAAAATCTGACGTTCTGCAATTCACTCAAAAATGGTGCCAAACTGTTGCAAACGATCCCCTGAAAGGTTTTTCGGTGGAAACAGATGGGTTTTTATCATTGAAAAAGAATTTTCACGCAAGGTCTGAACAACTTTTTTTTGGAAAAAATCGTTAAGCCGCGCAGTCACAATTTCAGCAAAAATCTGGCGTTCTGGAATTCACTCAAAAATGGTGCCAAACTGTTGCAAACGATCCCCTGAAAGGTTTTTCGGTGGAAACAGATGGGTTTTTATCATAAAAACAGAATTAGCCCTCAAGGTCTGAACAACTTTTTTTTGAAAAGATCCCTAAGCCGCGCGGTCACAATTTCAGCAAAAATCCGACGTTCTGGAATACACTCAAAAATGGTGCCAAACTGTTGCAAACGATCCCCTGAAAGGTTTTTCGGTGGAAACAGATGGGTTTTTATCATGAAAACAGAATTAGCCCGCAAGGTCTGAACAACTTTTTTTTGAAAAAATCCCTAAGCCGCGCGGTCACAATTTCAGCAAAAATCTGACGTTCTGCAATTCACTCAAAAATGGTGCTAAACTGATCCAAACGATGCCCTGAAAAGTTTTTTGGTGGAAACAGATGGGTTTTTATCATAAAAACAGAATCATTCCTCAAGGTCTGAACAACTTTTTTTTGAAAAAATCGTTAAGCCGCGCGGTCACAATTTCAGCAAAAATCCGACGTTCTGGAATTCACTCAAAAATGGTGCCAAACTGTTGCAAACGATCCCCTGAAAGGTTTTTCAGTGGAAACAGATGGGTTTTTACCATTGAAAAAAAATTTTCATGCAAGGTCTGAACAACTTTTTTTTGAAAAAATCCCTAAGCCGCGCGGTCACAATTTCAGCAAAAATCCGACGTTCTGGAATTCACTCAAAAATGGTGACAAACTGTTGCAAACGATCCCCTGAAAGCTTTTTCGGTGGAAACAGATGGGTTTTTACCATTGAAAAAGAATTTTCACGCAAGGTCTGAACAACTTTTTTTTGAAAAGATCCCTAAGCCGCGCGGTCACAATTTCAGCAAAAATCTGACGTTCTGGAATTCACTCAAAAATGGTGCCAAACTGTTGCAAACGATCCCCTGAAAGGTTTTTCGGTGGAAACAGATGGGTTTTTATCATAAAAACAGAATTAGCCCGCAAGGTCTGAACAACTTTTTTTTGAAAAAATCCCTAAGCCGCGCGGTCACAATTTCAGCAAAAATCCGACGTTCTGGAATTCACTCAAAAATGGTGACAAACTGTTGCAAACGATCCCCTGAAAGCTTTTTCGGTGGAAACAGATGGGTTTTTACCATTGAAAAAGAATTTTCACGCAAGGTCTGAACAACTTTTTTTTGAAAAGATCCCTAAGCCGCGCGGTCACAATTTCAGCAAAAATCTGACGTTCTGGAATTCACTCAAAAATGGTGCCAAACTGTTGCAAACGATCCCCTGAAAGGTTTTTCGGTGGAAACAGATGGGTTTTTATCATAAAAACAGAATTAGCCCGCAAGGTCTGAACAACTTTTTTTTGAAAAAATCCCTAAGCCGCGCGGTCACAATTTCAGCAAAAATCTGACGTTCTGCAATTCACTCAAAAATGGTGCCAAACTGTTCCAAACGATGCCCTGAAAGGTTTTTTGGTGGAAACAGATGGGTTTTTATCATAAAAACAGAATTAGCCCTCAAGGTCTGAACAACTTTTTTTTGAAAAAATCCCTAAGCCGCGCGGTCACAATTTCAGCAAAAATCCGACGTTCTGGAATACACTCAAAAATGGTGCCAAACTGTTGCAAACGATCCCCTGAAAGCTTTTTCGGTGGAAACAGATGGGTTTTTACCATTGAAAAAAAATTTTCATGCAAGGTCTGAACAACTTTTTTTTGGAAAAATCCCTAAGCCGCGCGGTCACAATTTCAGCAAAAATCTGACGTTCTGGAATTCACTCAAAAATGGTGCCAAACTGTTGCAAACGATCCCCTGAAAGGTTTTTCGGTGGAAACAGATGGGTTTTTATCATTGAAAAAGAATTTTCACGCAAGGTCTGAACAACTTTTTTTTTAAAAGATCCCTAAGCCGCGCGGTCACAATTTCAGCAAAAATCTGACGTTCTGGAATTCACTCAAAAATGGTGCCAAACTGTTGCAAACGATCCCCTGAACGCTTTTTCGGTGGAAACAGATGGGTTTTTACCATTGAAAAAGAATTTTCATGCAAGGTCTGAACAACTTTTTTGGGGAAAAATCCCTAAGACGCGCGGTCACAATTTCAGGAAAAATCTGACGTTCTGGAATTCACTCAAAAATGGTGCCAAACTGTTGCAAACGATCCCCTGAAAGCTTTTTCGGTGGAAACAGATGGGTTTTTACCATTGAAAAAAAAATTTCATGCAAGGTCTGAACAACTTTTTTTTGGAAAAATCCCTAAGCCGCGCGGTCACAATTTCAGCAAAAATCTGGAATTCTGGAATTCACTCAAAAATGGTGCCAAACTGTTGCAAACGATCCCCTGAAAGGTTTTTTGGTGGAAACAGATGGGTTTTTATCATAAAAACAGAATCAGCCCTCAAGGTCTGAACAACTTTTTTTTGAAAAAATCCCTAAGCCGCGCGGTCACAATTTCAGCAAAAATCCGACGTTCTGGAATACACTCAAAAATGGTGCCAAACTGTTGCAAACGATCCCCTGAAAGGTTTTTCGGTGGAAACAGATGGGTTTTTATCATTGAAAAAGAATTAGCCCGCAAGGTCTGAACAACTTTTTTTTGAAAAAATCCCTAAGCCGCGCGGTCACAATTTCTGCAAAAATCTGACGTTCTGGAATTCACTCAAAAATGGTGCCAAACTTTTGCAAACAATCCCCTGAAAGGTTTTTCGGTGGAAACAGATGCGTTTTTATCATAAAAACAGAATTAGCCCGCAAGGTCTGAACAACTTTTTTTTTAAAAAATCCCTAAGCCGCGCGGTCACAATTTCAGCAAAAATCTGACCTTCTGGAATTCACTCAAAAATGGTGCCAAACTGTTGAAACGATCCCCTGAAAGGTTTTTCGGTGGAAACAGATGGGTTTTTATCATTGAAAAAGAATTTTCATGCAAGGTCTGAACAACTTTTTTTTGAAAAATTCCCTAAGCCGCGCGGTCACAATTTCTGCAAAAATCTGACGTTCTGGAATTCACTCAAAAATGGTGCCAAACTGTTGCAAACGATCCCCTGAAACGTTTTTCGGTGGAAACAGATGGGTTTTTATCATTGAAAAAGAATTTTCACGCAGGGTCTGAACAACTTTTTTTTGAAAAAATCCCTAAGCCGCGCGGTCACAATTTCAGCAAAAATCTGACGTTCTGGAATTCACTCAAAAATGGTGCCAAACTGTTGCAAACGATCCCCTGAAAGGTTTTTTGGTGGAAACAGATGGGTTTTTATCATAAAAACAGAATTAGCCCGCAAGGTCTGAACAACTTTTTAAAAAAAAAATCCCTAAGCCGCGCGGTCACAATTTCAGCAAAAATCTGACGTTCTGGAATTCACTCAAAAATGGTGCTAAACTCTTCCAAACGATGCCCTGAAAGGTTTTTCGGTGGTAACAGATGGGTTTTTATCATAAAAACAGAATTAGCCCGCAAGGTCTGAACAACTTTTTTTTGAAAAAATCCCTAAGCCGCGCGGTCACAATTTCAGCAAAAATCTGACCTTCTGGAATTCACTCGAAAATGGTGCCAAACTGTTGCAAACGATCCCCTGAAAGGTTTTTCGGTGGAAACAGATGGGTTTTTATCATTGAAAAAGAATTTTAATGCAAGGTCTGAACAACTTTCTTTTGAAAAATTCCCTAAGCCGCGCAGTCACAATTTCAGCAAAAATCTGACGTTCTGGAATTCACTCAAAAATGGTGCCAAACTGTTGCAAACGATGCCCTGAAAGGTTTTTCGGTGGAAACAGATGGGTTTTTATCATAAAAACAGAATTAGCCCGCAAGGTCTGAACAACTGCGGTCACAATTTCAGCAAAAATCTGACGTTCTGGAATTCACTCAAAAATGGTTCCAAACTGTTGCAAACGATCCCCTGAAAGATTTTTCGGTGGAAACAGATGGGTTTTTATCATAAAAACAGAATTAGCCCGCAAGGTCTGAACAACTTTTTTTTGAAAAAATCCCTAAGCCGCGCGGTCACGATTTCAGCAAAAATCTGACGTTCTGCAATTCACTCAAAAATGGTGCTAAACTGTTCCAAACGATGCCCTGAAAGGTTTTTCAGTGGAAACGGATGGGTTTTTATCATAAAAACAGAATTAGCCCGCAAGGTCTGAACAACTTTTTTTTGAAAAAATCCCTAAGCCGCGCGGTCACAATTTCAGCAAAAATCTGACGTTCTGGAATTCACTCAAAAATGGTGCCAAACTGTTGCAAACGATCCCCTGAAAGGTTTTTCGGTGGAAACAGATGGGTTTTTATCATAAAAACAGAATTAGCCCGCAAGGTCTGAACAACTTTTTTTTGAAAAAATCCCTAAGCCGCGCGGTCACAATTTCAGCAAAAATCTGACGTTCCTGAATTCACTCATAAATGGTGCCAAACTGTTGCAAACGATCCCCTGAAAGGTTTTTCGGTGGAAACAGATGGCTTTTTATCATTGAAAAAGAATTTTCACGCAAGGTCTGAACAACTTTTTTTTGAAAAAATCCTTAAGCCGCGCGTTCACAATTTCAGCAAAAATCTGACGTTCTGGAATTCACTCAAAAATGGTGCCAAACTGTTGCAAACGATCCCCTGAAAGGTTTTTCGGTGGAAACAGATGGGTTTTTATCATTGAAAAAGAATTTCCTTTTTTCTTGCAAGTGAATTTTTATTGTTTTCCGTACATATTCTTTTCCAACAAATTGTAATAGCACCATACATAGCACCTTTGACTCTGCCAAGTCACGACCCCCCTCCCTCCCCACCACTGGTATATTTATCCTCTTTCCATCACACACATCATTCTCAAGTTAGTACTATTATACATTGGAGGTATTATGTCAATCCTGCTAGTTTCTTGACCTCTTTACAATTCTTCTTTAAGTATTCAATAAATTTACTCCAGTTATTTTGGTATCTTTGATCTCCCTGCTCCCGGATCCTCCCTGACAGTTTGGCAAGTTCTGCATATTCGGTCAACTTCGCCTGCCCCTCCTGTATAGTTGGTATATCTTGTACTTTCCATCTTTGGGCCAGAAGGGTCCTCGCGGCAGCTGTAGCATACACGAACAAATTTTGATCTTCTATTTTAATTTCTGTTCCTATTAAGCCTAATAGACACGCTACTGGTCTTTTGGGGAAAGTATATCTAATTTTTTTTTTGAGTTCATTATAAATTGCTTCCCAAATTTTTTTTACCTTATCGCAAGTACACCACATATGGAAATAGTCCCCATCTGCCTTTTTACATTTCCAACACTTTCTTTCTTTTTTCCTATACATTTTAGCTAATTTTACTGGCGTCAAATGCCATTTATACATAATTTTTAGCAAGTTTTCCTTCAACGCCATGCATCCTGTGAATCTCAAACCCTCCTTCCATAATCTTTTCCACGCATCCAATTCAATGTTATGCCCAATATCAATTGCCCATTTTATCATTGATTCCTTTACTTCTTCATCTTTTGTATACCATTCTAGCAATAAGCTATACATTCTTGATAAAAATGGTGCCAAACTGTTGCAAACGATCCCCTGAAAGCTTTTTTGGTAGAAACAGATGGGTTTTTATCATCGGAAACAGAATTAGCCCTCGACGTCTGAACAACTTTTTTTTGAAAAAAACCCTAAGCCGCGTGGTCACAATTTCAGCAAAAATCTGACGTTCTGCAATTCACTCAAAAGTGGTGCCAAACTGTTGCAAATGATCCCCTGAAATGTATTTCTTTGGAAACAGATGGGTTTTTATAATAGGAAACAGAATTAGCCCTTGACGTCTGAACAACTTTTTAAAGATAAAATCCCTAAGCCGCGCGCGGTGAGAATTTCAGCAAAAATCTGACGTTCTGCAATTCACTCAAAAATGGTGCCAAATTGTTGCAAACGATCACCTGAAAGGTTTTTCGGTGGAAAAACATGGGTTTTGATCATCGGAAACAGAATTAGCCCTCGACGTCTGAACAACTTTTTAAAGATAAAATCCCTAATCCGCGCGCGGTGAGAATTTCAGCAAAAATCTGACGTTCTGCAATTCACTCAAAAATGGTGCCAAACTGTTGCAAACAATCCCCTGAAAGCTTTTTCTGTGGAAGCAGATGGGTTTTTTTTCATCGGAAACAGAATTAGCCCTCGACGTCTGAACAACTTTTTTTTGAAAAAAGCCCTAAGCCGCACTGTCACAATTTCAGCAAAAATCTGACGTTCTGCAGTTCACTCAAAAGTGGTGCCAAACGGTTGCAAACGATACCCTGAAAGTTTTTTCGGTGGAAACAGATGGGTTTTTATCATCAGAAACAGAATTAGCCCTCGACCTCTGAACAACTTTTTTGGGGAAAAAACCCTAAGCCGCGCGGTCACGATTTCAGCATAAATCTGACGTTCTGCAAATCACTCAAAAATGGTGCGAAACTGTTGCAAACGATCCCCTGAAAGCTTTTTCGGTGGAAACAGATGGGTTTTTATCATCAGAAACAGAATTAGCCCTCGACGTCTGAACAACTTTTTTTTTTCAGACTCCATTTGAGGATCTTTCCCTCATTACAGTCGATCAGGTATATGAAGACGAGCAGCAAAGTCAGTCCTCAGGGAATGTGCAGGCGACCTTGGAACGGACAGCTCACGGAAGAACCCCGACCAAACCTAAGAGGAGGCGTGTAGTGGTGATAGGGGATTCCCTACTGAGGGGAACAGAAGCAGTGATCTGTGGGCCTGACAAGATGTCTCGGGAAGTGTGCTGTCTCCCCGGGGCTAAGATCCAAGATGTAACTGAACGACTGCAAGGAATCATAAAACCCACTGACAAATACCCCTTCCTCTTGGTTCATGTGGGAACCAATGACACTGCAAGCAATAGCCTCCAGAAGATCAAAAGAGACTACGAGGCTCTCGGCAGGAAATTGAAGCAACTAAATGCACACATTGTCATCTCATCTGTCCTCCCAGTTGAATGACGTGGCCCAGGGAGAGAGGGAAAAATAGTGGAAGTGAACAGCTGGCTTCGCAAATGGTGTAAACAGGAACGGTTTGGATTCTTAGATCACGGACTGCAGTTTCTTGAAGATGGACTTCTGGCAAGCGATGGGCTGCACCTCACAACGGTTGGGAGAAATGTTTTTGCCAAAAATCTCAGAAACCTCATCAGGAGGGTTTTAAACTGACTAATGTGGGGGAGGGAGACAGTGCTCCTGAAGGTAGGAGTCTATCAATAGATGAAGATGATAATCCAAATGTCATAGACCAAATGGAGCAAACAGCACGCAGACCTAGTGGTGGGAGGAAAAAATCCTAAATAAGAGACACGGGGGAATGATTAATGGACTTCAATGTCTGTACACTAATGAGCAAAGCATGGGAAATAAACAAGATGAGCTTGAGCTCTTGGTACAGCAAACTAAATATGACATAATAGGCATCACTAAACCTGGTGGGATAAGTCCCACGATTGGAATGTAATAATGGGGGGATACAATCTATTTCAGAGAAACAGACCAGACAAGAAAGGAGGAGGAGTGGCGTTATATGTCAGGGATGTGTATACCTGTGAAGAGATCCAAGATTTAGAACCTCAAAGCCAAAGTGAGAGCATTTGGGTCAAAATTAAGGGAGAGAAGAATAACAGAGATCTCATTGTGGGAGTTTACTATAGATCCCCAAGCCAAATGGAGGACATAGATGATGCCTTCCTGGAACAGATGGCCAAGCATGCAAAAGGAAGGGAGATAGTAGTAATGGGGGACTTCAATTACCCGGATATTTGTTGGATGTCAAACTCAGCCAAGAGCTTAAGGTCAAACAGATTCCTCACTGGCCTTGCAGACAACTTCATTGTCCAGAAAGTGGGAGAAGCAACAAGAGGAACATCCATTTTAGATCTGGTCCTAACCAATGTTGATGACCTGGTTAGTGGGGTAGAAGTGGAAGGATCATTAGGCGCGAGTGATCATGCTCTTCTGAAGTTTACTATACAGCGGAAAGGAGCAGCCAAGCATACTAGGACTCGATTTCTTGACTTTAAGAAAGCCGACTTCATAAAACTTAGGGAAGTGCTTGGTGAGATCCCATGGACAGTAATACTAAAAGGAAAGGGAGTTCATGATGGCTGGGAGTTTGTTAAGAGGGAGATAGTAAAAGCACAACGTCAGGCAATACCAATGAGACGGAAACATGGAAGGTGCTTAAAGAAGCCAGGGTGGCTATCTAAAGAACTTTTAACTGAGTTAAGATTAAAAAAGGATGTGTACAAAAAATGGAAAAGAGGGGAAACCACCAAAGAGGAATTCAAACAAATAGCCAGCACGTGTAGACACAAAGTCAGAAAAGCTAAAGCACAGAATGAACTCAGGCTTGCTAGAGAGGTTAAAAGCAACAAAAAAGGCTTTTATGGGTATGTTCGTAGCAAAAGGAAGAACAAAGAAACAGTGGGGTCACTCAGAGGAGAAGATGGTGAAATGCAAACAGGGGACACAGAAAGGGCTGAACTCCTCAATGCCTTCTTTGCCTCAGTCTTCTCCGATAAAGAAAACAATGCCCGACCTGAAGAATTTGGAGCAAATGATTCAGCAAAGGAAACACAGCCCAGAATAACTAAGGAGATAGTACAAGAATACTTGGCTAGTTTAGATGTATTCAAGTCTCCAGGGCCAGATGAACTGCATCCAAGAGTATTAAAAGAACTGGCAGATGTGATCTCAGAACCACTGGCAGTCATCTTTGAGAATTCCTGGAGAACAGGCGAAGTCCCGGCAGACTGGAGGAGGGCAAATGTTGTTCCTATTTTCAAAAAGGGGGAAAGAGAGGATCCAAATAATTACTGCCCAGTCAGTCTGACATCAATACCAGGGAAGATTCTGGAGCAGATCATTAAGCAAACAGTCTGTGAGCACCTAGAAAGGAATGCTGTGATTACCAATAGTCAGCATGGATTTCTGAAAAATAAGTCATGTCAGACTAACCTGATCTTGTTTTTTGACAGAATTACAAGCCTGGTAGATGAAGGGAACGCAGTGGATGTAGCCTACCTTGATTTCAGCAAGGCATTTGACAAGGTGCCCCATGATATTCTTGTAAAGAAGCTGGTAAAATGCGGTCTTGACTATGCTACCACTCAGTGGATTTGTAACTGGCTGAGCACCAAAGGGTGCTCATCAATGGTTCCTCTTCATCCTGGAGAAGAGTGACTAGTGGGGTGCCACAGGGTTCTGTCTTGGGCCCGGTCTTATTCAACATCTTTATCAACGACTTGGATGATGGACTCAAGGGCATCCTGATCAAATTTGCAGATGACACCAAACTGGGAGGGGTGGCTAACACCCCAGAGGACAGGATCACACTTCAAAACGACCTTGACAAATTAGAGAACTGGGCAAAAACAAACAAGATGAATTTTAACAGGGAGAAATGTAAAGTATTGCACTTGGGCAAAAAAAATGAGAGGCACAAATACAAGATGGGGGACACCTGGCTTGAGAGCAGTACATGTGAAAAGGATCTAGGAGTCTTGGTTGACTACAAACTTGACATGAGCCAACAGTGTGACGCGGCAGCTAAAAAAGCCAATGCAATTCTGGGCTGCATCAATAGGAGTATAGCATCTAGATCAAGGGAAGTAATAGTGCCACTGTCTTCTGCTCTGGTCAGACCTCACCTGGAGTACTGTGTCCAGTTCTGGGCACCACAGTTCAAGAAGGACACTGACAAACTGGAACGTGTCCAGAGGAGGGCAACCAAAATGGTCAAAGGCCTAGAAACGATGCCTTATGAGGAACAGCTAAGGGAGCTGGGCATGTTTAGCCTGGAGAAGAGGAGGTTAAGGGGTGATATGATAGCCATGTTCAAATATATAAAAGGATGTCATATAGAGCAGGGAGAAAGGTTGTTTTCTGCTGCTCCAGAGAAGCGGACACAGAGCAATGGATCCAAACTACAAGAAAGAAGATTCCACCTAAACATTAGGAAGAACTTCCTGACAATAAGAGCTGTTCGACAGTGGAATTTGCTGCCAAGGAGTGTGGTGGAGTCTCCTTCTTTGGAGGACTTTAAGCAGAGGCTTGACAACCATATGTCAGGAGTGCTCTGATGGTGTTTCCTGCTTGGCAGGGGGTTGGACTCGATGGCCCTTGTGGTCTCTTCCAACTCTATGATACTATGATTCTATGAAAAAAAAATCCCTAAGCCGCGCGGTCACAATTTCAGAAAAAAATCTGACGTTCTGCAATTCACTCAAAAATGGTGCGAAACTGTTGCAAACGATCCCCTGAAAGGTTTTTCGGTGGAAACATGGGTTTTTATCATCGGAAACAGAATTAGCCCTCGACATCCGAACAACTTTTTTTTAAAAAAATCCCTAAGCCGCGCGGTCACAATTTCAGCAAAAATCTGACATTGTGCAATGATCCCCTGTTCTGACATCCTGCAATTCACTCAAAAATCTGACGTTCTGCAATTAACTCAAGAATGGTGCCAAACTGTTGCTAACGATGCCCTGAATATGTTTTTCGGTGGAATCAGGTGGGTTTTTATCATCGGAAACACAACTAGCCCTCGACATCTGAACAACTTTTTTTTGAAAAAATCCCTAAGCCGCGCAGTCACAATTTCAGCAAAAATCTGACGTTCTGCAATTCACTCAAAAATGGTGCCAAACTGTTGCAAACGTTCCCCTGAAAGGTTTTTCAATGGAAACAGATGGGTTATTATCATCGGAAACAGAATTAGCCCTCGACCTCTGAACGGGATTTTTTTGAAAAAAACCCTAAGCCGCGTGGTCACAATTTCAGCAAAAATCAGACATTCTGCAATGATCCCCTGTTCTGACGTTCTGCAATTCCCTCAAAAATCTGGCATTCTGCAATTCACTCAAAAATGGTGCCAAACTGTTGCAAACGATCCCCTGAAAGGTTTTTCGGTGGAAGCATACGGGTTTTATCATCGGAAACAGAATTAGCCTTTGACATCTGAAGAACTTTTTTTTAAAAAAATCCCTAAGCCGCGCGGTCACAATTTCAGCAAAAATCTGACATTGTGCAACGATCCCCTGTTCTGACATCCTGCAATTCACTCAAAAATCTGGCGTTCTGCAATTCACTCAAAAATGGTGCCAAACTGTTGCAAATGATCCCCTGAAAGCTTTTTCGGTGGAAGCATATGGGTTTTATCATCGGAAACAGAATTAGCCATCGACCTCTGAAGAACTTTTTTTTAAAAAAATCCCTAAGCCTGATATGTAACCTTGTTTGATTCTAGAAGATCAATACTTTCATTTTGGGGGGGAAGCTGTAGCACCTGGGTAAAGTTTTGCAGAAAAGATGGATAATGCTTAAATAAGAGTTCCGATTAGCAGGTTTATCATGTTGTCAGGCTTGATAGTGAAGTTCCCACTCGTTTTACTGAAACACACAGCCAATAACTCACATTAGTTCTAATGATTGATGTGTAGGCAATGAGGCTTCACTAGCCTGACAAGTTAATGTCAAGTACATGAGTTGAGTTTAGGGGTTTGGAGATGGATTGTGGGTGGGATTAGTTTTCACCATAATATTATCAGTGAGTGTGACAACTGAAAGCTGCAATTCTGACACACACAAAAAAGAATTTCACCAATTGCCGAATGTCAAATCTGAAAGACCAATACATTGCTGCTTCACATTTGATGATAGAAAATTCGATAATTTTACGCCTTGGGATAAACACACACACAACCATCCCTCCATAGCAGGTCATTTTGTCATGCAAGGGGTTTCCTGTGGCAGGTGCTCAGTGCCAATTATAATGGTAAAATCATGGTAAAATCCCACCACTTGACATCTGCAGAAGGTCTTATCTTTCCAGAGAACATGCCCTGTGGTGATGAGATCCTGAAAGGCCCTCTTCTTCTGTGGAGCTCTCTTGAAAACTCATTTCTCTTGCAGCACAAATACTGTCTGCATTTCAGCGAAGCTTCGTATAGCTTTCCTAGCAATACAAAGAACTGTGAGCTGGAAAATGTTCATTCGGCGCTTGCTCCTCCAGTATGATTTTTGCCTGTTATGGGGAAGGAAGGCAAACAATGACAATCACCTCCATCTGTACACTTTCCTGCTTTGAGTATGTCATTGTATTTGAAGGAACCTAACATATGAAGCATCCCCTAAGTAGAGGGTCATGGTATAGAGGTAGCTCCACTCTCCTCAGGCATACCTGTAAACTGCTTGATGATGATAGTTAGACGCAATCTGGTAGGCACTAGGCAAGTGCTACTTGGGCCAAATCTTTTCCCCAGGCTACTTCATAGAAACCCTGGTGTGAGGTGGGTCTGCTCATAATCTGCTCATAACTCTGCTCGTAATCCCGATCCGCAACGTTTCTGCTGGTAATGCTTATCTCAATCCGCACAAACACATTTCAAGAGATATGTTAAGTTGTGGGTGAACATATCAGACGACACAGCGATTCCTCAAACAGCTCTTGTTTATTCAGAGGCCAGAACAGAACTGAACTGAAGGGCTCAGTCAGCCTGCTTATATAGAGCTCCAGTACCACGTTACTGTAACAACTTTCTAAAACTATCCAATCACTGAACGTCACTTTCGATCCTTCATTTGCATAACTATCTACAGTATCCCCATGCTGTCCCAGGGTGAGAACTTCAGTACATAACAAGATACATCTCTAGATATGAGAAAGATTAGCTAGATGGATATAGAAGAACTTGCAGAAATGATGGGGAAGTGAAAGGAAGCAGGGAAGAAGGGAAGTTGTAAAATGATGTTTATTATAAAGTAAGATATGAATGAGGGAAATGTTGATTTCAAGGTGAATGTGGTTTTGGAAACTGCAATAAGGAAAAAGAATTTATGTAAAAGAAAAATTCAGCATGTTAGTGATGATGGAACACAGCAGCTGGGGAAAGAGCAGCGAGCACAAATATTCAAAGGGCACCAAGAAGCAATAATCGAGAAGATTAATAATGTATGTAGATCTATTGATATTTAATTAAAATCAAATCTGATCCGTGACAGTTGAAGTGCCAGATTTATGTTGTCATTGGATTTCTCTGCAAGTAAGGACTTAATCACTTTCAAAACTCATTTCATCTGGGCTGGGCTGGGGTAGGTCATGAAATTAAAATTAGTTTGCCCCTTAGTCATTTCAAAATGCTGGCACGACATATTCAACCCGGGAATCATTTTCTGCTTTCTGTGTCACTTTGTTAAAATAAGGATCTGAAATGCAAAGTCGGGTTTCATACTCTGCTTTAATAACACATCTCATGTGCTTTGACGCTCTGATTAGATACCTGAAAATTCAGGTTTTGACTGGGGAGTCAAGCTTGGAGGACCATTTCATGCACTGAATTATTATGTTTTTAAAAACTGATATATTAATGGTCCTCTAATTTAATCTTGCTGCTGTCTTCTTCTTTTGTCTTATCAATATATTTTGAACGTGGATGTTGTGTTAGTCATATAATGGGGCAGCTGGAACTGACTACAGCATTAGTAATAGTATTAGACTATAATATATCATTGGTTGCTTTAATAAAAGTCAATACAAATAATGTTTTAAGTCAGGAAATAACTCCAAGATGCTGAGCTGAATGAGAGGGAACTGGAAGAAGTCAATAGGCAAAATCTAATATACAAGCTCTCTTTAGCTTCTTTTCCGTTTGACCAGAAAGGTGTTCCACTCATTTAAAAAACTGGCTTTTCCAGCAAGTCTGTAGGAGGAGTTTGATGACACTGAATTTAGATTTTATTTGGAAGTTGAGAGAGAGTTCTCCCTTGGATTACCTGGGCTAGAAACCATTTTATCCTTCCTTCCCTATATTCTCACAGCATACTGCCTAAGTTGTTGACGTGTGAGAGATGAGGAGTTGACTACTTCAAACCTGTTTTACTGTCTAGTGGTTTATAATTCTGCCAAGGACTCGTTGGATATTTCAATTGACACATTTCGCTAGCAAAGCTGACAGTGGCACTTTCCCTGTGGGTTTATTTGAACTCTCGGATGCTTTCCTGACAGCTGAGGAAGGGAGAAAATCAATTATTATCCATCTTCTTGCAGAACCCACAGTTTGGCATCAATTAACGGCAGGGTGGCTGAGCTTTTATTCCCAGCCAGTTGATTCTGGGACTGCTTAGTTGGAGAGGCTAGCGGAAGATTCACTGCCCCGTCCCCAGACAAAGATAATAATCTCTTGTGTGTGTTGAGATTTAGCATTCTGTACGTAATTGTCGCCCACTTATTGCAACAGGTTTCTGTAGGCAGATCAGCGTTAGCATAAGAATAGAACCTAATCTAGAGGCGTAGGAGACGTCCAGCCTTTGACGTATGATGAGATGAGTGGTGACAGCTATCTGACAAAATAGTCACTGTGCAGCTGATGCAAAAACAAAGCCAGACCAAAGGCAGTCTTTTTTTGTGCCTTGAGATATTAGTCAAGTCAAGGAAATATTTGTATAGCATCAAGCATGGCTTTTGAACACAAGAAAATAGGTCCTCATGCTTGGCACATTGACGATGCTCACGCTTGCTCTAATTCTATTTCAGTGTCCGTATATATGGGGGACAACAAATCTGCCCTGATTTATTTATTTTTTGCTCTATAAGACGCACCAGACCACAAGACGCACCTAGTTTTTGGAGGAGGAAAACAAGAAAAAAAATATTCAGAATCTCAGAAGCCAGAAGAGCAATAGGGATCGCTGCGCAGTGAAAGCAGTGATTCCTCTTGCTGTTCTGGCTTCTGTGATAGCTGCGCAGCCTGCATTCACTCCATAAGACGGAAACACATTTCCCCTTACTTTTTAGGAGGGGAAAAGTGAGTCTTATAGAGCAAAAAATATGCTATATGGGAACAGTAAGATTAAGCTGCCTGGCAGGGCAGTTTCTCAGTCTGCCATTTTTGTGCTCAAATATCTAATGAAAATCTGCACAATAATTTCTCCACGTGGAAGTGTTAATTCTACAAAAGTTGCTGAATTGCATCTTTTAGACCACACTCATCACAGGGCTTATTGGTTCTTTTCTGAAAGCCAGTTATCATCCAGCTCAGCTTGCCAGTCCTTGAGCAGGAAGTGTCATAGAAATCAAAGCTGTTTTCTGGCCACTAGCAGCCCCAATACGAGACCTGCAGATCTCCGTTCCACACCAGAGTCAGCTGGGCTTTTGGATGAGGGAGAAATCATCAGATGTCCTTGGGATTCACATCAGGAAAAGCACTAGCCTCAGACCATTTTCTGCATTTAACCTTAATTTTATTCTATGCTGTTAACCACAGGCTGTTCATTCCACAGAGTGCTTGCTTTCAAAGTCATATTTTTATTTCAGTGACCTTATCCTTGCTTGATAGAGCACACTTGTATTCCCCCCCCCACTGAATTCAGAAGGCTAGACTCAACATGGGTGTCTGCCCTGCTGCCATTATTATCCCCAAAGGGTCACACAAGGTCTAGCCACTTAAGGAAAATATCTTTCGAGCTGCAATTATCCTACACGGTTATGTCAACCACCAGAAGCCGAGAGACATTGCTCCCATTGTAATTAAACTCCTTTCCCCATTTTTGAAGGCTACCAGAATGCTTGACAGCAAAGGACAATGTTAAACAACCAAGGAAGATGTTTTCAAATGATGGAAACATTTCAGAAAATTATTTTAACACTCGGAAAATGTGTTTTTAAAAACCCTTGGACAGGAATGCACATTTAGAAGGTGTTCTCTTCCCTCTTTCCCTTGCCTCTGTTCTATTAAAGGTCTTTATTGTGAGTCATTACCATATTTTTCGCTCCATAAGGTGCACCTGATCATAAGGCACACCTAGTTTTTAGAGGGGGAAATCAAGGAAAAAAATATTATTTCCCCCCCCCAGCCCCAAAGAGCAGTGGACCCCGAGCTTCTTGGGGCTGCCGGTGGAAGCCCGGGTCCCCCCCCAGCCCCAAAGAGCAAAGCCAGCGGGATCCTGCTCACTGTCCTGGCTTCCTCTTTAGCCACGCGCAACCTCTCTGGCTGGGAAAGGCTGCGTGCGGCTATGGCAATTCCCCCACCTCCCACAAAAGCCCACAGGAGCCGCACACCCTTTAAGGAGCATGCGGCTCCTGCGGGCTTTTCTACGAGGAGGGAGAAGGGACTGACTGGCCGCATCAGTCCCTTCTCCCTCCTGGGGAAAAGCCCCCAAGAGCCGCGCGAAGCTTGTGTGTGGCTCTTGGGGGCTTTTCCTGCCTGCCTCCCCCCTGCATTCACTCCATAAGACACACACACATTCCCCCTTACTTTTTAGGAGGGAAAAGGTGCATCTTATGGAGCAAAAAACACGGCAAATATTGTGGCAACTCCTGTCTTTATTGGGTATAAATTGGTGGCTTTGCCGATTCCGTCCGACATGACATTTGCTAAACAAAACAATTTTATGTAAATTGTATGTAAATAACCTTCTGAGCAAACTGATGCATCTGCGTGAGCTGCCAGTGAAACTGAGACATGTTCCCCAGTGGCAAAGAAAACAGGAAAGTTTGCACATTTTATGGGTTGCCATAATATGTGATTCCCCGTGTAAATCATCCAGGCCTGTTTCTAGTCACTATTCTATTTTCTGTGCTCTCGTGGTATTATATTGTGAAATCACTTGGAGGTCCATAAATGGAAGAAATAATAATGGTAGGGCTATATCTAGCAAAACCAGTGGTCAGAGATGATGGGAATTGTAATGCAAAAACTGCTGCAGCTCCAGCTTTGGGAAATATAAAATGATTTTCATTTAATAATGAATGTTCCGACAACTTCCCTTCTATAAAGATACGATTCTGGAATGTTATGCTTAGTTAAATACCATACAATTTTTAATTGTCTTGTGGCTTTCAATGACACCAACAACATTCTGACCATCGGCGGTGGCTTTTGCTGCTGGCTTTCACTTGTTTCAGCCAACCACTAAACAAATTAATAGTCACAAACCAAGCTGTTAGTGCATTTCAGAAGTCCCTGGAGATCACTAGGCCAGTTGTCCAGCTAGGACTCTGCCTGTATGCTTAATGAAGTATATTCATTATATATATCCTCTCTCACACCTTGTATACTAACCACCCAGACCAGAACACTGATAGTCAAAGCAATAAACTTATATTTATTAATAGAAAATAACAACCAGGACAAGTCACCACCACTGCGAGTTCTAATAGCCTATTTCCCAAAGCTGGAGCTGCAGCAGTTTTTGCACTACAATTCCCATCATCTCTGACCACTGGTTTTGCTAGCTATAGCCCTACCATTATTATTTCTTCCATTTATGGACCTCCAAGTGATTTCACAATATAATGCCACGAGAGCCCGTTTTTTCAATAAATTTCTGCGTTGCTCACAGTGAATAGACCATCAAGTAAACTGGAAACTGAAATAACAAACCCTTCAGCTGTTACCTTTCAAATAGTCCTTTGTTGGTCGCAAATGCTCTCTTCTCTTCGATATTTTTAGCAAGCTAGGCAATTATATATTTAGCCTAGTATATGATGTTTTCTTCGATGTTGTTATGGCAACTGGTTCTATGTACTCTTGAGGTAACATCACTTCATATAAATCTGGTTGAATCACTCTGACAATCAAACATGCCATAAAAGATTTTATGCTAACAAGGTTTTCTTCTCAGAAATAGAGGTATTTTATATATATATATATATATATATATATATATATATATATATATATATATATAATCTTTTTTAAAGTCCCCCAACTGTGCCTTCATTGGTAATCCCTAGCTTTTGTTTTTGGTTCTGTCAGCACTAAGATTTGGTTCTTGGATGTTTTGAATCACATGGAGCAGGATTGGTAAAAAGGAGTCAAAGTGTAATTCAGATGTTGTGTAAGTGTCCAAACTTTTTTCAGAGGGCCAGATTTGATGAAGTGAACATGCATGAGGGCTGACCACGCTGAGCTTTTTTTCGATTGAAGTTGTTGAGCTTTTAGCTTTTTTTAGGATTTTAACAGAGAAAATAAACTGCCACAGGGGCTGGATTAAACCGACCGATGGGCCGCATTCGGCCCCTGGACCGGACTTTGGACATGCCTCAGTTGCATAGAAAGTAGAAAAAGAAAAGCAAAAATTGTTGTGAAAGCTTTAAGTTTAAAGAGCAGAGCAAAGGCCAAAGGCAAACCATTCACCTTGTCTACAGGCATTCTGGCTGCTGTACCTGTTCAGGTGAGGTTTGCTGAGTACTTCTTTGCTCCTTTATTCAATAACAATAATATCTTCAATTGGACTCTGTATTGTATTGCACAATTCAAAGTATTGGTGCTGACCTTTAAAGCCCTAACCGGCCTCAGCCCAGTATACCTGGAGGAGCGTCTCCACCCCCGTCGTTCTGCCCGGACACTGAGGTCCTCCTCCGAGGGCCTTCTGGCGGTTCCCTCACTGCGAGAAGTGAGGTTACAGGGAACCAGGCAGAGGGCCTTCTCGGTATTGGCGCCTTCCCTGTGGAACACCCTCCCACCAGATGTCAAGGAAATAAGCAACTCTCTGACTTTTAGAAGGCATCTGAAGGCAACCCTGTTTAGGGAAGTTTTTAATGTTTGAAGTTTTAGTCTGTTTTTAATCTGTTGGGAGCTTCCAGACGGATGGGCGGGGTATGTATGCACAAACAAACAAACAAACACCATATATATTATTTATTAGTAACCAGCCCAGATTCTTCAGAATTGGTGTTACATGGTTCTTCTGACTGGATGTACCACTCAAAACTCTTATCAGTTGTATTTTGTACCAGTTCCAGCTTGCAAACACTATTCAGGGGCCAGCTGCACACACACAGAGTGCATTACAGTAACATATCATTTTTATAATAATATTCTATTGCACAATAATCCTCTTGGTGCCTAAAGCATATTTATTCAGGGAAGCCTGTTTGTAGAAGTCACATGAGTTGTATCTTTCTTTTAGCCACTGTTCATTTTAATCACCTTTTGAATGCTTTGGAAGACCTGTTTTTTTAAGTGGGAGGAGGGTTATAGACAATGCAAATGTTTTATTTTATATTTTGATAAACCACCCAGTGATTTATTTTTTATTTTTTATTTTTTAAGTCAAGCCATTTCCCAGAAGCTTTGGATTACCTGCTGTTGGAGAAAGGATCATGGGCTAAATGAACCTTTGGTCTCATCCAAAAGGGCTTTTCTTACGCTTCCTTTAATATGCTGACAGAAACATTTATATACCGTATTTTTTGCTCTGTAAGACTCACTTTTTCCTTCCTAAAAAGTAAGGGGAAATGTGTGTGCGTCTTATGGAGCGAATGCAGGCTGCGCAGCTATCACAGAAGCCAGAACAGCAAGAGGGATTGCTGCTTTCACTGCACAGCGATCCCTCTTGCTGTTCTGGCTTCTGAGATTCAGAATATTTTTTTTTCTTGTTTTCCTCCTCCAAAAACTAGGTGCGTCTTGTGGTCTGGTGCGTCTTATAGAGCGAAAAATACGGTACTTTTTAAAAATTTGCACAGTACAACGTATTTCTAGAGTTCTGCTTCAAATGATTTGAAATAGTAACACAAGAGACCTGGTTCAAACGGTTCACGGGGCAAAGTTTTCACTGTGCCAAAGGGAATAAAGAAAAGAAAGTTTTACCTCTGTCAATGTGTGGCTAGGCACTGACAATTCTCCCCACCTCTCTTTTTATTTTTAGAAGCTGAATCTGAAGGTCACCTTCAGCCATTCTGGAAATAAGAGAGATAATTATCATAGCATGGAAGATTTCCAGTCTTCTGAAATGTTAACAGTTGCAAGGCAGAACCGGCTCACTGATAAAAAAAAAGGCATTTCTAATCTGCACAAATCCCTTTCTTGCCCAATCTGTAATTGAAAATGAACACTTCAGGTTGACCTCTCAACTTAGCAGCCAACCATTTCGGAAAGCAATGCTCACCTGAGGATCACAGAGGCAGTGGAGTAATCTTCCAGGTTAATATAGACAAAGTGGAGATGGGGGAGGGATAGGAAGAAAATTGAAATTAGAAATCTATGTAAATCATATAGCTTTTGAGTACGCCAAGCATTAATGATCCAGCACTTGAATCCAATAAAAATATTGTCATTTCCCATCGTTTCACTTGCACTGTTAATTATAGTGATTCAAAACCAAAATATCATATTGGACTATAAATGGGAGATGAATGGGAAAGTGTAGATGAGCATAATTTCTTATCTTGTAGTGTCTCAACCTTTGATACTTCCCCAGTTGTAACAGGAGGCAAGGACTGAGTCATGGCAATCGAGAAGCTCTTACAGTGTTGCTTGATGATGATTATAATTCTGGAATCTTTGTCCAGTATTAAAATTCTTGATTTTTCTCAGAAATCTCTTCTGCAGTCCAGGTCCCAGGATCAGAAGTCTGTACTGTTGTGCAGTTGTGTTGCGTGCAAAAGAACCTAACTTCAATCCATGAAATCTCCAGTTTAAAAAATGGATCACAGGGCAGGTATAAAATACCTCTTTGCCCAAGACCCTATAGATCTGCTGTCAACTACAAGCAGACATATTTTTCTATGCAATTTCCCTAATACAAAGCAGGTTTTTTTGTTTATATTACTAACTCATGCATTATTTCACACTTTAGCCTAGTATATGCAGTTTTGTACACACTACTTGCCTGAAGAACTGTATTGCAAAATTTGGGAAAGTGTGAATTTTGAAGAACGGCTCAGTTTGCATATTATTTCAGAAAGTGTGAATTAGCTAAGTTCAACTTAGATGAACTGAACAGTCTTTCTACCTACACAGCACTCATGGTTCTCAAGAGAGAACTCTGTGGGAACCACCTGAACCCCTGAGCCATATTTCCCTCTCTGAGGACTCAGCTACACTAGTCAAAAAACAGTGTTTAAAATGCATTATAAATGTGCAACACCAGATGGTGCTGTAGAGCACAAAACTTTTGCAGGCAATTTTACGTACAGATTTTTTCTTTTGTTAAATCGATTTATATATAGCGTTCTTTTCCTGTGTGTAGATCCACCCTGACTCTTCCGTTTCTTTGCTCTCTTCCCCCCTTCTCAGCATGAATATGCCATTACTGAAGAGGCAGATGTTGTTGAAAGGTACAATGACAAGATCTTCTTTCCGTTGTTAAGGGCTCAAAGCCAGAGGCCCGAAGATTGTGCTGCTTGTGGCTCATGCAGAGATGATAGCTTCCCAGGGGGCCAGGCAGCGGATAGACATCCCCTTCACAACATGAGGCAGGCTAGGGCAGCAGCCTCAGACAGAAGAACCCGAAGAAGGCCGCAAAGCAGCGTCAGGTTCCAGCGAGACCTTGCCAAAGCCTCACAAGATCTTGGGCACTCTTTGAGATCTTGTGAGAGCTCTGCAAGATCTCGCCAGAACCTGCTGCTGCTGCTTTGACACACGGAGCAGATGAGGAGTGCATTTGCTGTTAAGCATTTATTTATTTTAAGAGAAGAAAAATGAACACCTTTCTCCTCCCTAGGCTGCCTGGTGGTGCCAGGGAGCAAAGTAACCAGGAGGGTGGGGGAGAAAGAAGAAGCAGGGCACCAGAAGGACCAGAGGGCAGTGGTGTAAGGAGTCCCTAAGAGTATCTGGTTCAGGGACTCCTGAAACACAGCAGTGCCTCTAGATACAGGTCCATCTTGGGTAGCCATCTTCCTTTTAGTGGCTATATGCATGATCAATCACTCGAACTCCTTCAGCCTGCCAATGGTGTAGTGGTTAAGAGCGGTGGACTCGTAATCTGGTGAACTGGGTTCGCTTCCCTGCTCCTCCACATGCAGCTGCTGGGTGACCTTGGGCCAGTCACACTTCTCTGAAGTCTCTCAGCCTCACTCACCTCACAGAGTGTTTGTTGTGGGGGAGGAAGGGAACGGAGAATGTTAGCCGCTTTGAGACTCCTTAGGGTAGTGATAAAGTGGGATATCAAATCCCAAACTCTTCTAATCACTAACCGGATGACTTGTGTAATAATCATCAAGGCCTGTAATTCTAGAATAGGTAAAGTAAAGGTAAAGGACCCCCGACAGTTAAGTCCAGTTGCGGATGACTCTGGGGTTGCGGTGCTCATCTCACTTTACAGGCTGAGGAAGCCAGCGTTTGTCCACAGACAGTTTTTCCGGGTCATGTAGCCAGCATGACTAAGCTGCTTCTGGCGAACCAGAACAGCGCATGGAAACGCCGTTTACCTTCCCGCCGGAGTGGTACCTATTTATCTACTTGCACTTTGACGTGCTTTCGAACTGCTAGGTTGGCAGGAGCAACTGAACAACGGGAGCTCACCCCTTAGTGGGGATTCGAACCACCGGCCTTTTGATCGGCAAGCCCTGGGCTCAGTGGTTTAGACCACAGCGCCACCCGCATCCTCTTAATTCTAGAATATTTGCACTTAACTCTTTGAGATACTCTCTAGATAGAAGATAAAAGAGCATGTGCCAGGGGAAAATCTGCCAAAACTATTGGGGAAATCTGATTGTAAAGAAAAAAAGCAGAGGAATTGGGTGGGAGGAATTCTGTGCACAAATGCAGCCTTCCTTCAGATCTTCTCTCTGCTTTTCTTTAAAAGTCAAGTTTGGAAGAAATTTGGAACAAGGGCTCCCTCTTCAGGTAAGAAGTCCAGCACACCATCTCAGTTGGGCTTTTCATGCAAAATCAAAACAATCTTTGCCTTCACCAATATAAAATGTTGGGCAAATATCACCACCACAATTTATTCCCCACCCTTCTCCTCAAGGTCCCAGGCAGGTTCAAACCATTAAAATGCAATATTAAAAATAACTTAAAGCAATTTAAAATTACAGATACAAAACGGGTCCTGGAAATAAACATCTCAACGGTCAAAAGCCAAGGCAAAGAAGTGTGTCTTCAGCATTCTCTGAAAGCTGTATAATGAAGATGCCAGTCACACCTCTGTGGGAAGGGGTTCCACAACTTAGGGGCAGCCACAGAGAAGGCCCTGGACTGCCACCCCCAAGCTGCTGAGGGTGATGGAACAACCAAGAGGGCCCCCTCCACTGATCTTAGCACCTGAGGAAGTCTGTAGGGAAGGAAGCAGTCTTTTAGGGAATTGGGGCCTGAATCACTTAGGGCTTTAAACACTAATGTGAGCACCTTGAACTGGGCCTGGAAACGACCAGGAAGTCAGTGAGGCTGTTTTAAAACAAGGGCTATATAAGATCTGAAGGAAACTCCCAGCGAGTAAATGGGCTGCTACATCCGGGACCAACTAAATTTTCCGAGTCACCTTCCAGGGCAGCCTCACTTAAAGCTCATTACAACAACTCAATCTGCTGCGTTCGCCAGTCTAAATGCAACGTGCTACTGCAAAACGCACTGAAACTGTTCCATCTCTATCTCATGATCCAGTTTATAAAACGTGGATTTTTATTTTATTTTATTGTTTATGGTATGCACATGAATGCACGTTGTTATGCAACTACGTTTTTCTATTTCCAAAATCTCTCTCTCTCTCTCTCTCTCTCTCTCTCTCACACACACACACACAGTGCTTTTTTCCTGGGGGGTACGCAGGGGTAAGTATACCCCTAAACACTTTGTCAATCTTTGTACTTTTGTCCATTTACTGGATTAATTTTCCCCCCATTTGAACTATAAAATGGTGATTTTCTTGAGTCAAAATGAGAGTACCCCTAAACATATATTTAGAAAAAAACTGTGTGTGCGTGTGTGTGCATGCGTGCTCTCACACATACACACAGGTATATAAATCTCACACCTAATAACTAAATCTGGAAGTTCACAGACAAATCACCTCTGCCCAAAAGCAGCTGGAAGTGGTGAACCAGTCATAGCTGAAAAGCAAGCATCATTGATGCAGGTATTTCTGCCCAACCAATATTTCCCAGGAGTTTCCACTTGCTTTGTAAAAAGGGATTAAGTTACCACTATGAAGGGTATGTGCCATATTGTGGTTGTTGTTGCTTTTTAAGATACTGCCTTTGCTGGTGCTAGAGAACATGAAATTGGATAAAGGCACAAATTGAAGAATATTCGTTAAGTGTGAGTCTCTAGTGATGGGCGCAGTGGCAGACAGGCGGAAAAGAGGTATGCTAGGGATGCAGCCCATGGTCTCTGCTAATTAAGAGATCTGTGTCTCAGAGTTCCCAGTAGTGGCCTAAGATAGTCTGCTGCTTGAAGCAGAGCTCAGACAGAGCTGGCTCCTGCTGCTGGGCTCAGCGCTTTAAATAATACAGTGGTGCCCCGCAAGACGAATGCCTCGCAAGACGAAAAACTCGCTAGACGAAAGGGTCTTTCGGTTTTGCGTTGCTTCGCTAGACGAATTTCCCTATGGGCTTGCTTTGCAAGACGAAAATGTCTTGCGTTGGTTTTTTTTAAAGCCGCTTGAAGAGGCGCAGTTGCGATGGACTGTGCTTTGCAAGCCGAAAAACATCGCAAGACGAAAAGACTCACGGAACGAATTATTTTCGTCCTGCGAGGCACCACTGTAATAATCATACTGCGCTATTCAGACACCAGCTCTTGCCTTCATCCATTTCCACAAACCCTCCAAAAGTTCCTATTTTCCAGGGACACCCCTGGTTTAGAGAAGCCGTCCCAGTTTCTGATTTGATCCTGGAATGTCTAGCTTTCCTTAGGGTGTCCCTGTTTTCACTGGAAAAACGTTTGCAGGTATGGAGTTATCTCACCCCTGAGTCGTCTGAAGGCAATCCTGTATAGGGAAGGGTTTTTAAAAAAATAATAATTGATGTTTTGCTATGTTTTTATATATGTTGGAAGCTGCCCAGAGTGGCTGGGGCAACCCAGTAAGGTGTGTGGGGTATAAATAGCAAAATTATCATTATGGAATGGGACGTCCCTATTTTCATTGGAGAAACGTTGGAGGGTATGTTCTCCCCACAACTGAAACGTGTGATTTCACACTGCTGCATGGCAGGGCTTGTCCTGGGCTGACATGCAGATGTTCCTTTTTAAAATAAAGGATACTGAAGCTATATTCCCCAGGCCCTATCAAATGCCTATGAGCCGAGATGGGGAACCTGTGGCTCTCCAGATGTTGCTTATCCACAGCTTCTCCAGATGTTGCTCATCTTGACCACTGTGCATGCTGGCTGGGCCTGGTGGGGCTCCAACAACATCTGGAGAAGAGGAGAGCCCCATTTCCCCCATCCCGACTCAAGAGCCAAGCCTGCTCAGGCACCAGTTGCTCTGAAGCAACTCCGGCAATTTTACAGTCATAGGAATCACTCCTTGAATTGTGTATATCACACTGATGTTTCTTCAAGCTGTTGATGGTGTCTCATCTTACAGCCAGCTCAGTGTGCGAGAAGTGAACCAGCCCGCCATCTTTCTTTTAGATTCCCTGTGTCAGGGGCTTTGGGCTGTGAGCAACGCCATGTATTTAGAAGGAAGCTGTTTCCATAGATATTTTAAAATAAAATGGGAAGCAGCTGCAATTTTAGCTGCCTGTGTTTCTTTAACAGGCTACTGACAGTTCAGCATGAGTCTTGTGTTTTTTCAACATTGCTCGATAGTGACTTTTCCTTGTCCAGTGAAGCAACAGGAGGGCTATATATAGTTAGCTATACTGCTATATATTTTTCAGGACTGCTCAAAAGGGGAACATTCTGTCTCATGGCCATATCTTTAATATCTTAAATATGTTGGCTTACCATGTATTAAGCCATACTCCTCCTCTACCACAATCCCTTGTTGATCGAAGCTGAGAGCACAATTTTCTTTGTACTCAACATCACTTCTTCCCATTTTTAAAAATAACTGTGTGGAAATGATTTTTTAAAGATGTGCCATGTGCTTCTTTTCCTAAACATATAACGCGATGGGTGGTCTGGTCTCCCAAGTCGAGGAAGAGGCATTATTATGCAGAAAGCATAATTCTAATTATGCTTTAATATAAAACAAACAACTAAAAATAAAACAAAATATGCAAATTAGATTTTAAAGAAGCGGGACCCTAGTTTGCAATGACTTCAAGAAAGAAATATACTATCTGGCACAAATTCAAGAAAAAATGCCTGCATTTAAGATTGCTGTAAAGGGAACTTTGATACTTTACCACAATGTTGGTTGCCTTGTTCTCATAACTGGTGCTTTCACTGCCATACATCTGATGAAGTGAACTCTGGACCACAAAACATTACACTAATAAATGTCCTGGTCTGCAAGGTACCACCATCCATGGTGTTTGATTGGATATGAAGAGCTGTGCTGGATCAAACCAAGGAGTCATCGTTCTGTTTGCAGCTGTGGCCCACCCTACTGTCTCCAGGAATACCACAAGTGAAGTGTAAAAGCAACCGACTTCCCCCATTATATATGTCCCTGGCATCTGGTGCTCAGAAGTATTCTTCTTCTAAAAGTGGAAATCTGAAATCTCATTCAGTTGTTGTTCCATTTGTCCAGTCTTTTTTTTTCTTTTCGTGCTACTGGCTTAAAAGCTAGTGCCACATCCTATGGTGATTTTCATCTCCATTCCCTAATAATTTATAATACTGAGCTTGCCCCCTTTTCATTACATTTAAAGTTAGGATGATTACCCCGGTGCCCTTAACTCTTATGTCAAATCTCATTTGCCATTTTGTTTTCCACTTAGAGAGAACTTCCCGGAGGCCTCACAGTCTTAGTGGCGCCATAGTGCAGCGCACAGAGCTTATTTCTAATCTACCTATTCCATGAAGCTGAAATGAATCCTAAATATATACAAATATACTTGCTCCCATCTTCCTTTTTTTTAGACTTTCATTTTCCTTCTCATCTTACGTTGTCTGCAGGGCTGGTCCAAGATGTTTAGCTGCCTGAAGTAGAACAGCAGAAAAAATGGCGGCTCCCAGCCACCAAGTGAAGGCGCTTGGCACCCAAGGCAAGCCTAATTATTTTGGTACCTGAGGCAGAAAGTCCCTCTGCCCCTCTCACTCCTGGCAGCAAAAATATAATAATATATTAAATAACTGACACCTTGCTGTCCTTTCATTACTCTAATGGTGAGGAACCTCTGGCTTTGAGGGCAGGTAATCAAATTTGGCCTGTGTAGCAATTAAAAAAAAATCAAATCATGCCCATCCACCAATCTTGTCTGATTTGAAGAAAACGCTCCTACAGGTTTGTAGCCCCAGGTGCTTCAAAATGCCCTGTTGGGTTAGAAACTTTTTTGTTTGGGTGAATACACTCACAAAGTCACATGATTTGTCTCTACCAGTTTGCTGAAGAGGTTTCAGCAGTGAGCTCCAAAATACTGTAGAAAGAGGGAGGGGGAGTTTTCATGTTAATTCTCGCCTAAACTTTAGCATCCTTTTAAAAAGTCCATCTGCGTAAGAATACTAAAATACTAGCACTGTTTTCAAACTAAATTAAATACAATACCCTGCAGAAAGGACTCTTATTTCTTGTTCCAGAGGTACTGCTATCCCACTTTTTTAGAATCATCTCTCTCTCTCTCTCTCTCTCTCTCTCTCTCTCTCTCTCAGTGTACATACCTGTGTGCCAGCTGAGAATAACATTTCAGGCACTTGATGGTTCAAGCTCTTGCCCACAAAAGCATATGACTTGCACGATAAATCTGTTAGTCTTTAAGATGTCACGTTAAATACTTTGGGGGTGTCAAATAATGCTTTTGCCTTATCTCTTGCAACTACTTCTCTTGGCCTTCAAATAAAGAACCTAAATTGAATGACCTTTCCTATCTTGGTGGAAGTGTTAGAGTAAATGGGGGGAAACATTACTTTGTTCGTGTATACGTGACCTTTTGAGCTGTCAGTTAGGCAGAGTGATTTCCAGAGCTTAACACGGTTGACAACCTATTTGAGAACTGCCTGGAAAAGCGAGGAGAAAAATATGGACACCAGTTAACCTATGGCATTGTCTCTGGAAATTGACCTTTACTATGCATAAGGGTCACTTTGTCTTAGATAAATCATCATTTTCGGTTCTGGCAAAGGCGTCTGAACACATTTTGTGTGTTGCTTTAATAAAGATTTCCATGGTTTTCTACTTTGCTTTTCAGTTGCCGTTTCTCCATTCTTCTGAGGGATGTATGGTGAGCTTGAGTGCAGCTCTCAACGTTTCTTAGTGGCTCATATATGAAAAGGTTCAAGGAGGTTGCACATTCAAAAACAAATAATTACCATTTATGTATGATGAGCATGCTGGGGAGTATATAAGGTCAATACTCTCTTATTTTACTGTGCATTGAGTTTAAAGGGGAGATGTATCATTTCAACAGGCATTACAATTTGTCTGAATGTTGTTGCGTTGCCAGAGGGTGCTGTTATCCTCTAGTACAGGGGTCAGCAAACTTTTTCAGCAGGGGGCCAGTCCACTGTCCCTCAAACCTTGTGGGGGGCCGGACTTTATTTTGTGGGGTGGAAATGAACGAATTCCTATGCCCCACAAATAACCCAGAGATGCATTTTAAACAAATGGACACATTCTACTCATGTAAAAACATGCTGATTCCAGGACCGTCCATGGACCGGATTTAAAAGGTGATTGGGATCCGGCCCCCAGGCCTTCGTTGCCTACCCATTCTCTAGTATTTTTTGCTAAAGAATGTGATTTTCACCAGCTCTCTACTGCTGATGTAAAATGACAGTAGGGGTGACAGGCAGGGTCCTGTCTGGTATGGGAGAGACATAGGCTTCAGAGAAACATCTAGGCCTTGCTGTGCTCCCAATAAGGCCCCTGAAAGCATCCCTTTCTAAAGGCATTTCCATACATGGGAGCTTGCATTGAGCTTTTTCACTCTTGTATGAACACGCAGTTGTAGCTCATGTGGAAACAAGCCATTCATAATTCTAAAAGGCATGCTGGCCAGTGCAAGGTTTGCAATGATGTTCCAAACCTGAGGATAAGCAGAACGACAAATGCTACGTTGTATGTAAAGAGTGACAGAGTTTAAAGTGGTTTACTGTATGTTTCTAAAACAAGGAGTTTCTAAAACTGCAAACACATAACTTCATGGTTCATAAATTTGTGTGCATCAAAGAGAAACTAGTGTCCTATAACCCGGGAAGATTTTAAATAGGTCCTGCTTCATGAAATCATTTCTCTTTGTCATAGGACTTTCTAGATATGTAGGTGAAAATCTTCATTGGCATTCATGGAATAACCCCCAACTGTCCCTATTTAACCGGGACATCCCAGATTGACTTCTGCACTTTGGCTCCTGTGCTTTGGCTGCACATTTTTTGGTGCCACTCTGTGGCGTGAGTCAATTGGCTCATACCAGAGCATGGGACCAATAAATGGAAGCAAAACTTACCTTGACCCCGAGCATCGCCACTTCTCTTCCCCTTCTACCATGTCAGTTCTGGAAGCTGGCTGTGGTGCTGGAGGAGGAAGCTGGTCTTTTCTGTGTGGCATTTCCCAACAACACATAGGCTGGAGCAACCTTCCGACAGGCCGCACAGGGCAGTGCAACATCTCTCAATGCTGTGGAGCAGGAGATGGAAGACAGCAGACAAAGGTAGCAGGGAGTGAGCAGGTTGCTGTGGCGAGTACAGTCATCTATAACAGGGATGTCCAACAGGTCAATTGCGATCTACCTGTCAATTGTGGGATGCACTTGCTTGATCCTGTTTGATTGTGGCCCCCCAACACCCCCAAAAGCTCAATAACTCAGGCTGAACCTCCCCCCAAAAACAACTTTGGCTGATCCTCTCCTCAAAAAATCTACTCCCATGATCAATCCCATGGGTAAATCACTGCCAGTTTATTTATAGTGGGAGTAGATTGCAGTCTCTTGGAAGTTGGACACCCCTGATCTATACCATCTACCACAGGACTAGCCAACGTAGTGCCTTCTACATACCACTGGACTCCAACTCCCATCAGCCCTGAATATTGGTCATGTTGAGCCAGTGTGGTGTAGTGGTTAAGAGTGGAGGACTCGTAATCTGGTGAACTGGGTTCGCATCTCCACTCCTCCACATGCAGCTGCTGGATGACCTTGGGCTAGTCACACTTCTTTGAAGTCTCTCAGCCCCATTCACCTCACAGAGTGTTTGTTGTGGGGAAGGAAGGGAAAGGAGATTGTTAGCTGCTTTGAGACTCCTTAGGGTATTGATAAAGCAGGATATCAAATCCAAACTCCTCCTCCTCCTCCTCTTCTTCTTCTTCTTCACTAACTGATGGGAGTTGGAGTCATGGGACATCTGGAAGTTGTCTACCTCTAAGTACCAAGCAGAATTTTACCATTCATTGGGTCTGTAAAATGGTTACTCACCGTGATCTGCCATTATCAAATACTGAACAACAAACCCCTGTGTTGCAAAACTTAACACAACAAACAACACAAGCAACACAATGACCAGTATACTAGATAGCACTGCAGTTCTTATTGCATAATATACATAATTTAGTACAACAAAAACAAAAACAAAATGTGTACACTTGTAAATTCTCTAATATATTGAAATCAAATGAACACACGTCTGTCAATCTTTGAAAGTCCGTAGAAGTATAATAAGTCTATAGTTGAAACAAAATAATAGATGCTATCCTGTGGGCTAAACGGTAAAACTTTTTAGGCGTTCATGGTGCCAAAGTAGTAAGTGAATAACAACATAGGACAGTGACCCCGGATAATCTGACTGTTTCGCTGGAATCTTCTTCAGCACAACCCATAGATTAGAAAAATGCGCAAGGAGCAGTGGTCATGAGGATATGTGAGCAGTGGTTGTTATTCACTTACTACTTCGGCGTCGTGTTGCTTGTGTTGTTTGTTGTTTATTATCAAATAGTGGGCTTGGAGACTTATTCCCCGCCCAACCCCTATGGCATCAGGCTAGTGTCCACCTATCGCTTGGGGTGAGTGGGCTGCTGGTAGCAGAGCGAAGTTATGTCATTCTGCACAATCAAGGGTGAAAATCTAGTTCTGAACCTTGTGAGGTACAACAAGGCTTGGACCACATGCCTTCTTTCTGCACATGTTTGTGACATTGTTGATCCAGGCCTATTTGGTTTGGCTGCAAGGGAAATAGAATATGTGAAATTGCTGAATATGTGCAGAAACTCCGATCTGGCATGTCTTGCCTTCTTTTCTTGGCAAAAGAATGGACGGCCTGCTTTTGCTTGTCTCCATTGCAAATGGCAGCAGCATTCCCCAGTGCCACCTCCTCTGTTATACCCTCCGACTTGCTTTCTTTTAAAAATAAAATATCATTTTGTGCAGTGGGAGGTGGGGAACACAGTCTCCTATAGCAGCATAGGAGGGTGCTTATCTTCTAGGCAAAGTGTAAATATAATAAGAGAGGAACATTAATGAATTTTTAATAGTCTCCCTATTGTTTACCTCCCCTGTGTCCTCCTTGTCTTTCATTAACTCCATGTGTTTGCTTCCCCTCCCCCCTTGCCCCCACCCCAGCGCATAAGAGATTTATAAATAGGAAGCTTTGGTTTCCTGGCGTTTCTACTTTTGTTATAGTTTAGATCTTTGTTGGGCTGTTGCATAGAATCATAGAGTTGGAAGGGACTGCAAGACTCATCTGGTCCACTCCCTGCAATGCCATGCTATGTAATGAAGCTTCCTTAGCTTTCAGGATTTTGCCTATAAAGAATGTAAAGACTGCAGAGGAAAATGCAATGGGGTTCGCGAAGCGGAGATGGCAGAAGAGGATGGCTAAGGAAAGGTTTTGAGCAAAAGTGGTCTTGCACAACTTGTGGTGCAGAACTCAGCCTAGCCAACCATGAATTATGGCCTGCTAGGTTCTTGATAACAGCTGTTCTTTGGAAGACCCAGGCAGGTAGCAAAAGTAGGAAGTTTATTCAGCTCATGGTGTGGGCTGACATGTGTGGCAAGCTGTGACCAATTTGATGTGTTATACCATTTGTATAGGCTTGATTCCTGTCTCAACGTGATGACATCAGTGCCCTGTGCACTTGCTGATTCCTGACTGTGCAGCGGTTGAATACTACCCATAGAGACTAGACAGGATAGGAGGTCTTAAGGTTCAAAGACCCACAGTACAAAAACACAAAAACAAATTCACAAAGCAGATTAGCATAATGAAATTCAGATACAGCACACATACCAAATCTTCAGTTCTAAAGAGACTGGTTAGCAATCACCATTGCAAAGTACGAAAAGAATAACAATGAAATTAATATAGTTGCTGAACACATTGCACCATCAATATTTTTTCTTTAGTTTACGGTTTTAAACAAATGGCCCATCTAAACATCTGCTGAGAGTCCCTGTGGTTCACTAGAGCAGCTGGTTTCTCTTAGTCAACCAAAGGCTATTCTAAACTCTCATGTTTCAGCTTCATATCCCTGTTCAGTTTTTAAGTCAGAGTAATTTTTCTTTATTAAGTCCCCCCCCCTCGCTAAATGAATGGATTAGGAATAGCCTATACTGTATAGGTAGGGAATATCATACAGAAAGCCAGTGTTGTGTAGTTGGTACCATGTTTGACTTCAGCCAAGGAAACCTATACATTTGAAATCCAAACTTTGCCACAAAGTGTGTGGCACTAGACTAGTTACAAGTTGTGGCCTTTTTAAATCCCAGACAGTTGTTGTGTCCATTCATTTCACCTTCCCTTCTAGATTCAGGCGCAATATCTAAGCCAGTCTGTAGAGCACCATATACCAAGTGCTTTTCATACCCCCAGAAGTTGAACAATAGTTAGTGGGTTTTGTACCTTTATTCTCCAGCAGTGACCATTAGTTTGCACAGTTGCCTGGACACTGATGAGCGATTTTTAGATTGCAGATATGCAATTTGGTCTAATAGGAGCCAAGCTGAGATACATGCAGGAGGTTACATGGCTGGAACGAGAGTAATCAGTTTGTCTCATTGCCCAGAGTCATAAGCAAACTTTTAACTTTTGGACAGGCTGTGCTATTAGTAGCAATAATGATCTTTTTAAAAAACGGCATAGGAACCAACCTCATAATTTATAGTGTTATGCAGTTTTCCAGAAGTTTATGACAGCTAAATTACATCCAAATGTTAAAGAAAGCTGGGGTTGTTGAACGGCAGTTTTACATAAGAAATGCTGACAGCTCTGAAGATTTCGCAGCTGAGGCTATTGTAAAATGCACATAGCAATAAGTTCTTGTCTCAACCAAGAATTTTGGAAAGAGGGCCCTGTAAGTGATTGCTACAAATATTTGCTCAGTGTAGCTATTTGGGGATGCACATTTAATCCAATTTGGACAAAAGTGCCCACTTCTGCCATGTAGTTCAAGAAATTAAAGCCCTGTGAATTGTGTACTATATGAATCTGGTAGTTTCTAGATGCACGAACGCAGCAAAATCTCTGTTTTATCTGTAAAGGTTTACCTTTGTAGAATGCAAAAACATTGTACAGAAAATCTTCTAGAAAAATAGTAATAACAAGGATTTGCTACCTGTGGCACTGAATGTGTAACCCATTTTTGCCACTTAAAACAAAAAATTGGTTCCGAGAAGTGTGGTGTGGACAGAAAACTTAACTGAGGAAAAAATGGAGTATGTACACAAAATGCCAACTTTCATATTTCCAGTTCCTGTTTGTAGAAGAGTCTAGAGGTGGGCAGCTCCTTTGAGGTGTCTCACACAAATCAAAAATACTGCCTTCGAAACACAAGCACCATTCAAGTAGGAAAGGATAGAGCCATTGTAAGAATTACATTGAGGGGAAGGGGTAATGAACCAGGTTTTCCATTCCTCATGCTCACATAGACATTGGTGTTCTGTTGCAGAAATTTCTCCCGTATGCCAGTAGGGCGATCTAGCAGGTGAAAAGGCTCACCTAAATCTTGCCACCACAGTTAACAAAATAGGATGCTAGGAATGAGAAATGTGGATTTGGACATGTATGGAGCATAAGTATTTTTTACTGCAAATTGTAGATGGCGAGAAAGCTTGTTGACTTCAGAACAAATTCACATTTTCTCTGTGCCATTACTAAGGCTCCGGTCCTAAACACATTTGCTTGAATTCTGTGTAATTTACTTTCGAGTAAAAGTGCATGATGTGTTACATGTAGTTCTCAATGACTTTTTAAAATAAAAAGGAACACTGAAAGCAAGCTATTTCCCCCTCAACAGCTCCCTTTCAGAAACAATTTCTGCTATAGATGACACCACTTTGACCAAAATAGAGTTTTGAAGTATTGTACTTTCTCCTGAGAACTGAAAAGTTTGTATCAAAGAGTAGAGATTTTAAAATAATCCCTGAAGGGAGTATATTTTCACTCTGTAAGCTGGTTCTAGTTCAAATGTACTTTGAGAATAAATTGAAAATAGCGTCGTTCCAACTGTGTTTATTTGATCTTAAAGGTGGAGTTTTCTCTAAGCGTCTTTTCATAGATCATAGCAAGAAAATATTGATTTTTATAAAATAGTCAGAGATGCATTTAGAAACTTATAGTCGCCTTAAAGGTAAAGGTAAAGGGACTCCTGACCGTTAGGTCCAGGCTGCGGCGCTCATCTTGCTTAATTGGCTGAGGGAGCCGGCGTACAGCTTCCAGGTCATGTGGGCAGCATGACTAAGCCGCTTCTGGCGAACCAGAGCAGCACACGAAAACGCCGTTTACCTTGCCGCCGGAGTGGTACCTAATTATCTACTTGCACTTTGATGTGCTTTCGAACTACTAGGTTGGCAGGAGCAGGGACCAAGCAATGGGAGCTCACCCCATCACGGGGATTTGAACCTTCTGATCGGCAAGCCTTAGGCTCTGTGGTTTAGACCCTTATAGTGGACCTAGATGTGTTTATATTGAGATTATGCTTCAAAAATGGTTTTCTCATTATGTGTGTCAAAAAATTCATACATGGAATTCACATGTACTTAGGACTGGACAGGTAAGTCATATATTGGACTATACAGAATAACATGTGATGACTTATATGGGTTTTCACTGATCCTTATGTGCACAGGGAAGCTAGGATCAGAGATCATATTGCATGTGCAGCCCACACATGCTTCTGTAGGGCCATCATATGTTGCAAACTCCACTGCCGGTGCAAGGCAAAGAGGAATTTTAAAATGTCATCCTTCATATCTGATACTGATGTTTTTATGGATGCATCCTGGATTGGACAACTAGGAGAGTGGGATTTCAACCATCACTAATTGTCTTCATGAACTTTCCACTCATTGCAATTTATTTCACACATAAAAGACAGTCTTTTGCCTAGAGTTTTGGTATGAAACTTAAATCATGCCTCAAAGTCAAATTCAAATGAGAAGTCGTAGCTTGTATGGAGGGTGGTGAAAGGTGACAGGAAGCGGAGATTAAAAGAGAAATTCCATGGGGACCAAATCAGACTTCAGAGTAGCAAATGCTAGTTTGCTCCAGCAAAGGAATGTATTGGAATGAAACCAAAACAGAAAAAGGGAAACGGAAAATTTTATTTGAAGGGTTTATTGAATATGTAAGGCAAAGTATAGAATTCCTGCTGGACCAGATAATTCTTTTTTAAGGCTTTGTTTTTTATGGGCATGTAGAAAGTAATTTTTAATAGCATGAAGTGGTCTGGAATCGCTTAAATGTCTGGAGGATTTGATGAAAGAGTGGAGCTGATTTATATGGAAGAAGAAATTCTAATACTGTGTGTTTTGTGCTGACTTCACTTTACTGAAAGCAACAGTTTTTGGCATCCAGAATAGATGTATAAGAATAAACAGGAACATTTCAAGGGCAGTTCCAAAACCAGAGACAGACATTTTATAGAGGTGTTTGAGGGTCAGCCCTCTGGAAATGCTGAGTGTTTGCTGAGCATACTTGTTTGAATTTCAAATGCCTTATCCTCAAAACTATGTTGTACTCCATGCTTTTTTAAAAAAAAAAAGTCTATGACCAGGCCGTCAAAATTCCATGCAAAGAAAATTCGAATTCTGTACCACATATAAATTATGCAAGGAGAGAATCTTTGCAATACTTTTATTTTGCATAATTTAGTCTAGTGCTGCTAGTCACAGGAGGATGAAAGGCACTGTAGCCATCCTCTCAGCCAATGAAAAATATTCTATCAGTCACTCCTCTAGCATCTGAATTTTTGACAGGTAGTGCCGTTCTAGAATATCTTAGCAACTCTTATTATCCAGGCATTTTTCTTTGAAATAATATACATAGAAAATTAAATTCTCTACTTAATCCCATAGCCTTCGTTTCCCTCCTCTCTGTTCCCATAGAATTTTGTAGTCCTGCAAGCTGCACTGGACAGAGCAAATGTGAATTTCAATTGTATTTCAATTAAAAGGAGCTTACCACTCAGTTGTCCTGTCCATTTCAATGGGAATTAAACGTGACTCATGCCCTCCAACATTCTGCTGATCAAAACAGAGAAAAACTTGCAGCATTTCTATTTTTATTTCAAACCCACAGTTCTAAAGTCTCCATTCTTTCTACGGCACATTGCATTCCTTTACTTTGCAAAGCCTGTCCTCCCCTGATTTAAAAGCTAAGAAGCACTAGTTCTTTGAGTTAATAGTATGTTAGAAAAAAACACATATCTGAGCCATCATCTTACCTTTAATATACGCAACTGATCGCTGCTCTGCAAGTGAGAGCCTCCTGCAGATATCATCTTATCAGAAGGTCCGTTCAGCACAGTGTAGAAATTGGGCCTGCAGAATTCCTTCCCCTTGAATATTAGATAAGGATTCTCTCCCTTTTAGCACCCGTAAGACTTTCCTCTTCCAACAAGCCTTTTAAGTTGAGAAATTTCCCAGGCTGCATACTAACTCGAATTGTTTTTAAGAAGCTTCATTGCTTTATCACTTGTTCTCTGCTGCACCGGGTTCCTTTGGGAGGAAAGGCAGGATATAAATTTAATAAGTAAATGAAATAAACTTGATTATTCCACAGCAAAATAAAACCCATTAGTTGTAATCATGTGTGAAGGCAGACTGTGAACGGCACATGTGCTTAGTGTTCAGGCAAATGCATTTATGTGAGCCAAGATGCATTTGCCTTCTACTCTCTTGATTCTAGAGAGCTGGAGAATGGGAAAAGCAGAAGTCTAATAAGTCATTTCTCCCCCCGCCCCCAGCAAAAACCAGGACAAAATGGTTGGCACCCATCTGTCTTGGGAGACAATAGAGGAATGTGCCTTTGGGGGTGAATTCAAACTGTTGGAAGGTTATAGCGCTTGCTGCGGGTGTAGAGACCATTTTAGGAGAGACATGTTTTGTTGCAGCTGGGGCAGATGAAGGCATCTGGTTGTGTTGCTGCAGATGCACCATGTTGTTTCTTCTTTCTGAGTTCTACCCAGTGGTCATTTCTCCTCTGGTCATTGCTATGGATGCATGACCTGACTGTCAAAATAGGGACAGAGATTTACCAAGTGTGAGGAGAAGAAGAAGAAGAAGAAGAAGAAGAAGAAGAAGAAGAAGAAGAAGAAAAGGCAGAATTCATATTGCGAAAGGCTGGACTGGATGAATCCCAAGCTGGAATTAAGATCACTGGAAGAAATTTTCAACAACCTCAGATATGCAGAAGACACAACTTTAATGGCAGAAAGTGAGGAGGAATTAAAGAACCTCTTAATGAGGGTGAAAGAGAAGAGCACAAAATATGGTCTGAAGCTCAACATCAAAAAACTAAGACCATGGCCACTGGTCTCATCACCTCCTGACAAATAGAAGGGGAAGAAATGGAGGCAGTGAGAGATTTTACTTTCTTGGGCTTTATGATCACTGCAGATGATGGCAGAAGTCATGAAATTAAAAGATGCCTGCTTCTTGGGAGAAAAGCGATGACAAACCTGGATAGCATATTAAAAAGCAGAGACACCACCTTGCCAACAAAGGTCCGTATAGTTAAAGCCATAGTTTTCCCAGTAGTGATGTATGGAAGTGAGAGCTGATCACCGAAGAATCACCATATAGAAGGCTGATCACCGAAGAATAGATGCTTTTGAATTATGGTGCTGGAGGAGATCTTGAGAGTCCCATGGACTGCAAGAAGATCAAACCTATCCATTCTTAAGGAAATCAGCCCTGAGTGCTCACTGGAAGGACAGATCCTGAAGCTGAGGCTCCAATACTTTGGCCACCTCATGAGAAGAGAAGATTCCCTGGAAAAGACCCTGATGTTGGGAAAGATTGAGGGCACAAGGAGAAGGGGACGAGAGAGGACGAGATGGTTGGACAGTGTTCTCGAATCTGCCAACATGAGTTTGAGCAAACTGTGGGATGCAGTGGAAGACAGGAATGCCTGGTGTGCTCTGGTCCATAGGGTCATGAAGAGTTGGAAACAACTAAACAACAACAACATGCCGCCTTTCACTCCCCTTAAGGAGTCTCAAAGCAGCTAACTTTCTCCTTTCCCTTCCTCCCCCACAACAAACCCTCTGTGAGGTGAGTGGGGCTGAGAAACTTCAGAGAAGTGTGACTAGCCCAAGGTCACCCAGCAGCTGCATGTGGAGGAGTGGGGATGCGAACCCAGTTCACCAGATTACGAGTCCACCGCTCTTAACCACTACACCACACTGAGACAGTTGACGCCATAACCACTCTAGTGAGATCACTCTGCCCAAAATCATAGGGCAGTTTTCTGTCACTGTGCCTTGTAAGAAAAAATATTTCTGCTTGCACAATGGGACTTCACCCTAGGGCCAGCCCGCTCATGAGGTAGACTGAAGCAGTTGCCTCAGGTGGCAGAATCCCATGGGCCCACTCCAAGGATTGTGTGGCGGCAGCTTCCGGCAAGATCTTGCAAGGGTTTTGTGAGGTCTCTCAAGGTCACACCAGAAGCTGCAGCAGCCGCACGACCCTGGTAAGCCAGCCTTGGGCAGGGGGCAGCGGGAAGGGGGCACCTTCTTGTTTCATCTCAGGAGGTGAAATAGGATGGGCCGCCCTAGGTTTCCCCCCTCTGCACTTTCCTCAAATCTACTCAAGAGGGTTGGGGAAACCCCATGACAAATCCATGTGCTGATGGAACAAGAGAGTTGATCTAATAATAATAATATATTATTTATAACCAGCCACCCTGGGCATCTCCCAACAGAATATTAAAAACACGATAAAACATCAAACATTAAAAACTTCCCTAAACAGGGCTGCCTTCAGATGTCTTCTAAAAGTCAGATAGTTGTTTATTTCCTTGACATCTGATGGGAGGATGTTCCACAGGGCGGACACTACTACCAAGAAGGCCCTCTGCCTGGTTCCCTGTAACTTCACTTCTCGCAGTGCCAGAAGGCCCTCGCAGCTGGACCTCAGTGTCCGGGCAGAAGATGGGGGTGGAGACGCTCCTTCAGGTATACTGCCCCATAGGTGGATTTATATCACTGCTGCCTGAACACAGAGAGTTTAATATAAAACCCAACTGTGTTCTAAGAGGAAATTTTTCTCCCAACCTTATAGAGAATTCATTGATTGATTGATTAAATTTGTATACTACCCTATACCTGCACGTTTCAGGGCGGTTCACAGGATAAAAAGTTTACAGAAGTATTATTAAATAGGGGAAACCTCAAACCAACCTAGTTAGAACTGAGCTTGCTCAGTGGCCACCAAGGTGGACCCTGAAAACAATGGTGTGTGGACGGAACAAAGTATTTTAGATAAGGGTCAGGAGGACGTTCTGAACAAAAACTATGCAGCAATGATGCAATTCCAGTTTCACTTATATTGTTTGAAATGCACATGCTCATAAAACTTGCAAGCGTGAGCCATCACCTTAAAGGGTCCATTCCCCATCCCTTCTCTAAAAACAGGATGAATATATCTCTTCAGGCACTGATGGTCACTTGGGAGGCTGGGGTCTAAAGTGAATGCATTACAATGGAGAAAAGAAGTCTACTGTTCATCCAAGGTAAGAAACTGAAGGGTGAATCTTGCACATCTGACTGTACAAGTTGACCTTAATCACAGATAAAATGGAAGCATCCCTATTTGTAGATTATAGATAGCGTTTACTTGATCACAGGAAGAATTGGCCTGTGGTGATGAGTGGTTAGGTGAAAATTTGCTAGGAGGCTGTGAGCTAATGCATCTGCGAAAGCATCCAAGCAGTCAAAATTGCAACTCAAGCTTTGAAATAAGGTGTGCTGAAAGAAAGGGCACGAGGTTAAAACGCAGCAGGAATTAAAGGATGTGCACGAAGAAAGATGGCCACATAGGGAAATCAATCAGCACCAGGAGACTGAACAGATGGCTGCATGGAAAATGTGTGAATATGCAAACAAAACAATGCGTTAAACTTTCAGTTAAAAGGCAGCCTGGGGTCCAGACTCCCTAATATGTTTGCTGAAAATGCATTCAGACTGACTAGTGAATCTCATCCAGAAAAATAAATCAATCAGTGAGACCTCTGGATATGTACTGGGGCTGGACAAGCATATTCACTGCATTCTTTAAATGAGAATACACTACCTTAAAAAATATCAGCTTTATAAAATGAGATGAAAATGTATTACAATCCATGTCACTTTCAGCCTTGGTTCTTCAAAAGTTAACATGGTGACCTGTCTTCATCTCAGTGTTTAACCTCATGCAACAAGTAACAGTTTGGACATTAAGCTTACCTTCAACCAGTTCACCTGTCTTTGCCCTAGATGACATCTCCAGAGCCCACATACTTGAAAAGAGATTTGATCTCCTGGTTAGGGAAGCCAGGGATGGTTGGATATGGTGCATCACCTATGTGTGTGTGCCTTGGCGGCATCCTGATAGCTCAGTTGGTAGAGCATGAGAGACTTAATCTCAGGGTTGTGGGTTTGAGCTCCACATTGGGCAAAAATATTCCCGCCTTGCTAAGAATTGCACGAGATGGCCGTTGTGGTCCCAACTCTATGATTCTGTGATTGGTTAAGAGATGTTTGAGTCTGTGGCTGTAGGGCATAACCATGCCACATGAGCAAAGAACACAGTACTAGGCTTCATCACCAGTTAAATTAATCTTGGTGGAAAGGCTGGAAAACGCATTGGCCTGATACATAGCTGTCAAGCGTCCCTTATTTGGCGGGACAGTCCCTTATCCCAGCACCATGTCCCGCTGCTGTCCCTTATTGATGATGTCCCTTAAATTTCCTGGGTTTCAAAGGAAGCAGCTCCTCTCCCTCCCTCCCTGCCGGCCAGGGAGGAGGGAGGCTCCAACTGTGTTGCTTGGCTGCGTTGCTCACTCAATAAGGAGTCTAAGAACGACGGGTGGAGCTTGCATGCCTTGTGCCAATCAAATCGGCCGCGTTGCCTGGGGACTTGCCTTTGCTCAGCGCTTCCCAGCGGAGAGGTGACAGTTGTTTTCCTTGCTGCATCCCCTTTGCCAGGTTGCTGCGCTATGGGAACCACCACTTGAGGCTTCATTTGGCTGCTGGTTGACTAAAATCCCTTATTTTGGCTGATGATCCGTTATTTTCGAGGCTGCTGGTCCCTTATTTTCAAATCTGTAAATTGACAGCTATGGCCTGATATCATGGCAGCCTATAGCAGAATGGGCTCGATGGACCATAGGTCTGACTTAGTAAAAAACACCAAGCTTCTTCTTCTTCTATTTATTCAGATGGGGGGGGTGGCCTTTGAAGTGTCTTCAGATGAATTATTCAGCAATCACTTAAGTAGGTGCTCTTCTCGCCATAACTGGCTATATTTCTGTTAAGCCCGCCATCAAACACTTCTGATGTGTGACGTTCCCTTTGATTGCTCATTTTAAAGCCTCGTTTGTTGATTCCTTCCACTGCATGCCTTCACTTTGATTGTTGTGTCACCCCAGCATGCAAAGCACTAATCGGGACTTCCACACCGCCTCTGTTTCAAAGATTCACTCGATATTCACATTTGCAAGATGTGTGCAAAATAAAAGTCGAGTCAGCGGGCATAGATTTCTTCCTTCCAATTAGGAGCTGAGAAACTACTTGACGGCAGCCAAGTCAGCAACTAAAGATGAAGGAAGTGGAAGAAGCTTCTTAGGGTTGAACTTTTTTTGGCAAAATTGCAAAGAAATTGGACATTTTTGAGCTACCAACATGGGCTGCGATACGTCCAGATTTTCTGGGACATTTTGCTGATTTCTATGTGGACACTGCTTGCAGTTGCAGTATTCCAAATATATCTAGGAGATTCCGGATGTGTGGCAACCCTAACATGGTATGGGGAATCACGGCGGACCATCAGAAAGGTGCACTTAAAAAAAGTCACTGGACATCACTTTCTTGCCCACACTGGAAGAGATGGGAGGAAAAAACAAACAGCCTTGAGGGAAGTGATTTTGAGCTGAAAAACGACAGGACAGGAAAGAGTTAAGCACCTTTTCCAGTCAGACTCACTGTCACAGCCTGCCAGGCTTGATCCTGGATCAAGAAAAAAAATGCAAATGAAGGAAAACTGGTACTCCTGTGGAACCATGTGGTTCGACCTTCAGGATCTTGCATTCTATACCCCTGTACTGTGGAGAGAAAGCAAGCAGCTGTGAATTGGAGTGCACCATATTTATTTGAATGTCAGTCTAGCCACTCACTCTGTCTCCAGAAATATTGTGGGGTTTTTGTGGGTTTTTATGTAGTGAGGTGGTGAGGGAGAGGCCATATTTAAATAACAGAGATATAACACCAGTCATGTTTTACTTTCTTGCCATGCTGAGGTGAGAATAGCATACATAGGCCTATGTGCTATGTGTATTCTGCAAGTGTTAAGTTCTCACCTTCAAAATCTTATATCAGCAAGGCGACAGTCTTTCACCCATTCCTTTGGTCCATGCAGGGCTGGCCCAAGACATTTTGGAACCTGAGGTAGAAGCCAAAATGGTGATCCCTGCCCACCATGGAAAAGGGGTGGGTGAAGGTCTACATTAGTGGTGTCCTAACCTTTTTCAAAGAGGGCCAGATTTGATGAAGCGAAGGGTTGTGAGGGCCAACCAAAGGGCCAACCAACGTTGTTGTCCTTTTTTAAGGATTGATGTTGTTGAGCTTTTTAAATAATTTGACCCCAGGAAATAAACTGCCACAGGAGCTAAATTAAACCGACCAGCAGGCCAGATTAAGCCCCCGAAACGGACTTTGGACATGCCTGGTCTACATAAAGAATAAGGGGTGGGCTTGGGGAGAAAGATTGACATTGAAATCTACTGCCATCTGAGGCAGTCGCCTCATCTTGCCCCATGGGTGGGCTGGCTCTGGGTCCATGATCCAGTGTAATGCAGGGTGGATCTTTGAGATTATTGAGGAGCAAGGAGGGGATCCCATTGGAACTGTGAGCTAACTAACCATGGGAAACCTTTAAGTACATTTAGACACCAACTTCTGTGGAGAAGAGAGGGGGCTTCTTCCATGTGTGAATAGCACGACACCAAGTCCTTTGAACTGTTGCTTGTTCCTCTGGCGTTCTATTGTGTTTTGTGAGATAAGTTTGAAGTGAAATAACCTTAATTTTGCAAAGGCCATTATCTTTGCAGTTCATGAATCAAAAATTTACCTTTAAAAGGGTCTGCATTGACGGTTTTGAATCTTGTTCCTGGTTATAGGAGGCTGATAAACAGTAAACTGGCAAATACAAGGATTAGGGCTGTGATCCTGTCTGCAGCTATTAGGGTCAAGACATTAGCTGTTCTTTCTGGTTCATGTCTGGGATAGAAGTTTATTCCAAGTCATTATCTATCCTTCAATAATTACTTATCCTCAGGTGAGTAATACTTGTATGTTAATTCTTGATATCCGAAGTAATGCATCCCTTGGGTTTTTACATGATTGTGAGCTTTGACTTCCCGGTAGTTATTTCACATAGTAACTATGCATATGTTTTTGGCTGCAACATTCTTTGAATTATTCTCTTTCTTTTGAGGTTATGGGACCCTAACCTTGGCATACCATTGCAAATCCTTAATTCATTCTTCATTGTGCAGTGTACCGTTTTATTTGCCCTTGTCTACTAATTAGGAGATAAAAGTGATAAAAAACCTCTTTATTTTAGCTCTAGAGCTCTCGGTGAAAATCTTCAACCTTGACCCATGAGGAGCTTGACGCTTTGGCAGTATGGTTTATATCGTGCGCACAAGTCTGTGAACTGGTGACCTTAGCAAATGTTTATGAGGTGTGCGTGTGGGACTGTGACAAGGGTTTGCCTGAAATCCTTGACAAGCCTGCAGAATGTTAACTTCCTGTGTTGAGGGAGTATTTATGCTTTATTGGAATGAGTCTATATTGCATCAGACTTAGTTGGTTTCTAAAATTTCCATTGTATAATTTTAAGAAATTTAATCTGGAAAGAAAAATGCCTGAGAACCCTTTTATACTTCAGGCAATGTAACTTCTCCTCACAACAGCATGCCCCAGAATATTGCAATTGCAGCACTTTGCTTAGGAGAAGCACACTGTTCCCTAAGAGGAAAAGTAAATAATCTTTTCGCTACACAAAACTCACACTCTTTCCTGTAACTTGATGTAATGTGCGGGGGAGAGATTGAAATTAAAATATTTTTTCAATGTCTAAAAAGATGACAGAAATAGTAATGATTTATTTATGCAATTCTAACAAAAATAGCTGCGTAACAATAATTGTATTCCTGTTGCCATGCCACGAAAGAAAACTTTAAAAATAAAGTCATATGAAATAAAATGCTGAATATCTTGTCTATCATCACGAGAGCCAGTGTGGTGTAGTGGTTAAGAGCGGTAGTCATGTAATCTGGGAAACCGGGTTCGTGTCTCCGCTCCTCCACATGCAGCTGCTGGGTGACCTTGGGCCAGTCACACTTCTGTGAAGTCTCTCAGCCCCACTCACCTCACAGAGTGTTTGTTGTGGGGGAGGAAGGGAAAGGAGAATGTTAGCCGCTTTGAGACTCCTGAAGGGGTGTGAAAGGCGGGATATCAAATCCAAACTCTTCTTCTTCTTCTTCTTCTTCAGTTTTAACATTCAGCAAATTGTATTTCAATTCATCATGGTTTTCAGAGCAGAGGCAATATATATTTTTCCAGCTGTGATTTGTGAATATAATTTAAAATAAAGCTGTGGTTATTTTTATTTATTCATTGATTACATTTCTGTCTCACCCTTTCTCCCAAAGGAGCCCATTCATCCCCCCCCCCCTCCATTCATTGTTTTGTTGTTATAAGGTCTATTACTTTTATTACTATTTTTCAAGCATAAAAATGTAGGAAAACAAGAACTGAAGCATATAAATCAGGAGTGGTGGAACTTGTGGCCCTCTAGATATTATTGGAATACATAACCCATCATGCCTGCTGGCTGGAGCTATTGGGAGTCTGACACCTGGTGGACCACAGATTCCCCACTCCGGGTATAAATACTACCTAGGCAGTAATCCAGAGAAAGTTCTCCAAACTTAGCTTAGTGCTAGACAGGCAAATCACAGTGTAGCTGTCACAGGGGCACCCTCACTGTTAGAATTGACCATAGTAATATTGAAAGAGCATGCAGCAATCTTCTTCTTCTTCTTCTTCTTCTTCTTCTTCTTCTTCATCATCATCATCATCATCTAAAAAGATATTGGAATGAAAAGCCCTTTCTCAGAAATATCAAAGGGTCACTCACAGACTTGATTGTGTGCAGTTCCTTAACATGGCTGTGTATTCCCATCATCCCTGACCACTGGTCCTGCTAGCTAGGGATCATGGCAGTTGTAGGCCAAAAACATCTGGAGGGCTGAGGTTGAGGAAGCCTTCTCTAGCCAGAGTCTGGGCCTTTGGGGTTCTGCTTCATTATTGACTACCATTTATAAATGCCCCCAGTTTTCTCTTTCAACAGTTTGCTGCCCATTCCAGTTCTTGTTCCTAGTGAATTCAATGAGTGTTCCTTATTTTCATCTGTGTGAAATTGCGGGTGGTTTGTGAGGAGCCCCTCTCCTGGGGTGATGGTTTAAGGTTTTTTTATTTGGTGACGATGACGGCATTTTGGGGGCAGTTGGAGACCATGCATCACCCCAGGTTCCCTTCCCTGCTTGCTCTCCAAAATGACCTCACATTTCATAGCCGCTATATCTGGACACGGGTGACACTGTGGGTTAAACCACAGAGCCTAGGACTTGCCGATCAGAAGGTTGGCGGTTCAAATCCCCGCAAAGGGGTGAGCTCCCATTGCTCGGTCCCTGCTCCTGCCAACCTAGCAATTTGAAAGCACGTCAAAGTGCATGTAGAAAAATAGGAACCGCTCTGGCGGGAAGGTAAACGGCATTTCCGTGTGCTGCTCTGGTTCGCCAGAAGCGGCTTAGTCATGCCGGCCACATGACCCGGAAGCTGTACTCCGGCTCCCTCGGCCAATAAAGCGAGATGAGCGCCGCAACCCCAGAGTCGGTCACGACTGGACCTAAAGGTCAGGGGTCCCTTTACCTTTTACCTATACCTGTGGCAGAGCACTGCTAGGCTTCAGGCGGATCATAGATGGAGCTGTTTCTGAGGAATAAATACATGAAGCCTAAAACTGGGGAGGTGGTGGGGTGGGAAGAGAGGCTGCTCATTCGCTTAACGGCATTTTTCCTGAGTACAGTATTCGTTTATCTGGAAAATTTATGGGCCACCCTTCACTAAGATTGGCTCCCAAAGAGGTTTTGCACAATTAAAATACCACAGTGATGAAACACACCCACATAATAAAACAACAAGCAGATGGAACAGGACCATCAGCAAGATTTAAAATTGCCTCAACGCTTGAGACCCGAGGGAATAAAAAACCGAGTGTTGTGCCTACAATTGTGCCTGCTTTAAAAGACACATAACCAGCCACTGACGAACCAAAGACCACCTTCTTTTATATAGACTGAAGTCACATGGCATGAAATTGGGCTGATTTGCAGCCAGTTTTATGATGTATGAAAATACCCCTTGGGGTTTCAAAGATTTTGCCTTGCGCAGGAAACTTTTTTTTTTTAAATGACAGGCGTGACTGGAGCAGCTGCGTTAAGGAGAGTTGTATCCAGTCCAGTAACTGAATTAGGCAAAATGGATGCTATCGGAGGAACGCAGTCATCTGCCTCCCCTTCTCCCAGCCTTCCCTGCTGCTGAATCATAAATGGTGGAAGTGACAGGAGCAGATGTGGAACTGGTACTTAAAAACAAAACTCCAGGGGTGATTTGAGGTCCTCAAAAAATACCAGGTGTTACTGCATTGTCTTCTCCAATCACACTTTTAAAAAATGCAAACGTCTTTCTAGAACTGGAAGAGGAAATGTTTCAAAGCCTTTTTCATTTTGTTTTATCGCGGTGAGTAATATATTACTATTACCAAGCTTCCTGAATTAATCAGAATGTTATTAAGATGCTGATGAGATGAGGTTAAGATCTCAATAGCTTCTGCAGACAAGCTGGTGATATAGAGGTCAAAAGAGGTTGGCGTTTATTCGTTCATCACGGCCAGTTAGAACATTCTGGACTTTCAACTGAGTTAGTTTCCGTACTAAAAATGTCAGAGAAGTAAAATCAGTGGTGTAGCGTGGGGGTGCAGGGGGGGCCGGCCGCACCGGGCGCAACATCTGGGGGGGGACACGCTCGCACTCGCAGCTCTCTGCCCCTACTAAAATCCATGGGTTAGGGGGCGCAAATTACTTGCCTTGCCCCGGGTGCTGACAACCCACGCTACGCCACTGAGTAAAATAGCATTTGGGAAGTACAGTTCTGTCTATCTGAGGCTAAAGATTTCTGCAGCTGTGGTTCTAGCCATTTTTACAAAGTTCTGATTTTCTTGCTCTTCCAGAAAGAAACAAAACTGTTCCAGGATCCTGTTACATTTTGTGCTATTGCTGTGAATTGCAGTGGTCACCTTGCTGGTATATTTAACTATTTCCTCCTCATTTTGATCAATTCTGTGTTTTCTTACTAAATCTGGTGGTGACTAGAAAATCCCAATTGGGTGTTTTCCATGCCTCCAAATCAATGGGCTTTTGCTCTTTTGAGTGCCTCATGGGAGTCTCATCCAATTTCCAAATGCATGCCCTGAGATTAATATTATTATTGCAATCTGCAAATCTGGGATTTGAAAAGGGCAATTTGAAAGGAGAGAGGCTGTGTTGTTCACTTGGCAGTGATAACACAAGTGGGTTGCAATATCAAATGTCTTGTGGAACATCTTGCCTCTCCTTGTCTTTTAAAGCTTTTCACAACCATCTTCCTACGACATCTTTTCTGGACATCACACTCATGAGAATTTAACTTATTCAGCCTTCAGCAGCCATTTGACATTTTCAACTCTGCTGCACTTGATAAGGATGAGCAGGAACCAGTTCTGAATTAGGTCTATGGGCTAATCTCTGGTGATGCAAAACCTTATTACTTTCCATGTCTTTGGGCACATCCAGACTTCCACTTGTCCCACTGCTTTCTCCCGGGAAAACCCAATCTTTACTGCTGAATGGGAGCAAATGTCAATTGAGTCAATGGAGTGTCGGTTGACGTTTGCTCTGATTTATTGCTGAAAAGTGGGTTTTTCTAGGGTCAGAAAGAGCAGAAGCAGGGGACAAAGGGAAAACTGCTCAGACCGTTGCTCTCTAGGCATGGGGCACATACAAGACTGCATGAGCCTGTTTTGACAAAAATAAAGTGAAACACTAAAGCCAACAGATTCAGCTCAGTGATCTTCAAAACTGTATGAGAGGTACTGTTGTGGTCAGAAGACTAGGGCATCTAGAAATAAGAATCTGGAACCAAGCTTAACAGATGTAGAGTTTTATTTTATAGCCTCTTCCTTGCACACAGCTGCATGCAATGGCATAGCGTGGGTTGCCAGTGCCCGGGGCCATGTGAAGGAGGGAAACGGGCAGAGTACGCATGCGTATTCAACACCCTGAGAGTGTCTGCTTCACCCAGGAGGTTGCATCTGCAGAGATAAGAAAAGAAGAGTTGTTCCATTGTCTGGAGAGGTCACTTCCTCATTCACACAGAGAAGCCATTTTCAATGGAACTCAGCAATGGATGTGCACAGCTGTATTGAAGCAGCACTGGGTGATGAAATTTTGCACGCCTGTGATGGCCTGGGAATCCAATTCAGAGGCTGAACCTGAGGAATCCCAGCCTGCACAGGAGTCCCCGCCTCCAGGGCCGGCTGAACTGGGGCAGGGCCTTGATTCTGAAGCACCTGCACCTGTGCCGGATCCTCAGGAGCAGGCACCAGGTGAATCCACTCTGGCTCCGGAGGTGGTTGAGGACTCAGTGCCTACAGGTGAGTCTCCCCCTGGGTCCAGTAACCCTTCAGCCTCTCCTGAACTGCAGAGGCTCAGGGCAAAGAGGCAGAGGGAACTGGTTTCTCCTAGGAGGAGTGCTCGCCTTAAGGCCAGGAGAAGCGGGTCTCCTGGGGGCTGGGACCACCCCTGGCCTCAGAGGAGATAAAGGCCAGTCAGCCCAGTCCCAGGTTGCGGGAGCAACATCGTTGAAGAGCTGTTTCGGCTAGCACCCAGTCCGGTTCCCCCAGAGTTCCTGTCCTTGCCCGGCTCCTCGCTGTGGACCCCGCTTCGCCCATGGAGGACTGTCTGCTGACCCTCGACTCAGGTCCTGGACCTCGCCCCACGGTAACCTCCACCCCTGGACCAGCACAACAGCTAACAATTTTGCACCCAGGACAACTGCCCCTGTGGGCCCCCTATGCTAGGCCACTGGCTTCACATAGACTCTTTTCACTTCTTTCCAGTGGGCTAGCTAATGATTAATACAGGACATTCTGAAGTCTTGGCCTCCATCACGGAATGGAGCTGCCACAAACATTACACATACTAATGTGCCACAAAAGGGGCTGGTGTGTGCCCCTTGAAAAATTAAGGCACAATTATTGATGTTTCCTCTGCTCTCTATCCCTCAGTGAAGGGAAGGCCCCATGTAGCACTGATCTCACATTTTCTTTGCCAGTGGATCGGCAGTGACAGCCATGTGGGGATTCCCATATGCTGTCCATACTTGATCTGACAGGCCTGAGGGAATCCCTTCAGTTTTCCTCCTGCCCAGAAAGCATGGTGCCACCGCTAAGCCCTGAATGTCTGAGCAAATGGGTAGGACCAACAGTAGAAGGCTTCATTAACAGCTGTAGGAGGGGTTATCTTCCCAGGAAAGGAAGGCCAACGTATGTATTTCTCCCTGAGTGTGAGATGTACCTTGAAGACTGTTATATTACTATTTTAAATTATTATTTATTGAATTTATATACCGCCCTATACCCAGAGATCTCATACTGTGTCCTGTGTTTCAGAAATTTGAGGAACCATGGTTTAGCTTTTGTCTTCAGCTTTACTTTCTCTTTGTGGAAGAGGCAACAGAGGCAAAGTGTTAGCTTTTGCCAACCTTCTTCTGCTTTTCAGAGTAAGCAAGCTTTCAAGCTTCACAGTGCTTGTTCTCAGGCAGAAACAATCACCATGACCCTGGCAGTCATCACCGCAAACATATTGCTTTCTATTTTCTCCTTCAATGACTATTTCCACCCTGAACACTGACACCTGCTATCTGGCTTTGTCCAATGGCCAAATATCTTCCCCAAATATCTGACACTATTGCCTTCTCTTGCTGATTGCTTCGATGCTCTACTTGACCTGCTTATTTTTTATGATAACGAACACATCTGGAATCTTTGCTTGAGACCAGAAGCAGATATACCACTGACCTTGCAACAAACTTTCTGATTAATTTCTTGTAGAGTTCAAATAATTCCTCTTTTTTTTAAAAAAAAAGATACAAGCACACAATCCCTTAGTGCAAAATATTGGAGGAATTGCACACATGCACATATCTGTAGATATCTTTAAATTTTTTGCTAGTGGCAATCTGGCTCCTGCTTCTGGATGCAGAAAAAGCATCCAGACCATTATCAGAAGTATTTTGTACTTATGGTCTTCTATTGGGAGAACAGAGAACACACCATAGAGATTTCTGCTTCGCAGTGGGTTGATCTGGATGACCCTCGGGGTCTCTTCCAACTCTACAATTCTATAATTCTCTCTGGGATTTTTGCTAAAGCGGCACAGTGGACTTTCCAAGGATGCAAATGGTTCATTTGCCTCAAGGGCAATGTATCGCATTGAAGAGGTTATGAATAAAATATTATGACTGCATTTGTTCCTCCTGGGTTTTTTCTTCTTCCACAGGGCACGATTATCATTGAGAGAATTCCTTTGCAAGAGACTTGGTGGAAAGGTGTATGGCATGCAAATTCCTCATTAGAAATCTGATGCCCTGATTCAAACAAGCACCTCGAATTTTGCACAATACAGAAGTGTTTCTAGAGATGGGACTTCATGTGAACAATATGCCTTAGCTACATTCATTCATTCATCCATCCATTTTTTTATTTCTTTGCTGCATTCATACCCCACCTTTCCTCAGAGAAGTTCACAGTGGCATACATAATTCCAGTGGCGTAGCGTGGGTTGTCAGCACCTGGGGCAAGGCAAGTAATTTGCGCCCCCTAACCCGTGGATTTGCACCCCCTAACCCTAACCCCCAGATGTTGCGCCCGGTGTGGCCGGCCCCCCCTGCACCCCCCACGCTACGCCACTGCATAATTCTCCTCCCCAGGCGGTTGGAGGATGGATGGCGGCTAACAGATTGAGGTTGAATCCTGACAAGACAGAAGTACTGTTTTGGGGGGACAGGAGGCAGGCAGGTGTGGAGGGCTCCCTGGTCCTGAATGGGGTAACTGTGCCCCTGAAGGACCAGGTGCGCAGCCTGGGAGTCATTCTGGACTCACAGCTATCCATGGAGGCACAGGCCAAATCTGTGTCCAGGGCAGCTGTTTACCAGTTCCATCTGGTACGCAGGCTGAGACCCTACCTGTCTGCGGACTGTCTTGCCAGAGTGGTGCATGCTCTGGTTATCTCCCGCTTGGACTACTGCAATGCGCTCTATGTGGGGCTACCTTTGAAGGTGACCAGGAAACTACAACTAATCCAGAACGCAGCAGCTAGACTGGTGAGTGGGAGTGGCCGCCAAGACTACATAACACCAGTCTAGAAAGACCTACACTGGCTCCCAGTACGTTTCTGAGCACAATTCAAAGTGTTGGTGCTGACCTTTAAAGCCCTAAACGGCCTCGGTCCAGGATTCAAAAATATTCAATTCTGCCCCCTCCTAAGCACATGGGATGCATAAGTGTTCACACTTTGAAGCCTCTTCCATCATATCAGAAAGCATTTCAAATGGCAAAAATATGGTTGCTTTCTCTTTCATTTGATTTTTGAGAAATCGCACAAAATATAATCCAGCCTGGAAACAAAAGTGCCTCTGAAAGGCCTTGGCTTGATACATTATTCATATTCCTTTTCATTGCACATGCTGGTTTAGGCATTGATTCTCAGTTTCCCATGTTGTGCACTTGGCAGCTGATTAGTATTTAATTTTTACAACGGAGCCTGGGAACAGATCCATGGAGCTATGTTACTGTTGCTTTTTAATGCCTATGATGAGGACGATCTTATGTATGTATGTATGTATGTATGTATGTATGTATGGAATCACGAGCCCCCAAACAAGGTAATTCACAATAAAATAAAAGCAGTTGTATGAGGTTGAGGATCCACCTGTACAATTCTACATCCAGTGGGAATAAACACCCCTGAACTTGATGTGAGATAGATTAGCCTACAGAAGGCTTAAGATAGGCAAACATAGGTAGGCAAACTAAGGCCCGGGGCCAGATCTGGCCCAATCGCCTTCTAAATTCGACCCATGGACAGTCCGGGAATCAGTGTGTTTTTACATGAGTAGAGTGTATCCTTTTATTTAAATTGCATCTCTGGGTTATTTGTGGGGCATAGGAATTCATCCCCCCCCTTCAAAATATAGTCCGGCCCCCCACAAGGTCTGAGGGACAGTGGACCGGCCCCCTGCTGAAAAAGCTTGCTGACCCCTAATATAGAGTATATTTTTGTCTACCCCCCCCAATCACTATGCTGGTATGAGAGTACTCAGCAAAAAAAGACAATGGGGTGTCATAGCCAGTGCCAGATTTACGTATAAGCTAAACAAGCTAAAGCTTAGGGTCCCACTTTCTTGGGGGCCCCCAAAAAAATTTAAGGGGAAAAAACTGGTTGCACATTTCCAAAATATAAGATAAAAATCAAATAAAATAAAACCTACATACAACAACAGTGTTTTGTGTTGTGTAGGCTCCTATGATGTAAGTAATGGGCCCTGCCTGCTAGCCTGCTCCCTAAAATATCACTGGTTTGCTCATTTCTATATATAGGGTGCCTACATTGTATTTCACTATTAATATGCTTCTTCTTAATTGTATTTTAGTTCAACAATTACTTTGATAAAATACATATTTTGTTATGTGCAAATGGCTTAAGATACCTATTAGGTCCATAAATTACCATATAGCGTATATTCAACACAAAAAACAGCAACAATTTGTTGTTGACAAAGGATGGCTGGTGTTATGTACTGAAGTTGTCACCCTGGGCCAGCAGGGGGATACTGTAGATAGTTCAGGTCCACATATAATAAATAATAATAATAATAATAAATTTTATTTATATCCCGCCCTCCCCAGCTGAGCCGGGCTCAGGGCGGCTAACAACAATCAAATAAACAATCAAATAATCATACATTCTAAAAATATTTCATTATAAAATTAGTTAAAATCAAATTGATGGCAACCGATTAAGCAAGATTTTGTGCGGTTGCCAGAGGGGGGAGTCAGGCTGCGCCCTGACCAAAGGCCTGGCGGAACAACTCTGTCTTGCAGGCCCTGCGGAAAGATGTCAGGTCCCGCAGGGCCCTAGTCTCTTGTGACAGAGCATTCCACCAGGTTGGAGCCGCAGCCGAGAAGGCCCTGGCTCTAGTTGCAAATAAGGGATCGAAAGTGACATTCAGTGATTGGATAGTTACAGAAAATGGTTACTGTTGCGTTCTAGTAGAGCTCTATATAAGCAGGCTGGCTGAACCCTTCAGTTCAGTTCTGTTCTGGCCTGTGAATAAACAAGAGCTGTTTGAAGAATTGCTGTGTCGTCTGATGTGTTCACCCACAACTTAACAGCTGGACATATAAAGGGCCCCATTACCTTCAGTAGCTTAGGGCCTCATCAAACCTAAATCCAGCCCTGGTCATAGCTGTAGAGTTTCTGAGTAGAACTCGAGCGCATGGGTTCAAATGAGACTCAGCCTTGGGGCACTCACTCTTTTCAGCCTAACCCACCTCAGAAGATTGTTGTGAAGATGAAATGGCCAAGGAGGCAGAGAGCAACTATTTAAACCGGCTTAAGCCCTGGGGTGGAAAGGTAGAATATAAATGTTCTAAATAAATATTTTTAAATGAATTTGAAGGGGAATGGGAGATTTGTATGCCAAGCAACGCACACCCCACTTTTCTCTAGGTTACTCATGCGCTGAGCATGGGGGACTTGCATATGGTAGGAGATAGTGCTGGATGAGCATTTGGGAGGTGCACCAATGTCTCCCCTTTCCCCTAATGTTCTGTTGTGCTGCCTATGCATTGTGTGTGTGCGCAAGAGAGAGAGAGAGAGAGAGCACATGGTCTGTGCACAGTCTTTGCACCTGGAGTTTCCTCTGGTTTGAACTGTGTCTTGCTTTCCAGTCATTAGCGTTTTCTGTTTTATCTTCCCCCCGCCAACCTACAGATGGTGAGACTGTTTTACTGCAATGTGATCAGCTTGTGCCCTTTCTCCAGGCTGAATGGTTTCAGCAACAACAATGAAACTGGGGACAGTGGGTGAGAAGATAAACCGTGGAAGGAACATTTCACAGGTTGCTCCAAAGCCGGCAAATGTCTTCAGCTGATTTATTGTTTTTAAAGAGAGACAGGTTTTGTTTGGAGTAAATTTGAACTCAACTGCTTTTTAAAATGCTCCTCAATCTCTACCCAATTATGTTGAGGATGCAACAGCACAGCAGTCAACTTTAAAGAGGAGTCACATGCTTGCTTTGTCATGAAAATACCTTGCAAATGGCTTCTTTATCCCTGTGTTCCATCAATGCTTACGGCTTCTTTTCTTCATGTGTCATTTTTAGTTCTTGCTGAGTTAATGAGGTTCACGGTTGAGTCTCCAAAGAGATCCCGCTTGACATGAAACGCGGCTTTTCTTCTGAAGATATGATGCTCTGATTTTGCCAGCAAAAGGTTTGTTTCTATGTATTCCAAGTTTCGCCACATAGCAACAGCTCTGCACCGGGTCTGTCACTATGGCAACCAAATATCCCATAATTGTCCAGGCCTTCTGCCAAAAAAGAAAAGAAGATTTTAATTTTGGTTTGACTATTCATTTCTGAGCCACTGGGCGATGGACCTAGCTGGCAGAAAGCTGGAAAATATTCATTTCTTATTTTAGGCTTGTTTTGTTGCTCTTTGCAGGGAGATAAAACCACAGATTTTTATTATTTTTTTTTAAAAAAACTAATCTTCAGATTTCCTTGCATTGAAGAAATGTTTCATAATGCTCTGGCACCTGGATGGAAATCATTAAACTAGAAAGTTATGACATGGAATACCTTTTTGTGATACATTATTTTCATTATATAGACCACTGGTGGCTTTCTTTGATTCTTCTTCTTTTTCTGGGTGTGTTTTGTCAAATCTGCCATGGTTCAAAGCCTCATCTCATGCAGCTTTCAAGTTAGCACAGAAACACATGCTCAAGCTGCATTTACAGTTCTTTTTAGGGGACAGAGGGTTGAATCCCAAAGGTTCCCTTCCATATGCGGAAGTCACCTTCCCATTGCCGAAGGCCCATTTTACACCTTGCAATAGAGAATCAAATTCAAATATGTTCATCCGCTTTCACAAAATCATGTGTAAGTGGAAACATGAAGAAGAAGAAGAAGAGTTTGGATTTGATATCCCGCCTTTCACTCCCCTTCAGGAGTCTCAAAGCGGCTAACATTCTCCTTTCCCTTCCTCCCCCACAACAAACACTCTGTGAGGTGAGTGGGGCTGAGAGACTTCACAGAAGTGTGACTGGCCCAAGGTCACCCAGCAGCTGCCTTCCTCTACATGAGTCCGCCTGGACCTTACGATTTCTGTTGGGGGTCCCCACTCAATCCGCAACCATTGTGGCTTTCTGCATTGTGGTGCCTTTATTGGGAATCTCTTCCCAGGGAAGCTTGCCAGATGCCAAATCTGCCTGGTGTGTAAAGGTAAAGGTAAAGGTAAAGGGACCCCTGACCATTAGGTCCAGTCATGGCCGACTCTGGGGTTGCGGCGCTCATCTTGCATTATTGGCCGAGGAAGCCGGCGTACAGCTTCCGGGTCATGTGGCCAGCATGACTAAGCCGCTTCTGGCGAACCAGAGCAGCGCACAGAAATGCCGTTTACCTTCCCATCGCAGCAGTACCTATTTATCTACTTGCACTCTGATGTGCTTTCGAACTGCTAGGTGGGCAGGAGCTGGGACTGAGCAACGGGAGCTCACCCCGTTGTAGGGATTCGAACCGCCGACCTTCTGATCGGCAAGTCCTAGGCTCTGTGGTTTAACCCACAACGCCACCCTTGTCTCAAAGTTTTTGCCTGGTGTGAGCAGGCAAGCATATCAGCATGATCAACAGCTAGTTTTGATGGTTCCAGTAAGTGCATTGGATTCTACGGTTAACTTTTATTATAGGTCTAGATTCTTTTAACTGTCTGTTGCTCTGGGATTCTCTAGCCAATTTCTCAAGCCTTTGCTGAAATACAACAGCAGCTATTTCCCTTCTGCTCGTGGTTCTTTGGATCTTTGGCATGAACTTAGAAGTTCAAGGGAGAGAGAGAAAAATGATGAAATGCTAGTTGTGTTCTCTGAACTGTAAGGAAACACCTGCAGTTTTCTTGGGTCCAGATTTGAGTCCCTAAAGTCACTTACTGAAGGCAATTAAATTGTCAGGCAGCGAAACCGCACACTCCGCCTTGGGCTATTGCCTCTTTTGCAAAGGCTCACAAAGCGCCCTACTTCCAGCCAGCAAGGATTTCTTTATTCTGTCAGTTACAGATAGGTAGCCGTGTTGGTCTGCCATAGTCAGGTATCTGAAGAAGTGTGCATGCACATGAAAGCTCATACCAAGAACTAACTTAGTTGGTCTTTAAGGTGCTAGTGGAAAGAGTTTTTTTATTTTATTCTGTCAGTGAGCAGCCTAAGAATTCTAAGACACCTCCCAGCCAAAAATAAAAATAAAATATCTGTGCCATCTTGAAATTAGTGGTTAAAATCAGTGCAGTTTTGAAAGCTTTAGTCCTCCACATTGATTCAAAATCTTGATGTTTTTTTTTTTAAAAAACCTATCTGTTGCATTTCCTCTTCCTGCCCCGATCACACTACAGACCCTTAAAGTTATGCTTCTTAGCACTTTATTATATACATTGCCCTGGAATCTATTGGGTAAAGGGTGGTATGTAGAAGTTTTGAATAAGTAAACTAGTCGTGCTAGTATAAGCAGAAAGCTGCGAAAATTTCATTTCATTTCATTTTACTTTTAATTTGTATACTGCCTTTCTATATTACGATCCGCAAGGCGGTTTGCAAGCTGAAGAAACAACAAAATCGAGAGCAAAGATCGCACACCCAATAACAAGCTAATCCATTACAAAAACTCATAATAGAAACATAACTTTAAAATCAGCACCTTATATAAAATTAAGCAATAGTCAAAAATCGATTAGAATATAATGCCAACAGTAAAATTTAATATCAGCAAGTAATAATTAAACAGTTTACGCTTGACAGTTACAATAAAGAATTACTCAACTATCATTGATAAAAAATATAATGGCCAGCCGCAGTGCATAAAATTCCACAAAACATACCAAACCATGTAAAAGTATCAAATTGAGAGAAATATTTGAGACAAGTGCTCTCCCCCCCCAAAAAAAAATATCTGGGCAGCTGGTTCCATTTCAAAGCCTGGGGTGAAACAGGAAGTTGCCACCCCCCCCAAAAAAAACACCTCGCTTGCTGCCCCATGGGATTCTACCACCTGAAGTGGGCTGCTTCACTCTATATATAACACAAGAGTGAGAAGCGGCTCAGGACTGATTTGATTCCCTCCCCATTTCAGCAGCACAGTCAGATATCTAGATGCTTTAAGCTGAACATCGGTGGGGAAAGGCTACGAGAGAGAAATTATTTACAGTAAGATTGGCATGAACCCATGCCCGGCCGCTGCTCAGAGCAGGGGTAATAGGGAAGAAATTCAGTTTAGTTTACATTTAAAAGCAGCTTGAAAACTGCCCCCCCCCCGCAATGGTTTATAGAATGAATATGGGGCTAATGGGAGAACGAAGGAAATAAGCTTCAAAGCTTTCCCAAAATTCCCCCCTCTACTGAGCCACCTGAGGATTTTAAAGGAGAGAGTTCTGCTCTTATTTCAGAGGGTTCACCTGAGTCCAAAGAATTAGTGAAAATTCAGGCTGCTCAGATGGAAGGATTCTGTAGTCATAGAAACAGAGTGTGACATAGGAAGTAAGCACTGCCGTTTGGCTGATGGAGGGAAATAGTAAAAGTACGTAGTGTCTGAAATGATAAAAGTACCTCGTATGAAACCTAGGAGCAACCTTATTTGATAATGATGACTGCTAATATTTGTTGTGCGATGCCTCAGAGTGCTTGCAATGTCACGTTTTGATTGCATCTCTTCCAGGCCAGGAATGAAATTTCCAGACCCATTTAGACATAAGTTTGATGAGCCTGCTTTAAATGCATTAAATTGCATCTTAGCCAGCCGTTCATTTCATTTGCAAGAACTTGTCCCCCTCCCCCGACAACAGAAACCAAGAACATGTTGACCAAGGCTGAATTATCAAACAGTCTAACAAGGCCTGATTGGGACTCATGATTTTCATCATAGAGCTCTGATGCTGCAGTCAACTGATTCCCCCCCCCCGTCAGAAATTACCAGTTAATGGGGTTCTTCTGTCTGGTATGGACTAGGTTCAATGATTTTGATGAAAGAACAATCAATGTTATGAAAATGGAAATTATGTGTTGCTTTGATTTGAACCAGTTATATAGATGATAGATTAGATAGATAGATAGACACACACACACACACACACACACACCTCTAAACAATTTTGAACTGGGGAAAAGTTTGAGAACTGATGAAAGAGGCTTGTCTTGCACCCATTCTTCCAAGCCAACAAAATGGTAGCTCTCCCAATCACTTTAGGGTGGAGGGTCCATAGCTTTGGGGCAGTTACTGTGAGAGCCCAGCTCCTGCCTTTTGCTGTGAGAAGTTTAAATGCTTTCACAAGGAGTGAACAGAGAGTGCTTGCAGCTGGCCAGATCCCAATTGTAGAAGAAGAAGAAGAAGAAGAAGAAGAAGAAGAAGAGGAGGAGGAGGAGGAGTTTGGATTTGATATCCTGCTTTATCACTACCCGAAGGAGTATCAAAGCGGCTAACATTCTCCTTTCCCTTCCTCCCCCACAACAAACACTCTGTGAGGTGAGTGGGGCTGAGAGACTTCAGAGAAGTGTGACTGGCCCAAGGTCACCCAGCAGCTGCATGTGGAGGAGCGGGGAAGCGAACCCGGTTCACCAGATTACGAGTCCATCACTCTTAACCACTACACCACACTGGCTCTAAAATGAATGGGGTTCATATTAGAGATGCAACACTAGACCAGTTCAGAGTGTTCAAACAACAAAATAGAGGTGTATTTATTGGTAGGAAAAGAGAATGAGAATTGTAATCATACAGGCAATTTAGAAGAGAAACAGAAAGACGAACGTAATTCTAGCTTCTCTTCTCTAGTTAGTTTTGTTGAGCATATGCTTGATGCTAGGCTAGGAACTGGCAAATGCACCTCTCTGTATGGCAGTTGATTGACAGCAATTTCCGCCTTGATGGGTGATTTCCCCCCACTCCTCCCCCAATAGAAACAACCCCCTTTCCCCCAAAGGGATGTATTTGGAAGATAAAGTTTTACCTTGGGACTCTTGACCAAAAATTCATAGGATCCAAAGCAAAGCGCCATGTTCTGATTTGAGACTAAAAAAAGAACCAATGAGCTTTCTTGGTGAAGACACTTCCAGGTGTTTCGCCAATTACCAAAGGCAAGCAGGACAGAAAGGATTGACTGTTTGAAACACAGATGTCTCCTTAACAATTGCTGTTTAGCTGGCCACCTATTCTGGAAGAAAGTCTGTTGTGTTTGAAGAGAAAATAGGTGTTTATGAGACCAACACCTCTGTTGTTTCCAGATACGTGATTACTTTGTAACCTTGGGGCCAATTTATAATTTATAAATACCTGAAGTATCGTAATGTAACCAGAGAAGGTTTCTCCATCACTCCTGGCAATTACTGTCATCCTGAAATGTGTTTTACATTTTATCTGTCAGCCTTGTTTATGCGGGTCTGTCATTTCCAATAACGCTGGTAGGAAACTATCAGTAAATGATGTTCCTTTTCCCTTGTTGTTTGCGGCAGATCATTTTACCTGCAATCCCAAGGTTGGTAATGTATTACTTTGCTAATTGTCTCTATTATTATATCCTATTAATAACATGATTGGCATTTTGATGCTCATCCAAAGTGCTCTGAGTAAGTGCATTTAGTTCATAGATGAGCAGAGAGGGCGCTGTGGGTGCCAGTCACAAAATGGCTTAAAGGTAAAGGTAAAGGTACCCCTGCCCGTACGGGCCAGTCTTGCCAGACTCTAGGGTTGTGCGCTCATCTCACTCTAGAGGCCGGGAGCCAGCGCTGTCCGCAGACACTTCCGGGTCACGTGGCCAGCGTGACAAGCTGCATCTGGTGAGCCAGCGCAGCACACGGAATGCCGTTTACCTTCCCGCTGGTAAGCGGTCCCTATTTATCTACTTGCACCCGGAGGTGCTTTCGAACTGCTAGGTTGGCAGGCGCTGGGACCAAACGACGGGAGCGCACCCCGCTGCGGGGATTCGAACCGCCGGCCATGCGATCGGCAAGTCCTAGGCGCTGAGGTTTTACCCACAGAGCCACCCGCGTCCCCACAAAATGGCTTACTGGGGGCATGATACAAAACTGGACAGACTACAGTCATGAAGAAGCTCCCCCCATAATGATGTTTTCATACTAGGAAAGGCTTTAACAGTTGAATTTCTGCCTATCATACAACTGTTAAAGTCACAGGAACCCCCTTTCCCCTCAGTGCTAGCCCTAGACAAAGACTAGGCCTCCCATTGAACACAAAGAAATTTACTTCTGAGTAGACGTGCATGCATTTGTACTAGTTTTGGTCACTAGTGTAAAACATTTTGAATTAAGAATTAAGAAGACTTCAAGAATAACAATAATGTTGATGCAGTTTATTCTTATGGACAGGATCTTAAAGTGAAACAGAAGAATGTGATTCTGAGGGTGTGGGGAGGAATGGTTTTACACTTCTGAAAATAATTGCTTTCGTGTGTGTTCCCTTGGACAGATCTACTAGTCAAATCCTCTCCATTGCCTTTCTACAACTTAGCTGATTGTGACTTTATTAAGAAATCAAAACACCTTTTATACTCCTGGACGACTTGATAATGTAGCCTGGGGACATATTCTCCCTGCCTTCAAATTTTTTGAATGCATCTTTCTTTGCCGCTTTTTAACAGGGAAAATAGCCTTTGTAAGAAAAGAATTAACAGCTTGTGAAAGTGTGTGCTCTCTCTCTCTCTCTGCAAATGCAAATCCATTTTCTTCTAGATTCTCACAGATGTGTATTTTGTCAGACTTCTACAATAAATGATTAGTTTGTGTGGGCTGGCAGGGGCTTGTGGGAGACCCTTGTTAATATTCTGTCAGCAAACTAATAGGAAGCTCGGCTGCAATTTGTTTCAGATAGAATCACCTTTTTCTGGTGTATCAGCTTTCACAGAAGTGAATAATTCCGTTCTTTACCCATGCAATGTTGTCGTTTGCTGCTGAAGCCATCCAAATGCTTATGGTTTATGTCTTCCGAATTCAGCTCTTCAGTCTCATTTCCTTTCATAGTTTATCCTCCTTTTCTCTAAAAGGCAATTTCCAGTAATTTCCTGTGTATGCATGTGCGCAGATCCAGACATTTGTTTGGGTGGGGCATAGGAGGGGGGGCGCAAAAGCAGCATCTTGCAGCTTAATTCTTTGGCTTTCAAACTGCGTTCTGGAGAAAACTCAATGCGAAGAACAGAAATGGTAGCCGAGCTTCTCTGAAAGACAGCTAACTTTCCACTACCTTTCCTTGTCTACAGGTGGATGCTGAGTGGGTTCAAAGTTGCATGTTTAACTGACGCAGGCAGAGTTTCATGCTCAGGTATCATGAGCCCACTGCCCCGCAGGACTTTGCCACCCAAAACACCACTTGTGACAACATTATATGTGTCAAGGCGGGAGTCAAGGAAACACCATACAACTCGACAACACTTCCCAGTAGGCCTTGGCCCCATAGAGCAGTTACCTGGACTGAAGGTTCCTGCCTCCTACCCCTCCTAAGGCCCCCTCATCTCCCGGATGTCTCTCAAGCACACCACTGGTCTCTTTTCTGCCCTCAATATACTGCAGGTTTTTGGAGACCCGAGGGGATGGGAGCTGGTCACAGCTGGAGAAGAAGACTCCCGGGATGCATCAGCAATCTCTTGACCCCCTTCCTCTGCTTTAAGCTCGGAATCTGACCTGCTCCCTGCCACAGGTTCCTCCTGTTCACTAAACCCTGTTGTCTCATCAGTATCCAGGATCTCTTCCTAAGCTTCCCCCTCTGACCTCTCCTCTGTGTCCCACTACCAAGCCCCAGGCTCTGAGCCTTCTTCCTCTGGGATCTTCCTTGGGGGTTTCTCAGCTGGTGACTCCCACTACTCCTTGTTGTCCAGCCAGTCCCTGACAATATGGGTCAAAGAAGGCCACAACTTTCTTGATTTTCTATGTAAATGGTTTGGCACAGGGCCACTGGGTCAAAACTGATTATCAACCAGACTGTTGATATTGTCCCAGGGGACAGCAGCAGAACAGACCTGCTTCTCAGCTGCTCTAACAACACAAAAGACTGTTATTAACTGACATAAACTGTGCCAATTTACACAACTGCCTCTGGCACAAGGTGTAGGACCTTTTTTCTTAGACCGTTGTAGCACTGATGAGTATTAACTTAGCATTTTGGATGCTCATATCTCACACCTTGCACTATAGGATAGACAGGGAAGGGCATAATGTGGTGGTGTCTCTGTGAGGCAACAATGGGATAGAGTCACACAAACTGGAAATCCCAAAAGCGGCAGTATTGTCCATGAGGAGGTGACATTACTAGTATAGTCCTGAGGATATTTTACAGCCCCCCACTGAACAAAATGTTCAAGGTGATCTCAAGATGAAGAATAAAGTCAGAGATGTACTGAAGGAGAAAGTGTTGTGGATCGAGGGCCCGACCCCGCTATGTGAAATAAATACACAAGCACACGTGATATAAGGTTAATGGGCAAGAAAAGGCCACAACTTTATTGATTACAGCAGTGAAAAGGTATTGGCTTAGGCATTGGATGACTATAGGTGGTGGGTTTATTCAACAGTAGGTGGAGCCTGTTGATGCTCATGCAACTATAGGCTCACCCCCTGATGTCACCGAGGGTCGTGCCATGGCCTCCCGCCAAGCAGGCATCGGACGGAATACACGACCGCCAGATTCCTTTAACGGAATAACCCACGGTAGATAGCATAGGCGATGGCCACACCTAGCCCTTGACACAGCACAACACATGAATCCAATGCCTAACCTACCCACCAATACCACAAAAGTTGTGACAATTGCTACGAGGTAGGCGAAAAAACCAAAAGGCCTAATGCCAAATGGAAAAATTCCTACCAGGCCCCCCAGCCAACCAGGGCGACCAACCTAAGGTCCATAGCAAGGCCAAAAACCTATACCCTGAGCTAAATGGGAGTGGAGGGTGGGTGACTCGCTGAGGGACGACGACAAATGAGGAGGAGGCGGAGCTAGCACCACAGCATTAAGCTGCTACACACGCCCCCCGGAGGCACCTGGTTGGCCACCTCTGGTGGGCGTGGGCACCAGCCAGGTAGGAGGGGAGGGGGCTAATGCCCCCTACCAGGGGCGGAGCTCAGTCTCCCGCCCACAACCACTCCCCTCTCTTCCAGGGAGGAGAGTCTTTGCAGTAATGTGTGACTTCAGTTATCCTCACATTGACTGAATCAGTACACGTTCCCATGATGATATCAAGGTAACATTTATTTATATCCTAAATGTCTGTGGTCATGCAACCATCCAGATGGGTGACAGGCCTAGACAGTCTTAAGTTGTGCCCAGGATCTGGAATGCTGCTGAATTTGATATCAAGTTTAATTTATTCAGAAGTTTACAGCTGCCCAAAAGTCCAGCGCAGTCACATAAGCACTTTTGAGTTTAAAACAAAGAATGCCATTTCTCTTTCAAGCCTTTAGTCTGTGCATGAAAGCAACTTTTATGAATGGGGCATCCAGAGAGCCTGGGTGACTGGGAAGGTATATCTCACTCATGAATCTGTCATTCTGAGTTTTCATCAAGTAGGAGGTGATGGATGTGAAACCCTATTAAGGGGGAAGTAGGAATTGGGTCAAAGGAATACCAAAATTTAATTCAGAAAAAGTCTCCTTCATCCCTCAGATGTTTGTGGAATACTATTCGTGTGTGTGTGTGTGTGTGTGTGTGTGTGTTTGGAGATCTGCTTCTCCTTATATTCTTCATCCGTGTTAGTGATTGTTTCTGGACCAGCCTTTCGTCACCTTTACCAAGCTTTCTGCTTATAATGAAATGCATTTTCAAGTATGCGTCATCTTGAAATGAAATCCTTCCTTGATCGCTTTATGTACAGTGTTGATTATAGCACATATTTGTGCCAGAACCACTTATTATATTGCACTAAGTCCATTACTATTTTTAGCGGTTAAATCATAAAAATGTCATTAGTGTACTCAGGTCCTGGAGAGTGCAAACTTTCTCACAAAGGGCCATGTACAGAATGATCAAATATGCATGAAGCAGAGCTATATGACATTCACAGAAAAATGAAATAAAAACACTAGTAGATGGGTATCATAATTGAGGACAAGGTTCAGGATCCCAGACAGGGCTCTGGAATGCCAAGTATTGATGACACAAGGATGCCAAGAAATGGCAATAAATAATTACTAGGAACTGCAAAAACTGTTCCCTGCACCTATCCTTTTTTGAGTTCTTTTAGACTACGAGGACAGAAACAATACAATATTCATATATGAAACTGAATTTTCACTTAGCAATCCAAACTCGAATCCAAGCCTTTGAAGATTTTGAAATCTTGAAAAAGTGTACCAAGATAAGGTTGATCTTTATATGAGCATGTCAGCCTACCCTATCAGGGAAGTGTCATGCATCAGATCCTATTTTATGGACTTTTGTTCCTTCATGAGTTACACTCATTATGAACCCTACAACCATTTCCTCATCTGACTTCATAGCATGTTTTCATTTTTTAATCAGCTTTGTTGGATAATAGGCTTTCGAGGATGTTGTTCACTTGTGCCTCCATTTTTAAAAATGGATTAATTCTTTAAAAGAAAAGTTAACATCTTGCTTTATATCTTTCTTTATATCTTATATCTTGCTATATATCTTTGCATCTGGCTTGGGGCGGGGCCTGGGGCCTCACAAGGACTGCTCTGCTGCCCAGGAAGACTCCCCTGTGGTGAGTGCCTGAGGGCCCTGCTCTTGCCACTTACCATCTGGCTTGGGGCGGGGCCTGGGGCCTCACAAGGACTGCTCTGCTGCCCAGGAAGACTCCCCTGTGGTGAGTGCCTGAGGGCCCTGCTCTTGCCACTTACCATCTGGCTTGGGGCGGGGCCTGGGGCCTCACAAGGACTGCTCTGCTGCCCAGGAAGACTCCCCTGTGGTGAGTGCCTGAGGGCCCTGCTCCTTGCCACTTACCATCTGGCTTGGGGCGGGGCCTGGGGCCTCACAAGGACTGCTCTGCTGCCCAGGAAGACTCTCCTGCGTGAGTGCCTGAGGGCCCTGCTCCTTCTTGTCACTTACCACCTGGCCTAGGGAGGGCCTGACAGGCCTCACAAGGACTGCTCCTGCCACTTACTATCTGGCCCAGGGTGGGGCCTCACAAGGATGGTTGTTGCCATTGATGCTGCTACTGCCCAGGAGGACCCGGAGGAGTGCAGAGCCCTTTTTAACATGTTTTGTTTTGTTTTTGTTTTTTAATATTTCCTTTCCTTTTCGATTCTATATATGGGGTGGGATGGATGTTTGGGTGGGCTGGGGAATTTGTCAGATTTTGATGAATTTGTAATTTTTGCAGTTTTTGTTTGTATTGTTGTATTGTTTTCTGGGTTGTTTTTGTTTTTTGTTTTTACTGTTTTAAGGTTTTATTGTTCTAGGCTGCGAAAGAATAATATTAATTGCCATCAATGGAGGCCACTATGAGGCCTGGGATTGCTACCGTGGAGGGGCAAGGGAGGTATGGCGGTGGGGGCAGATGTTACAGGCGAAGGGGATCGAGATATGGATACGCTCGTACCCTTTCCAATCTGCGCCCCATCCCGAGGGACGAGGGTAGGGTGAGCAAGGATTACTCACCTCCGTCACTGGTGCTGTGCAATGCCAGGTCTATAGGCAATAAAACCGCCACCCTGCGAGATTTCTTTATCTCGCAGGGGGTCGACCTGGCTTGTGTGACGGAGACCTGGGTGCGCGAAGGGGCAACTGTTATCTTACGAGAGATGGCGCCCCCGGGTTTCTCTGTCCTCCACCAGTCGCGGACTGTGGGCCGGGGGGGAGGGGTGGCATTATTAATCCGGGAAGATTGTCCTTTCAGGGCTCTACCATCGCCATCGATCCCCGGCATCGAATGTGTTGGCCTAGTGTGGGGCTCCGAGGAGAGCTTGGCTGTCTGGCTGGTGTACCGGCCACCTAGCGCACCAGCAGCCACCCTGTCAGGCCTGCTGGAGGCGGTGGCCGGCTGGGCCTTGGAGTTCCCTAACCTATTGGTATTGGGGGACTTCAACATCCATGCCGATGCCACTCCCTCCTCACAGGCTCTGGACCTGGTGTCTTCCATGGCGACACTAGGGCTCTCCCAGTTTGTTTCGGGCCCCACACATCAAGCAGGCCACACGCTGGATTTGATCTTTGGCGTCGGTATAGATGTGATCATGTCTCCTCCGACGAAGGTGCCATGGTCTGATCACTACGCTCTGAAAGCCAGGATTGACTTTCCACCCCCACCCTGCTTAGGTGGCGAGCCAATTTGGGCTCGCCCGCAGAGGCTGATGGACCCCGAGAGATTCCGCCAAGCCTTGCGGGACCTTGCTCCCCCTGGCGACTCATTGACTGAGCTTGTTGAGGGCTGGAATGCCCAGCTCCTGGCAGCCATCGATGAGATCGCACCTAAGCGCCCTCTGCGACCCCGCAGAAACCGGGCTCCCTGGTTTACCGAGGAGCTTCGGAAAATGAAGCGGGACCTCAGACGGCTAGAGCGAGTATGGCGGGGTGCCCGTGACGGAGCCTCAAGAACATCTTATAGGGCTTTTATGAAAACCTATGAGATGGCGGTGAAGGCTGCTAAGAAGTCATACTTCTCGGCCTCCATTGCATCCGCTAGCTCTCGCCCAGCGCAATTATTTAGCATAATCAGGTCTTTAACGTCCCTTGAGGGACAGCCAAATTTAAATAACAAATTGACACACGGCTGTGAGGCATTTGCGAGCTTTTTTGCGGAGAAGGTCTTGTCGCTCCGCCATGACCTCCCTGCCAATTTGGATACAATAAAGGAACTGGAGGCCCCTCGACTGTCCTCGGGTCCAGTATTGGACCACTTCGACCAGATATCCCCAGCTGATGTGGACAGACTCCTCCGAGCTGGAAAGCCCACCACATGTCCTCTCGACCCGTGCCCGTCTTGGCTGATTAGAGCGTGTCCAGACAAGGTGCGGGCCCTCCTGGGGAATATCATCAATTTGTCCCTTGGCACGGGGACATTCCCAGGGGAACTGAAGGAGGCAGTGGTGCGCCCGCTCTTAAAGAAAACATCATTAGATCCTTTAGATCTATCCAATTACCGCCCGGTTTCGAATCTTCCGTTCCTGGGTAAGGTGATTGAGAGAGCAGTTGCTGAACAGCTTGGTGGGTTTCTGGATGAAACATTGGCTCTGGATCCATTCCAGTCTGGCTTCCGCGCTGGTCATGGGACCGAGACGGCTCTGGTCGCCCTAACAGATGACCTTCGTAGACAGCTGGATCGAGGCGGGTCAGGGCTGCTGATTCTTCTAGATCTATCAGCAGCTTTCGACATGGTCGATCACGAACTTTTGGACCACCGCCTTACCGACGTGGGGATCCAGGGCACAGTCCTTCAATGGCTGCGCTCGTTTCTCTCTGGTCGGGGACAGAGGGTGGCGCTTGGGGGGGAATTGTCATCGCGCCACTCCTTGGTGTGTGGAGTACCTCAGGGCGCGATACTCTCCCCGATGCTTTTCAACATCTTTATGCGCCCCCTCGCCCAGCTTGTTCAGAGTTTTGGGCTGGGTTGTCATCAGTATGCCGATGACACCCAACTCTATCTGTTGATGGATGGCCATCCTGACTCGGCCCCAGACACACTGACCAGATGTTTGGAAGCTGTGGCTGGATGGTTACGTGGGAGCCGGTTGAAGCTAAATCCTTCGAAGACAGAGGTCCTGTGGCTGGGACGGGGCGATATGGGATTGGGGGGGCAACTCCCATCTCTTGCGGGGGCGCAATTAGTGCCAGCACCGTCCGTTAAGAGTTTGGGTGTAATCTTCGACACCTCCCTTTCCATGGAGGCGCAGATTGCAGCTATAACAAAGGCGGCATTTTTCCATCTCCGCCAAGCTAAGCAGTTGGCTCCTTACCTCTCTCGCCCTGACCTAGCCACTGTGATCCACGCGACGGTCACCTCCAGACTGGATTATTGTAACTCGCTCTACGTGGGGCTGCCCTTGAGACTGACCCAGAAACTCCAGCGGGTGCAGAATGCTGCAGCGAGACTCCTTACGAGGTCTTCGCTGCGAGATCACATTCACCCGGTGCTATACCAGCTGCACTGGCTCCCGGTGGAGTACAGGATCAGGTTTAAGGTGCTGGTTTTAACCTTTAAAGCCCTATATGGCCTAGGACCCTCGTACCTACGGGACCGCCTCTCCTGGTATGCCCCACAGAGAAACCTACGGTCTTCAAATAAAAACATCTTGAAGGTCCCAGGCCACAGAGAAGTTAGGCTGGCCTCAACTAGAGCCAGGGCTTTTTCGGCTGTGGCTCCGATCTGGTGGAACACTCTGTCACAAGAGACCAGGGCCCTGCGGGACTTGACATCCTTCCGCAGGGCCTGCAAGACAGAGCTGTTCCACCAGGCCTTTGGCCAGGGCACAGCCTGACTCCCTCCCTCGGCAATCTTCGCAGAGCTCTGGCCCAATGGTTGCTAGTGGCTTGAATTAATTAATTTTTATAATGAATGATTTTAGAATGTTGTTTATGTTGTACCTTTGTACTGTTTTATTGTTGTTAGCCGCCCTGAGCCCGGCTTCGGCTGGGGAGGGCGGGATATAAATAAAATTTATTATTATTATTATTATTATTATTATTATTATTATTATTATTATTATATTAACCGACAAGCAGCAGATGCTTTCCAAAGAATAAAAGGAAGAAGTATCAAGAGACCTTTGTGAAAAATGATGTCATTTCTTCCCTGGGATGATATGAGTGATGTGTTACTAGCTCTGATTATGCCAATCATGCCTTCCTAAATGATGTATGTGTTTTGTTTTGTTTTGTTTTGTTTTGTTTTGTTTTGTTTTGTTTTGTTTTGTTTTGTTTTGTTTTGTTTTGTTTTGTTTTGTTTTGAAGAGGGGGCTTATTTGGGTGAGCACAACAAAAATAAATAAATGGAAAAATGAAGATACTTTCATGTGTGAGTTATTGCTATATAGTGCAACCAGCCTGCCCTGTGTCAGTCTAGGGTGACTATTACAACATCTTACACTCAATCTTTGCCTTTTGACAAGGACTTTTAGGAGCTGTACCTGCACTAAAGGCCTTAAACAGCAAATTCCTGCTGGTTATTAAAATACCATCTGCCGCAGCACAGGGGATGGTAATTACTTTGGATTTTTATTATCTAGTCAGAAACTGTGGGGAAATGTCTGAATTCTTCATTCAAGGGGGGGGGGTTCAGAAAAGAAATTGTGCTAATAGTTTTAGAAGAGCCATGAACTTAATAGAGTTATGTAGCTAACATTGGATTTTCCTACATAAACAACATCATCTGTCATTAACTGGAGTGTCTTGATGACTTGGAATCAACTTGAATAATGACAAGGCACCAGTTATATTTAAATCACAATGAAAAGGAACCAGAAAAAGCGCAGTAACTAGGGCATTTTGCAAGGAGTGTTAACCACAATAAAAAATGTACATGTCATACTAATGAGAAAAAAAGGAAAATAAAAAAGTTAGCATTTATTATACTTGGTGTATATACATAAGTTTTTGGGTGCTATCTAGAGCTATCAAATTCAGTGGGATCCCTCCCTTGCTAAACTTTAAAGGAATAAGGGTCTAAAAGGTAAAGCAGATTCGAACCACCAACCCTCTGATCAGCAAGCCCAAGAGGCTCAGTGGTTTAGACCACAGCGCCACCCGCTCTAATCCTCACAACACAATATACCTGCCTCATATTGCAGAAGTGGGTAGAGGCCAAGTGGTGATTTGAGGAACGTCCACTTTAGAGTTGATTCCATATGGAAGGTCTGTCATGACTAAGATGTATGTATATCTAATCAGAAGTAAGTGCCATTGATGTACGTCCTATATTATGGTAAATGGGTATAGGGCTGGAGCCTTAATGCGTGGCTTGCTTGATTCACTGACTTCAATCATAAAACTGAATGGCCAACTAACTGTTGGTGTGTGTGTGTGTGTGTGGTGTAAAAGTCTAAGGCAGGCATGGCCAAACTTGGCCCTCCAGATGTTTTGGGACTACAATTCCCATCATCCCTGACCACTGGTCCTGTTAGCTAGGGATGATGGGAGTTGTAGTCCAACAACATTGGGGAGCCCAAAGTCTGTGAAATGCTGGTCTAAACAATGTTACCAGCTGGGAAAGAATTGTTGAGAGTTTTTGTGATCTATTGTAGGAGACCTGTTGTGCTACCTCTGGGTTAAGGGTGAGAAGAGCTCTGAGTGCATTTTAGAGAGTTTGACCCAGAAGGATACAACATCCTGATTCCACCTGGAGTTAGATACCAAAATGTCTCCATTTACTTGAAATCTTCTATGTGTGAATTCTGATGGCAGAAGTTTTAATTTCCAGTATAATGACAGTTCCCTGTTTGTTTGCTCTGAAGGAGAAAGGCACCTGATATTTTGGCTTCAAGAATGAAGGAGTTTAGATGCAACTTAGTATGTATAATAGGACAGTTTATTTGAACCCACAATTCATATTAATTATTACTTCCAGTGTTAGAGGAGAATACATAATCTAAGGTCCCATTAAGTTCTCCACTTTCCCTCTCAGTAGGCTCTCCATACCAACTAATTAACACAAAGGTCATTGTTCTCATTTCAGAATACCAACAGATCATTAAAACAGCACATCTCTGATTATGTTGATAAATGGAGGCGCTGCTGTTGAGACAGAATTTTCAATTTCTTCACAAAGGCTGAAAACAATCCTCATAAATTTAACAAGAGGATAATTTATGGAACAATGTGTTCTCTTCAAAGTATGTTTATTCGCTCTCTCTAAAGGACAAAGAGGAAGTATTAAGATATAAACATATCTAAACAGACAGGCTGGCTCTGAGTCAACAACGATAGTTGAAAGCAGTGCTTCTCAAAGTGTGTTCAACAGGAATTTGTCAGGGTTTCCTCAGTGAGAAGAAAGGTAATGGCGGACCACTGGGCTTACTCAAGATCAATGAGATGTTAAAGGATAAGGTCTCAGCTACACAGGCCACATGGCCAGGTTTGCATAGCACAGCAAACCAGACGATGGCTTACAGGGACTATGTGAACAGGCAGCCTTCCAGAAAGGGGCTAATATATGCTTTGTTCTTCATTGGTCCTTTTTACTCCTGCACCGTACAGGGCTAAGCCATGAGAGTAAAAAGGTGAGAGATGTTAATGATTGGTTGCACTACTACCAAATTAACCAGATGTTTAAGGATGATATGAAGAAAAATGGATTTGGAAATACCAAACCAAAATTCAAAATTGAATTACTAAATAACAAATATAAAACATTGTCAAAAATGTATAAAATATTGCTGGAATGGCATCTGAAAGATGAAGAGGTAAAGTTGGTAATGATTCATTGGGCTAAAGATTATGGTTATAATATAAAGTTAGAAGATTGGGGGAAATTATGGAAAGAAGGAATAAAATTTACAGCGTGTAATGCCTTAAGAGAAAATGTGATGAAAATGATATATAGATAGTATATTACACTGGTGAAATTAGCCAAACTCTATAAGGTAGATAATAAATGCTGGAAATGTAAGGAAAAAGAAGGTACTTTTTATCATATGTGGTGGGAATGTAAGAAAGTGAAATGCTTTGAGATATGATATATATTGAAATTAAGAAAATGTTGAAATATATTAAAAAACCAGAAGCTTTTCTATTGGGAATTGTAGGTACAGACACTAAAAGACAAGGTACTAAGCTTTTCCTATATCAACCTGCAGCAAGAATTTTATTAGCACAGAAGTAGAAACAAGAGGAATTTCTGACAAAGGAAGAATGGCAACTGAAGTTAATGGTGTATGCGGAACTGGCCAAAATGACGGAAAGAATCCAAGAACAGTAGGACCAGAAGTTCATCAAGGACTGGACTAAATTTGTAAATTATCTGAAAGACAATTGTAGTCAATCAAACACGTTGGTAGGATTGCAAGAAGCTTTGTCAGGAAAGGTATGAAAATCACAGCAGAGAAGAATAAGAAAATAGGATGTGTCAGGGAACTGACATCGGAGGAAAGGGAAGTGGTAAGGCTCCCAGAGACTGGGAGAGAGTCAACAGCCAAAGCAGGGACCAGCAGGGGGAGCGCGGGGTCTCTGGAGGAGGATCTCAGTAATGCTGAGAGAGACGCAGCAGCCCAGGCAGGAAGCAGCAGGGGAGAGAAAGGGGTGAGAGACACTTCGAGCGAAAATAGCGGGGAGGTGTCAGAAGCAACTGCAGGGAGACCCATGCTGCGCCGGAAGCTGCCACGTCGTGAGTCCAGGAGACGCGTTTCCGTTAAGGAACTTCTTTGCTGGAAGCGCTTCCGCAGACAGCCACTGTCAGACTCTACTAGTGACTAGAGCAGACATGTCTGAGGAGCTCTGTCACACACAGAGGTTTGTGGGGTCGCACAAACTCTGAAGGGGCACAATTTTAAGCACAAGCAGCTAACCATCCCCTGACAGCAGTCTGACAGTCTCTGTACGCTGCCTGTGCAGGAGAAAGCATCATGAGCAACCCAGTCGGAACCGGAGACGCAGGGGTTGGAGCTGGTCCAAGCTTGGAAGAAAGGTATCAAGCTCTGGAGGTCCAACTTGCGCTGCAGACGGCGAGGCTCGAGGAGAGAAGGGCTCAGGATGCTGACAAAAAGGGGAGAACCACTCAGTTCCCCAGAAAGGTACCAGGATTGGTGCAGAAGTTTGGGGGGGACCCCAAGGATTATCATGCCTTTAGGACTGAGATGCAATATGCTCTGAATGTGCAGTTTGATGAGTTCCCTGATGAGGAATCGCGAGTTGCGTTCGTAATTGGGCATCTTGAGAAGGGGGCGCGGGACTGGGTTCGACCCCTGATGGCAACGCACAACGATATCCTAAAGGACACTATGAAATTCTTTCGTGCAATGGATATCATGTTTTCCAGCGATATTGAGGAAGGGGCGGTACGCAGACAGCTAATGGCTTGCAAGCAGGGAAGCAGATCTGTCCGTGAGTACTGGACTGAATTTACCATGCTGATTCACAGATTGGGGTGGGATTTATCGGCGGCACCCATTCAGGTGCTATTTGAAGAAGGTCTTTCTTCAGCTGTGAAAGACGAGCTGGCCAGGAGCCCCAGGGCGGGGTCTATGGATCAGCTGACCAAATCTGCGCTGACCATTGGAGCGCGCCAGGAGGCAAGAGCCTTGGAGAGGCGGGAAGGGAGAGGGGAACGTTGGAAGGAGTTACGCATTCCAGACATTCCTGAGCCAGCTTTCCCGCCGGCAGAGCCGATGGAAATCGGAACAGCCCGCGCGCGCGCAGTTTCAAAGCCCAGTGAGGGGGCGAAGAAGGAGGGAAAGGGAGCCCGGAAATGCTATCTCTGCCAACAGCCAGGCCACTTTGCCAGAGTCTGCCCCCAGAGGAAGGAATGGCAAGGGATGGTGGGAGCTGTTGAGGGGGAAGAGCAGGGAGAAACGGAGCAGGTAAAAGCCAACGCCTGGTTGCCAGCAGGGCACTGCAGCCAGGCCAAAGAGCAGTGAAAGTGCCCCTTCCCCAAGTGCCAGTGCCAGAAGCTCCTCGACCTGCTCTAGTGATTGAAGTGTCGCTAGAGCTGCAAAATGGACACCCCCTAAAAATAAAGGCGCTGTTGGACTCAGGCAGCTCCTGCAATTTCATGAGCAAAGAGTTTGCTGCTGAACACCAGATACAGACTATCCCTTTAAGCAACCCCCTGCAGGTGACCACGATTGATGGCAGGGAACTGTTGGGAGGAGGCGTCAGCTTGCAGACCGTCCCAATGATAATGAGGGTGGCAAGGCACACAGAACTGATAGCGTTTAATGTGGCCACCTTGGGAGGCGCTCCCATTATTTTGGGAATGAGCTGGCTAGCCCTACATGATCCGCTGGTGGGCTGGCATCAAAGAGTGGTTTCCTTCGGTTCCGCACACTGCTTAGAACACTGCAGGGCGGAAAAGGGGTCAGCAGGGGCCCAAGCCACCCTAGCAGGGACGGAAGTGATGGAGAAGGGGAAGGTGCCACCACAGTATGCTGATCTCAGCGACGTGTTCAGCGAGAAGGAAGCGGACCAACTACCCCCGCATAGGCCCTTTGATTGCCAGATCAATTTACTCCCTGGAGCACAGCTTCCTGTAGGCAAGTTGTATGCCATGTCAGACAGGGAGATGCAGGAATTGCGAGCGTTCATTGACAAGAACCTGAAGAGAGGCTTCATCAGAGAGTCCAAGGCAGCGGGGGGTAGCCCGAGGCTGGTATGTGACTTTCGGGCCCTAAATGCAGTGACAGAGCCGGCGGCTTTTCCTATGCCCAGGATTGATGATATTTTGACCAGGGTGCGAAAAGGAAAGATTTTTACAAAGCTGGACCTAAGGGGGGCGTACAACCTGATACGTATAAGGAAAGGGGATGAATGGAAGACCACCATGTTCACCCCTTTGGGGGCATTTGAATACCTCGTTATGCCTTTTGGATTACAAACAGGCTCCGCGTGTTTTCAAGCCTTTATGAACCATGTACTGGGGCCTTTGCTCTACAAGAATTGCGTGGCCTTCTTAGATGACGTGTTGGTGTATTCGGAGAATGAGGAGCAACATGTGAGAGACGTCAGAGAAGTGTTGAGCAGGCTGCAAGCCAACAGACTGTGGGTGAAACTGGAAAAGTGTCAGTTTCATACCAAGGAGGTGGAATTCCTGGGGTACCGCTTGTCAGACAAGGGGTTGGCCATGGACCCCGGCAAGGTTCAAGCGGTGCTGGAATGGAAAACACCCAAGACCAAGAAGGATGTGCAGAGGTTCCTAGGGTTTGGAAACTTTTATCGTAAGTTCATCCGAAACTTCGCCCACCTGACGGCGCCCATCACGGACTGTCTCAGCAGCAAAAAGAAGTTTGTTTGGACGGGGGAGGCGGAGCGAGCGTTTGAGGAACTGAAAAGGGCCTTCGCCTCTGACGAACAACTTCTACATGTGGATTTACAAAAAAAGCTGAGGGTCGAAACAGACGCTTCGGACAGAGCCATAGGGGCGGTGCTTCTTCTGCAGCCGGGGAAGGAGGGGTCAGAGTGGCGACCGTGTGCCTTCTTTTCGCGAAAGCTGAACAAATCTGAGAGAAACTACACGGTGCACGACCGGGAACTTCTTGCGATTTATGAGGCCTTCCGGAGATGGAGGCACCTACTAATTGGTGCACAACAGAAGGTGCAAGTGTGCACGGACCATAAGAATCTAGAGTATTGGAGAACTGCGCGAGTGCTCAACCAAAGGCAGTTGAGATGGGCCCAGGAGTTCTCCAAATTTAACTTTGAGATTTGTTACGTACCAGGCCCGGAGAACGTTAGGGCGGACGCTCTCTCACGCAAACCTGAATATTTGGAGGGAGAGGGTGCACCCGAAGAGACCCATGTTATTCCCGAGGACCGCTGGGTGTGTGGGGCGGCTTTGGTGGGGCAATGGGAACTGGTAGAGGGAACGGTGCAGGATGAATACGCCCAGGACAAACTCAGGGGTCTCAGGAGGGAGGGAGACAAACCCGGGGGTTTTGAGGAGAGAAACGGGGCGTTGTACTACAAGGGAGCGTTATACATACCTGAAGGGGAATTGAGGGAAAAGGTACTCAAGCAACTGCACGATAGCCCCACAGCAGGGCATTTTGGGCAACACAAAACCATGTGGCTGGTTACCAGGGAATTCTGGTGGCCCAAGGTCAGGGAAGATGTGCGGGAATATGTGAGAGGGTGTGACCGATGTCAACGAGCCAAGGGGGAGAGGCGGGCACCGGCAGGTTTATTAGAACCACTACCCACGCCGGAAAGACCATGGGAGGCAGTGGCAATAGATTTCATGACTGATCTGCCCAGGTCCAAAGGGAAGACAGCCATTATGGTTGTGGTAGACCTGTTAACCAAGATGGCCCACTTTATAGCCTGCTCACATGCGGTCACAGCAGAAGAAACCGCTAAATTGTTTGTGGAAAATGTGTTTAGGTTGCATGGTGCCCCCTTGAGGGTGGTTTCGGACCGAGGGAAACAATTTACTTCCAGGTTCTGGAGGAAGCTCATGAGCTTATTGCATGTAGAGGTGAATTTTTCCACTGCCCGTCATCCAGAAACCAATGGGCAGGCGGAAAGTGCTAATGGTGTCCTCCAGCAATATTTGAGGTGTTATGTGAATGACAGAGAGAATGATTGGGTGGAGAAGCTGGCGTTGGCAGAATTTGCCTATAACAATGCAGAGAACGTGTCCACGGGGATGAGCCCTTTTTTGGCCAATCACGGGTGTCATCCCCGAGCCTTCCCAGGGGGGGAGGGGGAGAACTGGAGCGTTCCTGCCGCAGAACAGTTCGTTGAAGAAATGGAAGCGATCCATCGCCAGCTCCAACTTAATTTAAACAGGGCGAAGGAGGAATATAAGAGGCAGGCAGACAAAACCAGAAGGGAAGGGGAAAGCATTAGGGTGGGGGACCAGGTGTGGCTGTCCACCCAAGGGTTACCATTTAAAGGAGGTTGTAAGAAGTTAAGACCCAAAAGACTGGGCCCATTTGAAGTCACGCAACAGGTCAACCCAGTGGCTTTCAGACTCCGGTTACCGAACCACATGAAGTTGCACCCAGTGTTCCACAGATCATTGCTGTCACCGTATATAGGGGACAGAGAGGGGAGGGTCAATAGGGGACCAGCTATGGAGGAAAAAGAACACAGCTACCATGTAGCGGAGATTCTCGATTCCAGGTGGAGGGGAGAGCAAGTAGAGTATTTGGTAATGTGGGAAGGGGAGCCGGAGTCGGAAAACACCTGGGTCAGGGCAGAGGAGGTAGATGACGAGGTTTTGATTGAAACTTTTCATCAGAGATTCCCTAGAAAACCCCAGCCAGTGGCGAGGTTCCGGAGGGAATACTTCGCCACCACCGACGACGAAGAAGAGTTGGAGGGGTTCGCTGATTCCGAGGTGGAGGAGGATTCAGCGAGTCGGAACGAAGACCGATGGAGGGAATTGTTCGAGACGTCTGAAGATGAAGAGGATTCTTTTAGGGGTTTCAGCTCCTCACCGCCCAGAGGAGAAAGTAGGGGCGGGGGAGAGGGGGGCCCTGGAGGGGAGGTGGATGTCAGGGAACTGACATCGGAGGAAAGGGAAGTGGTAAGGCTCCCAGAGACTGGGAGAGAGTCAACAGCCAAAGCAGGGACCAGCAGGGGGAGCGCGGGGTCTCTGGAGGAGGATCTCAGTAATGCTGAGAGAGACGCAGCAGCCCAGGCAGGAAGCAGCAGGGGAGAGAAAGGGGTGAGAGACACTTCGAGCGAAAATAGCGGGGAGGTGTCAGAAGCAACTGCAGGGAGACCCATGCTGCGCCGGAAGCTGCCACGTCGTGAGTCCAGGAGACGCGTTTCCGTTAAGGAACTTCTTTGCTGGAAGCGCTTCCGCAGACAGCCACTGTCAGACTCTACTAGTGACTAGAGCAGACATGTCTGAGGAGCTCTGTCACACACAGAGGTTTGTGGGGTCGCACAAACTCTGAAGGGGCACAATTTTAAGCACAAGCAGCTAACCATCCCCTGACAGGATGGTTTGATGTTTTTGATTTGAAGGCAATGGTTAAGTAGTGAAAATGCAGAAATTTGAAATGAAAGGTAGAAAATCACAAGGAAGGTTTGAAGGAAGTCATGGCCCTAAAAAGCCAAAATGTATAACATAAGTGGAGAGATTGTAATGGAAAGCATTATTGTAAAATTAATAAAAAATGATATGGCAAAAAAGAAAGAAAGAAAAGGTGAGGGAGAGCAAATAGTTTGGTTTGCTGTGCCATGTGAACCTGTGATGGTGAGATGGAACAGGCCTGGTTGCATACTCTCCAACATTTCTCCAATGAAAATAGGGATGTCCTATTCCTTCTCCATCATCATCATCATCATCATCATCATCATTTATTTATACCCTGTCATTCTGACCGGGTTGCCCCAGCCACTCTGGGTGGCTTACAACATATATTAAAACATAATAAAACATTAAATAAGGAATCAGGATGAAAAAAAAGACAAAGGGCGAATGGGACAGTTCGGGGACATATTTTAAAATACATGGTACTAAAATCAATCTACAAGGAGGAGTGATGCCACGAACAATTGCTGAACACAATGTGGGACTAGAAGGGGGAAAATAGGGTGGACTAATAAATTTATATGCAGCAACACTAGGTCTATCTAGAACAGTGGTCCCCAAACTAAGCCCTGCGGGTTGGATAAGGCCCGAGGGACTCGTTTATCCGGCCCGCGGCAACCCCCGCTGCCTGCTGCCGCAGCCCACTCTTACTGCTGCACCGCTGCCCACTTCCGGGTCGGAGGAGCACCGGAAATAGCTTGTGTGCATGCACAAGTGTTATTTCCGGTGCACATCTGGGTTGGAGGAGGCCCATGCACATGTGCACAAGCTATTTCCGGTGTTCCTCCGGCCTGGAAGTGCGCTGGAAATAGTGTGTGCGCACGTGTATGGGCATGCGCTCCCCTGCCCTCCGGCCCACCGCGTGATCGGCGCTGGAGACACCGGCCTGAGGCACGGTACGTTTTCTGACCCCTGATCTAGAATACCATGGAAGGTCAGGTTGGGAAATTAGAAAATATGTATGATGGTAAAGTAAGATGTGTAAATAGAAAAATAGAACATGTATAAACAATATTTTTTATTTTAAAAACCCATAATAAAACATTAAACATAAAACCCCCTTCCCTATACAGGGCTGTCTTCAGAAGCCTTTGAAAGGTTGTATAGTTACTTATCTCTTTGGTTCAGGGGTCGCATAGCTCTGTACCCACCAACATTTCTCTGATGAAAATAGGGATGTTCTAAGCAAAAGCGGGACATTCTGGGATCAAATCAGAACGACTTCTGTAAATCCAGGACTGTCCTTGGAAAATAGGGACACTTGGAGGGTCTGTGGTCAGCATTCTCTATGAATTGCATATGTGCCTATGACCTGGAATCCTTTGCAATGGTTAAATTAATAAAATTCAGTTTTTCTTGGTAAGTAAAATTGCATAGAAATCATAAAAAAGCAATTGCCAAGTATTTTACATCTTATATCTTATATCCTATTATTACTTAGCATTACATGACATTTTCTGAAGGTAAAATTAAAATTCTTTGGTTTTCGGAAAGCAGTTTATGTGCTTTTTCATAAAAAAGTAACCAAGCTCAATGTTGTCCAATCACAAATATAATAGCAGATTTGAATTCATCACACCCAGAAACATATTTTTAAGACCCTCACTGAAGAAATTTTCAAAACTTAAGTTTCACCCCCTAAAAACACATACCTGAGAACATTTCCCATTTAAAGGCAAATTTATCAATTCCACACTTTCCAAAGCAATAGGCAAACCAAAACTTAGCCATGATATGGCAGTCACCACCCCTTGCTTTCCTTGCTTTCCTGCCAATTCCTTCTCTATTTTAAACCCTCCACACATCCAACACATGAGACATACTGTCCTCCATAGACACTGGGCTTTTGATGCAGAAACTTTGGAGGAAATGTTTTCCACTTGTTTTTCCTTTTCCTTTTTCTATTTTTGTTCTATCATGCCAGACAGAACAATAATCCCTATTTCTCGGAATCTGGGCTTTGATCATTGCCAATTGAAGGTTTGTTTGTTTTCCCCTTCTTGGAAGAGAAACAGAAAATAATGCAGTATTTTTCCAGTTTATTCCCCTGCAATATCATATGTATGGATTTTCTAACAGCGTAATAAACAAGGCTCATTTTCAGTAGTGTGAGGGAAGAAGCTAAAGGAAATAGAAAAAACAGGAGGTAGGTGCTAACACTCTGGGCTCTCTGCTACCGCAATTTTCCCTCTTCTAATGCGCCTCATATTACCGCACACATTCATTTTAATCACCTGTATTTATAATAACTATGTCTTTAAAAATAGCTCTTTCTGAGGTAGAGGCCTTTATGCTCAGCTCAGGTCAAATCCTGTATGATTTAACTGGCTGGGGCTGATGGGAGATGTAGTCCAAAACCTCTGGAGGGTACCTCTGTGTTAGAATGTTATAGAAGACCATTATTATTTTGAGGAAGTTTAGGAAGCATGCAGCGATGCGCCTTTCACATCTAGAAAACCTGTGGGCTGAGCTTTTAAGTGGTTAATTCTCTTTTATTTCATAAAACGTTAGTTTCTCGCAGCTAGCTGTATGCTGAGGCGGCATTGTGGGAATCTTAATCTCTAAAATAAGCCTCTGCTAATCCCACACTGGCACCTGGAATAGGGGAGTGCTGGATAGTTTTATAAGTTATCTAGTCTGGCTGCCTGCCAAGAACGAAGCAGACTTTGGTAGGAATGGATGTGTCATCCAAACACCATATTCGACCTATGCAACCCCAATAGCAGATAAGCCTTGCAACCACCTCTCCCAGAGAGAACTTCAGTGTAGGCTAGATCCAGAAACTGCTAAACAATAGTCAAACTACAATGTCCGTCTTCAGGAGTCATGCCAACTGATGATGGAATTCCTGGCAACCAGAGGGGCATGCGATAATGGCAACACTTTGTACCTTTTTTGATTGGGGGGTATTTAATAAAATCTTTAGACTTCACCCTTTAATAAAATCTTTAGACTTCGCCCTTCATTATGCCCTTCATTATGACTTCACCCTTCAATATGCCCTACATTATGCCCTTCATTATGCTTTGAATCCAAAAAGAACATCAGCTCCCAGGTTGCCAAGGACAGGAAGAAGAAGAAGAAGAAGAAGAAGAAGAAGAAGAAGAAGAAGAAGAAGAAGAAGAAGAAGAAGTAGTAGTTTGGATTTGATATCCCACCTTTCACTCCCCATAAGGCAGGCATGTCCAAAGTCCATTTCGGGGGCCTAATCCAGCCCACTGGTTGGTTTAATCCGGCCCCTGTGGCAGTTTATTTTCTGGGGTAAAATCCTAAAAGAAGCTCAACAATTTTGGGGTGAAATCATAAAAAAAGCTCAAGAACTTCAACCCTAAATAAAAGGTCAACAACTCTTTGATTAGCTCTTTGGTCGGCCCCCACAGCCCTTCACTTCATCAAATCTGCCCCTCTTAGAAAAAAGTTTGGACACCACTGCAGGAGTCTCAAAGTGGCTAACAATCTCCTTTCCCTTCCTTTCCCACAACAAACACTCTGTGAGGTGAGTGAGGCTGAGAGACTTCAGAAAAGTGTGACCAGCCCAAGGTCGCCCAGTAGCTGCATGTGGAGGAGTGGGGAATCGAACCTGGTTCACCAGATTATGAGTCTACCGCTCTTAACCATTACACCACACTGGTATTCATAGTGGCAACCAGCAACCAGCACAGGTCAGAACAAGGACACAGCTGAACCACTATGGAGACTGGAAGAAGGCAGCTGAGAAAGGCAAGGAAAGTTATTGTGCCTAATGAGCAACAACAGGAATGAAGGAAGCGATAGAATAGGCCAGGCCAGATTCCTACCATTCCCCTCACCTTCATTGCCCACCCAGTGGTGACCACCTATATGGTGTGTGGTGTTTTCTCCGCTATCTGGAGACCCAGGTCCTGCTTTTAATAGGTTTACTGGGTGCTTTGTGGGGAGAAAGGGAAGCTCCATATGTACAGCCAGAGAATCACTGCCAGAGAAAGACTCCAATGGCTAGGTACACCTAGTTTCTAGTGAACTTGCAGGCATTTGAAACTGTTCCATATATGCCTCTTATGGGACAGATACGTGGCCCCCCATTTTGCTGTATTTCTGTACTTTCTCCTTATATTACAAAACCCAACCCCACTGTGTTCATCCCCACCTTAGATTTAGTTCATAGCGGATTAAATTATATGCATTTCCTTCTTCGTTTTGTCTTTGATGTTAGGTATAGCCTATCCTTTGTCCTGATAGATAGCTTTCCAGCCTTCTTTTTTTTTAAAAAAGAAGCTCTAAGCGAATGAGCTGCAATGCAGAAGAAATTACATTTGCAGAGAATGAGCTCCTAGACATCAAGAGACTCCCAATGGGCTACAGTTCATGCATCAAGTGCGGTACCTTTGGCTGAAAGAAGAAATGTCCTGCTAGCAATACACACTGAAGACATGCTAATTTGGCTTGTTAGATTGTCCTTAAGAGATTAAGTTGGGAGCAAGGAAATCTTTGGTTCCAGTATCACAATTCACAGTCAAGAAGTCACTTGATGGCCTTGAGGCCACTAGGGCATGCTCCTGATGCTTCCTGGGTCAAAGATCCTATTGCCATTATGGAGAAATGGGCAGACTGCAATTCTCCACCATTCTCACAAGTGACATGGGCACTAAGTTTCTGAGCAGGGTCAAATTACTTGATCCTTCTGTTTCTTTTGAGGCAAATGAACCACTTGTTTCAAGCCTCTGTACATATGAACATGTGCATGGAAGACGTTTCATTTTGTTCTGTTTTTTATATATAATTTTTATTAAATTTTCTGTTTTACCATTTAAAGTATTCATTTTTACATCCTTAAAATATCGATGACTTCCCTTCTTCTCTTTCCATGGTTCATTTTACAGAAGAAGAAGAAGAAGAAGAAGAAGAAGAAGAAGAAGAAGAAGAAGAAGAAGAGAAGAGTTTGGATTTGATATCCCGCCTTTCACTCCCTTTAAGGAGTCTCAAAGCGGCTAACATTCTCCTTTCCCTTCCTCCCCCACAACAAACACTCTGTGAGGTGAGTGGGGCTGAGAGACTTCAAAGAAGTGTGACTAGCCCAAGGTCACCCAGCAGCTGCATTTGGAGGAGCGGAGACACGAACCCGGTTCCCCAGATTACGAGACTACCACTCTTAACCACTACACCACACTGGCTCTCAATCCCTGCATATTTTACAGAAACTATACCGTTCAGTATTCCATTATGACATCCATCAAAACTTATTTAGGCTGTTGAATTTATCTTAATGCTGCTAGCGTTTTCAGCTGTACACAGTTGTTTCCCACACATTCAATAAATGTTTTCTAATCTTCTCTAAACGTATGTGCTTCTTGTTCTCTTATTCTATATGTTAAGTCTGCAAGCTGTGCATATTCTGTCAGCTTGAGCTGCCATTCTTCCTTGCTCATTTTCCATTTTTGGGCTAGCAAAACACGGGTCACAGAAGTAGCATACATGAATAACCCTTTTTGACACCTGAGAATTTCAGTCTGAATTATCCCCAACAGAAAGGACTAAAAGCAGTTTCATTTTGAGAAGGCAGTATGCTGTGGAACTTTTGGGCTAGAATTATCAGAAGGCTCAAAACAGATTATTCTAAGAAAGAGTCCCTTCTAGCAGAGGTACAAAGTCTCCCACTATACCCTCTTGAATTTTGGCCATGTCTTGATTGGTCAAGAAACCAGTCCACTGAGAATAATCTGTCTTCTCCCAATGTATGTACCCTTCAGTTGCCTTCTTTTAAGTAACTGTAAAAAACCAATCTCAGATGGAAAAGAAGAAATGCAAATACGCCTTTTTTAAATTTAGAGAGTTTTGGACCATTTTTCTTGATGCTGGGAGTCTTCGTGACGAAGTGTGAAATTGCCTGCTGCAAGGTATCTTACACACCTTTATTTTTATACAAGTTGTAACACATTTGGTAAATGCCTGTCATAATATAAAATATGACAGCTTTTGCTATCCTACACACATTTGTATATGTCCTATTGTTGCTGGAGTTTCACGTGGTTCAAGCCGTCCTGAAGGTCACATTTCTTTGCATGAGCGAGTACTGGAAAGGCACCTTTGTAATAATCAGTCCATTTGCAAATATATAGATTGGTTAGGATTCAGGAGCAAAAGCACATAGGCAGGCAATGTTAACTCAAAAGCCTTCCAAGCACCATAGAATAAATAACATCTGACTATTTCTTCCAGATGGGAGGGGTGCGTAAAATTCTGTTCAGTGGCATTTTCATGAGAACTTTCTATAACACAGTTGGGGGAGGGGAGAGACCCAGTATCTCCTCCTTCCTCCTTCCTCTCCCAACCATGTATTTATTTAGGGTTTATAGTCCAGACTAAGCATTAGAGCAGGGGGTCAGCAACTTTTTTCAGCTGTGGGCCAGTCCACTGTCCCTCAGACCATGTGGTGGGCTGGACTATGTTTTTTTGGGGGAAATGTACGAATTCCTATGCCCCACAAATAGCCCAGATTTCCATTTTAAATCAAAGCACACATTCTACTCATGTAAAAACACGCTGATTCCCCGACTGTCTGTGGGCCGGATTGAGAAGGCGATTGGGCCTCATCCAGCTCCCGGGCCTTAGGTTGCCTACCCCTGCATTAGAGCTTGTGCCTGCATCAGTTTGGGGCTTGGATCCACCTAGGCTTGGCCCTGAATCAGCCCGGGTTGGGTTGAGGCCAATCCTAAGCGCCATATTGGGTCCCAGATCAGGGGGATGGGTGCAGCCCAAGTTCTTATATTTGCAAAGGTAGAAATTTACTTCATGAGTTGTGCTGGGTAAAAAGTCAATACAAGCCACATTGTGCAGCTTTACCTCAGAGGGGAAAGTATTGTCCTAAAATGGATTCAGACATTTTTCTTATGGACCAACCCACCTACCTTTACTTTTTATATGGCTTAGACATTTGGTTCAAATAAATCTTCTGAAACGTTCAGGTAGGGCAGAATGCTTGGGTTAACCATAACAACATTTTATAAATACTACTTTGCTTCAGGGCTTTCCTCCTTGGAATTCTACATTTGCCATTTATATGAGGGCACAAGGAGAAGGGGACGACAGAGAATGAGATGGTTGGATGGTGTTCTTGAAGCTACCAGCATGAGTCTGATCAAACTGCAGGAGGCAGTGGAGGACAGAAGTGCCTGGCGTGCTCTGGTCCATGGGGTCACGAAGAGTCGGACACGACTAAACGACTAAACAACAACAACAAGGGCAGAGCTTCTCAACCTGTGTACCCTAGCACCTTTGGGTGACCTGAATACTGTTCAGGGGAGCCACAGCTTTCCTTCCTTCCTTCCTTCCTTCCTTCCTTCCTTGATCCCACCTTCCCCTTTATTGCTCCATCTTCCCCTAGTCAATTTACAGTGCTCTTCTCTACTATGTGCTTACATAGAGACTCAACAGATTTGTTTCTCACTCAAGCCTTGAAGGAAGTCTGGTGGCCTATGAGTCTTCTCAGTAAAAGCCCCCCTTTTGTGTAACACACTTCATCCTCCTCCCCGGAGCCGAATTTACATATAAGCTAAACAAGCTATAGCTTAGGGCCCCACTCTCTTGCCCCCCCCCAAAAAAATTAAAGTTAAAAAATTAAAGGAAAAAAAACCCCTGGATGTACATTTCTAAAATATAAGATAAAAAACAAATAAAATAAAACCTACATACAGCAACAGTGTTTTGAGTTGTGTAGGCTCCTGTGATGTAATGAGCATATATAGCATATAATGGGCATATATAGCATATATTCAACACACAAAAAAGTGACAATTTGTTGTTGACAAAGGACAATTTGTTGTTGACAAAGGACATATAAATTAGCTTAGGGCCTCATCTAACCTAAATCCGGCCCTGCTTCCCCCACCCCCCAAGCATAGGTGGGGAACCTTTTACACCCATTGACTTCCTTCCTTGCTGATCAATCTCCCAAGAGTCGTATGCCCAGTGATGGTTGGAGCTAGCGGCAAAAAGTCAGTGGAGCAAGAGATGTGAATGATCTTTGTAACTGCAGCCAGGCAAAAGTCAGAGGTTTCCCTGCACAAAGCCCACACACCTCTCCATCAGGCAAGAAAAAGGCATTATCACAGTTCATCAACACATTCCAGCCTGTTCTGGAAGCCCCTAGGTTTGTAGAAACACAAATAGTCATTAGGGGGAGGGGGCCTAGGGGAGCAAAAAGGCCACAACCCAAAACAGAGCAATAAGGACTGGAAAAGTTCAGCAACTACGTTGAGTGTCTTGATTCGGGGAGGGGAGACTAGGAGGAGATTCTATCTGTCTGACATTAACCCGGAAGTAACTGCAAGGGTGGCTGAGTTTTTGTCAATTGGATCTCTTAGAGTGGTGAATGGCACTGTTTAGCGGGAAGAAATCCCAATGAAAATCCTTGTTACTATATATTTTACATGACTGTTTATTTGTATATATTTTAAAAAATTTTATATGGATGTTTTACGATGGCCTATGCTTGCAATGACTAATAAAGTTTTGGCAAAGGAAGGAAGGAAGGAAGGAAGGAAGGAAGGAAGGAAGGAAGGAAGGAAGGAAGGAAGGAAGCGGAGGGGAAATGAAACCGAATTTCCTGGCAGAGGGCATGATTGCCCGGAACACTGAACATGAGCACTGCGTGCTACATCCCATAATATGTGCATGCACTTACCATAAAGTCCATACATGTGTAGATGGGATTCTTTGTTCTTTTCCTGCACACTTTGAAGAACCCAGGAAATGGTTTGACGCTGTACACCAGACAGCAGAATCCTTTTGTCACGGAGGAAATGTTATCTTTATTATTCTGGTCTGCCATTTCTTTTATGCTCTGCGATTCATCAGCCAGCTGTTATTTGTGCAGCATCCTTCAGCTCCTCAATAGGACTATGGCATTACAATCAGCCTTCATTATCTTCTCGGGCTCTTATATTAGAACCAAGCACAGAGGAAACACTTTGTAATTGCTCTAGGCATAGTTCCTACATGTTAGAGATGCCATCGATAGGATTAATGAATATCACTTGGTTGCGGGGGCGGGTGGGAAGGTTGAAGAGGAGGGAGAAAAGAATCGGCAACAGTAACCGTGCCCTGCAGATGGGTTGCAGTGTTAGTGGGGGGGGGAATCCCATCAGCAATTAAGTTTGTTTCTTGTAGCAGCAGATGTGCCGAGACTCTCACTGAATATTGAGTACACTTGAAAGGAACTTGGAGAGGGAAAGAGTGGGAAAATAGATGAAGATTCCTTTCAAAGAAGGTCCTAGCAGGACAGGATGGCAGCCCTGGGAGTAGCTGGTTTTACGAGTACTTTTTGTAATAGTTGTTGAGGGACCATCTTGACATCAAGAGTGGAGGGCAGGCGATTTCCTTGGTTAACAGACGGTGGATGGCTGGCCAGCTGGCCAAATGCAAGCAATGTAGTGGCACACAGGGCTAAATTCATTTAGCCCTGGGGTGGTCAATCTGTGAACCTCCAGATGGTTTTGGGCTACCAGTTACAAACACAGCCAACCAGCCCTTTCCAGCAAGGATGGGCGGCTCCCCATAATTTATTGGCTCTTCCGTTAACAAGCAGTCTCTCTTGGAATCCACTTGTTGAGGCTTCCCTGTAAAAAGCAGCTCCCATGTTTGTGTGAGCCCAGCAGAGGCAGCTTTGTGCAGGCTCCCCAGGCTCCTCCATGACTTTGAAAGGAGCACTCTGTGCATGTCAACTCAAGCACCTTTGGCCCTGGAAACAGTTGCTTCTTAAGTTGCCTGAACTGATAGCAAAACAGGCACCAGGGAAAAGACAGTGGGAAGAGCTGCCTACAGTGGAACAACCTGTTGATTTGATACCTGATTTGATTTTGTGGTTTTATATGTGTTGGAAGCTGCCCAGAGTGGCAACGCAGCTAGATGGGTGGAGTAAAAATACTACTACTACTACTACTACTACTACTATTATTTACAGTGAGACTTTGGAAGTCGAACGGAATCCATTCTGCAAGTTTCTGCAGCCAATTGGAAGCCGCAGAATCCGCGCTGGACGTTCAGGTTCCAAAGAATGTTCGCAAACTGGAATACTCACTTCCGGGTTTGTGGCGTTTGGGAGCCAAAATGTTGAGTCGCAAGGCGTTTGTCAATTAAGGTACGACTGTATTATTATTATTATTACCATGATCATGCCCCTCTTTTCTTTTCTTTTTTTAGCCCTCTGTCACTTTAACCAAACTCAAAACAGGGTTTATCTGTGTTGCACTGATATGTCTTCTCTGCTTGAAAGATGATTCAGATGATTTTTAATAATTGACAGAGACCTTTAACACATGCACCCCAAACCATGGGTAATCATTACAGTGGTACCTCAGGTTAAGTACTTAATTTGTTCCGGAAGTCCGTACTTAACCTGAAACTGTTCTTAACCTGAAGCACCACTTTAGCTAATGGGGCCTCCTGCTGCTGCTGTGCCCTGGAGCACGATTTCTGTTCTCATCCTGAAGCAAAGTTCTTAACCTAAAGCACTATTTCTGGGTTAGCAGAGTCTGTAACCTGAAGCGTATGTAACCTGAAGCGTATGTAACCCGAGGTATCACTGTAGTTGTTTAAAAAAAACTCTCTGCATTATTTTTTCATTAATAACGTGAATCCATGAGATTGCTATGGTGATGTTGGTGGAGCATCCAGCATCATCAGTTTGGGGTTGGTTAACTTCAAAAGGGCAAGCTGTAAGTTCAGGAACTCCAAGTTTTGAAGCTGAATAGGGTTCAGCTTTCCATGTTCAACATTACAAAGCTGGGGACAAAATTCAACTGCACAAACTTCATTTAATTGCAGGGGAAAGGGAACTTGCTCTCTCCTCAGACAGACAAAGATGGGCAAGTACCTGCCTCATAGATTTTTCCATTAATACAAACAAACCAGGAAACATATGGTGATACCATCACGCAGCAAATGGCATAAAATATAACAATTTAACACCATTGGGTGGGGGAACCCAGTGATGCTATTTTTGACAATGAACAAGACCAATAGGCGAAGATAACAAGATGTGAACTGCAATGGCCTGGAACCAGTGGCCAGTTCATCAAAGTGACAACTGAACTGGGACCAAACTGTGAACTAGATCCTCAGTTGTGATCTATTCGCACACTTTAGAATATATGCAGGGGCTGGCTTCAGACTTTCTGACAAATGCAAATAAATCAGAAGCAGAGTCTCACACATTCATTATTACAGTTATCAATGTATGTACAGAACAAAGGGGACTAGGAATTTGTTGGGCAGGAAACTTGTCTCAAGAAGCCACTAACTCAGCCCCTCCTTTTTGAATTTATTTATTTTATTGAATTCTTGCAAACTACATCAACAAACATACAGACATTTAAAAGGTAAGATTAAAAGAAAAATAAAGAGAGAAAAGAAAACACAATAGATAATAGAAATCATACTACCACATAATAACATGAAAGAAACAAACTTATAGACATTACTCGTTGGCTTCCTTCCATCTGGGTTTAGGTTAGATAAACTTATAACTTTTCTACAGTTGTGTTGTATTAACTCTATACATCGCAGGTTTTAAATTCCGTCCACTGTGATTTTCTTAATTCCCAAATTACCGTCAATATAACTTAAAAATTTATTCCAATCGTTCTTTAGCTTTGCATTTTTTTGATGCCTAATCCTTTGTGTCATTCTCGCTAACTCTATATACTCAAATAATTTCATTTGCCATTCTTTAACCGTGGGGATAGGGACGCGGGTGGCGCTGTGGGTAAAAGCCTCAGCGCCTAGGGCTTGCCGATCGAAAGGTCGGCGGTTCGAATCCCCGCGGCGGGGTGCGCTCCCGCTGCTCGGTCCCAGCGCCTGCCAACCTAGCAGTTCGAAAGCACCCCCGGGTGCAAGTAGATAAATAGGTACCGCTTACCAGCGGGAAGGTAAACGGCGTTCCGTGTGCTGCGCTGGCTCGCCAGATGCAGCTTTGTCACGCTGGCCACGTGACCCGGAAGTGTCTCCGGACAGCGCTGGCCCCCGGCCTCTTGAGTGAGATGGGCGCACAAACCCCAGAGTCTGTCAAGACTGGCCCGTTCAGGCAGGGGTACCTTTACCTTTACCTTTAACCGTGGGGATGTTAGAGGTTTTCCAATTTCGCGCTAATAGAATCCTTGCTGCCACCGTTGTGTATTGAAAAAATGTTTGATCTTCATTTTCAGCCCCTCCTTTTTGTGCACATGCAAAGACCTGTGACCTTTCTGAATCCTGGCTCACAGGCAACCAAGGCTCAGGTTGCTGCTTGAAGAGCAAAGTCAGCTTGGCTCGTTCATTGTGTTCCATCATGACATGAAGTATTTTCCTGGCATCAGAGTGCATTAAAGAATTCCTATAACAAAGAGAACGAAGCTGGTCTTGAACTGATCGGGAGAAGCTACCCTGCGGGGGGCTTTTAATCACTGAGAGGCACACGCAGTGGCATTGCTCAACAGTTTAGTACATCAAGTTCAGAAAATTGCCATACGTGTTCAAAACAGCAATGTAATTTTTAGCCAGCCAGAATATAATTAGCTGAGTAATTGTCTCCTTTAAGGCTGAGACAACAGTCAGACAGAGTCATCCGTTTCAATAATTGGATTCAAGTGGGTAATTCTTCAACTCAATGAACTTTTTTTTCTTTTGGGTAGAAGAAATGCCCCCTGTGTATTCTCACCATCAGTTAGCTTGTTCATTGTTGCAGCATTTGGAGATGTAGTTGTGAGCCTGATTTAAGGCTGCAATCTGATACACACTTGCCAGGAAGTAGGTTTCTTTGAACTAAACAGGACTTACATCGAAGTAGAGATGCAAAGAATTATGTTGCAAGTTACTGTTCTGCTGTGCTGTGCTGTGCTGTTTAGGTTCTGGAACAGAAGAAATATATAAAATATACAGTGGTACAGTGGTGCCTCGCAAGACGAAATTAATCCGTTCCGCGAGCCTCTTCGTCTAGTGGTTTTTTCGTCTTGCGAAGCAACCCTATTAGCGGCTTAGCGGATTAGCGCTATTAGCGGTTTAGCGGCTATTAAAGGCTTAGCGGCTATTAAAGGCTTAGCGGCTATTAAAGGCTTAGCGGATTAGTGGCTAAAAGGCTATTAGCGGCTATTAAAGGCTTTGCGGATTAGCGGCTAAAAGGCTATTAGCGGCTTTGCGGCTTAGAAAAAGGGGGGGCGAAAAAAATCGGAACACTTGCAAGACGTTTTCGTCTTGCAAAGCAAGCCCATAGGGAAAATCGTCTTGCGGAGCAGCTCAAAAACGGAAAACCCTTTCATCTAGCGGGTTTTCTGTCTTGCGAGGCATTCGTCTTGCGGGGCACCACTGTACCTCGGGTTACATACGCTTCAGGTTACATATGCTTCAGGTTACAGACTCCGCTAACCCAGAAATATTACCTCGGGTTAAGAACTTTGCTTCAGGATGAGAACAGAAATTGTGCTATGGCGGTGCGGCGGCAGCAGGAGGCCCCATTAGCTAAAGTGGTCTTCAGGTTAAGAACAGTTTCAGGTTAAGAACGGACCTCCGGAACGCATATTGTCTCTCTCTCTTTCTTTCTAGCTATTCTTTATTCCTGATTAACATTTAATAGGGGACAGAACTGTGGGGTTCTTATAACATGTATTTAGAAGTGGGAACAGATATTTATAATGACAGAAAGATTCTGGGTGGGGAAATCAGATTCTCTGGGCTTAACTTCGGAAATCCAGTTTGCGGATCCTGGGATGGTACGCAAAATATGATGAGGTCAGCATTTGGAGGATGTCTTAAGTGGGTGTCCTCTGAACCTAGGATGACCATGAGTCCTACTTTATAGAGGACAGCCCACTTGTTGTCTTGCTGAATACCAGTTTAAAGATAAATAACTATAAGGTAAGAAGAAATAGCACCTGGACAGCAGACTAAGGAGGCTCGTAGCTCAGCTGGTCACTGTATTCCCCCACTGTGGTAAGATGTATTGTATTTTTATTAAAATTATTGTAATTATTTCTAAATATACATTAGCACATGCATGTTTTATTCAAATCTGTGTCCCTCTTTTACCTTATTTTTGGTGACATATTTCCTCAACTTTTGTTCATGTGTAACAAAGGGTAGGTGGGATACACAAACCAATAACTCTCTCCTGTTGCCTTTCGGCGGAGTGTTCTGGGTACAAAGTGAGGATGGTGGATCTGCAGGGCTCATGGGCCTTCTGCTGGGTTTGGTTTCCTGGCAGATGCCCACTTAACACCTGCTGAAACAGACCTTCATTCAACCTGACTTCACCTACAATTTCTTCAAGAAGCATTGAATCAAGGTAAAGTGTTATTGGATGAGATCAGTAGATATCTATCAGTGCTTTTTTATGAAGTGAGTGATACAGCAGTGATTTTTTAAAATCCCACCTGTTTCACCTTTGCCAGCACCGCCTCCTTCCAAGAAGGTGTTTTGGTATCCTCTCGTATTCTACTGTGGGTGGCACTGTGGTCTAAACCACTGAGCCTCTTGGGCTTGCCAATCAGAATGTCAGTAGTTTGAATCCCCGTGACGGGGTAAGCTCCTGTTGTGTGTCCCAGCTTCTGCCAACCTAACAGTTTGAAAGCACACCAGTGCTAGTAGATGAATAGGTAGTGCTGTGGCGGGAAGGTAAATGGTGTTTCTGTGCGCTCTGGTTTCCATCACGGTGTCCCATAGCGCCAGAAGTGGTTTAGTCATGACCCGGAAAGCCGTCGGTGGACAAACGCCGGCTCCCTCGGGCTGAAAGCGAGATGAGCGCCACAACCCCATAGTCGCCTTTGACTGGACTTAACCATCTGGGGGTCCTTTACCTTTTTATCTATTGCATGTTTTTAAAATACATGTTGAGATTGGGCCTGTGAACCTTTTGGTGAAGGGCAGGATAGCAATACAGAAAACGTACAAAATAAGAAAGGGCTTCTTATCAGGAAGGCACCCACTGCAAGGCATCGGAAGGCAACTGGTCTGTCATTCACAGACGCACAGTAAATCTTGAGCCGGCCCCACTATTCAGAGTTAACTTGCTGCCACAAGTTTCTGTTGTATGTAAGCCACCAGTGGGATGTTCAAATCAGTGACGCAGAACAAAATACTTCTCCTTTTCTTTTCTTTTGCTGGTACTTTCAGTGCCACCGGGCTCTGCAATCAACCTCTGTGTGAGCCTTATCTATTTTACCCCCACTGTTACAGAGAAAAGGTCAAGTCCTTTTTCTTGGGTACTTTTACACTTGTCCTTTCAGTTTTGCAAGCCTGATCGCTTTGGCCTTTAATATTCCTATGCCTTTAGCTTTTTCCCTTTGCCTGTCTATCTGTCTAAATCTCTTGGTTTTGCGCATATATATATATATATATATATATATATATATATATATATGCTTTCGTAGATTTTCACGGGTACAGGAATGCAGGTTTTGGTGTCTTCGGGTGTCTTCCCGTGTAAGAGTCGGGGTGTCTGTGCGACGTTTCGACGAGGTCTCACTCGTCATCTTCAGGCTGGTGCTTTCGGCTTCTTGTTACTGGAACAGAGCAGAATCTGGTGTTTGAGTTCCTATAAATACTGTTGAGGGGTGTGGTGTATAGCCTCCAACGTTCTGGGCAGAGAGGAAGTTCCTAGATTAGTGTGCCTTTTCTTCTTTTGTTCCTTAATTACTTGAGGGATATCTTGAGTGATTTCATGAGTGATATTCTGAATACCACTGGGTGGGTCATTAAGTGTAGATTAGTTGCTAAAGCTTTTGTGTCTTGACCTCTTGAGCTTGTGAAGAGTTTTTCTGAGAAGATGGCTGTGCTGCATTTAGTTGTGCTCTGGCTTGGCTTCGTGTATAGGGGCGAGCTGTGGTTTTGTGCCTTGTGCCAGCCAGATCTGTGTAGGGATTGCAGGGGGGTGCAGCATCCGGAGGTGCCACTATAGTTTGGCTACTGGATGGAGTCTGTAATATGTCTGTGGAGAGGGTCTGGGTTTGGGTCTGGTGTGGTTGATTGGTGACGGTGTTCTGTGTGCCTCTGGTTCTGGTGTCGGTTTTTGTGGGGAGGGCTAATTTCCAGATGTCTGGCAGGCGGGACGTGTCGTCACGCTTGTTCATGTTGTGAGGGTGTTTCTCTATCTCGATGGCTTCCATGATTATTCTCTTGTGGTGATGTTCCATGTTAAAGAGCAATTTGGAATCTGCAAAATTAATTTCGTGTCCTGTTTCTTTCATGTGTTGGAAAAGAGAGGAAGTTTTTTCTTCTTTTTTGACGGCATTCTTGTGTTCTGCGATACGTGCATTTATTCGTCTGTTTGTTTGTCCAATGTACGTGGCTGGGCAGACTTTGCAGGGTATTTCATAGACCCCTTGGTTTTCCAGCTGGATTTTGTCTTTTGGGTTTCTGAGGATAAGTCTGCCCAGCCACGTACATTGGACAAACAAACAGACGAATAAATGCACGTATCGCAGAACACAAGAATGCCGTCAAAAAAGAAGAAAAAACTTCCTCTCTTTTCCAACACATGAAAGAAACAGGACACGAAATTAATTTTGCAGATTCCAAATTGCTCTTTAACATGGAACATCACCACAAGAGAATAATCATGGAAGCCATCGAGATAGAGAAACACCCTCACAACATGAACAAGCGTGACGACACGTCCCGCCTGCCAGACATCTGGAAATTAGCCCTCCCCACAAAAACCGACACCAGAACCAGAGGCACACAGAACACCGTCACCAATCAACCACACCAGACCCAAACCCAGACCCTCTCCACAGACATATTACAGACTCCATCCAGTAGCCAAACTATAGTGGCACCTCCGGATGCTGCACCCCCCTGCAATCCCTACACAGATCTGGCTGGCACAAAGCACAAAACCACAGCTCGCCCCTATACACGAAGCCAAGCCAGAGCACAACTAAATGCAGCACAGCCATCTTCTCAGAAAAACTCTTCACAAGCTCAAGAGGTCAAGACACAAAAGCTTTAGCAACTAATCTACACTTAATGACCCACCCAGTGGTATTCAGAATATCACTCATGAAATCACTCAAGATATCCCTCAAGTAATTAAGGAACAAAAGAAGAAAAGGCACACTAATCTAGGAACTTCCTCTCTGCCCAGAACGTTGGAGGCTATACACCACACCCCTCAACAGTATTTATAGGAACTCAAACACCAGATTCTGCTCTGTTCCAGTAACAAGAAGCCGAAAGCACCAGCCTGAAGATGACGAGTGAGACCTCGTCGAAACGTCGCACAGACACCCCGACTCTTACACGGGAAGACACCCGAAGACACCAAAACCTGCATATATATATATATATATGAATAGCAACTCAGCTGTTCTGAAAACCATACATTGTCTGCCAACAAGACAGGTGTAATGGCATAATTTCATCTGGAGTGGAATCTGTAAGGTATTGATATGGCTTTTGTTCAAGCAGGCAATAAAGTGGTTTTAAATGGAAATCCAATTATATATTCTACATGGCAAAAGGTTAATTTATATCAACTTCATTCATAATCACATTTGTCTGCCCCACTACACCTTGATTGAAAAAGGCTTCATGGTTATTTTATCTCATTTGTGTATATGTTATTATGATGATTTAAATAACTGAATTGTAACAGTGCATCAGGTGGTATAATTGATGATTTTCAGTCACTATATTTGAGTTGGTAGAGTCACACCAACAACAACAGCAGCGGCATCCGAGGCCCGGAGAACATTTGGAACATTTTCCATAATTGTCCCCTATTCTGCAAGCTTTCACAAGCTACTACTGCCTTTAAAAAAGAAGCATATGTTTTTTATGGATTAATTTTCTCTTATCGTCAATCACCTTGGTGGCCTGCTGTCAGACCGGAAGGTGTCATAGAAATAATCTAAATAAATAATACAGCATTGCTAATACTTCTAATTGAGTCTTTTTGTACCATGATAAAGTCTGAAGGCACGTGAGGTAACCCTCTTGTTGACGCTAAGGAGGTCTGGATCTGATTAGTGTCTAGTTGAGTAACTTCCTGAGAACTATATGTACATTCTCCTGAGAAGATAGGCAGGATCGAAATGTAAATATGTACATAAATAAATTTCCCTTGGTTTAGTAATACTGTCCAGTATATGTGATAAAATAGCTTACAGAAATACAGTGGCTACATTTTCCCTATCTGTCCATACTATTTATCGCTATAATTTTACACATTTACATCATATACCATACTTTTCTAGTCCATTTCTCTATCACAGATTTCTTCTTGTTTTTCCATTTCTTTTTTCATTAGCACACTAGCAGTATCAAGCAGATTAGAGAACTGGGCCAAAACAAACAAGATGAACTTTAACAGGGAGAAATGTAAAGTATTGCACTTGGGCAAAAAAAATGAGAGGCACAAATACAAGATGGGGGACACCTGGCTTGAGAGCAGTACATGTGAAAAGGATCTAGGAGTCTTGGTTGACCACAAACTTGACATGAGCCAACAGTGTGACGCGGCAGCTAAAAAAGCCAATGCAATTCTGGGCTGCATCAATAGGAGTATAGCATCTAGATCAAGGGAAGTAATAGTGCCACTGTATTCTGCTCTGGTCAGACCTCACCTGGAGTACTGTGTCCAGTTCTGGGCACCACAATTCAAGAAGGACACTGACAAACTGGAACGTGTCCAGAGGAGGGCAACCAAAATGGTCAAAGGCCTGGAAACGATGCCCTATGAGGAACGGCTAAGGGAGCTGGGCATGTTTAGCCTGGAGAAGAGGAGGTTAAGGGGTGATATGATAGCCATGTTCAAATATATAAAAGGATGTCATATAGAGGAGGGAGAAAGGTTGTTTTCTGCTGCTCCAGAGAAGCGGACACGGAGCAATGGATCCAAACTACAAGAAAGAAGATTCCACCTAAACATTAGGAAGAACTTCCTGACAGTGAGAGCTGTTTGACAGTGGAATTTGCTGCCAAGGAGTGTGGTGGAGTCTCCTGCTTTGGAGGTCTTTAAGCAGAGGCTTGACAACCATATGTCAGGAGTGCTCTGATGGTGTTTCCTGCTTGGCAGGGGGTTGGACTCGATGGCCCTTGTGGTGTATTCCAACTCTATGATTCTATGATTCAAGTGACCCATTGTGCTTGCAATCTTGTGTACACTTATTTTTAAAGTATTAATAGACTGCTTTTCCGGCAGATGAGTTTAAAGGCAGCTTATAGCATTTTTAAAATAAATTTAAAAAATCAGATGAAAACATCAAATAAAAACCAGGAACACAGAGAACAATATTTTATCAAAATAAAATTTGCTTCAGTAAATTTAATTCAGTGGCACTTAGGTGGAATCCTATGCCCAGATCCAACAGGATGAGCAGTTTAATATGCCGTGTATCTCTGGCTCAGCCAGCTTAAAGTCCCCAACCTCAGCTCAGCTGACATTGTGACAGCATAATTTAATAATTCCTGCTCATTTGGGGATCAGCTAGCTGAGCCAAATTGGCAACCCAGCACAGCACTATTTTAAGAGCTTGTTTCCCCTCCCAGGCTTAGGCAGAGCAGCAACCTTGCTTCTGAAAGGCATTTGGGTCTCATGTAACTTTACACTGACTTGACTTAGAGTAGCTAGCTCTATGTCAGCTTCTAGCACATAGAATTGCTCCGCAACTTTCTAGGAAGCATGCTTGGAGCAGGGGCATGTCTCTCTGTGTTGTGTCTTTATCCTGTCACTCATGTAATTCAGCAGAATTATTTATTGCATCAAATGGTCATTTCATTATTAATTTGCATTCATCCTTTCTACATTCCTCTATTAAGGAAGGGTTGCAACTCAGAGAAAGGACAAAACAGACAATCTAAAGCACATTGTCATTTTATGACAACACAAAACAATTAACAAAATCTGAGAATCCATTCCACATATAGTGTTAACAAGAAAACATGCTTAAAAATCAGCAAACAGTAAAACAAAATTACCCCTGTCAATTGCAACAAATTAAATAATGACAAACATCCAAGGAAATGTCTGCAGCAATAGAGTACAGTGGTGCCTTGGTTCTCAAACACTTTGGTTCCCAAACGCCAAAAACCCAGAAGTAAGTGTTCCGGTTTTCGAATGTTTTTCAGAAGCCGAACATCCGATGCAGCTGTTGGCTATTGTTTCTGGGATGCCTGCACCAATCAGAAGCTGCAGCTTTATTTTTGAACATTTCGGAAGTCAAACGGACTTCCGGAATGGATTAAGTTTGGTGCTTTTGTTTTTGTTATTTATTTTGCATATTTGTTTTTGAGGCTTTTTCGGTTCATTTGTTTTTGTGACTGTGTGGAACCCAGCTCAGCTACTGATTGATTGACTGCAGAAATAGATAAAAGCCCCCATCCAAACAATGACTATCATCAGTGCAGGTAAGACAAAATTGTAATTTTAATTTTTATCATCACACAATACTGCCTTATTTATAGTACAGTACATTGAGTATTGCTTTCATTTTATGGATCAATGGTCTCGTTAGATAGCAAAATTCATGTTAAATTGCTATTTTAGGGGTTGTTTTTAAATGTCTGGAATGGCTTAATCCGTTTTGCATTACTTTCTATGGAAAAGTGTGCCTTGGTTTTGGAACGCTTTGGTTTTGGAATGGACTTCCTGAATGGATTAAGTTTGAGAACCAAGGTGCCACTGTATACGTAATTCCAGAGACCCTGAGCAGCCAGTTCATGCCTATCTTATCCCGTCCTGCAATTCAGCACCTGCGAACAGTTGTCTGACTACAAGTCCCATGAGCCCCAGCCAGGATGCCCAATAGTTAGTGAGAAGTGTGGTCCCACGGCATACGTTGCACACTATGTTGTCTACCCCTGGGGTAATTATTATTGCCATATGACAGATGACAGGCTGGGTTTGAGAGACAGGCACTTTCGAGAGTTAATCTCAACAGCTCATGACGTAGCTGAGATGTGAAATGAATTTGTTTCTGAGGACTATTTCTAGGGTTGCTGAGGTCCCAGCCCTTCATGGAAATAGCAACGGAAGGGTATTATGTAAGCACCCACCCATGAAATTCCAGGCACAGTTCCCATGATGGATTCTTATAAAAACATGTTGTGGGAATAGTTCTGCTGAAGGAATTGCATAGCAACGAGCTGGCATCAGAATCTCCACAGGGCTCTGCGATCACTGGCACACCGTTCCCTCCCTGGCACAAGGCCTCAGGAATCCCTCGTGGGAATTGTGGCAGAAATCACTCCGTGGTGGATAAACATGCTGTGGATAATTCTTCAGGAAAAGTTAATAGAGCAATAGTCAGTAGTTAAAAATGCAACAGTGCATAATCTAGGGAACCAAGTTATCCTGACTGAAATAATCCGACACAGAGGGAGGCTTGCGACTGAGTCCTGACTTACACAGTTTCTCCATGATATTGCATTTATCAGGTCTATTTCTTGAGCCAGGGACGCAGGTGGCGCTGTGGGTTAAATCACAGACCCTAGGACTTGCCGATCAGAAGGTCAGCGGTTCGAATCCCCGCGATGGGGTGAGCTTCCGTTGCTCAGTCCCAGCTCCTGCCAACCTAGCAGTTCAAAAGCATGTCAAAGTGCAAGTAGATAAATAGGTACCACTCTGGTGGGAAGGTAAATGGCGTTTCCATGCGCTGCTCTGGTTCACCAGAAGTGTCTTAGTCATGCTAGCCACATGACCCGGAAGCCGTACGCCGGCTCCCTCGGCCAATAAAGCGAGATGAGCGCCGCAACCCTAGAGTCGGCCACAACTGGACCTAATGGTCAGGGGTCCCTTTACCTTTACTTTATTTCTTGAGCCCAGTGGCTCAAGATGACTGGTGGCTTAAGGTGTGAACCAACTCCACTAAAAAGCAGAATAGTTGAGGTGATGTAGTGATATATTACTATTACTATTACTATTACTACTACTACTACTACTACTACTACTACTACTACTACTACCTGTCCTTCACCAGCAGGTCCCAGAGCAAGTTACAGCATTCTGAAATTCAGACTTAAAAACAGTTTAATAACTTACAATAAAAAGCTGTATAATGAAGAAGCCAAATGTGCCTCTGTGGGGAGGGACTTACACAACTTAGAACCACAGAGTTTGAAGGGACCCTGAGGATCATCTAGTCCAATCCCCTGCAACTCAGGGGCTGCCAGAGAATGGGGCTCCCCTGATGCACCACTTCAAACATCTGATGGAGGTGGAACCACCTTTGTTGACCTTAACACCCAGAAATGTCAGTAGGGAAGGAGGCCATCTTTCAGAAATTTGGATCCTATGTCATTTAGGGCTTTATACACTATGAATTCCACTATGAAAGTTCTGCCTGCCCAGTTATATCTGGGATGGCCTGTTCATGCAGGCAAGTTATCATGTTATATTACAGTTTGCTTCTAATGAAGATCATGCATGTTTAAACACGGGTGTAAACGTTGTTGTTAGTGATAATCCAGCAAATTCACAAATACACTCAAACTGATATATTATGAACACATACCCCATGCATAGTCTCTAAATGAAGTCAGTCAGTTATCATTCATTCATTCATTCAACTGCCCTTCATCTGTAGACAGTCTACAGTCTAGGAGAAAGACCACAGGTGTACAGCGGTGCCTCGCAAGACGAAAAGAATCCGTTCTGTGATTCTCTTCGTCTAGCGGTTTTTTCGTCATGCGAAGCAAGACCATTGACGGATTAGCGGATTAGCGCTATTAGCACTATTAGCGGCTTTTAGCGGCTTATTGGCTTATTGGATCAGCTGATAAGCGGTTTAGCGGCTTAGAAAAAGGGGGGGAAGGAAAAAAAACCAGCAGGAATTCGCAAGACATTTTCGTCTTGCGAAGCAAGCCCATAAGAGATTCGTTTTGCGAAGCATCTCCAAAACGGAAAACTCTTTCGTCTAGTGAGTTTTCCGTCTTGCGAGGCATTCGTCTTGCGGGGCACCACTGTACAATGTCTGTTAGGGTTGGCTGTCCAATGCATGCATTATCTGTGGGGCTTGCAGACTGCCTAGAGACTATTAATACAGAGCCTGCACATATTAACTGTGCACGTGTGTGAAACATCTCTGAATAATCTGCATTTGCAGATACTCATTGCTGATTATACATGCCTGCATCACATGCAGCATCTCCCGATGTTATTCAGTTTGTGCACATTCTACCTTCCTGCACATTCCCAAGGGAGGTTGGAAGTGTTCCTGTGGGGGTGAAATGCTTCTGGGAGATGATATATAATGAGTTGAAAAAAATGTTGAACTATACATTTATAAAGAAACCAGAAGCATTTTTATTGGGCATTGTGGGGAGTGACATAAATAGAAAGGAATATAAAAAGAGTAAGCTCTTTTTATATGCAATAACAGCAGCAAGAATATGATTGGCCCAAAAATGGAAGCAAGAAGAGTTACTGACAATTGTAGAATGGAGGATGAAGTTAATGGACTATGCAGAATTAGATAAACTAACAGGAAGGATTCGAAACCGGCGAGACCAGAAATTCACGGAAGACTGGAGTAAATTTACGGACTATTTGAAAAGTAATTGTGAAGAACAGATGACGTTTGTAGGGTTGCAAGAAGTTTTGTGAGGAGTATTATTAGAAGTATTGTAAAAATGGACAAGGGGGAGGATGCTTTGTTAAGAGATGTAAAGGCAATATAAAGTTAAGAAATGCATAAGAAGTGGTTAAAATGGTGGATCATCAGAGGTGCTGATGGAAGTCTAAAAAGATTGTATAAGTGATAAGTTTTGTGGTACATTTTATAATTTATATGTTAAAATTAATAAAAAATATTATAAAAAAGGAAGTGTTCCTGTGGGAGGGAAGGAAGGAAGGAAGGAAGGAAGGAAGGAAGGGGGAGGGAGGGAGGGAGGGAGGGAGGGAGGGAGGAAGGAAGGGTATTATATGAACTTTGTTAACACAATGCAGCCCCTTAAACTATCTGAGGCATTAGCTGGTAACGATTTTAACTGGAAGAATCAATTCAAGGCTGGCTGTACAAATTGCCCTGCAGATTTGCTGTTCGTTGCAGCCGATGATTGGTGGGGTTTTTCTTCTTGTCTTCTGACTGATGCTCAAAATGTGAGCAAGGTGCATGGAGTCTATAAAGCAAGCTTTCCCTGGCTGACTGATGTTGAAAACGTGATGGAATGGATGGGTGGGGGGAATCCCCGCGGGACGTATCTTTTTTAAAAAGAAACCTCGTAAAGTTACCTGCTTGTACATATCAAATGTAGCCTTTAGCTAATTCTGCAGAAAAGTAGCACTCATTTGTTCTGGCTCCCTGACTGCAGTGGTGCCCTTTCTGAGTCAGAACTTGTTTCCCAGCGGTATAGAAGAATTCTCTACGCAGTAAGCACCTGAGATCTGAAAGTGCTGGAGGTGGAAATTCTGCAACAGCAATAAAAGAAAAGCCCAGCAGTTAACGCTCCCACTCATCAGAGAATGCAAACCAGTGCAGCAATCAGAATTCCCACGAGCAAAGCGAGATGAACATCTGCTCCCCTTGCTTTACAGCCTTCATTTTTAAATATAAAATCTCTCTCTTGAGACGGCTTGCAGCATTGCAGAGCTCAATAAATTACATTCCTCTGCGACATTCAAGCCAGTAGACAATGGGCAGCAGAAACACACCCCATCACTTCCACTTGTTGTCACTCTGGGGAGTGTACACAAACACAAAGAGAGAGAGAGAGCTAAAAATTAGCATCTACTATCTTATGTAAATACATACATACATGCCTATCAATAAATCACATTTGTATCCTGCTGGTTTTCTACTGTGGCTTCCAACAGTTCTGTGAGATAGCAACTGGCTCAGTGTCTGCTGGTTTATTTATTGGTTGACTGCATTATTATTATTATTATTATTATTATTATTATTATCATTATCATCATCATCATCAACAACAACAACCTTTATTACAGTCCAGAGACCCAACAAATCGTTACAAAGCAATACACAATTCAGACAGCCTACCTCCAGGTTAAACAAGCATTTCGTTCAGAATATAGGGATCATTGGTTCTTGCAACCACCAACAAAGACTTGCAATATGCTTGCAATATTCAATAAAATAGGCTCCCAGGGCCCGCCCTGACAGATGCCTCATGTTGCACCTGCCTCTCTCGTCTCCCGTGATTTTTCATTCCTACAGGCCACTGCTAATGTTCTAGCATTTTTATTATTAATTTTCATACTACCCTTCCTCTGAAGATCACAGGGTGGTTTACAATTTAAAAAACATAAAAATTCTCAACACAGTAACAAACAAAAGCTATACTAGTTAGGTGCTAGGCGAAAGCATTCCTCTTCTCCTAGCTAAAGGCTTGGGAGAAGAGGAATACTTTTGCCTGGCACCTAAATATAAGTAATGAAGGCACCACCAACATCATTATAAATGACTTGGGTGAAAAAGTGGATGCTCATAAAATTTGCAGATGATGCAAAAACAGGTGGGATGGCTAATACATTAGAGGACAGAAGCAGGACCCATATTATCTTGACAGAATCAAGACCTGGGCCAGAACTAATGAATTTCCACCAGAGCCTGTTTTCACATGCAAGGGAAGTCCCTAAGTGAAGTTTGACACCCATTTGCTACCCTCACTTTTAGCCAGCCAGTTGAAGCTGTTTCCTGGGGTGTGGCCACTGTCACTTGCTGACAGCTTCTAGGAGCCACAGGTGAGAGCTGGGTGCAAGGTGGGGACCAAAGGTGGACAAACTACCCCAGAGCACAGCATGTTGCCCCTCCCCTAACACCCCATACCCCCAAGTATTGAACCAATGCATTCAAATTAGAATAAAAGGGCTTTAGATCAAACATTCAGGAGAACTACATGATGGTGCAAGCTGTTCAACAGTGGAATAGACTGTCTCTGAAGCTGGCGGACTCTCCATCATGAGACGTTTTTAAGTAAAGGCTGAATGACCGGTTATCAGGGTTGCTTCAGTGGTGAATTTCCTGCATTGGGCTAGATGAACTTTGAGGTCCTCTCCAGCTCTATGATTCCATGTCTTTCTCCAGTTCCTGTCCATCACGCTATAATGTTTTGCATTGCTTATGCATGTTATCTCAGTAACTCCTAAAGCAATGCTATAAGGTAGCATGGTGTTCCTTCCCCCATACAGAAGAAGGAGAAGGAGAAGGAGAAGGAGAAGGAGAAGGAGAAGGAGAAGGAGAAGGAGAAGGAGAAGGAGAAGGAGAAGGAGGAGGAGGAGGAGGAGAAGGAGGAGAAGAAGAAGAAGAAGAAGAAGAAGAAGAAGAAGAAGAAGAAGAAGAAGAAGTCACAATCCTGGTCACACTCTTGTCAAGTTCCCAAAATAGAACTGGAGAGGTGTTCATTAATGGAAGAACTCATAAATGCTTTTTTAAAGAAAGGCATAAATGCTTCTTGTGGTTGTCGGTCGTAAACCTAGGCTTGAATTTCTGAGGAAACTCCTCAAGATGTGTGTGGTTCCCTCCCCAATGAAATACAACAAAATGTCCCCAAAATATTTTGGCTGACAACCACTATGACTAGTTCAGTTTCAAAAAAATAATAATAAATAATGAGGATATGGTCTGTGTGGAATGAGATGAATGTTCAATAGTCTGATGCATAGTCTTTTAACAAAATAATTCCCAAACTGTGTGCCAGAGTCATGCTAGCATTCATGAGAGAAATGCAGGAAATGATGAGAGAGTACCTTAAATGGCATCCATTCCTTATTCCCTATAATTCACCTTACGTGGGTGAGTGAGATAAGCTTGCCACCATTTCTGTCCTGGGCAGTATGACTGGTTCATTTACTCACTCTTGATGGAGAGGTACAAAATTATTCACAGAGGAGGCGTCCAGCTATGTCTCTGCATGAATCACTGATCGCCTCTCCCTATACACAAAGAAGTGTGATTCATGCAGAAACACAGAATGGGGTGCTCCCAAGGAGAAATGCTTCTTATGCTAACATACTCTAAAAATAAATATTTTGGGAGAATGATCGAAGTATGCTTCCAATTTTCATGTGGACGCAAAACTTTATTTTCAGAGAAATATGAGCCTCAGCTACCAGATGCTTGGCCAACAGTGTACCAACATTATCTGACAGATAAACTGAGACTGAAATCTTGAAGCCTTGTAAACATTCTTGTAGATGGTTTAAAAGCTCCTAAAATGGATTAGTGCTGTCCATCATCAAATAGATGTTTACATTTTCATACTCAGTGAAATAAATTTGGAGTCCCTTGAGTCAGAGCAAAAATTCTAAATAGATTCTCAGTGAATTATTTCCCCCACATAAACTTCAAATATATCAAGTAAACACCAGTCTGAAGGCACCTATCATTCTTGGGATTGTTTCTTTCTGCTTTGTAATGAAAGCTCCCAAGGGAGAAATTATACTAACTTGGAGCTGCGTGATGACACATTCTCTTCACAGCTACATTTGTCTTGTAACTTAAGCATGTTTCTCTCTCTCTCCTGGCAAGATATATGGAATGGAGAATCTCTTTCACCCTGAAGGACACATTCCCACATGGCCAGCCTTACGGGGTCACATGCCACTGGCTGGAAGAACCAAATAAAAGCAGCCTTGTCAAGAACTGGCATACAGTACACACCCCACCAAACACATACACTCACATGCATACAACACACCAGACCAGGGCCACATTCAGATACACATAGCAATAAGGTGTGTGTGGGAAAACATTTCACCTTCTTTTTTTAAGCTTGAATGCTGGATTATGTGTGATTTTAATGGAAACAATATCCCTTTCTTACCTCTTGAATCTCCACAAAGGTCTTCTACCCACACAGCAATTAGCACAATGGAACAGCCTTTCTTTGCCACCCATAGAGGGATGCTTTCTACCTTAATCATTGTGTGTGTGTGTGTGAATTTCAGTGGGGTTGCAGTGCATGGGGAGGAGAAGATTAATTGCTGTGGGGTTGGTGAGCAGCAAGGAAGTCCCAAAGACTATACCCAGCCTTTGAATCCATGGTCTCCTCACCTCTGTAGTCTGTAGTGATAACATTGCAATCAGTGTTTCCATCAGGTAATGTGGAGCTAAAATTAAAATTTAGATGTACGGGCTCCATCATGTATTTTTGTTTGGGTGCCAAACAAGGTCTGTTGTGTGTCATGGAACTGACGTAGCAAAAAGTATCTTCTGTGCACTTTTATCAAAGGTAAGCAATTAATAGGGGCAGAGGTAGTAAACCTGTCTGGAAGCCTTGCTGCTATGTAATGTAATTGGCTTTCCAGAACAGTTCTTGGACACTTCTGAAATATGTACTCAGAGTGCATACAGTATCTCCTAAATCTTACTTAGAGCCCATAGCCACTTCCAACAAGTCTGTAGCTGCTCTCTAGCTGCAAGTGGGATATCGATCTTCTTTGTAGCTCTTCTTTAAAAATGGACAAGGCACCAAACTCAAACTCCTCCTGTTGGATGACTACAGCTGAAACATAACTAGTTTATAGGTTCAAGGCATTTAGCTTTTACAATCATCCTTGTTGTGCTTTTGGCCCCATTGCTCTGACAGCAGTAGCAGCAAAATAAAAAAATAAAAAGGAGCCATGCCATATGCGTATCAGGAGAGACTTTGGGGCTACCATATGCAATGTCTTTCCATTCTCCCAACACACTCCCACAATAGGCAGAAGGAAGGTGCCAGCCCTGGAGTTGCCCTCCCTGCCATTTGTTGTTGGACAAGCATATGACTGGCAGGTCTTTGTATTTGATGGCTCCTCCAACCTTGCCCGCACACATTGCTCTGTCAACAGATATAGGTATTGGGGTGGCCGGAGAGGTTTCTGCAGCTAAAGCAAAACATCCCACTGCCACCCTCACAATTCGTCCGTCTGAAAGTCTGTTCCGTCTCATTTTCTACTCATATGAAGTCGTTTCAAATAGTACTTACAATTTTCCTCTCTCGCTCGGTCTCTAAGAATTTCCAGCCACTTGGAGTGGCTGTGAAGGAAAGTGTCTGCTGCAGGGATTTGAAACATGTCCTAAAATGTATCTAGAAGTGGTAGTGTGTTACGATGTGCTGTCCTTTCCACAGCCATTGCATGGCAAAGAAAGATGGCTGCTGTCATACACCAAAGAGAGTAGCCACATTTTCCTCATATGTTGTCACTTGAAGGCTACTGGGGTCATTGTATGGGGAAAGCATATCTGCCTCCATCAATATATGGGGACAACCATAGTTTTCTTGTACAATGCACGTGGCAGGAACAGCATGTCTTCATGTGCCACTACTTCCAGGGACATTCAGACACATTTTCAGCTTACACTCTATGCCTAGAATTAATAATAATGATGATAATGATAACGATAACAACAACAACAACAGTAACAATAATAGAAGAAGAAGAAGAAGAAGAAGAAGAAGAAGAAGAAGAAGAAGAAATGGTTTTTAAAGGGGAAGAATGAAGGCAGCCTTCAGACTACCTCCCTCCATTTTGACAAGAGTTAAGGATGGACGAATTCAAAGGGTGGATGGATGTGTCAATCTCAGAACTTTACATTTTTTCCAATCTCAAGTCCAGTTTGCCACATTTACATATCTGTGTTCCTCTTCTTTTAATGTACTCGTGAAAATTCATCAGCATTGTAGTGTGCACTTCTCCCTCGAGGTACATTTCTGTCGCAATTCTGCCAGCTACTCACATGTCTCCTGGTATATACATGCATCTTCATGCATGCTTTCCTATAAGACCTGCATTTCTACACACTTATTTTGGTCGGGAAAGTGCAGCACAAAATTTGCAGAATTGCGTGCATTTCAAAGCATACCTGGATTTGGGTTCACAAACTGTTTCAGGAAGCGTGAATTAGCGAGGTTTAAAGTAACATGCCTAACAGGAGTACAGTTTCTGGAAGGTACCATATTCTGATCTACACTTTATTCCAGGAGCTGCAGATTGGGCAAGTTTACTATGGAATGGGTTGCTGCACAGATTTCTCAAGCATCTATCATACCAACTCACCTCAAAAGTTATTAAAATGACTAATTCTTCAAGGAGCTATTTGAACCTTGTTGCCTGTTGTATGACTCTATAGCGTTTCCATTATCATCTGAGTTAGCTGATTAGCTCATTCCTAGTCACACACAGGCAAAATAACATGGCACAGTATCAACTGAGATTATTGTCAAGGGCCACAGAGATAGAGAAGCCTCTTTCTCATAACCTAACTTGAACTATATGTTCCTTGGTGTTGTGGCAACTATATTTTCCCACAGAGAGCAGAGGGTTTATATATATCTATATCTCAAAACAATAATGTCTGGTTCTGTGCCAGTTGGTCATTCAAGCTTTGCACCAGTTCATCTATTTCTGCTTTAAGAACCGATAATTGCTTTTCAAACATTCCGCTAAGAATAACCTGACCACAATCTAATTTCCAGATGCGACTTTGATTGTGTTTTGCCTCATTGCTGCTTGGCAATGATTAAAATCTATTTCAAAAACAGTCACCTAATTGGATTCCATTGTTGTCCTCCCACCCTGCCCCCTCATTTCCAACAAAGAATCTTCGGAGTCTCCTCCTGATATGAACCAGAAACCTTTGATTTTCAAGTTTGTTGGTATTAGAACAGAGCCTGTGGGAGTTTGAAGTTAAAATGGTATGGAAAGTCCATTGGTTAGATTGGGGAAAAGAAACAGCTGACAGGTGCCTCTTCTAAGGCAAGGTGACATTGTGGGTTTGGGCCGCCATTAAGGACTGTAGACTGGGAGACATGAATCTGAACCATTAGCATGGAGTCCACTGAGATGTTCTCCTGCCCAAGCTCCATTGAAATAAACCTGTGCAAGAACATGGTAACATATGCATAGATTCTATTCATTTCAATGAGGCTGCAACAGAAATGCCTCTGGTTAGAGCTGAGCCAAAGCTTATCACACAGCATATAGCTGAACTATGGAATTAACTTCCACAAGTAGTAGTAATCACTACTAACTTGGATGACTTTAAAACAGGATTGGACAAATGCATGGAGGATCCATGCCTGTCAGGCTTTGGGAAAATGGCTTCCTCCCTTCCTTTGGCCATGGATAAGCAGAACAAAGCGAAAATAGTCTCTTACCAGTTAAAGAGATGTTTAATGTTCACAGCAAAAGAACAAAGACTCCATTCTCGGGGGAAAGGTGCTCCCAATTAAGGTTTCCACCCACTTCCCCCCGAAGCCATCCCTATCACTTCCTCGTCTGGCAACCTGACCTCGCAACCATTTGGCCTTCTGTGTAGCTACCTTATCTGCTCTCCTTGACCTTGGACTGATTGGTTGGACACTTTCCAATGAAAGGGAGTCTGTTAATTCTCTCTCTCTCCGTGTTCATCTTCTCCTACTGTTCCCCACTCAGTTCTGCCCAGCTGTTATCTTCTGAACTATGTCCCTCTGCAAACCACTGCTCCAAATCTATACTGCTCCACTGCTCCTGGGCAGCTTCAGGATCCTGGTCAGGAGCAGGGGGAGGGGGAGGCCCCCATCATTCCTGAACAAAGTAGCTCCTGATCAGCCTGCTCTCTGACAATGGCTATGTTCTAATTCCAATGTTGGAAGCAGAATGCTTTTGATTTCCTGTTGCTGGAAATCACAAGTGGGGAGGTTGGTGTTGTGTTCAGGTCAGTCTTCTGGGCTTCCCACAGGCATCTGGTTGAGATGAGAGCAGGAAGATGGATTAAATGGGTCTTTGGTCTGGTCCAGCTGGGCTCTTCATATGTTCATATCAGAATACAATTTTCCCTGAGATTTGGTCTCTCTTTTTAAAAAAAACATTTTAAACCCGCTCCTCAGCCTAAAAAGAAAGCTCCCAGAGCAGCTTATATACAATCATTTGGAACAACACACTCCCTGCCTGAAGGCTTGCCATCTAAAATACAGTACACAAAAGGAAAAAGGGATGGGGAGAAGAAAAAAGCAAAGTCAGACGCCAATTCTTAAAGTTAAATGGTAGTTATTGCAATGACCAGCTGGGCACAGTTCAGGGGAAGGAGGTCTCCCACAGAGCTGGCCTTTCAGCAGAGTTGATGGAATGAGATTCAATCAATCCCTAGCTGTTTCAGTTCCCATCTCCTGAAAGGCGTAGGCCACTCTGCTGAATTTTCGCCAAATGTTCTCCACCATTGTATGTGTGTATGTGCCACTATTCCTCCCATGTGCCTCACCAGAGAACAAGGCTACAATGCTAGGACTGAGCCTTGTAGAGGGGTGACACCCATTTAAAAGGACTAGGCTGGAGGGGTGGGTGGAGGAAAAAACCACTGTCAATGCTGATAGTGAGTCCCACCTCTGAGCATTAGCTGGGCAATTTATTCTCCTCTTGAAGAAATCTGGAGAAATTATACCCCCAATTTCTCTGTTCAAAAATAGAGTAGAGAATTTGGAGAGACCTTTAACACCCATGTCTAATTCTTGTAGATGGTTCCTCCGAATACAGAGGTGTTTCCACCTCAAGGTGTTTCCAGACAGAGGCTTCATAGTGCAAAGTCGTCAGTCAGATATTGCAAGCAGGTTGTCAGCAACAGTGCTATTGTTTTAAACTGACTTTTACGTGGAAAGGGTTCCTGTGGAAATCTGGATTAAGGGGGTGGGGACATAGGCTGGCATTCTGATGCCAATGACATCAGGTGGATGCAGTGAAAAGTTTGCAGGTATGCGTATGAACATTTGGAATGCACACTGGATGCAAAATCCCAGCAGTTCACTCCCTGGATTCCCTGACTTAAGCAACACATGCAATGTAAATAATATACAAGTAAGAAGCAGCTCTGGCTTTGTTAGGCATTGGAATAATGTGTTGCGCTGTGTGGAAGTGCTAGGTGTGGCCATCGCCTATGCCTTCAATTTTTTAGGGGTATTCCGTTAAAGGAATCTGGCGGTCGTGTATTCCGTCCGATGCCTGCTTGGCGGGAGGCCTTGGCACGACCCTCGGTGACAGCAGGGGTGAGCCTATAGTCGGATCAGCATCGACAGGCTCCACCTACTGGTGAAGAACCCACTTGTTTCGATCCAATGCCTAAGCCAATACCTTTTCAAATGCTGTAACCAATAAAGTTGTGGCCTTTCTCTAGCCCATTAACCTTATATCACGTGTCCTTGTGTCTTCATTTCACTTCACCGGGGTCGGGTCCTCGAACCACAACATCAAATTAATTTTTGAAAAACTAAATAAAATCCTTGACAACTGATCTGTTAGATTTCTCATGATGAATGCTATGTGACGATAGTCAAACATTTGCCATATATATAACATGACCTTGGTAGGACCTCTGAATTTCCTTATTAGGATCAGACTCTAGAACCTTGATACCAAATGCTTTGAAACCAGCAAGTCATGCAGTCACGTTGGCATGGGGGAGAGTGTTAATGCGAATATAATGAAAGGCACGCTTATTTTAATAAAAAGGAAAGTATCCCTGTCAGCTTTGGTTAATCAAGGCTTGGTCTATCTGTTGAGATGGTTATTGTGTCATTAAGCTTTAAGCAGTTGCCTTGCAGCGGAAACCAAGATAGCTTTCACAAACCCACAGGCTTTCATGAAGAGTGTGGAGTTTGCAAACTTATGCAGCATGCCCATAACTGACTTGGTAATTTGTTGTTGTGTTTATTTTCAATCATGCAAGGCTTTTGCATGGAACTCAGCTGTCTCCTGGTTTGTTTCATTAAGTAGCATCTTTTAAAAAATGTCTTTTGCACCCTTTTAAGACAGTTGCCTATTTTTTTGGCTGGTAAAGCAATCTGTACTGCAGAACTTATTTTTCCTTATCTCCTTCTTTTCCTGTGTCAGCTTTCTTCCCCATCCCCCCCCCCTTCCTTTCAACCTTACTGCCTTCTCCATAGCTTTTTCTGTCTGTTTTTTAATATGGAAACATTGGTCACATGCTGTAGAAAACACTGTGGCAAGTTTGCAGACCCTCCAAGTGTTCCTATTTTCCCGGGATGTCCCTGATTTAGAGAAACCGTCCCAGTTTCTGATTTGATCCAAGAATGTCCCACTTTTCCTTAGGCTGTCCCTATTTTCATTGGAGAAATGCTGGAGGGTTTGGAGTTATCTGGCCCCTGAGCCTTCGGGAGGCAATCCTGTATAGGGAAGGTTTTTTTTAATGTTTTATTATGTTTTCATGTTTGTTGGAAGCTGCCCAGAGTGGCCTGGGCAACCCAGAAAGATATGTGGGGTATAAGTAGTAAAATTATCATTATGGAATGAGACATCCCTATTTTCATTGGAGAAATGTCGGAGGGTATGAGTTTGCAGACCTTGTAGTTATGGAGAAATACTTTTCAAAAAACGGACCCAGAAACTGCAAATGGTTTTCAATTGTACATGACTACAGCATGATTTTGAATGTTCAGGGTTCGTGATACAGGATTATTTTTGTTGAATGAAACCTAAAATATTGGTGTCAGCAAGCTGTTAAGGAGGTGACACTTTGGGTGATGTAGAGACACTTTGCAAGACTGAAGACAAGAAGACACCAGGCTGCAGGAAGCTAAACTACTACACCATACTAGCAGTATCCTGTCTTACTGGTATAAATAAAAAGGTTTGTGGGGACTCAGTTTTATCTTCCTTTAATAACTAATTTGTGCCAGCCTTCACTAGATGAGTGAAAAGAACGGAGTTGTGTAATTTCCCAATTATAGGAAGGGAGAAGCAGAAGGGGGGAAATGGCATTGGCCAGTGGTGACCTTGCACTCATATTAGTAGAAATGGAAGGATTTGCAAATGATGCATGTGTAGAAGGAGCAGAGAATGATGTTTCAACTGCTCATTGAGCACTTGACCTTATGCTGCTGATGTCTGGGTATAATGGGGTTTGAGATGAGCAGTGACCAATTGAACAGGACCATCCTATGGAGTTTGATTCAAATTTTGAACGGGTAGTTGTGCTCATCTATGTGAGCGAAAAGCAGCAGGGCCCTCTGGCAAATTAATGATGAGCAGATGTATTCTGGCAAGGGAGCCAACATAATCTGATACATGAAGGTGATGGTGATGAATACTATACACAAGCATAGGTCAGGGAGAGGAGCAAGAAAAACATGTCATGCAAGGGGAATTCAAAAGAGAGAGGAATCTATCCTGGGAAGAGAGTTACCATGCATGAATCAATCAACTGATAGCAAGATTCAGTTACCTCTTCTCTGAGTTGGTTGGCAAACGGGATGTTTTGGGAGGCTAATTTAGGGACAAACGAAACATGACAACATGCACACAATTAGGAATAGAATAAATTCCTTCCAGTAGCACCTTAGAGACCAACTAAGTTTGTTATTGGTATGAGCTTTCGTGTGCATGCACACTTCTTCAGATACACTAAGTGTGCATGCACACGAAAACTCATACTAATAACAAACTTAGTTGGTCTCAAAGGTGCTACTGGAAGGATTTTTTTAAAAAATTGTTTCAACTATGGCAGACCAACACGGCTACCTACCTGTAACTACAACAATTACTAATGACATTGATGGTTTGGGGCTTTAACATTTTGCTCCCCACTGTGGTCCCAATTTGTACCAGGTCTTCATGCCTGCTACTTGTACTGCAACTAAATTGTCCATCGGTACAAATGAGAGCTTTCCTTCCAGTGTAAATGAAGAAATAAATTATTTGTTAATAAATGGATTTATACCCCACTATTCCTTGCAAATGAGCACAGGGCAGTAAACATATCCATGGAAATATTGTTAAAGACAGTCACTTTCTCTCAGCTAATAGTAGCAGGCGCAAAGGTCCCAATCTGGACCTTTTTGGGATGGGAGTAAAGGTTCATTGCCTCCTCTTTTTCCCATCAAGGTCCTGATCTTGAGCAGCCCCTGTAACATTGAGATTGGGCTGTGTGGTAAGTCGTACAATTAGTAATTGTGCTAATAGCTAATTGTTCTAAACATTTAATTTGGCTATTACTGGATTCAGGCTCCAGTTTTTGCCTGAATGGAATCCTTTTAAGAGAACACAGGCACCAAATATTTCTTACCTGGCAGGTACCTCTTAGTGGGTTCCATCTGTGTGGCATTTTGTCTCTGATTTCTTTTTAGTGCAGAGAATGGGCAAGATAAGTCAGATAAATAAAGAACAGGGCTTTTTCAACTTTGATGGTTGTTTACAAGAGGGAACTTCAGCTGTTTTATCTTACATGACCTACTACACTTTCTGAAATTCCCTCTTCTACACAACTGCTTTTGTTTTGTTTTTTTGTTTTTTTAAAAAATATATTTATTAACTTTTCAAAATTTATACAAAAAAGACAAAAATACAAAAAATACAAACATTAAAAACACATATAATTTCATTCACTTATTCTCTTTTGACTTATTTCTCGGACCTCCTCATACCTCCCCTTTTTGTATTCCAATTCAGATTATTCATTCAGCAAATCCTCACCCTTAATTTTCACTTAATTTTACACCTTTCTTTCTCCCCCCCCCCAATTATCTTAATCATTACAGCTGATAACCACTTAGATTCTATCCAACATCAATCTAACATTCCCTAATTTTATAATATTTACCAAGATAATCCTTAAATGTCTTCCAATGTTCTTCCACCGTCTCTCTTCCCTGGTTTCGGATTCTGCCAGTCATTTCTGCCAGTCCCATGTAGTCTATCACCTTCATCTGCCACTCTTCCAAGGTGGGTAGATCTTGTCCCTCTTCTACACAACTGCTAAAGGTGGAGGGGCCCAATCCTCTTTTTCCATCTGATCTCCTTTGAGTGACCTCTGAGTTGCAATGAAATAAATGCAGGCTACATGGGATCCGGGCCAAGGGGGTTACAACAACAGGTGATTTCCTTTCGAGGGAAACCTTGCTCTCAGCAACCTTTGAATTTCAATGACATCCATTCAAATCCAAGTGAAGACAGAGAACTGGCATATTCGAAACACACATTTCATTTCATCCCTAGTGAATTAGTAAATTGAAGTATGAATTATTCAATGCCAATAAAAACAACAAAAACACTAAATGCCTGTTGGAATCCCTTGCTCTTTTCCAAAACTGCAGCTACAAATACAAACTATTTGTCAGAGAAAATGAAAGGTTCCGATCGATTTCATCCGTTTTATTTGTGTGGTAAAGTCTGACTCATACATGCTCCAGAGCGTGCTGTGGCTTGGGGAATATTCACCCAGCCCAGCCATATTTTTAAAATGTCATATGTCAGCTTAGGCACCTCTGGGGAAAGGTGATGCAGACATTTTATAAATGAAGAAACCAAGTGGGACCCTCAACAAATCCTGCAGCATGGACTGCTCCTTGTTCCAATTCCTGCTGCGATTTCTCCCTTGTTTTGTACTTCTTCAGGCTCAGAGGCTTTTCTCCAAGTCCGTCTGCTGATCACCTCCCTTTTCATAGACTCATAGAATTGTAAAATGGTAGAGGTGGAAGGGGTTTGAAATATACTCCGAGTCGCAAAGTGATTTCATGCTCTTTATTCAGCTCATAGTGGTGAGAAGGAATGAATGGAAGTCCCCTCACAGTATCTGCTTTATATACATTATTTACACAATGGGCTGCACATGATTGGCTAATTCCGGAATTCTACTGTAAGCCAATCAGGTTGTGGATTCACTTCTATCTGGAGCAGGATTGGGTGGTTCCTGCCAACCAATCATACTGCTGCATTGTTCTAGGACCAATCAGACTGCTGCATTCTGAATCCTATTGTTCTAGGACCAATCAGACTGCTGCAGTTTGGATCCTATTGTTCTAGGACCAATCAGACTGCTGCAGTTTGGATCCTATTCAACTCAGCACATAACAGGGTCACAAGGCTCACCTAGTCCAACCCCCTGCAATGCAGGAATCTTTTGCCCAAAATGTGTCTCAAACCCACAACCCTGAGATTAAGGAGTCTCATGCTCTACCAACTGTAGATGGTGCTGTTACCAGGATCTGTGGTGAAATGCATTTGCTATTAGTATATAGTAGCTTTCCCCAACTGGATGTATAGAGGCCACTTGGTCAGAGAAAGAGGCTTTATAGGATACCATTGCAAAAGTACCTGTGAATGAGGACAAAGACTCCCCCATAGTTAAAAGAACACTGATTTATGATGCTTACATCTGCTGCTCTTACTTGGAGACCCCACTTGTCTTCCACCCAGATGACTAATAAGGTCTTCACCTAGTTAGATCCAGCATCTTTCTCCTAATTGGGCTTTTAAAAACAACAGCGAAACATCACTGCATATAAACAGGTCCTTGGGATCCACCTTTACTGACAGATCCCAAGATTCTATCTGCCAGCAAATACATGCCAACTGTAGTATTACTGCAACTCCAGAAACTATGGATATCAGTGGAGTCATGTCACTCCCCAGGGCTTTTTACCATAGATTTTGGATCCCCCCCCCCTCTCTCTCGCTGTGTGTGTGTGTTGGAGGGGACAGAAAATAATATGAATTATTTCCATATTTCTTTGCAACCCTGCCTACTCGCAATCTGGAAACCAAATGATCCACAAGGGAAATAAATAAAAAATTGTCCAGTAGCACTTTAGAGATCAACTAAGTTTGTTCCGTGTATAAGCTTTCGTGTGCAAGCACACTTCTTCAGATACACTGAACACAAGGGGTTTTCAGACCAGACTGAGAAGAGGGTGTCTTTTTTCCTCCATAAGAACATAGGCCCTAGGGCTGAGTGAAAATGGTTTCCCACAGTTCTTCACCCTATTAACGGTTGGTGGAATTGGAGGAGGAGCATTTCACTGAATATTCCTTTGGGAAGGGAGAGACAAATATCCAGTCAGTTGAATGGAGGCAAAAGGAGAAGTTGTGTGTGTTTGAAGTTGGAGCCTCAAATGGTTTCACAAATTCTCATCGTTGAACAATCTCCATGTTTAGATTCATGGACTATACTGAAGACCATAACCACACCCACCCAACCATGTTTTATAGATAAGACTAAAGGAGGCAGTTTTGAAGGAAAACAAAAGACTTTGGGGGCATCAGCCAATTGAGCAAACATCACCTTTTCTGCTTTTGCAGGTGTGCGTAGGTGGTTGGCAATGCAAAATTGGCTTATTCGCCTTCCAGTCTGACCAATAAAGGCTTTCAACTGGCCTCTTGCTGACATTTTAATCAAAATAAATTGAAGCAGATGTACTGTTTTTCTCCCTGGGCAATGGGGCCACTTTCCCCCTGTGCTATGCCAGGAAGAAAATAACAAGATCACAAGATTCACATTGCAGGAAATCCAGGCAAGCTCTGTCATTATCGACTGGGATGCCTGCTCAGCTGGCAAACAAGCGAAGTGATAAAAGACTGCACCCCTCCTCCTCATTGTCTTTTGCGTGGCAAGTCCCCTCCCCCATGTGGAATGAAGACACTGGACACATTATTTAAGGTTAATGGGCATAAAAAGGCCACAACTTTATTGATTACAGAATTGAAAGGTATTGGCCTTAGGCATTGGCTCCTATCAACTACCCGGTATGGAGACCGGGAAGGGTTATCCACAAGCCGTGGGAGTCCTGTTGAAGTACGCCAACTAGGATCCCACAGGTGTCACCGCTCGGGGGGGGTGCCGGAGGCCCTTACCTCCCTAGGTTTCGGACAAGGCAACGCCCCCGGAGTCCTCTACCGACCAGTGGCGTAGCGTGGGTTGTCAGCACCCGGGGCAAGGCAAGTAATTTGTGCCCCCTAACCTGTGGATTTGCGCCCCCTAACCCTAACCCCCAGATGTTGCGCCCGGTGCGGCCGGCCCCCCTGCACCTCCCACACTACGCCACTGCTACTGACTACCCTTTTCCTTGGGGGAAGGTGATGGCGCTTCCTCCCCCCCATTCATTTGCATAACAATAACCCCTGCCAATGCCTAACCGCCAATACCGCGGAAGTTCCGCTCAGCTGGAAAGGGGAAAGAGGGCGGTCCCCGGGTGTGCCTGGCCTTAAGTAGGCTAGGCCACGCCTCCCCAGCCCACCGATTGGCGGGCCGGGTCGAAGACACGCCCGGGGATTCCCTGGATCTCGCGGGGGCAAAAGGCCAGCCCCCGCGTGTGTGGGAGGGGGTAGCCCGCAATCCCCTCTCCTCCCGAGCTCGGAAATGGCTTTATGAGCTCTATCTAGTACACACAATAGGGCATGAAGCCATTAAGCCCTGCCATAGTCTTTTGAACCTCCAAAACATCTAGGTTATTTGTGCCTTTGTAAAGGACCTGCTTCAAGGAAGAGTGAGGCATAACAACATAAATAAAGTCTCCCCATACTCAATGTCTAAGTAGTTCTCTGCTGGGAAGAAGGAGTAAAGAAAAGAGCAGCAGACAATGCTGATTGAGGAACACTCTTTGCCAGTGGATTCTGGGATGGTTTTGATCTGTAAAGCCTTATGACTCAGTACTGCAATAGCTCAAGGACCACCTCTCTCCATATGAATCTACTGGGACCCTGACGTCATCAGCTGAGGCCCTTTTTCACGTGCCTCCTCCATGAGACGTCCACAGGTGGCAACATGAGAATGGACCTTTTCTGTAGTGGCTCTCTGTTTGTGGAATGCTGTCCCCAGTGAGGCTCGCCTGGCGCCTTCATTACATACTTTTAGGCACCAGGTGAAAAAGCTCCTCTTCAACCAGGCTTTTGGCTGACTAACACCCTATATCCTTTTAAATGTGTTTGTGGGAGGAAGGAGAGGGTTTTTGTTTTTATTATTTTATGCTATGAACTGCTCTGAGATCTACAGATGAAGGGAGGTATACAAATTTATTAACCAAATTAAGTAATATAATAATTCAGGCTGATGCTGGTGAAATGGATAACCCTCTGAGTCCTGGTGGTGGCAGCATTCTTGGAGGCTATACAGTCAAACTGGGTAAGTGGTCAATGGCTAGAAATGAGTCAATGTGTTGTTTTTTATTTATCTCAATTCCTCCTTTCTCCAATCTCCAGTTCTCCACAGTGTGTGATTTGCCATGAAATTTCATCATAATTCTAGTGTAAATTTCTCCTAATGTCCACATTTGTGTGGATTTTCACCTAATATATGCATTTTTGAACAGCAATCTTCCATTATGTAATGCATTTTTGTATTTCTTTTGCTAATAATTGCATTCTTATACACACTTGAACCCAGTGCTTTTTTCTGGGGAGATGCAGGGGAACGCATACCCCTAAACATTTTGTGAATCTAATGGGAGAAGAAACTAAAATCGTTTTTTAAAAAAAGTTTATTCTCTGGCACGGTGAATCATCAGTTCCGTTGCTACCCTGATGGCGGCCTCATTTCCTGTCACGGTGTTTCCTGAGTCTCAGATGGAAGCGAGCGTTTAATGTGTGAAGTAGGAGTTGGAATCTAGCAGGGTGATTGGTCAGTTTAACCCCATTACATCCATTTCTGTACACATTGTTTGGCTGGAGAACTGCATTGCAAAATTCAGAGAAGTGTGAATTTCAAGATGGTTGTGTTTCGGTCCATGTATTGTTTTGGAAAATATGAATGAGGCAGCTTTACCTTTAAATGTGAACTGAATAGAATTCCTCCACCCTTTCCTATGCATGGTCTAGATGGGAAATTAATACTGGATGCAAATAATAGGTACATTTTTAAATGTAAACAGTAGCAGCTGAGTGGATTTCTAAGCAGCCTCAGAACCAGGAGGGAGGAATAGTAGATGGAGAGATGGAGTTGAATTTCTCTCCCAGCTTCAATCCCAAGAAAAATGGCCTCTTTGAAGCTGAAAGCTTATCTTGAAATACAAACAGCAGGTTTGGAGAGGTGAATTTGTTGGAAACAAAGAAGAAACTTAAGAAATAAGTAGCAAGGAAGATATTAATACTGCATAAAATGTTAACCTTTTATTTTGTTTAAAAGACTCGGAGGAGGGAAGAAGCAAGCAGATATGGAATGCAGATTTTCTTGACCTTGGAGACATATCATAGCTAAGTAAGGCTACTTAATATAATTAGAACAGAATTCGGAGATGAAAGGATCTTGGCATAAGTTTTTCTCATGCAAAAGGTAATTGGTGTTGCTTGGAGGTTTGCTGGTGTGTGGGTGGCGGGGGCTGCTGGTGGAGTTGCTTCTGCAAGCCATTAAAATGAGATAGCAGGAGAAGAGGAACCATCTGCAATTAGAGGCAGATTAATGAATATCTTAATGCATTAGGCCACTAAAAAGGTTTTGAGGAGACATTTGCAGATGAGATGTGACAAGATACCTTCCCTCCTTGGTTTCCTTTTCACCATTCCCATCCACAGCTATAATTGAGACTGTCTACCATCGCCGTATTGAATATGCCTTTTACAACCATTATTTGTTTCTTTAAAAATTAAAAGTTGGCAACCTACATTTTATTGGGAAAGAGATCAAAGATAAAATTGCCAATATCGCAATGCCTTTATAGGAGTGTATGGTGTGACTTGGAATGCAAGTTGTTGTATCTCAGAAAGGTTCTGGAGAAGCTTCAGAAAAGAGGAACCAAAATGGTCAAGGGGCTGAAGCAAGGGAAAGTTTGAGAAGAAACTTCAGGGGGCGGGGAGAGAGATAAGTAAGTGGGAACATGATCGAGGGTTATAAAGTTATGCATAGTGAGGAGAAAATGGATAGGAAGATGTTTCTCATGCTCTTATGATTCCAGAAACCAGAGTCATTCAATGTAACTGGTTTGCATGAGATTCAAGACCAACAAAAGTAAGTACAGTGGTACCTCGGGTTAAGTACTTAATTTGTTCCGGAGGTCCGTTCTCAACCTGAAACTGTTCTTAACCTGAAACACCACTTTAGCTAATTGGGCCTCCTGCTGCCGCTGTGCCGCCGGAGCACGATTTCTGTTCTTATCCTGAAGCAAAGTTCTTAACCTGAAGCACTATTTCTGGGTTAGCAGAGTCTGTAACCTGAAGCATCTGTAACCTGAAGCGTCTGTATCCCGAGGTACCACTGTACTTATTTACGGAGCAGAACTTAACATAACTCATTTCCACAAGATATGATGATGGCCAGTAGGTTACATGCCTTGGTGGGTGGGTGTGAATTCACGGCAGACAAGGCTATCAACTGCTACTAGTCATGGTGACTACATATTGTGGATCGAGGGCCCGACCCCGCTATGTGAAATAAATACACAAGGACACGTGGTATAAGGTTAATGGGCAAGAAAAGGCCACAACTTTATTGATTACAGCAGTGAAAGGTATTGGCTTAGGCATTGGATGACTATAGGTGGTGGGTTTATTCAACAGTAGGTGGAGCCTGTTGATGCTCATGCAACTATAGGCTCACCCCCTGATGTCACCGAGGGTCGTGCCATGGCCTCCCACCAAGCAGGCATCGGACGGAATACACGACCACCAGATTCCTTTAACGGAATAACCCACGGTAGATAGCATAGGCAATTGCCACACCTAGCCCTTGACACAGCACAACACATGAATCCAATGCCTAACCTACCCACCAATACCACAAAAGTTGTGACAATTGCTACGAGGTAGGCGAAAAAACCAAAAAGCCTAATGCCAAATGGAAAAATTCCTACCAGGCCCCCCAGCCAACCAGGGCGACCAACCTAAGGTCCATAGCAAGGCCAAAAACCTAGACCCTGAGCTAAATGGGAGTGGAGGGTGGGTGACTCGCTGCGGGACGACGAGGACTGAGGGGGAGGCGAAGCCGGCACCGCAGCATTAAGCCGCTAAACATGCCCCTTGGAGGCACCTGGTTGGCTGCCTCCGGTGGGCGTGGGCGCCAGCCGGCCAGGTAAGGTGGGGCAGGAGCTAAGGCCCCTGCCAGGGCGGAGTTCGGGCTTCCACCCACCACTACTCCCCTCTCTTGCAGGGAGGAGAGTCCTTACCTCTAGGTTCAGAGTCAGGAATGATATTAGGAGAAGCCTATGGTCCTCATGCCCTGTTTGTGGGTTTCCCAGAAGGTATCAACCTTCAAGCTTCCATGCTTAAGGAATCCTATTCCACATCAACACATCTCTTTAAGTGCAACTTATCCCCATTCCCAACTCTGTTGAGCCTCTGGGAGGAGCTACTGCCAGCTGAGCCAACAGGTAAGTGTAGGCCCAAATTTTGAGGATGGGATCCTAGGTCACATGACCAAGCTGAACAGGGTTTGGAATAGGTGTAAGTCTCTCATTGCACATCTCACCTCTGCCCTTCCCTTGGAATGCCCCCTTTGGGGGGGGGGTTTATGCTGGCATCAGTTACCCCATCTTAAATTATGCTGTCTGAATCCTGGCTGGAATAGGGTGATGGATTTGGCTGAGTCCCAGCTGAGCCAGAAAAGCCCAAGGTCCTCCAGAGCCAATCTGTCTCATTCCAACAGATCTTGGGTTTGGGTTGTGCTGCAACATACCCACCCCTCTGGAAATGAGAACAAAGGCTGAATTTCCTTGCACAGTTTCTATTTTCTCAGACTTTTATATCTGGCTTGTAGCAATCTTCTTTTTCCACTTCAGCTAACTCTCCTTATAATCATGGAACTTTATAGCTTAGCGCTCTAAACTTTTTCAACCTGCCGTATCAGAGCCTCCCAAAGCTTCCTATTTCCTCTGGCCATCCATCTTTTGTATTTGTCCTCTCAAACTAAGCCTCTTTTCTTGTAGTCCATGGCAAGATTCCATCTCATCCCCTTGTTTCACCCATCATGCTGCTTTAGCTGTTTTCAGAGCATCCATCTCTCTTTTCTCCCTCCCTCCAAACAATCGCTTCTCTCTTATGTTTTCATGCCCCCCTTCTCTATCTACATGCTTTGTATTCATTACAAAAAGGGTTAATATTCCGTATTTGTGACTCTGTTTCAGTGCATCAATCTTCATTAGCTCAGTCTCTGATCCATCTTGTCTGCTGTTTTGTTCCTGCTCTTCCTCTTCTTTACTTCTTCTTCCTTTATTCTAGTACAGGCAATGGAGAGCTCAGGTCAGGAGAAGAAAGGGGTGTGTCCACCCCCCAGAGAGATGACAGGGATAGAGAGGTAGTTAACTTCCTCCTGTGACTGGCAGAACATCTCCCAAGCTGTTGGGATACTGCCAGGGAGATAAAGTCCATCATGGCCCCCAAGCCGGCTGCCGGACAATCCATCGATCTCCCGTAGTCACGCAGTATGAGCGATTAGCGACACGAGTTTCCTGAAAATACCTTGCCACATTCCAGGGCTCATGCACACTCTTATCAGCAGATAATGCACAGCCAGAAGTTGCACTCAGGAGAGCATTATTTACAAGCTTTTATTCAGCGTTGATCAGAACAAAGAAAGACATGACTGTCTGCGTCAGTCTTCGACAGAGAGAGAAAAGAAAGCAATAGCACACATAAACATCCTGTGAACAGGAAATATGCAGGCTGTGACACAAACATCCTGCTCCCTTTTAAGGTGGAACGGAAATATCCTAACACAAGCATCAGGTTTGTAGGGTGAGCCCTATCACTAGGCAGAGTGAGATAGCTGCCTCAGATGGGGTGCATGTGAGACATTTTTCCTGAGCTACCTGCCCCTCTGCTGGAGGACAGAGCTGTGTATGTCATGTAGCTTGCCCAGCACCCCCTAAATTAGCATGATGGGGGATACTGTAATGTTTACGGCAGATACATTTCTTGACCCAGACCAAGGTTCCAGAATGCTCTGGGCTAGGTTTAGACCACTTTGCCCCAGGACTTACAGTAGGCAGATTGTGGGAAAGAGTCTGCAATGCAACAGGAAGCTAAGAGGGGTATAAAATAAACCCCTTCATCTGCGTTGCTCTATACCATGTATATCCCAGGTACTGAATCTGTCCCCAAGTGGCCCTAGGCAAGGGATGGATAAATCTATCAATTTTTTGTTCTCTCATTTCCCCCCATCATGAATTCAGTTCTTCACATTTCTGCATTAACTTGCAAATTCAAAACGATCCACATGAAAATTAATCAGCATTTTAGTGTGAATTTCTCCTATAAAACAGATTGTTTTGTCTGCAGCTTTGACAAATGTACACATTTTTGGAAACATCTTCCCTAACATACAAATAACAAACAAAACAATGCATTTTTGTATATCGTTTTCACTAATACATTCATTTGTTATGCAAATGTTATTATATGCATTTTGGGGGGGCTGGAGAATTGCATTACAAAATTTGGGGAACTGCAAATTTGGCTGTGTTTTGGTTTGTGTAGTGTTTCAGTAGGTGTGCATTAGATAGGTTTGCCTTTAGATGTGGATTGCATTAAATTTCTCCCCCATTCCTACCCTGTATATAATTAAAGTGTATTAAAATGCTTTTGCTCACAATTTCACTAACAAGTTGTAGTCTACATGTCTTCGTTCCCACCTGAAATGCACTTTTAGGAAGCACAATCCATGTCACTGCAAGTTTCATCCTATTGCAGAGGACCTCATACGAGTGGACAATGTTAAGTAGCCAGATAAGTTGGTTTGTTATAACCCCCCAGACCAGTGTCTGCAGCATATAGCCACCCCCCAAAAAAAAAATACATAAGTGGACCCATATCTATATATCCCCTACAGACTACACACTAGGATATTTTGTGGAGGTTAGCTTATTCTGGTCCAATTTGCCCAAATTGTTACTAGAGCAGTAAAAGCAGGCTTTAGGCTTGGGTCTCAGACTACATAGTCTGAGAAACAGGAAGACAGCAGGCCTTGTGAAATATAAGAAGGCTATCTGGAAGATTTCAGGCTCTCCAGACTCCAGGCTATTTTTAAAAGCAACAATTTTAGTGGTGGGTGAAATTATGTCTGTCTGGGAATGCAGAGGATTCTGTCAGCTCAAGACTGATATGATATCAGAGACAACATGATCACTGATGTTCAGCAGGGCAGCAGTGCTATGCCCTGGAATGGAAAGGTGAACAGTACACATTGTGGGCAGGAGCAAAATATCTCATTGAGCGCAAATTTACAAAATTGCTCAGATGCAAGCAATGAAGTCCAGAGAGGGCTGGGCAACGTCTGAGATCATTAAAAGGGGAAATGTAAACAAGCATCTGCATGCATATCCTCAGGAAAAGAAAGTGATGTTTAGGACTGGAGAAGAGAAAGTGGGGAGGCATTATTCAAAAAGAAAATACACTACTATTACTGGGGTTGTAGAATGGGTGGTATCACTTTGGTTTGCAAGTGGAAGATTGCAATTTTTAAAAAAACAAATCCCTAAGTGAAAACATAAGCAAAAGCCCTCTTCCTCATCCCTGCATTCTGTTTCAGTGTATCTGAAGAAGTATGCATGCACACGAAAGCTTATACAGTACCCAGAACAAACTTAGTTGGTCTCTAAGGTGCTACTGGGCAATTTTATTTTATTTTATTTCGATCCCTGCATTTGATAAACTTGCAAAGCAGGGAGACAGCAGGCAAAACCCTTTTTAACCTGATACAGTAGTTTTATACTTGAAGGCAGATCTAAATGTGAGAATATCTAGAAATGGTACTGTGGCGTTTGCCCTCCTACATGTGTGACATCATACTGGGTTCATAAGGAAAGGGTTAACTAATTGTAAAATGACTAACCAATGGGAACCCAAGGGACAGAGTTAACTGTGTATAAGGTTTAAGCACAGAGGGGTTTTTGGAGGAGTTAGAGCTAGGGTGGTTGAGAAGACAGTCTGGAGTTAGAAGAGACAGAGAAAATAAATCTGTGGGTTGGCCGCTAGTCTGGTGTGAGAGAGGGAGAGAATTTGTCAAACAGTTGAGATAATCAGTCAGAAGGTATTAGGAAGGCTGGTAAAGAAACTAAAGTTAAGATACTGACAGGAATATTATCTGAGAAACCATAAACTTGTTAATGTTTGTAAAATAAACTTGTGGGTTTTTTGGTTCACTTTTAACAACTGTCTGGACTCATTGTTTTACCCGAGAGTAATGGGTTGGTGGCAGCAGGGAAGCGAGCACAGTGGTGGCACAGGGATCAATAGACCGTTAAATATCCAGGGACCCTGTGTGATCTCCGCAGGTACCCTCTTCCTTCTGCAAACATTTGAATAAGTGTGCCCGATAACTCTTCACTTTTCTGCTTGTGTTGATGTGGTTTAATTTGGCATCCACCAAAAAAGAAAAATGGCACCTGACCTTACCTTAATGTAGGCAACTGTTTGTTATGCTGCACTCAAAATACATGCACTGCAAATTCTAGAGTTTGCCTGAAAGTGTTCCTGGAACATTTGTTCTCAGTATCTTTTTGTGGCTTAGCCACTGCAGCTATAAAACAGTCTCCTTGCTTGACTAGGATGATTGTGTGAAAATATCAAGTAGATTATATGCGTTTTGTGGAATTCTGAGGTGCTTTAATAACTTAAGTTTGCTCATCTACAAGCAGTTTGTTGTGTGGGACATTCACACCATGAATTATAATTAGGCTGGGAGGAGGGAGAGTTTGGCTTGTATCTGCAAAGGGAAGTGCTTCAGTTGGCCTCTGAGATGCTCAGAATAGGAGATGCAGCTCAAGACAAAAACTGCTAATGATAAGCAATTTGCATATTTTGCAGCCTGCACCTATTCTTTGCTTCTGCCTACAATCTGCCCTGCTACCTTTTGCAAGTGCAAGGTAAGCTCTCCCTCCTCCAAGTGATTTACATGTCCCTGGGTAGAATTCATTGTGTGAATATATATTACAAGACTTTAGCGAGGAATGCAATTGCTTCAGGCCAGGCTGTGTTTAGCCAGATGGTTCAAGCCTGTAATTTGCTCCCTGTAGAAATGGGCTTCCGTGTGCTCTTCCAAAGAGGTGGCTTCTTGGGGAGGAGGATGTTGCAACCACTCACAGAATATTTAGCTCTGTGATCTTCCATTCATATGTACTGAGATTTCTGAGCAGCTTTGCACAGACATTTAACATGCCCTGCAGTCCTATCCTAGGTTTGCCTGCTCCAAAGTCAACTGGAACATACTCTCAGGTAACTCTGCATAAGAATGAGGTCTAAGCTGCTTATTTCTACTAGATGTGTAGTGTTTGCAGGAACATGCATCAGGTATTCGCAAAGATACAACAAGGGTGAACCAAAAGAGTATCCTGCAATGAATTAACTTAACAGATAGTCTGGTAGCCGCAATATACAAAATACTACTGCAAAATCCAACAAGCCCCCTAGACATAATCAAAAGACAATGGGAGGATAACAACAACAACTTATACCCTGCCCATATGGCTGGGTTTCCCCAGCCACCCTAGGCGGCTTCCAACAGGAGAATTAAAGTACATTAAAACATCAGTCATTTAAAAAACTTCCCTAAACAGGGCTCCCTTCAGATGTCTTCTAAACGTCAGATAGTTGTTTATTCCATTGACATCTGGTGGGACGGCGTTCCACAAGGTTAGAACCACTACTGAGAAGGCCCTCAGCCTGGTTCCCTGTAACTTTGCTTCTCGCAGTGAGGGAACCGCCAGAAGGCCCTCGGAGCTGGACCTCAGAATGACATAGGCTCTGAGACTGGCGCCACCCAATGGACCAGAATGTGGTCTAAACCGCCCTTTAAATCCATATTAGTGAAAAGAGCTCACTCTGAAACTCACTTACAGGTGGTACCTAAGACCACAGAAACTAACGCTAATACCTCCACAGGCACATACCTCCACATGTGGTTGGAATGTCCTAAAATTCAACTCTTCTGGATATCAATGATACAAGAAATATGCAAAATAACTAAGCAAGTATTAGAAGTCACCCTGAATTGGCCCTACTAAACATCTTCCAAGACAATAATGCCCACTCACATCACAAAGAGCTCCTAACTCACCTGCTCTCAGAAGCCAGAAGCATCATAGCCAGACACTGGAGAGACCTGTCAGGAATAAGCTGATACCAAGGGCATTAAATAGTATGGGAAACAGCCTTATTAGAAAAGCTAACCAACAAACTGAAACTGACATGGGGACAAATAGAAGACGATGCCTTCACCCCAATATGGCTACTCTTTATTACATACACATCCCAACCAGACAACAAGAACCCACCAACAGCATACGAATCAGTCTGGCTAATCTGATCCAAACACACACACACACACACACACACACACACACACACTTCACTCTCACACAAAAACTAATTTCACTACAGCCAATCAAAGACAACCACACCCTAGGCCACCCCCAACTTCTCTCACCAACAAAGAAATACAAACAAATAGTAAAGAGAACCCACACAAGTGACACTGACATGAAACCCCACACATACACTAAATAGAATAGATACATTGCCACCCAACCCCTTTCCCCTCCACCACTTTTCTTCCTAATGTAACACTAATGTCTCACAACAAATGAAACTCATCTGTAGAAAACGCAACTTGAAAAAAGAAACATTGCACATACTTTTGTGAACTCAGAAATCTTTAATAAAAATATATATTTAAAAACTTAACAGATAGTCCTTTAAAATTAATGAAGATAGGTAGAACTACACATTTGGTAGCCATGACTTGTCTGGGAAACATAATCATAAGATAAGGCAGTCCACATTCCTTGTCTGCTTTTCTTCTGCAAGTTTGCTTCCTAATCCTTTTCTCCCAGACAGGGTTCCTAGAGCTGTCTATATGAGAAACACATGGGTCTGAGATGCCAGCCAGAACTGGTGAGGGAAGAGCTGGGCAGCTGACACTGGCTGTGCTTCTTTTGCAAATCCCCACCATCATTTTCCTTGGAGGGCTTGCAGATGCACGACGACCTCCAAACATGTACTCCTGACCGAGATACTTGTCTAGACATAGAATGAAAATTACATTCAGCCTGGAGATGCTGTTCATTCCTACCAAGGTACCACATTGCCAAAAAAGCAACGGTTTTTAGCAACCCATCAAACATAAGGAAGTGACATGAGTAGATTAAATGTGAATTCAGGGTTGTCTTCATAACTCTAATTAAATCGAGAAATTCCATCACCATATAGACCATCCCGATTTTCATTCTGCTTTCAGCAAGTATGAGATTTATTCCTCTCTGAAGGCAAGCAGGTGGCAAGACATAGGTCTACCTTTTTTACACACTACTCCTTTTACACACTACTCCTTTTCCTGTGTCTCTTTCTCAACCCAGCACAGGCCCTTTTCTGGGGACCATTGCTGTCAGGGGAAGGAATCACGTCATGATTTGGCCGTTTTTGGCTCTTCCTGACAGACGTTCCTGGAATGGTGCCAGTCCAGACCACAAAATAAGCAGCTCTCATACTGTTCTGGTAATGTCCAAATTGGACTTTATTTGAGACTTTCCTGAGATCTGTAATGATACACGCTTGCTCAGGGAGGAATTAGAAGTATACATTTTTGTTGCTGGCAAAGAATTCGTGGGTAATGTTTATAAATGAAACTGTGTTTGGCATTATTAGACATCTGGAGTAGCTTTGTTAGAAAGCCATTTAACCAACGATTCTGAAGAAACCCATGTTCAAGAAGCTTCACAGTGTGTTGTGTATTTGTGGGCAGAAAGACTGTCTTGATCTCCCTCCAGGATGATAATCAAAACAATCAGTGGAGCCTTTCCATTTCCCAGCCTTTGGAAATTCTTCCATATGTAATGCATGGAATTATAGGGTTGTGTTTCTGAAAATTATCCTGCTGGGAACCTTTCCCACTTCCCACAACCATTGTATTCTTTCGATGCTTAGTCTTTAAGTCTTTTCATTTGTTTTACGCTTTTTTATGAGTGGTTTTGCATTTGTAATTGGATATGAGAACTCCCTCATAGATGCTTTAAGCCCTCTCCATATGACTCTTTCTGGTTAAATCAAAGTCATCTCTTCCTCCACCAATCTGGTGCCTTCCAGATGTTTTGGACTACATCTTGTGTCTCTCGAATTTAGGGGGGGGGAAATGTGTGACCCACCCCACTCAAGACACACACAACCATACATGGCAGCAAGTAAATCTGAGGAGACAAGGAAACGCCAGTACAATAGTATGTTGTACATTTATTTGATATGACCAAGAGAGATGGACAAGAGACTGAAGAGATGGACAGTTGCAGGGCTGGAACCTTCCCCTTCATTACATATAACTTGAGGCTTAGAGATTTTGGGCAGGGGGAGTGGGTAGGGGCCTCTGGGTCAGAACCAGCCAGCATTGGAGGGGGGCATTAAAAGAAGGGGAACCAGGAGCAAGGGAGAGACAGAGAAAATGGGGAAATTGGGGGAATAAAGGGGGTGGGAGGGGAGGACAAGGAGGGATGAGAGTGGGGGGTACAGACAGAAGACCCACCAGCAACTGGACCCCAGAGACTGACTTGCAGCTGCTGTAAATCAAAGCGCTTCCATTATCAAAACATAGAGGCAGAGGAAGACAGAGAGAAGGGAGTTGGACAGCAAAGCTGAACAAGCCTACAGTGGGCATAAACCCAGACAGGAGTGCCAGCAGCAGCTCAAGGCTATTGAAATGGCCAACCCAGCAGTTGGCAAAGGGACAGACATTCAGAGAACTATATATAATGTGTGCGCTCTTTTTTTGAAGAAAAGGTGTGTGTGCCCCGGTGCAACCAGCACAAAAAAAGCACTCTTTAGAGAGATATTTCAGATAATAATGGGAAATGTATAAATGGAGACGATGCAGTCCTTAATGTCATCCCATTTGTCTTCCTCTGAGCATATTTTCCCTCAAGCTTTTTTTTAAAAAAAATCCAAGTTCTTTCTTGGTATAGCCCGCCCATTTCTGAATGCTGAGTAGAGGCATTAACAACTGCAATATGTTGGAATAGTATAATCAGATTGAATAACACTCCTGGTATGCCCCACGGAGGACCTTAAGGTCCATAAATAGCAACACCCTGGAGGTCCCGGACCCTAAGGAAGTTAGATTAGCCTCAACCAGAGCCAGGGCCTTCTCAACACTGGCTCCGGCCTGGTGGAATGCTCTGTCTCATGAGACCAGGGCCCTGCAGGATGTGATTCCTTTCCACAGGGCCTGTAAGACAGAGTTGTTCCGCCTGGCCTTTAGCTTGGAGTCAATTTGATTCCCTCCCCCACTTTCTTTTTTCCTTTCTCCTCCTGTGATGAGGCTGCATTTTAATGTTTTAATGTTGCATTTTAATCTTGTTTTTAAGTTTTATTTCAATCAACTTGTTTTTATTATTGGTTGTTAGTGAGGAGATTTCACCCCTCCCATATCCAAGAATCTGCTGATGTTCTCTGCTGATTCTCCAGAGAGGAGGGGGCAGTTTCTGCTCTCTACTTATTCCTCTCCAGCCTCACATCAAAGAGAGAGAGAGAGACTGAGTGTTAGAGAGAGATCGTGTGTGTAGATAAGGTTGCTGCTAAGAGCAGCTGCAGACACTCAGTGCAGTTCAGCATTTTCGCTTAGACCTCATTTAGCTCTGTACATAGTTGTGTATTATAGTTGTAGATAGAATAAAGAAGATATTCTACAGAGCTGCTCTCCGAGTCGTTTATGCGCTGCTATACTCTGCTGTACTCTGCTGTACGACGACTGTCTTGTTGGAGTGAATCCGGTGCTCACAACTCTAAGCTGTGAGTCCACAGCACTTTGACCTGTTCCTGTGCAGAAGGTGGTCTCTGGAAGTGCTACCCAGCTCGCCTAGCCCAGTAGGGGCTGAAGTGTATGAGTCCAGTTAGTGGCACTGGCGCAAGGGCGATGCTGACAGTTAGCCGCCCTGAGCCCGGTCTTGGCTGGGGAGGGCGGGGTATAAATAAAATGTATTATTATTGTTCTTATTATTATTATTAAAACTGTGGAAGTGTCTGAAGGCATTATAATATTTACAAATACATGTTCTTACCCTGATTGAGCATACACACACACAAAATGATACACATATATGCATATATTTATACATACATACAGTTATACACACACACACATGTGAAAAACTACCAACAGATCAATTATCTTCCCTACCTGCAATAATTTCTCATTCACTTCAGTTGATTATCCCAATCTACAAATGTAAACATCAAACTTCCCCGTTTAAGTGGCAGCTCATGAATTGGTGTTTGAATCAGAGCAATCGCTTGCATTTCTCTTTATTTAAACAATCTAAATATACCTGATAATTCTCTCCCCCCCCCTTTTTTTATTTAGCCATTTAGAAACAGCTTAAGGTCAAATGTATAACTGGAAGTTCTAAGATCTGGTTAAACCACAAAGGATTATGTTGTCTTTGAACACAGCAGATGTAACTCATGGGTCAGAAAGTCACAAGAGTGTTTTTTAAGGCCTTTTCATCTTCAGCAACCAAACACATGATTGGCTATGGTCATCCAGAGTTCTTAAAATTTGGTCATCCAATGAAGTGATTGACAGCTGATTTGATTTAGGACAGACAAAAAAAGTACTTCTTCACACAATGCACAGTTGATCTCTGGGTTTCATTAGCACAATATGTGGTGGCGGATACTAGCTTAGATGGCTTTAAAGGGAGAGTTGGGCAAATTCATGGATGGTCCAGGATGCTGGATGAGATGGGGCTTTGGTGCGATCCAACAGGGCTCTTCTGGTGTCATTATGTTGACCTGCCAAGATATAACAAAAGTGCTATAGTAGGTGGCAACTATCTTGAATTAGACTCTGGCATGCACTATTCTCATTTATGATACCCACACATTTGCTTTCATGTGGTTCTGAGTGTAAGAAGGGTGTATCACCCAGTCACTTGGCCTGAGATTCATCAATATTGGTCTTTAGTTCAGAGTCATTTATTGATAACAAGCATTAATTTGACTCCTTGGTCTAAATATTTCTTTTTTCTGGCTCAAGAAGTAATTGCAGATGGTACAATGATATTTTTAATTTGAAGTGAGCGTGAGGTGCATGCGTGTGATTTGGGTCTATCATATTTCATTTCCCCATTTAATAGTATTAAATATACAAGGAAATTGATGGCAAGTGCAGTCAAATCCCGAGCACCAGCTGCATGCTGGTAGCACAAATTAATTTTATGTCCTCCTTCTAGAAGAAATAATTGCTCCTGACCTTTTTTTTTTTTTTTTTTGGCAGCCTTTTGTGAGATCTCACACGGAATCGAGTGAAATCTCATGTTGGGCTTGAAATTATACCCTGGTACTCAGGGAGTGACAGGAACAGTTGAATTTTAAGCTCCCTTAAATGATGGTGTTAACCTGTCAAAGGAACCATAAGGCGGTTGCTCTTCATTGTCTGTAAGATTGATCCCAGCAGTCAAGAAAATTCAAAGCCAAGCTGAGTGATAGGATCACCAGAGCGCTTTCCCCTCCAAATTAGAAGCATACATCAGTGGAAGTCAATTTCATATTACCAGGTATGGAGAACTGTGTTAATACTCTACAATTTCCTGTGACTCTTCAAGAAAACTTGGGTTGCAAGCCACTTCTGCCAGGAGAGTTGTATTAAAATCAAGGAGGTTCACTTGAGAAAGAACTTGAACTTTCCAGCCAAAGGCAGAGACATGTTTGTTTCTCTTTCATGATCCTCTTATGTATCTATTTCCATATTTACTTTTTCCTGACTCAGTTATTCTAATATATTTCTTAGTATGCTTCCCCTTTCTTACACAGCTCCTCTACCATCCAAATAGTGAGCACACCTGGAAAACCTACTTTAAAAAATCCTAAGCAAAATCTGAGTATCAACACAAACCTATTGCTAGGTACAGCTTTTACTCTGAGGTAGGTGTGCATATTATTGTAATCCTCTGCACACTTATATGGTACTAAGACCCAATAGGGCTTACTTCTGAGTAGACATGTCTAGTATCGCCCTGTAAATTGCTTATTTTCAAATTTTCTGGAGGGAAAAGAATTTTGTTTTCATCTGAGTTCATCTCTATGTCTCTCTCGGACCTGCAATCCAAATTTGGGAATTGGAACCAAGTTTTGTGTTCAACATGTTTGGGTTCCACAATGTCTTGACAAGTATGATAATTAAAAATAGATACAAGGCACTTTTTTCCTTCTGGAATTGGTAAGGATCTGTCTTGGACTGTGGGTCAATCCTAGCTTTGAGGTTGAAACTCCTAGGTTTATCTCCGTCTTGAAGCACATAGTGGGGCTATGCGCAAGTAATATTCCTCAGCCTAACCTATTGCATAGGTTGGATGTTGGAACACATACATTTGCAGCATTTAAAACACTTGACAATCATGATAATAGCAGCTCTGGTTCATCCTTGCAAATGTGGGATATTGATTGCAGAGAAAACTAGAATGTGGTTGCAAATGGGCACATTTCCAGACAGAGACATAGTACATGGGGGATGTTGTTCTTCAGAATGTGTTGCAGCAGACTGAAAAATGTGGTCATAAAACACCATGGATTAAGAACCATGTAATCAGTTGAAAGAAGAACAAGTAGTAAGCTTGTCCTGACAGCTCTAATACTATCAATCTGCACACTTCAGAAGCAATAAAGAATGAAAGATGCTGCAGTAAAAGGAGGAATCAAATGGAAAGGAAGCCCTGAGGTCTTAAGAGCTGAAGGGGATGCAGTGAAGTTCTTGAACTGAATGATTTTTTACCATCAGCTTGCAAAGTGTTGAAGAGATGACACTTGTTTTGTTTTGTTTTGTTTTGTGTTTTGTTTTGTTTTGTTTTGCCCCACAGGGCAAGGCAGCAACAATAGCTGCTGGTCAGAAACTTGTTCTGATCAGTTTTGGAAGTGAACTGAGCCCTTTTTGAGCCACCTCCTTCAGTCCAGCTTTCCTGGGTTCTTTCCCCTTGTGAAAGACACAGGGAACCCAGGTGTGTGGCTCAGAATATTAGAGATATATTTTGGCCAAAGGCCATCTCCAAAGCAAAATTCACCAGAATTTATGGCAGAACAATGACACCTGGATTAGACAGATGCAGTCTACCACACTGTCTGAATGCTATTTATGTGAGTGAAATATCTCTCTTGTGCATTGATTTCTTTTCATTGGACGATTGACTAGATTCTAGTCACTAGAAGATTTGATTTTTCTTGAGAGTTACAAACAAGATGTGATGGTGAGTTGCTCTTCCCAAATTACAAATTGAATAGAAGCTTGACCCATCTAATGTTGTTGATTTTGGACTTAAATGAATCCATTGAATCTTATTTTGATTTGATTTTACAGATCACGGAATCATAGAACCATAATATTGTATGGTTGAAAGGACCCCAAGAGTTATTTAGTCCAACTTGCAATGCAGGATCACAGCTGAAGAATCACTGGAAGATGGCCATCCAATCTGTTTAAAAGCTGTCAATGAGGGACAGTCCACCACCTTCTAAGGTAGTCAGTTCCACCATAGATTTATAAACCGCTTCATAGCTAAAACTATTGAAGAGAGGTATAAACAAGTATTCATTTAGCAAAACCTATATACCACTTGGGAGAGTGCAAAATATGGTCTGAAGCTCAACATCAAAAAAAACCAAGATCATGGCCACTGGGCCCATCACCTCCTGGCACATAGAAGGGGAAGAAATGGAGACACTGAGAGATTTTACTTTCTTGGGCTCCATCATCATTGCAGATGGTGACAGAAGCCACGAAATTAAAAGACGCCTGCTTCTTGGGAGAAAAGCAATGACAAACCTAGACAGCATCTTAAAAAGTAGAGACATCACCTTGCCGACAAAGGTCCATATAGTAAAAGCTATGGTTTTCCCAGTACAGTAGTGATGTATGGAAGTGAAAGCTGGACCATAAAGAAGGCTGATCGCCAAAGAATTGATGGTTTTGAATTATGGTGCTGGAGGAAACTCTTGAGAGTCCCATGGATAGCAAGAAGATCGAACCTCTCCATTCTTAAGGAATTCAGCCCTGAGTGCTCACTGGAAGGACAGATCCTGAAGCTGAGGCTGCAATACTTTGGCCACCTCATGAGAAGAGAAGACTCCCTGGAAAAGACCCTGATGTTGGGAAAGATTGAGGGCACAAGGAGAAGAGGATGACATAGGACGAGACGATTGGACAGTGTTCTTGAAGCTACCAGCATGAGTAGCGGGAGGCAGTGGAAGACAGGAGTGCCTGGCGTGCTCTGGTCCATGGGGTCATGAAGTATTGGACACGACTAAATGACTAAACAACAACAATATACCACTTGATGAAAAATGTCATATATGACATCAGGTGATTGGCAGGCAGGTATGGATGGGCCAAAATGGCCTGGTGGCCTTGATAAGACCCATGGCTCCCCCACCCCTGACTTAAAACAGATACTTAGTGTGATAAGACATAGAGTAAACTTCTGAAACCAATGGACTTAAACTCGAAAAACTTAAGTCCATTGCTTTCAGAAGTTTACTCTATGTCTTAGCACACTAAGTATCTATTTTGATTGGGTGTATAAAAATCCCTAAACCCAGCCATGATATTTGCTTCCTCGCGACATTATCCCACACAGCTGCTGTATTTAAGAGTACTGCAGTCATCTAGGTAGAGCCAATTGTAAAGATCTTTTATATCCAAGAGTTACTTGGTTACTTCTAGTGATGTGGGGAAAGCTCATTTAATCGCCCCATGCATGCTCTTCTGCAGACACATGGGATAGCACCATGAAGAATGGTTCTGATACCATTAGGCTGGTTTGACTTGGGGCAGTTTCAATTTTATTTCTTTAAAGAAGGGCCTCCTGACAAATGTTCTTTCTCAGTTCTCTCCTAGGCAATACTCAGCAAAATATCTTCCTTAGTTATGCAGTCTGTGAATTCTGAATACAGCCATGAATACAGCCAGTTTTAATATTGTTTAACTATTTTAACATTCTTGCAGGAAATTGTAGTCTTGGCCCATTGCTTCCTTCATCTTCAAGCATGAACTAGCTATAGAATTTCATTCAACATGAAGTGATGCAAAAATTTCTCAGAATTTTCTGATAGAGTTTTCTGCCTCTTATTTGAATTAATACTCAACTTCTGGGTAATTTCTGTCCTGTCAGAACATTCAATGAAATCCTACCATCTCATTTTGTCACCCACAAATAGTGTGACGAAATTGGGAGGCCATTTTCACTGAGACCTAACATTTGTTCTTGTGATGGCCTTCATCCGAACAATAAACTTGAGCTAGAATATATTAAAAACATATCGTTCAGATCTGATCTTTTACCCTGGTCAGTACAAATTTTAGTCTAATATATATGCTGCAAACAATAAATCTATAGGTCTTTATGGAGCCACAAGTCCATGTTAGTTAGAGTAGACCTATTGAAATAAATGACTTGTTCATAGATTTTAAAGGGTGGCTATCACTCTTTGTTGTTTACTGTATTCTAAATCTTCTACTATACAGTATATTGTGGAAAGTGGTCGGTCCATCTGTTTTCTTTGTAAATGGACTCCTCTTAAATTATTGTAACCAAGTTTTGCATGATGGTTCCTGAGATCAAGGAGCAGGGTCCGTCCCCCCCCCCCACATTTAGATACAACTGGTCGCCATTTTGAATCATTTTGAACGTTTCAAAACTGCTTAGAATTCCCAAGTAATGTCAGGAACTTTCTGCTAGTGTTATATACTTTGAATTCCTGTGTCTACTCAAGAAAATATAATGAATATATGTTCTGGGCTGTGAGGTATAACACTTTCAAGTATTTGTATTTCACTGTCAGTAGATATGAATTTCCCTGTGCTTTGTCATAGTGACAGTTAATGCTGTCTGGGGGAAACATGATGGTAATTAACTAGATTTCCTTTCAGAGAAAGCATGCCATTTTTTCTGGAAGGTATTATTTCGGCATGAGGGTTATTAGGCCCCCTTCCATCTACTACATGACACAGGGCAGATTGAGGTTTGTCTTTGGCCTGCTTTTTTAAGGGAAGCAACCTGATTCAAACTTCCTGGACTAAGATACTTATCCTTAGGTTTTTGCACTTCTCTGAGTTTTGTAATTTAGCTCTCCCATTTCAAAAGAATTCCAAAACATCTATAAAACTGCATTTCATCTGAAAATGTGTACAAAAAGGTATATTTTTGTGGAAAACTACATTTAAAATTCACATTTAAAATGTAGTTTTCCACAAAAATATACCTTTTAAATAAACTACATTTAAAAATGTGAATTTTCATGCACTTTATGCTATCTACACATATGAAGAAAATGCACAAATGTCATGATGCTGCCGTTTTAGGGTGCCATATTTTAAAAAGTGACAATCCAGACACAAAAGCTGTTGAGGGGGCTTTTTCAGCAAAATCGTTGTTTTGAGCTATTTGTTAGGAAAATCACCAAAAACGACAGTGTCGACATGCGTTGCCATATGTCCGAATTTTCCCTGGACATTTTTAGTGGTTTCCACCCGGATACTGCTTCTGGCTGCAGTATTCCAGCCATGTCTGGACTTATGGCAAACCTACGCAGTTTGCCTGGCCACAGAAAGATGCTGCTGCAAACTGCAGTGTGAAAAAAAGCAGCAGAGGCGAGCCATGGAAGGTGGCCAGAACTGGCAGTTAGCCAGGCTGGTAATCTGCTGCCGCTGCACAATGAATCCTGAGATGAAGGAGCAGTGTTTTGTCTGTGTTTGGATACCAGCTGGGTGCCATTTTGAATCAAGGTGAACTGCCCCGATTTTAACCACTGATTTCAAAATTGCACTGATTTGGGGGTTTCTTAGAATTCCTCAGCAACACTGTGTAGGAGGCTGTTAGTTGTTATATAAATGACAATTTATTTGGGGTGGGATGTATGGAGTGAGCACAGTGGATCTCTTATCCTGTACAGTGGTACCTCTCGTTACGAACTTAATTCGTTCCGGAGGTCCGTTCTTAACCTGAAACTGTTCTTAACTAGAGGCATGCTTTTGCTAATGGGGCCTCCTGCTGCCACTGCGCCACCGGCACACGATTTCTGTTCTCATTCTGAGGCAAAGTTCTCAACTCGAGGTAACTCTTCCAGGTTAGCGGAGTTTGTAACCTGAAGCGTTTGTAACCTGAGGCATTTGTAACTCAAGGTACCACTGTATTTGACCGGGGAGGAAGCACCAGTAGTGAGGATATGATGGTATCATTGCCTGTCATTGCTGAGTAGGGAACTGAGGTGGAATATGATTCCCTGCCATTGCTGAAAAACATCCAGTAATGGATGTAGGGTTGCCATATTCTGGGTTACAAAAACCCAGACACATTTGGGGCACACACCCCACCACCCCACATCTCCGTCCTCCACCCCCTTCCTGCCGCCAATCTTCCTCACTCGCCCCACACTCCCTTCCCCATCCCATCTAACCTACCTTTCTCCAGTTGTCCTCCTCTGTCCGGGAACATCGGGAGAATCAGAACAGAGCAACACTCTGGGTGCCACGAGGCGGGTGCTGCCTTCTGAAAGTTGTGGAGCTTTTTTAAAAGGAGTCTGCCACAGTGGCGGAGCTAGCCTCCTGGGCACCCAGAGCAGTGCACATGCTGTGCACCCAGTGGGCAATGCAAACTGCCCAGGGGGGCGGAGCGAGCTGCCCAGGGGGGCAATCAGTGGAATGATCAGTGCCCATTGGGGGTGATCGGGGCAGTGATCAGCACCCATTGGGGGCAGCATGGCGATCCACCCAGGGGGGCAGCATGGCAACCCTCCCAGGGGGGGCGATTGGTGCGGTGATTGGTGCCCGGGGAGCGGGGCGGTGATCCGCCCAAGGGGAATTTTGTCATCCCCCCTCAAGGATGACTCCTGGGGTGGGACACCCCACCGCTCCCCTTCCTACTGCTGGGATACTGCCAGGGAGATGGAAGCATCTCCGGATGGTCACTGGTCTCCTGTGGAACAGCATCAGTCAATTAGTGACACGAGCCTCAGAGACATTCCAAGACCCATGCACACCCTTTCAGCAGTCTCCCCAACGAAAGATGCAGGCAGGAGAGCATATTTTCAGCTTTATTCAACGTAGTTCAGAACAAAGGAAAAACATGACTGCTTGCCTCCTTGTCCAGGAAAACAGGCAGAAACAAAAGCTATATACAAACGGAAGTTCCCAGCGAGAGCTGGAAGTAAACAGGCATGTGACACACAACAGCCTGCTCCCTTTTAAGGTGGAACAGAACTATATCCTAACACCTATGCCCCTGGTCTTCCATACCTCTGGGTTTTCTGGACATTTGAGCGATTTCCAGCAATTCCACCCAGACACTATTTCAGTCGATTAATCCCAGATATGTCCAGGAAAACCTAGACATATGGCAGCCCTAAATGGATGTAAAGAGTGGACTAGACTCCATGGACACAATTGGATTACTTTGTGTTGCCTGAATCATCTCCCAATTCTTCCTGCACTCAGCTGCCCCTTTCTGGAGCAAGTTAGAAATATAACAAAAAGGCAAGAATAAAATGCTAACAAGTTTTTGGCAGAACTCAGTATGTCCTAAGGAGTTATAGTCAGACGTTTATGACAGCTGTTATGGCAGACCTTAACTATAAATATATTCGTGCCAGGAGGCAGGCTTTCATCATAACAATAAATAAAGAATGCAACTCCAATTACAACTGTATTTTATCTACCCTTTTTTTAAAAAGAAAGGACAGCATTGTTCAGTTCATCCTGTTTTTTTGTCCTAATGAAGGAAGGCCAGCTGTGGTGTCTCATGCATTTACATTCATACATTAAGAATTTTAAGTTGTCAGAAAGACAGCTCAAATTTTCCTTTTGACCGATTCTTTTCCCCTCCTTCCTCCTTGCAGTACACTGCTGAATGACAACCCATGGGACAACTAGTTAACCTACTTTTTACGCTCTGCTTAAACATTTTCTTGTAACTTATTTGGAAGGAAATATGTTCTTAAAAATGAATGTGCCTGAAATTCATTTCATTTCATCTTATTGTTGCCCTCAGCCAGACGTTCTAACAGGCTAACGCTTAAAAACAGCACAGCTTAAATCAGACTTGTGACCCGCTAAAGCTTGCAATTTTTCAGTGTTCAAATCACAGAAAAGGCATCTGCAATCTTCCATCAGTCCCCACCAGTGGCATAGCGTGGGTTGTCAGCACCTGGGGCAAGGCAAGTAATTTGCGCCCCCTAACCCGTGGATTTGCGCCCCCTAACCCTAACCCCCAGATGTTGTGCCCGGTGCAGCCGGCCCCCCCTGCACCCCCCACGCTACGCCACTGGTCCCTACCTCAAACATTTCAGTATTCACATGCGTACTGTAGGCTGCTCACACAGGTCCAGTTTCAACACCAAGAACCCCCAGTTTCCAGGGGAAACCCACAGCTGACAATTGCCCTGAGATCCCTTTTAAAACAATTTTGTTTGCCCACGCTGCGCTCCAGGACTGAATAACTTCTAGCCACAATCTTGCTTTATCTCACTATGCTCCAGAACAGGGGTCTCTAACCTTTGGGGCTCAGTGGCACCAGTGGCGTAGCGTGGGGGTGCAGGGGGGCCGGCCGCACCGGGTGCAACATCTGGGGTGGCGCGCTCACACTCGCAGCTCTCTGCCCCTACCTGGCTCACTCACTCTCTCTCACTGCAGTGCTGGCTGTGTGAATCCGATCCGAGCCGCTGGGTCGCTGCCCACTGTGGAGGGGGTGGGTGCCAGGCGTGCGGTGCGGAGAGAGAGCGAGGGACTATCTGGGGGAGGGACAGTGCAGTGGCCGCCCAGCGCAGCGCTGAGCGCGGGAGAGAACCAGACCAGACCAGACCAGGCAGCAGCAAGAAGAAGCTGGCAGCGGCGGCAGGTTAGGGGGCACAAATTACTTGCCTTGCCCCGGGTTAGGGGGCGCAAATTACTTGCCTTGCCCTGGGTGCTGACAACCCACGCTACGGCGCTGAGTGGCACACTGGAATTTTCAAGAAAAATCCATGGATTCCAACCACCACATGGCTGCTGTGTAGGCATTGGATAAAATGGCTGCCACATCAGTAGTAAAAAAACTAACAAAAACCAGGACCACAAAATGAGGCAGGCATCAGATCTCTCATCCACAGGGGTGGGTAGGTGCCTACATCAACCACCCCTTTCTAGGGGACATGTTTAATGAAGGAGAGGTCAGGCCAGTGCAAAGAAGAGCAGAACAAACTGTCTCTCACAGATTCTAGAGACCTTACTTAGGAAGTACTGGCAAGCACTATGCTGCCCACAGATGCCATATTTGTCGCCTCTGTTGCAAACGTTGTTCTCAGGCACTGTGGGGGAAGGAAAATGGCCAAGAAAAAAAAAATCCTTTTCAGGTACCAGGCATTGCCATGACAAGTGACAAACACTCTGGGCTCTGACGATCCCTCAGTGTGGAAAGCTAGTGTGGTGTAGTGGTTAAGAGCGGTAGACTCGTAATCTGGTGAACTGGGTTCGCATCTCCACTTCTCCACATGCAGCTGCTGGGTGACCTTGGGCTAGTCACACTTCTTTGAAGTCTCTCAGCCTCACTCACCTCACAGAGTGTTTGTTGTGGGGGAGGAAGGGAAAGGAGAATGTTAGCCGCTTTGAGACTCCTTAGGGTAGTGAGAAAGCGGGATATCAAATCCAAACTACTACTACTACTACTACTACTACTACTACTACTACTACTATTCTTCTTCTTCTTCTTCTTCTTCTTCTTCTTCTTCTTCTTCTTCTTCTTCTTCTTCTTCTCAGTCTGCAACCATCCCACTGACTTCAATGAGAATAAGACCATGGTGTTAGACATATTTTTTTTGGAAGTTCTATGGAAATTAGTTACAGATAGGTAGCCGTGTTGGTCTGCCATAGTCAAAATAATATATATATATATATATTGACTATGGAAATTAGTTGGATTTATGTTATGGACTAAGTTTGGATCCTAGAACAATCAGCAGGTAGGATCCTAGAATGCAACAACTGATTGGCCTGCAGGAAAAGACCAATCAGGCTCCAGGAGGGAAGCAGAATCAGCCAACCAGATGGGACTCATTGTGTAAATAATGTATATAAAAGCCTGCGGTTTGGGGGGCAATTCAATCACTGTTTTACAAGCTGCAATAAAGAGCATGAAATCACTGCAGGATTCTGAGTATGTTTCAATTTACTTTTGAGATTAAGATATGAGGAAATGTTTTGTCCCTGCTAGCCAGCTGTGGCCCTAAAGAATTCTTGGGTCCACTTATTCTATCACCTTGATGGCTTCACCCGCGGGAAATTATCCCAAATACTGGGGCATAGTGACAGCCCCTTGTGCTTCAATGATCTACACCAGCTTCCCTTCAGAATATATGTGATTGTGGTTGCTTAGAAACAGTTCCTTGATTTTAAGTCTAATGTGTGCATCCCCCATCCTCTAACCCGGGGGTCGGCTCTTTAAAGCCTTTGCTGCGGCTCCGGGGCAGAGGCGCGGGGCGGGGGCGAGGGGAGGGCGCGAGGGGAGGGCGTGAGGGAAGGAAGCGAGGGCGTGAGGGAAGGAGGCGAGGGGCGGGGCCGAGGGGAGGGCGCGAGGGAAGGAGGCGAGGGCGCGAGGGAAGGAGGCGAGGGGCGGGGTCGAGGGGAGGGCGCGAGGGAAGGAGGCGAGGGGCGGGGTCGAGGGGAGGGCGCAAGGGAAGGAGGCGAGGGGCGGGGTCGAGGGGAGGGCGTGAGGGAAGGAGGCGAGGGCGCGAGGGAAGGAGGCGAGGGGCGGGGTCGAGGCGAGGGCGCGAGGGAAGGAGGCGAGGGCGGGGTCGAGGGGAGGGCGCGAGGGAAGGAGGCGAGGGACGGGCGTGAGGGAAGGAGGCGAGGGGCGGGGTCAAGGGGAGGGCGCAAGGGGAGGAGGAGGTGGAGGAGTTAGTTGCCTGAAGCCACTGTTCAAAACTGGTCACTGTTTTGAAGGGGAGTGAAGAACACACACTCAAAAAAAGGTAACTTGTTAATTTAATGTTTATTATGTTTACTGATTTGTGCTTTGTGACTGTTTGAGGTGGGGTTTTTTTCTTGGGAGGCTGGGCGGCGCGAAGAGAGGGAGGCTTGTGGTAGCGTCGGGGCTTGTCTCTAGCAAAGTAAGTCCTCGCTATTTGGTCACATGCGCAGCATTGTGGCTTCGGAGCTCCAACACTTGCTTTGCCGGCTGCTTTCAAAAGCGTCGGAATCAGCTGTGCTGTTGCTGGGTAACCGGATCGTCCCAGCAGCCATCTTATCTGCCCATGTGGTCTTCTGAGGCGGCCGCCATCTTACTATAGGAAATTCCATGTGGGAGTTAGTTGCCTGAAGCCCCTTTTTAAACTTAAGCAGGGGGAAGTTTGGTGAATTGTTTTCCTTAACGTTATGCAACAGCTTATTGCTGGTCTTTGTCGTCCCGCCTTTGTAAGCAGGCTGCATTGAAAGGGGGCATATACACTGATCACTGTTTTGAAGGGGAGTGAAGAACACACACTCAAAAAAAGGAAACTTGTTAATTTAATGTTTATTTATATGAGGAGGAGTAATTCTGAGGGGTCAAACAAAGAAATAATAAAAAGTGTCAAAAAAGGTATTTTTATAATGACGAATGCCTCATTATTATATATTATTTACATCAGGCACTGATTATGATTTATGGTACACTGGGGCCCTGATTAATTTTCTATGGCATTTTGGGGCATTGGTTATTGGGCATAGCAAGTTGTGGTCGCGTGGAATTTGTGCTTTGTGACCTTTTGAAGTGGGGTTTTTTTCTTGGGAGGCTGGGCGGCGCAAAGAGAGGGATTATTTTTATAATGACGAGGATGACATTGGGCCCTCATTATTAATTATTATTTACATCAGGCACTGATTATGATTTATGGTTCACTGGGGCCCTGGTTAATTTTCTTTGGCATTTTGTGGCATTGATTATGCAGTCGCGGTCGCGTGGAATTCCACGTAGAGTTAGTTGCCTGAAGCCCCTTTTTAGTTGCTTGAAGCAGGGGAAAGTTTGGTGAAAGTTTGGTGAATTGCTGCCCAGGAGTGTGGTGGAGTCTCCTACTTTGGAGGTCTTTAAGCAGAGGCTTGACAACCATATGTCAGGAGTGCTCTGATGGTGTTTCCTGCTTGGCAGGGGGTTGGACTCGAGGGCCCTTGTGGTCTCTTCCACATATGTATGTGAGCAGGTCTTCTCCAACATGAACTATATTAAAAACAAACACCGATCACGCCTCACAGATAACAGCTTGCAAGCCTGTGTGAAAATGAAGGTGACGTCTTACAGCCCTGATGTGCAGATACTGAGCACTGAGGTTCAGGAGCAAAAGTCCCATTAACCTGGTTACCTGGTTGTAAATTAAATATTTTAATTAGCTATTAATTTGTCCTTTTTTCTTGAGATTGACAGCTGACTGCACGATCCTGTATATATAGCATTAAGGCCAGAAACAATATATGCAGTGTTATATTTGTTTTAAATGTTGCAATGTTTTTGCGGCTCCCAGTTGTTGTTGTTTTTTTCGGAAACGGGTCCAAGCGGCTCTTTTTGTCTTAAAGGTTGCAGACCCCTGCTCTAACCAGAGAGGGTTCTCATCTCTACCTCTGTGGACCAACTGTCTAAGAATGTGGTTAGTTGCAGAATGTCAATAACACCAATTCCCTCCTCGGCATCCACAGTTGGGGTGCCAACTTGAATAAAATATTGTGGGGACCCAGATAGGCTCTACCCCACATAATCAATCATATGACACAGTATACACACACCATTTGAATGGGAATCCCCAACAAGTTTGTGGGGGCTCGCCCCCCTCAATATTTTATTGTGGGGACGGAAGACCCCACGCCCCCTAGGAGTTGGCTCCTATGTCCACAGTGGAGAAGAGGCTGTCCTCATTTTGAGAGCCTTTGTGGGCCTCTGCCACATTTTTTTGTATGCTTCTGTGGTAAAGCCTGAAGTCACATGCTGAAACTAAGCAGGTCAGCGTCTGGCCAGTGCCTGGATGAGAGACAGCCTAGGAGCTATATGTATTCTGCCTTGGGTTCCACAATGGATGGGATATAAAATGTAGGTAAACAACAACAACATTTTATTTGTATCCTGCCCTCCCCGGCCAAGGCCAGGCTCAGAGCGGCTAACATCATTAAAACAACACAATATGCATAAAAACAGACATCCAGGACCAACTGTTTCAAGGACCTGTGAGTGGGTTGGGGGCCTCCTTCGGGCTTGTTTTATACAAAGGAAGGTACAGTGGTGCCCCGCAAGACGAAAAACTCGCTAGACGAAAGGGTTTTTCGTTTTTTGAGTTGCTTCGCAAGACGAATTTCCCTATGGTCTTGCAAGTTTGTTTCCTTTTTCGTAAAACCGTTAATACCCAGGGTGCATTGCTTGAAGAGGTGCAGTTGCGACTTGACTTCGAGGAGCAACTCATATCACGCGGTGTGGTAGCCTTTTTTGAGGTTTTTGAAGACTTTGGTGATTTTTGAAGCTTTTCCAAAACTTCTTTTGCAGCCATTTGGTAAGTTAAACTTTTAAAACTTTTTGGGGGGGTTTTGGATTTTGGGTTGGGGTGTTTGGAATTCAAGGACTTGGTGTTGGGGAGGGGTTTGCAAGAACCTGGAAGCTTGTGTGTGTGTTTTCTGCATTTTTATGATTTTCTGTGACCTTTGGGCCATTCTGCTTTTCTTTTTAAAAAAAACAACTGGGTTTGAATTTCTGTGTGGTGGGTGACTGGGGGAACAGTTGGGGAGGGGTTTGCAACAGTTGGGGAGGGGTTTGCAATTTCTGTGTGGTGGGAGGCTAGGGGAATAGTTGAGGTTTTTGAAGACTTTGGTGATTTTTGAAGCTTTTCCAAAACTTCTTTTGCAGCCATTCGGTAAGTTAAACTTTTAAAACTTTTTTGGGGGTTTTTGGATTTTGGGTTGGGGTGTTTGGAATTCAAGGACTTGGTTCTGGGTTTGAATTTCTGTGTGGTGGGTGGCTGGGTGCTTTTGAATTTTTTGGATGTGAAGCACTGATTTGGGGGGGGGTTGCGCAGGTAGGAGCTGTGCTGCCATGGGACCCAAGAAGACTGCTGCTGCAGAGGCCGACGAGGGGAAGAAGGAGAAGGTTACGCTGGAAATGAAGAAGGAGATCATCCGGAAGCACGACGGTGGAATGCGTGTGACAGACCTCGCCAGGGAGTATGGGAGGAATCCATCGACCATCGGGACCATCCTGAAGATGAGGGAGAAGATCCTTGTGACTGATGCAGCCAAGGGAGTCACCAGGATCATGAAGAACCGCCCAGCTGTTCTGGAGGAGGTGGAGAAGTTGCTGCTCATCTGGTTAGAAGAGAAGCAGCGTGCAGGGGACACAGTGACTGAGGCCGTCATTTGTGAGAAGGCCAACACCTTGCACGCAGACCTTGTCCGGGAACAGCCAGGAACCTCAGGCGAGCCAGAGGTCTTCAAGGCAAGCAGAGGCTGGTTTGACCGGTTCAAGACAAGATCTGGAATCCACAGCATGGTCAGGCATGGAGAGGCTGCCAGTTCTGATGTTTCTGCGGCTGAAGACTTTGCAGCGGAGTTCCTGGAGGTTGTGAAGATGGAGGGCTACGTTCCACAGCAGGTCTTCAACTGCGATGAGACCGGGCTGTTTTGGAAGAGAATGCCCAAAAGGACTTTCATCACACAGGAGGAGGCCAAGTTGCCTGGCCACAAGCCCATGAAGGACCGTCTGACCCGGCTCTTCTGTGCCAATGCAAGTGGTGACCTGAAGATCAAGCCCCTGCTGGTGTACCACTCAGAAAACCCACGGGCCTTCAAGAAACACAAGGTCGACAAGGAGCAGCTAAGTGTCATGTGGCGACCCAACAGTAAGGCTTGGATCACACGTGTGCTGTTTGTGGTCTGGGTCAATCTTGCTTTTGGCCCTGCTGTCAAACAGTACCTGCTGGACAACGACCTGCCGCTGAAGGCTTTGCTTCTGATGGACAATGCTCCTGCTCATCCTAAAGGCCTTGAGGAAGACTTGTTGGAGGAGTTCAGCTTCATCAGCACCATGTTCCTGCCGCCTAACACCACGCCACTGCTCCAGCCGATGGATCAGCAGGTCATCGCCAATTTCAAAAAACTCTATACCAAGGAGCTTTTCAGGCGATGCTTCGAGGTGACTGACTGCACCACCATCACCCTGCGGGAATTCTGGAAGGACCACTTCGACATCGTCACCTGCTTGAAGATGATCACCACGGCCTGGAACGGGATCAGCCAGAGAAATTTGAATTACGCTTGGCGCAGCCTGTGGCCGGACTGTGTGGCACCAAGTGACTCTGATGCACCAGAGTCAACAGTGGTGCAGGACATTGTTGCCTTGGGGAGGACCATGGGCCTGGAGGTCACAGAGGAGGACATCAGTGAGCTGGTGGAGGAGCACAACCACGAGCTGACCACCCAGGAGCTGGTCGAACTGTAGGCAGAGGCTGCGCAGGAGCAGGCCTCGCTGGAAGAGGAGGAAGCAACTGAGGAACGGCTATCCTCCAAAGAACTGAGGGACATTTGCCGGAAGTGGAAGGATGTGCAGGCTTTTGCACAGCGGCACCACCCTGACAAGCACATGGCACATGACCTTGCAAACACTTTTGATACGAGGGTCATGTCGCCTTTCAGGGAGGTGCTGAAAAGGCGGATGAAGCAGCAGACCATGGACAGGTTCTTCAGCAAGAAGCAAAGAGTGGAAGAGGAACCTTCTTCAAGTTGTCGCCCAGAGTCTTAGAAAATGTACTGTACACTTTGTTGATTTTTAAATGTTTTTCTGTCATGTTTAGAAACTTAACTTATTGTTCCTTCAATTTTTGAAATGCTCTTTACAGTATGTGTGACTTTAAAGAGCATTTAATAAACTCTTGTTGTACCAAATTTGGCTTTGTTTGGACTTTTTTTGACCATATAGGAACGCATTAATTGAATTTCAATGCATTCCTATGGGATTTCGTGCTTCGCAAGACGAAAAATTCACTAGACAAAAAAACTCGCGGAACGAATTAATTTCATCTTGCAAGGCACCACTGTAAGTCAAACTGCATCCTGCCCAAAGGCCTGGCAGAACAGCTCCGTCTTGCAGGCCCTGCGGAAAGATGTCAAATCCCGCAGGGCCCTGGGCTCTTGTGGGAGAGCGTTCCACCAGGCTGGGGCCACATCCAAAAAGGCCCTGGCTCTAGTCGAGGCCATTCTAATTTCCCTGGGGCCCAGGATCTTCAAGGTGTTGTTAGCAGACCGTAAGGTCCTCCGTGGGCCATACCAAAAGAGGCGGTCCCTTAGGTCCTAGGCCGTATAGGGCTTTAAATATTCTTTGTTCCCTGCCTTTCCAGGAGACATACTTCTCTACTTTCACCCATCAGCAAACTGTGAATTAACACGCCTGGAGTGTTGTTACTAGGGCTAGACTGAAATTTCTCCCTCTCAGTTTATCAAATATATTATTCCCTGCATCTGAAAACAGTAGGTGATTATCTGCTGCTTTCTTGGGCATTGGGGATTTCTCCTGAAAATTGAGGAGTTGGGGATTGCCACTTATCTTACTGGGTCATGGCAGGAAATGCAGCCAGCTTATTTTGCACCTTGCCTGGGGACTGGGCAATGAAGGGAGAAGAAGCATGGCATGGGGTGTCGAATCTTGAATACGAATCATGTTTTCTCTCTTTTGAGAAGCAGCTAAAAGCCTTTCTGGAAAGCAGCCTTCACTCCCTCTGTGTGTCTTTCTTGGCTGTTCCATTCCCCAACTTTCTGCTTATTTTTGTTCCCTTTTCTTCAGGGGGTGGGTGTATTTACAAGCGACATACTTCTTCATACTCCTGGGTAATGCAAACCTGTCTCGTTTGCTTGTAGGTGGTCCCATTTTGCCTCCAGAACAATCAGCGTTCAATCTGCCCACTTGGCTGCTAGAGGAATGATGCTGTCGGAATATTCTGACAGCACGGTACCCTGAAATTTTCATGACGACAAAAATATATTTTTAAAAATACATCAATCTTTGTCAAAGCAGAGTGCTCAGCGTGGCTTGGGAAATCAATAGAGTGATCCCTGGAGAAAAAATAAAATTCAAATCCTTGTGAAGGAAATAAGAATGACGGAAGGACTTAATTGTAAAGATCAGCAATGGGGAGGGGGGCGGGTATTATTGTAATCACTCAACACTTTTTACTTTTTTAACTTTCTGCAATTAGGATATTAGCTGTTTAAGATTAAGTAGAGTTGATTAAGGAACAGAGGGGGCACGGGGTGAAAATTTAAAATGCAGAAACTTGTGATTTACACAGCATGAAAGACGTGAGTTTTCTTTTGCAAGTAGGTACATCTAATCCATTTTCCTGTAGCAGCATAGGTTTAGTTCAATACACCAGGATGAACTGAAGGCAGTGGTTCTGTGGCAGCTGCCACTGACATTATATGTATGGCCATTAAAGCATACAGACCACAAAATTCAAGTTGTTATCATTTTTCTCTAGATCACTAGGAGGTTTTGGCTAGGCTGATTAATGAGCTGCCTGCTTCCATATGACCCTGTTCACCCTTTGAGATTCAGCCCCATGTCTCTTATCCATCTGGTAAAGGTAAAAGGTAAAGGACCCCTGGACTGTTAAGTCCAGTCAAAGACTACTATGGGGTGTGGCGTTCATCTCGTTTTCACACCGAGGGAGCCGGTATTTGTCGACAGACAGCTTTCCAGGTCATGTGGCCAGCAGGACTAAACCGCTTCTGGTGCAACAGGACACCATAATGGAAACCAGAGCGCATAGAAACGCTGTTTACCTTCCCACCGCAGCGGTACCTATTTATCTACTTGCACTGGTGTGCTTTCGAACTGCTAGGTTGGCAGGAGCTGGGACAGAGCAGCAGGAGCTCACCCCGTCACGGGGATTTGAACTGCCGATCTTCCGATTGGCAAGCCCAAGAGGCTCCGTGGTTTAAACCACAGCGCCACCTGCATCTCTAGTGGGTATGCAGGGCTGGCCTTTCTGAGTTGTGGTGTCCAGATATTGGCACTCCCCTGGGAAGCCTGCCTAGTCTCAGCCCCCTTATCAGCTGAGAGAGTGGTGAAGACTATTATGTTTGGAGAAGCCTTCATATTATTAGTTATTGCAAAGGTAGGGGACCTCCAGCCCATTACACCTTGCGCCCTGTGACCTCCCCTAAGCACTCCCCCACCAACAACCTTTAGGTTTTCAAGTGGTGGCAGGTGAGCAGGGAAGGATGAAATCTCCCCTGCTCCTGTACTGGATCACACCCTCAAAAATCCCCATCCCCATGGGACAATTGGCTACCATGTTTCCATGGTAACAAGGAGATATCTCCCTGCTCCCACTGAAAACTAATTGTCCCAAGGCAGGGAGATGAGTAGTGAGTAGAGATCGTAGCTGGAGACAGAAGGAAGGAAGGAAGGAAGGAAGGAAGGAAGGAAGGAAGGAAGGAAGGAAGGAAGGAAGGAAGGGTGTTAGTGCCCATGGGAAGACTACTAGCAGTATCTGGGTGCAAAATTCCAGCAACTGGGGTTCAGAAGCATATTGCTTTGAATATGGAAGCAGAACAGAACCATAATGGCCATGAACAGAACCATGAATTTGTCTAATTCTCTTTTAAGTCCAAGTTGGCTACCCCAGCCTCCTGTGGGTGAGAATTCAATAGTTTATACACTGTGAAGAATATTTGAGAATCTTCTAAAATTCAGCTTTGTTTGGATGTCCACAATTCTAGCATTATGACAGACGGGGGCACATTTCTCTATCCCCTGTCTCCGTGCCATGCATAATTTTTATAAACCTCTCGTTACTCGTCTTTCCTCTAAAATAAAAAGTCCCAAATGTTGTAACTCCCATACTGGAATTAGTCCACCTCCTTGATCATTTTGGTTGCCTTTTTCTGAACCTTTTCCATACTACAAAAATCCAGTTTTGTATCCCTGATTTTGATTCATTTTCAGTTGAGTTATGTGGAAGAAACTGATGTGTCATTTGTAACACAGTTTATTAAGTTAAAGGATGCACTGTTCCAGGACTTAATTTATCCCATGTTGGGACTGGGGAGAAATTCATTTCAGTCTGCATTTAAACCTACCTAGTTATGAACAATATGAGAACAAAATAGGGTCATAACTTGACAATTGTACTTCCTGAATTTTGCAGTGTATATACTGGGATGAAGTGTGAATAAATTACATATATCAGTGAAAATAATATACAAAAAATGGTTTATATTAGGTGAAATTGATTTGCAAAAATGTGTGTATTATAAGGCTACCAGACGTCCCTGTTTCCTGGGGATAGTCCCAGGATTTACCAATCAGTCTCCTGACAAAATCCTATCATTCTGACTGAAGTTGAAAAGTGTCCCCAGATTCATTGGAAAAAAAATCTGGTAACCTTAGTGTATTAGGGAGAATTGCAAACAAACATTAGGGGAAATTCACACTAAATTAATGTTGAGTTTTCATGGCAAATCAGAAACTGATTGTGGGGAACTGAATTTAAGATTAGAAAAATTAGAAATTGAGAGAAACAGAAAGAGTCACTCGTCTGTCAGTGATTCCCAGTCAGTTTTAGCCCCAACCCCTCTTTTTGGAAATCAAGCTTTTTATGCCATGGAACTATATGAAAAAAGATATTATTTGCCAATGCACCTGGTGTCTCTAAACTCCTACTGATGACACACAAAGTGGTCTGAATATTTGTACAAAGTAATCAGTACAGAGCAGAACAGCCATAAAACGTAGCATAATAAAATGTTAATTTTCTCCCTCGTTGCTTTGGGAACTTTGGCAAGAAGCTCTAATCATATGTGCATTTATCTTCTTTGTTAGAGAAGATCTGCTTGCACATTTTTTCCGTAAAGATATGCATTTTATTTTATTTAGAAAGTGAAATTAATCCCTCTCCCTTTCTACTAACTTCACCCACCTTGGAGTTGTGTGCCTTAAGGGGGTTTGTAACAGAAGCGTCAAATTTTTCTGAGGGAAAATAGCTTGTATGAATTGCTGAACCATGTACCTCGTGAGATAAAAGAACCCTCATCAATATGTTTTCAAAAGTAGAAAATAACATGAAAATAAATATGTTTGAGAGACACTGCTTGCTGAAGTATCTTCATTTCTTACCTTGCTACGTTCCCATGTGATTTTGCCCTTCTTATTACCAGTGGCATTATACTAATCCAATTATCACTCAACTGCAAACACCGGTCTTATGGCCAGAGAGAAATACTCCATGTTTGAGGCTAATTAGACCACAATTCCCAGGCAAAAAAAAAGAGAAAATCTATTTGTTCTAGGGTTAGGATGATCTGCTTTAGTGCTACTTCATAAATAAGCATCTGTCAGAAATCTAAACTACTCAGCTGTGTCCTTCTTTGTGGGAGGCCGTTTGGGGAAAAACAGAAAAAAACTGGTTTCCCCCCAATTTTCCTGGTTTTTTTCAGGCCTTCTCATCTCGACTCCTACCATGAGAACAGGACTCTCCCAAGTGTTGCTGTACTCCAGCTCCCATCAGCTGCAGCTAATGGTCAAGGATGATGGGAATTGTGGTCCAACAATAGTGGATGACCAGAGATTTCCCTCCCCTCTCTATTAGAATGGTTAGAAAGCCCCTGCCTTTTAAAAACATCCGATCCACCTATCTTCTTTGTTTATTGATTGTATACCTTGTGGCGTCTTTTACACAATCTGTGCACTGAGTAAAATCGATGTATATCCCTCTCTTTTGTTAGGTAGAGTCTTCCATCTTCCTTTAAGTTTGCAAGCCTATTGCATTCCCAAGCATTCAGATAGCAACATTTTGCACAGTATGAAGTGTCACATTTGAGCAGCTAAAGGTAGGCCGTATGCAACAGTTTAAAATACCTTGGACACCAAGGTCCACATTCTTGGCTTCAGTGGCGTGGATGATTTTTCAGCATGTTGTTGTTGTTTAGTCGTTTAGTCGTGTCCGACTCTTCATGACCCCATGGACCAGAGCACGCCAGGCACTTCTGTCTTCCACTGCCTCCTGCAGTTTGGTCAAACTCATGCTGGTAGCTTCGAGAACACTATCCAACCACCTCGTCCTCTGTCGTCCCCTTCTCCTTGTGCCCTCCATCTTTCCCAACATCAGGTTCTTTTCCAGGGAGTCTTCTCTTCTCATGAGGTGGCCAAAGTATTGGAGCCTCAGCTGCACGATCTGTCCTTCCAGAGATCTGTCCTTCCTTTTTCAGCATAAGGATCATTAAATTTTGTATCACCTCAGAGAATCAGGGAGATGGTGTGGAGTTTCCTGCTTTTGACATTCTGGCATGAATTGTGGCGTCTCCTGTGTTCTTCATGAAGATGGCTTCAGAATGGCTGGTGCCAAACAAGCATGAATAGATTCGTATTTGGTGTTAAGTTCTAAGTGACAAGGTACCTGCTCATTTGCCCTGTTTGCTGGAGAACACAAACTATTTAGCCCTTTGCCTTTCTACACATGGTAATAGGACATTTGTGGACAATCTGAATGGAGGAAGGGGAGAAATGTCATGAAATTAAAACTCCTGTCATGGCATTGAGGCTGCTTATTTTGTTTCCTCCTCTCCCTTGAGACAGAGAAAGCCTTTCTACTGGCTTATACTTGCAGCGCTGTTGCAAAGGTCTTATGATTCCCTTCCTCACTAAACAATTTCTGTATGGTATATAGAAAGAGGGGGAAAACCACCAACTAGAATGTGTCCTGTCAAAATGCTCCTTCTAGCCAAGTAAACAATTCTTTTGCCAAACTAGCCAGCAGCAAAGAGAATAAGGTTATAAACAAATGCATTTGTGATTCTGGGAATGGACAGGAAATGGAGGGAGGGAAAGGAAGAAAAAGGAAGGAACCTAAATGTAGAAATGTTCAATATTTTAGAAATGCCAAACTCATCATAACTGAGAAAGGTCTCCATACATTTAGTAATTACCAGCATTTTCTGTTAGCCTCTGGCACTTCCAATGAACCAGCTTACATTAATAGCTTTCTTCCCTGGAAAATGATCTGAATTGGTCACTAAGAGATGTTCCTCCACAGTCTCAGGAGTATTTCTCATGTTAACTCCGAGTGGGGGAATATACTGCAGCATGATTCATTCTCACACTAGGAAAGTACTGACAGAGGCCCTGAGATGTATGGAAAGAGACCATGCTGTGAACTGACTGGGCCCTGGAGGGTGGAGCTGGAAAGCTTCATTTATCTATCCATTGGATTTAGTTCCAGCCTTCTTCCCAGTCTCAAAACATGGCTGGCTACATTGATAATCTCTTCTAGATATGTCAATCCATCACATTCAATGCTGGAAATATGATTAACAATGAGTGTGTGAATTATTCATATATGTATTATTCATTCTGCTTTCCCTAGAATAGCACATTACCCCTTTGTGGTAAGTCTGTTTGAGAAAGTGTGCTGAATCAACTTCTGGGCATTTCTGGAATAGCCCCCCCCCCCAAAAAAAAAAAAAAAGTTCATTGCCTCAGGAAAAGAATAATACTCTTCCAAATAAGCAAGGGAAGAAACAGGAATAGAATTTCCCACTGGGTGAAAGAAATGTAATTTATATGGTTAATTGGCTGTATATGTGTGTGTGTTTTGGATAGCAGCCTCCCATATCCTCAAGGTTTTTTGTTAGAATGGAAACATACCGGTATGTGTTCTACAAATATAACTTGCAGAATATCCAGATAACTTCCCCCTAAAAAAAAATAAAAATCTAAATCACAATTCATACAATCCTCTCAGTACTAGTTTTCCTGACAACATACTGCTTGAGGCTTATCCACACCACATAGTCAAACAGATGACAAGAATTCCCTCTCCTCAGAGAGCTTTGGCAGTTGTCATTCTTTAATTGCATCTAGAATTATCTAACATAATTCTGAGCACTTTCACCCAATTGTTTTCCCTAGGAAACGTTTGAGGAAGCTGTGATGGTTGAATTTATACGCAACTAATATAAATTTGGGCTGTGGATTTGCTGCAGATTCCCAGGTAATTTTACCAAGGATTCCATCACCTATCCAGCTACTCTTTTTGTCTTTCAAACTTTCCTGAGGTGGGAGGCTGCAGCTTTCTAGTTCCCTGCACCCAACTGAGAAGGAAGAGCTTTGGGGGGGCCACTAGGGGGCACATTGGAAGATGGCTGACAATAACATCTCTCCGACCCACACGAGGTAATTTGGAGGCTATGATGGAGGTAATTAGCCTCCTTAACCCCCCCAGGATTGTGGGGGGGGACGGCCTTTGCCTGCTGTGCCCTATACCACCACCGAATTTGTGGGGGTGGGGGCACTAGGCACAAAGCCCTCCTGTGGAATTTCGGCACTCCTGAACGCCGTCCCTGATTCGCGCCACTAGATGCAGAACTTCAAAGGAAACAATTTGGATGAAAGGAATGCACATGTTTCAAGAAAGAAGGGGGAGTAAAGACTGCTAACAGAAGAGATCTCTGACAAAACAAGATAAGAATAAAACATGAGAAGATACGCCAAGACAAGGTACGGCAAATGACTGATGGGGGAGGGGGGAACTCTTCCTTCTTTCCCTATGTGATTAAACAAGAATCCCTTCCCCTTATGAGTCAGAAATGTCGTTTTAAGGACTTAAGCTGTGAATTTAAGGCTGTGTGGAGATAAACTTTCGAACCAAAGCATGTTTTAAGAAGAGCGTGGAATGTGTAAGAGCTTGGGAATGACGCAGTTAAAAATGCCGTCGCCATATTGGGAAGTTCTGTCGGAGGTCTTGAGTCTGGGAGGAGAAAGAGAGAAATAGAGCTGTTTATATATTGTGGGTTAAACTCCTCAGTGGGACTTAAGAGCGACAGCTTTACGAGACTATGATGGAAAGAGTGATGTTATCTATGAAGGAGACGATATATGGAAACCATCTCGATTTGAGGATTGGAAGAACGGAAAATTCACACAGGACTATTATTACTATTGGTGTTTATCGGCTTAAGGAGACTATCAGAAGAGATCATAAAGAAAAAAGAGAAAATATATGAACAAGATGTGATGTGGAAACAGCAAGATAAGATGGGATAGAACTATGAACTTTGTTTGGACCGATTTGGACTGATTGGGACATTAACGCAGCAGCAAGAAGATGATCAGAATCCTCCTTCGGATCTTGAAATATGGGTCCCCCCAACAAAATTTAAAATTCGGCTTTGTAATTCGGAATTTATGTGATATGATTTAATTTGATGTGATTGGCCAGTTAATAAAAATTATTTTAAAAAGAGAGAGAGAGAGAGAGAGAGAGAGAAGGAAGAGCTTTGAAGATGCTGTTTGTCTATCTGTCAGCTTTCAAATGCACTTGGTAGCCTTCTGGCTGAGAAGATTGATGAAGGCATGGACCCACTAGTTGTCAGCTGAAGGTGCCTCACCCTTATGCTATATAAATGCTGTGGTTTTGTTGCTGCTGTACTCACTGTCTGATCCTGTAAACACGGACAGCCTGAAGATTCAATGTGAGCAATCATGGCTAGAGCCATGTTTGCTTTCTGGCACTGAGGTGGGCCCAGGAAGCCAGTTCAACCAAATGTAATCTCGATTCTTCCATGCTGAATTCCAGTGAAAACTAATGACAATAAAATAGGCAGACTCCACCCCACTATTTGACCTCTAGTGGTAACTTGGGCATGACTGAATTTTGCTGCTCTCGACTCCTTTTCATTCCCTTGGGCCGCAAACAACATTTATGACAGAGTAAACAGTTCCTTTCCTTTTGATCAAATGCCATTGTAATCAGTTGTAATGCAAGAGGGAATCACGGATGTAAATTGTGCCAGTGGAGTGGATACTGAATAATTGGATCAGCAAAATAGGCTCCAATGACTGGATTAATCCATGGCTGTGACTCACAGTTTATTCTTCAAGTGCTGACAGATTTGCAGGCCAATCCATAATCCTTTTAAGACAGCACATTTGGATTTAAGCTTGTTGCCACCCTGATTCTGCATTCATTATTTTGAACTTAGTCCCATTGATTCCAGAGAAATGTATTTCTACATCATTGATCAAATCCAGCAGCAGAGGCAGAGCTTTGCTCATTTAAGGACTTTAGATTGTGCCAAATTTATTTAGGCGTATCGGCGAGGCTAACAGTCTGCTCCGCAGCCCAATAACCTAAAGTGTTTGCATTTTAGCCAATTCACACCATAGTCCAAATTTTTGTCCTGGTAAATATGGCTGCATAAAATTATGGCTAATGACTCTGCATAGATAATAATAGTTGGTACATCTTATTGAGATTCTGGTGATTTGGTTTTGTCTGATAGGGTGCTACTGTGAGATAGAAAATACAGTGTCCTGGGTGAGCTCTCTTAAGTATTTAAGTGAATGAGTTAGACTGCTGATCTCTGGGAATACAGAAAAGCACATGAATCGGACCTTTAATGTTAAGTGGAAACTTTTGGAAAAAACTTTGAAGGGAATATTTTAAAAATCTAGCAGCCCATATTTCCACGCTTTTTGCCTTGCTTTGCTGCATGTTTTGTAATTTCAAATCTCTGCTGGGGCTTTCTCACCAAAGATTGCTTGCTCCAGACGTGGAACTAGGCACCCAATGAATTCTCTTTTTGTCCTTTAACCAAAAGACCACCACAACCTCCTCCGCCACCACAACCCAGGAGCAGTGGGCACCCACAGCTCTTCCTTTCAACCTTTTGCCACCATTGTTTGTGGTGCTGCAATGCAACAGCACCATGCATGCAGAGCTATGCATATTGCATGCACAAGGCCTGTTTGAGTGTACCGGCTGCCTTGGTTGGCTGCAAGTACTTGAGCTTAACTAATTTATTGCTCGCTTTGAAAATATAACCTGCAATAACCCTCCTGAAACAACTGCCAGTGGGAACATTTGACCAGCCTCCGAAAATATTTGAAATAGTTCAAAGCCACATTAATAATACACGTCACCATTTCTTCTTTGCTGCATAAAGGCAGGCGCTGCTGGTGTATAACTGCTCTGGGCTGTAGAGCAATTATGAGCCATCTGATCAGCAGAATAGACAGAACCTGGCAGAGACAGGAAGCGGTCTCAAACCTGCAAGGAAAGAATCAAACGAGAATAGTATGGGAGCAGAGAAGGATCAAGAGTAAGCTTCTTAAGAATATGAAGAGACCAGGGGCAACTCAAGACTTGAAAGAGCTGAAATATGCTAAGCAAGTAAGAGGAAGGAATGGCAATCTAAAAAGCAAGCGGCAATCCTGGACAAAAGCTGGAGTGCTGAAAAATGTTGACAGCATGCCTTATGACCCAGCTGGAAAAGCTGTTCTGCTGAGGATTAGGTGCTAGAGAATTCTGACTGACAGAGGGCATCATTATTTTTTTTCATATTTTTCACCGAAGTGTCCAGTTTGACTTCAACCCCGGAGGCACACTTCATTGTCTCTTGAGACAGAAGGATGCCATCAAGTTGGCGTCTGTTTTTAACTTTGTTGTATGGTTTCTAATGTACGTGTCACATATTTTTGCTGTAAGCTGCTTTGATATTAATCTTTTTATGATATAAAAAGGTAAAGGGACCCCTGACCATTAGGTCCAGTTGTGGACGACTCTGCTTTATTGCTCATCTCGCTTTATTGGCCGAGGGAGCCGGTGTACAGCTTCTGGGTCATGTGGCCAGCATGACTAAGCCGCTTCTGGCGAACCAGAGCAGCGCATGGAAACGCCGTTTACCTTCCCGCCAGAGTGGTACCTATTTATCTACTTGCACTTTGATGTGCTTTCGAACTGCTAGATTGGCAGGAGCAGAGACCAAGCAACGGGAGCTCACCCTGTCGTGGGGATTCGAACCACCGACCTTCTGATCCTACGCTCTGTGGTTTAACCCACAGCACCACCTGCATCCCTCTGTTTATGATATAGCAGTCCATAAATATTTTTATAAATATAAATAAATAAATGACGCATTGTGCTGCAATTACCAGTGAATATTTTTGCAGGTTATCTAAGAACTCAAGAATTAAAATGTCCTGAATTTGTAAGCATGATGCATACAGATCAATCTTGCAGTGGAACAGCTTTATTTCAGCAGAGGTTTCTCTTTAAAGAAAGTCTACTCTACATATAGATTAAATTGGGCTCTGTGGGAAAATTAATAGCATTCTGAATTAATTGCAACTCAAAAGTGCAAGAATAACTCTGGTAAGCAAACAGATGAATTGAGGGAGGGCTTAATTAGAAGCATTTTACTGCTCATAGGGAAATATAAATTTCAGAACGCCAACCCGTGGGCTCACACTCATTGTATCTATTATTCATTTCCTAGCGTCTCCTGTATTCTGCTGGGATCAGAATCATGGTGGTTTCAGAGTAGAACCATCAACTGGAAGCCTGTAAACAGAATCTGGTCTGTGGGAGGCTCCTTCAGAGTGCAAAAGACATCAGATGATAGTGTCATGGTCTGGGATAAGGGTGGAGATGTCGTTGAACTCCATCTCTCACCAGCATCAGCAACCCTGAGCAATGGCCAGGGATGATGGAAGTTGTAGTCCAATAATATCTGGAGAAGGCCACAGATTCTCTACCCATGGTCTAGAAGGAATCCTGCCCACCTTTTTCCTGTCAGTTTTCTGGGGAGAGAGAAGCACATTCACTCATGTGGAGAAGTGATTTGGAAACTCCAGATATCTCAGCGATATTGGCTGTATACACACCATGCATTGAAAAGCATATTTAAAGCTCATAATTTACCCCAAAGAGTTATGAGAATTGTTGTTTACCCCTCACAGAGGTTCAGTTCCCAGGATCCTTTGCTACATTTCCCAGCGTTCTTTGGGGGAAGCCATGTGCTTTAAATGTATGGTGTGTATGAATATCTAATACTATGGGGTGCAACTGAGTAAAACAAGAGGGGGGTGGAGTACAATTTATACACATCCTAAATCCTGTGGCTTAAAAGACCGAAGACTGCTGATGAAGCCCAACAATTAGCCTTACCAATGACACCCCCGAGCTATCTTTATTTCATTCTCTTCTGTGTTGTTTCCCTTCCATGAAAAGAATTCATGATGTTCCCAGTTAATTAATTTATTATCATAAATTAATAATAAATAAGCAATAACACCCACTCTAACAGACACAGACTTTTAAATATTTGAAAAGTTCCTTAGTTATTTCCCTCAGCAAAATACCATGACATTAATTTTCATCAGTGACTGAGAGGGATAAAAACATATTTTTTTCAATGCTGCAAGACCACGCAGTAATTATATATTTACAAGATAAAATGAATAACTTCCAGGACTTTAGCAAAATTACTGTGCATGCACGTGGGTTTTGGCAATACCAGACCTTGCTCAAAGAAATAAGAGTATTGCCTCATCTGATTTTCATTATTCTCTGACTGATAACAAACTTTATAAATTCTCCTCCTTTCACCATAGGAATTGCTTCTGTTATGAAATTGTAATCCAAATGAGCACTGGATTAATGAATGATGGCTCATTGCGTTATATCATGGGCACATAGTGTCAGGATTGGCACTAACTTTTTGGCTGGAGACTGGCATGTGTATTTGCTGTTTCCAAAATGTCTTTTGCTAGTAGACGCCTGTGCCCATCTGTTAAAATGGCACCATTCCCATCCATGAGTCCATATGGCTATTGTCTTACAGTAGTGATAGGCTTATTCAATCAGCTTGTATGACAATGAAGGTACTAGTCCTATTTCTTTAAAAAGTCCTTCTTGCCTAAAAAGATGAATGCCCATATAAAGTTTCTAAAGTTTGCAAGAATAAAAATCTGGATTATTTCAAAGGTTATCTCCTCAAGGATATATAACATGGGCTAGAATTGCAGAAAGCGGATGCAAAGAAGCCATGCAACGTATCAAATGTTTATCAGAACTAGACTGAGAGTATCCAGCTCCAGGCTGCTTTAAAAATAGATTTTTGAAAAGAATAATTTTAGAAGCATAATCATATTGTTCTTACAGCTAGAGACAGAGTTCCCTTGTAAATATATACACACAGAGAGAAAGAGCGCTCACCTATAAGGAGAGTTTAATTGAGCCGTCATGAAAAGTTCTTCCAAACGCCTCCAAATAACCTGAAGAATATTCAGGGGCTTTGGCATGCTGAGTTTTGTCTGAGCAGAATTCCCCTATGAACCTGGCAATTGTAATTAAGAACTAACCATTTTTGTCTCTGAAAATTGTTTCTGTGTAATATGCATTGTATGGTAGGTTAGGCTACAATTCTCTACGCACTTACATGGTAATATATGATCTTGTGTTATACTGAGTTATTTGTTACTCTAGTAACTAAAGACCATTTCATCTCATAAATAGCACTCTTTTGCTCAGTAGCTACCACACCTTTGTTCTAGAAAGCTCTGAATACTTGTTACAGCCAACCGCCACCAAATAAATGGGGACTTAGTTGCAACCAAACCTCATAGTCTAATTCCAAGTGTGGTTACTTAAAAGTAAGTCTCATGAGCACAATGATACGTCTTCCCTAGCATGCTTATGACTGTAGGCACAGGCTTAGTCTTCAAGTAAATGTGTCTGCTTAGAATTATTTCATGTGTGCACAGAAAGCCAAACAGGAAGCACTCTCTTGTTTCTAAGAATCGGGTCAATATGATCAAAGAGCTTTTGCAATGCTCCTAGGTTGTAGAAATGCTCTGCTGAATTGCATGCAAACCAATATGTTTTAATTGTTACAGCACCCCAATTAGTGTGCGTGGTTGTTTGGGAAACATTAATTTTAAAATGGAAAAGCTGGCTTAGATCAATGATTTAAATTGATTTTCTATTCTTGATGATGTCCATCAATCCTCGCTGCTTGAGAAGAAAACCTTTGTGCTGATATTGAGTTATAAGAAAGCCTATGCTAGTGGTGTTAGATCAGTGTGGGCTCATTCACACAAACAAGTCACCTCTTTAGTGAGACCTGGCCCTTTGACTTTCTAGGAGTTCTCCAAGCCTTGACCTGGCCAACTGGTTTCCATTTAGAATACAGATAATCTCTTATGTTGTCAGCCTAGAAGCTGTCCACTGAATGTTGCCAGAGTACTGCTAATTTTCCTGGCAATACATGTCTCCCCACTCTTCCACCCACTAGCAGTTGTAGCCAACATGATGGTGAGCAGCGCTATGTCATAGAGGAATTACTCATATGCTGAAAGTCGCCTGAGTAGATTCTTGAATAAAATTTGTGTCCCAAAATGCATGTTAAACAAACACTTGCCACATGGTAAAATAGGTTAAGGCAGCCAACCATCTAGAATGTTGTTGGTTCATACAGTAAAACTATATTCACTCAAGTAGTCAGTGCTAGAATAAGAAAATCCTTAATAGTACCAGGAAATCCAGTCTCCACCTATGACACGCCGTGCTCCAACCTGTTTCTCCAGAGGAACCATGTCCTAAAAAAAAATTGATGGGACCCAATGTGATGTCATGATGACATCATGCAATATCCTAAGACATCCTGATGTCGTTCCGTGCCCGGCTTTGTGTTTACCCTAAATAATAGGGGGGCTGGCCCCCTCGAAAAAAACATTGAGGGGGCCAAAAGTACTTCTGCCCCTAGGAACTGGCGCCTATGTATCTCACTGAACATCCTCAGCTCTACAACTGACCTTCCAGATGACTCTGCTCTTAAATTTCCAGATTCCGACACGTTCCACGCCTCACCTGCAAGATTCTGCCCACCTTAAATCTCCCTCTGATGCTTCACAGGGATTTGTAGCTGTCGAATCGAAGGTGGCCAACTTGGTGGGAGCGGCCTTGAAAAGAATCTGTAATGTTGCTGCCTTTCCTGCTGATATGCATGTGTGTTTCACTGCATGGCAGGCAGGATTTAAGCAAGCGCAGCTTTCATCATTTCTACGCCTCTCCAGTGGTCTATAGGGACTCTGCTCCACTACTGGAGAGTCCTGTACACCGCAGTCAAGGAAGGAAAAGGCTGCTAAAGAAGCAGGAGTAGACTTAGAATCCAAGATGGGATCCACTGATAGATCTCTGTTTGATTTGCAGCTGATACAGTGGTACCTCAGGTTAAGTACTTAATTCATTCTGGAGGTCCGTTCTTAACCTGAAACTGTTCTTAACCTGAAGCACCACTTTAGCTAATGGGGCCTCCTGCTGCCGCCGTGCCGCTGGAGCACGATTTCTGTTCTCATCCTGAAGCAAAGTTCTTAACCTGAAGCACTATTTCTGGGTTAGCAGAGTCTGTAACCTGAAGTATATGTAACCTGAAGCGTATGTAACCTGAGGTACCACTGTACTCAGTTGTTTAGCAGCAGCAACAATAACTTTATTTCACAATCTAAGGCCAATGAAATGAGAAAAACTTGGGGTAACCAGGAATGGACTTTTATTTGAGCTCAGTTCAGTTCCAGTACTGAAAACAAACCCTTAGGCCCATAATGTGCTCAGAGACCCCCAATTCTTTCATTCTAACTGTATATCTTTTGCACCTTGCTCTGGTAGCTCCCGGTGTTCTACTAAATAAAACATAGTAAATCTGACAAAACTGGAATTGGTCTGCTCTTAGATTGGGGCCCAACTCGTTCTTGATTTATGATAAAGATGCCCAGCTGTGACACTGAAAGACCTTCGATGTAATGCTGACAACAACAAAGGAAACTGCTTCTCCCAGGTGATCAAAGGCCTGTTAAATGTAGCCAGTGATACACTTACTTGATAGACACAATCACTAGAGGTGCCATTTGAGGTATTAGTAGTGAAGTGAGGAAATGCCCACTCTTGGTTAGATCCAAGGTTATTGTTGTTGCTAAAAATTAAATAAAAACAGTGTGTTGTAAATATTTTATTTTTTAGAATTCCCCATAATTGTAACTGTGCTGTCAACACAGAACAAGCAAAAAGCAGAGGAAGGTGTGTTCCTGGCTGGCTTCCCTCCTACATAGGTCCATTAAGGGATTTAAGTTCTCATGTGGCCTGAAAAACACAGGTGTGAGATCCACTGTTCCATTTGCTTAGATATTGTCCCTTGCATCCACTCATTAAGCCCCCGCACAGAAGATGGTAACATAGGAAGTTTATTTAAACAAGGTTATACACAACTCACTGGAAGGCTTCTAAGCACACTTCTGCCGTACAGTTTCTCCTGGGCCAATGGAACAGAGGGAATAGGAACTCTGAAGACTGGGATGTATTTTAGGGCATGGTTAATTTGCAACTCCTGCCCTGAACGCACACCAACCACCTCTACATAAGAGCAGCTTTGGTTCATATTCTGCTTGACATCATCTTACAAGGAGAAGGTGGAGCCCGCTGAATATTTTCCTGACATTATAACATTTTAAGTTATAATGCTGTTCTTTAAAGTTTGTTTCCTTTCCTGCCCCTTGCGAGACCTCCGGGGATAAGGCAAGTTAAGTGCCTGAAAGAAATAATAAAATGAGAGCCAGTGATGGAGATCTTTTGTCCAGACACCTTTCCCCCTTAATAGAGGCCTTTTATTTGCCTCGAGGGGCTGCAATGGTCATAAATTTCCGATCGCCCGCAGAAAGCGCACAGAGTTCTCATTAAGCAATTTCTATGGGAGCACCCTATAAATTATTCTCCTCCAATACAATAGAGAAAGGGATGGAACGCTGCCCAGAGTTAGCACTCTGAACTTTAAAAAGCTGCAGGGTGAAACCATGTGGTTTCTATTACGAGTTTTGTTGAACTAGTCAGAAATATCGGAGCAGTCAGCCACCTGCGGCTTCCTGAATGCATCCAGATGTGGAAAAGTGCAGGCTTGCTAATTTTGCAGCATCTTCTCCCAAAAGCAACTTTCTTAGTGAAGTGGCTGAAGATCAGACGACACAAAACAGAGGCCTTCACACTCTTCGCAGAAGAGGGGGTTTCTTGGGCAGCAAATATTTCAAGGGCACTATGGTGGGCAAGAGTCGTGAAAAATGTCTTCCCCTCCCATCACTGTTAAGCTCCCCACTGCAATGCACCATTTCACTAGCAGTTTTCTCCCCTTGCCTATATTCTTTTCCCTAACACTCATATAAGCCCTCTATAGCCGCAGTGCTTTCTCTTTCAGACGGAGCTCACCAGAGCTCAGCTCCAGTACCTCTCAGGTGGGCACCATTGCCATTCTAAGAGAACAAGGGAGAAGTCGTGGTGAGCTCTTTTTCTAGAAAAATAGCACTGAGTAGACGTATAAATTTAGGCTTAGCTAAACACATGAGGAGCCACCAGTTCATAGTTCCTCCCTTTATCATTGCCCTCCAGCTCGTAAGAACATAAAAAGAGTCTGCTGGATCAGGTCAACTTCCTGTTCAGTCCAAATTCCTGTTCTCACAGTGACCAATCAGATGCCCCAAAGGGGAGTCTGCATGACGGACCTGAACACTACAGTGGTACCTCGGGTTAAGAACTTAATTCATTCACTTCCTGTTAAATTAATAAGTTATCTGTCTACAGTTGTACCTCGAGTTAAGTACTTCCTGTTAAATTAATAAGTTATCTGTCTACAGTTGTACCTCGAGTTAAGTACTTAATTCGTTCTGGAGGTCCATGCTTAACCTGAAACTGTTCTTAACCTGAAGCATCACTTTAGCTAATGGGGCCTTGCACTGCCGCTACGCCGCTGGAGCACAATTTCTGTTCTCATCCTGAAGCAAAGTTCTTAACCCGAGGTACTATTTTTGGGTTAGCGGAGCCTGCAACCTGTAGTGTCTGTAACCTGAAGCGTCTGTAACACGAGGTACCACTGTATAGCATTCTCACCTCCTGAAATTTCCAGCAACTAGTATTCAGAAGCATATTGCCTCTGACAGTGGAGGGAGAACACAGCTATCAGCATTAGTCGGCAGTGGATTTGTCTAATCCTCATTTAAAGTTGCCCAAGTTGGTGGCCATCACTGCATTTTCAGTTTTCAGTTCTGTCATGCCACCTCTTATTTTCATTTTCTCAAAACTAAAAAGTCACGAATGTTGTAACCTTTCCTCATGGAGGAGTTGCTCCAGCCCCGTAATCAAATTGGTTGTCCTGCCCAACTCTATAACATCCCATCTGCAGCTAGGAGACTTCCATACTCACAGAGTCACCCCACATGTTTCAGGCCTCTGATCTTCCAGGTTGCTTCCAGTGAGCCTGCATGAGTTGACTAATCTCCTCACTTCAGACTGTCACATTCTATGAATCTGCAAAGCTGTTTGCAGTCCAGGAACCATGGAGAGTTGTTTCTCAGACAGTTGGCAAGCCTCCCGCCTTATTATGTAGTGGGTTTTGTGTATGTGTGTGTGTGTGTGTGTGTGTGTGTGTGTGTGTTTGCATTTCCAATAAGGCAGGAAACAAGTGGCCAGACAACTCTTAGGCCAGAGTCTGGCAGATTACCACTATAGACAAGCAGTCCACTGTGCTCGTCTTCAAGTTATGCAGACTTTGTTAACAATGAAATGAGGGGAAGAAGAACACATTGTTGACGTTCTTAATTACATCAATGCTGCTAGACCTCATTGTTGCATTGTATGGTTACTTATGTATGTTGTATGTATGTTGTATGTTGTACCTATGTATGTTGTATGGGACACGGGTGGCACTGTGGGTTAAACCACAGAGCCTAGGACTTGCCAGTCAGAAGATCGGCAGTTCGAATCCCCACGACAGGGTGAGCTCCCGTTGCTCGGTCCTTGCTCCTGCCAACCTAGCAGTTTGAAAGCAAGTCAAAGTGCAAGTAGATAAATAGATACCACTCTGGTGGGAAGGTAAACGGCGTTTTCGTGCGTTGCTCTGGTTTCCCCAGAAGCGGCTTAGTCATGCTGGCCACATGACGCTGGCTCCCTCAGCCAATAAAGCGAGATGAGCACCGCAACCCCAGAGTCGGCCATGAATGGACCTAATGGTCAGGGGTCCCTTTACCTTTATGGTTACCTAAAGGATCGTGGTGGAAGGAAAGAGGCTGCATTTGTTTTCTGTTCATTTGCAACAGTGAGGAGAAAGGAATAATCAGATGGGAGTATGCTTATGGCAGATGTGTCATCTGACTTATTTGCCAGGAATGTAGCCCACGGATTTTCATCCATCCGTGTATCTTCCAATGGTGCACTGAGTGACAGCATGCTAAGCTGCAGCACACAGTGCAACTATCTCCACAGAGGAAGTCTTGAAGCTGCACAGCTGAAGGGTTCCATGCAACCTGGAATCTTGTACAAATAGAGTAGTGTATGTACTTGTGATGCCCTCTCACCCACTGCAGATGTTTGTGCTATAAGCGTGGACACCTGGAGATGTGACCACTCAGCATGCTCCTTCTTCCTACTTCCATGTTGCTCTACACAAAAACTACAATGCCTGAACAGGTGGCTAAAGAGAACTCAGCTACAAAGGTGGATGTGGGGATTGACCTTCTGATAATTTTGCTCATGCAGGATTCACCCGTTTTCCCAGGAGCCATGCCCTATAGCCGACAGACCTTGATGTTTAATTCAGCCACCCCTTTATACAACGTTTTCTATTACACATCAATGCCGGGAGAGCATTTGCTTTTTCTATCGTCTCGCTTCTGTCAGCAGACATGTGGAAGTGCTAATAGCTGGAAAAACACATGATGAAAGAAGCTTTAGTGAGTTATGAGAGTGCTTCAGATGTGTGTGATTCAGGATACAGCATGATGCAACTATTTCCCATGCTATTTTAAATGTTGCAGATGGGAACAAGATATATAGTTTGAATTATTGTTGAGTGCTTGGAAAGAAAAACAGGAATCCTTTAAGAGCAATAAAACCCGTTTATCTGCCCATCCTCTTCATTTAAAAAAACTGAAATCCATTGCCTCTATTCCCACACTGTTGGAGACGAACCAGCAAAGAGGAACTGTGTCTGTGTGTTTGCAGTGAAGGAATTGTGATGGCTGGATATAGAAGGCTAAGTTCTCCTTCTGCTCATACAAAACTTTGGTTTGGGAACTCTAAATTGTCCCCTGGATCCCAACCAGAGTTCATATTTTAAATGAGTTTTACACAACAAAGGAGAGAATACTTAAACATCTGCTCCAAGAACTGCCATCAAAGGAGGACATCATACAGTGGCAGCACCTTGGAGGTCATATTGTTCAACACATGTCTAAGGTCTAGCACTTAGATTTCTCCCTTTGAAGTGGCTGTGAGCTGTTCATCAGGAGATCTGGGTTGAGGTGTCATCAACATGCAAATGACTTCCCTGGCTAAATCTGTCCATTGTGTCTGGATCAGGAGAAGAAGTTGACATTCTGGACCGGGGCTTGGAAGAACTAAAGGTCTGGATGTGGGCAAATAAACTGTTGCACCTTGAGGCCCCCAGGACCCACCTCCCAAAAATAACTTTACACGGACACATATTTTAGTTTAAGTTTTGGCCACAACTTTATTGAATTACAATCACATGAGCGGTATTGGCTTAGGCATTGACTCCCAACTATAACTGACTCCATCTCTCTGAGTGGTAGTCCAATGGGGTAAACCAAACAAGGGAGCAACGTCAATGCGGACCAACCGAAGCTCACCCCAGGGTTCATGTGGTCCTAGCATGGCCCTAGCCCCTCAAGTGGGCTTCGGACAAGATCCATGACCCCTCAGATTCCTTTAACGGAATACCACGCTGCCGTATTTAAGCCCTCTGGGATCACGCCAGCCCCCAGGGATTGGCTAGCACAGTCTGGTGTGATCCAGGAGCTATGACCAGGGCTCTTAGCTACCCCCCTATAATTAACCCCTTTGGGGTAAGTCCCATGGGCCCGCACGCAACCAGGACCCTCTAATAGGAGGATCCCATATGCTTAATCCTAATAAGACAGAGGTGTTAAGTGATCTGAGTGAACTTCCCAGTTTTAAATGCAATAGAAAAGTGTACTTCAGATACTGGATAGTTCAGCTGGTTAGAGTGGGGTATTGATAATGCCAAGGTTGCAGGTTTGATCCCCATGCCTGCTGACTTCAAATCACACACACACAATGCTTGCTCTCGAGTAGTTTCACTGAACCTTCCATCGCCACCATTGTGGAGGAAAGTCTGTTGTGAACTGCAGCCACCGAGAACAGCCCTGGTTTCAAATGGAACGTTCCTGTTTGCTTGACACTGCTCTCTCTCCCGTAGACTGTTCAGTGTTAGACTTAGTAAAAACAGGAAGCAAAGTTAATCTCCAGACATTGCATTTTTATCTACAGCACTTCCACATGTTTGTACCGCTTCCAGGAACCAAAGCACTGGCCTCAGTTGATGGATGAAGCTAATGTATGAGAGGCAAACTACGGCAGAAGACAGGGAAAGAGCATGAAGTAGAGTTCCTAAACAGATGCTCTCCCACTCTTTAGTCGTTCCCTCTGTTCCCCGGCTTTAGTAATATAATATAACCTAAATAGATTCATTGTATGCAGCAAAGTGTTGCCATGTGAGCTCTGGACACTTTGTTCACGATTTAGGAGCAGAGCCAACTGTCTGAGTCCCTCAAAGGATAGCAGATGTGCCTTTCCTTTCAGATCTCCTGTTAATGGTATTTTGACTGCAAGGGAGAAGGAGCTACAATGTAAAAACACAGTTGGTAGTTAGCAGCCTTTTGTGGAAAGACAGCGCTTTTGGCCATCTCTTGAAACACTGTTTTGTGAAATGGCTGAGGAGTGAAAATTTATTTCATTGGCTGCATATTACATAATCATTCCTTCTAACTAGAAATGGCTGGGTCTGCCAATTTGGGATTCTCCAAATTGGGGTTCTCCAAGTTTCTCATTTTTTTCCAATCCTAAATTCACTTTCCCATACCTTACACATCTTTTATTTTGTTTCCTCCTGGAAATTCATCAGCATTTTAAAGTGAATTTCTCCTGACAGACACACCACACTTTTTTGGTAGGCAATTTCCCCTAATGTGCACCTTTTTTGCAGATTATTTTCCCCTAATCCCAATCTTTCTGCACCAGTTTGCTGTTTGTTTTTAAAATTCATCATTATAGTCTGCATTTCTCATAATATACACATTTTATATGCAATTTTGCCTATGCATTTTTGCAAGCAATTTCACTTCCACTAATAGGCATTCTTTAGGCATACTTCGTTATATCCATTTCCCACAGACTTTTGGGTTGGAAAACTGCACACATAAACACACAGTGAAATCTGGAGAAGTGAGAATTTCAAAGGACAGCAGCATTTTGGCTTGCATATTGTTTCAGTAAATGTGAATTAGGAATGAGATTAACTTTCTTCCTCATCATGTTAAAAAAACACAAACAAACTGGATAGAAGGCCAACGAGACAGAGGAAAGAGAGAAATCAGGAAGCTTTCACGAGAGCATCACAGGGGGATATTGAAGGCAGAAGCACCCTTGGAGATTTTCGCATTATCTCCATCTTAGATGTTCTCATCCACCTGGCAGGCTACGTTGTCACTGGTGGGAAATGCATACCTGGAAGTCTGGCAGGAAAGAGAGGGGAGCCTTTCCCCTACTCTAACTACTGCCAGTTGCATTATCCACCTGTCATTCAGTGTATTCCTCAAACGTTCTCTCTTCCAAAATCAGTCTCGGACTATTGTTCTGATGAAATGAATTATGCTTATCATGTTGTCCTTTTCTTGTGTCTCCCGCTTCCATTACCCATTGATAATCCAGCCACCAGAGCTGGCGCCTATTGTAGTCCCTGACATATGTCTGCCTCCAGGACACAATGCACATTACCTGGCCCTGCTCCTCCCCCTGTTTTTTAAATTCAGCTTTCCTGTTCTTTTTTTTTTTTACTTGTCCCTTTCAAATTCTTTCAGCATGTCAACCTGCAATTTATTTCTCTTTCAAAGTTCCTTCATTTCCCTGTCTTTCTTTTGATGTATACATTTTCCCTTCTCCCCCCCCCCCCACTGACATGTTACACGATATTTGTTCCTTCTTTTCATTTATCAAGCTATTCTCCAAGGGCACATTTGTTATTTACGCCATCTCTCTCTTACTCTTCTGAAACAATGTCAATTCATTGCTGTGGGCTTCTGTTCATATTCATCTTCTTTTCACATGACACTTCATTGCAGAGCAAGTCCTTCTTTTGTATAAAGAAACAGGAATATGACAGCATCTTCATCAATTAGACTAAGTTCTACCTAGTCCAGGATTCTGTTTCTGAAAGTGGGCATCGGGATGTTCCTGGGTGGTGATGTGGGCAGTGGCAAGACCCAGTAGCTTATGCCTAGCATCTAACACCTAGAAATAATTTGACTCTGAATATATATGCAAACCTAAGGGACGTGGGTGGCGCTGTGGGTAAAACCTCAGCGCCTGGGACTTGCTGATCACATGGTCGGCGGTTCGAATCCCCGCAGCGGGGTGCGCTCCCGTCATTCGGTCCCAGCGCCTGCCAACCTAGCAGTTCGAAAGCACCCCCGGGTGCAAGTAGATAAATAGGGACCACTTACTAGCGGGAAGGTAAACGGCGTTCCGTGTGCTGCGCTGGCTCACCAGAGTAGCTTCGTCACGCTGGCCACGTGACCCGGAAGTGTCTGCGGACAGCGCTGGCTCCCGGCCTATAGAGTGAGATGAGCACACAACCCTAGAGTCTGGCAAGACTGGCCCGTACGGGCAGGGGTACCTTTACCTTTTTTATATATGCAAACCATCTAAAAGCATCATATAGACACTAACACTGTTGTTTTTCTTAGTCGTATTATAGCAGTGTGTGGGGGGGGATGTTAGGGAAGGGGTATTACCTCTAGTAAAGTACCTCTAACAAACCTAGAAAGCTTCTTAAAAAGCAGAGACATCACCTTGCCGACAAAGGTCCGTATAGTTAAAGCCGTGGTTTTCCCAGTAGTGATGTATGGAAGTGAGAGCTGGACCATAAAGAAGGCTGATCGCCGAAGAATTGATGCTTTTGAATTCTGGTGCTGGAGGAGACTCTTGAGAGTCCCATGGACTGCAAGAAGATCAAACCTATCCATTCTTAAGGAAATCAGCCCTGAGTGCTCACTGGAAGGACAGATCCTGAAGCTGAGGCTCCAATAGTTTGGCCACCTGATGAGAAGAGAAGACTCCCTGGAAAAGACCCTGATGTTGGGAAAGATGGAGGGCACAAGGAGAAGGGGACGACAGAGGACGAGATGGTTGGATGGTGTTCTCGAAGCTACCAGCATGAGTTTGACCAAACTGCGGGAGGCAGTGGAAGACAGGAGTGCCTGGCATGCTCTGGTCCATGGGGTCACGAAGAGTCGGACACGACTAAACGACTAAACAACAACAGTACCTCTAGTCCTTCTGGGGTAGTTTGTCCATCTTTGGTCACCATGCAGCGCTCAGCTCTCACCTGTGACTCCTAAAGGCAGTCACATGCGAGAGCGGTAACACCCCAGAAAGTGGCTTTGACTGGCCAGCTAAATCAGGCGAGGGTAGCCGATGGGTCTCAAAGTATCAGCAAGTTAGGGACTTCCCCTTCATGTGAAGATTAGGCCCCGGTGGACTGAGCAGAAAAGACAAATAGTGGGTCCAACGGTCAAAAAGTGAATTCTGCACGTGCTGTAGAGGGAAGAAAGGGGCAGATGGGGCTCATCAACCTGGGAAGGCAGTCCATCTAGGGGAAGGAAAACTCTGATCCTAAACCTCCGCTGCCTTGTGAGATACCTTCGTGGGAAGAAAAGGCTAAGGAGTAAACCCTACACTAATCTGGAGTGCAGTTCCTAAGACAGTCGGGTGGTGCCTATTGTGGCGATCACACAGGGTCCCCGGATGTTTCACCGTCTATTGATCCCTGTGCCACCACTTGATTTCTCGCTGCCACCACCCAGGCCCTACCTGGTACAATACTGAGTCCAGTCAGGGTTAAATTGGAACATAAACTTCTGTTTATTTATTGCAGTTTAATAACCGTGTGGTTTCATAAACAGTATCGGTCCATTACATTCATGGGGTGCCTATCCAGTCCTATAACTTCCGCTACCTGCTCTCCCTCACTAAACCACCCCTCAGATATTTACTTGTCTTCCTAGCCCCTAATTGTTCCTGACTCAGCTTATTTCTCTACACTAACTCAACCTACCCACAGACTCTATCCCAATTCACTTCCACTCCAACCAACCACCCAACTCCCAACGAACTCCTCCCTTTGCCCCTCCCAGAGCTGGTTTTATAGTCCCTCCGACTCCATCCCCCTTGGTCCTGATTGGGTAACCTGTTTAACTATTTCATCTCCAGCACTCTCATATGTACTCGCATTAGCCTATCAGTGAGGCTAAGAGATGGTTCTTGTTTTCTGGGCAGCCCAGGACTTCCCTACTCACTGCCCAGGTGTTTGCCCTTGGGAAGCCACTTCGGTGCTGCTAATGCAACTTTGTTTCCAGGAGATGGGGTAAACTCCTCTGCCCCATCCTGCCATCCTCTACTGTAACCATCGTTGTCAGAACAACCACCATCCACCAGCTAGATTTCTTGCTGCATCAGATGTTCCCTCACATTCCATATACCTGCTTCACACTGCAGACATTTCTGGATAATGCAACATGCTTTGGTGAAACTCAGGTTAAGATTTAGAATTTGGCTCTGTTTGCTCGAAATGACTCATGAGATAAAGTTTACTTCAGTGGCATCTGTTACCAAGCTTGGAATTCAGCTGTATCCATAAATATGCATTTAACACCTCTAATAAGCACAGGATAACTTGGTATGTGTTATCTTTCTATATTGCCAATGGTAAATAATCTTTATCCTATTTCTGTCTTAGTTCCCTGTTTCTCATCATTTTCTGCGTTCCATTTTTGACACGGTACATAATATTTGCATGAATACCAAACACATCTGCACGTACACACACATGCATTCCATATTGCATAGTTTGTGGGCAATATAACTAGCAAGGAAACCTATTCAACTTTCCAGTTGATTAATGTATTTTCCTTGATTTTGACTCATTTACTCTCATGGCAGTAATTGCCTTGATATCGGAAAATCTCCCCAACTTGCATCCTATTGATGGGTCCATCTCAGTACTGGTGAACCCAGTTCTATTTTTTAAAAAAACAACACCAAACCAAACCTTCATCTTATCAGGAAGTGGCTAAACTGATTTCAAAGGTAGCAACTGAATGAAATCTGTATGGTGTTTACCTATGAATAGCCTTGACAGAGACAGGTTGGCACAGAGTTACTTTTAAGAAGTTGCACATGGGAGAAAATATTTGACCCCCATCATGATCATATGAAACAAAGACAAACTCTGTTGGAATAACTAGGAAGAAGAGCAGTATGACACACAAATACCACAGGGCATCTTCCTGGTATAGCAACTTTAAGAATCTATGGCTATTCCTGTCTTGCTTTCATCTTTCTCCAAATACCTTCTTCCTTTTATCTCATGGCTTTCAGACTGTAAGCTGTCAGGCAGACATTGTCTTGTTTTTACTGACCTTATCAAAATAAAAAAATTCCTTCCAGTAGCACCTTAAAGACCAACTAAGTTAGTTCTTGGTATGAGCTTTCGTGTGCATGCACACTTCTTCAGATAGAATCTGAAGAAGTGTGCATGCACACGAAAGCTCATACCAAGAACTAACTTAGTTGGTCTTTAAGGTGCTACTGGAAGGAATTTTTTTATTTTGACTATGGCAGACCAACACGGCTACCTATCTGTTACTGACCTTATGTTAGCCATTTTCTATTTACTGCTTCTCAGCTAAATGTTTTGAATAAAATGACAGGGTTCCAAATGCCAAGCTGCACTGCTGTTTTCTTGTGCAAAATCATTGCACAAGAAAAATATAAGCTGCATCCAGAGAACCTGTTCCACACATATTCTTATTTTACATAGCTAATTATGTCCATAGCTTGGGCACTCATGTATGGAGCTGGCTGAGTAATATTTGTACTTCCCACTCATAGCTTTCTGAGTTTCTTCCTTGAGGTAAAATTTGCACTTGTTTCTGATTTGCATTTTTAGTCTAGTTTGTGTTTTGTTAACCGTAACCTAAGTCTGGAAGAAACTTTGATGGCAGAACTGGAATTTGTTGTATACACTGAAAGAAATGCGATGAAGAAAGTCAACAAACAGTGGCTAAGGGCCAGGAAGGAACATATAACACAGTTCTTGCATCCCTTAGTAAGAGTAGGTTGTTTGTCTTTTGAAGGATATAAAAAATCATCCCTGCCTCTCATTAGTCCCCAGGCTTTCTGATATGATCCTAGCTCCTTAAATAAGGAACAGACCAGACAGTAAGGTAAAGGTAAAGGGACCCCTGACCATTAGGTCCAGTCGTGACTGACTCTGGGGTTGCGGCGCTCATCTCGCTTTATTGGCCAAGGGAGCCGGCGTACAGCTTCTGGGTCATGTGGCCAGCATGACTAAGCCGCTTCTGACGAACCAGAGCAGCGCACGGAAATGCCGTTTACCTTCCCGCCAGAGCGGTACCTATTTATCTACTTACACTCTGACGTGCTTTCAAACTGCTAGGTTGGCAGGAGCAGGGACTGAGCAACGGGAGCTCACCCTGTCGTGGGGATTCGAACTGCTGACCTTCTGATCAGCAAGTCCTAGGCTCTGTGGTTTAACCCACAGCGCCACCCACATCCCTGTGACCAGATAGTATAGCTCATTAAAATATCCACTGGATCCCAATTTGTCGTATGACAGCATCACATGATGGCTTTGGGTCTGATTTGGGTCTGATCTATTTGGTAAACATAAAGGGACCCCTGACCATTAAGTCCAGTTGCTGACAACTCTGGGGTTGCGGCACTCATCTCACTTTACTGGCCAAAGGAGCCGGCGTTTGTCCACAGACAGCTTTCGGGTCATGTGGCCAGCATGACTAAACCGCTTCCGGCAAACCAGAGCAGCACACAGAAATGCCGTTTACCTTCCTGCCAGAGCGGTACCTATTTATCTACTTGCACTTGACATGCTTTTGAACTGCTAGGTTGGCAGGAGCTGGGACAGAGTAACGGGAGCTCACCCCATTGTGGGGATTCAAACTGCTAACCTTCCAATCAGTAAGCCCTAGGCTCTCTGGTTTAGACCACAGCACCACCCGCATCCCAGATCTACAGTGGTGCCCCGCAAGACGAATGCCTCGCAAGACGGAAAACCCGCTAGACGAAAGGGTTTTCCGTTTTTGAGCTGCTTCGCAAGACAATTATCCCTATGGGCTTGCTTTGCAAGACGAAAACGTCTTGCAAGTGTTCCGATTTTTTTTCGCTTCCCCCCCTTTTTCTAAGCCGCTAAGTCGCTAATAGCCTTTTAGCCGCTAATCTGCTAATCCTTTAATAGCCGCTAAGCCTTTAATAGCCGCTAAACCGCTAATAGCACTAATCCGCTAAGCCGCTAATAGGGTTGCTTCGCAAGACGAAACAACCGCTAGACGAAGAGACTCACAGAACGGATTAATTTCGTCTTGCGAGGCACCACTGTATTTGGTAGCTCCAGGCTAATGCAGTGATTCACCTTCTGCCCCAGATACTAATTTTAGATCTCTAACCCAATTTTCAGTATATGGATGTGTGTAACAAAGGCTGATCATATAATTCAGCTCCTCAATACTTACTGAAAGCCCTGATGGTAGTTATACATGGAATTATTAAATGAACAAAATTATAATTCACAAAAAGTTTGTAGAATTAGATTGAGTCATGGATGAACTTATGTCCAGAGGTTACGCACAGCTTTTCAATTCCAGCACTTGAGGGCAGGGTAGCATTGTATACTTCGCATCTAAACAATTAACTTTGTCCAAGTCACATCCAGTAATCATAGAAGTAGAGGATGGGACACCTATTCCTAGCATGAAATGTAGCACAAAAATGGAGCAGGGAGAAACCATTGCAGCTGGGAGGAATTGCATAATTACAACCCAGGGAGAATGAGGCAGGACAGTTTTTAATATGGGAGTAGAATGGGATGTTATTACTACAGGGCATCCATCTGTCTCGGGAGAGTCAAACTGTTGGAACAGCGCCTGCTGTGGCTGTAGATACAGGAGAGACATGTTTTATTGCAGCTGGGGCAGATGAAGGCATCTGGCTTTGCTGTTGCAGATGCACCATGGCATTGTCCTTTTTGCACTCCTCCCGGTGGTCTTTCCTCCTCTGATCACTGCTGTGGATGCACAACCTGACTGCCTGTCTCCAGGTACTGCGGTCGTCTGCAAGGGATTCCCACATGGCGAGGTTAATGTTGTCATGTTTGCACACATCTTTTTAATGCAGAGTTGGCCTGCCAACGGGCCTGGTGCCTGAAGCCAGGATTTTGTATGTACAAATCCTGGGTGTGGCTTTCTGTTCTTATGCTGCCTATGGTCGGGGTGGCTAACCTATGGACCTCCATATCTTGTTGGACCACAACTCCCATCATCCCTGACCATTGACTCTGTTGCTGGGGCTGCTGGTATTGCATCTGGTAAATCACAGGTTAACCACCCTATAGTCTGCAAGTTCTAGAAATTTTCAGTTTATCTCTGCCCTCGTTCACACTATGAGCACTGGCCCTTTGGTAGTTGTCCCAGTGTATTCACCTTGACAAATGGCATTAATTATGTCAGGAGTCAATTATAGTTTTTGTTCAGTCAAGGACTTCTACCCATGTTTGGCCTTTTATGCAGCCCTCAAGAAATACTTGACGTGGCCCAGCTGTGAACGGTCCCTTCTATTTTCAAGACTTAATTTTTAAGTATTTCAGCCAAAATAATACACTTCAGAATAATAAGGGTCTTTCTGTCTTTCAAACCCAAGAGAAAGCTCTGAATACTGAGAAGCAGAAAGCTGGAAAGTTCTTATTTCAACAGAAATTAATGTATGCGGGCAAAACTGAACCACAGCTTTGCAAGTTATTGTTGTTATTATTGCCCTTTCCTAATATTTTTCTCGAATATACAGGCCCAACACAAATCCTTACAGCTAGGTGTAGCAATAAAACCAGGGCTGTCATATATATATATATATATATATATATATATATATATATATATATATATGCAGGTTTTGGTGTCTTCGGGTGTCTTCCCGTGTAAGAGTCGGGGTGTCTGTGCGACGTTTCGACGAGGTCTCACTCGTCATCTTCAGGCTGGTGCTTTCGGCTTCTTGTTACTGGAACAGAGCAGAATCTGGTGTTTGAGTTCCTATAAATACTGTTGAGGGGTGTGGTGTATAGCCTCCAACGTTCTGGGCAGAGAGGAAGTTCCTAGATTAGTGTGCCTCTTCTTCTTTTGTTCCTTAATTACTTGAGGGATATCTTGAGTGATTTCATGAGTGATATTCTGAATACCACTGGGTGGGTCATTAAGTGTAGATTAGTTGCTAAAGCTTTTGTGTCTTGACCTCTTGAGCTTGTGAAGAGTTTTTCTGAGAAGATGGCTGTGCTGCATTTAGTTGTGCTCTGGCTTGGCTTCGTGTATAGGGGCGAGCTGTGGTTTTGTGCCTTGTGCCAGCCAGATCTGTGTAGGGATTGCAGGGGGGTGCAGCATCCGGAGGTGCCACTATAGTTTGGCTACTGGATGGAGTCTGTAATATGTCTGTGGAGAGGGTCTGGGTTTGGGTCTGGTGTGGTTGATTGGTGACGGCGTTCTGTGTGCCTCTGGTTCTGGTGTCGGTTTTTGTGGGGAGGGCTAATTTCCAGATGTCTGGCAGGCGGGACGTGTCGTCACCCTCATGTTGTGAGGGTGTTTCTCTATCTCGATGGCTTCCATGATTATTCTCTTGTGGTGATGTTCCATGTTAAAGAGCAATTTGGAATCTGCAAAATTAATTTCGTGTCCTGTTTCTTTCATGTGTTGGAAAAGAGAGGAAGTTTTTTCTTCTTTTTTGACGGCATTCTTGTGTTCTGCGATACGTGCATTTATTCGTCTGTTTGTTTGTCCAATGTACGTGGCTGGGCAGACTTTGCAGGGTATTTCATAGACCCCTTGGTTTTCCAGCTGGATTTTGTCTTTTGGGTTTCTGAGGATATTGGCTATTTTTTGGTTGGTGCAGAAGGCTGTTTTGATATTGTGTTTATGGAGGATTTTGCTGATTTTGTCTGTAATGCCCTTGATATAAGGAAGGAGGGCCATGCCATTGTTTTCTTCTGTGTCTTGGTTTTTGGGGGGTGTTTTTTTTTTTTTTTGGATTAGCTTCGTAACCCTGTTTTTCTGGTATCCATTGGCGATTAACACATTTGAGAGATTCTGTAACTCAGTTGTCAAGTGGTCTTTGTCAGCCAGGCGTTTGGTTCTGGAGATGAGAGTCTTGGCTACGGAGTTTATTTGTGCAGGGTGGTGGTGTGATTGTGCATGTAAGTAGCGGTTGGTGTGTGTTTTTTTCTGGTAGATAGTGTGTCCTAGGGAGCCATCAGGTTTTTTGTAGATTAGGACGTCAAGAAAGGGGAGTTGGTTGTTGTCTTCTATTTCCATAGTGAATTGTATTTTGGGGTGTAGGCTGTTGAGATGTGTGAGGAAGCTATCTAGTTTTTCTTTCCCGTGTGGCCAAATTACAAAGGTGTCGTCAACATATCTGAGCCAAAGTTTGGGTTTGTGTTCTGACTTGTCTAAAGCATTGGTTTCAAAGTGTTCCATGTACAAATTTGCGATGACCGGTGAGAGGGGTGATCCCATAGGTGCTCCTTCTATCTGTTTGTATCTTTGTCCATTGTGGATGAAGTACGTGTTGGTTAGGCAGTGGTTGGTCAGGTCCAGGATGTATTTGGGGGGGTTGTATTTGTTTTGAATGGCTGTCAAGGCTTCATTAATGGGCACTTGAGTGAAGAGAGATACAACATCGAAGCTCACAAGTAGGTCATCGGGATGTAGGTATTGCTTCTTTATTGTTTCTATGAACTGGAAGGAGTTAGTAACGTGTGAAGCGATGGATTCTGCATAGGGCTGAAGTTGCTTAGCGAGAAATTTAGCGAGATTTTGTAGAGGTGAGCCTATGGAGCTGACTATTGGTCTGAGTGGTGTTCCTTCTTTGTGTATCTTGGGGAGACCGTAGAGTTTGGGGCATCTGGAAGATTTTTCTCTGGGGATGATTCTTAGCTGGATTTCTTCACTGATAGGAGAGGCTTTTATTTTGGATTTGGTGGTTTTTTCCAGATAGGTGGTGGGATCTGTTTTTATAGGTTGGTAGGTAGGGTCTTGGAGTAGATTTGATAGTTTTGCTATCAAAGGTAGGGTCTTGGAGTAGATTTGATAGTTTTGCTATCGGACTACCAAGCAAAACTATCAAATCTACTCCAAGACCCTGTTTGTGGGCAATATAACTATAACTGTTCTTAACCTGAAATTGTTCTTAATCTGAGGTACCACTTTAGCTAATGGGGCCTCCTGCTGCTGCCGCATGATTTCTGTTCTCATCCTGAAGCAAAGTTCTTAACCCGAGGTACTATTTCTAGGTTAAGGGAGTCTGTAACCTGAAGTGTCTGTAACCTGAAGCATCTGTAACCCGAGGTACCGCTGTATATGGTCTTAGAGTCCCTTCCAACTCTCCATCACAGAACTCAAAACGAAAAGAAGGAAATTCCTGACTTGGTGGGGAAGAGACACGACAGTAGCTTCCCATCAAGTGGGCAGCTGTTGCTTTCCTGGAGGGAGAGGTGAGGCAGGAACCAGTGGAGCCAATACAGCTTTCCTGCCAGAGCATTTGCACCACGCTGACCTCCTGCTACTTCACCCCTCTCCTGTCCCTCTAGGTAAGCAGCCATAACAGCTGTGCCCCACTTTGGTGAGCCATTTCTGGAAGATGGTCTTCCAGTTGATATTTTTATTGAAGAAGTGGCAATCCAGCTTTGGGGGTAGGGGCAGGCATAAGCACAAAGAAAACAGACTTCCATGTATCTTTATCCAGATGGGGAATCCTGTGCAACAATGGATGCTGTGTACCTCATTCCCCAAACCACATCAACTAGAGCTATGTGCAAATGGCCTCTTGAACTTCTCCTCTCTACCTATGGCCAAAGAAAGGGGCTCACCATTAGCAGTGGCAGCAATTTATTAACACCCTGGCCACCATTTTGCACCCTCTACAATGCCCCAGAAGTAGAGTCATTCCTGGGCATTGTTTGTGGGTGGGGGGTTATTTATTATCTCATAGCATTTATATGCCATTTGATTGTAGGAAAAAACCTCAAAGCAGAATGATGGCTACCCCACCACCGCCACCAAACTATGGAGAATATTTGGAGTAGATTATGTAAAGTAATCTTATTTGTTCTAGAAGAGGGGTAAGAAAAAGAAACATCTCAGCAATTTTCTCAGAAAATAAATGTCTTCAGAAAAGATTTGGCTCAGCTCTAAAATACACACACAGCCTGGGTGGGCATAGCTCTGCCAAATCTGTTTTACTCACACGGGGAAGCTGTTTGAAAGAGGGAGCAGAAAAAGAATCCCCCCCACTCCAGTCACACCTCCTCATCAGACTAGGATGAGGTCTGATGTTCAAAATATGTTAAATTAATAAGTTATCTGTCTATTTATCCATTTAAAAACCTACTCTCCTTTCTGAGTCACAAATTCTGATTGTTGTTCCATCAACCCCAACAACACAGAGTTTGATTTTCACCTTTTCTTGATCCATTAACTAGCTTCCTTTATTAAAACAAACAAACAAATTAACACAGTATTTTGTAGGAGGCGTCAAAATACATTTCATAGTGAATTCATTGAGAGTGGGTGAGAGGCTTTTTGTGGTGGTTATTTTTAATTAAAAAAACTGCTGTTGTTGTTTTGTTTTGCTTAAGATATATTTTATCTCCCCGGGCATTAGAGATATGTTCAAATTTGATTAGTTTCCATCACCTTTCTCGGGGAAAATGGCAGGTGACTAAATCTTTTATTTGGGAAATAGCTGCTTTCAATTAAGCAGGCAGTCTTAGGGGATCTTCACACATGGCATTCCAAATTCTAAACACATGGAGTTCAGTCCTGCTCATTTTTACTCAGAATTAAGTCCCTGCGATCCAAGCTACTGGAGTCAAGTCTTTTTCCATGTGCATCATTCACACACTCTCTCTGGGTTCTGCCTCCGTTATGTGATACATCAGGTGTTGTTGGACTACATCTCCCATCTTCCCTGATCACAGGCCATGCCAGCCAGGGCTGAGATGAGGAAGTCTCCAACCATTTCTGGAAGGTCACCAGACTCTCTACCCCGGTGCTAATGTGTGTGATCAACCTTTAAGACTCCTTTTCATAGACTTCTTCACATGTGACATTGACTACAGTGGGGAATGCGCTGGCAAAGCAAATGTCTGCAGAGAGCAGTACTGAAACTTCTCCTCAGCTTTGACGGAAGCTATTACACATCATCATGACATCAGGTGATTGGCAGGTGGGTGTCCCTGCTCACCTGTCAGAGTTGCAAATGCAACACGCTGGCTAATAACTGTTAGTAAATATATAATCAGTATGATGTCATTCAGAATATACGAATAAGCCACTTCAAAACAATATATATATCATACAACACATTAACCGCTCTGGGATGCCACAGCTAATTCTCCCCTGGTCTCCTCGCTGGCCCAAATAGGACTAATTTAGCCAGCTAGCCCTGGTGATCATCTAATGTTTATTGGATGGATTTTCCCCTAAATTGATTTTTGATTTTTGAATTTATTGTTATTCACGTTTTTATACTGTATTTTATGCTTTTTTGTTGTATCACAATTAAGTGTTTTAAATTTGTTGTTAGCCGCCCTGAGCCCAGTTTTCTGAACCGGGAAGGGCGGGGTATAAAATATTATTATTATTTATTTATTATCTCACAAAATATACAAGTAACTGCAAGTTGTTATATGTATCAAAGTCAAACAAAGATTCAAACAACCAATGAATAGCAAGGAACGCCAAACTGTCTCTCAAAGGAAGACGTCTCACAAAAGTCTCAAAGGAAGGCGTCTCTCCAAAGTTTCAAAAGGACAGTGCATCCGGAATACTGTAGTTCAACTGTTTTGGAATAAAGTCTTCATCAGGGAATAATTATCAATGAAATATACATAGTAGTGAAGATCATACTAGTGGATCAGTGCTCACTGGATAATGTAGCTGCTAACTAATAACGTAGTTATTAGCCAGCGTGTTGCATTCACATTTTTGTGGATTGTCACATTTTGCAACACAGGGGTTTGTGCTTGTTCACCTGTCAAAGTTGGCCGCCGGGATGCTGGGAGACAAAGATCTGGCCCATCAAGCCAAAAAAGGTTCCCAACCCTGATGAGACATAAGCTGATGGGTCTCTGTTCTGGCCCAGAAAAACTGCAGAGCCAGTGCAAGGTGTCCGCATGCGTGTACACGTGTTTGTGCAAAGGAATATCTGCTTGTTGATTTGCACAACTCCACCAGTGTGTACACAGATACAGATTGTACACTCGATGAGTTACATGTAGAGAACTGTACGAGTATAGAGCTCATTGAACGTAAGATGTGAGCCTCTCTCATATGCTCATCGATAAGGGGCTGAGATGCATAAGAAGACAGGGCTCCTACACTTTTAATAGTTGTGTAGAAGAGGGGATTAGGTGCTGAAATCCCCTGTTCTACACAATTATTGAAGATGCAGAAGTCTTGCCCTCTTGTGCATCTGGCTATTCTATCTATTCAGCAGATTCCTGCTCCTCCTCCTCCAATTGCAATAATGTCACAGAAAGATGAGTCACTACGATGACAGCCTACGTTTAGGGTGACTTCAAATATTAACCCACAGAGATTAAATGCATAACATTTATTATTGTTATGAAACTGCCAGCATACAAAAAATAACCATCATAACATGCAGATCATCCTATTTTTGTTTTTTTCATTTAAAAAATACATATACTGTACTATAATTGAAATCGATAAGTAACAGACATCCATGAAAATAATATATACAATTTAATATTTCATATTTAAGTGATTTATCAATCAACTCCACTTTTCTACAAAAGGTCCTTCTTTAAATCACTTACAGTATTCGTTAATTCAAAAGTTTTGTTAGAAAAGCTATAGTTGAGACTCACTCACAGCAAGATGATCTTAAAGGATATTTAAAGAGGCTCTCAAGGATTTTACTTCTCATGCAATGATAAGTAAACAACTTAGGTGATTCTTCAAAACAATACGCTGGGATTCAAGGTAATACTATATTGGGCCATCTCTTTAGCACAGGCTTCCTTAAACTCGGCCCTCCAGATGTTTTGGGCCTACAACTCCCATGATCCCTAGCTAGCAGGACCAGTGGTCAGGGATGATCGGAATTCTAGTCTCAAAATGAGTTTGAGGAAGCCTTCTTTAGCATGTCCAAACTGTTAAGTTGTGGGTGAACATATCAGACAGCACAGCGATTCTTCAGACAGCTCTTGTTTATTCACAGGCCAGAACAGAACTGAACTGAAGGGTTCAGCCAACCTGCTTATATAGAGCTCAACTACAAAGCAACAGTAACAACTTTCTGTAACTATCCAATCACTGAGCGTCACTTTCAATTCCTTTTTTGCATATGTGGACCTGAGTGAAAACTATCTACAGAATCCCCCTGCTGGCCCAGGGTGAGAACTTCAGTACATAACACAAACCTCTTGCTAAAATCATTTGACAAGAGGACAGATAAGGCATGCCTTAAATTTTCCTGTTGGGCTTTACACCTCTAAGCACTTATTCTCCTAGACTTTCTTATCCAAACTAACACACCCAAGATCTGCAGAGGAGGCCGTTGTATGCAGAAGGACCTCATTGCTCTGCCAATGGATATAGCTTGCTGCACAGTGTTGAGGCCTTCTCCCTGCCAGTACCTAATTTGTGGGATTTTCTCTCTTTCGAGGTGTGTGTGTGTGTGTGTGTGTGTGTGTGTGTGTGTAGCAGCATTGATACCTGGTTTTTGGTGCAGCCTAAAAAGTACCATTTCACCCAGGCCTTGTGAGGGAAACAGATGTAGCAATGCAAGTCACCTCTTTATGAACAACTAGCCCAGTGGAATGGCTCCGGCTTCCAGCTTCCTCCTCTCAATATTGCCTTTGTAGAACACAGCAGAGAGGAGGATGGGAACAAAGCCGGAATTATTCAGCTCTGGCTCCACCTGCAGTTGACCGCCTTTGCCTTTGGCTCATCAGTCCCAATGGTCACCAATATGGCTGCCACCAGGTAAGAGTTGAGGGAAGACCAGGTTGTCCCTCACTGGAGATAATGGGACAGCCCCACTTGCTTCCTCTTCTCTGCATCCTTCTCAGAAGCATCACCTTGTTGTTTTCAGATTGTGATGAAAGTTTAACAGCAAAGCTATTCCCCCTTTTATAACAAATAAAACTATTTAGCAGAGCTCATTTAGTATGAGGGCGAAAGATAAAAGTCTTATCAGACAAGAAAGTAATTTCACAGTCTTTCATTCTTCAGGGCCTGTTATTTAAATATATCTATATACGAGATGGCCATTAATCTTTAACAAATGATTTACTCTTAATTCTCCAGAAAACCCATTTAGGCCTTGGAGGCAATTAATATGCAAACATTCAAAGACATCTCCCCTGTGTAAAAACTTTATGTATTAGTGAGTTTGGGGTGCCTTTTTAAAAAGACAGTTCCACACAGCCTGAGCTCTATTTTTTAAGGATCAAGAGCCTGGAGAGAAAAAGTAAAAAAAAGTCAAGACATTATTTCCCAGTAAACACTGCGGTATGTGATGCAGAAAAGAGCATCACCACAAACAGAGTGTTGTGTTTAAGTTGGGTCCTGAAACATGTCAACTCTTGCTAGACTGGGAGGAAAAAATCCTTAAATAAGAGACACGGGGGAATGATTAATGGACTTCAATGTCTGTACACTAATGCGCAAAGCATGGGAAATAAACAAGATGAGCTTGAGCTCTTGGTACAGCAAACTAAATATGACATAATAGGCATCACTGAAACCTGGTGGGATAAGTCCCACGATTGGAATGTAATAATGGGGGGATACAATCTATTTCAGAGAAACAGACCAGACAAGAAAGGAGGAGGAGTGGCGTTATATGTCAGGGATGTGTATACCTGTGAAGAGATCCAAGATTTAGATCCTCAAAGCCAAAGTGAGAGCATTTGGGTCAAAATTAAGGGAGAGAAGAATAACAGAGACCTCATTGTGGGAGTTTACTATAGATCCCCAAGCCAAACGGAGGACATAGATGATGCCTTCCTGGAACAGATGGCCAAGCATGCAAAAGGAAGGGAGATAGTAGTAATGGGGGACTTCAATTACCCGGATATTTGTTGGACGTCAAACTCAGCCAAGAGCATAAGGTCAAACAGATTCCTCACTGGCCTTGCAGACAACTTCATTGTCCAGAAAGTGGGAGAAGCAACAAGAGGAACAGCCATTTTAGATCTGGTCCTAACCAATGTTGATGACCTGGTTAGTGGGGTAGAAGTGGAAGGATCATTAGGCGCGAGTGATCATGCTCTTCTGAAGTTTACTATACAGCGGAAAGGAGCAGCCAAGCATACTAGGACTCAATTTCTTGACTTTAAGAAAGCCGACTTCATAAAACTTAGGGAAGTGCTGGGTGAGATCCCATGGACAACAATACTAAAAGGAAAGGGAGTTCATGATGGCTGGGAGTTTGTTAAGAGGGAGATACTAAAAGCACAACGTCAGGCAATACCAATGAGACGGAAACATGGAAGGTGCCTAAAGAAGCCAGGGTGGCTATCTAAAGAACTTTTAACTGAATTAAGATTAAAAAAGGATGTGTACAAAAAATGGAAAAGGGGGGAAACCACCAAAGAGGAATTCAAACAAATAGCCAGCACGTGTAGACACAAAGTCAGAAAAGCTAAAGCACAGAATGAACTCAGGCTTGCTAGAGAGGTTAAAAGCAACAAAAAAGGCTTTTATGGGTATGTTCGTAGCAAAAGGAAGAACAAAGAAACAATGGGGTCACTCAGAGGAGAAGATGGTGAAATGCAAACAGGGGACACAGAAAGGGCTGAACTACTCAATGCCTTCTTTGCCTCAGTCTTCTCCGATAAAGAAAACAATGCCCGACCTGAAGAATTTGGAGCAAATGATTCAGCAAAGGAAACACAGCCCAGAATAACTAAGGAGATAGTACAAGAATATTTGGCTAGTTTAGATGTATTCAAGTCTCCAGGGCCAGATGAACTGCATCCAAGAGTATTAAAAGAACTGGCAGATGTGATCTCAGAACCACTGGCAGTCATCTTTGAGAATTCCTGGAGAACAGGTGAAGTCCCGGCAGACTGGAGGAGGGCAAATGTTGTCCCTATTTTCAAAAAGGGGAAAAGAGAGGACCCAAATAATTACCGCCCAGTCAGTCTGACATCAATAGCAGGGAAGATTCTGGAGCAGATCATTAAGCAAACAGTCTGTGAGCACCTAGAAAGGAATGCTGTGATCACCAATAGTCAGCATGGATTTCTGAAAAATAAGTCATGTCAGACTAACCTGATCTCGTTTTTTGACAGAATTACAAGCCTGGTAGATGAAGGGAACGCAGTGGATGTAGCCTACCTTGATTTCAGCAAGGCATTTGACAAGGTGCCCCATGATATTCTTGTAAAGAAGCTGGTAAAATGCGGTCTTGACTATGCTACCACTCAGTGGATTTGTAACTGGCTGACTGACCGAACCCAAAGGGTGCTCATCAATGGTTCCTCTTCATCCTGGAGAAGAGTGACTAGTGGGGTGCCACAGGGTTCTGTCTTGGGCCCGGTCTTATTCAACATCTTTATCAACGACTTGGATGATGGACTCAAGGGCATCCTGATCAAATTTGCAGATGACACCAAACTGGGAGGGGTGGCTAACACCCCAGAGGACAGGATCACACTTCAAAACGACCTTGACAGATTAGAGAACTGGGCAAAAATAAACAAGATGAATTTTAACAGGGAGAAATGTAAAGTATTGCACTTGGGCAAAAAAAAATGAGAGGCACAAATACAAGATGGGTGACACCTGGCTTGAGAGCAGTACATGTGAAAAGGATCTAGGAGTCTTGGTTGACCACAAACTTGACATGAGCCAACAGTGTGACGCGGCAGCTAAAAAAGCCAATGCAATTCTAGGCTGCATCAATAGGAGTATAGCATCTAGATCAAGGGAAGTAATAGTGCCACTGTATTCTGCTCTGGTCAGACCTCACCTGGAGTACTGTGTCCAGTTCTGGGCACCACAATTCAAGAAGGACACTGACAAACTGGAACGTGTCCAGAGGAGGGCAACCAAAATGGTCAAAGGCCTGGAAACGATACCTTATGAGGAACGGCTAAGGGAGCTGGGCATGTTTAGCCTGGAGAAGAGGAGGTTAAGGGGTGATATGATAGCCATGTTCAAATATATAAAAGGATGTCACATAGAGGAGGGAGAAAGGTTGTTTTCTGCTGCTCCGGAGAAGCGGACACGGAGCAATGGATCAAAACTACAAGAAAGAAGATTCCACCTAAACATTAGGAAGAACTTCCTGACAGTAAGAGCTGTTCGACAGTGGAATTTGCTGCCAAGGAGTGTGGTGGAGTCTCCTACTTTGGAGGTCTTTAAGCAGAGGCTTGACAACCATATGTCAGGAGTGCTCTGATGGTGTTTCCTGCTTGGCAGGGGGTTGGACTCGATGGCCCTTGTGGTCTCTTCCAACTCTATGATTCTATGATTCTATGATTCTACCCTGTGAATAAACCAGAGAAAGGACAGCTATTGAAATGTGCATATGCATATGCATATATATATATTTTCACATTTTGTTGGAAGTTTTCTGCATAAGATACGAGAAAAATTTTAAAAAGAAAAATGAGGACAGGAAGAGAATAAAGGGGGGGGGAGGAGAGAAGGAAAGGATGTTACAAAGTCCTCTATCAAAATTAAATCTTAACCCTTATTCTGCACACTGAAAAGTGAGCCCTTCATCTTTAATCCATCGCCTTCTTGTGTGTATCTTCCTGGATATAAGATAGAGAACTTCAAATTATAGAACAAAATGTAAGTATAGCAAGAGGAAAGAAAAAGAAATCACAATCACACAAGCAGTGGCGTAGCATGGGGGGTGCAGGGGGGGCCGGCCGCACCGGGTGCAACATCTGGGGGTTAGGGGGCGCAAATCCACAGGTTAGGGGGCACAAATTACTTGCCTTGCCCCAGGTGCTGACAACCCACGCTACGCCACTGCACACAAGTAAATCATAATAATAGTTTCTCCTCCCCCCCCCATTTAAAAGGCCATAGATTGTTTAATGGCTGAAGGTCTGGTTAAAGAGGAATGTTTTCTCCTGGCACCCAGTGATGGTGCCAGGCAAGCCTATCTGGGGAGAGCTTACCAGAAATGGGGAGCCACCACAGAAAAGGCCTGTTCTTGTGTTGCCACCTTCCCAACTTCTCAGGGATTGGACACACAGAGGAGTCTTAAATGACAAGTGCAGTTTGCTACATATGGGGATCCTGAGATCCTGAGTCATGTAAGAAACTCATGTTGCTATGAGTGAGTTAAAATGTATAAAAGACTTTAAATGCACTGCCTGTCATCCTTACTCAAAGGTAAGTCCCACTGAACTCAATGAGGCTCGATCTCTATTTTAAGTGTTTAGGCATGTAGCTTAACGATGCTAAAGGGAAATAAACAGAAAATTCCTAATCAGCATGTTTTAAAAACCCAGTTAATTATATGGTTTACTCATTGATCTTCACTTTCCCCAATGCCTATTTTATTAGAATTATGAATTGCAGCAATTCATCCATTCTTCTCCACTTTTCCCACCAAACTTTTTTTAAAAAACTGTTTTAATGTCAGAAATATCTGTCTTACTGCATTCTCAGGTGCAATGGCCACATAAATATTTTGCCATTCTTCATCTCCCCTGTTCCAGGCAAGTCTGCAGGTAGGAAAAAGGTGCTTTGCTAAGGAGTACAAGTTTATCTGGGCAAACTGAAGAGAAGCCGTGACTAGATGAGGAAAATTCCCCTGTTATTTTTGACATTGCACATTGAGAACGGGAGAATATTCTGTGGGGACAGTGGGGGCTGCCTTTATGGAATGCCAGAGGCATTTTGTATGGCATACAATAGTGCTGCATATCTGCACACACTAAACTTCCCAAAAAATCAGCTTCCCCCAAAATAAAAAAGGGACCAAGAGTTCCAGAGCTTGAAAAGTGCCCTAAAGTCATGTACACACAGCACTGAGGGCAGGGAGGTGAGGTGAGTTTTCCTATTGCAACGTGAATAATAAGGAACCCTTCATGCCAATGAAATCACTTCAGTTTCAGTTTTCACAACATTTTCACAATAAGTAATAAGATAATAATTCACAGAAGGCCATATTCATTGTTTCTAAGTCAGCGGCGTAGCGTGGGTTGTCAGCACCCAGGGCAAGGCAAGTAATTTGCGCCCCCTAACCCGGGGCAAGGCAAGTAATTTGCGCCCCCTAACTCCTAATCTGCCGCCGCTGCCAGCTTCTTCTTGCTGCTGCCTGGGCTGGGCTGGTGTGGTTCTCTCCTGCACAGCCAGCACTGCAGTGAGAGAGAGTGAGTGAGCCAGGTAGGGGCAGAGAGCTGCGAGTGCGAGCGCCCCCCCCAGATGTTGCGCCCGGTGCGGCTGGCCCCCCCTGCACCCCCCACGCTACGCCACTGTTCTAAGTAACTTCCACAGCTTTTTGTATTTCAGTATCATGGGCTATACATGCAGAGACAGGACTGACATGTTTGACTAACTTTTTACAAAGCTGTCCCACCCTGGTGATATTATCAAACAGAACAAAAATTAACTTTTTCTACCTCACAACCTTTTGCCTATTTATGCATATTTGAAAAGGTAATCCGTGCAATTCTCACCAGGGATACAAAGTTAAATGCTGAGAGCATTTTTATTCACGCTATGGCTTCCATGGCAATACTGAGACATATGGTGCTTCACTTTCAGAGCTGGCCCACAAATGAGGCAGACTGAGGCAGCTGCCTCAGGCAGCAGAATCCAAATGACACCTTTTGCAGGCAAACACACTTTCCTGTTTTGCCTCAGGCAACAAAACAGGATGGGCCGTCCCCGGTTCACTTTGATTCAGTTTTCTTTAATTGCACGACTCTTTCTATTCTTAAGAGAATGAGTTGTAATTGCAGGGTTTTTCCCCAGCTAGTCACAGTGGTAGACTGCTGTCTTGCCAAAGGGATAGGGATTCTTTCTGGGTTCAGGTAGGCAGTTACAGACACCAGGTCAGTTCCTTTAACAGGGTTTATTTGCTAGTCAATAACACAAAGCAAAGAATAATAAAACAGCAGAGATCTCATGACCATTGACAGTTGCTTGAAAAGCTGCGCCAGAGTAGCAGCACATCCTCACAGTCTAAGGCTCATATTTATACCGTTTTGGTGTGGGAATATGAAGGACAGCAATATCTCCATGGTCAGACAGGAGATACCAATGGTATAAGCCATCCCTAAGTTGGGACGAGGCTCTTAATCTCAGGGTTGTGGCTTTGAGCCCCACATTGGGCAAAAGACCTGATGATCTTCATCATCCCTTCCAACTCTACAGTTCTGCGATTCTATGATTCTAACTCCCTGCCTTATGTGCTACAATACCAATTTCCTAAGTTATTTATTTGCCTCACGCAGATCCAGCCTCACATACAGTTTCTAAAAGAGCAAATCTTGGGCTCACATACCTTCCCCTGATGTGCACAGAGCCTTCAGGTGCCTACATAAAAAGGCTCCATTAACGTCAGACTTCTAGCGTGCAGGCCTGAGTTCATATTGAAGGCTTGCTGACCTCAAAATACAAACAAACAAATCCGTTTATTGTGAGGACCATGCCTGTACACAAACATCAACACAACAATAGTTAAAAAATATTAAAATTCATTACATACTATGCCAACAAAACCTTCATCCCACAAAATAGAAAGAGAGGGAAAACAAGCAACGAGTTAAACAGACGATGAAGGGGTCTTTACATTGTCATCCATAAATCTTTCCCTGGCTTTCATGGCCTTCATCACAAAAACCGCTACCACATGGGTAATACGTGGGTTTGCATCAACTAACAAGAATTTTACTCTATCTTCAGGATTAGTTATAGAGTTGGGTATAATTTGCAGCAATGCGTCTCTAAAGCCCGAGTAGATGGGGCAATAGAGGAGGTAATGTGTAAGATCCTCTTTAGTTTTCATAAGACAAGGACATAAACGATGTTCTACTGGGGTTTTTGTGAATCTACTGGTCAGATATGCAGTTGGCAATGTTTGAAACCGTGCCATAGTGAAAGCTCTCCGAAGGGTGGGATCAGTGATCTCCACCAAGTAGTTGGCACAGATTTTGACTGCTTTTACTCGGGGAAACCAGTAGGAAAACCCAGAGTTTTTTATCTTTGTGGAGTCCAAAAAGGCGTCTTTTTCAAAGATCCATTCCCGAACTTTATCAGGGCTCCACAATTGACCTCAAAATACAAGAAAGTTCCCCCTCCATTCCTCATAGATTCAGGGACAGGTGAATCTTACTTCAGCACCGGCGATGGCACAGTGCCTTCCACTGCACTTGAGGGCAGCAGGCTAAAGTTATGGGGAGAAATGCAGGGTGCAAGTGCTGCACCTTTGCCCTTCAACAGAAGGGAACAGTCGAGGGCCTCAGAAGGAACAGGAAGAGGTTGCTACTACTGGTCCCCTTCATCAACAGCTTCCTGAGTTGGCAGATCTGGCCCGTTCATTAGGTGGGATGTAGCAGCTGCCTCAGGCAAGCCCAAGAAGTGGCGTCCCATCTGCCCCACTGCTGCTGCTGCTGCTGGAATGACCTCTCTCGCCAAGTTTGGCAAGCATTGCTGCTTGCCTTCCTCACCCCTAGGTTGGAGAAGATGAGCCTCAAGGCCTTGCAGAACAAGTTTGGTGAGACGGGGGCATTCTGGCACACAGTGTGGGGTTGGGAGGATAAGTGGAAAGACTTTGTGGAATGCCCCCCTCTTGCTGAATTCTAGCATCAGTGGAAGTGTGAGGGGTGACAGGGGGCCCAGTCCTCAGGTGTCCAAGTGGCCCTGTGAATTGGCTGCTTCGATCTGCCTGAAGGTAGGGCCAGACCTGGTTAGGAACTCCTCACAGCCCTGAAATGCGAACAGGAGCTCAGTAGCCAAAGACTTGATTTTCTTCTTCTTTTCCCTCACAATGCTTTCAAGTAGCAGAAAGTCCTCCAAATTCTATGAAATTCAACGTTTGTCTCTTAACTTAGTGAACTTTAATTACTCCAACATCAAAGATGAAAGTTCAATGAGGTTTGATCTACTTTGTTGTTCTTGATGCGCTTCTTTCTCTCAAAGAAAAATATATTTTGGATTAAAACATAAAAGGGCAACTTGAGGGCACTTCAGAAAGAAGAAAAAATAAGGAAAAATGTGACAGAATTCCTTGGGATTCTCTACTTTAACAATTGCATGTATTCACAAGCTGCTTTCATCCAAATGCTTTGTCTTGATCATGCAATTAACTCCACCACAAAAAAACTTTCTCAAACAGGAAGGGTCCACTGCGCTGAAATTATTACTATAAAAAGAATTTGGCACTTCCTTAGAAGTATGTAACATCTATAAACTCCTAACGGTTGTTGTTCTTTTGTGCAAAGAGAAGAGATTTGTCAGATTTCTGCCAAGGGGATCACTTCCCAGAATTAAGTTGTTGGAGAAGATGTATTGGTATAGCGGTAGTCACCACAATGCCCTCAATATTGTGGGCCTGTTCCCATCAGCACCAGCCAGCATGGTCAGTGGTCAAGATATGTTGCTATAGTCCAACAATATCTAAGGACACCAAACTGGCTATGCTTGTAATCGTGACTCTCAATGCAAGAATTCTTGTAATTGTAAAGGCAATACAGTTCTTTGTAAGAGTGTCTAAAAATGTCACCCAAAATAAAAACTGAGATTCTTCAGCTGGAACATGTGAGAAACAATGGAAGGATTCTTAAATAGGTTTTATGCAATTAGCAAAATTATTTAGTTAGGAGCCACATGCTTTGTAGGAAATGAAATACCCAAGAGCCAAGCATTTGTTGCATAGCTGCTGCCCTGAGTCCTGCCAGGTTCGCCTCTCATGCACAGGTTCTACCGAGAAGGTATTATTTGGTATAGAGAGACTAGGACCTGGGGCCAAGAAATGTAATAGAGCTCCTAATGGGCAGGTGTAGAGCAAGATGGGTGGGGAGTCAGATAGGAAGCAGAGCTATGGTGCTGGGACTAACCCTTTGCCTGGGAAGTTGAAGAAGCTGGTCAGGTAGCTCTTAGTCTTTTCACATGGCTTTCCCACCCTAAAGCTTCTCCTTTCTGCCTGATGCCCAACTTCTGACAGCCAAGGATTGCTCTTGGCCATCCAACCCAACTCACAGCAATCTGTAGCTGTCTGTGTCTGACTTGTCCTATGACCAAGTTCCTTTGAATTTGCCCAGCTTGGCTCAGGCCTCCACCAAATCTGGTGCGCAGCCCCAGTATTTATGTCCAAACCTACTTATTTTGTTAAAGTTTGCAATATGAAGTATGAATTGGGCTCCATTTAGTCCTGTCTTGATCTCTTTGTATACAAGCTGCGGCGATAGATTATGCCCTATGTTTATGTATCAGGACGACACTGTTGTGAATACTAGAAAGCTTCTTTCCCCCCCTTCATAATGCAAACATGCCAAAATATTTCCCAGCGTCCCAGAGAATTGTGTTCTAATCCCCAGAATTTCAATGACAGTACTGCAAGATCCAAAGGGATTATGATCTCATTGGTTTTTCCATTTGTATTTAGAATTCCTACCACGAAATGCGCCCTGAGCTATTTTTTTGCTGAGCATCATCGTTTATATTTCTGCAAACACTGTGCAAATGATGGCATTGCGTAAGCTATTACTCCTCTGCCTAAATGCATTAGCAAGAGACAGCTGCACAGTCATTTATACCATGGGATACAATACCCTAATTAAGTGAGGAGATGAGGAAGGTGGTAGAAATGAAGTGTCACCTATTCATATGGTTGCTGTCAGCTTCGAATCTGATTGTATCGATAGACAGAACAATTCAGTATGTCTCCCCTCTGCATTTACACAGTACTCTTGACATTTTTCCCCCCAAGTGCCGCATATTACTTGTCAAAAGGAAGAATACATTTTCTAAGCAGGCAGTTTCCATGCTGACAGCATCTAACAGGCATGTAGACTAATCCCAGGTCACAGACAGGGGAGTTCCAATGACAGGGTGAAGGTGGCAAATAAGAGCTCCAGCAGGGTCTGTGAGATATGCCCAGTATGGATGGGTGAATCAGAACGATCACAGAATTGTGTAGTTGGAAGGGACCCCAGGAACATTTAATCCAACTCCCTACGGTGCAGGAATCTTTCACCCAACATGGGGCTCAAAAAGAGTCTCGTGTTTTACTAGATGACATACAGCTATGTGTGATGGCCTGGGATTCGGACTCGGAGGCTGAACCTGAGGGATCCCAGCCTGCACAGGAGTCCCCACCTCCAGAACCAGCTGAGCCGGGGCTGGGGCCTGAGCCTGAAAGGTCCTCACCTGTGCTGGATCCTCAGGTGCAGGCATCAGCTGAGTCTGCTCTGGCTCCCGAGGTGATGGAGGACCCATTGCCTGCAGGTGCTCCACTCTCAGCCCCGTCAGAGAAAGCTGAGGTTGCCTCTGGGTCCGGTAACCCTCCAACCTCTCCTGAGCTGCAGAGGCTCAGGGCAGAGAGGAGGAAGGAACTAAGTTCCCGCAGGAGGAGTGCTCACCTCCAGGCCAGGAGAGGCGAGTCACCAGAGGTTTGGGGCCACCCTATGCCTCGGGGCAGATAAAAGCCGGCCAGCCCCAGTCCCAAGTTGTGGGAGCAACGTTGTTGGTTGCTAGTTCCTGAACCCTGTCCTGCTTTTCTGCCTGAGCTCCTGACCCGCCCTGGCTCCCTGCTTGCAAGCCTGTCCCTGACTTCACCTGACTCCCTGCCATGCACCCAGCTTCAGCTACTACGGACTGCCTCCATGTTGCACCTTTGACCATGGAGCAGACTTGGACCTCGCCTCTCGGGTAACCCACGGGACCAGCACACTATGTTTCTGATTTTTCTTACTTAATTACAGGCCTATCATCATCATCATCATCTCCCCATGCATGCATGACTGAAATGAATGCACACATGCCCAGGCATGGTTAGGAGTCTTTTGGAGGGAGGGTCTCCACTGTTACCTATGGGTACTTTCAATCCTAAGGTCCCATTCAATGGTCTTAATTTGGATAGTGGGAGTTAAGAGATAAGTTCTCCTCTCTCTGCTCACTGCCTTCCCAGTAAGAGTGGTCTCCCATGTCTGTAATGAAGTAAGAAGAAAAAAGGTGTGTAGTCAAGCACGTGTCTAATTTGGCCCTCAGGAAGAGGAGTTAACTCATAGGTGTGGCGTGGAAGTGTCCTCAACTAGCTGGCCAAGCTGTAAGAACAGAGAGTGTTTGTGTGAGGAAAGCACGATTGGAGTTTAAACATTTGCTGGACAGGACAAGATAGTTTAACAATCTGTTCCAAAAACAGCCAACCAGGAGGGGCTGGTTTGTTTCAACCGGGAATCTTGACCAACCAGATACCTTTGGCAAGGCTGTTCTCTATTGTTTCTCCCAGGACCTGAAACTCAGAGGTATACTGCCTTTGTATATGCCGGTTCCATTCAGCTGTAATGGCTAATAGCTTCTGCCTGATAGATCCATCTTCCACTAGGTTCCCTAATTCCTGATGCAAAAGCTTTAATGGCCCAGCACAAAAAAATCTTAGAGGTGTCAAATGCCTCTAGAAAGTCCGTGGCTCACTATAAAGTCAGCATAATTCTGCTGCAAAGATCATAACATCTATAGGAAACAAATCACAAAGGTAAGTACTTGCAATTTTTGGGGCTTTGGGTAATGTTTGCACTTCCTAATTTGAAAAAAATATATAAAACACCACCACCCAGAGTCTTTAACCATATGATTAGGTTGAATTCAAGCTGCGTTCTACAGCAAAAGTGGCATATTTGAAGAGGCATAATGTTCATTCCAATGTACAGGACCAAATCATCAGAAACAGCTGGGGAATTCGTTAGCAATACTCATTAAGAATACACTGCCTCGTGTTCTAATAGGTGAACCTGTGTGCTGCCAATGAGATTTGGATTAAAATTGGGAGTTGAAAATAATTACAAGCAACATCTGCAGTCATATATCACATGAAGAAAATTGCTTGTCGCAAAGGACACAAAGAGAAAAGAGGGATAACTTTTTTTTTTTAATGCAGTAATAAAAATTCTGAGAGGTACTGCCAAACTTTCAGAAACTGCAGCCTAAGACCTTAATGCTGAGATCTTCATGGAGATTTATAGGGGAGGGGTGGACATGGACAGAAAATCAATAGCAGGGCTTGAGTTTCTGGTTCAAGACTTGTTCTCAAAGTCCTCTTTGCCTACTTGATCCATTGCTACTGAAGCCTAAACATTTCCAAAATGTTAAAAGAGGAAAAGGTTTGGCAAACCATAGAGCACAGCCCTGATCAGATCTCTCCCCTTAAACTTTGTGGGGCTTTAAAACTTTTAGCTTTGACTTCCTTGGGCCCATAGTTTACCTGTTCTACCTCATCATGATACATGGTGCATCTTCACATGGCAAAAAGGTACCAACCAAAAACAGTGGCGTAGCGTGGGGGGTGCAGGGGGGGCCGGGCGCACCGGGCGCAACATCTGGGGGTTCGGGTTAGGGGGCGCAAATCCACGGGTTAGGGGGCGCAAATCCATGGGTTAGGGGGCGCAAATTACTTGCCTTGACCCAGGTGCTGACAACCCACGCTACGCCACTGACCAAAAAGGCAGGGCTTGGAAATGTTTGGGCCCTGACTCCATGTAACTCTTTACATGTTCTTCTGAGAATGCATTCCCCAATCCTCTGACACTCACCATGTCTTCCTCAGATGACTGTGATGTTTCACAGGTCCTGGACATGGGCTGTCCCACTGAGTCATCAGCCTGCGACTCCTTGAGCTCCTCTCATCCCTCTTCCTGATCTGACCAGCTCCTTTAGGAGTTCTCCTTGGGGCTAACAGCAGTTCGTATGTACCATTTATAAAATCTCAAGTCACATTTTGTATAAGAGTAACTAGCCCTCATGATTTTGGAGCTACCTTTTAAAAGTGAGGAGGGAAAACTGAAGTGATCTGCAGACTGGAACAAATTGCCCATCTCTTTACCCAGGAAATCTTGGAGGCTATTCTCATGATTGATAAAGCATTAAATTAAATACTATTCGCCTCAAACCTCCCTTCCAACTTTAATTTCAGTCTCCTCTTAGGTAGTCTTCAGAACGCTTTCAGCAGTATTCAATCATGTATGCCTTCTGAAATGTCATCAGCCCTCCTTAATGGCAAGAAGTATTTAATCTGACTATAGAGAAGGATGAATTTCAAAGTTGTTATAATTATGGTGCAATTATGCTCAAAGAAGCAAAGTTCTAATCAGAATAATATTATATAAAAGCATGGCTCTAACCTAACTTTTGTTTCATTCATTCATTTCTGTGCAGGTCTCAAGATGAGAAATTGTTTGTGAAAACAAAGAAATTACCATGTTTGTAGGACTATGATTACATGACTTGTCTGCACTTGTTAAGAGCCATCAATTTCAGTGGGGGAGAGCTCATCATTTTTAACTCTCTGATTGGAATCAAAGCGGAGATTCAAAGTGGAAAACTGGGCAGTTTTCAGAGGAGGGAAAATTGTATAAAAGGGAATGAAATTCAGAGGCTTTCTGCTCAGTGGTATTCGTGGTAGCCACTGGCTGGCAGCAAAGGATGGAAGAGGAATTCATTTCAGTTTGCCTTTGAAGGCAAACACCCCTATTCACATGTTCTGAAACAAGATGTGAAGTGAAACGTAGTCATCCTTTGAAATTTGCACCTCTCTGAATTTTGCAATGCAGTTCCCCAGCCAAGTAGCATACAAAAATGTATATAGTAGTGTAAAGTATGCAGATAAATGCACACACTAGTGAAACTAAAGGGACGCGGGTGGCGCTGTGGGTAAAAGCCTCAGCGCCTAGGGCTTGCCGATCGAAAGGTCAGCGGTTCGAATCCCCGTGGCGGGGTGCGCTCCCGCTGCTCGGTCCCAGCGCCTGCCAACCTAGCAGTTCGAAAGCACCCCCGGGTGCAAGTAGATAAATAGGTACCGCTTACCAGCGGGAAGGTAAACGGCGTTCCGTGTGCTGCGCTGGCTCGCCAGATGCAGCTTTGTCACGCTGGCCACGTGACCCGGAAGTGTCTCCGGACAGCGCTGGCCCCCGGCCAATAGAGTGAGATGGGCGCACAAACCCCAGAGTCTGTCAAGACTGGCCCGTTCGGGCAGGGGTACCTTTACCTTTACCTAGTGAAACTAACACATAGAAATGCATTATCTTAGGGGAAATTGCATAGAAAAATGTGTGTATTAGGAGAAATTCACTGATGAATTTTCAGGAGGACTTAAAAAAAACAAAACCCCGTCACAAACTGATGTGGAAATGCAGAATACTGAACTCAAGTTTGGAAAAATGAGAAACCAAAATTGACATATTTGCATGTCCTTACTGGCAGTAGCCATTATTTTCCATTATTGGGTCTTGGAATATAAGTCTGAAGACAGATGCAATATTTTAAGAGTAGTGGGGTGCTTTGAGGCTAAGCTGCAGATTTCACAGTGGCATTCCTAACAGGCAGACAGATGCGATATAGGCACTTTAAAAAAATGTAAGAGCTACACAACCTGCCTGATGCACAAGGACTTTGGTTGTATTGTTTAACCTTTTCTGTGATTGCTGCCCTGAGCTCCTTTGGAAGGAAGGAGGGGATATAAATTCAATAAGCAAATAAATAACCTTGCTGGATGACTCAAACACAGATTGGTTTCATACTGGAGGCGAGGGAGATACTTGGACTGTTTTTAAAACTCTGTATCAGTTTTCACCCATATCCTGATTTGCACCTCACTTCCTCCAACCCCGCCTAGGGGATTCAAAAATTGTGCAATATGTCTTCTCTTTTACTGAACCCGTAATCCCATCCACAGCCAAAATTACTTTTCCCCGTTGAAATTACACTCTGTTTTCCCACTCCCAGCTTCTGGATCTTTCCTATAAATCATTAGAAGAACATTCATCTGCTGTGTCCATGGAGGGACCAGAGAATTATATGGTAGCCTCACACTGCTGAAGATATTGCACCCTTGAGGAAAAACAAAGTTGTTAAGTTTAAAAATGAAATGCTCCTCTCAAGCATGTGACAATTCATTGTAAACAATTGGAGACGCTTAAACAGTCAGCTATCTGAGGACCACATTATTCCACACCATCTCATTCTAAAGCCCCATCAAAAAATGATAAGGTGCACGAGCCATTTATTGTGTGTATAGTATCTTTCGTTTTCCATCTGAACTACTTCATAAATTGCTTTTAGAGGCAGATATAAAGCGCTTAGAGTGAAATAATAAATGGTAGAAACATGGGGAAGAAAATGGGAAGCATATGAGATTGAGACAATACATGTTTTGGCAGCCTCGATGGAAAGAGAGGTATTGGAAGATCGTTGCAAAGTGTTCGATTGGGGTGGACAACCTTTCTTGTGACTGAGGAACACATGCAATGGTGGGTGACCATTCTGGGAATGCTTGCCAGTGGGTGTGGCCAGAGCCAGCAGTGAGCAGAACCTGGGCTTGAGGTGGGTGTGGCTAGACGCACACATACACACAGTCATAGGGAGGGTGTGCATAGCAAGGACTATCTCTGTGTGTGTGTCATTCTCTCTATCACAATCACAGTCCCCCAGCCCACCAAACAACTGCTTCTTGGCTAAGGAATATGAATCACTTGGGCAAGCTGGCACATAGGAAGGACCCTTCCCACATGATGTTCTGCACATCACTGCAATGACCAATCAACAAGTGTGTCTGGCAGATCACAGGCTAGGCAGCATCTTTGGTGCGCCAGTTGTTTGGCCTCTACACAATCCGGAATCCGGTAAGGCAGGGTTGCTAAAAACATAGAAAGGCTTCTCGGCATTTTCAGTTGAACATGACTAGAAATCCCCTTAGACCTTTATGCTTCCATAACCCCAATCCCTCTAAGTACTTAAATCTCTCAAGTTCAGGCAAATTCTGAATACAATGGACTTGGAATTAAACATGCAAATGAGGAACAAGGCTGGGAACACAACCATTACAACAAATCATTTTCTTGTTCAACAAGGTATCAGACCATTTTTTAAATCCATCTCAATGTCCTTCCTTGTATCAAAACAAATATCTAACACTTTATCTCTCAGGTACATTGAATCTCAAATATTCAGAAGAATACTGTTTAATCAACACCAGACATTTCCACTGCAAGGATTTACATGGGAGGGTTTATCTCCAGCTTTGAGGACATCATATGAATATTGAATGGGTGCATGACAGCATACAAATAATGTGATCTCTGAGATTTTTTTTAAAAAGTCATTGCTGAGGCCCCAATCAACAAAATGTAGCAGCTGAGAGGGTGATCTTAAACCTGTGGCCTTATAGATGTTGTTGGACAGCAACTCTGATCTCTGACTAGGTAAAGGTAAAGGTAAAGGTAAAGGTAAAGGTAAAGGTAAAGGACAAGGACCCCTGGATGGTTAAGTCCACTCAAAGGCGACTATGGGGTTGTGGCACTCATCTCACTTTCAGGCCTAGGGAGCCGGCATTTGTCCACAGACAGCTTTCCGGGTCATGTGGCCAGCAGGACTAAACGGCTTCTGGCACAACGGAACACCATGATGGAAACCAGAGCACACGGAAATGCTGTTTCCCTTCCTGCCATAGTGGTACCTATTTATCTACTTGCACTGGTGTGTTTTTGAACTGCTAGGTTGGCAGAAGCTGGGACAGAGCAATGGGAGCTCACTCCATCACGGGGATTCAAACTGCTGACCTTCTGATCGGCAAGCCCAAGAGGCTCAGTGGTTTAGACCACAGCGCCACCCGTGTCCCTCTAATCTCTGACTAAAGGGCATGCCAGCTAAGGCAGTCGAAAGTCTTGAGGGCTTATTCCCCATTGCTTTAAATGATTGTTGTTATAAACAATTAAATGGTCCGACATGTCAGGTATGTTTGCCAAAGCCAGAGCTTTCGTTGCTTCCCTTCCACCAGCAAAGGGCAGCTGTTTGGACTGCACAGCAAATGTTGCTCAAGTTATTATGAGGTACCAAAGAAGATAACTCTTAAAACACACTGGCTTTCTGCAATTTAATCTTGAGCATATCCAATACTAGAAGATCCTAGCTGAGTTGCTGAACTCTTTTGAAAACCCTCTTCTCTTGAAATCTGAAATAACACCCTTGAGAAGTGATAAATATATAAACAAAAAATAATCTGCAGCTACCTGGGAGCAGCAGTCTTGTCTACTTCTATCACAAATCCTTTCACCAGCCTCCCCTAAAACAGTCCGTTATCATTTGAGTCATCTAGATGAGTCATCATTCTGTAGCAAGGTCATTTTATATGACATGAGGTGGCTAGAAGTCATATTGACATTCAATTCCCATTAGCTTTAACAGACGTTTTCTTTTCGCATCACTTTAAATGTTATGTTTTTCACGTGCCTTTATTTTCTGCAGGTGCTTGGTCTGTGTATGCACTGAAGGAGGGGTGGGGCGAATGCATTATCCGCATTCCTTGAGGTAAATGAAAGTTCTTATAAACAAGTACCATTTCCATGTAAAAAAGTGTAACACCAAAGCATTCTCTGTTCGCTGCACTTCTACTCCAGTTTTTTTTATAAAAAACAACAACAACCAGCCTTTGAGTCTCATATTTAGATGAGTGTTTTCAAGTATTGCAATAAATATTCAAAAGATGTGGCCTGCACATAACACTAAGCCAAACCATGGCTTAACACAAACCAGCGAATATCATGGCTGCTGCATCCCCTCAGTCCCACTGCTGCTCTACTAGATGGGACTAAGTCATACTTTGGCTTGGTGTTACATTTGATCCCAAGCTCTTGGTTTGTCTTGTCCAGACAAAGCCACTTCCGGCTTGCCAAGGAGGTGGGGTTGCGGGCTTCACGCCCACCCCACGTGAGCGGGGGCTGGTTGCAGCCCCCGCGAGAGCAGGGGAATCCCAACCGGGCCTGCCCCCCCCCCAGCCAGCCAACCAGCTGGCTGGGGGGGCGAGGCCTGTCCTATTTAGGGCCGGTGCTGAGGGGGCTCGTCCTCTTTTCGCCGGCTAGCCCTCACGTTTTCCCACCCTCCCTCCCTTTAAGTGGGCTTTAGGTAGGTCTTTGACTTTGCTATGGACTTCGGTCTGTCGCCGCAAGGGGCATGGTAGGAATTTTTCCCAATTGGCAATTTCTAGCCTTTTGGTTTGTCGCCTACCTCGTAGCAACTCGTCACAACTTCTCGGCATTGGCGGTAGGCATTGGTAAGAAGGGGTTAAGAGGATGTGGGGGGGAGGAACGCCATCACCTCCCCCCCAGTGAGCGAAGGGTGGTCCGTTAAAGGACTCCGGGGGGCGTGGCCCTGTCCGAAGCCTATGGAGGTGAGGGCCAAAGGCACGCCCCAGAGCGGTGACCCGGGGGAGCTCCTAGTCAACGTGCCTCGGCAGGAGACTCCCCCGATATAGTGTTAACCCTTCCCCATGTCTCCAGCAAATGGGCTGGAGCCGGATAGTCGTTAGGACCAATGCCTAAGCCAATGCCTCTCATTCCTGAATTCAATAAAGTTGTGGCCTAATTCGCCCAATTAACCTTATATTATGGTGTCTCGTGTCTTTATTTATCCTGGTGGGGGGCGGGAACTCGCCACGCAAATCATGAGCTATAAGCATGGTGTGTCTGGTTTATTTATTTATTTGCACTAAACCATAGTTTGACACAGAGTTATGTGTGCACTAGGCCACAGATTCAACTACCGTAATTTTCGCTCCAAAACACGCACTTTTTTGCTCCTAGAAAGTAAGGAAAAATGCCTGTGCGTGTTACGGAGCAAATGCACTCATGGCTGCCGTCAGTCAAGCAAAGCGGGAGCTGCTTGCAGGGCTTCTGTCCCGCTCTAGCTGTGCTTGCTTTACAGCCAGGAGGAGGGGGAGGAGCCGGGGAGGAGGGAGGGAAGGAGAGCCATGGCAGCAAAGCGGGCAGCAGTCGCTTACATGCGAGGAGGGACAGACGGGAGCCATAGCGAGCCAGAAAAAGCGCCGCGTAGCCAGCAATAGCTGCTGCAGCCTCAGCTAGCAAAGGTCCGTGCGCTCTCTAAACGGAGCAATGAGGCTGCAGAGGGACGGCAGGGCACAGGAGGGCTCTGAGCCACGAGCGCAGTGAAAACCAGTAAAAAAAAGTTTTTTAAAAGGCTGCTGGGGACAGGAGGGCACGGGATGAGGGAGAGGGGGAAATTACGATTCTCCCAACGTCTCAGCTGATCTGCTGAGCAGGACTTGGGTTGCAGGGGATTCGCCATTAGCTGCGTAAAGCAGCAAAGAGGGAGAGAAGGAGCAAAGCGGGAGAGGAAAGGAGCTGTTTACACTGCTGTAAGTGGCTGCTGTCCGGTTGGCTCCTTTAAAGCAACAGTGCTCTTTCCCTCCCCCCTCCCTGCTCAGCTCGCCGAAAAGCTCCTTTTCCACCCACCCCACGCGTGTTCCTTCTCCCCTTAAACCCCTCTTCTGCATTATTAGCAGCATCCTTCTCCACACACCCCACGCGTGCTCCTTGTCCCTTGAATGCTTTTCCTTCCCTCCCCACTTAAAACGTGGTTACAAAGCACGGATCCACATGGATCCTCAGGATTTTTGCACTGGGTCACCCCAAGTTCACCATCAGATCACATAGCATATCCATGGCTACAGCCTGCACCAAAAAACACACACGCACCCACTGTTTCATGGGGCTGCAATGGCGCAAAAATGTGGTTACAAAGCATGGATCCACATGGATCCTCAGGATTTTTGCATTGGGCTACCCCAAACTCACCGTCAGATCACGTCTGTGGCCACAGCATGAACCACAAAAATCATACATCCACTGTTTTGTTTAGAATATTTTTTCTTGTTTTCCTCCTCTAAAAACTATGTGCATGTTATGGTCAAGTGCGTGTTATAGAGCGAAAAATACGGTAAATAACATGAGTGCATTGCAATTGTGACATGAAACTCACAACCCCTGAGATGCTTGAGGGAGGACCAGTTAGGAATTGGACTCTGTGGCTGCCCATAGCAAGGTGTCCTCCAAATGTTACATGGAACCTCTGGGAATCCTTCACTCAGGAGCTCATCCTGTGCCCATCTCACTTTAGAGTTGGGAGGCAAGTAAACTTATTTTTATTTTGCCAGGTGTATTTGTAGTTACCTGGAGAAGCATAGAGTGACTGTGTGCCTGGACACTAGGGATGGTGGTGAACATTATCTCTGAACATTGTACTGAATATATTTATTGTACTGGGGCTTAATAAAGTGAGTGTTTTTTTCTTAGAATTCATGAGCATTTTCATGTCTCTCAGATGCCTGTCAATGAACTGAAGAGACCCCGCTCCTTCTGGAAGGATTGGGTGACTTCTGCTTGAAATTTATACACACACACACACACACACACTTATGGCTGATGTATTTTTGAATGTCCGTCCTCCCTGCCTGCTATCTGTCTCTCTGTCTCATCAAAGCAACAACCACTAGAGTGAAATGTTGCCATAACAAATAAATAATAGAAAGCCGCAAGCCCTGCATTTCATATTTGCTTGATCCAATTCCTGGCAAAGTTCTTTCTCCTCTTCTCTGCTTCCCCTGCCTTGAAGCAAATCCAAACTCTGAAATTGGATCTTGTCATCGGAACTGTTTTTCATTCCCACAGGATTGTGGGCTTTTCTGCCGCCTCCAGGCAGAGGGCCTTCTCGGTGGTGGCGCCCGCCCTGTGTCACGCCCTCCCATCAGATGTCAAGGAAATAAACAACTATCTGACTTTTAGAAAACATCTGAAGGCAGCTCTGTTTAGGGAAGTTTTTAATGTTTGTTGTTTTATCCTGGTTTCAATATTCTGCCGGGAGCCGCACAAATGGGCAGGGTATAAATAATTTATTATTAATTATTATTATTATTATTATTATTATTAACATTATTATTACTTCTTTTTGTGGGAGGCGGATAATAGAAAACTTTTTTCCCATTAAATCCTTAAAAAAAAAGCACCAACAGAGCTATATTCTTTGGCAGTGTAATAAACAACTACACTTATTTTCACCCCGACATTTGTTTCTTAGAATTCCCCCACAATGCTAGGTACAAGGTACAAGCTTTAGGTATTTACTAAAGCTGCAGTCGTAACCCCACTTATCTGGGATGTGAGCCCCATTGGATTCAATAAGACTTACTTCAGAGCAGACATGGATTATGCTTGCACTGTACGTTGCCTAGGTCAAGAAATCGCAGCCTCTTCCCTACTACACAAGGTCCATGTTAAAATAACTCACTGCTATGTGCCAACCAGTTGTTGTTCTTAAATCACCCCCCCCTTCCTTCCTGAGTTGTCAGTCCTATGACCATGATACTGTTGTTTTGCCTGCCCCCTTTTATTGTTTTGAGTCTTTCCAGCAGAGGAAGGATGGAGGCTTGTTTAATGGCTATGGCTTTCTTTCTCTTATTGCAGGAGTTGTTTGTTAGTTCAAGTAATTGGATTGCTTAGAAACAAGATTGCTTTAGTGTTGTCTTTTTCTCCCCTTGGAGGTGGTGGTGGGAAGAAAAGAGAGTCTGTTTACTTACTTGCCTCTCCCCCTACCTGTGATATTTGCTTTTTTTGAAACCTAGCTGAGTGCTCAAATCACAACAGGGTGGGTTTTGTTTGGAAAGCCTGAGAACCTATCAAGAAGTTTAAAATCCAAATGTTTGTAATTGAATTTGGCACCCTCTTCTTCACCCCATCCAGCTAATTCTCCAACCTCCCCCACCCCCCACATTTTGCCCTGCTGAGCACCTTGGATAGATGGCCACACATATTACAGAGTTTTTCTGTAATATGATAAAAAGAAAACTATGAAGTTATTGCAAAACTGAGAGCAGGCAGCCACGAAATCACAAGCACAAACAGCTACAGATCAGGATAGGAGGAAGATCAAACAAACAGGGAGCAACCAGATATTCTGTACCGAATCACATCCCTTTTTAAGGAGGATCCAAACACAGAAAGATCATCATAGGGGATCTCTCCTTCCCTGTTTCATGCATTTACTTGAAGTGTGTGTGTGTGTGTGTGTGTGTGTGTGTGTGTGTTTATGTAGCACCCTGCTTGTGGTTAACGCTTAGCTGGAATGAAATATTCAACGCAGCAATAGAAAAATTAAAATAATAATTTATTTGTCAGACAAATAAATGAGAGACACAGTGGTATATGGTTACCAAAGCTCTCTGCCCTTCCAGCCCTGATGGCCAGCACTTATATTCCCTCAGCCCAGCCCCCTTGCTCCTCCTTTGGCTGCCTCTGTCCAATCAGCCTGGTTGAAATTCCTATTGGCTGTTTGCTAGAACCAATCATATAAGATACACCCATTTCCTATTACCTTTTATGGGAGACAAAGAGCTATATTTCCTTCTATCTATAAATGGCAAACAAGTAGCCATATATCTTACATTTACCTCGACCAGGCACCTTAATTATCAGATTATCTTTGCCCTAATGCCCTATTCACTGCAAAACAGATGGCTAATTGTTCTAATTTTATCTTAAACAGAGATCTTGGGTTCACCTTCTCACACACCATCTATGAAATAAGAATCTAACATAAGAATCTAACATTTCTTACTTTCTAAATCCTTTGCATAATTACATTTAAGCCAATATATTTCATACATAACATATATAGATTTTTAGAAGCAAAGGCTTTTCAAAGTAAAACTTCTTCAGTTTACAACCTCTTTCCTGGCCAGCTGCTTTTCCCATTAGCTCTTGCCCTTTAACCTGTGGCTCAAGTCTCTAATGGGAGACACATGGTAATTAGTGCTTTTGCAGCTTGATTATATTCTGTAATTTGTATGGTCAGTGTGACCTTTTGCTCCTAGCCTGTAATTTCCTTTTACAACACTGAGGCACTTGCTTAAACAGGGGCCCTTAAACAGGAAGATAAACAGCTGCCAGAGTATTCAGCTGGTTTATGCCTGGCGTGAGAGAATGAGAGATATAAACATTTACAAATATATATTTTAAAGCTCATTTTAAAAATGCAGGTCTTCATCAGATGCCTCATTTTAAATAAATAGCAGACATAGGATCTCTAATCAGACTGGGTTCCTGGTTTGAAAAATAGAGGGCCTTAACCCTTTGCCACTTGCTGCAGTCCTAAATTGGATCGAGTGTTTGTGATTTGCACGTTTGAATTGACCTGATTTTCATATTATCTGCATGCACTGCTTTGTCCTATACTTAATGATCAGGCTGGAGTATAATAACCATAGACATTTTCTTTTTTGCTTCTAAAAAGCAACACCGGTATGTAATTAACAGGAGCCTTCTCATTACAATGAATGAGCAGTATTATTGAAGGACTAATGACCAGTCTGCCATATATAACCCATATCTGTCCTTGTAGTCATCAAGGCCTCCAGACAATCATTAAATCATTTTACTCCACTGCACTGAAGAAAAGCGTAAGGCTTTGGAGGAAATTGCCAGACACGTTATTGCTCCTGTTTGCAATGACATTTGCTGTGATCGCTTTAAGGGAATTAATAATGTGGGGTAATAAAATCCTTAGCAACATGAGATTTATGGCTGAAATGTTGGTATAGTCTCCAGCTGATGAGAAACCACAATGATTCATGCGGAGATTAGCTGCTTATACATTTTTCCAAGTGGGATGAACGACATATAGCAAAGTAATTACATGCCTCTAATTATCTTCAATCGTTAACAGGGACATTTCATCTATGGGAAGCTTGAAATGAACACCAGCATTAATCTGTTGGAAATGCTTTCTTAAGTCTAATACAAAAACATCAGTCTCAAATAAGTTTTGTACTCTTTGAGCTGCTCACTTATAACTAGGGGAAGCTGCAAGTACATTCCGCTTATCTCATACCGTTCGATCAGTTTATCACGACTCTTGAGAAACAAGCTTTTCATTTTGAGTCTGATTTTCAAAAGGCATCTGAAAGGAGAACTGCAGCTTATGAGGGCAGAACTGGAAACCAAAATCTCGTGTTGACTTGCCTGCCTGTCCAATGCGTATTAAAACTTACCTCCAAGTCCTGATACCATCGCACTGAGCAATTCCCCATCTGCAGTAGTGGCACTGGATGATGTGGCAGAGGTCCAGGGAAACAGACAATGCAATGGAGACAGGACTTGCTTATATTTCACTAGGGGAATATTAACACAGGCTGTCCATTTTCAGTGGAAGACCCATGTTTATTGCAACATGTAGGGAATCTGCTCACTGACCTGCTAAATTTGTAGGTAAAAGTAAAGGTAAAGGGACCCCTGACCATTAGGTCCAGTTGTGGCCGACTCTGGGGTTGCGGCGCTCATCTCGCTTTATTGGCCGAGGGAGCCGGCGTACAGCTCCCTCGTCATGTGGCCAGCATGACTAAGCCGCTTCTGGTGAACCAAAGCAGCGCACGGAAACGTCATTTACCTTCCGGCCGGAGTGGTACCTATTTATCTACTTGCACTTTGACGTGCTTTTGAACTGCTAGGTTGGCAGGAGCAGGGACCAAGCGATGGGAGCTCACCCCATCGCGGGGATTCGAACCGCCGACCTTCCGATTGGCAGTCCTAGGCTCTGTGGTTTAACTCACAGCGCCATCCGCGTCCCTCAATTTGTGGGTAGCTTGCATTATTTTATGGGGTGGTTTGTTTTACAGATTTTACAGTACATATCATTCATTAGGATGGGCAGAGTGTCTGCAGAAAGGATTACAGGCCCTTGCTATTGCTACTGTTGGGGGTTATTTAAGTGTTTTGCCCTCACTGCCATGTTGGCTTCCACTGTGGTTATTTTCCAATTTTATTATTTATTTGCTAAATTTCTATACCAGCCTTCATCTGAGGATCACAGGGCGGTTAAAAACACAAAAATACGAGACATAGTAATAAGAATTAAAAAAATAAATCCCTACACACACAAAGACACATTTTAAAAGGCCATAAACAGTTTAATTTGTCAAAGGCCTGGGAGAATGAATAGAATGTCAGCATTTGAGGATACCGGTTGTGAGTCCTCCCCATTCACTATGTTCCACAGAACTCTACAGGAGTCGCTCAGAAATGAATGTTCTCCAATTTGCATAGGTGAGCCCTTCATCTGCAGAGCCAACCCCCACCTGCGCTGCTCCCAGTTCCACTTTATGGTGGGATGCTAGAGAGTAATGGAACCCTAGGGACCACAAACACTGACAGTTTCCCCCTTCACACACATACCTCTCTTGCCCCCTCACCCTCCGCTATCCTAAAATAGTTATGTCTTTTTCCTAATATTCCTAGGAAACACTCCTGCGGCAAGATCAGTAGTGGGTCTGTGTAGTTTGGCACCTTGCGCAAGACCAAAATTTAACTGGGAGAGGTTCCAGTCTGAAATCCTGGAGAGACGCTGCTAGTCACTGTATAGACAGTACTAAACCAGATGGACAAATGGTCGGACTTGCAATAAATGAAGTTTTCTGTGTTTCTCAGAATCCCCTTCAAGTCCAGAAATGTTCAGCATTGACTCTTGTTGCTGGTAGACTTTAGGAAGCACCAGCAAAGCATTTCCTTCTGCATTTTGCATAACCGTGGTCCAAAGACTTCACGATGCACCATCCAGGTTTGGGTTTGGGTTTGGCAAGGGATGCAGGTGGCGCTGTGGTCTAAACCACTGAGCCTCTTAGACTTGCCCATCAGAAGGATGGCGGTTCGAATCCCCATGATGGGGTGAGCTCCTGTTGCTCTGTCCCAGCTCCTGCCAACCTAGCAGTTCAAAAGCACGCCAGTGCAAATAGATAAATAGGTATCGCTGCGGTGGGAAGGTAAATGGCGTTTCCGTATGCTCTGGTTCCATTGCACCAGAAGCGGTTTAGTCCTGCTGGCCACATGACACAGAAAGCTGTCTGTGGACAAACGCTGACTCCCTTGGCCTGAAAGCAAGATGAGCGCCGCAACCCCATAGTCGCCTTTGACTGGACTTAGCTGTCCAGCGGTTCTTTACTTTACCTTTGGTGGGAGATGGTTGGCCACCCAAGTCTTTGCTCTGGCCCTAATGTGAAATTGTTTTTAAGGGTGCCCTGTCCCATCCCATCCAGCACCATGGTTACTCTCTCAACAGCTGCTTATTCTCTGTAGGACTGGATTAGACTATCTGCTCTATATAGTGTTCCTTTATTTGACTCCTTTCCAACTTGGTTTCTAACTGCTGGTGATCCCCCACGGCTTACTATGGAATAAGGAATATGAATATTAATGTTGATTTTTGAGCGCAGGGAAAATCTAAAAGGCATGTTTGGTTTAGATGAGAAATGACCTTTTAAGTTCTCCTTGAAGTAAACAAAGTTAATTGGATGTAGAGGTCTGCTACAATAACAATAGGTAGAAAAACCTGCCGTTAACTTCTGAGCTGAGCTCAGTTTAATCCCTCCTAGAGAAACAGGGGTTTGTCGCTGTTGCTGTTATTGTGAACTATCATTTATTTTCCTCCCTGTGGGTGTAAAGCTTTGGAAGGCACTAAGCTGAGAGCTGTGATGCCTTTCCAGGGGCCATCTATAAAGCTGCTGAAGTGCTGAAACTTTTTTGTTTCTGTTCGATTGGTTTGCTTTGGTGTGTGTGAAATTGACATTAGTCAGAGCCTACATTAGAATGCACAACTGCTGCAAAGAGATACTGTAAACTTTTTCACATCTTCAGCAAACTCTGAATTTAACAAGCGGCTGGCAAGGGACTATGTACCATCCCCACTTTAATTATGTATGTTTTCTCAATTGAATACCATGGAGCTTCCTTCTAAGTAAAGATGCAAAAACAAATTGCCCACCCCTACATACATTGACATCCCACTATATACACAGACACAGCTGTCAACTTTTCCCTTTTCCTGCAAGGAATCCTATTCAGAATAAGGGAATTTCGCTTTAAAAAAGGGAAACGTTGACAGCTATGCTCAGAAATCAAGGGCAAGTATTGTATATACAGTGGAACCTCTAGTTACGAACTTAATTCATTCTGGAGGTCCGTTCTTAACCTGAAACTGTTCTTAACTACAGGCATGATTTCGCTAATGGGGCCACTGGCTGCTGCTGCGCCACCAGCACACGATTTCCGTTCTCATCCTGGGGCAAAGTTCTCAACTCGAGGCAACTCTTCCAGGTTAACGGAGTTTGTAACCTGAAGTGTTTGCAACGGAGACGTTTGTAACTCGAGGTACCACTGTATTGGATGAAGGTACGCAGACATCTCTGCTAGATTTGTGTGTTACATTAAATGTGGAATGAGCCCACGGGAAGAGTTAGCAAGTGTTCTGTGCCATACAGTCTGAGGCACGGTTTTACAGACCGTGTCACCTTTGGTCTGTTGTGAACTATCCTACTCAAAACATATTGGTAACTAAAGAACAATTAAGGGAAGCATCGGTTGGCTGGCTTGTTTAAATTGCCTTTCCAGGATGCACCAGGAATGTCACATTTTAAAAAGTTACAATGATCTGCCTTAGGCCTCAGCCCAAACACCTGTTTTCCACTAACATTTTGGCCGCATCGAAAATTTATTGCCTTTTCAATTATTTTTCAAAACTCCTCGCAAAAACGTTGGCCTGTACTGCAAGGGAACATGTTTACATCGCCTCAATTTGATCAGCTGTCCTGTGTCAGTTGGATCAGCGATGTCATTGTGTAGTCAACCAGACTGGCTGTGCAGTCTTGTGACATCATTCAGCTGACTACGTGGCTCCCTGACTCAGATACTACTACTTGACTAATCCAGAAGAAAAAGGAAGCAGAAGCTTTCAAAGAAGAAAGAAAAGAATAGCAACAAAGCAGCAGCAGCAGCAGCCAGAGTGACAGAATCACACCGAACAGTCTTGTAAAAAAGTGACATTGTGCAGAATGTGTGGTTCAGTAAATATTTCTACTTGAAAATCAAAACTGCAAATATTTGGTGCTGCTCTACTCCACAGTAAGAACCCCGTGAGACAAAAATAAGACTTCACTGGGAGTACTTACCATTGAACTCAGTGGCACTTGCTTCCAAGTAGACATCTTTGGCCTACAAGTGGTTTCTGTTGAAAGCCATTTTTATAGTCAACAAACTGTTTCAAGTTTGGCATTTCTAGGTTGTCGTTCTCTCACAGATGATGTAGAGCAATAATGTGAGCTCCGGGACCTTTACTTTTTTATTTCTTTGTTTATATTGCCACCATTCTCTGCTTCCCCAGACACCCTCCCAGCCGCTGAGCCTTCTAAATGTGAGAGCTGTCGCAGGGTGACAGGAGGTAAAACAGAAGGTAAAATTAGATAGCAGGAGGCAGAGTGGAATAACCTCTCTATCCCTGTACTACTGGGGGAAAGAGATAATTTTTTCTTGGCCCTTGCTTTCATGAGGTTGAGCCAACTTTTGTCCTCCATTGATGCAGCTATCACATAAAGCTGCATTAATGAATTTACACAGCAAAGAAAATGTACCATTAATTTTTAGCTGTACAGTACGTATGCACATACAATGCAGTAATAGTTAATGCAAAACAAGTTCAATGAAATACATCAGATCTTTCTAATCTCCAAGAGCACAACAGTGAACCAATTGTGCTGCACGGAGGCAGAAATCATTAAAAGACATCCATTAACTCCAGAGAACTCAAACATATCTTTTGTTTCACAACATTAGTTTTCCAATTAGGTTTTCCCCACCTGCCATATAGTATTGATACTTTCACTTAGTTACTGCTAAGTGGGCAAGTCCAAATACAGCTGTTTCCAGCCTTGGAGTTGAAGTTTTTGTGAGTTCTGCAAAGCCAAAATAAATGCTTCACATGCCAGAGACAAAATTAGTGCATGCCCTTCTCGTTGCTGTTATGAAACCGAAAGAGTTAACTGCAGCTGCTCTTTTGCCCAATGAAACCTCCTGAGATTATTCTGTTCAAGCTGCAGCACCTATATTTGCTAAAGCAAGTGTTGCCAACCTTTTTGGGGCACTGGGCTCACTTGGAATTTTGAGAAAGTGTGGTGGGCACCAGTCACAAAATGGCTGCCATGGAGGTGTGAGCTAACACAAAATGGCTGCTAGATTTAAAAGGGCACAAAAGTGGTAGCGACACAAAATGGTGAAGGTGTACCTGTTAAAGTTAACAGTTTAATGTGCATAAAATGTACTGTTTGTATGCATTGATGTTAAAACATGCAAATATTTGCATTAGTAAAACAGAGAAGTTTGCATTAAATGAGAGGTTCCACTCTAGGTGAAAGCGGAAGGCTGGTGTTTTTCCATTTCAGCAGGTTTAGGATACCTGGTTACTCATTGCTAGAAACCTGAGTATGCCCCTTGTCAGCAGAAATAGAAGCTGAAGGATTGCCAGACAGGACTACGAAAACTTTGTTGAAAAATGGATCACATTTTATCATTTCTATAAAATGCAGGAACCTATAAATATAGACATCTGTTGTTGGAGGTGCTTTGAAGCTATATTGAATTTATTTAATTTTAAATAGACTTGAAAGGGTCAAAACAATATATAGTTTTCAATTTTTTATGTAGTGCATAAATGAGACTGTTTTGTTAAAGATTTTTAGTGTATGATACAATAGTAGTCAACCGTATATGGCAGCTGAAGAGTTTTCTTTGTTTTCCCCCCTTTCCCTTTTTTGTCATGTGTGTTATGCTGCCAATGTGGTTCTTATGCTGTATAATTTTGTGTTGGATGATTCAAGGGAAAATGTTTAAAATAGCGGGGGGGGGGATGTGCATGCAAAAATTAAAATGATCACCAGCTGACTATTACAGAGCATGTCTTTCTTGGATATCTGCATAAACCTTGTGGCAAATAAATGTTTTCAGCAAATGCCTGAAAGTTAGTAGAGAAGGCAACTGCTGGATCTTTGTTTGAAGAGCATCCCACAAAAGTGGGCAAATAACACTGAAGCCTCCATTTGGGGTTGGTGTTTGTGGTGCCCCGCACCTTCGCTCATTGTGACTCATTTAATAGGACCTTGGTCATGAGTTTGGTTCATTTTGCGCTTTGTGATTTGAAAGTTGTATTTGTTAAGTTGTGGGAGAACATATCAGATGACACAGCGATTCTTCAAACAGCTCTTGTTTATTCAGAGGCCAGAACAGAACTGAACTGAAGAGCTCAGTCAGCCTGCTTCTATAGAGCTCCAGAACAACGTAACTGTAGCAACTTTCTAAAACTATCCAATCACTGAATGTCACTTTTGATCCTTCATTTGCATACAAACTATCCAATCAACTAGTGTTGTGGCTAAGATTTACAGGTCCTAGAACAGATGTGAAAAAATGAGTTAGGCTTCTGGTCTCCAGAGGGCACAGAAAAGAATTGCATAGTACAGAAATGAATCCCAGGGACAACATACGCTGTCTCAAAGGCTTGTGACGCTCCTGCCATAATTTCAGGCAGCTAGAAGCATAAGGAACATAAAGAAAAGGAGATAAAGGACAACAATAAATCCTCTCATTTTCAAAGCTGTTATGTACTGAAGTTCTCACCCTGGGCCAGCAGGGGGATACTGTAGATAGTTTTCACTCAGGTCCACATATGCAAATAAGGGATTGAAAGTGACGTTCAGTGATTGGATAGTTACAGAAGGTGGTTACTGTTGTGTTGTAGTGGAGCTCTATATAAGCAGGCTGGCTGAACCCTTCAGTTCAGTTCGGTTCTGGCCTGTGAATAAACAAGAGCTGTTTGAAGAATCGCTGTGTCGTCTGATATGTTCACCCACAACTTAACACTGGCAATGAGGAGGGGATGGATGGACAACAGAGCACAGCCAGATGCAGCCACCCTCTGAGCAGAGCTGAATCACTGAGCTGAAACACCGAGCAAAATCACTGAACGTCATTTTCGATCCCTTATTTGCATATATGGACCTGAACTATCTACAGTATCCCCCTGCTGGCCCAGGGTGAGAACTTCAGTACATAACAAAAAGTATTGGGGCTTTTTAGTTGAGAATAAAGGCAAGGACAGAGCTATATACAGTTATGCATGTTACAGAGAAAGTGACCGCCATATGTTGTTGGACTTAAACTCCCATTGGCGCAGCCCATCAAGGATGATGGGAACTTGAAGCCCAACAACACTTGGAAGGACGCAAATTTCCCACCCTCCTTCATATGTTGCCCAAGGTGGTTGCCTTACTTTACCTAATGGTAGGACTGGCCATGCCAGGTGACTATCCGCAAAGCGTCCTATAGAAATCTCCTGTCAGGCTGCTGCGAGCCACTCCTGGCTGCTTGCCCAGAAAAGTACAAAGGCAAGGAAATGTTTCTTACCGTCCGCTTTTTTAAAAAATAATAATATTTATTGGAATTTTACAGACAATAAAAGGTTACAAAATTTAAACATAGAAAATAGAAGCAAAGAATAGCCATAATAAAAAAGAAAAGAAAAAAAGGATACAAAAATACCAAAGACAAAACACATAAAAAGTAAAAAACAGTTTAAAAAATATCAGTATTTCATATCTTATAATTCATTTACTTGTTTCCTGACTTCCTCGCACCTCCCCTTTTGTATTCCCATTTAAAATTCCTTTCAGCAAATCCTTACCCTCTATCATTCATTTTTACTCAATATCTTAACCTATTATAACTATGTATTTTCAACCGTTGTTAATCCATATTTGCATATTCTTAATAATCTTTTTGCCAATACCACTTATTTTCCATTCCAACATCATTTTAACATCATTAATTTTACAGTATTTCTGCAAGTAGTCTTTAAATTTCTTCCAATCCTCTTCCACCGACTCTTCTCCCTGGTCACGGATTCTGCCAGTCATCTCTGCCAATTCCATGTAGTCCATCACTTTCATCTGCCATTCTTCCAGTGTGGGTAGATCCTGTGTCTTACCGTCCGCTTTTTATTCAGTATATACAGAGAGAGGCTATAGAACCCAGCCTCTTGGATAATGGTGTTGTCCTGAGTGAATCTCCACCCCACCCCACCCCATCTCTCCCACTTCCTCATTTGTCATTCTCATCGTCTCTCCTACGGGTGCTGTTCTGTGCCCTCTGTCTTTGAGCTCTTTGCTCTCCTACTTTCAAGGCTCACCGGGTTCTGGGAGGTGGGGTCCGGAATGCTTTCTAAAGACACTATGTCCGTCAGCTGTGGCCCTCCTGGTTCCTCCTCTCCCATTATTTCCCAATGTGGCGTCTGCCTCCTAGGAAAGGGTTAAATGAGTGTGATGTGGTTGGCCAGAGATTAACTGATAGGAGGAGTTAGAGTGAGAGTCGGTGGTGTGTGGAAGTCCGTTGAGAGTTGGGAGTTGGAGAAGGAGGAGAGAGAATAGTCTGTGGGTAGGTCAAATTGTGTGGTGAGAGAGTGAGAGGAATTGTTAGGTAGAGTCAGATAGATAGTTGGAATAATCAGTTGGAAGTTGTTAGGAACACATAGGACAGTTAAGGAACTAAGATTAAGAAACCGCCAAGAAAAATTAACTGAAACCATAAGCTTGTTCATGCCTATAAATAAACTTGATTATTTGTTAATGTTAACAACTGTCTGGACTCTGTGTGTACCCGTGAGACACGGGTTGGTGGCAGCAAAGAAAGCAATCACAGTGGTGGCACAGGGTCAATAGACCGTCAAACGTCTGGGGGCCCTGTGTGATCACCACACCCAACTTTCCCCCTCATCTGCCTCTGAGCTGTGACCTCCCTCAAACCTGTGTTGTAAATCTAAACTGCCTTCCTCTTCCTCCTCCCTGGAAGGGTCAGGCTGGGGATGTGGTCTCCACCATTCCTCCTCTCCCCAGTCCCTGATGTCTCCTGAGGCTTCCCCTCCTCCTTCAAAAAGCCTTATCTGGATGTTTCTTCTGTCACGTTTATCTACGTGTCAGTTTCTGGACTTCAGAGTTTCCCAGGCAGCTCACAACTTGCACACATCTGCCCATCTCTCCTCACTTGATCACTGGTCACTTACGACAGCAGAATATGCAAACGGACTCCATCGAAAAGCATTGCATTGCGGTTAATGAGATGAGATGGGAAAGGTCCGCGAGTGATGAAAATAGCCAGCTGCTTTGGGGAAGGGTCTTTGCAGCAATTGAGGTATAAATGTAGTTAATAATAAGTGGTGGGTCAGCACCAGAACAGGGTAGCATCTCAAACAGATTTTGGATTACATTCTTCATTGAAAAGAGCTGCCTCTTTAAGCATGTCAAAAATGGAAATGTCATCTATTCAGAATTCTCTGCTGAAGCCAGGCACAATACAATACAAAGCAATTCTATGAACTGTGACACTTTCTATTGCTTTCCCAAAGCCATTATGCTTCTTTAAAGAGGGCAGGAGGAAGCATGGATAATTCAAATAATGATCATTTATATCTCAGAATGAAGCCACCTACTAGCTGAGAGTGCTCCAGCGAGCTCAAAAATACTGCAGCCCATCTGCTTAGCAACACTCAGGTTGCTGTCTGCTCATTGAGTCAGTATTCAGTTGTCGGAGCTGACTCTCTGCCGAACTCCTGAGCACAGTTCAAAGTGGGGGAGGCAAAAGCATCCCCTTATTTCCTCCCCTACCCCATGGCATCGAGTAAAACAAAGCATGCAATGGGGTGTCATCATCATGATCTAAGATTTCTGTTCTCACTTCATTGGTGGTTGCTTGTGAACTCATTCAGAGGGCAATGACATCACATCATATGAGGTCAGAGAGGAAAAGATGAGACTATTGTTTCCAGTGGTAGCAACACATCTTGCATAATATCTGAGTCCTCTGGCCCACAGCGAGCGAGAAAAATTAAACTGCACAAACAATTCATTATTTTCACTTGCTACACATTAAGCATAAGAGAGAAGGCTTCTGACACTTTTTTCCTGCCCAAAGTCAATTTTTTTTAAAAAAAGAGACAGACAATTTTGAATCCAAAAGGTTAGGACGTTCTAACATGTTGAGCACAAATCAGTCACCCTTTTCACCAACTTTTCTAGATTTGTATTCCTTTCCCAACAATGTCATCAAAAGGAAATCTTACTTTTAAAAAATGCCAGCTTCGCAGAGGTCACTGTAATTACTGGAACTGTGCTTGGCAGAGTGACCTGTGCTTGGCAGAATAAACTTGCAGAGTTAAGCTAGCCAATAACAAAAAACAAATCCAAACACCTTCCTTAATCTCTGTTAAGGAGCCAGCTGGAAAAAATGAGAAAGCACAGGAACCAAACAACGCCACATTTCTGAACAGATTGCACTCTGTCCTACACCAGTTTGAGGTGTAGGACCTTCTGCAGTTACCCTGTATAGTTGCGAGTTTATCTGGCATTTTAAAGAGTGAATAACAGCTGAATATCTGCACCTTCGATCACCTTTATTATTAGAGAGTGTGGGGTATTCCTTTCCACACAAACAGCAAGTTCTGCAGAAACTGAGAAACGTTATGTGGCTGTAGTCATGCTCCTTATGTCTCTTCATGTTCCCCCAGCCAGTAAATGCCAGAGTTATGAGCGTGTGCATGGGGATATCACTTTTGAGGCTTATTATTATTATTGGGATGTGGGTGGCACTGTGGTATAAACCACAGAGCCTAGGGCTTGACAATCAGAAGGTCGGAGGTTTAAATCCCCGCAACAGGGTGAGCTCCTGTTGCTCGGTCCCTGCTCCTACCAACCTAGCAGAAAGCATGTCAAGTGCAAGTAGATAAATAGGTACCACTCCAGCGGGAAGGTAAATGGCGTTTCCGTGCACTGCTCTGGTTTGCCAGAAGCAGCTTTGTCATGCTGGCCACATGACCTGGAAGCTGGCTCCCTTGGCCTCTAGAGCGAGATAACAGTCAGGGGTACCTTTACCTTTTAATAATAATAATAATAATAATAATAATAATAATAATAATAATAATCCCCTAGTATTCCAGAATTCTAAACTTGTCGGGAGTCTAGACAATTAGATGAGGGACCCTCACTCCTTCCACACAGAAACTGGGACCACCCTGGAAGTCCATGCACATTAAGGATCCATTCTGGGTCTTGCACAAAAGTCAGAGTTTTTTGTGGTAAAAGAAAAATCATTTGAGTGCATTATTCCAGAGTACTAGCTGGATAATGGCAAGGCTGTGTGGCTGTCTGCCCCCCCCCCATGCAACTATTCCACTATAGTGGAAAAGGGGCCTCACTCTGCTATATAATACAGCGTCTTAACCAAAATACAATTAACACAACCCCTTTGGAGCAGCTTAGAAAAATAAAAATCCTACATCTGATAGCTTTGTAACCACCAGGGGGCCTTTATAATACACACTAATTGTATCTATAAAAAGTGGGAGAACCACACAAAAGAACTGCTGTGCTCACAGACCGAAGTGGTTTGGAAAACCCTCGCAAACTGGAGCCAGCGCGTTCGTAGAGTATGCATGTGGTCAGAGTCAGCCTTTTCAAAACAAAAGCCTCTGAAAAAACATTGTGCGCCTAGAGAAGTCAAAGGGGGCGCTTTGGCAAGCATGCCTCACTTGTGCATATTTGCAGCTAGATGCTGAGTGAAGAAAACAAAGTGGCATTTCCCCAGGAGTAAAACGCCCCCTCCAGTTCTTTGGAACGGAGACTTTTAAAAGCGAGAGATGTTGAGAAAGAGGCAGCTTGAGCTGTGATGGATGTTGGCCATTTCATAGCAATGTGTTCCAAATGGCTGGCTCAGTACAGATCCCTGGATGGCAGGGAATGTTTTGCGGGTCTCACGGCACTGAGGACTAAGGGAGCAATGTTGTGGCAAGGTCCACCCGGATGAGTGGGTTGGGATCCAGCAGATCTCTGGCTGAGTCAGAAGGTTCCTGGCACAGCTGGGATATGCCAGCTTAACTAACTCATACTTGGCATAGCAGGAGATACACTGGTGTATCTCCTCCATCCTGTCTCAGCCAAGTCCAGCAAACTGTAAACTGGCATACAATACGTTGGGAGCTGGGCCTCCTGTCCAATGAGATTTAAGCTCCAGGGTACCACAAGATTCCTTTGTGTCCCTTGTGCTTCCTTTTATCTCCATGAAATGCTGGGACAGTTGTCTGCAAATTTTGGGATGAGGGGTCTGTTATGTATTCAGTGGTCTGTGTTTGCCTGAGCTTGAGTCTGGACTAAGGATTCTGAGCTCCAGTGTTCTGATTTGATGCATGATATCAAATCACAGAACAGTTCAGGTTTTGGGCCTCTGCCATTGGCCCTTGAACTCTGAGTCATGATTTGCAGCTTGGAAGTTTAGACAGCCAATCACATTGGGAGTGGGAGTGGCCCAGGCCTTCAGAAATGTATATAAGCAGTTGCTTTGTCCCTGTGGTTCAGTTCTGTAGTTCAATAAAAGTTCTTGCTGTTATCACTGTGTCTTGCCTTGCGGGAACCCATCTACACTTCAGGGTCGTCACTATCCTGATAATGTTCAGCTCTTTTTTTCCTTTTCAAGAGCACCAGGTGAGGCAGTGAGTGAACTAATCAAGACAAAACACTCAGAACCTCATTCCAGACAAGATGGAGATATTAATGGTGGAACTTCTCACTGACTGGAGAGTTTTTATATCCCAGATTCCAGACAGACATATACTCTTCCTGTAGGATCAGGTGGCAATTTAGGGGCAGTTCTGGAACCAGTGCTGTTTTTAGAACTAGAGGTTGCCAGCTGTGATGAAAGGAAAGTCCGATTGCAAGGGCACATTCCTTCCTAACCTCCAGGCTAGACTACTGCAACACGGGGCTGCCTTTGAAGACTGTTTAGTGAAGGCTGAAACTTCAATTAATTCAAACTGTAGCATTTGGAGGAGAGAGCTGCTGGAAGCATGCAATGCACATGTCAAGACACCTGTATCAGGTCCAAAATGGTTTGGAACCCATAAATAAAATACAAAATATAAATCTAATCCTTCACCTCAGACTAAGGTCAGAAATTTCAAGAATATGACATATACAGTACTCAAGCAATACACAGTTTTACCCTTTCAAATCAATTTAACTTTTTAAAAATAAAGAAAAGCATCACATTTTGAGTAATAAACAAAATCACAGCATGTTCTACCTCAATCATGATTTATTTGATTTAGTGCTGAGCAGCTGGAACTGCAGAGAACATTGAGCGTTGAGAGAAAAAGGCATTAAAATTCAAGCTACAGTTGAGACGGAAAAGTAAAGGCACTGCATAGTCCCTCACATAACGGAAGTACAGTAATGGCTGGAGTGATTAATGAGGAAATCATGTTAATAAGATGATCTGATGCTGTGCTATAAATCACTGTATTTGCTTTACAACACTAGTATAATTCAATTTTGCAAGATGTAATTCATATGACTGAATCAAAATAAAAATTATTCTGGTAATAGACAATGCTACACTGCAAATATGTCCTGATGCATTCAGTGGTACATATAAAGCAGTTGAATAGATGTGTTTTAAAGTGTAATTGAGAATGGCAATACATATTTTAAATTTAAGTTGGGCTGCGGGGTTTAATAGGCTTACAATACAATCCAAGGCATGTCTACTCAGAGGTAAGCCTCGGGAAGTTGAATGAGTCTTACTTCTTAGTAGACTTGTCTAGTTTTGTACTTTAATAGGCTTACAGTATAATCCTAGACATGTCTGCTCGGAAATAAGCCTATGGAATTCAACTGGGCTGACTTCTTAGTAGGCATGTATGGAAATGCACTGTTAATTTGTAGATTAAGCAACAAAAGTTCCAGTTGGTTAATGTTTATTTGTTGAGGCTGTTGATTATCCTTACTCGTTTTGGTTCTGCTGTGTTACTATAAAAGGAAACGAAAAATAAATTACTGTATTTAAAAAGGGCTTTGCATTTAAGAACAGCAAACAGTTTTTTATACTAACTTCTCACATTTCCTTCAACGTCCCCCAAATCCTCATATATTGGTTGGTATTCAATGCTTGTCCTACTTAGAGTAAATGCAGTGAAGTTAATGGACAAGATTAACGTAGGGTCATTCGTTTCAGTGAGCCAACTCTGAGTAGGTCTTAGCTGAATACAACCCATGGCATTATTGACAGCATGCAATTTCAATGCACCGTATTTTTCGCTCCATAAGACGCACCAGACCACAAGACGCACCTAGTTTTTGGAGGAGGAAAACAAGAAAAAAATATTCTGAATCTCAGAAGCCAGAACAGCAAGATGGATCGCTGCGCAGTGAAAGCAGCAATCCCTCTTGCTCTTCTGGCTTCTGGGATAGCTGCGCAGCCTGCATTCGCTCCATAAGACGCACACACATTTCCCCTTACTTTTTAGGAGGGAAAATGTGAGTCTTATAGAGCAAAAAAATATGGTAATTGGGTATAGTTTGAAACCAATAATTAGATTAAAAGGGAGTTGATTAATAAGCTAAACGTTCCTGAATCACTTGTCCCCTAGAGCCATATATACTCAAAAACCATAAAATTGTAGATTTAGCTGATGCTAAAAGTGGGGTATAAATATATAATATAAATAAATATATCAGCAGCAGTTTGTTCAGTGGGGCTGAACATAGGTACATAATAGTCTAAATAACAAACAGAACCATATTTTTTTCATGTATTCCTTCACTCCATCCCACCCTCTAATTTTTCTCTGATTTGAGTGGCCTCTAATAATTGTGTAAAGCATGCAGGGATAAGCAAGAAAATAATAATAGAATCAATTGAATCATTATTAAATTATAACAACACAACAAGATGGAAGAAGTCAAATATTGAGATCACGCATGGGTGAAGGGGAGTGGGGGGTATTTGGGAACCTATAATATCATTTATAATATAATTTATTAATTGCGTTGTATTTACAGATAGCAAAGGGAAGCCTAGAGCAATTAGATATATTTTAATTTAGGTAAGCTATGTAATAGGCTTATGTCAGAAAATGAATATGGATTTTGAATTTGATGTTTGTAATTTTTTTTTGGTTTAGAAAAAAAGTGGAAAAAAAGGAAAAGAAAGTAGGATTTTTTTTAAAAAAAAAAAAGTCTAAATAACAAACAGGCTTGCCATTGTGGGATGCACAGTGCAGCACTAGATAGGACTTTGCTAAGCCAGCAGCAATCTTCTTATGATCTTCTACTTTACAGCACAGATATGAACAATGGCAAATGCAGCTTCAGAATAACCACTTTTATACTTCCAAAGAGTTGCAGTCAGTTCTTGTTTCTGTGCAGCCTGAGTTATACCACATTCTAAAATGACTAGCCTGCAAACAGTTTCCTCTGTTACCATTTTAAGACTATTAACGAACGGCAGTTGGCCTCCACTACCAGAAATAGATTATCTTCCTCTTCCCTAAAAAAAAGGGGGGGGAACCTTGTTGAAGAAGAGTTATGTTCTTCCAAAACTTGCTGCCGCTTTTGTGAAAGTTGGCCATTCCTAATAAGGGTGATCCAGATTGCAGTTTGCCTTTCCATATAAACAAAACTTGAAAGGCAAACTTCACCCACTGCCCACTAGATGGCTGAGTTATTTCAGGGATGCAAATGCGAGCATGTCCCTTGGCACTATGAGGTGCCAAGACACTTGGAACCTACACTTTGTTAGACTCTGCGTGGCACGGAAAGAGTTCTGGATACTTTATTTGCAAGAGGTAATATAATGGCTCAAAAGACAGAGGTGATCTTGGGCAACTCACTGTTTGTGGAATTGGACCATCAATGCAAGTATTTTCAAAGGTGGTTAACAAGTACAATGATACCTTGGTTTAGGAACAGCTTAGTTTATGAACAACTTGGATTAAGAACGCTGCAAACCTGGAAGTTTTGGTTTGTGAACTTTGCCTTGGGAGCAGACCATGTTCCGCTTCCTGTTGAGTGTGTTCCATTTGTAAATTGAGTCCCCTGCTGCTATGGGAAAGCATGCCTTGGTTTAAGAATGCTTTGGTTTAAGAACAGACTTCCAGAACAGATTAAGTTTGTAAACCAAAGTACCACTGTACAATTTCAAATTTTAAAATAAATCAGTAGAACAATGCAAGAATGAAACAGCAGACACAAGGACAGCATAAAATCAACATGACAAGAAACTAAAGGGCTGGGAACGAAAATGTTCTTTGCCTGCTTGCAAAAAGAGAGGACATCGGTCAAGCCAGCCTGGGGAGCACATTCTGGGGAAAGCTCCCACAACCATGTTGCCTCCTGTGACTCCATCCAGCTCACCTCCAGCTGTGGCAGGGACACCTAGAGGAGGGCCTCTCACAAGAGAATTTTAATGCATGGGCATCTTGATGTGGAAGGAAACCCAAATTAGAGGCTCTTTGAGAGTTATCTTTAGCATGCGTGGGAGCTAGAGAAGTACAGCCTCCTTCCTGCTCCACTAAGACCATGCAAGAAGTCCTACAAAACACGAGAAGCCCATATTTCACATTCCCCCTTTTTACAGCCTGGGGAGGCGCTACACTGTGAGTTCTTCCCACATGGTTCAGGCGGCAGCAAGCGGAGCTGCAACTCACCAGGAAGGAAAGTGGGAGGGCCAAGGGAAGTTGGCATTGTGCAACACACTGACAGTGTTGGGATACTACCGGGGAGACGGTGGCATCAGGCAGGCCCCCAGTTGGCTCCGGACAATCACCGGTCTCCCGTGGAACAGCATCAGTCAGTTAGCGACGCGAGCCTTAGATACGCTTAGAGACCCGTGCACGCTCCGTCAGCAGAGTGTGTAAATCTCCCCACAGCAGATGAGGCGGACAGAGGCAGATGTAAGCATTATATACAGCATTTATTCAGCATAGTTCAGGAACAAAGGAAAAGATGTCTGCATGCCTTCGTCTCTGGAAAAATTGCAGTAACACAAAAGCTACATACAGTGGTACCTCGGGTTACAGACGCTTCAGGTTACAGACTCCGCTAACCCAGAAATAGTGCTTCAGGTTAAGAACTTTGCTTCAGGATGAGAACAGAAATCATGCTCCGGCGGTGCAGCAGTAGCAGGAGGCCCCATTAGCTAAAGTGATGCTTCAGGTTAAGAATAGTTTCAGATTAAGAACAGACCTCCGGAACGAATTAAGTACTTAAACTGAGGTACCACTGTACAACGGAAGTTCCCAGCAGTGCTGGGAGTAAATAGGCATGTGATACACAAACGTCATGCCTGTACCCTTTTAAGGTGGAATGGAACTATACCCTGACAGACAGGAGCACCGTCTGGGTTCCGCCCTGCCACCTTGCCCCTCCTGCTCTCCTTTCCTGTAAGGTGCAATATCTCTGCTGCCGAGAGGTCAGGAAAGTGCCACCATCCCTTCCTGCCATCAGCCATGGCGTTCGGGGCTCCTGAAGTCCTGTTTGTACTGCTCTGAAGCAACGCCCATGCCATGGAGCTCACACGAGGCGGGACCATAGCTGTCAACTTTTCCCTTTTCTTGCGAGGAATCCTATTCGGAATAAGGGCATTTCCCTTTAAAAAAGGGAACATTGACAGCTATGGGCTGGACCCTTTGAAATAATGGAAAGATATTGGAGGAAAGCCATGAAGTTCATATTACAATATACAGGCACTCAGGTCTGTGGATGCTTGTGGGATGCAGGTAGCAGTGAGGAAGGAAGTGAATGCTTGTGGACTGCAACTTCGCCACGGTTACAGTGCACTGTACATTGTGGTGATGTCACACAGCTTTGTGGCTTGGACCAGAGTGTCCATAGCCACCATGAACTAATTGTATTTTAAATGCAGGCTGCAGTCATCTTTCTTTTTCTTAAGTGCCTCTCTGTAAGCTCTGTCTTAATACAAAGCTATTTTTATCCACCCTCCTGCTCCCAAACAGGTGGTCGCATAAAGCCAATTTACTTCTCGAAAAACCAAATTACAGATCAGGGCAGATGTCTAATGCAATTCTTCTTTTCTGGTTTCTTTCCCCTGTTGCACTTAGGTATTATTGAGAAAGAAGCACCAGAACAGGAAGGGAGACCATTGCTTTTGCTGCTCTTCATTTCTTGCATGCAGCTGGGCCTAGCAAGGAGTGCTGAACTCTTGCCCAACAGGGAGCCATAGCCTTCCAAAATCCACACACGCTATGATTACTTCAGCTGTGTGAACAAAGTGCTCCCAGAATTCTAATTCCAGAACAAAATCCTGCATTCTATGTTTAGAATTGTTAGAACCAGATCATTCAGAGAACTTGCTGTCTCAATTTCAAGAGAGTTCCCTCCACACCACTGGGAAAAGGGAGGCTCTTTAGAATGAGAACTAATTAAATCTAACATTGGGTGATGCTAGCTAGAAAGGCATTATTTTCCTTAAAAGATACTTGGCCAAGCTAGAAATTCTACTGACAGAGATAATCCCTTAACTTCACCTCTCCATCTGGTCCTTTGGTATTTGCTATTTTCCAGAGAAAGGCAGAGACCCTCCATGTGCCCCTATTTTCCAGGGATGTCCATGATTCAGAAAAGCCATCCCAGTTTCTGATTTGATCCTGTAATGTCCCATTTTCCTTAGGACGTCCCTATTTTCATTGGAGAAATGTTGGCGGGTATGGAGTTATCCGACCCAGGAGCCCTCTGAGGCAATCCTTTATAGGGAAGGTTTTTTAATGTTTAATGTTTTGTTGTGTTTTTATATACGTAGGAAGCTGCTCAGAGTGCTGGGGCAACCCAATAGGTGTGTGGGGTATAAATAGTAAAGTTATCATTATGGAATGGGACGTCCCTATCTTTATCAGAGAAATGTTGGAGGGTATGAAGGCACAAATAGTAATAGGCTCCCTGACATGGCAAAGTAACAAAAGTCCTGCTGAGTTGAATGGGTGGGACTTGAAGGATGGGTGACAATGCGGTGGCCATGGATGGGGAATTGGATAAAGCCTTCCCCCCACACCAAATGACTTACAGAGCCTGAGAAGGAGATGAGGAACACTTTCTCCAATCCAGGTTCATTGCTTTCTACTGAAAGGCATTCCTTTTGGGAGGTTGGCAGAGGACATGTCAGAAATTAATTACTCCATCCGAGAGGAAGACTTGGGATAAGCGTGGAGGAGGCAGGTCACCAAGCTTCCTGGCTGCAGCTACAAAATCCAGTTCTCGCAGTTGCAAGCTTCCCCATTGCTCCTATAATTTCCTGGATGACACCAAAGTTGGTGCCTTGAGTGCACACCAAACGTAAATGAGAAGCGAAAGAAACAACCACATTTTATCTATTAGACTTACTGGTACACAAGATGTTATTGTACTACCAACCTTACTGTACCAACTTTACTGTATGCTTGTGAAACATGGACCACTTATAAACGCCATCTCCAACTCTTCAAAAGATTCCATCAACGTTGTTTCTGAAAAAAATTACACATCACTTGGGAAGACAGGCGAACTAATGCCAGTGTACTGGAAGAAGCAAATATCACCAGTGTTGGAGCAATGATTCTTTGATATCAACTCCAATTGGAGAACAGCCTTTAAAGGCGTCATGGACTTCAAAGATGCTCAAACTCAGGACGAAAGGGAGAACCATGCTAAGAGGAAGGCACTCTTGGCAAACCGTCACTGTGATCAAGTTCTGCCCGGAAACTTGATGTCCCTACTGTGGAAGGATGTGTGGATCCAGAATTGGCCTCCACAGTCACTCACTGTTAAGACAGTGTTCACGGAAGACAATCTTACTTGGGATCGCCAAAGAAGAAAACACAATATGTCTTTTGATGGCTGACCTCTGGAGAAAGTTTTACCTGTGCATTATCTGAGGTTTGTCAATTATAAATAGGCTTCAAGATTGCTGGCATTGTATCTCACTAATGGATGTTTATGGGCATTTACATTCAGCGATATAGATAGATATTACAGAGAAAACCAGATTGTCTACGTGAAAGTGGTTTTTTACCCCCATAACCAGACAGAGATGTAAATACTATGACGACTGATGAATTTTTAAACGATTGCTGATTAACCATTGAATGGATTTAAGAAGAGGAGCAACTATTGAAGAAAAATCACTTAGAACTGATTGGACTTGACAATTTAATGGACTGATTTTAGAGGCAGTTTAAGAAATTGATCTTAGGTGCTTGAAAAAAATAACTTGGATGAATTCATAAAATCAAAAAGAGGGTTGATTCAAGATACAAAATGAATTTGGATGTTCTGAACATTTGACTTAATGAGCTGGAAATGCTTTATATGATTAATGAATTGGGTGATGAAATATTAAGATACAGTACTGGGGGGGAATGAATGTTTCAATATTAATTTAAGCAGAGTGGAGAAGTTAGACATAGGTATAAACAAGATTGAGAAAGGCAGATTGTATTAATTGGTATTTTGATGAAGAGTGGTTTTGAAATAAATTTTGAAATTATTTATTGTGTTAAAGAAGGAAATGCAGAATAAAGATAACCTCCCTCCAGGAGCAAAAGATGCAATAGGAAGCCTTTGGGGTTCTTTTAAAAATATTTCTTTTTAAGGATCTTAACAGTTTAGAAGAAATGACTCAGCACAAATGACTGAGAAAGATAAAAAACATAGATAAAAAATGAGAGAATAGGGTAAAAGAAGAAAAAGAGAATTTTAAAAAGAGTATTTTTAAATGGACACCAAGTGTGTGTGTGTGTGTGTGTGTGTGTGTGTGTATTGATTTTAACATATAAATTATAAAATGTACCACAAAACTTATCACTTATACAATCATTTTAGACTTCCATCAGAACCTCTGATGATCCACCGTTTTAACCACTTCTTATGCATTTCTTAACTTTATATTGCCTTTACATCTCTTAACAAATCATCCTTTCCCTTCTCCATTTTTGCAATACTTCCAATAATACTCCTCACAAAACTTCTTGCAAACCTACAAACGTTGTCTGATCTTCACAAATACTTTTCAAGTAGTCCGTAAATTTACTCCAGTCTTCCGTGAATTTCTGGTCCTGCCAGTTTCGAATCCTTCCTGTTAGTTTATCTAGTTCTGCATAGTCCATTAACTTCATTCTCCATTCTTCAATCGTTGGTAATTCTTCTTGCTTCCATTTTTGGGCCAGTAATATTCTTGCTGCTGTTACTGCATATAAGAAGAGCTTACATTCCTTTCTATTTATATCACTCCCCACAATGCCCAGTAAAATGGACACCAAGTCTAATGAAATATTGGACAAGGTTAATGCATGAGAAGAGAAATCTGAGAAATTCAAACATACAACAAAACAATTAATCAAAAACCTAACAGTTGTATCCAACAAAGTCATTTTGTTACACACAAGAACTTTTGCTTATGCAACAGAACTTCCCTACCCTCTCCTGACATCTGTTCTGGGGGTTGCCCCAACCCTCTGGGGCATATTTGGGGCACAAGGAGAGGAGAGGTGAAGTTCTGTTGCATATTAAGAAGTCCAACAGGATGGCTTCGTTGGATACAAACTAAAATGAGCTGGAAAAAAAGTTTTGAGGAGTAATTCAGAAGGAATTAAAGATAATAGGGTAGACAATTCAGGAACATAGTAAATATTATGAAAATGGTGAGGATAACTTGGAAGAGATTAATTTTGCAGTAAGAAAGCACAATCTTAGAATCAGAGGTACAGTCATACCTCTTGTTACGTTCGGTTCAGGTTACGTCTTTTCAGGTTGCATCCCGCGGCGACCCGGAAGTAACGGAATGAGTTACTTCTGGATTTCTCCACTCACGCACGCGCAGACGCTCAGAATGATGTCATGTGCATGAAACTGTTCTTAATCGGGGGGGCGCTAGGGGCGCATTGGAAGATGGCCGACAATACCATCTCTCTGGCTCACACGAGGTAATTAAGAGGCTGATATGGGAGTATGCAGCTTCCCTTTGTTACCCCAGGGAATGGGGAAACACTGCCTTCGCCTGCGGTTGCCGATAAATCACCCCCGAGTTCGAAAGATGCAGGGGGTGAGGGCACTAGGCGCACAGCCCTTGTGTGGGTTTATGGCTCTCCCTGACGCTGTCTCTGATTGCGCGCCTGGTTGCAGCAGCTCAAAATAAACAATTAAAGAGCAGCAAATGCACATGTTTCGAGTGAAGAACGGGAGTTAAGACTGCTATGTGAAGTGACCTCTGTGAAGTTGAGCGACGGGCTGGATTCAACAGGAAAATATATCAAGAACAACACACATCAAAGCTGTTAGTATGTTGGAATGGGACAGAAAGGGGGGGGACTTTCTTTCTTTTTTTCTTATGTGATCACCTAATAATCTTCCCCCCCCCAAGAAGAACAGTTGTAACAACTGATTATAAGCGGGATGATTAAGAACTGTGTGGAAATGAATTACTAACCAAAGACATGGTTTGTGGAATATCTGGAAAGGAATGAAAGGCTTTTGGAATGATGCAGTTTATAAAAAGAGACTCGTTAGAGGCAGGCTTTGTTGCAAGATTTACGATCGAGGGGGAGGAGGCCAACGGCTTTGTTATCATATTGGACTCTAAGTATGACCTCCCAGAACCCCCTAAGAAGATCGAGGAAGGAGTGACAGGCCTGCGAAGATTAATGGGCAGACATTAAGATTGTTTTGTACGGAAGTGTTGAAATGGCGTCTGTCTGTTGGAATATGGCTCTTGGAGAAATGAAAAATCCACACAGGACTATAATACATTTGTTTTCAACTCGCTTGTGGAGACTATCAGAGATCACAAAGAAAGGGAAAATATACGATAACAACAAGAAGATGAGGAAAATAATAAAGAGAAGAATGGATAGAGATGTGGATATTATTTGGACAGAACTGTGAACATCAAAGCAACAGCAATAGAGATGACTGGATCCCTTTCTGAGCTCGAAGCATGGGTACCCCCAACAAAAATTTAAAAATTTGGCTCTGTAATTTGGAATTAATGTGATTTGATTGGTTTGTTAATAAAAATTATGTTTTTTTAAAAAAAGAAGAAACTGTTCTTAACCTGAGGTACCACTTTAGCTAATGGGGCCTCCTGCTGCCGCTGCACAGCCACCACGCGATTTCTGTTCTCATCCTGAAGCAAAGTTCTTAACCCGAGGTACTACGTATTTCTGCGTTAGCAGAGTCTGTAACCTGAAGTATCTGTAACCTGAGGTACCACTGTACTCTGTTTTGTGATATGGCATGGGTAGATAAACTAAGGCCCGGGGGCCAGATGCGGCCCAACTGCCTTCTAAATCCGGCCCGTGGACAGTCCGGGAATCAGCGTGTTTTTACATGAGTAGAATGTGTCAATTTACAGTGGTACCTCGGGTTACATATGCTTCAGGTTACATATGCTTCAGGTTACAGACTCTGCTAACCAAGAAATAGTACCTCAGGTTAAGAACTTTGCTTCAGGATGAGAACAGAAATTGCGTGGCAGCAGCAGGAGGCCCCATTAGCTAAAGTGGTGCTTCAGGTTAAGTATGGACCTCTGGAATGAATTAAGTACTTAACCCGAGGTACCACTGTATTTAAAATGCATCTCTGGGTGATTTGTGGGGCCTGCCTGGTGTTTTTACATGAGTAGAATGTGTGCTTTTATTTAAAATGCATCTCTGGGTTATTTGTGGGGCATAGGAATTTGTTCATTTTTCTCCCCAAAATATTTTCTGCCCCCCCCCGAGGTCTGAGGGACAGTGGACCAGCCCCCTGCTGAAAAAGTTTGCTGACCCCTGTGATATGACAAGGCAAGGCAAGAAACAGTTGAGGTTGAATGCAAGGCTTAGGATGTGCTCTGAAGAGCCCTCAAGTTGCTCCAGCAAGGAACAAGCTGAAACCGAACCCTTGTATGTATACATACCATACATGTAAAACACATCTGAATCAGGTTTCCCCAACCTGCTGCTCTCCACATATCTTGGACTATATCTCCCATCATCATCTTGCTTGCTGGGTCTGATGGGAGTTTGAGTCCAAAACATCTGGACAGTACCAGGCTGAGAAAAAGTGAGATATTTGTTGCCACCCTTCAGGATTTTGCTGCTTTCCCAAGATCTCTAGAAGTTAAATCTCCCAGGCAGATCTCATCATTAGCACAAATGCATGTAAAGTTGTTGTTATATATGCTAGGATGCCATGCAGGACAGCTTTGATAATACCAAAATGAGAGATCCTAAAGAACAATTCAAAGGAGCAAATTCAGTATCCTGGGGGAACCCAGCATGTTCTGAAAAAGAAGTCTATGAACAGAAACAGAAAAGTGTGATAAGATAGGACAAAATAGAAGCATGGCATTTAAGATTATATGAAAAAAAAGGAGAAGGAGAGAGTGATCATCAAAAGCTGGATGTAAATGGAGAAACAGAAGAACAGTTAGTGGTGCTTTTTAAGATAAAGTACATGGAATTCAACTGGTGTTATTGCATTCAAAAAAGGGCTCTTGATGCCGTAGGTAAAGGTAAAGGGACCCCTAACCGTTAAGTCCAGTTGTGGACGACTCTGGGGTTGCGGCGCTTATCTCGCTTTACTGGCCAAGGGAGCCGACGTACAGCTTCTGGGTCATGTGTCCAGCATGACTAAGCCGCTTCTGGCAAACCAGAGCAGTGCATGGAAACGCCGTTTACCTTCCCGCCAGAGCGGTACCTATTTATCTACTTGCACTTTGACGTGCTTTCGAATTGCTAGGTTGGCAGGAGCTGGGACCGAGGAACGGGAGCTCCCCCCGTTGCAGGGATTCGAACCGCCGACCTTCCGATCAGCAAGCCCTAGGCTCTGTGGTTTAGATCACAGCATCACCCATGTCCCTGATGCAGTAGAGTTGCCCACAAATGTCATGAAGAAAAGGTGAGCCAAGGTCAACTTCCAATAAACTTGATAAAGTATAACAGGGTTACCAGACATTTAAAGAAGTCATAACATTTCAAAAGGTACAGCCAGCTAGAGGAAATTATTTTTCTCATTGAACAACTGATTATATTGCCTAGATAAAAATGGCTGCTTTGTAGTCCACCTCATATGACAGGAATCCAGAACGATTGTTACTTTGTGGCCATCTAATAATACCATAATATTATTTTTTTTAAATGCAGACACAGATCTTTATAGAGCAGTTCTTGAAACAATAAGTTACCAGGTGTGACAAGCAATTAAATTACCTTTTGATATCATGAATGCCATTGTATTTTAACAATTAGGCTACAATCTGCCAGATTCATTTTAAAACAAGAACATGATTCTTTTACTAACTAGAAGAACTCATGCAGAACCTTCAGAAATCGAGCTATTTTTATAGCCCTGCTCTCTCTTACATAAGTAATCAGAGTCAAGTAATATATTTTTGAAGTTTGCATGTTTCAGAAATGATTTTCGCCATGACTGATTGATTTGTATAACCTGGTTATGTCACTAACTGCAACACAGCACTTCCCCGTCGTCAGAGCTTCACAATAACAAGCTGTATGGCTGCCTACCTTATTTTCAAAAATGATTGCTCCCATTCTTCTCGTGTGGGTTCAAATCACACGTTTTGAATAGAAATTTGCCATTAAATTGTTCATATTAATAGTAAAGATGATAGCTTTTGCAATGGAAAGATAACCAAGTTAGTTTTCTCCCACTTTAAAACCAGACCATAAAACACTAGAGAGGGCATAGGCCATAAGGAATGGAAGAATGTCAATTTTGGTTTCTCTCTGTTTCTCATTTTTACAATCTTAAGTTTGATTGACCAGTCTGCAACTTTTAAAAAGTCTGCATGAGATTTCATGCACATTTTTGTGTGTGCATTTCTCTTACTATACCCATTTTTGTACACATTATTGCCCACAATATATGCATTTCTGCAAGCAATTTCCCCAGACATAATACATGCTCAAGGTGGCACCTATCCCTATCTCCCTAGATGTGACAGTTTGGTCTCTGAAGCTCTACTTAGACCTAGTTGTACCCCGTGCCGACATGGTGGTGAAGGCACAAAGATTGTTATTAGGGAGCCTTAGTTCATCTCACAAATATGTCATAGCACATCTCACGTGTAGTGTAAATGTCACAGATTGGTTAAGACACAAAGGAATGGCGGGAGGAACCAGCTGGGGGACCCCCTAGCGAAGAAGGCTCAGAGCCAGAGGAGTAGTGGTGGTACGATGATGAGTGATCAGAGGGCAAAGGAGAAGAAGACTGAGGGGAGGTGTGAGTGGGGGGAGTCTGTGGCAGAGAGCAGTCCAAACTCAGAGGCAGAAGCTGAAACAGGAGAGGAGGGAGACGAAGAGGCAGAGGTGAATTGGGCTGGTGAAGAAGCAAGGGCGTCTCCCTCTCCTGCTGCAACAAGCTCCCTTTCCCCCTGGTCTCCCAGAACCAGGAGAGGCATGAAGAGAGCAGAGGAGAAGTTAGCTTCACATAGGTGCAGCCTCAGATTGCTTGGGGAAAACCTTGAAGAGGAGGGGACTAAGGAGGGGACCTTCGGTCAACTGCTTCATGAGAGCAAGATCTGCCGGAGAAAAGTTGCTGTGCTCATTGGGCCTGACACTCCTGTGCAGATCCTATTTTTGCTAATAAAGTGTTAACTCCAACTCGCTCAGTGTGGTTTCCTGCTGGTTCACTCCTGTCAGAAAATAGGTGCTCACTACCCAGTTTAACTCTCGCTATGGCAGTAGTTGGGAACTGTGGCCCTCCAGATGTTGATACACTCCGGCTCCCATCATCCTCAAACATGGCGAGGAATGATAGGAAGTGTAGTTCAATAATGTCTGCAGGCCCTGCACTACAGTCTTGGCCATCAAGCCCTTACTAGGGAAACATCCCTGACAGATTCCTTCCCATACTGTGTCATGTTTTCCATGTGAATTCTTCCATTCTTCCTGCAGATTAAAAAAACAGAGTTGGTCACTAAACTCTCTTGGACTTCTTTTTCCCCTTCAAATAAGTTTTGATGTCTTTATATTGCATTGTGAGGGGGGAAACTACATACATCTCAAAGTATTCCATCGTTCTCACTTGAAAGGATGAAGACAGATGAAAAATATTAGGCAGTAGGAGGTAGACCAGTCCTATTTTTGGTTTAAAACTGTTTTTTTTCTGAAATCCTCCTAACTCCTAAATTATGCAAAGCCCATTAAGACCCAGAAAAAAATTACAGTCCTTTTCATCTCTAAATCTGTGAGCCATTTATGGTTACTTGTGGGAAAGGAGTAAAATGGAGAGGTAATAAAGGCCTCCATAAAAGAGATTCCATCAGCCTACCACCCAATTAACCGCAGAAGCAGCAAATCATATTTAACACCAATATATTTGTATGCCAGATTGGTACAAAACAGCAAATAGCTTGTGTATAATATAATGGGCTATATTTAAACAAACGTGCTTTCTAAATATTGTAGAAGAAAGACATTCTCGCGGATGGTGCCCCCCTCTTTTTCCTTATTTTAAAAAGCCCATTTAATTGTTTAAAAAACGCTTACAGATTAAGGTCAGAGAGTTCCCTCAGCGAAGAAAAATAAAACAATCCTTTCTCGTTTGCATATGTCAATCTATTTAAATGCCTCCAATTTTAAAACTCTTAATTGCCTGTAATTGAAACAAAGCTACAAGAAATGATCAGTTGGCAAAAATAAATGCTTGAGATGTCTAAATCTGGTCAGATGGAAACTGCTTCAATTAAAACTCCCAAGTCCAAGGTCATTTCCCTTAGGAGGCGAGTGTCCTTGATAAAATAACAAGACTCGCACTTTTGTTTCTGAATAGCGAATCTTAACATTTTGCACATTGAATTTTATTTAAATTAGATGCATTGAAGACAGTTGCTGTCAGCCAAATGACCAGGGTTGCATCCAATGATGTTTTATTCAGAGTAGATACATTGAAATTAAAGAACCTTAACTACTGTATTTTTTGTTCTATAAGACTCACTTTTTCCCTCCTAAAAAGTAAGGGGAAATGTGTGTGCGTCTTATGGAGTGAGTGCAGGCTGCGCAGCTATCCCAGAAGCCAGAACAGCAAGAGGGATTGCTGCTTTCGCTGCGCAGTGATCCCTCTTGCTGTTCTGGCTTCTGAGTTTCAGAATATTTTTTTTCTTGTTTTCCTCCTCCAAAAACTAGGTGCGTCATGTGGTCTGGTGCGTCTTATAGAGCGAAAAATACGGTGGTTATGGCCATACCAAAGGGTCTGGATGCAACTTTGCGGTGAGGAGAGGCTAAACACAGCATTGCCCTAAACATCCAGCGGTTGCCAAAACCACATAAGTCACATGTCCTCTGCATGAACAAGGTCTCAGGTTTAATCCTTGACATCTCCAGTTAAAAATACCAGGCAGCAGGTAACAGGAAAGACCTCTGCCTGGGTCCCTATCCAATCAGAAAACACAATACTAGGATAAATGGACAAATAATCTGACCTGGTATAATGCAGTTTTCTAGGGCTCCATCTACACTATACATTCAAAGCAGTATCATACCACTTTAACCAGCCATGGCTCCCCTCCCAGCAAGAATCCGGAAACTGTAGTTTGTTAAGGGTGCTGACAGTTATTAGGAGACCACAATTCTCCTCATAGAACTACAATTCCCAGTTCCCTGGGAAGAGGAATTAATTGATAATTGGTTTCTTGCCCAATAAAAATGTTAAATTGTTTTTGTCTGCCACAACTGCTGCTTGTATTTTGTTAGCTAAAAAGTGGAAAACTCAAGAATTGCCAACGATAGAAGAATGGCAGATGAAGATGATGGATTTTTCAGAGCTAACCAACCTAACCGGAAGAGTCTGCGACCAGAAGGAGGAGGAGTATCAGGAAGAGTGGATTAAATTTATTGATTCAGTTAAATTAACTGAAAACAGCTTGCAGATACTTAATTGGCTTAGGATTTTATTTATATTAAGTGATGAATTAATATGTTTAATTTCATAATGTGAAGATCTAAGGATGTTAATGTTTAAGTTATTTTTTTTTTAAGAACTGTGATTTGGAAAACCGTTAAAAGGATATGCAATCAAATTCAACCAAGGGGAAGTGAGGAAGTCACTTAACAATGTTAATAAGAGTAATTTTCAATAAAGCTATTATTTATGTTTGTTTGTCTTATGTGTTTGTTTATAATGTTGTGAAAACCAATTTTTAAAAATTGAAGAAGAAAAAAGATAAACCACTCTGGGAAGAGTCGCTCACATTTGTGACGACACTGGGATTATGTGGCCAGTTTTTGTGATGTGGTAGAATGCATAGCCAGGATTCTGCCTAGTGATTGTTTGAAGAAGAATGGACTAATGAACTGTGCTCTGTTTCAGGAGCAATTCACACAAAAATGCTGTTGAATTTTCATGAAGAGGTTTTTTGTTTTTGTTTTTGAAAAATGCAAACTGATGTGAAGAACTGAACTTAAGACTGGGAAAAGGAGAAACCGAGGCTGGATCTAGACACATCAAAGAAGCGTTTCAGGAAAACGTGTTGTAAACGTTGCATGAGAAATCGCATTGGCAAAAACGGAACTCCACAGCGCCATCAGGTGTCACAGCATTATAATGCATATGCAACACATATACAGTGGTACTTCGGGTTAAGAACTTAATTCGTTCTGGAGGTCCGTTCTTAACCTGAAACTGTTCTTACCCTGAGGTACCACTTTAGCTAATGGGGCCTCCTGCTGCTGTGCGATTTCTGTTCTCATCCTGAAGCAAAGTTCTTAACCCGAGGTACTCTTTCTGGGTTAGTGGAGTCTGTAACCTGAAGCGTCTGTAACCCGAGGTACCACTGTAAAATGCTTTTCCTTTACCAATCTAGCTGAGTCCTGAGAGGAACTGACACTGACAGATGCGCCAATCACTATACAAGTGTTACTCCATGCCTTCCAGTTCATTTTCCTTATAAAAAAAACTCTGACATTCTGAGCAAGCAAGTTTGTTTTGCGAGAATCACGAATCAGCTGTCATTGCACAGTCTGGATTCGGTAGCCTGTGACTGAATCCCACCTGAAAAGAGTGCCATTCTGGAAGCTTTCCAGAGCCTCGGTCATCCAAGTAACCACCCACAGCACACCCAGCAGCAAGAATGCCCATAGCAAGGACCTATAAGTCTGTTTGCCTGGGCAGGTTCTTCAATTAACCACAGTCCTTCAATTAACCTTCAACATTCATATGGGAGAAGTAAGTTCTTTATAAAGCCATATTACGCCTTCTGCATTTACCATTTTTAAAAATCCTCTTTATGCCTCTCCTCCGAAATCTTTCTTCGTACAGGCCAAAGTACTGGTAATAAAACAAACCTGTTCGGTGGCAGATGGCGAAAAATACAGTGCTGCTGCCAACTTTTCAAAAGTGTGAAACTGGGTCTTTAAAAAAAAAAAAAAACTCTGTAAGATGTTCAAGAGCAAATATTACTATAAAAAAATGCCCAATCTCCCCTGATCAGTTCATATTTCATGTAAGTCCATCCCACTTTTACCTGAAAGATCAAACCTATTAACAGCCCAGGCTGCAACTCGTTCTGTCCACACAAAAAACGCAACTTGAAAACCTGTTGACCTTCTACGTTGACACTTTTGTATCCCAAATGTCTGATAGCCAAGGTATCCCCCCCCCCTAAATTAAAACTGGAGTATAGTTCCTTCTAAAAAGTTTCGCTTTTATGCTCTGCATAGGTAAGATATGCTGATCCTCATCAGTGGAAGTATTCCGTGTATCTCCAGCAGCTGTTAGGATTTCTGTGGGAGAAGCTTCCTGATGTAGAACAGAATGTCCCTGTTTTCAACCTTACTGTATGCTTGTGAAACATGGACCACTTATGAATGCCATCTCCAACTCCTCAAAATACTCCATCAACTGTGTCTCCGAAAAAATTTTTACACATCACTTGAGAAGACAGACGAACTAATGCCAGTGTACAGTGGTAACTCGGGTTACATACACTTCAGGTTACATACGCTTCAGGTTACAGACTCCGCTAACCCAGAAATAGTGCTTCAGGTTGAGAACAGAAATTGTGCTCCGGCAGCACGGCAGCAGCAGGAGGCCCCATTAGCTAAAGTGGTGCTTCAGGTTAAGAACAGTTTCAGGTTAAGTACAGACCTCCGGAATGAATTAAGTACTTAACCCGAGGTACCACTGTACTGGAAGAAGCAAAGGTCATAGAATCATAGAATCATAGAATCATAGAGTTGGAAGAGACCACAAGGGCCATCGAGTCCAACCCCCTGCCAAGCAGGAAACACCATCAGAGCACTCCTGACATATGGTTGTCAAGCCTCTGCTTAAAGACCTCCAAAGTAGGAGACTCCACCACACTCCTTGGCAGCAAATTCCACTGTCGAACAGCTCTTACTGTCAGGAGGTTCTTCCTAATGTTTAGGTGGAATCTTCTTTCTTGTAGTTTGGATCCATTGCTCCGTGTCCGCTTCTCCGGAGCAGCAGAAAACAACCTTTCTCCCTCCTCTATGTGACATCCTTTTATATATTTGAACATGGCTATCATATCACCCCTTAACCTCCTCTTCTCCAGGCTAAACATGCCCAGCTCCCTTAGCCGTTCCTCATAAGGCATCGTTTCCAGGCCTTTGACCATTTTGGTTGCCCTCCTCTGGACACGTTCCAGTTTGTCAGTGTCCTTCTTGAATTGTGGTGCCCAGAACTGGACACAGTACTCCAGGTGTGGTCTTCCAAGGTGAGGTCACCAGTGACAAAGCAATGATTCTTTGACATCAACTTTGTTGGACTGGTCATGTTGTATGGATGCCTGATTATGGTCTTCCAAAGCAACTACTCTATTCTGAACTTAAAAATGGAAAGCGTAATGCCGGTGGTCAACAAAAGAGGTTGAAAGACTCTCTCAAGGCAGATCATTAAAAATGTAGTATAAACATCAGCAACGGACTGGCAAGCGAAAATGATAGAGTATTTACAACTTGCAAAAATGACTGGGAGAATAAGAGGAAACTCAAATCAGAAAGTTAGTAAAGACTGGATAACATTTAAAAAATACCTTTAAAATTATTGTGACAATGCAAATCTCCTGACAAACCTAGACTGAATCTTGAAACATATAGAGAAATTACATAGCAAAAATTTTCTTGATATATTATGGAAAAGTGAAATAATAATGAAATGCGTATAGATTAACAAAATGCAAAAAGTACAATGAGGTGATTTGGAAGTTAAAAAGGGGTGTTATGTTAAATGAGAGATTGTAAGTTTGTGTCTATGGTGTGTGTATGCTGTTGTATGTATTGTATGTACTGTCTAAGTTATATGTAAATGGTTGTTTAATAAAGGTTATATATTTTTTTAAAAAAAAAGACTGTAGTAGTATATGAAGACCTAATTGCATGTGATGCTGATTGCACATATCACCAAGTCATTAGTTTTTCTTTACTTCCAGGCATGGGACAATTCTTATTCGGATTGTAACATACGGAGAGGTTTAATACTTCCCTCCACCCCCAGTGCTCTTCATGAAAAATTCCACCCACACAATAGTGCACTCAGTCTTACTGGGTGGGGAGGAGTTCCCACTGGTATCATTTGGAGTTTGTTTTTTCTTAAGCTCCATGCAGGGAGGATTTTCAATGAGATCAGGGCAGGAAAGGAAAGGGTTAAACTTCCCCTAACTACATGCTGTGGTCCCAGTAGAAATCAGGACACACACACCCCATGCCTGTAATTAAATTATAGAATCCAAGGATGTAAATGCACAATTAGCATTACAGACAGTCGAGAGTTGACATGCAGGCCACCTTCATTTCCTTATCAGTAGTGAACCAGGTCAAAGTCTGATTTCGTTCAGGCAGGAGGCTCTTCAGTCCAATTAGGCCTTATTTGTTTCAGCACATTATCTATTTGATTTGCCTTCCTCTGCCGTTTCGAGGCATGTGTTTGAACTTAACTGAGTCCAGATGGTTGTTTGTAGGTGAGGCTGCTGTTATTTCAGCCTTCAGATCTGAAAGCATCATCGGCTTCTCTTCAGCAGTTGACTATTAATAGAGCAAATCTGTACATTCTAAAGATATAGCCAGATATCTTTTGTCACAGGGCTGGAACGGCAATTTTTGCCCAATGTCTGATGGAGGAGCCACAATGCCCATCACTTACTGCAGATACAGAGCCTTTCTGCCTCTGTATTCATAAGTTCAAGTCAACCAAGGGCAGCATACCCTCCAAGTGTCCCGATATTCCAGGGACAGTCCTGGAATGAAGAAAGCCATCCAGGGTTCTGATTTGATCCCGGTTTGTCCCTATTTCCCCTGGTGCTTATCCATTGCCTCTCCATGACTTCTCCATGGAGGATTGAAGAGGATCAGCTTGGGAGGGGGGGTGAGAAATGTCTCTACAGTGGTACCTTGGTTCTCAAACTTAATCAGTTCCAGAAGTCCGTTCCAAAACCAAAGCGTTCCAAAACCAAGGTGCACTTTCCCATAGAAAGTAATGCAAAATGGATTAATCCGTTCCAGACTTTTAAAAACAACCCCTGAAACAGCAATTTAACATGAATTTGACTCTCTAACGAGACCACTGATCCATAAAATGAAAGCAATAAACAATGTCCTGCAGACACACAATCAATCAATCAGTAGCTGAACTGGGTTCCACACAGTCACAAAAACAAAAAGAGCCGCAGATACCAAAAAATGCAAAATAAACAGCAAAAACAGACAGACCTCAGATTAACACTCAAATTGTCAGTGTAACACTCAAAACAGAAGTGTGGCACTCAAAACGGAAGTGTGACACTCAAAACAGAGCACGTTTGGCTTCCGAAAAAAGTTTGCAAACGGAACACTTACTTTAGGGTTTGCAGTGTTTGGGTTCCAAGTTGTTTGAGTACCAAGGTATTTGAGAACCAATGGACCACAGTATTTGCATCTGAGGGTTGTTGGAGGGTATGGGTCGTATCTGAAAAGAAACGGGAAGGTTTAATTGCTTTTAATGGGATTTATAATGCAATCCTACATGTCCATACTCAGAAGTAACTCATTGTTTTCAAAGGAGATGGCTTCTAGCTAAGTGGATTACAGGCCACTTACCTGAGACTAGGCCCCACTGCATCCACGAAGACTTGCTTCTGAGTAGACATGGTTACGACTGCACTGTTCGTCATTGCTAACTTGGGACAAGAATAGGACAAGAAAAATAGTTTGAAAGAACAAAACTTTGCCACAGGACGAGAGGGGGAGATGTTTTCCAGGCCTTTCCATTTGAAGGCAATTTTTCATTTATGACGTGTGTGTGTTTTATTTGTGCTAGTGTGAAAATGGTTTAATTCATTTTTATTAATCCTCATTGTTTGAGTCATGGTAAGAAGCTATTGGGCCATGATAAATCACTTTAGACACTGAGCTTATTTGCAAAATAATAAGAATAATAAAAATCCACCCTCGGATTGGAGTTCATGCCAATATACGTAAACCGACAGGTGGAGGAGTTTATCATCCCGATCCAAAATACAACAGATTACATGAAAATTAAATTTGGACTATAAAACCACCATCTGGAAAATAACAAGGCGGAATCAGTGCAATACGGCAACTAAGTCAGGCTGAAAAGATCAAATAAACATGGAGCCGGTTACAGAGGATGCTGTGTGTCATAAATCACACTGATCCCTGGGTGTGTCATGACTGTCAATAGCCACCCCAAAAATAATTTCAGTGTAGGAATAAACATTAAATATTTACATCTGGCAAACAGCTCGGTCATTCGACTGCATTCCTCCTGCAAATACAGACTCATAAATTTAAAGCAGCCAAGCCTGTAGCTCCAGGAGTAGGAAATGTTTCCTTGTGAATGACCCAGAGTTCTGCAGTGCCTGTGTTTCGCGTGCTGTTGACCCGGGTTCAATCCACTTTTATCTCCAGTTTAGAAGTATATCGGGGCTAGAAAAGACCTCTGCATTGAGCCTTGTCGGCCAGATCAGAAGAGACAATGCTTTGCTAGATGAGCAATAGTTTGACTCAGTGTAGGGCAGGTTCATATTCTTCTACATCTATAGGTGCAAAATTTTTGGATTTAACAAATGCTAGGATTTATAATGTTGGAATGTGGGTGGCGTTGTGGGTTAACCACAGAGCCTAGGATCAGAAGGTTGGCGGTTTGAATCCCCACGACGGGGTGAGCTCCCGTTGCTCGGTCCCTGCTCCTGCCAACCTAGCAGTTCGAAAGCATGTCAAAATACAGGTAGATAAATAGGTACCGCTCCAGCGGGAAGGTAAACGGTGTTTCCATGCACTGCTCTCGTTCGCCAGAAGCGGTTTAGTCATGCTGGCCACATGACCCAGAAGCTGTACGCCGGCTCCCTCGGCCAATAAAGCGAGATGAGCGCCGCAACCCCAGAGTCAGCCATGACTGGACCTAATTGTCAGGGGTCCCTTTACCTATAGGATTTATAATAGGGACACGGGTGGCGCTGTGGTCTAAACCACTGAGGCTAGGGTTTGCCGATCAGAAAGTCGGCGGTTTGAATCCCCGTGATGGGGTGAGCTCTTATTGCTCAGTCCCTGCTCCTGCCAACCTAGCAATTCGAAAGCACATCAAAGTGCAAGTAGATAAATAGGTACCACTCCAGCGGAAAGGTAAACGGCATTTCCGTGCGCTACTCTGGTTCGCCAGAAGCGGCTTAGTCATGCTGGCCACATGACCCAGATCTGTATGCCGGCTCTCTCGGCCAAAAAAGTGAGATGCGCGCCACAACCCCAGAGTCGGCCACGACTGGACTTAATGGTCAGGGGTCCCTTTACCCTTTACCATTAGGATTTATAATAGCCAGAATCATGAGTGTTTAATGTGTGGGTTAGCTGCTGTTAATCCCCTGGAATTTGCCCATGTGAAGAGTTAATTAACTTAGGCACACTTCCTGAGTTGTGTATTAGACATTGTACTCTTAGCCAAATCAACATGTGTTAATGAAGGCAGACAGACTTCTTTATGAGGTGACCGCCTGCGGGTGATAAACAATTAGGGAGTTTGGAGCCTCAAAGGATTAGGTGTTGACACCACACAGGTTCGAAGGAAATAGGTGTGTGTGTGCGAGAGCAAATGTGAGGCCTCTCCCCAAGGTAGAAAAGGAAAGCAGAGAAGCTATGGGCTTAGAGTTGGGGGTGATGTAACCAGGAAGTAAAGAAAGAGACTGTTAGGCTGCAGAGAAAGGATGGTGCAGGGCTTATAGTTGTTGCTGCTGCTGCTATAGAATAAGAAAGTGCATTTTTGGGTGCTTCTGCTGTGAGTCCCTCCATAAGTAGGCTCAGGTTGTAGATACCGTATTTTTTGCTCTATAAGACTCACTTTTTCCCTCCTAAATAATAAGGGGAAATGTGTGTGCGTCTTATGGAGCAAATGCAGGCTGCGCAACTATCCCAGAAGCCAGAACAGCAAGAGGGATTGCTGCTTTCACTGCACAGCGATCCCTCTTGCTGTTCTGGCTTCTGAGATTCAGAATATTTTTTTCCTTGTTTTCCTCCTCCAAAAACTAGGTGCGTCTTGTGGTCTGGTGCGTCTTATAGTGCGAAAAATACGGTGTATGTAAATAAACCATATATCATAAAGACATATAGCCTCCACTGTGCTTCATTCCCAGAGGAAACATTAACCCTGTGTAGTCGCATCCCCTGGGATCTGTGCAACTGCTTGGTGGAGATTGGGATGGCGTTGTAACAATATGCCGAAGTTACCCATCAGGCTATTGGCTCAGGGGGGAAGAGATGGGTCAGTCATACAACACAACAGCTCTAAACCAAGCCTGCACAGCTTGCGATCTGAATGGAGAGACCACACATTGCGACCTGCCAAGAGTTTGGCAACCCTCCTAGTCAGCTGCGATAACAGATCTAGAGACGTTAATGGGTACATGGCTGGAGTACTATGAGTACAATATGTTCATCCTGATTAGCTGCAAGCTGAGCAAACCTGAACTACGTAAAAGGTAGACTCACAAGTACTAGAGTACCAGAGTACTCTCTTCTAACATGGAAAGAGTATTAGATAATATTCAAGCTACCAAGAATATGCAAATTGATGTCCTCTTTTATACAGTGGAACCTTGGTTCTCAAACTTAATCCGTTCCGGAAGTCCATTCCAAAACCAAAGTGTTCCAAAACCAAGGCATACTTTCCCATAGAGAGTAATGCAAAACAGATAAATCCGTTCCAGACTTTTCAAAACAACTCCTTTTAACATGAATTTTACTATCTAACGAGACCATTGATCCATAAAATGAAAGCAATAATCAATGTACTGTACTATAAAATAAATAAGACAGCATTGTAGATGATTGAAAATTACAATTATTATTTTTTTCTTACCTGCACTGATGATAGTCATTGTTTGGATGGGGCTTTTATCCATTTCCGCAGTCACTCAATCAATCAATCAGTAGCTGAACTGGGTTCCACACAGTCACAAAAACAAATGAACCAAAAAAGCCTCAAAAACAAAAACGCAAAATAAATAGGAAAAACAAAAGTGCCAAACTTCATCCATTCTGGAAGTCTGTTTGACTTCTGAAATGTTCGAAAACCAAGGCGCAGCTTCTCATTGGTGCAGGTGACCAGAAAATAACAACCGACAGCCTATCGGACGTTTGGCTACCGAAAAACGTTCAGAAACTGGAACACTTACTTCCGGGTTTTTGGCATTTGGGAACTAAGGCGTTTGAGTACCAAGGCTTTGGAGAACTAAGGTACCACTGTGTGTGTGTGTGTGTGTGTGTGTGTGTGTGTGTGGTGATGCAAGTCCTCCTTATTGGCAGTGCATAGATGGCTCCCTCTAGCCCAGAAGACACTCATAACTTTTCAGTTCAATATATTTTTCACACCCCACCAGAGCTGCACCACTATCTTCCTAGTTCTATGTAGACATAAGGCTACCTGACTTCTCTCAAACTTGCCTGTGCTTTCTTCCTTGCCTCTCACAAAGGGTGTCTTACAGCTTTTTATTATTGCTATTGATGGTTTATTATGGAGTTTTTGACACTGCATACACTTAAACAGGAAAAAAACAATACACAGGGAACAGACAGAGAACAGTAAGGAACCATTGCCATGTCAGCCTTCTTGCTTTGAGAAACCCTGGCAAGAAGGCATGATCACAGCAAGAAAACAGTCTTCAAGATGCCCACTTCGCAAATGAATTGCCAGATTCTACTGAATTTCTTCCAACTTCCAGAAACTGATTGGCTCAAAAAAACTGCTGACCGATTCTTCGATCAACATACCAGGAGAGAGGTCCTGCTGCTTCAGAATGCAGCTTTTTTAAAAAAAGATGGCTTAGTAGCCTTACCTATCAGGAAAGTCCCTCAATATTCAACATTTTTCATGGTGCAATCCTAAATGCATCTACTCAAAAGTCAGCCCTATTGAATTTCAATGGGACTTGCTCCTAGACAGCATCTTAAAAAATAGAGACACCACCTTGCCAATAAAGGTCCGTATAGTAAAAGCTGGAAAAGACCCTGATGTTGGGAAAGATGGAGGGCACAAGAAGAAGGGGACAACAGAGGACGAGATGGTTGGACAGTGTTCTCGAAGCTACAAACATGAGTCTGACCAAACTGCAGGAGGCAGTGGAAGACAGGCGTGCCTGGAGTGCTCTGGTCCATGGGGTCACGAAGAGTCGGACACGACTAAACGACTAAACAACAACAAAGCGAGGTTAGGATTGCAGGTGCAGATCCACAAAGCATTTTGGATGGTTGACCAACACATTATTATTATTATTATTATTATTACTATTCGGACAGAACTGAGGCTGATTTGTAACGGAAGGCATTTTGGACCCAGGGGAATATCTTGCAGTTTGAAACAAAGTTTCTTGACAGCTGTGTCAGAGAAAATTAATACTGCACTCTGATAGCTTTTCCTGATAACGGGATTACTAAGAAATCTTGCTCGGTATTTACCACAAAAGATTTGAGTGATGAAAGCAGGCTGCACCCACGCCCTGGCCATCTTTTCTGAGAGGAAGAGTTCCGGTTGTCAAACAAGCAAGGTCAAATTAATATAGCACCATGCAGTATAGATAAAAGGAGAACAGGGGCTGCCTTTAAATTTCTCTTTCATGTCATTCTTACTGTCAGCCTCCTTCAAACAGGGCAAACTTCAGAGAGCTGAGAACCGATAGGATGAGCAGTTGCAGGACCTCTGCAGCCTGATGCCGTGAATTGTTCAGAAAAAGTAGGTTGGATGTGCTCTGTAGGACTTATCCCCAGGTAAACGTGCAGCCTCAAAGAGCAATCCAAAATGCACTTTCTACGAAAAAGGTATTTAAATATACCTTCCAGAAGAAACCAGAGGCCTTTCTCCTGGGCATGGTTGGCCAATTGGTGCAAAGGGAGGATAGAACTTTTTTCATGTACGCCACAACAGCAGCAAGAATACTCATCACGAAGTATTGGAAGACACAAGAATTACCCACCCAAGAAGAATGGCAGAAGAAAGTGGTGGACTATATCGAATTGGCTGAGATGACTGGCAGAATCCGGGACCAAGGAGAAGAGTCGGTGGAAGAAGAGTGGAAAAATTTTTAAGTATATCTTCAAAAATATTGAAAAATTAAGGACTGTTAGAAAGGTGTTGGAAAAAGAAAATTAGGTAGTTTTGGTAGATATGAGATAAAGGATTAAGTAAAAAGGAGTTGATGAAAGTGATGAAAGAGAGGACGTTAAACTATATTATTTTAAATTAAATTACTTAAATGAAAATAAGGTTGGAAGGATTTGCTGAAAAAACGATTTGAATTAGAATACAAAATTGGGAGGTGTGAGGAGGTCAAGGAAATAAGTAAAGGAAGAAAGCTATGTAAAGGTTTAATCTGTTCTTTTTTGTAAATTTTTTTGTTTTTTTTTTTAATTGAATGTATTTTCATACCTTCTTTTTCTTTCTTTTCTATTACTGTTGTATTCTTTTTTATATTTTGTATTGTTCTTTTTTCTTTTTGAAACCTTAAACTTTGAATAAATATTATATTTTAAAAAAACAAAAAAAATGCACTTTCTATGGAATAAGGCCCATTTAATAATAATAATAATAATAATAATAATAATAATAATAATAATAAATTTTATTTATATCCCGCCCTCCCCAGCTGAGCCGGGCTCAGGGCGGCTAACAACAATCAAATAAACAATCAAATAATCACACATTCTAAAAATATTTCATTATAAAAATTAGTTAAAATCAAATTGATGGCAACCGATTAAGCAAAATTCTGTGCAGGGGGGAGACTTTTTGAGTGGGAATGGACAAAATTTTGTTTTCTCTCAGTTTCACATTTTCCCAGCCATAAGCTCAGTTCTCCGCACTTCCACATAAGTTTGTGATTTATTTTTTCTTTCGAGTCCTTACAAAAATCCATCAGCCCTTTAAGATGAACTTCTCCTGATGCACCATTTTGCAAGCAGAAAGGTTTATTTATTTTAAAAGAAAAACTCTTCAGGAATGAATCAGATTGCGAAAGGTGCTTATGCACAATCTGCTGCCAGCATCTCAAAATCTATTTTTCCTGTCAGAAAGACAAATTGAGATATATCCAAGGGACAGAGCAACAGAGCAGAAGTGGAGAAATCTGCTCATCTTTGGTACAGAGGAGTTTACTGTTAAATTTATTAGTTAATGAGACTAACTAAGCATTTTACAGTTCACCGAAGTGTGTTCATAGTTTATGCATGTGAACAGACTGAGTTGATCTGGATGGAAGAATGTAACAAGGCACTGTTTTCTATTTCTGCCCTGCATACATTCCACGCAACACTGGTGGAATCTAGACACATATAAAAAACGTTGTGAAAATGCTTTTTTAAAAAACATTTTGAAAAATATATTGAATTTGCCATAGCTCACCATCGCCATCTAGTGTCACATTTGTATAATTGCACTTTACAACACAAAACGTTTTATTTGCAGCTGCACCGTTTCTACTCCACTGCAGTTCACCTTCTGCCAAAAAACTAGTACATCATTACACTGTCATTACGTTATTCCACCCCATCCATTGCAAAGGAAACACAAAGCAAATGGGAAGGAGGATTTAATCAATTATATACAGTGGTACCTCTGGTTGCGAACGGGATCCGTTCTGGAGGCCCGTTCACAACATGAAAAGAGCGCAACCCGCAGCGGTGCATCTGCACACACACGGGTTACAATTTGCTGCTTCTGCGCATGCGCATGATGTCATTTTGCACTTCTGCGAACCCCGGAAGTAATCCTTTCAAGTACTTCCGGGTTGCCGCGGGACGTAACCTGAAAGAACGTAACATGAAGCGGACGTAACATGACTAGATTGTTTGTGGAATGAAAACAACGCCATCAGATTGTTTGTGGAATGAAAACAACGCCATCAGTGAATACTGAATGTATTCACTGGACTGATCTATGTTTCAGACAAGAGATGAATAAGCAAACATCAGCCATTTCTGTTCCCATTTTTGTTTCCATCAGAATTATCCAACATCCCCATTTGGATGGAATGCTGAATCATACTTTAGGGATACAAGAATGAGGCTATTCTTCCCCAAGTTTCCCACGCTCCTCACTTCCTTCTCCCTCTTCCTCTGGCACAGTTCCAAGGAGAATTTCGGAAGTTTTGGCTTCTGTTTTCACACGAACCGGAGCTTGTTCTGTTGTCTGAATGTCTTAAAACTGTGCATAATTTTAACTTTATGAAGCTGGCTTGTTTTCTTTAACCACAGTTGAAATTAATCAGAACATAGGGTTCAGACGACACACTAAACTGCAGTTAATCTAAAATCTACTATGCAAAGTCATCTTATGATAAGCTGCTGCCCTTTCAAAATGAAGCTCCAAGTTATAGGAGGAGACTGTTCTCCTGATAATTTGATGCAAATACTAGTGAGATCAAGCACTTCAAAAATATTTCCAGAACAAAGAAGGCCATAAATGCAGAACTATCGTACTCACCATTCAGCCTTTTAGACCTTGGTTCTTTTACTGGAATCCTATTTTTAACAAAGTTCTGTTCTTTTTCTGTTTCTTTCTAGTTCAGATAAAGAAAGCCAGTGAGACACCCTTTTGAAATCTCTCTTAAACAGTGACAAGGGTAAATGAAGAGGGAATCAAATGGGCTGATAGGGAAGAGAAAGAATGAACACCTGTGATATAAATGAACAATAAAATGGCGGAGCAAATTTCTGTTTGGCAGTAAATAACACTACCACCAAACTGTGAATTTCAAACAGAAACAAGAAAGTGACATTTGTATGACACACAAAAGATTAGTGCTCAGAGTCCAATACATAAATATTAAGACCTTAAGACAGGGTTAGGGAATTTTTGGTCCTCCAAAGGTTTTTGGACTCCAACTCCCATCAGTCCCAGTCTGCATGGCCAATGGAATTATGGGAGTTGTAATCCAACAAAATCGAGAGGGTTCCACACCCCTGGGTTGATGCCTTGGTGCATCAAACCAAAGACGGATTATAATGGATTCCTAATGCATGTCTTGGAAGTGTCATGGGGCCTTGGGGAGATAGCTGGCCAGGACAAGACAGAGGAGTGGTCACCAGATGAGCCCAGTGGGCTGGTCAGGTCTCTTTCCAGGTCACAAGAGCCAAAGAGAGGGTCCTGGGTAAGCCCCTAGTGGATAAGTCCCTCCCCTCACCACATCTCCCCCTAGCAGTCCTCACAGTGCAAGGCATGGACTCCACCTCCATCTTTGGAGCTGCCCAAAGCTGATTCTGGCTGATCCACTTTGCCTATCACACCTCCATCTCCAGAGCTGTCAGAATGTCTGCCCAGCCTTGTCTCTCCAGGGTGTGTTTGTTGTTGCCCCATCTGCCCTGTCTGTCTCTGAGGAGGCAGTGGTGCACCTCCTCTGTCACCTAAGTCATGGAGATGCCCATTCGGGCATGAGCAAAAGGGGCTGGTTCAGCCTTCTTGGTGTTGTGCCAGGATGTCTGCCCCAGTCTAAGGAACAGAACTGCGTGCCAGACTAAATTGTGCCCATCTCTTATAACAGGCTGGCAGAGGGTGTGTTGTTGTTGCGTTGATGTCTTTGCTTGTGCAGCCCAGTGTAGCACCTTCTGAGCACCTGATCTGCATTGTGGCAATGTACCTCACCAATCTGAGCACTGAATTTGACCTCTTCATTGAGGGGTGGCCAGGACAGTAAGTTTCACTGGGTTCAGTGTGGCTTATTCACAAGTAAGTGTACATAGGAGTTCAGTCCTTGTACACCATTCTGCATCTGACATAATTTAACCCGATGCACCTAGTAGAATGAGACAAATGTCTTAGGCAGTGGGCATGAGAGAGATGCCAACATAGCTGTCAACATTTCCCTTTTTTTAAGGGAAATTCCATTATTCCGAATAGGATTCCTCGCAAGAAAAGGGGAAAGTTGACAGCTATGGGTGCCAACTGATGCAAGACGAGGCCCCTCTTTGCCTTAGTATTGGACCCCCTGCTGGGGCTTCTGCCACCACCACTCGCCTGCCTGATGAAGCAAGGGTCTCCAACACCTCCTTTACCATCTCCTCTCTGCCTCGTTCTGAGGAAGAGCCAAGGTGTGGGGTCATTCCTCAGAGGGAGGCATTCTGGGGAAGGGGACTAGGAAAGCACCTGTGCTGCTGCTGCTGCTGCTGCTGCTGTGGTTTTGCTGCAGCATAAATAATGGCTGTTGGAACTGCCATGACTAGAATTCCTCACTCTGAGGAAAGGATGCCCTTTTCAATGTTCATTTTTCCTCCTGGTCTTGAGCCCGTTGCCATTGGGTGGTTCTGAATATTATGAGAGAAGGAGGAAAGGTTATTTCTGACTAGTCCCTCTACACCATTTGCATTTTCTGATTTATAAATGTAACATTTGAAACTGATGAAGAATTCTTATCTCCTTCTTAATCCTAAAGCATGTGACTCAAAGACTTAAAACTGTTTTGCTGGGCAGCGGAAGAATCCAAGGGCTGCCAAAGTTAAATTCTCCTATGTATCTAACTAATATAAGGCCTCAAAGATTTTGCTTACTGGGACTTTGCTTCTTAACTCCCTTCACTATTATATTTTTGCAACCAGATGGCCAGTCCAAATGTGTTAGAGGAGCAGGCTGTTCTCCTGATAATTTGTTGTAAATACTTGTGAGAACAACCACTTAAAAAAATATTTTAAGCGACAAAGAAAGCCATAGAAGCAGAACTGTGGTGCTCAAAGTTTGACTTTTTAGATCTCACTGATCAATGGAGCCTTCCTTTGCCAATCCACAAAACACTGAAGGGGGAGGTGAGCATTTCCCTGCCTTTTCTATCCTGCTTCAGTGGCAGGGATTGCAAAAACATCTCAGTTCAAACATGCAATTATTTAAAGCACATGTTTGGGGAACCTCGGGTCTGTGGGCCAAATGCAGCCCCCCAGGCTTATCTGACCCTTGAAGTTCTCCCAGGAACACATCCCTCACTGGACATGGTTTGAACCACAAGTGGTTTTGCCTGGCTGGAATATATGTTGAAGCAACCAAAGTGGGAAAGGCGACAACAATTGTAGCAGCAGCAGCAGCACCAAGTGCTGAGAAATCAGCAGTGGTGGCAGGGAGACCGCGACGAAGATCTGCAATCCCCTCAGAGTAGCCAGCTGGTTGGCACGTAAAGGAAACTGGAATGGAGGGCTATGTGGTCTGCATCCCAAAGCAAACCACTCTGAAGTCTCTCTGAAGTCTCTCTGAAGTTCATGTGGAAGAAAGAAGCCAAACGCATGGAACGTGCTATATAAATAAGCTCTGTGAAGATTTTTTATTCCTCGGCTTCAAAGCCAATCACTGTCCGGCAAGAACCCTGTGATGCCTTGATACTCAGCAGGCTGCATTGTCAAGCCACTTGAAGATGACTGGGGGCTGTCACAGCATCCATTCCAGCTTTGTCAAAGAGCTAGAGTTAGTTCCATCGGCAAGTTTCTGTCGACATGGCACACCCTGGATCAGACCAGTATTATGTTCTCAGAGTGCCCGCCACATGTCTATGCAGAGTCCAGAAGCATGGCATGAGCTCGCTCCCACTAGCTATCCCCAGTATTCACTCTCCATGTGTGAGGTTACCATTCAAACCGGATCACCCACTGCCTCAGTGTCACATCAGGCAGCAGTCCTGGTCTGCTGGACCTGGACTGCCATCAATTCCATGTGCATGTGAAATTCAGAGCAAAACCAGATGAGCAATTTCTATGTCACTTTGATAACAGGTGGCCATTGAGCTCAATTAGACACCGCAAACCTACCCATTTTTTAAAACATACATGCTAGTTCAACCCTTTGTCGTTAGAAAAAAATACTGTATTAATCTGATTTGGGGGTCAAATGTACCCCACAAATCCATAAAAATAAAATATCGAGAGGAAGATATTGAGTATGGCTATTTGCAACAACAACAAAAAAGCGTCTTTATTGACAATTCTCTTTTTCCCAATAATACAATATAATTTTAAATGAACCATTAGGGTCAGTAGTTCCCCACGGCATTAAGTAAATAAATCTATAAGAATTGGGAGTGCAGGGTCTAATTGACCCTATATTTTAGAATATAAAACACCATATTGTGCTATCAACATATAGCACAACAGTTATAATTATATGTATAACAGTGCAATCATTATGAGCTGAGATTTACCTGTAACAACAAATCTAGCGCACTTGCAAGCTGTAGCACATGCCACCTGAGCAGCAAAGGCAAACTGCAAGAGAAGGACAGACAAAACAGTTATTTGGAGCACATCGTGGGTGTCATTTTGTGTCACTGAGTTGACCACAGAGATGACATCTGGCCCTTTCCTTGGCATCAGGCCCAACCACTTCTGAGGCTGTCTCTCAATGTCCCCAGCCAGATGGCTAGGTTTCTAGACTCAACCGGGGCTTGATTAAGTATAGTCACAGCTCTAACAGGAAGATCCTTCTTTTGGGATGTTCACACCACTTTGGTGCCAAACCATATAGGCATTTAAACATAAATATAGGCTTGCTATGTTTGAGGGGGCAGGCAGGATTGTAGTGGCCACCATTTGTTGGAAGTGTGTGTGGAGATGATCTGGTCACAAGTGTCTGCACTACCTTTAATTGTATTCAGGAATTATCTCAGCTTTGAATTTGCGGCCTGAGATTGCTGCATCTTACGTACTGAAGAAGGAGAATCATTGTTCTTTCTTTCTTTGACCCTTAATTTACAAGTGTCACATTTTCTTGAAAATCCCAAAAGCTAATGTTGATGCTTCTGGGTTTGTGGGCATCAACCCAGGTTTGTGGGCATCAACCCCTGGGTTTGTGGGCATCAACCCAGATGCTTCTGGGTTTCTGGGTATCAATTCTTCTGTTCTACCCAGAATGCTGGAAATGTGTTGTTAAGACTCTCAACCATTGTCAGATCAGTTTCAAGTTGCAGACAAGTTGCCTAAGGCAGTCCTCCACAGCATACTTTTCAATATCTTCCCACAATCTAGGGGTGGCTCACCTGTGGTTCTCTAGATGTTGTTGGACTATAACTCTCCTCATTCCTGACTATTAGCTATGCTGACTGGCCCTAATGGGAGTTGGAGACTATGAATATCTAGAGGGCCACAAGTTAGTTGCCCTGCTATAAACGAAGGTAAGGGCTGATCTAAAGGAACTTGATTGAGAATTGCCATTAAGTCTGGCCTTCTACTAAGGTGATAATGCAGGGTTCTTGCAAACACTTGCAGGTGACCACTAAGGACTATTCAGCATGTACTCTGGAAATAACTCTGTTTTTCTGAATCACAAGGGAGCAGTGGCATAGCATGTGAGACCAGGGGTTGTTATGGGACAAAATTAGGAGCTGCAAAATTTCAATGCCCAATACTGCTTAAATACAGCTGTGTGCTTCCGTCACTGGGCTCTGTTGAAAATGGCTTCTCCATGCGAATCAGGAAGTGACCTCTCCAGACAATGGAACAGCTCTTCTTTTCTTATCTCTGGGGCTGCAAATTCCTGGGTGATGTGGACCTCGTTAGGCAGTTAAATGCTCGTGTGTACTCTGTCTGTTTCCTTCTCTCCCACTCACCCCTCCATGCGCCCCTGGACACTGGCAACCCCTGCTACACCACTGCAAGGGAGGTTGTAACCGACAAACATGTTTTTAAAATTAAATCTGTGAAAAGGCATTTGTTAACCGTGGGTCCCAGCAACCTCTAATACTGTTTGCAGTGATATTTATGAAATGGAGTAATTTATCTATTATGGCAATGTATTTTTTGCTAACTTTTCTGCCCCTTTCTGAGAAGAAAAGGAAAGGGTCTGGGCTAAGCATTTATAGGCACAAAAAGTATCTAACAAATAGCATTTTGTCGGGTCACTTTGACACATGTACACAACCAACACCAAATGCTGTTAGAAATAAATGCTTTGGTTTTTCACTAGATTTAGTGGAGCTGAAACAACATATGGCAACGCACCTCTTCATCCTGATTGAGGAATGCCTGGAACATGGAGTTATGGGAGACTTACCTAAATGTTTTCAAGGAGCCCCCCCCCAGCACTGTTGGGGAACATTTGACCTCAGCTTTCAATGGTGGCTTAGCTCTCCCAAGTCTAGAGATATTCCACCCTGTTTCCACTATTTAGTCCATGATTCAACGAACCCGGGGCAGATATATTAAGATCATTTGCTTGATTGCACATTAAGGACAAAACCAGTAAACTGCTCACAACTGACAGGCTGACATTTTCTGGCCAGATTGCCAGTGTTGGGTAATATTCAGCAGAACCCCTACACAAAGCATTGAAAGGAACTGCTTTTATTCTCAAGCATATTTAAAGGATATTGACAAAACAAACACTTCTTTTACCATGGGACTTTTGGAAGACCAGCCACCAGGCTTGTCATTTCATATGGGGGGGAGGGCGATTTTCAGCAAGGTTAAAAGATCCACACTGTGTTGTGGCTTTTACTTCTTCTATAACACCTAATAGGCAGAGCAATATTATCAAACACAGGTCAAAAGTCATGTCTGTGTCACTGCTTGAAGCCAAGAAATTTGTGGCTGATAAACAGTAGTCACTGTGCCCTCATGTCCTTCCTAAATACAGTGGTCCCTTGGTTCCTGAACGGCTTAGTCGTCGAACAAATCGGCTCCCGAATGCCGCAAACCTGGAAGTAAGTGTTCCGGTTTGCAAATGTTTTTTGGAAGCCGAACATCCAACGCGATTTCCATGGGATTCCAATGATGGAATTAGTGTCCGGGGGTGGGTGGGTGGATTTTGAGAAATTGGCAAAATGTCCGGGTTTTTGAAACTTTCCCCCCAAAAGCTGAACAAGATTCTTAGGGTGACTTCCCCCCCCCCAAAGAAAGCTCAGCAACTTTACTTTAAAAAGGCTCAACAACTTTTTGTGTCCGGATTTTTACTTCTTGAAATATGGCGACCTTCTAAATGGTACACTGACAAGTCATTCCCAGAAACAGACTGGCCATTGGAGGGTGGGTGGCTGTGTCCCTGGGAAAGATGGATCTGTCAGCGCTGAGGGTGCCATGGATGTTTCCATCCAAACTCAGACGACTTTTTGCTCCCCGGCTGTCTGCTCCTGCCCCCCTCCTTCCCTCCCCCTGACAAACTGACTGCTCCCTTGAAGCGACTTAAATTGTAGCACTTTTACCGTCATTATTTCTAATAGGTTATTTAGAACGCAGCACAAAAAGAGAAGGACAATAGAAACTTGTTACTGTTAAAAGGGTGTACAGGCTGTACCCAGGCTATTGTTTAGCACCAAACATGACATGCAGAATAAATAATCTTAATCACGGGGAGGTGGAGAAGTTCTCGTCTTCTCTCCGTCTCTGATGCTATCTGAATAGACAAGAAAGTGGCTCATTGTCAACCTCCGTATCTCTCCGAGAGATGGGGAGATGCCAGATATTGGCTTTTTCGCTCCCATTTGCTCCGTACAAATAAAATACCACTGAAGCAACCTGGGCTCTTTCTGAAGGAATTATCGATATGTGTCCTGGGAGTGGAGTCTTTAAGAAAACATCTCTAAGAATGCCAGACTGTGCCTTAAGGGCCTCCCCCACTCTTGGGCTGTGATAGAAGTAGCATTCTTGAAAGCCCAGGGCTGTTGCAGAAAGGCCGAGGCGAGTGAAGATTACGCAAAGCGAGAAGACGCAAAGCCAGCTAAGTGATTGGGACAGATGGGGTCCCTGCCCAGGGGGCCGAGCCCACTTGGGCATAACTGGAAAGTATGTAACTGCAAAGCACGGGGGGCGGAAAGGACAGAGAAGAGAGAAAACCAGGAGCAGAAGTCTAGTGAAGATGAAGTGATGGGCAGAGGCACAAGCTACTCTACTCATTACTCAGCAAATGTGTTGGCCACAGCAACCAGGCAGAGGGCCTTCTCGGTGGTGGTGCCTGCCCTGTTGAACACCCTCCCATCAGATGTCAAGGAAATAAACAACTATCTGACTTTTAGAAGACATCTGAAGGCAGCCCTGTTTAGGGAAGATTTTAATGTTTGATGTTTTATTCTGTTTTTAATCTGTTGGGAGCTGTCCAGAGTAGCTGGGGAGACCCAGCCAGATGGGTGGGGTATAAATAAATTGTTGTTGTTGTTGTTGTTCCATTACTGTTTGCAGAGTTTAAACATCAGTCATGTGTTCCCTTAAAAGGGGTGTGTTAGGGACCTTTCAGGGTGGTGGATAAGGCATTGTGAGGAATCCTTTAATCTAATATTAGGTTGGGGTGAAGTATGATCACAGGACACAGTATTAGAGGGGTCTAGTGCAATGGTGGCCAAACTTGGCCCTCCAGCTGTTTTGGGACTACAGTTCCCATCATTCCTGACCACTGGTTCTGTGTGCTAGGGATGATGGGAGTTGTAGTCCAAAAACAGCTGGAGGGCCAAGTTTGACCACCACTGGTCTAGTCAGAAGACTCTGTCCAGAAGCCAAATGTGGGGGCAAACAGGCCATAGAGCTTCCAGCAGTGGCCTCGGAGGGCCACCCAGATATACCCATGTCCTGAGGAGGTCCTATAACCCCTGGCACGACCCTGCTCAATGGATATACACCCAATGCCTGGGTCAAAGCCGACTTAAAGCTGTAATCAGTAAAAGTTATGGGCGATTTTTAATCCCAGAAAATTGTCTTGTGAGGTATGTTGCACATAACATTGTCTAGGCCTTTTGTCCCTGGGGCAGGGGGTCACTGTGAGTGGGTGTGCAACAGGAGTCACATGGGGACCTTGGGCCAATCAGGACCTCCTGGCACGTGTACACAAGGATTTAGGAATGTGCAGGGTTGCCCATTCACACTTTACAGGTGAACAGATGGAAAACACTGAAATAACTGGTGTAGCTGTGGCTGACCTGAGCTGCTGGATAACTCAGATCTAAGGTTTTGTAAGACTTTAGCTCCATTACAGCAGGCCAAGCAAAAGCTGCCTCACTTTGACATACATTGTTCAAAAGACACATCTATCATTCAAGTCTTAAAAGCCAGTGTTTTAATGATTGCTTTGTGTGTACATTTAGATAAATTCAATCCAAGTAGATCATAAGGTCCAAACAGATTCAAATATGAGTAAAGATATTACTTTGACATACTGGTTCATTTTTTAAAATGTGACTAATGTACATTTTCTTTTAGTCAAACAAATGCCCACAAACAGCACCATAAAACTAGATTAGTTCCCTACCTCCATACTCATTTTTGGAGTAAGACAGCAGGACCAGAATGATTTACCAGTGTCACTGCAGAAACCAGATTAGTTTCTCTATTTTGAGGTGGCGCTGTGGTTTAAACGACAGAGCCTAGGGCTTGCTGATGAGAAGGTCGGTGGTTCGAATCCCCATGACGGGGTGAGCTCCCGTTGCTCGGTCCCTGCTCCTGCCAACCTAGAAGTTCGAAAACACATCAAAGTACAAGTAGATAAATAGGTACTGCTCTGGCGGGAAAGTAAACGGTGTTTCCGTGCACTGCTCTGGTTCGCCAGAAGGGCTTAGTCATGCTGGCCACATGACCCGGAAGCTGTACGCCGACTCCCTCGGCCAGTAAAGCGAGATGAGCACCGCAACCCCAGAGTCATCCGCAACTGGACCTAATGGTCAGGGGTCCCTTTACCTTTATGCATAGAAAAACTAAACAGGGGAGGGGAGATTCATATTGAGAGAATTCTGAGCCTCGACAAAGAAAGAAGAATCTATTCTTTGTTGCTCCTCATTTATATCATCTTGGAAAATAGAAGACAGGCAGTTTAGGATGGTGTGCTTCTCAAGATAAATCAGGAATACAGAACGACTGAAAATTTGTGCCCGAATTCGGGTGGAAGCTACGGTTTCAATCTGAGCAGATGATGGCTGTACAGAAGGGGAGAAGTAGCCTGAGGCAACCTTCCCAAACCAGATGTCAACAAGCATAACTTTTAGTGATATTTTGCCTTTCTTCTTACAGATTTGCAGGCCAAATTACTTGTGGTTTTAATCACGTGCTTAAACTGACTACTTTTACTTTGAAGAAAAATCAGCTACTGTATATAAAGCCATTTGCACATATTGCCATGCAACCAGTCCATGCAGAATGTAGGCACCCTATATACACAAATGACCAAACCAGTGATATTTTATGGAGCAGGCTAGCAGGCAGGGCCCTTTACTTACATCATAGGAGCCTACACAACACAAAACACTTGCTGCATGTAGATATTATTTTATTTGTTTTTTATCTTATATTTTGGAAATGTACACCCAGGTGTTTTTTTCTTTAGTTTTTTTTTGGGGGGGCCAAGAGAGTGGGGCCCTAAGCTACAGCTTGTTTAGCTTCTACGTAAATCCGGCACTGTATTCCCCTCTCCTGTGACCCAACATGGCAACATGTGACATGAATTAAAACTTTTCCTATTACTTTTGCTGAAATCCCCTAAAACTAACTAACAATTTAATCTTAATCTTAGCCACAAACTAGCCACAGCTCTCGTATGCATGCACATGTATCCCAGTGAATTGTTAAAATGGATTTCCGCCCCCTGAGCACTGAATTGAGAGAAATCCATTAGAATCACAATGTGGGGGTGTAATTTCAAGAATGGATGTTACTATGAGTTGCCTTTGGCACTGTGGTGGCTTAAATGACCCCCAGTGCCATTTCTCCTCCAGAACAGATCATAAGTACAGTCATACCTTGGTTTTCGAACAGCTTACTTCCTGAGCGTTTTAGCTCCCAAATACCACAAACCCAGAATTGACTGTTCCGGTTTGCGAACTATTTTTGGAAGCCAAATGTCCAGCAGGACTTCCGCAGCTTCCAACTGGCTGCAGGAGCTTCCTGCAGCCAATCAGAAGCCACACTTTGGTTTTTGAACATTCTGGAAGTCGAATGGACTTCCAAAACGGATTCCATTTGACCGCCAAGGTACATTGTATCTGCAACTGTGTGGTTAGGAGCAGACTAATTTTTGAAAAGTTAGCATTTGCCCAGGAGCAAGAAGAGGAGGGCTCACCAGAGGAGATCAAGACCTACAGCATGGACTGTGAAGTTGGCACTGGGATGACCTTGCACTAAATCAGCACCTAGCCCAATAATGGTGGACCGCTCTTTCCTTCTTCCTCACCCATGGGTCCGGATCTTAACCCTGTTCAAGCACCTGCTCAGCTCCTATCCAGAGAGATCACCCCAAGGTGTGGAAAGCTCTCTGCTCAAATGTTTGCCACCAGCTCTAGGTGTCCCTTTCTCTCCCCTTCTCTAACTCACTTCCCATCCTTGGAGAAACACCAGTAGCAAGGACACTTCAGTGGCCCCTGGATAAAGGGGTGGCATTTAGCCTGCAGCTCTTTAGATGAAACATGGAGTGATTCCTCCCAGCCTTGTGCCAAATTTGGCGACTGAAGTGTAGGTGGGTTCCCACGAGGCAAGACACAGTGATAACATCAAGAACCTTTATTGAACTAACAGAACTGGACAACAGGGGCAAGGCAACTGCTTATATACATTTCTGAAGGCCTGGGCCACTCCCACTCCCAACATGATTGGCTGTCTAAACTCCCAAGCTGTGAATCATGACCCAGAGTTTAAGGGCCAATGGCAGAGACCCAAGTCCTGAAATGCTCTGTGATTGGATATCATGTTGAATCAGAACTCAGGGGCTCAGTATCCTTAGTCCAGACTCAAGCTCAGGCAAACACAGACCACTGAATACATAACAGCGACCATGAACTTTTTTATCTGTCATGATCTGCATTCTGGGATCGTATCCAATTACAGAAGGATAACAAACAGAGGTTTCAAGACAGCTGGTGTCCTTGGGGGAGGTGGGGAATCATAGCATAATTTACTTGCACATCACCAACAACTGATTTCCAGGACTTAAAGCCCTCTAAAAATGAAGCAGTGGCCTAAGGCTCCAGGTGAAATTGAGATTGAAAACAAACAAAGCCCTGTAACAAAGCCTTGAAAGCATCCTACCGCTTTAACAACAACAACAACAACAACAACAACAACAACAACAACAACAACAACAACAACAGAATGAAGATTAAAATCATACGACAAATTGCCTGACTAGGATTACTGAGATGTGAGGCAAAACTGCTCAAATGTGAGTTCTGTTTCACTAGACAAAAACTCAAATAAGAGCACATGGAAATAATAAGAGCTCCTTGAAAAGTTATATCTACAGGGCCTGTGCTTAAATGCAACAATTAAAAGAGGAGCTTTGGACAAGAAAAACATACGGTCAGGTCAGCGTGCCTTGCTAGCACCATCAGTCTCCTGACAACCTGTTTATTGAGCATTCATCCTGATTTACTTGCACAAAGCTTACACAGAGGTCTTTACTGAGTGTTCATTCTCAGTTGTTTGCAGCGAAGTAAAATGATAATGAACATTCAGCCTAATCTGTTTATGTGGTGGTTAGAGTAAAGGTAAAGGGACCCCTGGCCGACTCGGGGGTTGCGGTGCTCATCTCGCTTTACTGGCCGGGTCATGTGGCCAGCATGACTAAGCCACTTCTGGCAAACCAGAGCAGTGCACGGAAATGCCGTTTACCTTCCCGTTGGCGCAGTACATATTTATCTACTTGGACTTTGACGTGCTTTTGAACTGCTAGGTTGGCAGGAGCAGGGACCGAGCAACGGGAGCTCCTATTTATCGCTCATACATCTCACATTTTTCTCTGTGTTTCCATCACTTCCTAACAGCAAAAAATGGGGTTTTTAAAAAGTTAATTTGTTGCACCAAGCACAACACTTTAATCCACTTAAATTGCAAAAACAAACATTTCCCGTTTATGCTTGACCAGGGGCAGCCTGTCCCATTTGACCACCAGAGGCAAACAGGAAGGTGGTTCCCGCCTGTTGCCTGCCCCACTGCCAAAGCCAGGGTTCATGGTGATGCCGGCTTCCAATGAGATCATGCGGGAGTTCTGTGAAAGATCTTACCAGAAGTCATCACTGCTGCCACACCCCCTGGTAGTGGCACCAGGGGCAATTGGGGCACCAGTGGATGTGCCACCTTGCAGGATTTCACTGACAAGGTAGCTGTTTTGGTCCACCTGCTTCAGGCCAGCCCTGTAGTTGACTCCTTCCCACAAAATACTGACAGGCTGAAAATGGTCATACATACTGTTATGAGTTTGCAGGTACCAGACTTCCCTAAATTTCTGGATCTAATAATTGAAACTTTTTTCAATTAAAAATATTAATATATAAAAAAAGAATTTGATCAACTGGTACCAGACACTGAACCCCTGGATTCAGCTTATGTTAAAATCTAAGCCAGGCCAGTTTCCTCATGAGGTAAATCACCTGGGAGATGAGCCATTAACCAAGAGCAAAGGTAAAGTAATGGGTCATTAAGAAAGCCAAGTAGAGGAAGCCCTGTGCCAGACAGCTTTTGGAAAGGCCCCCTCCTCCAGCTTGAAGTAGAGCAGTATTTGGGACTGGAGTTTCAGTGCCTGGCAACCCTAAAGCAGGGTCCTGGCCTGAGTGCAACTTCAGTGCTATAAAATTGGTCCAGTTGAAAGGCAGAACAGATGAGGAGGGATAGACCATTGTTTATGCCGATCTGCAGGCTTCTTCTACTCCCTGACAAGGTTGTAAGACTTCTAAGGCTGCAAGAGCCTCAGTTGTTCTAATGTTTGTGACTGGTGGCAGTGGTGGACCTTGGGGTCTCATATTTTAGCAGCGCCATGTGTGACGTCAAGATTCCTCCCCTGCCTCTAACCTTCCATTCTACATCATAGTTGTGGTGCCACACACACACACCCCACACACACACAAGTTCTGCACCCAGTGTGACCAAACCAGTCACACTCCCTTAAACCCACCTCTGTTGGAGGCAGAGTGAAGGCTATGTGTAATGTTGTGTGTCCATTGGCAAGCTCTCTGTATCCTGGCTTTTACAGATCAGGAGACAGGAAGCATGCGAAGCTATCCAACCATTCAGCCCCCTTAATGGATATAGGGAGAATGAGATTAATGCATCCCATTATGAGGGACTACTAGGAAGGGAAGGGTCCTGCTAGAAAGCCATCTCTATAAAAGTTAATAAAATGTCTTTTAACCCTCTGCCAGACCACAACAACCACCTCTGGCAGTCCTGCTCGTCTGACCAGTTGGGCAGGCCCCAGGGCTGGAAGACTATGGAAGTCATCCACCTGAATTCCCAGTCCTTTGAAATAATACTAGATAGATAGATGATGATGATAGATAGATAGATAGATGATAGATAGATATAGATAGATAGATAGATAGATAGATAGATAGATAGATAGATGATAGATAGATAGATAGATAGATAGATGATAGATGATAGATGATAGATGATAGATGATAGATAGATGATAGATGATAGATAGATAGATAGATAGATAGATAGATAGATAGATAGATAGATAGATAGATAGATGATAGAGATAGATAGATAGATAGATAGATAGATAGATAGATAGATAGATAGATGATAGATAGATAGATAGATAGATAGATAGATGATAGATAGATAGATAGATGATAGATAGATAGATAGATAGATAGATAGATAGATAGATAGATAGATAGATAGATGATAGATAGAGATAGATAGATAGATAGATAGATAGATAGATAGATAGATAGATAGATGATAGATAGATAGATAGATAGATAGATAGATAGATAGATAGATAGACAGACAGACAGACAGATAGATAGATAGATGATATAGATAGATAGATGATAGATAGATAGATAGATAGATAGATAGATAGATGATAGATAGATAGATAGATAGATAGATAGATAGATAGATAGATGATAGATAGATAGATATAGATAGATGATAGATAGATAGATGATAGATAGAGATAGATAGATAGATAGATGATAGATAGATAGATAGACAGATAGATAGATAGATAGATAGATAGATAGATAGATAGATGATAGATAGATAGATAGATAGATAGATGATAGATAGATAGATAGATATAGATAGATGATAGATAGATAGATGATAGATAGAGATAGATAGATAGATAGATAGATAGATAGATGATATAGATAGATAGATGATAGATAGATAGATAGATAGATAGATAGATAGATAGATAGATGATAGATAGATAGATAGATGATAGATAGATAGATAGATAGATAGATAGATAGATAGATAGATAGATAGATATAGATAGATGATAGATAGATAGATGATAGATAGAGATAGATAGATAGATAGATAGATAGATGATAGATAGATAGATAGATAGATAGATAGATAGATAGATAGAGATAGCCTAATGGAGTGGGCAGGTTAGACCTGGTGGCAGGAAAGTAGGGTGACCAGGTGCCAATCTTGAATCTCTAATAGTTAGGTGAAAAAGAAATTAAGCAGTTTTAGCTTATCCTGGTATAGGGATAACACCCTGGGGAAAGCTTCACCTGACACATTTAATATCTACGTGACACAGGAAAAAGGCAAATTTAAAAAGTTGGCAGCCCTAGAGTTAAATTGGGGCCCACAAAGTGTTTTTCTCGGGATCAAATATTTTCATTAAAACTGCTGAACTCGCAGCCAATGAAGGTCTTTTCACTATCAGCCACGTGGCAAAAATGTTCACCTCCACCATTGTAAGTTAAAACAGGTTGATGTTCTTCCAAGCACTCTAAATTTTCTCTCCGATTTCATTGTTGAGCAGTTGCTTTTTAAAGAGCAGCAAGCATGTTGGGCAATGAATCATTGTATTCGTCAGTTCACATATGTTTTAAAAGCAGAAAAGGGAGTAAAAGGGAACAGAAAGCAAATATACATCCATTGCAATCAAGTCATGTGCTCAAGCATGGGGGGGAAATTGCCCTAGAAATGTATTCTCAAGCTAATGAAAACTCCACAATGGTCTATGAAAATATATTTTCATATCCCTCTTGTAAGAGCATTTAAGGAAGGAAATGCTGACCACTGGGCGATAGATAAGTGACTAGTAATCGTTTCATGGTGAAGAGGCAAGGCATTTTTTGTAAGCTGAAAAATTGTTGGGGTTCTTTGATTCTGACTTAACATTGGCAGGCGTGGGTAGATTGTGGAGACATTTGAAAGTGGCTTAAGAAGCTCTCTTGGAAGTTTTTATTTATTTCTATTTCGTTTCACTAGCATTCTTCATTTTACATTTCCTGACTGCCTTCCTGCACTCTTTGACCATAAATGCAGGCTTAAAGCTGATTGCAAAACAGTCCTCTGAATAGCAAATAGCAAAAACAGTCCTCTGAATAGCAAAATAGCAGAAGGAAGTAGCTCTGCGTCTCCGACTGGGAAGTAGCTGGCTAATAACATTTGCAGAAGATGTTAACCATCCTGCAAGATTTCCATTTTAGGGGAGAGGTAAAGAAAAAGAATTCTTTGGAGCAAGCGTTGAGGAAAGTACAGTGGTACCTTGGGTTACATACGCTTCAGGTTACATATGCTTCAGGTTACAGACTCCGCTAACCCAGAAATATTACCTTGGGTTAAGAACTTTGCTTCAGGATGAGAACAGAAATCGTGCTCCAGCAGCGCAGCAGCAGCAGGAGGCCCCATTAGCTAAAGTGGTGTTTCAGGTTAAGAACAGTTTCAGGTTAAGAACAGACCTCCAGAACGAATTAAATTCTTAACCCGAGGTACCACTGTAGGGCATCCCCCATCTCTTTTTTTTTGCTACAGAAGCTCTTCACAGGTGTACCACTGTACAAGCTTAATTGAGAAGGGTGTGCAAGAGACCATCATTTCAATGTGGAGACTTTCCGTCATCGCCAACATTATTAAAACACATTTATTCAAAAGTGTAGTACACTGTACTCTTCGCTGATAAATACGTGCTTCACTAAAGGCTCAGTGGTCCCCCCTGCTAGTCCTTTCTTTTCACTCATTTTGTATGTATGGATACGCAGGGCAAGGCCTTCAGTCAGAGCAAAGCAGCTTATATTTCAGCCCTCAGCATATGTGGGAATCCCACCAATGTAAGTAGAAAATCCTTTTCAAGCCAGCACGATGAGGATGACAGTTTTGGTGACTGACGCTTTATCGAAGGCAATTGTAAACCAATTTGTTTGAAGGAGATGTTCCTGCCTCTTGTTATTTATCCGCTATTTTGCAGTTTGCTAAATAAGGCACAGAGAGCTCTTGAAGGTAGTTACTCCTCTGCAAATGACAGCCGCATATCAACAAATTCCAGGAATTGCTCCTGCGATAATATCTTCAGCGTGATGTGACATCCTTAGTGTTCAGTAAAATGGTAAAGTTTAGATGAGGTTTATCTACTTAAAAGAGAGGTTTTCCTCTTTTTCTTTGACTACTGGTTGCCACATGCAGCTTTGGAAACCATCCGGCTGGAAACAGACATTTGTCTATTGGGGAAATGACCTTTTGGGACTCAAATTCTCATTATCCCCAGCCGGCATAGCCAGGGATGCTAGCTGAGTCCACAACATCTGGAGGGCTGCAGGTTCCCCACCAATGTATTAAAAATAAAGGCCAATTATCAGGGATGAGTTAGGGCAGGCTCCACAATGTGCAGTGCACAACAGATTTTGTAGCATTTGAGGGCCTGGAATGGTCGGAACCCTACTGGTAATGCCTCCTCTTCCCTCCCTAGGACTGATCTGACACATGTCAAACACATGTTTAATTTATAGCATCTTCACAGAATATATTGGAACAGAGGCACTCGCAGTGCAGTTTGAAATGGCTGATTAAGCAATATTTTCAAGTTGAAGTCCTCCCTCCCCAGCAGAGCTATTTGTAGCTATTGCAGAAGTTCTGTTGCTGCGAAATGTGGGGAAATGTCATGGGTTCCTCTGCAATTTGTCTGAATTCTTGTGTGTGGGAGAAGTTATATGGTGATTACTGTACTTTCAGTTGGATTTATAGTCATAAGAAGGGGGGGTAAGGAAGAATCTTCCCCCCTCTTCTGCAGTCTCCATATAATAGCTCCACATCTTCAGCCTGGGAAATTACCACTGCTGTGGGCACCTGAGTTCTACTTAGGGTTGCAAGTGGTTAATATTTTTCGAGTCACTGGGTTCCCTACAGAGGCAATTAATGATGAGGATAATAATAATAAACATCTGTGCAGTGTGTTGTTCTGTTGTGGTCATGTGGGCCAACATAGTTCAGGCCTTCAAGAACCTCCTATTCAGCTCTTGATTCAGGAACCATCTGAATCCAATGCACACCCCTAGTTTCCATATACAGTGGTACCTTGTGTTAAGTACTTAATTCTTAACCTGAAACTGTTCTTAACCTGAGGTACCACTTTAGCTAATGGGGCCCCCCACTGCTGCTGCTGCTGCTGCTGCTGCTGCTGCTGCTGCCGCTGCACGATTTCTGTTCTCATCCTGAAGCAAAGTTCTTAACCCAAGGTACTATTTCTGGGTTAGCGGAGTCTATAACCTGAAGCGTCTGTAACCTGAGGTACCACTGTACAGGAAAACTACCCCACAAAATGTGTTTTGGGGTCTTCTAGCCTTGGTGGCCAGATGACTATCACTGCTACCTTAAAATATCCAGGCTCTTGGGCCAACTCCTGAACAGTTATCATCATCGTGATGCAACATGCAGAAATCAAAATGTCATCGAAGCCAGTTTAACTGAGCAACATAAAATAAAAAGTGAAAGAAGAAGAAGAAGAAGAAGAAGAAGAAGAAGAAGAAGAAGAAGAAGAAGAAGAAGAAGAAGAAGAAGAAGAAAAGGTATACGGAAGATAAAATGGTGAAATCAAAAGAGAAAATCACAACCATACTTTAAAACATACAAAAGTTAAAATACTAAACAGACTGCCATTACCACAACTTTCTAAGCCTCTGGGTAGGCTTGCTGAAACAAGTGTGTTTTTAGCAGGCACTGAAAAGAGTACGGTGAAGACTGCTGCTTGATCTCAACTGGCAGGGAGTTTCAGAGTTCCAAAACTGTCACACTTTACGATTGAGTTCTTACAAATGTGGAATGGATATTATGTGGCACCAGCAGTAGTGTCAATTTATATGCAATGTTTTTTCTCCCAGGACCTCATAGCTGTCAACTTTTCCCTTTTCTTGCGAGGAATCCTATTCGGAATAAGGGAATTTTGGAATAAGGAAAACGTTGACAGCTATGGGAGCTCAAGGTGGTCAGACATGGTCCTCACCATCTCACCATCCTCCTTTTAATCCCTACAACAACAGTCCAGGTTGGGCTGAGAGGCAGCGACTGGTGCCCAAGACCACCCAGTGAGCTTCATGACCAAGCGGAGAATCAAGGATGCTTTAGTTGTGATTCATGCGCAGCAGAGGGTTGGACTAGATGACCCCGGGGTGTGCCTTTCAACCGTACAATTCTATGATTCTATGAAACCTGGAAAATCTATTGCCCAGACATGAATAAAAAATATAGGAACATGGGAAGCTGCCTTACACTGAATCAGTCCACTGGCCCATCTAGTTCAGGGCAGTGGCGTAGCGTGGGTTGTCAGCACCCGGGGCAAGGCAAGTAATTTGCGCCCCCTAACCCGTGGATTTGTGCCCCCTAACCCTACCCCCCAGATGTTGCGGCCGGTGCGGCCGGCCCCCCCTGCACCCCCCACGCTACGCCACTGGTTCAGGGTTGTCTACACTGACGGGCAGCAGCTCTCCAGCGTTTCAGACACAAGACAGCCCCAGCCACACCAGGGGTTAAACCTAGGCCCTGATCCAGCACTGATGGGTGATCAAACCAAAGGACCATCTCCCCCAACAACCAGTTTCATATAGCTACTTACCCAGAAGGCTGCAATCCTAAAGTAAAGTTAAAGGACCCTTGACAGTCAAGTCCGGTCGCGAACGACTCTGGGGTTGCGGCACTCATCTCGCTTTACTGGCCGTGGGAGCTGGCGTTTGTGTGCAGACAGTTTTTCTGGGTCATGTGGCCAGCATGACTAAGCCACTTCTGGTGAAACCAGAGCTGTGCACAGAAACGCCATTCACCTTCCCGCCAGAGCGGTACCTATTTATCTACTTGCACTTTGACATGCTTTCGAACTGCTAGGTTGGCAGGAGCTGGGACTGAGCAATGGGAGCTCACCCCAGTGTGGGGATTCGAACCGCCGACCTTCCAATCAGCAAGCCCTAGGCTCTATGGTTTAGACCACATCGCCAATCCTACTTCCCTGCTATTCCCCCCATCTCAGCTTTCTTTCACAAGTTATATTTTGCCATTTTAATAAACAGTAATTTTGGAGGGAGGGTGCTTATTCACCCACATTTATTTTTGCTGGATCTCAGATCTTAGTTTCTTTCTCTTTTTTCGAAATGATTACCTTACCACCATTTTGATGAAGGGCAACACCAGAGGGAGAGCGCTTATTTATCCACACAGCAAATGTTTTCTTTTTTAGAGTGCAAAACTGTAATTTTCACAATTATCTTCATCTGAAGCATTTGGCAAGAATAATAAAAAAAGAGTCATAGTTGTCCGTCCTTTCTAAAACCAAAGAAATGCTAGGAGGCAGTTCTGACACTAGGCTTGTGTTGCATTCGTCTCACTAGATTCTGCTCATAACTATTTCTTATTAATAGAGCAACTAAAATGAGAACGTGTTGCTTGGATACTATGCAACTATCCAGTAGAGCAAATTCAAGAAACGTTTTTCACATGATGGGTCCATCAGAGCAGTGGGAACTATGGAATGAAACCATTTGTGCTATAGCAATGCCACATCGAGTCAAAATTGATCTATTACAAGCAAGTGCCGGAGTCAAAAGTGACAAGTCAAAATTGATCTACACATCCACAAAGAGAGGTTTCCAAGAGAGCTAGGAATAGACAGTGATGCACACTAAAAACACAGCATTCTGTTCTTGCATAAAGCATCAGCTTAATTTAAAAAAATGTCTTCCAGTTCTCCCCCACAAGCAGCTTTTGTTTTCATTTGGCTGACTTCCCAAAGCAGCAAAAGTATTTAGGGTTTTAATGATAATTTTGTCAGTTATTAACAAATTAGAACATCGGGGTTGCTTTGCTTCCTTAAGATGCCGACATCTTGCCAAATATTTGCATTGCTTAGCCATGAACTTACATAGACAGCTTTTGGCATGTTTGGGGTAGATAAGAAAAATAATATATAAAAACAGGGAGTGGAAAAATAAGGCAATATCAGCTATAAACTATCTGTAGCTTTAGGATACAACCTAATTTTTCAAAAAGTTGCCGTTTTTAGATGTACCCCTGAGGAAACTCTGATGTACCATAGATACTGTTAACCAACAGTATGACATACTCTTGTGGTTTGTTTGTATTGGGGGTGGACAACTTTCTAAGAAGACTCTTCAGGTGTCTGTCTGTTTTATTTCCTAAACTGACCTCCTCTTCAATGTTCAGGTTCCCTCTCCATCAATAAAACCACTGACCTCAGTTGCAATACATTCCTCGAATAGCAACATGTGAATAAAGTTAGTACAGTGGTGCCTCGCAAGACTAAAAGAATCCGTTCTGTGATACTCTTCGTCTAGCGGTTTTTTCGTCTTGTGAAGCAAGCCCATTGACGGATAAGCGGATTAGCGCTATTAGCGCTATTAGCGGCTTTTAGCGGCTTATCGGCTTATCGGCTCAGCTGATAAGCTGCTTAGCAGCTTAGAAAAGGGGGGGGAGGGGAAAAAAACCCACAGGAACTCGCAAGACATTTTCGTCTTGCGAAGCAAGCCCATAGGAAATTCATTTTGCGAAGCACCTCCAAAACGGAAAACCCTTTCGTCTAGCGGGTTTTCCGTCTTGCGAGGCATTCGTCTTGCGGGGCACCACTGTATCTAACACTCCTAACAGGAACAAAACTTGATAATATCCAAATGTTGCAGTTACAATAATGTACTGTAATAGCAGCATTTGAGTGTGATTAATAATTCACACTTTTAATGCTGGTGATGCTGGATTTTGTACTATGCCCTACAGTTTTCCTTGAATAAGTTATTTGAAATCCCCTGGTATTAATCATTAAACTAGAACTGCACCTAATAAGTTTTGCCTGCTGCATTCCTACTTCTGTTGGGACACTCCCCCCTTTTTTCTAGCTTTCTAATTGTACTCTTTGCCAATGGAGGCCCATCAAAGCCCAAGTATATCACTGAAGTGCAATAAAACATCCCCGATTCATTTAGCTTTCAGACAGGACTGAAAGCTACAAGGAGAAATAGCGGGAGCTTTTGAACCTTGGTGGTATAAGCAGTGGCGTAGCGTGGGGGTGCAGGGGGGCCGGCCGCACCGGGCGCAACATCTGGGGGTTAGGGTTAGGGGTCGCAAATCCACGGGTTAAGGGGTGCAAATCCATGGGTTAGGGGGCGCAAATTACTTGCCTTGCCCCAGGTGCCGACAACCCACGCTACCCCACTGGGTATAAGAGCTTCTACCTTGTCTTTGCCTGCTACGGTATGGTATGGTATTTATATTGCTGCAAAAGTTGGGTGTCTCCCCTCTCTCTGCTGTGCAGTGGCAAGAGCCCATGGGATTCTAGACACTCACCCAGGGCCTGAGTTCCTTTGGAGGATTGAGACATGGTGGAGACTGTTGTAGCTTGAAGAAATATAGTTCATTCACCTATCTGCACCGTCAGTTTACATGGAGTCCAGATCTCACACCATGGTCATTTCAAGAAGGGCTTGCTCCCCACAGCAGTGCAGCCAAGAAGTCCAAGCCATCTCTCCCAGCCTGCCTTCAGCCATCCTGCCCAATATGGATCCCAGTCTTCCTTCTCCTTCTTCCCAGAACACCTTGCTCAAAAACTCTCTTTTCCTATCACTTCAAAAACACACCCCATCACCTTGGCAACATCCATCTCTCCAGGCCAAAGGATTCCTCTCAGATAACCCATCAACACCTTTGCTCTTGTTTATTTATTTTTACAGTATACCCCATCCTCCCTGGCCAAGACCGGGCTCAGGGAGGCTAACATCAGATATAAAAACAATTGATTAAAGTACAACTTAAAAACAAGATTAAAATACTACTTAAAATGCAGCCTCATTTCAGTGGAAACCCAGATCAAAAACTGTTTGGGGGGAGAAAATGTCAAATCTTCACCAAGGCCAACTATCCAGACTGGTCCTACGTGGGCCAGGAAAGCCAGGAAAGTCCCCAAATAGGGGTTCCATCACAGAAGGAAAAGGAAAGAGGGGGAGGGGATCAGGCTGTTTCCAAGCCAAAGGGCAGGTGGAACATCTCTGTCTTACAGGCCCTGCGGAAAGAAATCAGATCCCACAGTGCCCTGGTCTCATGAGACAGAGCGTTCCACCAGGCCAGAGCATAACTGTAGTGTTGAATCCTCCCCAATTTCAAGCTGGAAATCTCTCCACCTCTGCCCAACAGCAGCCAATGACAGAAGCAGGCAAGAACTCCAGGATGGCTATGATGAAAGCAAAAACTGATCCTATACCTTACCTGCAGGTACAGGTGGGGAGATCTCAACAGGGATTCCATTTTCACATCATCTCTATGTTAAAGACAAACCACCCAACTGGGGTGACCAGCCAAATAATATCACACCAGTGGTGGAAAAAGTGGTGCTCTTCACTACAGATTTCTATACAGTGGCACCTTGTGTTACAGATGCTTCAGGTTACAGACACTTCAGGTTACAGACTCCACTAACCTAGAAATAGTACCTCGGGTTAAGAACTTTGCTTCAGGATGAGAACAGAAATCGTGCTCCGGCAGTGCAGCGGCAGCAGGAGGCCGCATTAGCTAAAGTGGTGCTTCAGGTTAAGAACAGTTTCAGGTTAAGAACGGACCTCCAGAATGAATTAAGTTCTTAACCTGAGGTACCACTGTATTTGAAATACATTGGTTAGCCACTTTACTATGTTTCTATTGACTATCAGGCAATTAGCATAAATGATCCCTACTTTCTACTTTTCCTTACCTCATCTTGCAAAGCCAGCAGTTACAACTTGATCACCAGGGTAAATCAGGTACTGGAATGTCTGTGGGGTTTTTTGTTGTGGGGTGGGGGTGCTTCTAACTTATTCTGCTGATTATTAATTTGATCAACACAATGCTTAGGAAAGTAAAAAAACAAGACAAAGCCACAAGTTATGGCAGTTGGGTGCTGGTAGCCTTGTGGTAGCTTTTGCTGAACATTGCATTTTTTTGTAAAGGTTCATGAGGGATGAGTCAGGGGATCTAATAAGTTTATGCTCTTCCTCGTTTGAGCTGGGTGAAAAGGTTATTAGGGAGGCCAAAATTATGCCTTGCTTGCTTCTAGCTAATTTCTGAGACCAAAGCTAAAGTCTGCTGTAAGTAGAAAGATGGGGTCTCCTGCCAGTGCCTGATAGACAAGTCTGGGGTCTCTTTGGTTTTCCTCTTCTTATGTTCCCATCACCTATGTCATGTGTGGTGTGTCCTTAGTTTTGAAAGCCTTGGACATGAATCCTAATGAGTGCCAATTCATGTTCCTGCTGGTTCATTTAAGGACAAAAGAACTTCCATTTTAAATATGCCTTGATATCTTAAAGCGTTTAGACAAAATAAAGATCGACTCTCTCACAATCAATCTGTGTTTGGTTAGTTAGCACATATTCATTTCTAAACTTGCTTGTTTAATGTAAAAAAGGAAATCCAGCTTGGCAGAAATTCCTGTCCATTCATCTTGGTTAAACAAAGTGTCAGGTAAGGATATCTCCTCCAACTTGAAAAAAGAAAATGAGATGGAGCCATTTGGCAGCCAGAATAGTATTCCTGGCCTTGCGCCTGAGTCCCAAACACATGACGTGGAAGTGGATTCCATTGCAGTCAAAGGCATTTCCTCCCAAGGAATCTGCAGGAGATCAGGTCACACACAAAGGTGAAAACGCAGCTTAACAGAGGAGACAATGTTTCTAAAGAACTCTATTCTCTCAATTTTTTTCATAAAGCAAATACTGTGCCACAGTGGTGAAAGGTGGTTTTCTTTTAAGTTGGCTTGTATAAGTAATCACATGATATTACGATGAGGGCTGATCCGAAGAGCCAAATGATTTTGATTGGTCCAGGGTGATGGCACTTGGCTGCAAGCAGGGCATGAGTCCAGGGCACTCTCCTCAGTCATGTTGCCCAGCAGGTGATATTCAGGCTAAGCATGATGTCTTTGATCCTGGAGGTAATATATAGCCAGCACAAGCAGTAGCCATTGGCATCCTTAGCCTCACACTCTGGTAAAGGCTCTGAAACACAGGCTTTACCTCTCTTACACAGCTTTCTTGAGGAACAAAATCAGGAAGTGGACTCTAGTTTCATGAAGCATAAGGCCACGCTGGTAGCATAGCGTGGCATTACTAGCATAGCAAGGCTCTTCCCACAGTGCTTTTCAGGGGCTGCCACATAGAATCATGGAATCATGGAGTTGGAAGAGACCACAAGGGCCATCGAGTCCAACCCCCTGCCAAGCAGGAAACACCATCAGAGCACTCCTGACATATGGTTGTCAAGCGTCTGCTTAAAGAGCTCCAAAGTAGGAGACTCCACCACACTCCTTGGCAGCAAATTCCACTGTCGAACAGCTCTTACTGTCAGGAAGTTCTTCCTAATGTTTAGGTGGAATCTTCTTTCTTGTAGTTTGGATCCATTGCTCCGTGTCCGCTTCTCTGGAGCAGCAGAAAACAACCTTTCTCCCTCCTCTATGTGACATCCTTTTATATATTTGAACATGGCTATCATATCACCCCTTAACCTCCTCTTCTCCAGGCTAAACATGCCCAGCTCCCTTAGCCGTTCCTCATAAGGCATTGTTTCCAGGCCTTTGACCATTTTGGTTGCCCTCCTCTGGACACGTTCCAGTTTGTCAGTGTCATTCTTGAATTGTGGTGCCCAGAACTGGACACAGTACATGACTGACAGTCATGTGAATCCACCTTTACAGATGGTTCCCAGAAAACATCATTATAAATGTTACTCCTTCGTCAGCTCTACAGATGCCACATGGATTAGACCAAAGCACACAGTTCTGCAATTGCAAAATTAAGTTATATTGTTTGTTTGTGCCCTAACATTTTCCCACTGTTACGCTCTTAGGTTTTTGTGCACAGTGAAATGCAATAGAAATTGGCCTTCTCTCGCCCTTCACAGCTGTGAAGTACAGCATCAAGGTAGTTAGCATTACTGTAGCCAAATCACAGACAGGCTTTGGGGCACAGTCTGCATGGATGTTTTCCTGTTGTGTCTGCCCCACTGAAGCAAATGGTGCCTTCAACAGGCTAGTGAAAACGTCACAGTGAATTGTGTTTCTTTTTATTTTACAGTAGAAAGTATTCTGGTCTGAAGGTCTAACAAAAATTAAATGCTCCCCACACAAGTTAAATGTTCCCTGCACTTTTCTGTGTGTGAAAAACTAATCATACCCCGAATTGATTTTGCAGGAAACATCTCAGTCCGCTTTCCAATCCGGATTCTTATCTTTAGAGAAACCAGCAGAAAGGTTAGGTTATTAAGTTTGTTCCCTCATCCATAGCAGCTGACACAAGGATACCTAAGAATGGATCCCACTAACCTTGGCTGTGTGGATTTTATCTCAGACATGGAAACAGTTTTCGTGATTAAGCTGCAGCCAGTTTAATCACAACTAAGTCTCTATATAATATGTTTCAGCATTTAGCTCATAGAGTTATATGGAGACGCTTGCCTGCTAGAAAATAAAATCCCTTGGTGCAAAGCAATTCAGTAATTGCAACTAAGTTTAAAGTGTCTAATAAGGAAATATCTCTGGGTTGAATTGGATTCTGGAAAACAGAACATTCACCAGAAGCATATATGAAGAGTTGGTATATTTAAGTGGCTAAGTATTTGAGTTGTGATGGAGGTGATTATCTGTTCAGATCTCATCTCAGCCACAAACTAACTGAGGTGACAATCCTGTACATGTTTATCTGAGTGTAAGTCTTACTGAACTCAGTGGGGCTTATTTCTGAGAAGACATGTATAGGATTGCATTATAAGCAGCTTTAAGCAAGCCTCTCTCCTTCTTCTCTCCCTTTGCCTCAGTTTCCCCTCCGCTACAATTATAACATAACAATCTTGTGAGGATTACCTACACACAAAAAGTAAAGTGTGTAATATTGGATATTATTGTTATTACTGTGTATTTTTGAATCTACCCTCTCTTTAAAAGATAGATTAACTTTTGAACTGAAGCTATAGAATTTTAGCAAACATGCAACCACAGGACTGCTTTTCATGTTTAGAATGGTTTGAACTTATATTGCCATATAATAATAATGTATGGCTGTCATCATGCTGCAGTTCATGTGGCTGCCAATAGGCGGCCACAGTAGCATGATAAAAAAAACAGCAGACATGCAAACAAGCAAGCAGCATGGGTGGCAGGCAGCCCAGGTGAGGAAGGGGGCGCTTCAGAGGATGGTTTGCTATTTCTCATGATCCTCTATTTCTCAAGACAATGAATAGAGAATTATTTATGAGAGTTGGCTGTCTCATCATCATCATCATCGTTTAATCACCCTGAGGTCCTAGTGTGGGCCACTACAATTTAAAATGAAACAGTAAAGTCAGAGGGCAAAGTTCAGGAAGTTCAATAAAGCCAGGCTTTGATGATGTCGTGAATCATGATGAGGGACTTGAAGAGACCTGAAGCTTGATTTAGATGGGAAGGCTATTCTAAACAAGGCCATCTGCTTGGAAGAAGACAGGGATATGGAGCGGAGGTGAGATAATAGCAGCAAAACATAATATTCAGGTTACCTTGAAGTTACGCTTTTCAAGGCTTATTTGAATCCAGATTGCCAAATATTGGAAATCCAACAGTCTTCCCAACAAATAAATAAAAAATAAAAAAAATAAAATAAAATTGTCCAGTAGCACCTTAGATACCAACTAAGTTTGTTCTGGGTATAAGCTTTCGTGTGCATGCACACTTCTGCATGCACTGTATCTGAAGAAGTGTGCATGCACATGAAAGCTTATACCCAGAACAAACTTAGTTGGTCTCTAAGGTGCTACTAAGGGACGTGGGTGGCGCTGTGGGTTAAACCACAGAGCCTAGGGCTTGCCGATCAGAAGGTTGGCGGTTCAAATCCCCGCGATGGGGTGAGCTCCCGTTGCTCGGTCCCTGCTCCTGCCAACCTAGCAGTTCGAAAGCATGTCAAAGTGCAAGTAGATAAATAGGTAGTGCTGCAGCGGGAAGGTAAACAGCATTTCCGTGTACTGCTCTGGCTCGCCAGAAGCGGCTTAGTCATGCTGGCCATATGACCTGGAAGCTGTACGCCGGCTCCCTCAGCCAATAAAGCGAAATGAGCGCCACAACCCCAGAGTTGGTCACGACTGGACCTAATGGTCAGGGGTCCCTTTACCTTTACCTTAAGGTGCTACTGGGCAATTTTTTACATTTTTTAATTTATTTTGACTGCGTCAGACCAACACGGCTACCTACCTGAATCTAGTCTTCCCAACAGTTGTTAATTTTACATGGCTTCAGAAGATAAACTACAGGACACCTATACATCCCTGAATAGGGTGGAGACAGGGTGGTTTTGGGAGGGTTGAGTTAAAACTGGTATATTACAGAACCCATTGTGCATGTAAAGTTTGTTACTCTGGTTCCACTGTCACCTTTGATCAAACAGGATTTTGCATAAGCCAACAAACCCTGTTTGACCACAGACAACAGCAGGGTTGAAGAAATCTGTGAGCATCTGTGGGCAATAAAGAATAGCTCTGTCCTAATACTTTCAGTTATTTCTTTTTAAAAAATTGTGTGTAATAAGAGAAAAACCCAGAGGAAGAACCCAGGATGGCACAGCCAGCCAGACTCATAGCAGGGCGACAGCTGCAGCGTGCAATCTGAAAAACAAAAAAGCAACCCCCCACAACTCCATCCTAAAAAAAAATTTAAAAAAATTAATGTGCTGAGAAGCAAAAGGCAAGGAACACAGATTTGGAAAATTTTAATCAATGATAATTATGGATGAAGAAGAGGAGTCGCTCATCAAGCATCTTCTTGACATTTTTGAGTGGGTTGTTGAGAAGGTGGATAATGCCAGCAGGAGATGTTTGCGTTTCCACACTGTCACATCCCACTGCACCTTTTGAGAGAGAAAGAAAAGTCCCTGCTTACTTGAGAGACCTAAATTGAGCACCCTTCTGATGGGTTGAGAGAATAGCACTTGCCAAGAAAATGCCAAGTTGCTCTCATTCTGCCATTTTAGACAATTCCCAGCTACCACTCTAGCTTTGTCGCCGTGTGATGAGATGAACCACAGGCCCGTGGCAGGGCACAGGACGGTCCCATCAGAAAAGCGAACCAAGCAACTGCCTGGGGACAGCTGACTCAGCTAGGGAAATGTCTTGGAGACAGAGTCTCCCTCTGGGTACCTCTTTGGAAAGCTGAGGGCGAGTAGGAAACTCATCGATAGGGATGGTGGAGGATTTCACAACGTGAGCTCTGCAGGTGTTTGCTCGTTCACCGACCTGGTGAGCCAGTTGTTTTCCGTGGGAGCACTGGCAATCCTCAGTGATACCATTTTTTAAATTTAAAGAAAATTGCAAACTTAATGCTGCGGGCATCTGTCCATCAATGGAAGAGTGTGCCTTCAGGGATGAAGTCAAACCATCAGAGAACTACAGCGCCTGCTGTGGCTGCAAATTAATGACACTGTTTTCAAACCCTTGACATATTTAGCTATGATTTCTTATACTATTGTTACTCTGTTTGTTGTCATTGTTTTGAAGTATCTTTGGCGAAATGTGTACTCTGTTGAACTGTGTTTAATTGCGGTGACGATTGCCATCAACATTTACTGTTTCATTTCTCATTCTGTCTACCCGCCTATATAGATCACCGTTACACAATTGTGTGTACTAGTAGCTTTATAAATTCAAAAACAAATAAATTTCAGAACAAAGAATGATTATCTTTTCAGAGACAGCTTCATACATTCTTGTCGAAAAATAAGGTCTTTTTGGAGGACGCGGGTTTTCTGCAGCCTCATCTCTCATCAATCCATCATTTATTAACAGTACGGTTTTCATTTACCATATTTACATGACTCCAGTGCGCACCTCAATTTTCAAAACCTTGAAACGAAAAAAAGGATTTACTGGCACCAGAAAATTTAATGCGCACCCTAATTTTCACGATGCAAATTTGGCCCAAAAAGGTGCACATTACATTCGAGTAAATACAGTGGTACCTTTGGTTGCGTACTTAATTCGTTCTGGAGGTCTGTTCTTAATCTGAAACTGTTCTTAACCTGAAGTGCCACTTTAGCTAATGGGGCCTCCTGCTGCTGCCGCGCCACCGGAGCACGATTTCTGTTCTCATCCTGAAGCAAAGTTCTCCTGAAGCACTATTTCTGGGTTAGCAGAGTCTGTAACCTGAAGCGTATGTAACCCGAGGTACCACTGTACAGCATTTATCATACAGAAGACGAAACAATGCAAACACTTTTTTTGTCTGTGGTGGTGAAGGACAGAGGCCATTCCAGACCAACCCACCCTCACTGGTGATGTCCTGCAATGTTTAAAATGTGACTCTAACTAAAATAATTCTTAACATTACTAATTTATATTAATAACAAAGTTCAAACTGAATACATTTTTTAAAAAAGAAGGGTTTTTTTACATGCAAATTGCTTTTATGAGAAATCTGAATGTAAAAATATATTTTTGTTATAAAAATGCTTACTTGAAATAAATGATTTGTTGATTTAATTCCCCCTTTTATGTGCTTTCAATCATCTTTCTAATGTTTTCCACTATAGTATTAATTCAGGCAGTAATGGCCAAAGTGGATAATATTTTTCCTGTGGAAAAAGTGCTTTTAGCAATTATTGCCCTTGCCAAATTTTCTTCTGCAAGTGGCCATTCACAGCTTTGCAACAGGAACAGAAAGGGAGGGATGAGGGAGAGGACTGGATTTGTTGTTGTGTTAAACGGTTTTCCCAATAGGGGATGTCTTGCTGATGATCTGTGTCATTCACTCACAATGATTTTAAATCTTTTGTTTCCTGCCCCCTGGGGGCAGATGACTACTGGATGGTGGGCAATCAATAACTGTAGCGGTACTGTAAACTGCAAGAAAATATAGGAATATAACAATATCCATTATGTAAGAGGCAATCACACCACCATCAGGAGAATCGAAAACAATAATGTTATTTTCACAAACTGCCATACTGGGCCAAGATTGGACAAATTTAGCAAAATGTGAGCCTCTATAGACCCAGTTTGAGTAACGATAATGCAATCAAAAGATAACCAAGTGCACAACAGCAAACCCCATCCCTTCTTATCGTTGGCTGATATTCCCTCCCAGACAAATATATTGTCGCAAAGAGAGAGAGAGAAGTAAAGAACTGATAAAGATTAACAACAATGTCTTATTGTTAAGGTGTGAAGGCAGAGAATAGCGACGTAGCCATTGGCAGCCATTGCCTCCATTGATTTGTCTTTTAAAGCCATCCGAGTTGGTGGCCATCACTCATTTTGTGAGATGGAAGACATGAGTTCTCATCTCATGTCAAGGTTCTCCTTCAGGGAAACTTTGATACTATTACACTGGCTGTAGCAAAATTCCTCTCAGAGGTACAGTCATACCTCGTGTTACGTCCGCATCATGTTACGTTCTTTCAGGTTACATCCCATGGCAACCCGGAAGTACCGGAAAGGGTTACTCCAGGTTTCGCCGTTCGCGCATGCGCGCAAAATGACATCATGTGCATGCACAGAAGCAGCGAATCACAACCCGCGCATGCGCAGATGCACCGTTGCGGGTTGTGTTCCTTTCATGTTGCAAACAGGCCTCCCAAACGGATCCCGTTCACAACCAGAGGTACCACTGTAGTAAAAATCAGAAATCAGAATGTACATACTAAAGCTACTCCTAGCAAGGCCAATATTACACCTGAAGAACTGTTGATATTTACTATTGTTGTACTGTGGTTTTGGGGGGGTCTATGGACCACAGTAAAGCTCTTTGTGTGGCTATCCAAGAATGTGGTATCTTTGAAGAAGTGGCAGCTGTGACCGTAATATGCAGCCAATCCCCAGAAATTCCCCTGCAATTACTGCCTTAAGAAATAGCAAACCACGTGCAGTTTCTGTTGAGGGGAGTCTGAGCTCTCTTAAGGATTACTGCACATGCTGGAGATTGCCCAGGAGCTTCAGAATGAGAGGGGGACCAGAGGAGGTGTTCAAAGCAATGGGGACCCTCAGAAAAAAAGCAGGCCGTGTTGACCACCATGTTCAAAGCAGTGCTCCATGGACTGGGGAAAGGATGGTACTGAGGAGAAAGGACTGGGCTGAGGGCGAAAAGTCAATGGGCGGAATTGAATGTCTTCATGCGCTGAATCTGACATGTGGGCACCCCAGCTTTAAAACTTAACATGGTTCCCACTTCAATCTAACACGACAAGACCTTATTGCATATTGTAAATGCAGCAAAAATTGAGATGCAAGATAGCAAGGTTCCAAGGCCCAACATGCAGACAAATGTTTTAGCAACCAGGTAACATGCACTAGGTATATGCAAATAATTACAAGGAAAGACAGCTTGTCATGGCGGTTAAACAGAGCGATTTTTTTGCCGACTATACTAAATGTACATAACACACCAGAGCAGTCATTATTTGACCTTCAGCTGTTACCATATATAAACGACAATTTATGGAAAACCAGCTGTTATTAACTCACAAACTATGTTGCTGAAACAAAACCATGGCTCCAGACAGCCGGTTAAGAAAAATAATTTAAAACATGACTGAGTTTGATTAATAGCTGTCGACATGTGATGCTGAAGTGAAACAACAGGAGCCATCGTTCCACTGGACGTTTATAAAATATGGAAAGAAGCCCTAGCGCCTTGCTGCTTGTGGCAGGGTGTGCAAAGAGCATTATGTGCGTGCTTTCAATCACACTTTGAGCAATGAGAAATTTCAGGGTTACAGTGCTTACCCAGAATTCCTTTGGAGGGGTGGTTGCAACATCTCACTCTACAGGCCGGGAGCCAGCGCTGTCCGCAGACACTTACAGGTCATGTGGCCAGCGTGACAAGCTGCATCTGGCGAGCCAGTGCAGCACACGGAAACGGCGTTTACCTTCCTGCTAGTAAGTGCTCCCTATTTATCTACTTGCACCCGGGGGTGCTTTCGAACTGCTAGGTTGGCAGGCGCTGGGACCGGGCAACAGGAGCGCACCCCGCCGCGGGGATTTGAACCGCCGACCTGACGATCGGCAAGTCCTAGGCGCTGAGGTTTTACCCACAGCGCCACCCGCGTCCCTAGGGACCTATCAGAGAACATCTAGATAAACCCCCAAATTTACAGGATAGTTTTTAACCAATATGTCTATCAGGCGTTGACAATCTTTTTTACGATTGAATATTGCAGGGTTTCATGTCCCCTATGGGCAGGGCCAAGTAAGCAGAGAGCAGGGCTGGATCCAAATGCAGTCACTGCCTTTAAGGCTGGCTTGATGTGCAAGCATTAGAAGGCAGTAATCTTACTCTAGAAAGCTGCACCTACTCACACCAAGCTGCTGTTAATGCACAAAAGCAGGCTGGAGTGTGTTATTGTTTTTCTGATCAGCTGGCTAATGTACTAACTAGTGTCATAGAACTATGCAAAATTCAAACCCCTCTGAATTAGGCCCCAATCCTGTTACTTAGGTGACATTCCACTGCAGAAAATGTTTGAAATTTAGTATTATCACACGGCAGGAATCTATCACAAATGGTGCTGGTTCAGTTTAAGACCTGGCTCATAAACAGAGTTTTGATTCATTTTGAAATTGCAAGGGAATATGTCTTGGAGACATCCTATAGAAAATACAATTGAGCAATATGCTGTTCACCAGAAAAGTCAAGGGTAATTATTTTATCCTTTGGGGGGGGGATCAACATAGGTCAGCAGCAGCTGTTGTTTCTATTATTAAGCTCCAAAAGACAATATACTTTAATTCTTTATGAGGCACGTAACTTGCCCATTACTAAAAAAGCAAAACCACAATTATAGTCATTTGGAATGTTCCTATTAGTGATTCCCTGGGCATAATTGTACAAATTAATTGAACTGCTTGGTTCTGCACTGAGAAAAGGAACAATGCATTAGCTAACTTTGCAGGCTACTGTTCAGTGCTCTGTATTGTGCTTTAAGAAAATCGTCATGCTGGCAAAGTAGTGGGCCCCAAACCTCAAACTGTCCTCCGATCTACATTAATTGGATATGGTGCTTCACAAATCCAGATGCGCTTTCCTATAACAAAAATCTGGAATTGTTTCATTGTGCTCAAATCTGGTTTTGGTTTGGAGTGAAACTACTTTTGTTATCCTACCCTCCTGAATTATTCAGAAACTGAATTAACACAGTCCATCCTTCTGAAGTTATCAGCATCGTTTGAGACCGCGGTATCTTTCTGGATCATCTCTCTGGGTTAAGGCTGGAGAGTACCACATTGTGGTGGTTCTGGTCCTTCCTGGAAGGCAGGCAGGCTGCACAACAGCAACGGACAATTTACGGCCCTCAATTGTCCATCACCCACAATCATTATCCATGGTCATGGAAGGATGGATTCCAGCATCTGCCCTGCCTTCACCTTGAATGAGCCATTTTTGCCTACTTGTGATGGATACTTTTAAAAAGTTTGCCAGAGGGAGAGAGGGAGCCCCTTTTTGTTGTTATTGAAAGGACTGAGAGCAAGTGGGAGGCCATAAATCATTGATAAATCACATATTGTGCATGCAAAGGACTACAGGTTCAGTCGCTGACTGAAAGTGTGGAGAGCTGATGTTATTCAATTTACAGCATTGAGTTTGATGGACCAAAGATCTAACTCAGCATAAGTCAGCTTTCTGGACCTTAGTATTTATGGAATTGATCTGCAACAGGACTGAGTTGCTACATCCAGATGCCAGAAGGGCTATTGAACTTTTAAGAATCACACAGAATAAACATTTCTACCAGAGGCTACTTCTTTCATCGCAGCAACATTATTTGCAGGAAATTCTGGTCAGCTCTAAAAGCAGAAAGAGCTTTTCCAAGGCTCCAGGCTCAACAGCCCTATTGAGCAAGCAATTGTATATTAATTTATGCAACATTCTTCATAAATGCAGAGTCTACATAAAGGTGACATTAGCTGTCATAAAATGTCTTTGTCCCACTCTTCAGAAAAGATGTCACAAAGTACTTTTTTTCATCTTTAGAACTTATTAGATTTTTTATAAAAAAAAAAATTAACAAAAGATGTTAAAGACATTGTGTACTGACAAACTGAGTTTTTGTGTACCAATCTTACTGTGGTTACAACTCTAAAAGCAGAAAGAGCTTTTCCAAGGCTCCCGGCTCAACAACCCTATTGAGCAAGCAATTGTATATTAATTTATGCAACATTCTTCATAAATGCAGAGTCTACATAAAGGTGACATTAGGGCACCGGAGGCAGGAGGCCTCATTAGGGAAAGCGCACCTTGGTTTAAGAATGGACTTCCGGAAAAGAGTAAGTTGGTAAACCAAGGTACCACTGTACTTTGCTACATTTATCAAATGTCTTTTTTGAAAAACTGCTTTACTATCTAATAGACCAGCCCCCACCCCCCAAAAAATATCCATTAAGGATGTAATCCTATACATATATTTTCAGGAGTAATTCCCATTGAGTTCAGTAGGGCTTCAAGTCAGCCTAAATAGATAAATACCGTATTTTTCGCTCTATAAGACGCACCAGACCACAAGACACACCTAGTTTTTGGAGGAGGAAAACAAGAAAAAAAATATTCTGAATCTCAGAAGCCAGGACAGCAAGAGGGATCACTGTGCAGCGAAAGCAGTGATCCCTCTTGCTGTTCTGGCTTCTGGGATAGCCGTGCAGCCTGCATTCACCCCATAAGATGCACACACATTTCCCCTTACTTTTTAGGAGGGAAAAGGTGAGTCTTATAGAGCAAAAAATACGGTACTTCACTTGATTAAAAGGGGGAAAGAAAAGAGATTTTACTTGCAATTAATGAGTAATCTTCCATGAATCAGAACAAATCTATCATCCCATTAGGCTTTTAATGCATAGTACAGAGCTCTCAGCAGCAGTTTTAATACAAGTTCAGTCTTCCGTTAGTGCAAACCTTTCACATAAATTTAAACCCTCTTTCAGGAAACTCCAAGGAGAAAGAAAACATTTGTAAGATCGAAGCTGACTGCTTCCTTATAATGAAAATGAAAGAAAAATAATTATGTTTATTTGTGTGCCTCTATGTGGATTCTTAAATATAGATCTGTGACTTTTGTTAAATCATCTCGACTTGAAAGTCAGTTTAATTTAGGTTGTGCTAATAATATGCTGCTTTTATAGAATCCATTTACAGAGAACCCACAACTTCAAAAGGCAAAAATCTAAACGTTTTTCATCAAATCTCACATCCAAGTGGGATAACTCTATAGTGGTGAAAACATGGCTAAGAGCTTTTTAAACTGCTTCTCCAAATCACTAACCCTGCGTCTTCATAATATTAATTAGAAAAACAGCAGGCTGCACAAGTACCACTATTTCATAAACAGAGCCCTGTTATATTGTACTTCAGAGATGAAAATTCCTAACACAATAAATCTGCCAGCCTTTTAGATGCCACAGGGCTGGATTTTCTTTTTTAATCTAAAAAAAAAAGTTCACATGATAAAGCGGTTGGAGCAGGCAGCTGCATGCGTAAACCTTCACAAAGAAAAATAATCCCAGCACATTCGAAACTCAAGTGGACCACAATTAAGCAAAAATTAAGCAACTTCAACATGAGAAATTAGTGTGATTGCGGGTATTCTGGAAACACACAGCGTAGATTCAAAAACTAGCAGACGCATCTCCAAATCTGGTTGCTGTCAGATAATAGTGTGGATACATGGAAAATCACATATTCCCTTTACAAAACAAACATTACCATTCAGCTATTATCTGTATCAGTGAAGGAAACAAGGAGCCAATGGGGTGTCTGGGGCTTCCAATGGGGAGCTTCTCATTGGAACCCTGAAAATTAAACCCTAACTCATCACTTTTAAGTATCTATGCTTAAGCATTGCAAAGGCAAGTTTGAGCATGTGGTGGGGGAAATGTACACTGTGATTTCCAGCTTTACAATTCTGACTTATCACATTCTCAATTTCACCAGGGTCTAGAGCGTGGACTTGAATCAAGCCCGAACTTCACCTTAAGAAATCCTCGTCCCACTGGGATGAAGGCAACTCAAATAATGACAGCAGACCTTCAGGAAAACCAGAGCAGGTTGTGTCTTGGATGAACAACAACTTCCTAGTATGTTTTCTCTGAAGCCCAGTATAAAGATCATGGCTGGGACCCAAAAGTCTGTTTTGGGTGTACTCAACAGTTTGTGTGCACCTATAACAGAACCACAGGTTTTATCGGAGGGAGGTACAACCTGCTCCCCTCCGCCCGCCCCCCACCACCCAAGGTGGCTGGACTCCTCATTGGCAGCTGCCAGCATGGTTAGTGGTCAGGGATGATGGGGGTCCAACAATCTCTTGCAGGACACAGCTTCTCCAGACCTGCTTCATCAAATAAAACCAGTTTGGAGTGTTTGGCATGGAATGCAGAGAAGGAAGAAGCTCCTGTTTAAGAAAAACCAGCTCAGATACTTGGTAAAGGTAAAGGATGTGAGCAATTTTCTCCAGATCCCAGCCAATGGTTTTCTCGTCCGTTCGTCCCCCCCAACAACACTGAAGTGTTTTATCAACTGTTTGTTACACATGCGCTTTTAGGACAAGACCTTTGATAACATTTGCGCTTTGCAGCCCAATCCAATGCATGTTCACTGAGAAGTCATCCCCTTGTATTTCTTAATATTCTTTGTCAAGTGATTATGCTGAGGATTGTCAATATGTTCATACCCAACCTTTGCACCAAGGAGCTCAGCACAGTCTGCATGGAGTTCCCACATTCTCTCTTCACAACAACCCTTTGAAGTAGGGCTCAGCTGATTTAGAGCACAGGCCTCTCTGGTTCAAATGTAAACGAATGTCCACTACACAGCCTGGTTTGCTATCTTAAGTAGCTCAAGGTATTAAAAAACAAAGTTTGTTTGTACTAAAACACAGGTTCAATTTTAACGTTATCAGATGTACACTTTGACCTCGGGTTACATACGCTTCAGGTTACATACACTTCAGGTTACAGCCTCCGCTAACCCAGAAATATTACCTCAGGTTAAGAACTTTGCTTCAGGATGAGAACAGAAATTGTGTTCCGGTGGCGTGGCAGCAGCAGGAGACCCCATTAGCTAAAGTGGTGCTTCAGGTTAAGAACGGACCTCCGGAACGAATTAAGTACTTAACCTGAGGCACCACTGTACACATTAGAACGACCCTGTTCCAACCTGGGATTAAAACCTCTCACATACATTCCTCTTTCACTTTTAATATTCGCATCCTAGATATGTGTAACCATTTCAATACAATCAACTTCCAAAGCAGATGTGTTTAGAGTTCAGAACTATTACGTAACAATGCTTATGAAGGTGATAGAACTGGCCCAGAGTTAGCTCATTTGTCATCTTCCAGATGTTCCCGGCCAACTCCTATAATCTCAGACTGCTGGCCATGATGGCAGAAGCTTATGCAAGTTGCACTCCAACATCTGGACAGCACCATGTTGAACTAAACCCAACATTCCTGAATTTGCAATTGTTCAATAATACAGAAATGCAGAGTTTCCCAAATTTTGGACTGCGATATGAGCTTTGCACCTAAACTCATTTGTACTGGAAAGTACATTCACGCCACTTGGAAAGGGTCCCAGTTTTGCTAACTTTGACAGCAAAAGACCAAAGCTTTGCTTTGCACATTCCTGCCATTTACAGTTAAAATAATCAGAGTTTGCAGTGCCGTGGGAGAAAAAAACTCCATTATTTCCCTGGAGCTCTGCTGTCAGAGAGAAGTTGACAATTCTGAGGTACAGGCATTTTATTTGTGGCAACTTTATATATTCAATGGGACTTACTTCCTAGAAAGTAGACACAGTATGTTCTCACACAAACCACAGAGGGGTGGCAGATAGTAAGTTTTTTTGGTTTAGCTATGTTATAAACATAAGTATCCTCAATCACTCGGTTGTTAATGACCACCCAATATCCCACCAGTACACTTAATGATGCAGAACACAACAATTACAAAATTACTAGTTAGTTCTTTTTATTATACCCATTCTGGTTTTAAAAATAATAGGAGCTTTAGGGTAGTCTGCTAGCAAATAAACATTCACTAATCAAAATACAAGTTTTCATTAGAGGGATGCGTTTTAGCCAACAGGAATTTTCGCTGTTAATTCACATTCAAGCAAGTAAGTGTCGACAAACATACTTCTATCATTTTGCTGATGTTTGTACGCAAGTCTCCCCCCATATAAATAGGTGCAGAAACACAGCTTAATATGAAAGTACTCTGTCCAGGTACAGCATATGAAAATCTGTATAGCACTAGTAAATGAATAAAAAACTAAATGATTCGTGTAAAATGTTTATACACTTTATATACACACTAAGTCACAAGTTCAATTAAAAACCACCCCCATTCATAACTCTTATGATAGACTTAGTAAGCTACAGTACAAGATTTATTTTTAAAACAGAAAAAAAGAAAAGAAAACTAGCTAAGAGCTCATTTCAGGACTTACTGAAAACTGGATTGTATACAAAATTTTAGAAAACATACTTCAGAGAGAATTACTCAACACAAACTAGAAAAAGACAGCTCTCGAGAATGACATTTTAAATACTTAATTGCAATCAATAACCTCTCACTTAGCGAAAATATGACAATGGAATTATTTTATAATAAGGCATAAGGACTACCAGGGCACTCTCTCTTCTGTGGCACTCTGGCTTCCCAATGCTCTCTTATTGCTTGTCCTTATTTAAAAATGCTCTCTCTCTCCCTTTCTTTTTCTTGCTTTCTTTGAAGAAATACATCATTTTAAAACCTTCTCCCAGAGAAAAAAGGAAAACATTTCTGTGTATGGGAGATGTTTGAAATCTGGACTGTGGATTGATATTTATAAAGCCCCAGAAGAATTTCAAAATGAATGGTTTAAGCTGCAGCTAGACATTTAGCTAAAAAGAAGGAAATAAAAAAAGCCTCTCTCTCTCTCAACAATTCTAACAGGCCAACACTTGATCCTAAAATAATATTTTACTCAAATAAGGAAATTCCACTCTTTGAAATGACAGCTTTGGAGTGAGGGTGGGGGAGGAAACTTAATAGAAATATTCTTTGGTTAAGATGATAGTGCCCATAACTCTGTATCCAAGCATCAAGACACTGTTTGTAACTAATTCTGGCTAAGTAAATTGTCAAGTTTCAATGTGCACCGCTTGAGGAATGGCCAAATGACTGGATCGCATAAAAAGCACCCATTAGGTCGCAAATGTAAATGGACAGTACTTTTAAGTCGAGCAATGTGCATTTATGTATAGATTTGTTTAATGTGCAAGGGGGGGGGGATCAGAGCTTTCATTCAGAGTAAAAACTTGTGCTTATATATCACCATGGTGGTCCTTCCCTATAGATAAGACACCAGCCAAAATTCCTACATGCGTGGACTTAATGTTTCTGCACTGTTGTAGGTGCAAACCCCCTCCCAGTAGAAAACAATGAAAACAGAGCCAAATTTGCCCTTCGGTATTTGGAGAGAAAGACCGCATCCCACTCAGAATGCCCATAACTTTTACTCAGCAGCATGTCTTAACAAATGTAGAAATATCACTCTTTTGCCCAGGGAAGGAAAGGGCACCAATGGACACTTCAAAGAAGCATTAAGCTGAGCCTTGAAGACATCAAACAAGAATACATATAGGATGCTACCCAGCCAAGTCATACTGAGGGACTACACCTCTTAGTATGACTTGGCTATTGCCCAGAGAGTTCCAAAAAACGCTTAGCACATCTGTCAATCTGTGGTGCTGCTCAAAGCCCAGGACCTGACACACCTCCACCCTTAGCCAGTCTGGTAGACTACTTTCAGAACATTTAAACAATGTGCAATGGGGGTTTTTTATATATAATACACACACACACATACATAAAGAGTGATAATACAGGAATTTTCATCAAAGACTCTTCCTTGCTATTGTCCCCTGTGTCAGAATTTCATTTTGCAAACACACTCAGTTTTCAAAGAACTGACATTGCTTCGTGCCATCAAAGAGATTTGCTCCTGGAAGGGAAGTTCCGACTGTTCAAGTGGTGTAAAAATCCAGAAGTCGCCACTTTGATGACGGCCCCTTTTGGCACTGGCTCTTCTGACCCGTCCCCATTGTAACGCAGTTCCAAAGAGCTGAAGAAGAAAGAGACTTTGGAAAGTGGCAGAGAAGGCAAAGGGAATAAAATGGTACAAGGAGGTCCCTGATTGCGTTGTCTAGTATTTCGCCCCCAAACAGGGTAGGGGTTGGGAAATAGAAGCAGCCACAAAATCTAACCTGTCAGAAATAGCTGTTCCATTCCACTGACTTCATCCAATTTAGGAGATAGGCAACACTGGGAAAATAATGATCAGGAAAGGTTCTCTCTGCTTCACCACCAACATGGCTGGCAAGCGCAAAATGTTCTCTCTCCCTCTTTCAGATTCCTCTCTCCATCCCAGGGCAAGAAGGCAACACTTTCTGGGAAGCAGGAAGGATGGCAGCGGACTGGCCGCACAGCAGTTCCTTCACCATGATACAGAAAGAAGCAAAAGGCAGGAAAATGGGAGACTGGTGGAAGCAGACTCAGAATGATGCAAAGGGGTCCTTTACATCGTTGAAGTAGCATTTGATGCCCACCCATTCTCTGGATGGGGGACAAGTGGAGATGCAGGAATAAAATATACAGCACGTATGTTCTGGGGTGAACAAGACAGACATCTTTGGAAGCATGCATGTTAAAAGGGGGACACAGTTACGTGTGTCAAGATTTGTGTTTTACCTCTAGCGATAGGAACAGATCACATAGTGGGTTGATTCTGGGACAGTGAATTCTGCACAGCTGGTGGGCAGCGATTATATTAAAGGGTTGGGCAATGGCAGCACATTACATGGCAAAGGCCCATGGAAGTGCTCTGGACCCATGTTAAGTGCAAGGGGTAGAAGGAAGCGATCCAACTTGTACAAAACAAGAGGCGTTCCTTCTGGGCGAGGGGCTGAGTGACTGTCTATATAAGGAACCTAGGTGCAGATGGTGTTCTTCCAAGGTACGAGTGAGGGGTGCATGAGGTGTCACAAAGCTATGGAGGGATGACCACAGGGCAAGTGCATAGAAATGTCAACAAGGGGCCGGGAACTCAGCATGTGGAAGGGAAGGAAGTTCTCTGCACCTTGAAGAACAACACAGAAGAGGAGACACCACAATGGGGAGGTTTCCTATCTGTGCAGTTCTAAAAGGTGGAAGAGCCTTCAGGCTGCCACCCTATTGCTTAGGCAAAGGCTCCATCTGGGATGCTGGACAGGAATTCAGGTGGGGCACTTTTGTCTCTCCCAGCACAGCCCCTTCAAAACTCTCCTACAGTTTTGCAAGGCGTAGCTCCCACGCACCAAAAATGTGTCGAGGCAGGTTTCTTTCTGCAAGGTCAGGCCCCGGTCATCCTAGGTTAGGGAAAGGAACGGCATGTGCCTGGAAAAAAGAAAAAAATCTGGGGTGTGGTGGAGCTGGTGGCCAGCCCAGGCTGCGCTTGTGCATCTCCGTCCCCTCACTCCCTGCAGAAGACATACTCGGTGTAGCTGGTCCAGATCTTGTCGTCGGCGGGGCCGCCCTGCTCGGGGGCGAAGGCGCAGGTGCCGGTGGAGGAGCAGGCGGCCATGCGGAAGCCGGCCTCGCTGAGCCGGTCGAAGGCCTGCTCCAGGAAGTTGAACTTGAGGTAGTAGCGGGCCGTGTAGCGCTCCGGGGGCCGGTCGGGGTCGCGGCTCTCGTTGAGCGTCTCGCCGAAGACCTCCTTGGCCAGCGCCGTCTTGCCGCACACCGTGATGCGCGCCACGCGGCGGAACTTGGCGTCGGCCTGCGCGTCCCGCCCGATGGTGTAGGAGCCGCGGTAGCCGATGGTGATGTAGCCCGAGCGCCGCCCCGACGCCGCCCCGCCGGCGTCCAGCGAGAGCGACGGCGCCAGCAGAGGCCCGCCCGACGGGCTGCGGCTGGACGTGGGCGAGGCCGACAGAGCCCCGCCGCCGCCCTCGGGGAGCTCGGCCTCCAGGTAGCCCAGGCCCGGCGGCGGCTCGTCGGCGCACACGGAGGCGTCGCGCAGGAGCCCCGAGAAGCGCGCGGCGGCGGCGGAGGGGAGGCCGGCGGCCGCCAGACGGCGCGCCAGCTCGGGCAGCTGGAAGTACTCGGCCTCCCTCTGCAGGCGGCTGCGCTCGGGGAAGCGCTCGGGCAGCACCAGCTCCTGGTCGCGCAGGTAATCCAGGATGTAGCGGAAGAGGAAGCCGTCGCGGTCCAAGAAGAAGCGGCCCTTGGAGTCGCGCGGCAGCTCGGACGCCGCCTGCTCCGAGAACATGCGCCACAGCAGAGAGCCGCGCACCGACAGCACCGTGCCGCGCCGGGTCACGTACACCTGCCCGCCCACGTTCAGCTCCACGATCTCCGGGAAGCCCTCGCCGCCCACCGACGACGCCGCCGCCTCGGGCTGCGCGGGGCGCGCCGCGCTGCGCAAGGCGCTGCTGCCTCCGCCGCCGCCGCCGCCGCCGTTGGGGAGCCCCCGCGCGCTGTCCGCCAAGGCCATGGCCGGCCCGGAGCAAGTCCTTCCTCTACGGCCGCGCCCTCGGCTTCTCCTCCAGGCTGGCGCGCTGCCTTCCCCGCCAAGCTCCGGAGCGCGCCCGCTGCTGCTGCTGCTGCTGCTGCTGCTGCTGCTGCTTCCCGGGCTCGGCTCGGCGCCCCAGCCTCTTTTTCTCTCTCTCTCTCTCCTCCGGGCTTCGGGTCCTCGCGCTCTCGCGACTCGGATGCGCCGGCGGCGAGCGGCGAGCGCGGCTTATGTAGCGGCGCTGCAAGCTCGCAGGAGGGGAGCGCGCGGCGAGGGGAGCGCAAGGCGTGGACGGGGAGGAGGAGGGGAGCCGGGCGGGTGGGTGTCGACACTGACGTGGGGCTGCGCCTTCCCCAATTGCGAAGGAGCCCGAGCGCACAGCTCCCACCCCCTTCCCCCTGCTGAACGGGGATATATTTATTTATTTGCTCGGCGGAGAATGCCAACTCTGGCCAAATCGCAATCAGCCCGACCCCCCCCCCCCCGTCGGAGAGACGCGCAAGCAACCCCCTTGTTGTGCTGGGCTCGCTTCCCTTCTCGGCTTGCCGTCGCTTTGTAAAAACAGGAGGATGCCATTCTCTGGAGCGCTTCCCTTGTCACCCGCAGCAGCAGCAGCAGTAGCGATTTTCCAAGCGATTTTTAAGGGTACAGTCCTACACACTTGGGATTAAGCCCTGTTGAGTTTAGGGGGGCTTCCGAGGCCATAAAGTCGGGCTGCCCCGTCCCCCTCCCCCCAGAGGCGAATAGATCGCAGCTCTTGCTGTCCATTTACTCTGGAGTAGCCTCCTCTTCCGTGAGAAATGTGCTTGGCGAATGGCAAACGCAGTTGCATTTTTATTTTACTTTGGGGTGTGTGTGTGCGTGCTCTAGTCCTGTTGAGGTTAGTGCAGAGGCTGATGGAGTGGATTTGAGACGCTGCTTGCAAAAATCAACTTTTAGAGGGAGCGGCGCCTTCGCATGAATCGCCCCGAGTATGGCTGGCTAGCTCCCCAATCCTCGGCGCGCCCTCGACTACCACAGAGATGAGTGGGCTGGAGATTTAAGGCGCTGGATGGGAGCAAAGGAGGAGCAGCGATGGGCAATGGCTCCTTAGACTCCCGTCCTTCAGAAAGTGCAAGTCAGCAGGGCTGCCGCAGAGTCAATGGATTGTCTCAGGTAGAGTGTAAGAACCAGCCCAGGGCAACGGTGTTGGTGCAGAGGCACTAAACTGCTGCAACGTCACCTCCACGCTGTCCACTACGGAGCGGGTCCCCTGACGTGACAGATGTCATAATGCAAACTCTGCGCTTTTTGCAAACAGCCTCGTTGCAGATGGGAAGGCAAAGGAGCCTTGTGGCTTCCTGACCTCTAGGCAGACTTCCTCTTTTTAATTTTTTTTTAAATGGTAGGTTTAGCAAAAAAAAAAAATGTTTTTAAATGCACACATCCCCCATGCCAATTTCCCCCTGCTCCTCTTTTTCTAGTAAAACGATTTTACATAGTTTCTAAGGGGGAAATGAAGAGGCACATTTCATTTTACACATACCAATCATGTTCATGGGTTTCTAGGCTTCTGGTTCCAACTGATCCTTGACTAATATTGTCCTAGAGATTTTTTTTTTTTTTACCTACCCTGCTTTTCATGCACCCACAATCTTTGGCCCTCCCTCCATTTTAATGAGTGGAACAGATATTGTTAGACTTCAAAGACCATATTGTCGTTTTCCCGTACTAAATTCTGCAGCATTTATCTTCACTGTGGGCTTATCTCCAAAAATGCTGCCATACTGTAATTCTTTACTAACGTCCCTGGGCTTGCTTAAGACTGCAGTCAAAGTACTGCAGCACTGCCAGGCACTGAAACAGTGAAATGCAACTTACAAACATGTACATCTGTAAAAGGTCTGAGACTTCAAAGGGTTAATGACTTATGTTAATTCTTTTCCCTAGCTGTTTTACAAATAAAGAGCCTGTAGGATCGATCCTAAATAGGTTTACTCGGAAGCAAACTCCATTAAAGCAGCATATTTTAGTTCCTAGTAAATGTGTTTTAGACCACAGCACTACCTGCATCCCCTTAGGACCGCAGTATTATAATGCAATCCTATCCACATATCCTCAGAAGTAAGCCAAATTCAGTCCAGCAGGACTTCCTCCAAGGTAACAGTGTATAGAATGTTGCAACAGTGTTAGAAACTCAAATATATAATCTAGGAGACAAATGACTCCTTAATCTGAGGTTACAGTCACCAAAATTGAATGTCTAGTTGCCATTTGGGGGCAAGACAGCTTTAAAGTCCGATTTTTCAAATGATGGTCTGACTGCAATTATCAGTAAAACATTGAGCTAGTTCAGATGACAACCTTGATCTAGGTTAAGAACTTTAACAACTTGAAGAAGAAAGAAGCGAGACTGGGGAAACCCAGGCAGATGGGTGGGGTATAAATAATAAATCATTATTATTATAAATCACTTGATCCAGGGGCAGTCCACTTATATATTGGCCTATTCCGACCTCTTTTTCTTAATGGCGACATGGACCATTCATAACCTAGGGATATTCTTCACAACTGTGAGCAGGGCAGTAGACTGGGGTAAGTGAAGACAAGCTACAACAAATAGCTGTAAACGCCTGCTCAGGCTGCACAGAAAAAGCATTTGGTTCCTGAAATTCATTCTGTTTGTGCAGATAAAATATAACTGACAGAATTCTACAGGATGGGTTATGTTAGTGTGAAAAGAGTAAAGATCCAATGATGCCAAGGCATGCACGTCCAGATGGCAGAGATGGCAGGTGTCATCCTGGCGCCCAGGAATCTTCACCTGGTCGCAAGTGTTTGGTAAGGTAAAGGTAAAGGGACCCCTGACCATTAGGTCCAGTCGTGACCAACTCTGGGGTTGTGGTGCTCATCTCACTTTATTGGCCAAGGGAGCCAGCGTACAGCTTCTGGGTCATGCGGCCAGCATGACTAAGCCGCTTCTGGCGAACCAGAGCAGCACACGGAAAGGCCGTTTACCTTCCCGCCAGAGTGGTACCTATTTATCTACTTGCACTTTAATGTGCTTTCAAACTGCTAGGTTGGCAGGAGCAGGGACCGAGCAACGGGAGCTTACCCCGTCGCGGGGATTCGAACCGCCGACCTTCTGATCGGCAAGTCCTAGGTTCTGTGGTTTAACCCACAGCACCACCTGTTTGGTATCCTGGTGCAAAATGTACCTGGCCCCTGGCTAATTTCAAACACTGGGTTGCAGCCTTAAGCATTATATGTCACCTCTCCTACACAGGAAGTTAGGTGTAATCTCACTTCCAGTATAAAAGTTTGCAGTGTTTGTAAATGTGCTCATAGGACTGCTTCTGCAGGTCTCATCCTTCTTTATTTAAGTAGCATAGGACGGATTTGTATCTGCACACCTGAGCCTGGCCCAATTATGGGATGCCGCCATAGAGCCAGACTGTACACTGGTGGCACAGGAGCAAGCCTTGGGCATGAGTACAATTCCTTGTTGCCCACATAAACGACAATGCAAAGTGCAACTTAAATAAGTAGGGGCCTTTTTGAATTAGCCCAAGTCCTGTTCTCCATTTGCAGTGAGAAAAAGATGGGCAGTTCTCAGGAAAGGAGCCATTTCCCACAAGCTCCTTCTTGTGCTTAAGTGAATTGACCTCTGTTATCATTAGAGGCATTGTTCATAGTGGGAGGAGGTGCATGAGCCTAACGCCCAGCCCAAACTGTGTGTACCATACCACAACGGCCTAGCAGTCTATAGAAGCAAGTGGGACCTGCAACAAAGAGTTGCAGCATGGACTGCTCCTCTTATGGGACAAGAATTTCACCTTAAATACCCAGCTGATACACCCATCCCACACTGGCTGGTGCTGTGCACATGATTACAGCCAGCTGCCTCCTCCATGCGCCTGCACATGTCCCTTCTCCCGGCCAAGCTTTTCAGTGTTTCACTTCTCTATCACCATATGGACTATTTTGGGGGTGTCTTCCCCCCTGGGCTGACAGTTTAATCGTCCTTCAACACTGTCAGTGGAATAGTGTCCTCCAGTGCAGCCGGCTAGTTTAGGAGGTATATGACAGGCCTGGGACACACCTAGCTCCCATTTCTAATGAAGGGCAATGACTCTGAGGCCTGAGGCAGTGACTTAACCCTGCCTAATAGCAGGGCCGGCCCCAACTGCTGCCGTGCCTTCAGCAGCAGCGTGATACTGAAACAGAAGTTTTTCCTGGCATTGATATGAATAGTGGACAAAATATAACTTGCTACATGTCTGAGTCTTAAGCTGCAGTCCTATATTTTGATTTTAAGTGATTTTAATACTGTATTTTATTGTTGTTACTGGTTTAAGAAGGGCAGGTAAGAAATCCAATTAAGAATAGTAATAATTAGCTGAGAGTCAGCTACATTGAATTCAGTGGTGCTGTATAGGATTGTACTGACAGATTTCTTATAGAGATGTTCAAAAACCCTTTGAGAAAAACAAACAACTGGCTACCCTATTAACATTCTATGCAGGTAGCAGATGAAATACTACAAAGGATGTTTTCTGACTTTTAATGGGGTGGAGGAAGAGTCAAAATAAGGGCATTACATTTAATTGAGCTATATTTATGCAACTAACACAGGAAGGAGGATATTGAAAAGAAGCTAACCATTAATTAATAGATGCTTATTCAATTGATTAGAATGTAAGAGCCGCTTTTCCAATTTAACAACAACAAAAATTAAAAACTGAAACCACATAGAAGCAACAAAATAAAACACAACTTCAGTCCTATACGCATTGCAGGTAGAATTTAATGGGAAATACTTCTAAATAGGTATGCTGAACCACTGCAATAAAATTTAAAGACTGAATCGGTATTGGGTTTTTCGAATCCAAGAACACTCCCGAAGCAAATCTCAAATAGAGGCCCACTATTACACCACTGAGGACGTGGGTGGCACTGTGAGTTAAACCACAGAGCCTAGGGCTTGCCGATTAGAAGGTCGGCGGTTTGAATCCCCACGACGGGGTGAGCTCCCGTTGCTCGGTCCCTGCTCCTGCCAACCTAGCAGCTCAAAAGCACATTAAAGTGCAAGTAGAAAAATAGGTACCGCTCCAGCGGGAAGGTAAATGGCGTTTCCGTGCGCAGCTCTGGTTCGCCAGAAGCGGCTTAGTCATGCCGGCTCCCTCAGCCAATAAAGCGAGATGAGCGCCGCAACCCCAAAGTCGTCTGCGACTGGACCTAATGGTCAGGGGTCCCTTTACCTTTACTATTACCCCATTAAAATGGCAACAAAACTCAAGAAGCAAAATCCAAATGATGGTTCATGATCCCTATGAAGCGCAAACACTTTTAGAAGCCTCCTCAAGCCCATTGGGGAAGGAGCAAGGTGGTTCTCTGGGACTTGTGCAGTGAGAATGCAACTACTGAAAAGCTCTTGTTTCTTTTATTGGTCCAATAGATTAGATGAGAGTCTAGTTCTCAGGGTCAGCAGGTTCCAATCCTTGCTCACCCGGTGCTTCCAAGAAGCTCATCAACCAGGCATGAAGGCAAGGGCCAGCCCATAGTCTCCCTATCACCACCATTTGTATTCAGAATTCAGCTCTTGGAGAGATGGAGCTTGTCATAGTTAACAACTGCTCAGCCACATTCTGAATCAGCTGCAGCTTCCAAGTGGTTTATGAAGGCAGCCCTCAGAGATCACATCATAGTAGACCTGGAGATCTTTAGATGTTCCATCATCTCAAATCATTGACCAAGCTGGCAGTGGTTGACATGAATTAGAGTCCAACAGGAGCAGAAGGTAGTGGACTCTCATTCTATGGAGGTTTTTAAGCAGAGGTTAATTGACCATCTGTCAGGTATTTTTTAGCTGTGTTTCCGGCATTGCAGAGGGTTGGACTAGATAACTCTTGAGGTCCCTCCCACCTCTACAGTTCTGTGATTCCTAACACTGCAGTCCCACAGAACTTTCCCAAGTCCGCAGTAGATGAAGGAGGATATTTCCAAGGCATTTATGACACTTGCAGTGGGTCTTAAATATGGCCGAATTATGCCTTTGGGAACAGTGAGCTAGGATAAAGTATGAGAGGAAATGGCGAAAGTGTGGAAACAGGCAGAAATTTAATGCAGAGACACTGCAGGGGGAAAAATAACCACAGGGAACTGGGCATTTTATGAGGTTCAGTGGCACAGTCAATATAGGTACTTTGAATCAGAAAGCAAATAGAGTAGCAAAAACGACAATCCAAGAGGCTGTTTTGTATGGGATTCAGGGGGGAAAGGAAAGAGATGGAGAGAATGTGTAATTCTCTAAGGCTAACAGTTTTTACAGAGTTCACCAATCAACTGTCCTTTGTTGTGGTGGTAAGTCTTAGTTTTAACACATCAGTGTTCCAATATAGCAATACATTTTTCATGCTGGGGGGCAACAAAAGATACAATGTGGTTTTAAATCCAGAGTTCCAGTGTGCTTTGCACATAAACTAATTGTGCCCCAGGCTTTTGATCTGCAGTGAAAATGGGAACAGTGGGAAATGGCAATTGATTAACAACTGGTGGGATTCTGCACAGGGTTAACAACTGGGGTTTTTTAGAAAGAGAGAGAGAAGGTACTGTTTCTTTGTATTCCATTAAAAAAAAATACTAATTAAGCACTATTGCAAAGTAAGACTCAAACACATTTTCTTTTTGCACAATCTTGTGCGTTCTTCACAGACTGCAATCTTCCACTGCTTATTCTTGCACATAGAACTGAAACCAAAGGGGTGGAATTTTCAAGACTCCAATTCCCCTTGCTCAAACTTGCTTGCAGAAAGAAAGAAAAATGGCACACTCGAAAGATAACCTATTTATGGATATTGTTGGCATGACAAATTTTAGGAGGAGGAGACAGACAGACATTTAGTGAGATGACGTTTAAGAGTCTCTCAAAATAAAATTGGTTGCCATTGCCTTTGGGGGCGAAATCCAGTACCTCAACAGCAGAGTGAGCAAAAGGAGGCCCCTAATAATAATAATAATAATAATAATAATAATAATAATAATAATTTATTTATATCCAGCCCTCCCCAGCCGAAGCCGGGCTCAGAGCGGCTAACAACAGTAAATGATACATTCTAAAATCAGTTCATTATAAAATCAGTTCAAATCAGGTTAATGGCAACCATTGGGCTAGAGTTCTGTGAGGTCTGCCTGTCTTACCACATTCTGAAGGGAACGAAATAATGCATACTATCTAAAAACTGGAGTCCATAAGACCATCTGATGTGATATACGTAGTTCACCATCTAAAGAGCTGTGCCCTGTAAGATCAGTTGTGCTATCCCTTCCTCGTCTCACAATAGGCACCTCCAAACAATTGTTGCTTCCAGTTTCCCATCCCTGGCTCAGCATCTCCCACTTTCATTCCAATTATCTTAATCAAGTCAAATTATTCACACATTCCAATGAGGTACAGCTCCCTGCGCGGAACATTCCCAGAATATCCTTCAGAGCACCACAAATGGCAAGCTTTTCCCCAGAGGAGGAGATATATACAGGGACACGTAACTCTGGTAAAATTCATTATGTACAATAAAGTTTCCACAGAAGAGACATCTTGTGGGAGGGGGTAGAGGAAAACCAAGTTATTTTGCATTTTGAATGCCTGCCATGTTGCCATTGGTTTGCATCAATTTAACTGGAGTTACTTTTAAATGTTAACAGAGTTAGGAGGCACCTTGTTCAGTGGGGTATTGAGCCCCCCACATATCAGGGCCAATGTGGCAAAAAGAGTTTAAAAATTAAAGAACTGAACTAAAGAACCCCACTAGCTCATAGCAAGAGTCTCAGTTCCCGTTTACGGAGCCAAAGAATATGGAGAGAGAAATCATTGGCCAACAATACAGATTCTATTTTATGCTCCCCCCCCAAAAAAAATAAATCACAAAGGTTAGAGTGGGGGGGGTATTTTTAGATTAGGGTATGCAGTTGCACTGGGTACTGTACTCTACATTGTAGCATGGATTAAACAATTTGAAATGCTTTAATGGCAGGAGAGAAGACAAGAACTCTCCCAAAAGTGACCATCGAGGACAATGGCATCCTAGGCAATGCTCAGGGGGATGACTGGGTGATGTTGTGTGTCTCCAATTCTGGGCACGACAACTCAGGAAGGATATTAACAAGCTGGAACGTGTGCAGAGGAGGGCAACCAAGATGATCCCTTTACTCTAGCGCAGGGATGACCAACAGGTAGATCTGGTCAATCCAGTGGTAGATCACTGCCAGTTTTTTTATAGTGGGAGTAGATCGCAGTCTCTTGGAAGTTGGACAAGCCTGCTCTAGTATATTCATTTTTGTAATAATAATAATAATAATAATAATAATAATAATAATAATAATAATTTTATTATTTATACATCACCCACCATCTGGCTGGATTTCTCCAACCGTTCTGGGCAGCTCCTAGCAGAATATTAAAAAACATGATCAAACATTTAAAACTTCCCTAAACAGGGCTGCCTTCAGATGTCTTCTAAGAGTTATGTAGTTCTTTATCCCCTTGACATCTAATGGGAGGGGGTTCCACAGGGCGGGTGCCACTACCGAGAAGGCCCTCTGCCTGCTTCCCCGTAACTTTGCTTCTTGCAGCGAGGGAACTGCCTGAGGGCCCTCGGCACTGGACCTCAGTGTCCAGGCTGAACGATGGGGGTGGAGATGCTCCTTCAGCTATACTGGACCGGGGCCGTTTAGGTCTTTAAAGGTCAGCACAGGAGAACTGCCTTCAACTTGGAGAAGTGTGAGTTTTGAAGAACGGCGGTGTTTTGGTTCGAGTTTTGTTTCAGAAACTGTGGATTAGGTAGATTCGCCTCTAATTGTGAATAGAATTAAACTTCTCCTCCAGTCTCACTTATAAGCCTCCCTCTGAAAGGGAACCTTGATTTCATAAGGTTCCTGATCTTGAAGAGGCTTGTGAGCATGTTCAAGTCAACGCATGTGCAAGCCCCCTTCACACCATCGGGGTGGTGGAGTCTGCAGCCAGATGCCGCCAATACAGAATCCTAATACCTGAACAGGGCTACAGAGTATCCAGGGGAAGGATGAAGAGGAATAGAAGCCCCTCATCTCTACAGCTCTTAAGAGCTACTTCCATAAACTCAGCAATGCTCTAAGTATTTCATAAGAACGTAAAAAGGTCTCTGCTGCATTGCACAAAAGACTCATCTATCTCTGGCTATCTCTGATCCAGCAGTGTGTGCATGCAAACCATAATACTGTCAGAATCCTATCTGACCAGATCCTTGTTTGCAGACACGCACGCACGCACATCCCAAAAGTCTACATAAAAACAGAGTGATTTTGGGCATAGCTTGTTGTAACTGAAGTGTTGTGAGAAGTACAGTGGTACCTCGGGTTACAGACACTTCAGGTTACAGATGCTTCAGGTTACAGACTCCGCTAACCCAGAAATAGTACCTCGGGTTAAGAACTTTGCTTCAGGATGAGAACAGAAATTGCACGGTGGTGGTATGGCGGCAGCAGGAGGCCCCATTAGCTAAAGTGGTACCTCAGGTTAAGAACAGTTTCAGGTTAAGAATGGACCTCCAGAACAAATTAAGTTCTTAACCAGAGGTACCACTGTAACAGAAAAGGTTTTGTCCAATGCTACTAAATTGCTAGGCAGGAGATCTAACCTAGGTTAGTCGCTTTCCTATTATATAATCATGAGTTTGGATTGTCTATGTGTTCATACAAAGGTAAAATAACATTCATGGTTGGGGCATTAACTGCACCTGAAAACCCCAAGGGTGTCTTTAAAGAATCCTACCTCACAAGAGAGGGAGAAACAAGAGGTCCAGGTTGCAACCTTCTCCTAGACCCAGTACTGCACATAAACAACATGCTTTCATTTATACTGTCGGACTTTTCAGTTGCATTTGCTGTCACAAGGCACTTGAAATAGCATACGATCCATAAAGAGAATAAAAGCCACGAATCATAAAGTCAATACGATAGCAAAATGTAAAAACCCATAAAACTAAAAGGCAGATATCAAAACAAAGAACAATCAGCACATTAGCAACAACAGGCTCCGAAAGCTCTCCTGAAAAATAAGACATTCAACCAATGCTGGAATCTAAAAGAGGCATGAACAGCCACTGCTGTGAGGATTATTGATCGTGGTCCTGTGGCCCCACCCCTTCTGCTTTGGCCACACCCATTTAGCACAGCTCCCTGCCACTTCGGCCAAGAAAGAAAAATGGAGCGGAAGAGAGATACAAAGCTGATATGAGCATGTACAAAGTGCCTTTCCATAAATAAGGACCAAGTCTCCCTTACAGCAGGGCTAAGACTCAGCACTTAGCACTTTTTCAAAAAGTGCTGTTTTCTTTCATCATAACCCCCTGAGTTCACAATGGAAGTTCTTCTTTTTGTTAATAATGGTGAGACTCCTGTACCCACTGATAAACTTTAAGCTGGAACTCCGCACTAGACAGAGCACATTCACTTTAACCCCATTCCATAGTGATCCTGCCATGATCAGCTGGGGAAAACACAAAGTCAAACTTAGAGATACAGTGGTACCTCGGATTACATATGTTTCAGGTTACAGACACTTCAGGTTACAGACTCCGCTAACCCAGAAATAGAACCTCGGGTTAAGAACTTTGCTTCAGGATGAGAACAAAAATCATGCTGTGGTGGCACGGCGGCAGCGGGAGGCCCCATTAGCTAAAGTGGTGCTTCAGGTTAAGAACAGTTTCAGTTAAGAATGGACCTCTGGAACAAATTAAGTACTTAACCCGAGGTACCACTGTATTGTATTCATGGTTGAAATATGTCACACACACACACCCAATTTCAACACACCCATTATTCTTTTCGTGTATATTACGCAATTCCAGTGAGGCCAACTCCAACTGGACAGCTCACTAAACTGTTTGTTACAATAAGCACTTAAGCTAGCCACATTTAGTTTGAAGAAAAACAGTCATCTGGATCACATACCCATTGTGGATCAGGACCCCATGTTGGTTTCTTGCTGAAGATCTTACCCAGGCTGCCATTTGCCCCAGAAGGAGCTGTTAGCAGTACTACCTGCTGAACTATTAAGCCTCTCACTTCAGTTGCAGGAACTAAATATTACAACACCGGCTTCCACAGAAAACCTGCACAATATCGCTTATATTCCTACCTTCCAATCCTCACATGCACAGACTGCTTGTGCCTGATGCTAAATCTGCAAACAGACAGCTGATTGTAATGTATTAATGAGCGCTAAGGCAACAAGGCAGTCTCCCATTGCTTTCAATAAGGGAGTGAAGCGGGGGCTTAAATGTCTTCCATTGAAATCACTGAAATTTAAGCTGCTCTGTTTTGGCTAGGTGAGCCCTTAAGTTTCTAGACACACAACTAGTAGTAAACCTAGTAGTAAATCTATAGCAAACCTAGTAAACCTATAGCCTCTGCATTATACTTAAAATTCAGGCTGTGCTGAATAGCCCCTTTTCCTTGGTCTCCATGGATGTTCTGTGCATGTCTGAAGGGAGCACTGAGCTTTATGTGCACAGTCTTCCATCTGATCTGGAACCTCAGTGGTTCAGGGTTCTAGATTGCCTGGAAGACAATAGCCAGGAAGGATCCTTCTCTTCAGATATCTGTGCGCAAGGGAGAAGAGCTCAGCCAGCACCATTCCTAATGCGCATGTTCTCTTACACTATAAATATAAAGCCCAAAGAGGGAATGTGTGAATACTGTTACCACCCGCCGGACTTGGAAACAGGCAGTGGTCATGGGAAAGGTAAGATGAATCAGAGGAAATTTTAAGAAACCTACGTACTGCAACTTTTACCTCCAAATCTTTATTTGAATATTCTTTTATGAGAAGTGGGATGGGGGGAGCTACCTCAAGAAATTTTTTAAAAAGGATATTGTTCTCTACGTATTAATTTCATTTTGCAAAATTTCCAGAATCTTCCGTGCTGCTGTATTTTATTGGTATGTCCTGTTGAATGGAAGTTTTGTAGATACATGTAAAAATAAATATAAAGTTTAAATAGAATATTCAGAAAAAGTTTTGACTGAGCAGCAAAGTGATTCAGTTTCCCAAAAGTGCACTGCTATCATCATGGGTTGTGTGCATGTTATTTATGTATGTATGTACTGTATGTTTGCATGCATGCATGCATGTATAGATAGATTACAGCCCCTGTTTCCTCAACCATTCAGTTACATAAAACAGTCTTAATCTCTTTGTCATCTTTTGCTGTCATTTCTATTGACGTAAGAGACTATTAAGTAGAGAGAGATGCAGCGTTTAGAGATGCTGCCTCTGGAACTAAGTGGTTTCACTGGAAATAGATGCCTCCCTCTCTCCCCTGATGGGAGAACCTATTTATGGTGCGAGCGGACAGCTTGGAGCTTCATACAAACACTGCTGTGAACTTCCAGCTTGCCATTTCGGAATGAATAACAGATACCTGAAAGCAAACAGCCAAGTATTGCCTGCCATTTCTTTTCATAGACTTGAAAAGGCTGAATGTCATTAGGCCACCCCACCTCTCACACACACCCCAACACACAAATATCCCTTCGAGATCACTCTCAGCAAAGAAGGACAATATATAGTTATTTATTAACATTTATTAGGTGCCTCATTACAAACACCCTAGGCCACATACAATCAATTAAATATAAAACTAAAAACATAACCATAAATGCAATCAATTCATCTGTAAGTATGGAGTATAGTTCTCCACACACGCTTTTTTTTAAAAGCATTATTTCTTCCAACAGGTTTCAGGGGCAACATGATAAATGAAACATTCTGACACACGTGTCCTATGCACAGTTGTTGTTTTTTAAATGCCATCAGTTTATTTCATGGCCCCACAAACCCTACCCACAAACGCTATGCTCCCTTCCTTATTTGCGCTCAAGTATCACCCATTACAGATTTAAGATTACTGCCCCTCCCATCCTAAATCCCTTTGTTTTGGAAGCTGTTGGGTTTTTCTTACAAGGAAAGGGGAGCCCCTAGTGGCTTGAATCTTAAGTTGCTAAAGCAAAGGCAAACTGCAATTGCTGTTTCTGACTTCTTCCCTCTCTGAAGGAAAACGAGAAAAGATAACGAGAAAAGGAGTTTGGGGCACCCTCATTCAGTTATCGTGCCATGTGCATCCAACAAGCTGAGACGACTTCAGCCTCAATCCCTCCTGCTCTTTAAGATGCACATTGCCTAGGTTCAGTGGCATAGCATGCAAAATAATAATAATAATAATAATAATAATAATAATAATAATAATAATAATAATAATAATAATTTATTATTTATACCCCGCCCATCTGGCTGGGCCTCCCCAGCCACTCTGGGCGGCTTCCATAAAAACCAAAAATACAGTAAAATATCACACGTTAAAAACTTCCCTGAACAGGGCTGCCTTAAGATGTCTCCTGAATGTCAGGTAGTTGTTTATCGCTTTGACATCTGCTGGAAGGGCGTTCCACAGGGCGGGCGCCACTACCGAGAAGGCCCTCTGCCTGGTTCCCTGTAGCTTTGCTTCTCGCAATGAGGGAACCGCCAGAAGGCCCTCGGCGCTGGACCTCAGCGTCCGGGCAGAATGATGGGGGTGGAGACGCTCCTTCAGGTATACTGGACCGAGGCCGTTTAGGGCTTTAAAGGTCAGCACCAACACTTTGAATTGTGCTCGGAAACGTACTGGGAGCCAATGCAGGTCTTTCAAGACTGGTGTTATATGGTCTCGGCGGCCGCTCCCAGTCACCAGTCTAGCTGCCGCATTCTGGATTAGTTGTAGTTTCCGAGTCACCTTCAAAGGTAGCCCCAAAATGCTTAGGGGTGCAGAATTTCAACACCCAGTACTCCCTCAATACAGCTGTGCACTTCCATTGCTGAGCTCCATTGAAAATGTGAACCAGGATGTGACCTCTCTAGAAAACAGAATGACTTTTCTTTTCTTTTCTCTGCGGCTGCGATCTCTGGGTGACACGGACACTGCGTACCACATCCATTTCACCTCCTCACCACTGCGTGGCCCTGGGCACTGCCAACCTACACTACACCCCTGCCTAGGTTCGAAAATCTTACAGCAGAGATGAGAAACCAAATATTGTTTGACTCCAAAGGTGAGATGTGAGAGGAACTGTGGTCTAACAATATCTGGAGGTCCACAGGTGCTGCATACATGATCTATGCCAGAGAATAACCCAAGCCATTCATGGCTGGAGATCAAGCGCCATAATCAAGACATCCCTATCTAGGTAGAGGAGTTCACACTTGTGGAACCTATTCTCTCGGGCCAGGGTGAGGCAGACAGGTTTCAAACAGAAAGGTCACTTTAAAACATGGACTCACATACATGCATGCCTTGGGGGGGGCACAATTTATTCTCTTTGTCGATGAAAGGTGATTAAAATTAGGTAAGGCCCACTAGGAGTCAAATACAATTGTTTTGACCCATTGTCAACCAGTTAGGTACCACTGGATAGACCCTCCATCATCAGAAACAGGAAAGTAGCCTGCAACATCGGCAAGCCTGTCTAAAGAAGAAGAGAAGCAATATTACATAGTCAGACTAGGAAACACAGGAAATGTTAAGAGATGCATTGATAAAAGTTGGGGGTGCCAAGAGTTGTGGCTCCAGATACTGCTTGTGGGTTTGGATAGATTGGCACCTGTGGCGTTCGTATGGAGCCCCCCGGTCATCTCACGGACTATTGATCCATACACCATTAATCCACTGCCACCAACTAGGTCCTCCCCAGTAAATCTCTTTGTCTCAGTCAGATTAACAAGTTAACAAAGAAGAGTGTAGTTTATTGCAGGCACAAACAAACTTTAACTGCATTCCAAACGTTGTTACTCTTTACCTTCTTAGTCTTATTTTATTCTGTCTTTATCTCTTCTACCTCCCCTTGATAGGCCTGCCGGCCACATACCCAATATACACTTACTAGGAGTGCAAGGGTTAACACCCTAACACAAGAACCAACTGCACTAACTGTCTCTCTAGTTCCAACTGCCAGCCAACTGCTTTTCCAACTGCCTTTCCCAACCAACCCACTAAAACCAACCAACTAGCCACACCCAAACCTTGGGCTAAGCCCTTTTATAAACTGGTGGGTTCTGCCTCCGGCTTTCATATTGATCTACATTTTAACTCTTCCTCTCCCCCCTGTACAGACATTTTCAAACGAACGCGCAAACGCCACGTCACCATTTCCCTCCTGGTGGTATTCATTGCATGGATGTAGCCAGAGGGCAGGGGGGCAGGTGCCCCCTAAATCAAGTAAATAAATAAAAAGACTTAACTTAAAGTAGAAATAAGCATAATATTTGAAACTGAAATGCTCGCTGAGGTCACTTGGATGATGGCATGGTGCATTCTAGCGACGCAACTGGCAACCTGCCTGAGCGATAGGCGTGGCTTCTGCAAACTGATCAATCACGTCCCAGGTAGCTCAGTCCTAGCTCCCCCCCACCCCAAAAAATATCCTGGCTACACCCATGATTCATTGTTTATAGACAGTTGGATTTGGCTCATTCTGCTTTGATGGCTTTGTACACATTATTGGCTTAAAACATAGGTATGTCGTTGTTTCTTTCAATTCAATTCAATTTAATTTAATTGGGGGAGGGTGACGTATCAAAAGTCAGGATTTCATAAGAAAAGGCAGGAGAGATACAGGATAAGTGGCTAATGTTGTGTGTACAGCGCTTCTCTGACTGGCGGTAGGAGTGAATTGGAGGCAGAGTAAACAGAAATTCACGTCTCAGAGGTGGCGATGGGTTGAGTTTAGCTATGCTGCTTCAAATTACTCTAATCAATACCAAGCACCTGTAAGTGCACTTGAAATGATTTTGAAGCAAAATATTTATCATGCACTTACTGGGGGGGGGGGAGGCTTCTGGAGCTCTAATCTTAGATGGCTGATGATATTTACAGAGCTAACAGGTGTCTTCTTTTTCAGCTGAAATGGGAAAAACACACAGAGAGGCCAGCGTTGGGATTAGAAAATAGAACAATTTGCTTCTTTACCATCTTTCACTTTGGCACAGAGCAGAGCACAGATTAACTCCTTACAGTCCAGGATGGTAAAAAGACTGGCGTAATAAATACGATCGTGTTCATTTGGTTGTGAAGACATTTGTGGCTGCAAAACCAGACTGGACTTTTACAAACTAAGTTTAGAGGGAAGGGCTTTCAAGTCTGCAATGTGTCTGTAGGAAGAGGAAACTTGTGGCTCTCTGTGGCAAGACTACATTCCCAGCACCAGAGGAGTGCGGTGATGTTCAGAAAAGGCTGGTTTGATGTGCCACATTACTTTTTCAACAGCAGTTTTCTTTCTGCATCTTAATAGAAAATCCCTGTCCTTGAAAAGAGATGAGTAATTGGTGTTCTAACCCGAGAAATAAAAATGTAAATAATCCCTTATTATGACTCTTACAATAACAGAACATGATACTGGGGCAAGAAATGTGGCAGCTGGATTAAAGATGAAGAGGATTTGTATCTTTCTTCAACCCAGCAGGCTCATCTTCTCATTCACTTGAATTATGGAAGGAGAGGTACAAACTCGAAGCGCTACTTCCCAATGTATAGTTAGGCAAACAGCGACTGAGGGTCCTTCCAGATTATCTGTTTATTGAACATACAACCTGATTTGTTTGCAGGGAGATTAGATACCATTGTGTCAAAGCAAGCATTATCCTACATTTTCATGTCAGAAAAAAGTCTGGTCTATTGGAAAATTTCCATCAACGTGTGTCTCCAAAAAATTTTACACATCACTTGGGAAGACAGGTGAACTAATGCCAGTGTACTGGAAGAAGCAAAGATCACCAGTGTCGAAGCAATGATTCTTCAACATCAATTTCATTGGACTGGTTATGTTGTTCAGATGCCTGATTATCGTCTTCCAAAGCAACTACTCTATTCGGAACTTAAAAATGGAAAGCGTAATGCCGGTGGTCAATAAAAGAGGTTGAAAGACTCTCTCAAGGCAAATCTTTTAAAAAATGTAGTATAAACACCGACAACTGGGAAACACTGGCCTGCGAGCGCTCCAGTTGGAGAACAGCTTTTACCAAAAAGCTTTGAAGACGCTCAGGACAAAGGGAGAAACATGTTAAGAGGAAGTCATGTTTGGCAAACCATCACCGTGATCAACTTCTGCCCGGAAACCTATGTCTCCACTGTGGAAGGACGTGTGGATCCAGAACTGGCCTCCACAGTCACTTACGTACTCACTGTTAAAACTGTGTTTATGGAAGACAACCTTACTCGGCTACAAGTGGTCACCAAAGAAGAAGAAGAAGAGGTTCCATTGTGTCAAAGCAAGCATTGTCCTACATTTTCCACATCAGAAAAAAGTCTGGTCTAGTGGGGAAGCAGGTTTGTTGCGTAAAACCTCACAATCAGCTATGGGGCAAGGTGAAAGTGTCATCATGTGATTGAATCCCACCCCAAAATTGTGACAATCTGGGAGTGCTCTCAGAGTGTCCTTTTACAGTCAGGGATATCTCCGTATCTGTGTGCAGTGCTTTAGAAATGATGAAGAACAGGCTGACAATTATAAGGGGCATGACCTTTTCAGTGGTAGACAATTGGTAATTAGCCTTCTCCTTGCTATCATTTAGGTCGGCTCAAAAATATTTTTTTACAAAAAAATTCAGGATTGCTTTCAGTGAGGCTGTTGAATTGCTTTCCTAACACTGAAAGGGATGAATGCTGTAGAAAGAATTGAAAGGTCTTGCTGTTGTGGTTGCAGTTGCTTTATATTTTATATGGTTCTTCATAGTTTTAGATGTTTTAAGCCGTTGGGGAAAATATTGAATTTTAAACAGCAGCTAATAAACGTATAGAAAATTGAGAGGGGACAGGCACCAGAAAATAGGAACAGTTTGGACTCTGAATAGTTCCACACTGTATATAGCTTTAAAAGGGGGAAGGACATTCACTAACTTTCTGTTTTGACTCAGATAAATGCTGCAAAAAGTTGGGGGGGGAGATTTTTGGAACTGGAAGGACCCCAACCTGTCAGACTCTTGGGTTTTCATGATCAGCGTTCGTTTTGAAGAAGTCAAAAATAAATGGGGAAGCTTTGGTGGTGCAACTGTGCAACCTGGCAAATAACAGAACTAACTGAGGAAATGCTGGTTTATGGAACTGCAGTGAGTTTCACAAGTTTAAACAGGAACCTTTCTGTTAAGCCACCCCCTACTTATTGTCTGGTCGGATTAGGAAAAGAAAAAGGCTTTTGGTGGAGAAATGTATATAACCTCCCATAATCTTGCAGTCCAAGTCATCCTGGAGCAGGTTAAGCTAAAAGTGGAGACGAGGAGAAATATATTGGCTCTTGCACAGCCCCCATTCATTTTAACTTGAGCTGAAGCATTTCCTGGTGGCTGTGCCTGTGTATTCAATAGCTTTTCAAAGTGACATCTTTAGATTTTCTGCCTCAGGTGCCTTGAAGCCAAAGGGTTGCCCCACTGCTATCTAAACATATTCTGTCCAGTCCTATCATGGTGGGATAACTTTCTTATCTGCTATTCTTTCAGTCAACCTTTTGAACCTTCATGAGATCTTCAGTTTTCTTATCTCCAGGTTAAACACACCTGCTTCCTTCAATGTAACTTCGTAAGACTGACGATTTATCAGCTTCTGAGATCTCTGCAGCTCTCACTATCTGGGCAGATGCTTCTATGAAACAAATCTGATCATCTGTTCCAGACATAGCAATGGCAAGAGGAGCAGTCCATCTTCTCTAAAAATCAATGAATTGGGCTGTATTGTGTTATACAACAAGGAGGAGCTTGAATTTTTGAGTGCTGGCATGCCTAAGACATTCCTTGCCAGACAAAACTCTTTGCAGGCATAAGCAGCCTTAAAACCACTCTTCCATTTTTATTTTTTTTATTTTAAAAAAGGAGTGAGTGGATTTAGTTATGACACATCCAATGACATATTGACCTATTTCCCCTCAGTCCATCTTAACTTTTACTTTACCAGCTGGTGATACTTCCTTTAAAAAAAAAAGAAACCACCCCACCCTTTAATTAGTGGTACAACACATTTCTTGTTAAAAATACTTTTAGAAAAATTAAATATATCTATTAACTTTTTTATTTAATTCTCAGTTTCTTTCCTTGCCAGACAAACCTACAAATATATTTTTGCCATTCTTTGAAGCATCTTGTTCTGCCTACTGTTGGAGCAGTTTGAAATAAAAATAGCGTTTTAGGCAAAATATTCATTTTTATAACCAAAATTCTTCCAATTAGAGGGAGTTTCATGCTTCCCCATAACTCAAGATTTTTTCTTATATCTTTACATGCCTTTGCATAATTATCTTGAAATACATTGGAGTTTTTCGCTGTTAACCATATTTCCAGATACTTCACCTTTTTCTCAGTTGTCAGCCCAATGGCCATCTGCCAATCTTCTTTTGCCTGTGCATCCATATTTTTCACTAAAACCTTAGTTTTAGTTGTTTTAAGACCTGCAATGTCTCCATATTTCCTTCTTTCCTCCGGTAACTTAGGTACACTTGTCAATGGTTCTTCTACAGAAAACACCACATCACCTGCAAAGGCTTTTATCTTATAATTCCGTTGGCCCACCCATATCCCCTTTATGTCAGAATTATTTCTTATCCTCCGCACCAACACCTCTAGGGCTGATATAGATTGAAGCAGTAATAGGGGGCATCCTTGCCTTGTCCCCTTCTATATCTTACATTTTTCCTGTAATGGCATTATTTACAATCAGGCTTGCAGTTTGATCTGTATAAATTGCCTTAATTCCGTTGATGAAAATGACTCCTAATTCCATTTCCCCCCTAATAACTTAATCATAAATGACCAAAAACAAAAAGAAATCCAATAGGGACTAATCTAAGGTTTTGCACTTTCGCAGGAAGAACCAGCTGCACCAATATAAGACGAGGGATACCTGGTTTGCTAGGGAAACGGATCTAGAGGTCTTAACATGAGTCAACCCGAGAGTGATGCAGCAGCAAACAATGCTCATGCTATTTTAGGCGGCAACAACAGAAAAGTGTCCAGATCAATGGAAGACAATAACACAATGACATTCAGTAACAATTTATTGCACGTTTATTCAAAATCCATTACAAACTATTTAGTTTATGTAATGCAAGAAAATGGATCAGCTTCATCCAGTGACGCCAGAGAGAGCCATTGTCACTTGGAAGATGCAGCGAGCTTTTTTTCTCCTGCTCTGGAAGGTAGGACTCGAACCAATGACTTCAGGATACAACAAAGGAGATTCCGACTGAACATTGTTCAACAGAAGAATGGACTCCCCTGGAAGATGATGGACTCTCCTTCCTTGAAGGCTTTAAAGCAGAGATTAGATGACCGTCCGTCATGGATTCTTTCTTTCTTTCTTGTTCTGCCCAATCTCAGCCCATATTTCATGGCTGGTTAAATCATCTGCCCCCCTCCTGATTCTCAGCGCCTCTTCTTCTGCCAGTCTTTGGCCAGTTGAGATGTCCAAATAGAGCAGCAATTCCTTCAGGGAGGAAAATCATAACTCTTTGATGATGATGTCATCTGGATGGAAAAGAATGAAAAAGAGAGGAAAAACATGTTCAGCTCTCTGCGCTTTTTGTAGCTGGAGTCAGTCTGGGTGCTGCCCTCCCAGGCCAGGTGGGAAAGGCTTGCCAGGCAGGGAGCAGGTCCTGCAGGACTCCCAGCAAGAAGACCTGGGAGGTGTGTCTTGGGCAAACAAGGGACAGGGAGTTCACTGTCCCCAAGGTGTGGGGCTTACCTTCTTTCAGATTATTCCTGAAGCACGCCAGCTCCGGCCGAATCACTGTGTTCTGCAGAGGAAAGACAAATGTGAGTCAGTTGACACTATGAACCCCACCCTGGATGGGTGTAAGAGAAGCAGCCTCACCCAGGAAGGATGGAAGCAACCAAAGAACTGAATACAGGAAGGCAAAATACTTACTCTGAGGTTCGGGAATCTTCGTGAAAGGGCCAGCAGCAGGGATATACTGCTGGCCGCTAATTTCCTTTGGTCTTCACTCCCCAAAAGGGCGTAATATCGGAGGTCCTGCGGGATGAAAGAAATGGGACAGTTAGTTGGGTAAGGGACAGGGGGAAACCCTAAAACCACTCCTGGTGCTATCAGGATACTTACGGTAAGCAGCTGGAGAAGGGTGCTAGTATTGGGGGCTTCTACGAGGAGACCCCCCAGCAGGCTCTGGAATGGCCTCTTCAGTTCCTGTGGGAAAAGAGAGAAGAGAGGTTGAGTGCTGCTGGGTTAAATTTTGTAAGAGTGTGGGAAGAAGAAAGAGCTGTGCAAAGAGAACTTAAAGCAGAGGACATACCTCTTTGTCCTCCTCTGTGCTCCCCAGAACTGCCTCTGTTGTTCTCTGGAGGATCGCACTCACCATAGAGGGACTGAAGTGGGGTCTCATAAAACTGGAGAGAGAAAGGGAAGGAGTTAGACGCTGCCTCCTCCAAGTCTCTTTTGCCCCCCTTTCCCTGCTGCCTGCTCTTGCCCACCCAAAGTTCCTCCTGAAGTTCTGCCCCCCCACCCCCTGCAGCCCCGCCCAGCCCAAAGACCCCACTCACCTCAACTGCAGGAGGGCCTCGAAGGCCAGGGCCAGGCTCAGGGGGCGATCCCTGAAGTACTCCAAGTGGCCGAGGATGTCCTGGAAGAGAGCAGAGGAGGAAGGCCAGCTCCTTCCGGGAGTCTCCAGAGGACGGCTCCAACCCCAAACGCCAGCCCCTCTCTGCCCCTCCCTCCCCATAGGGGTCCCTCACACCACCCACCACTCACCAGAATGGCTTTGGCAGTCTCCTCCTTGGAGTACTTCAGGGTTCGGAGCCCCCTGAGCCGAGCTGCCTGGCAGTCCTGGATGATGCCCAGGAGATAAAGCTGATCTTTGTCTAGCAGCTGAAAGGCAAAAGTCAGGTTGTCAGTTCCCTGTGGGAGGAGGGCTCCTCCACATCTGAGAGTGCAGAGTGGAGTGCAAGAGGGGGGCAGGTCTGAGGGATCCCCTCCCTGCTCTCGTTTTATCCAATACTCACCGCAACGGAAGGGATGTGGATCCCCAGCACATCTGCAAAGTGAAGGACATGGGGACAGGCGAGTTCCTCCCTGAGCCCCTTGCAAGGCTTTTCCAAGAGTTTTCTCCTGGATTCCAAGTCCTACTACAGGAGAGGGACACCCCAGGCCTTGGGGGCCAATCCTGACCTCCTGCCCCCAGAACATGGCTCCCCAGGGAAGATGCCCCTCCCACTGACAACTGTCCCCCTGCCTTGCCCCACAGCCCAGCCCCCTGCTTCCTCCAACAGACCCCACCGCTGGGGGGGGGCATTGGGTTTCCAGATGCTGTCGCAGATAGGCGGGTTGGATCCAGCCATCTGGCTCTGTGCATCTTTTTACTAGATGCCCCCCTAGCCCATTCCTGCCCTCCTCCGTCCCCAAAAGGAGGGCCACTTGCTCACCTGACACCGCGGGCTGCTCCAGGACTTCCAAGGGGGCCACCTTGTTGCAGCTGATCAGCCGCCTTAAGCTCCTGAACCTAGAAGAGACGAGCAGAGAGAGCGACTCAGAATTTGGCAGCCCCAATTCGTGTGTGTGTGTGAGGTGGGGTGTCTGGCCCAATTCCTGCCATCTCTCTGCAGTTCTGTGACCTGCAAGGTCATCGCCAGAGCTGGAAAGAGGCAGCCCGGAGCACGAATGGCTGGCGGAGGGAGAAAGGAGGCCCCAAATGCTATGGGTTCAAGAGCTCCAGCCCAAAGGAAAGACAAGCATTGCCAGCTGTTAAAGAGCTGCTCTGCCTCGTCTTCTTAGGACAGCCCTGCCCTTCCTGGAGAGGGAGGAGACCCCTAGAGGGTCCTCCAAGCATCAAGGTGTCCCAGAAGAGGAGCAGAACATGAGGAAGGGGGTGGAGTCTTCCTTGGAGCCAGAGAGACCCCCAGGAAGGGGGAGAAGGCCAATGTTGTAGGGCAGCTGGAGAGATGCAAAATGAAGCCAGGTAGAGGTGTAGTGGTTGGAGGGCTGGACTGGGAGGATCTGGGAGAGCAGGGTTCAAATCTCCACTCAGCCATGAAGCTCCCTGGTGGACCAGAGAGCTAAAGCTGTGGAGGGGACCCCAGGACTCACACCCCGCCCCCCAGGAGACCAAGAGAAAGCAAAGGAATGGTACTTACAGTCTGCACATCTTCTTTACGAAAATCCCCCCCTCCTTTCTAAGCTAACTACCTATCTAAAATTCCCACCCAAGCCTGATCCCAAACTCTGATCCCACCCCCACCCCCACCCCCAAACCCAGCCCTAACCCCAAGCCTAACCCCCACCCTAACCCTACACTTACCCCTAACTATTCCTCTATAAACAAAAGAAATATATTCAAAAATGCGCACAAATACGCACAAATATGCACACAAATGTGCACAAATATGCACAAATGCGCACAAATATGCACAAATGCGCACAAAAAATAAAAAATAAAATAAAATAAAATAAAATGAATCAAATAAAAGTAATAAATAAAAGAAAAAGAAAAATAGCAAGCAAACCTCTCCTCTTCTACAACCACCACCACCACCACTACCTCTCTCTCCTGACCTCTCCTCACTAACCCACAATGGCCGCCTGCAAGTCAGAGGCTTTTAAGGGAAGAGCAAGAGATGTCACAAAGGAGGGCAGGTCACCATGGCAACCCCTCCACCTGGACCAGGCCCCTCCTGAGAGGCGATGCTTCTCTGTCAAAACTAGGAGGCACCTTCTGTTCCACCTGCTGCTGGGCTGCATCTTCTATCGGAAGATTCATATCTGCATTTCACATCCTTCTTGCTGCAGCCCCTTTTCCAAAGGGAGACCACCCCCACATCCTTCAAGGCAGGCTAGGGGTCTCCATAGCGCAGGATTGGACCATCTGCTTTGCATACAGGTCTTCTGTCCTGGGCAGCATCTCTGGGGGGGGGCTGGGGGCTGGGAATGTCCCCTCCATCTGAAACCCTGGAGAGCTACTGCCAGTCAGTGCAGGCTAGTTGAAGAAGGATATTGAGCAGCTGGGAGGTGAGCAGAGGAGGGCAACCAGGATGATGAAGGGTCTGGAAACCAAGCCTGATGAGGAACGGTTGAGGCAGCTGGGTATGTTTAGCCTGGAGAAGAGGAGAATGAGAGGAGAGGGGAGAGCCAAATTCCAATATCTGAGGGCTGCAAGAGGGAGCAAGCTAGTTTTCTGCTGCTCCAGAGGGGAAGGGAGGAGAGGAGATTCGGACCAAACATTAGGAAGAACTTTCTGATGGTAAGACTCTCTGGGACGGTGGTGGACTCTCCTTGCTTGGAGGCTTTTAAGTGAGGGATTCAGCTGCAGTTTGGGGAGCGCATAGCACCGGCGTACTTTACAGGGTTGTTGTAACCGGGGCGTAGCTGGGGTGTCCTGTTGGAGGGCAGGCGGGTGTGCGGGCAGCATGTGGGGAAGCGGGGAGCAGGGTTTGCTGGCCAGGCTCCTGAGGCTCCTGCCAGCTGCGCTCGTGGTCTCTGCATGCAAAATGAAGGCGCACAAATCTCAAGGGCGCCTCAGTATTTGTGTGTGTGTGTGGCTGTTCAGCGTTAGTCCCCAACATATATAGAAAGCTGAGGCCGAGGTGCCCAATTCTAGAGTAAATTTATGCTAAGTAATTTTTACCAAAGGCAATGCATGAAAAAAGAAACACATGTGGGTCTCCCAGTGTTTGGGGGATTGCTCTCAACTAGGGCCAGGGCCTTTTCAGTACTGGCCCCGACTTGGTGGAATGCTCTGTCACAAGAGACTAGGGCCCTGCGGGACTTGACATCTTTCTGCAGGGCCTGCAAGACAGAGCTGTTCCGCCTGGCCTTTGGTTTTGACTCAGTCTGACCCTTATGTTTCCCTCCCCTTATGGTCTTGATCTATGGGCTACTATTAAAATGAGGCTGCATTTTAAATTATATTTTAACCTGTATTTTAAATTGGGTTTTTTTATTACTATTGTAATTTTACTGGTGTTAACCGCCCTGAGCCCGGCTCTGGCCAGGGAGGGCGGGGTATAAATAAAAATTCATCATTATTATTGTTGTTGTCATTTGTTTGTTTGTTTGTTTGTTTGTTTTTTAAGGAAAAAAACCGTGCTGGTAATCACCATGAAGTTGTTACAATAAGTGCCACACTTTTAACATGGGGAAGGTAGGGAAGGTGTGGGTATTGAATACCCCGGGGGGGGGGAGCACTACACATGGTGGCCATTTCTGACTTTTCAAAGCTTGAAAATCTTTGCCTTTAGTGAGGAAAAGATCTGGGACAACACTGGGATGGGGAGGGCATAATGTGGACGTCCCTCTATTAATGAGTCAGGCAGGTGCAAAGCCACACATTGCTCAGGTGTAGACAAGCCCCAGGATGCCAGACTAGGTGGCCTGATCCAGCAGGGATCGTCTTATGTTATCATGTTACTGTTAGGATCGTCTTACTCTCGTGTAGGACCCTGGTAGAGACACATGCCCGACTGGCATGTTCTCTCCTTCCTGGTCGGTCCTGTCTCCGTCGCTTCCCACTCTGTGGAATGAAAACATACACTGTCATGTGATAGACAACAATCCCATGACTGCAAACATGGAACAGGAATCCTAACAGTTACAGTCTCATCCATATGGTAAGGTGATATGTGCTGCTGCTGCAGTTTTGAAGAGTTAAAAGGTACGTTTCCACATTTTGCCATGTCCTGGTGTATTATCGGTTGCTTCCAGACAGGTGTTTATTGTGGGATTGGCACTGCTCTCGCATGCACCCCCATGACATCAGCATCAAAACACTAGGCTGTGTTTCATTCCTTTTATATTCAGAGTCACCGTTTTCACAGGAAATCAGGTAAGTTACAAACAAAACAACCTGCTGCCACTGTCCCATTTGCAATTTCTGAATGGCCAGTTTGCAGTATTAAGCCCTCACCTGGAAGCACCCCTAGACATTTCAGTTGCCGCACAAGTGGGGTGGGGATAGGGCAGGATGCAACAATATTGTGCATTTCAAATGTTTGTACATAGCGCTAGCAAAGGTGCAAGAACCTGCTGGTTTCATATAGGGTTTCCTATAGGCATCTAGCTGGTCACTGTGAGAACAGGATTCTGTTCCAGATGGGATTTAACAGGGCTCTTCTCAGGGGCATAGACCATTCTCTGGATGGGGAACATTGTAGATTTCTGTTAAAACACAGCAAATGGAAGGAAAAAGGCAGGTGAGACAAAGTCTAGCATCAAAAGGGATGGCTTTCTCTCTCTCTCTCTCTCTCTCTCTCTCTCTCTCTTTCTTTCTGTCTGTCTGTCTTTCTTTCTTAATAGCTGAGCCTTGGGCCACAACACAAAGCGCTTTTGAAAGCTCCCCCCACCCCAGAAGCAATTTGTCAGGGGAAGTTCAAGGAAAAGAAGCCCTTCCTCTGGCCACATGTAACCTAGGCAGACAGACAAACAGATATGTACAATATGTATAGTGTATAATGTTGCAGTATATAATATATCTACATTTTATAGCGTTGTGACCTCAAACGGGAGGGAGCTAAGTTTGCTGTCTAGCATTAGAGTGCACTCTGGTGGTAATAGACGGCAGTGCCAGAAATTCGAAAAAACAGATTCGCCACCTTGATGTGGTAGCAGCAGCAAATTGGACGTCCCTAATGTGAATCTTTGACATAGGAGGTGTGCAGTCAGGATGTCTCACTGGCTTAAATAGAAGCTGGGCTGGAGATGGAAGAAAGGGAACCAGATGAGAATCTTGGTGCTATGGGAAGGGAAAGTAATCCCATTTCCCCGATTAAAATTCCTCCCCACACCTCACATGGGGAAACCTAGTGTTATGGCAGGGGTGGGCAACTCCAGATGTTGTTGGAATACAGCTGCCATCTACGACTCCCAGACATTAGGAGCAATGGTGCAGGATAGGATTTAATATATATATATATATATTCTTGATCATAATACCAGGCATAATCTAGCCAAAGCTAACTATCTCTAGCAGGAGGGTTGAGTGAGTATTTTAATTACGAGCAAATAAAAATATCTTTCTTGAGTACATCATAATGATGTACAGCAGGGATGGATTACCTGTGGCTGTCTAGGTCAGCCTTCCCCAAGCATGTTTTGGTACTACAATTCACACCAGCCCGTCTGAATGGCCCAAATTTAGGGTTAGTGGGAGTTATGCTCCAGCAAAAGCTTGAGGGCCACAGATTTCCCACCCCTGGTGTGTAAAGAAGGCAGTCAGCTCCTTTGGAACATCATCTCACCTGTTTTCGCCACCCTCTTCTCCACGGTTGCCTTTGTGTTCTGAGTTCAAGCTAGCGTTTTAAATTTAAATTGACTATCGCAGCAGCAACAAAAACGATGGGAAATGTTCTACAGCTAGGTCACACATTTGAGCTATGCTTTGCTGAACAATACAAAATTGGCCAGCACTTTTCAGATGTACCTTTTCAAAATTGCTGCTTTCAGGATTCCTTTATGGAAACATACAAACGGCATCATATAATACTCTCCGAAAGCAAAGCAAGGGGAACAGGCTGACCTGCTAAGCCGATTCCATACCGTGTGCACAATGGCAAGTGTGCGTTTCAGGAAATCCTGCCATTTGTAAGAAGTATTTGAGGGCTAATACCATGAGGAATGGGATACTTAGGCATGCACTTTTCACTCGCCAACCAAAATGAATGGGATTTAGGAACGAATTGCTTTGGCAGAACCATAACCCTGGCTGCAAAACAATTGAGAGCCTCAGGAACTTTAAAGCAGGCTTGTCAAAGTATTAAAGAATTTGCAGCTGTGTAATCATCTGTGCTTTGGCCAATTAATGTCTTGACTGAATCAAAATAATTTGCGTATTTTTTATTAACTGACGCCAATTCCATTTTGGCAGTTTGCTGCCTTTTTATCAGTATTGCTTAAATGGCAGTAATTGGGTTGTAATCTGCCAGTGGGTTTTCTGTCTTGTATGGATTCTTATCCATAAATATAAGTATTACCAAAACACTTAGCATAGCTGCCAGTTTGAGATATGTGTTGAATTATGAAGCTTTTGAATTATGGTGCTGGAGGAGACTCTTGAGAGTCCCATGGACTGCAAGAAGATCAAATGCATCCATTCTGAAGGAAATCAGCCCTGAGTGCTCACTGGAAGGACAGATCCTGAAGCTGAGGCTCCAGTACTTTGGCCACCTCATGAGAAGAGAAGACTCCCTGGAAAAGACCCTGATGTTGGGAAAGATGGAGGGCACAAGGAGAAGGGGACGGCAGAGGACGAGATGGCTGGACAGTGTTCTCGAAGCTACCAGCATGAGTTTGACCAAACTGCAGGAGGCAGTGGAAGACAGGAGTGCCTGGCGTGCTCTGGTCCATGGGGTCACGAAGAGTCGGACATGACTAAACAACTAAACAACAACAACAAATTGTGTGGAAAGAATCAGAGTCAGCCAGGGACAAATTATCAGGAAAACCACATGAGAGAGGAAGAGAAAGCAGCCCTTTCCCTTCTAGTTGAGATTACAGTCTCCACATCTGCATTTGCTAAAACACTATGGGTGAAACTAAATAGACTTGGAACTGTCGAAATGGCACCTGCCGCGCGAATAAGACTTTTGGATCAACGTGTAAGCCCACACAGAAACATAATATTGCTTGCTTCATCTCGCTTGTGGAAACAACTCAGAGGTTATTAAGAAGAAAAAGGATAACAATAAGAAGAGTGGAAGATGGGACTTGTGAAATATTAAAGCATCAGAAATATGAGATGATTGGACCCTTTCTGAACTCGAAGCATGGGTACCCCCAACAAAAATTTAAAATTCGGCAAAATATTTGGATTTTTACAATATGTATTGGTATAATTCGGAGTAATTAATGTGATATGATTGGATTGTTAAATGGAAAAATTAATAAAAATTATTTTTTAAAGAAAAGAAACTAAATAGACTTAATGAGTGTCATTACTCCTGTGAGAATGCATGGGATTGAGCAGCAACTCTATTCCTCCCCCAGTTCTTTTTTTTAGGGGGTACTCAAGGGTACCCAGTACCAGCACCTCTTTTTGCTGTTGTTACAGTATGTGCCACACTTTTTAACAACTTCATGGTGAATAAAGGTAAAGGGACCCCTGACCATTAGGTCCAGTCGCGGACGACTCTGGGGTTGCAGCGCTCATCTCGCTTTATTGGCCGAGGGAGCCAGCGTACAGCTTCCGGGTCATGTGGCCAGCATGACTAAGCCGCACGGAAATGCCGTTTACCTTCCCGTTGGAGTGGTACCTATTTATCTTCTTGCACTTTGACGTGCTTTCGAACTGCTAGGTTGGCAGGAGCTGGGACAGAGCAATGGGAGCTCACCCCGTCACAGGGATTCAAACCGCCAACCTTCTGATTGGCAAGCACTAGGCTCTGTGGTTTAGACCACAGCGCCACCCACATCCCGATTTTATGGTGAATACCGGCACCTCATTTTCTGGGGCGGGAAGGAAGCACTCCCTATACCTGAGAGGAAGCCTTACTGAATTCACTAGAACTCACAGTACACTTCTGAGCAAACAGGCATGCATAGGTGGTCTGCATAAATTTAAGATGATTGACCTGCAGATTTAACAGATGCAAGCAAGCAGCTCTGCTTTGAATGGGATGGAGCCAGCATGATGCAAGTTAGCTAGTTGCGCAGGCCTTCTTTGGCATCCTTAACGCTCCCCTGTTATTGAGCGCATGCAGCTTTCCCCTCAAATTTCTGTTTAAACTTTTTATTAAATCAAATTTAATAGTCTGCACACACAAACATAATAAACATAGCATTAAGATTTTAGCACCATTTTACATAGTCTTAGGGCTTTAATGGTCAATATAGGCTCTCCACATATACGTTTGTGAAATTAGTGGGGGGAATTTGCTGTCTACTTCCCTTACATATGAAAAGAAGGGATACCACTCTTTATAACACCTTTCGCGACCCTTCTAAGCCCAGTTAGTTGCTCTGAAATAGCCACGTTCCAGATATTCTTGAACCAAACCTCAAGGGCCAGCTCAGCCTGGAATTCCCAAAAATACGCTGTCACCCAACGTGCAGCTGTCAGTAGAAAGTTAGATCTTTGTGTCGTGCGAAGCCTCAGTTTCTCTTTCTCTTTGCTTTGCAGAATCTGGGGGGGGACCCCATCTGAGAGAGCAGTCACGAGACAATTGCTTTAGGGACCAACATTTGGCTTGAGCCCAACTGCGGGCATCCCTGCTCTTGTCAATGCACCTAACTACTTAAAAGACTCTGGCATTCCTATTTAAATGCCTATTTAAATTTAAATTAAATTGACGGGGCTTACCAATCACTTCTTCTGGCTTGTGGTCCAGCATCTATTTTACCATAGCACTGGCAGGACAATCCCAACCCTGGTTGGGCAGCAGGGGGGCAACTGCTGCATCCACTTGTGCCAGGCAAGGTGGAGTGGAAAGGAGAAGGCAGACAAATGGCTGTTCCGGAGGGTTTAGGTGACCCTGTGCAACAGTAGAGAGGCGGAATAGGAGCTGGAGGGAGAAGTTAGCAAAAAATGCCTTCCCCCGGCAGGAACCTTCAGCTGGAACTCAAGACAGAAGAGCAAGCTTGGATTTCACCCTATAAAAGCTGGTGCAATTGATGCCGCTAAAATAGGTATTGTTTGCATGCCCTGAGCAAAACCAAGTTCTTCCTCGGAGGACATTCACCTACCACTTGCTGTCATAATAAGTAGCTCCCAGAGTACTGCTAGGTCGGCAACTAGCAGTACAAGGGCCAAACCCACCCATCCCAAGAAGTTCTTGTTAGCCCTTCTTGTTGCAAGAGCAGACAGGTACAGGGAGACTTGTCTGTGGCAAGAGGACTGGCTGGAAGTGCACTTAAAAAAACATGGTGGATCCTTGATCCTTCCTTTGTCATTCTTTCTAGTAAAACTGGCCTTGGGCTTAAAATAAGAGTGAACAATTTGCTTATCTCAAAAGGAAGGACAGAAGGAAGACTACGTTCAAAATACCAACGACTGGATAAAGACTCTTGATCTCGGTGGCTTAATTATTTTTATTAATTCTACCGTATTTAAGCAAAGCGTCATTTGTTAACGCATTTACCAGCTGCCGCCAAGGCTGGCTTTCCCCCTTCATGCCAGTTTCAAGACTTCGGTAACCATGGTTCCAACCCCATCAAAAATCTGATGCAAAGGGGCTTTGCACATGAACGCGCAAGTGGTGACTATTTTGTTTGCGGAATCCACATGGGCCTCGCTCACGTCTTTGCAGATGTGCTTGCAGCCAAGTTCTTCGATAGCCGCAGCTGTTTCAGCATCAGGAAACCTGCAAGGAAAGGAAGTTAAACAAGAATTGCCTTTCCCTCACCGCCGAAGTGCTGGATTTGACCTGTAATGCCCTAGAAGGCTCAGGACCACAATACATCAAGGACTGGCCCTCCCTGTATGAACCAGTCCTGTGGTCTTCATCAGAGGCCCTTTCTGCATGGACCTCACCCAAGTAAGCTGCAGAGTAGGGCTGGCGATATATCAATATATCGCTCCAAACCAGTTTGAAGTCTATACAGTGGTAGCTCGGGTTAAGTACTTAATTTGTTCTGGAGGTCCGCTCTTAACCTAAAACTGTTCTTAACTGAAACACCACTTTAGCTAATGGGGCCTCCTGCTGCCGCCGCCGGAGCACAATTTCTGTTCTCATCCTGAAGCAAAGTTCTTAACCTGAAGCACTATTTCTGGGTTAGTGGAGTCTGTAACCTGAAGCGTAATGTAACCTGAAGCATATGTAACCCAATGTACCACTGTATCGTGATAGTGGCTTCATAGTTTTTGACCTGGCAATATATTGCGAATCATGATGTGTGTGTGTGTGTGCTATGCAAAAATCACCATGTGGTAAAAACCGTGAAGCCAGCCAATGCCTCTACATAGTTCCATCCTTATTTTGGACATTGTCATACATCAGTATATCATGATGTTTAGATGGTGATATATCACGAAGTTGAAAACCAACTCCATCCTTATTTCAGACATTGTAATATGTCGGTATATTGTGATGTGATATAGTGTGACATTGGGTAGATGGGACTCGTCCTTATTAATATTTTACAGGAAGAGCATTTTTTTGTATTGTACAGTGGTACCTCGGATTACAGACGCTTCAGGTTACAGACTCCGCTAACCCAGAAATAGTACCTCGGGTTAAGAACTTTACCTCAGGATTAGAACAGAAATCGCACCATGGTGGCGCGGCAGCAGTGGGAGGCCCCATTAGCTAAAGTGGTACCTCAGGTTAAGAACAGTTTCAGGTTAAGAACGGCCCTCTGGAACGAATTAAGTTCTTAACCCAAGGTACCACTGTGGGAAAATGATTGCTTGTACATAAGAGCATGAGCAGAGTTCTTATTATTGCAGAGTGATTTTACAGCAGGAGATATTGTTAAGAGCATGATGAGCATGTGAACACCTCATGCTAGACTAATGATTGGCTCACGTAGCATAACATTCTCTTTGTCTGTGGGCAAAAGCAAGGTTGCATTCCTTTGATTTGTTACTTTTGAGTACCAGGCAGAACAAGCGCTGTGCTGGAGGAGAGAGGATGTATTATTTTCACTGCGCACAATAAACATTGCATGGCTAAAGCCAAAGCTTTTTCTTCAAGTCATCTTGGTGTGAGACTGATTTCTTACTGATGTCGAGCTGGTTCTCGACATACCACTGTACTACCACCCCCCCCCCCCCGCTTTTAAAACAGGACATATAAAAGCGCTTACTGTATTTTTCACTCTATAACACGCACCAGACCATAACACGCATATAGTTTTTAGAGGAGGAAAACAAGAAAAAAATATTCTAAACGAAATAGTGGATATATGATTTTTGTGGTTCATGCTGTGGCCACAGACATGTGATCTGACAGTGAGTTTGGAGTAGCCCAATGCAAAAATCCTGAGGATCCATGTGGATCCATGCTTTGTAACCACAGAGGAGGGAAGGAAAGGGAACCATGGATCCTCTGCTCACGACTGCAGCAGATCCCCCTGCCACCCGCAGGCATTCGCTCCATAACACGCACAGATATTTCCCCTTACTTTCTAGGAGGAAAAAAGTGAGTGTTATGGTGCAAAAAATACGGTAAGTTGCTCTGCGTCTTTTTTCTTTTGTACAAAGTGACCAATGAGTGTAATCAGCAACAACCAACAGAGAAAAATGATAGATTGGAGAAAGCTGTACATCAGTGTAACAGGTGGATCTTGTGATCGGCAGAGAATCAGCATGCACGCAGAAGCAGATGATGCTCCAAACAAAATTCCTTACCTCCCGTCTACATTTCTGTTGTGGCCGACGGTGACTTCACAGCCTGGGAAGACTTTCGCTGCCAGCACAGGGGAGATACAGCACAAGCCAATGGGTTTCTTTGCGCTATGGAACGCCTCGAGGGTGGACTTCACCAGGTTGTTGACAGTGCAGTTCTTTCCTTCCACCGCCCAGGAACACAAGTTCTTCGCGACGCCAAAGCCCCCTTGAAGGGAGGGGGGAAAGATAAGAGCTTACTCGTTTATGTCGAGAAGAAACTTCCCATTATTGCCTCTTCCAACATAGGAGCACCGCTGTTTTGTCACCCAATGAGACAACGCTTATTTGATATTGGCACAAAATTGGTTCGGCCCTGTGGAGCGCTCTTCCAGTAGAGATTGAGAAGGCATCTTCTATGGTGAACATTTTTCTGATTTTCCCCGCTTTGTAATAGTTTGTGATCTGTTTTCAAAAAATGTTTTATGTGTCATACAAATGATAACCAATGTTGTAAATGCAAAGAAAAAGAAGGTACCTTTTACCATATGTGGTGGACGTGTCCTAAGGTGAAAGACCTCTGGGGGGAAATTTATAATAAATTGAAAAAAATGTCGAAAAACACATTTATTAAGAAACCAGAAGCCTTTCTCTTTGGAATACAGTGGTGCCTCGCAAGACGAAAAGAATCCGTTCCGCGAGTCTCTTCGTCTTGCGGTTTTTTTGTCTTGCGAAGCAAGCGCATTAGCGGCTTAGCGCTATTAGCGGATCAGCTGATAAGCAGCTTAGCGGATCAGCTGTTAAGCGGCTTAGGATCAGCTGATAAGCGGCTTAGCGGCTTGGGAAAAAGGGGGGGGGAGGAAAAAACCCTGCAGGAACCCGCAAGACATTTTGTTCTTGCAAAGCAAGCCTATAGGAACTTCGTTTTGCGAAGCACCTCCAAAATGGAAAACCCTTTCGTCTAGCGGGTTTTCAGTCTTGCGAGGCATTCGTTTTGCAGGGCACCACTGTAATAGACTAGAACTGCCAAAAAAGATGTTAGACTGTTTTTGTATGCCACTACAGCGGCAAGACTTTTATTGGCCAAAAATTGGAAATCGCAAGAAAGACCAACAATAGATGAATGGCAGATGAAGATGTTGGAGTTTTTGCAGCTGGCTGACCTGACTGGAAGAATCCGGGGCCAGAAAGAGGAGGAGACACAAGAAGACTGGAAGAAATTTAAGGAATATCTAGCGAAATATTGTAATATAAGATAATTAGAAGTCACTTAAAAGTAATAAATAGGCTTAGTAGAATAAGAATGTGCTGTAAAACATTAAGGACTAGAATACTAATAAAAGAGGAGGATAGTAAATGGAAGGAGTCAATAGAAATATGATTCAATAGAAATATGATTTTGGAGAACTGTTACAAGGTGGTACAATGAAATTCAGTTAGGGGGGACTTGAGGAAGCCAATTAACAATGTAAGGCAATTTGGGTTTTGGAAGAAATAATTCTTTTTATGTTTTTCTTTTGTATTGTAATGTGTTTTCTTTTGCTGTGTTTTGTAATGTCTTTTCTTTTTCTTATAAATTTGGAAAAGCAATAAAAAAAAATTTGAAAAACCAAAACAAAAAATGTTTTATGTGGCCTTTATCGTGTGCATTAGAATTGTGCAAACCACTTTCATTTTTTAAATTTATTTATTTATTTATAAAATAAATAAATGTGGAACGTAGAAATGGGGATTACTGGTTGGTTTTTGTTGTGTATTTGCGTATAAAAATTTAATAAACTAAATACCGTATTTTTCGCTCCATAAGACGCACCAGACCACAAGACGCACCTAGTTTTTGGAGGAGGAAAACAAGAAAAAAGAATATTCTGAATCTCAGAAGCCAGAACAGCAAGAGGGATTGCTGTGCAGTGAAAGCAGCAATCCCTCTTGCTGTTCTGGCTTCTGGGATAGCTGCGCAGCCTGCATTCGCTCCATAAGATGCACACACATTTCCCCTTACTTTTTAGGAGGGAAAAAGTGAGTCTTATAGAGCAAAAAATATGGTAAATAAAATGCACTATGCTTTGCGGGAGGGAGTATTGTTGCAGTGAGGTGCAGTATTAGAATCTAGTTATAGAGTCCCAGCTCACAGTGCTGAGCACACTGAACTGGTGCAAATGGGACTTCCGGGGTGGCGCCTCCGGTGATGGCGGACTCCCTCTGAACTGGAGGGACAAGCTCCGCACGAAACGGGTCTTTTCCTTTTTATTAGAAAAGTTTTATGAATGTTGGGAAAATGCTGAAATGAAATTATTTGGCTCTGGCTAAAATATTTAAAGAATCTGGTAAAAGGGTTGGTTTTGAGAAATTGATAAAAAAGATTTAAGTTTTAAATTTTAAGGTTATTTTTATAAGATAAAATGAGAATAGAGTAAGATAACATAATGATAAAATATTATGAACTATGGAAAGGATTTGCTGGGACAATTACTAATCAAGATACAAGAGATGGGAGGGGGAGGAGGTCAGAGAAAGAAGGTAATGAAATTTGGAGAATTTGAAAAAAAATGGTGGGTTTTTTTTCACTTTTTATGTTTTTATTCTTTTTTCTTTTTTGTAATTGTGTTTTTTTCTCTGTGTATTTTTTTTAAAAAAATTCTTTTGTCTTAATAAACATCATTTTTAAAAAAATGAACTGGTGCAAATGATTTTTACGGTTCACAAATAAGTGTTAAACTAATTCATTTGTAGCACAATCCTAAACATGTCCTTTCAAATGCAAATCCTGTGGAATTTAATAGAGCTTACTCCGAGGCATATAGGATTGCAGGTTTGATTAGTTTATTTTTTAAAAATGCTCACCTGGAAAAATAATTGCATCAAATTCACCGACTTTCAACTCAGCCAAATCCTGGATGTCCCCTCTTGCAAGTCTAGCACTTTCAACTAAAACATTTCTCTTTTCTTCACTTGGACTACCCTTCAAATGATCAACAACGTGCATCTGCTCAATATTTGGTGCAAATATCTTTACCTGAAAAAGAAAAGGGAACACAAATACATATGTGTTACAAAGTAGCACTTTTGCTAGTTGCAAGAGTCAAGATTAACCATGGGGTCTTTTTTGCCAATTTTAAGCAAGATAATTTTGCAAGTACCAACATTTCAAGAGGTTTCTGAAATTCCAAAACGACAAAGCATAGGGATTTCAGCATCAATTGGTATTTAAGGTAGCAAGATTAGGTAAAAAGATCTTTAAAGCAGGGCTAAATGTTGCCTAGATTTCTACAAGTGATTTAGAGTATTTTTGCACAGCTGAATCAGGAAATGGCATCCGTTTCTCTCCATCAGGTCAGGTTTTTGTGCTATGTTGATTTGAAAAAAATCAGATCTTGTGACAAAATCAACTACATTTTTGTGGCATTATCTACCCCAGTTCAAATAAGAATACAGTGGTACCTCGGGTTACATACGCTTCAGGTTACATACACTTCAGGTTACAGACTCCCCTAACCCAGAAATAGTACCTCGGGTTAAGAACTTTGCTTCAGGATGAGAACAGAACTCGTGCTCCGGCGGCGTGGCGGCAGTGGGAGGCCCCATTAGCTAAAGTGGTGCTTCAGGTTAAGAACAGTTTCAGGTTAAGAAGAGACCTCCAGAACGAATTAAGTACTTAATCTGAGGTACCACTGTATAGTGTTTTCATTTAAAGTTGTAAAATAAACGGTACCAAACGTTTGCCAAATGTGCTTTCCAGTGATACAGTCACAGACCATATTTTGTCAATGTTTAGTAAAATAACTTGCAGTGTATTTTCAATTTAATGGCATTCAGTATGGCGCTGAACCTATTTACTCAGACACAAGTCCCATTGAGTTCAATGAGACATACAACCTAGTGAGCTCAGAACTGGAGCCACGTTTCGTTTTCAAGACTGCAATCCTATGCACTCCTTTGCAGAATCCTAAACTCTGCTGAACACAGAGGCTTGTTTACAAGCCAGCAAGCAGAACATTGAAGGCACCGAGATTGCCAAAGACAGCTTGATCTCGCAGAAAGGAACAGGAAACAGGCAAGAGACATTTTCCATGGAAAAACGTTTTGTGGGTGGGAGAAAGGCCTTTTTTTCTGCTATAACTCACTGGAGCTCAGTTCCAGCACCTCTCAGGTGGGTTCCATTGCCATTATAAGAGAACAAGGGAGGCATTCATGGCGAGTTCTCGCACCTCTTTTTCTAGAAAAACTATCACTGAATGAGAGCATCTGCAGGTCTTCTTCCCTCTCCCTGTGTGTGCCTGTGTGCAGTTATAAATGCAGTGCAATTATTCCACCACTTCCTTTCTAAAGCATGGCATGCCCTGGTTCTTCTTCTTACTATGAAAGATTGGCATTAAAGAGGGCTAGGATAGAGTGACGTGGAGGAGACAAATGCTAGCCACTATGTAGCAAAAGCCACACAAACCTTTCACAATAGCCCGAGACCTCAAACTTAACCCCCATGACAACACAGTGAAATTGTATTACAGCCGTAGGCAGGATTCCTGCATCATAGCGGTTGGACTAGATGGCCAAGGGGGTTTCCTTCTGATACAGAAAAATAGGGGTCCCCTAAGTCCATGACCAAGGGACGCGGGTGGCGCTGTGGGTTAAACCACAAAGCCTAGAATTTGCCAATCAGAAGGTCGGCGGTTCGAATCCCCGCAATGGGGTGAGCTCCCCTTGCTCGGTCCCTGCTCCTGCCAACCTAGCAATTTGAAAGCATGTCAAAGTGCAAGTAGATAAATAGGTACCACTCCGGAGGGAAGGTAAATGGCGTTTCCGTGCGTTGCTCTGGTTCGCCAGAAGCGGCTTAGTCATGCTGGCCACATGACCCGGAAGCTGTATGCCGGCTCCCTTGGCCAATAAAGCGAGATGAGCACCGCAACCCCAGAGTCAGTCACGACTGGACCTGACGGTCAGGGGTCCCTTTACCTTACCTTTAAGTCCATGATCGGTCAGAGATGAATGGATAGGGGCAGGAAGCAGGGAAAGCAAAGCAGATCTTTATTTTTCTGTAACAACCAAATTCCCCCCCCCTTCCTAGCAAGGAGGCCAGAGAGACCCAGAACCAAGAAGAAACACAATATAATAATATTAATATTATTTATACCCCACCCATCTGGCTGGATTTCCTCAGACACTCTGGGCGGCTCCCAACAGAATATTAAAAAAAGATAAAACATCAAACATTAAAAACTTCCCTGAACAGGGCTGCCATCATCTCTTTTAAGGGTTTTCATTTTGGCAAGCATCCCCTCTACAGTCAGAAATTACATCACACCTGAGGTTGGGTTACTGTGGCTCAGGCAGGCCAAGGTGTGATATTCCTGAGGATTTAGCAAGTTTTACATAGTTCCAGACACAGTTTACACAAAACATTAGCATTGGATCATAAGACCATCATGATGCCCCTCATATAGTTAAAGCTATGGTTTTCCCAGCAGTGGTGTATGGAAGTGAAAGCTGGACCATAAAGAAGGCTGATCGCCGAAGAATTGATGCTTTTGAATTCTGGTGCTGGAGGAGATTCTTGAGAAGCCCATGGACTGCAAGAAGATCAAACGCATCCATTCTGAAGGAAATCAGCCCTGAGTGCTCACTGGAAGGACAGATCCTGAAGCTGAGGCTCCAATACTTTGGCCACCTCATGAGAAGAGAAGACTCCCTGGAAAAGACCCTGATGTTGGAAAGATGGAGGGCACAAGGAGAAGGGGACGACAGAGGATGAGATGGTTGGACAGTGTTCTCGAAGCTACCAGCATGAGTTTGACCAGCATGAGTGGAAGACAGGAGTGCCTGGCGTGCTCTGGTCCAGGGGGTCACAAAGAGTCGGATATGACTAAACGACTAAACAACAACAACATGTGCATTTACCTTGTGCAATTACCGTATCCACATTTATCCTATATTTGAGACCTTAGAGGTCCTATAACACTACCAGCTCTACAATTCTATGATTCTATCCTGAGGAAATCGCAAGAGACCCTTGCAAGCAGTTTGCTTGCTTGCTTGCGCGCACTAAGTTTAAGCTGTGGGTTAGGAGGATTTTGCACGGCAGGACACGAGGGGAGGAACAATCCTATTATTGTAGAGTCGGAAGGGACCCCAGGGGTCATCTGGTCCACACACACCCTGCAAGGAATATCCCCCTTTTGCACTTTTAGGGGGTCGCCAGCCTCACCTCCGCTCCAGCCCGGCTCAGGTGCACCAGGACGGCGGACGCCTCGTGGATCTCGCTGCCGTCGAAGACGCCGCAGCCAGCCAAGACCACGGCCACCCGCTTCCCCATCCTAGCCCGCGGGTCCCCCGCGACCACGGAGGAAGAGGCCGCAGGAAGGAAGGATCTGGTGCCGGATCCCACCCACCCCTGCTGGTCCGGAAGAAGAGCCGTCGGGGCGGCGCTTTCTGTGACCCTTGGAGACGGGAGAACAGGAAAGACTTCGCGTCCTCCAGGAAACGGCGTCGCGCCTGGGATGCAAACACGTCTGCTCCCCTTTCCTTTCTGAGCGCAACGCGCGCTGATTTTGCAGCACATAAGAGGATAATCGCACTACATGCGGTTTGATCCGGCGTGCACGTCCAAAAAAGAAAAAAAAAAAGGTTTTCACGTGTGAAACAGCTTTTGCTGCGTCTCCAATATGATGTTTACTTTTTCCCTTTGTAAGATTGCAACACCTCTCTGAAATTGTCTGGCCTAAGGGTCGCTGAGACATATTTGAAACGAGCTAAAAGCCTGGGGATTTTAAAAGCCTATACTGCAACCCCGGATCCGACGCTTTGTGCAAGGCGAACCACTCGCTCTCCGGCCACTGCACCTAAAAAACCCCCAAAAAACCCTACAGCAGAGATATGGAATCATAGGACTGTAGAGCTTGAAGGGAGCCAGGGGTCATCTAGTCCAACCCCCTGCAATGCAGGGATCTCAGCTGAATAACCCGTGACAGGCGACCCTCCCTATAAAGGCTTCCTTCTCCATGCGCAAACAAAAAACGACCCGGTGGGGCTGAGAGAGCCGGGAGATCTGATTCCCCCATCGCGATCGCGGGACAGAAACCAGAGCTAGAGAGGGGAGGGAAACGACAACAGCAGCTCTTGCCCAAAGCGCCTGGGAGGTTTCCGCACTGAGCATGTGCCCGACCCCTCGGCATGTGACGGGCTGAACTTTGCTCAGCTGACTGCTGGGCGGGCGAGAGAAACGCGGAAGCGGAGCTGGCCTGCCCTGCGCCGCTTGCTCTCTGCTTGCAGGGGAGCCGCATCATGGCTGCGGGCGGGGAGCCGGCGCGTCTGTGGCTGCTACTGCTTTTGCTCCTGCAGTTGGAGACGCCCTGCAGCTCGACGTGCGGCTCCCCGGGGCAGCAGGGGTGGCCTGTGCCTTACAGGTGAGAGGACGGCGTATGGGGAGGGGAGAGGGTCGTCGGGCAGGGTCCCCACTCCCGCGGCCGCCTACTATAGCAGGTGCGGTGATGGCTCACTTCCAGGGGAGGGCAAGAGAGGTTTGGGCTCCCCCTCCAAAAATTAGGATTTGCAAACATCCGGGCTGTGCCTAAAGTGGAACAAAGGGGTCGCATGCAATCCTGTCGTTCAGGTTTGTGCTTGCGCAGGAGAACTTTCCCCTCCTCTCCCCTGCCCCCACCCCCCAAATCTGGGGGACCCTCTGAGCATATTTGGGGAAGGGGGGTGCCAGGGGGAGGAAAAGAAGAAGCCTTGTTGTGTCAGTGGAGCTTCAGATGTCCAGAGTGGGATCATAGAATTGTAGAGCTGGAAGGGATCCGGGGTAATCTAGTCCAATCCGCTGCAATGCATGATCCCTGGGTGGTCTCGAACCACCAGCCTTATGGTTAACAGCCAGGTGCGAGCAATGCAGGGGTCCAGATGGGACGCTTTTTCAACACAGATGACTCATGGGCATGCAGTGGTGACTTGCCAGGGGCTGAGCAGTCTCAAAATGGGGAGATTAAGTATAATTATGGGATGTAGCTCTGCGAGAGAGAAAATTCAAGAGGATGTCCAAGCAAGAGATGACTTCCAGTTTATGGCCGTTTCTTTCTTCTAATCTGAACTTTTGGGTTAAAATCAATTTTTTTAAAAAAACAACACATTTATTTATTTTAATGCAGGCGTTTTGATTACCGCCCTAAAACAGATGCCTACTGCCAGGCTCGTTACACTTTCTGCCCAACTGGCTCTCCCATTCCGGTGATGAGAGATGACGATGTCCTGGAAGTATTTCGGTTACAGGCGCCTGTCTGGGAATTCAAATATGGAGCTCTCCTTGGTCATATGGTAAAGTGACATGTGTTTCCTCCTCCTCTGTTTTGTCAGCCTTTTGCATCCCAATTAACCTAGATTTCAAAAAGTGCCATACAGAACTGACATTGTTAATTTGATTAAATATAGACCTTGTAAATATATTCAGAAAACATTGTTTACCACTTTTCTGGCAACAGGAGAGTGTTAGAAAATGTTTTGAGAATTTTTAAGTAACAGCTTTGAAAGAAGCAATCTTTAAATGGCACTTTCAGGGCGGTTTTTATTTTTTGTTTTATTACTATTCCTAGCTAGTGCCAGTCACTGGCATGTTACAGTGATTCACTCCCTCCTTCCAGATATTAAATGTGTAAAAGTTTCTCTGTTCGTGCAGAGAAATCACGGGACGTCCACTTCCTGGAACTGCGCCATTTCCCCAGATTGCTTTGTTATTTTATAGCATTTGTAGTGTTGCCTTTCCTGCCATCCAAGGCATGTTACAAAAAACCACAATGCGACAGCATAATTGGCCAATTAGCCTTACGAGCTGTGCAAGGTATGGCTCACTGATTCTCATAGTTGGTCTGCAATTTCTAGATTGTGGCAGTTCTGTGAACACTTACCTAGGAGCAAACTTAATTGAAAATTAAGCATGATTTATGGGTGGCACTGAGGGACGCGGGTGGCGCTGTGGGTTAAACCACAGAACCTAGGGCTTGCCGATCAGAAGGTCGGCGGTTCGAATCCCCGCAACAGGGTGAGCTCCCGTTGCTCAGTCCCTGCTCCTGCCAACCTAGCAGTTCGAAAGCACATCAAAGTGCAAGTAGATAAATAGGTACTGCTCTGGCAGGAAGGTAAATGGCGTTTTCATGTGCTGCTCTGGTTCGCCAGAAGCGGCTTAGTCATGCTGGCCACATGACCAGGAAGCTGTATGCCGGCTCCCTCGGCCAATAAAGCGAGATGAGCGCCGCAACCCCAGAGTCGCTCACGACTGGACCTAATGGTCAGGGGTCCCTTTACCCTTTACCTTTTATGGGTGGCACTGTGGGTTAAACCACAGAGCCTAGGACTTGCCGATCAGAAGGTCGGCGGTTCAAATCCCCATGACAAGGTGAGCTCCTGTTGCTCGGTCCCTGCTCCTGCCAAGTAAACGGCGTTTCGGTGCGCTGCTCTGGTTTGCCAGAAGCGGCCTAGTCATGCTGGCCACATGACCCAGAAGCTGTACACTGGCTCCCTTGGCCATTAAGCGAGATGAGCGCCGCAACCCCCAACTGGACCTAATGGTCAGGGGTCCTTTTCCTTTATATGCATGCAGTGGGTCAGGCTCTTATCGATGTATAGGCAAACTAAGGCCTGGGGGCCGAATCTGGCCCAATTGCCTCCTAAATCCGGCCCATGGACGGTCCGGGAATCAGCATGTTTTTACATGAGTAGAATGTGTCCTTTTATTTAAAATGCATCTCTGGGTATTTGTGGGGCACAGGAATTTGTTCATCCCCATCCCCCAATATAGTCCAGCCCCCCACAAGGTCTGACAGACAGTGGACCGGCCCCCTGCTGAAAAAGTTTGCTGACCCCTGCTCTTACTGTTCAATCCTCTGTGTGTTTACTTAGACTCAGGTCTCAATTGTATTTAGTGGGACTTACTCCCATGTAAGTGTTCATAGGATTATAAAGCAGTGTTAGAAACTCAAGATATGTAAGCTAATCACCTGATGGCACCTGAAACCTAGGTTATGATCACCACGATGGAATTTCTCAGCAATGATTTTTTTTTTACACTGCAATTTATTATTCTTATTATTCATTTCATTTCTGTACCGCTTTATAATTTAATTTTTTAAAAATCGCAAGGCGATTTACATCACATTAAAGCATCCAATAAAACAATCCAAAATAAATTGCAAGCATCCAGGAAAATACTTCTTTCCCCATATTTATTCACCTATTTAATTTATATAGCAGTAGTACTCTAGGAAGCCAGGGTGGTGCAGTGGTTAGAGAGTTAAACTAGGACCTGGGAGATCAGGGTTCAAATCCCTGCTCAGTCATGAAGCTGACCTTGGAGTCCATCACAGCCTCTTAACCTCCCTCACAGGGTCATGGTAGGGATAAACCGAGGTGGGGGGTGAACCATGTACTCCTTGGAGAGAAAAAAGCAGGGATATAAATGCAGTGAATAAGCTCTTCTGTGTACCTGCTTAAGAAAGCTGGAGGGGTCAGCCAGATGGAGATGTGAATTGCCACCACATATCTATCATATGTGATGGACCTGTAAAAGTCCATAAAAGGGTAAAAGAGTGTTGGGAAATAATTCATAATGAATTGGAAAAAAAGGTTTAAAAGTACTTTCCCAAAAAAACCAGAGTCCTTTTTGTTGGGAGAAATTCCCAGGTGTCAAAAAAGATTATTTATGTATGCCACTACTGCGGCCTGTATTTTGCCCCAAAATGGAAAACGAGTAAAGTCCCAACTAAAGAAGAATGGCAACTTAACCTGATCTGATTTGCCATCTGATTTGAAAAATGTTTATTGAATATATGGACGAAAACTATATATTTGAAAACGTGGGCAGCATTAAGATGAACAGTGTAAATAAGTTTTGATGGATGTATTGATGGAATACTGAATGGTTTAGTTTATATAAAATATGCAGGGATTTGTGTTATGCAAAATGAACCATGGAAAGAGAGGAAGGGAAATCATTGATATTTTAAGGTTGTTTAAATGAATATTCTAAAACGTAAAACAGATAATTTAATTAAAATTATAGGGAAAAAGAGAGATTTCAGTTGCCAACCCGGCATCCAGAGAGCTCCATGTGGTCGCAATTGGACCTGCGCCAGCCGCAAAATGTGCCTGGCTAATTTCTAACACTGCCTTGGAGCAGTAAGGGGAAACCTGTGGCTTTTCAGATGTTTCTGGACTGCAGCTTCCATTGTCCCTGACCATTGCTGGGTGGTGCTGATGAGAGTTCTGGTCCGACCACACTGAATCCCCACCCCTGAGTTAGAGTCCTTATAGAGAGAAATGTGGAATGATGAACGAAGGCATGCCTTCACTTGTGTTGGTTGTTCCTTTATTTTAGAAGATCATGCACGACGCTGTCGGTTTCAAGAGCTCCTTATCGGGGAAGAACTACACAATGGAGTGGTATGAGCTCTTCCAGCTGGGGAACTGCACCTTTCCTCATCTCCGGCCCAATTTGTTTGCCCCTTTTTGGTGCAATCAGGGGGCCGCCTGCTTTTATGAAGGGATAGATGATGCCCATTGGAAGGAGAACGGGACCTTGGTTCTGGTGACCACAATCTCAGGTAAACATGCAAACATTGTCATGGGGCTTGTTGACGTGATGGGGATTCAGAAGTTGTTGGTGCATAATTATTATTTTGGGCTTGGTTCAGGCCAGTAAGCAATCTGAGGGTGTTACTGTATATCCATATATCTTTGCAAATTGCCTGCAATCCTCATCCGACTTTTCTGGGAACAATCCTTGCTGAAATTAATCAGACTTTCATTTGAGTAGATGTGGTTAGTGTTAGAATTCCTGCTCCATGATTGCAGTCATGGGATTGTTGTCTATCACATGAAGGTGTATGTTTTGACTCCACAGGGTGGGAAGTGACGGAGACAGGATGTTTGTGTTACTGTGTTCTGTGAAGTGGGACTACTGTCCTTTGTTCTTTTTCTCTTTGCTGTCTGATGCTAGAGAGGAAGCCATGTTGCAGTGCTCCATGTGTGTTTATATGTAAATAAAGTAGATTAGCCAAAATGCTGAGTTGCTGAGGTCTGTTACGCAAGATGCGCAAACTCTGTGGAACCCTAAGTGTGCCGATGTCTGTTGGCATCAGTCGCTGTGATGTTCAGGCTGAAGACAGTTTTGAAGCTCCCGAACGATCAACCAGGAGGGAGAGAACATGCCAGTCGGGCATGTGTCTCTGCTAGGGTCCTACTCAAGTGTAGGCCGAACTCCTGATAGTTAGAGCCATTCCTCTGTTTTCTGTGGAACTGGGAAGATCTCCAGAGGTCTTCAGATTTGAACACTTCGTGGACACAGATTCTGTGTCATCATGTGCTTACACCAAGCATTCTGGTGTTCCTTCTGAAATAAATTTCAAAAAGTGACTGCTATGCTTGCATAGGAGCATCAGCCCAGCCTGTCAGGGAACACTGAGAGCCAGTGGGGTGTAGTGGTTAGTGCGTCGAACCCTGGGAGACACGGGTTCAAGCCCATGCTCTGCCAAAAAGCCAACTGAGAGCCCTTGGGTGTCTCTCAGCTTAACCTATACCTCACAGGATTGTTGTGGGGATTAAATGAGGAGGGAACTAGGTACGCTACGCTGAGCTGCTGGGAAGAAAAAGGTGGAAAGGCTGCAGAATTAAGCAGGTTATTTGAAAGCACAGATAGTATTCAGCTGTGCAGATATGATTCTCCTATCTCCTTCCCGTACTGTGATATTGTGTTTTCTTCTTCTTGCACAGGAGCTATGTTTAATCAAATGGCAAAATGGGTGAAATACGACAACGAAACTGGCATTTACTACGAGACGTGGATGGTCAAAGAGAGCCCGGAGGAGCAGGCCAGAGTGTGGTTTGAGCCTTACGAATGCTCCAAGTTTGTACAGAGGACATACCAAAAGCTGGCTGAGCTGGGGGCCATTTTTAAGAAGATACAAACAAATTACACCACTATTACTCTCTTCAGTGGAGAGCCCGTCTGCTTTGGGAATGAAACAGCTATATTTGGACCACACGGAAACAAAACGCTAGCTCTGGCCATTAGAGACTTCTATTCTCCTTTCAAACCTTATCATTCCGTCAAAGAGTTCTTTCTAAACCTCTTGAGGATATTTGATAAAGTGGCTGTGGACCATCAGTTTTACCTCTTCTATAACTTGGAATATTGGTTTCTGCCAATGAAATATCCTTTCATGAAAATAGCCTATGAAGAAATCCCATTGCCTCATTCAAACAGCACAAAGTTGGGCGTGTAGTTTTTCGTAATGACTTTTTTTTTTGTACAAAGACAAAAAAAGCAAAATAAAACCCCCAAACCCATTTTATGCTGAGTTGCCTCAGATGTCTTTCAGGCTGACAAAGATGCCCGAAACTACTTGGATATACCTGGATTTTTACTAACGCTGAAAAGGTTATCTGCACAGGGAAATGAATGCATCAAACCTAAGCTATTTCATCTTTAATTGTGTGAGGGAATGAGATTCGTTTCCAAGCCTTCAATTTTGACTTCCAGAGACACTTGATGTATGCACTGGAACCAATGTGGGTGAATAAGGATGGTAAATAATTATTCTGAAGTTCTCATTATGTGCCCTGTACCTGATTTGAATGGTTGCATTTAAAGGTGGGAGCAGCCCTCCTGAGTGATTCCCCCACCTACTATTTTCATTTTATTACCCTCACTGTAGCACTCTGTAGAGCAGGCATCCCCAACCTTTGGCCATTCAGATGTTTTGGACTACAATTCCCATCACCCCTGACCACTGGTCCTGTTAGCTAGGGATCATGGGAGTTGTAGGCCAAAACTTCTGGAGGGCCAAAGGTTGGGGATGCCTGCTGGTAGAGCTGCAGGAGTGGACAGCAGATTCAAGTAATGCTGGCACACAGAAGTATGTGGGGGGGAAATGGTTTTCAAGGATGCTTACTAAGCCATTAGCATTGGACAATCACATAGAATAGAAAATAGGAATGTGGCTGCATACATTCATAGAATCATAGAGTTGGAATACACCACAAGGGCCATCGAGTCCAACCCCCTGCCAAGCAGGAAACACCATCAGAGCACTCCTGACATATGGTTGCCAAGCCTCTGCTTAAAGACCTCCAAAGTAGGAGACTCCACAACACTCCTTGGCAGCAAATTCCACTGTCGAACAGCTCTTACTGTCAGGAAGTTCTTCCTAATGTTTAGGTGGAATCTTCTTTCTTGTAGTTTGGATCCATTGCTCCGTGTCCGCTTCTCTGGAGCAGCAGAAAACAACCTTTCTCCCTCCTCTATGTGACATCCTTTTATATATTTGAACATGGCTATCATATCACCCCTTAACCTCCTCTTCTCCAGGCTAAACATGCCCAGCTCCCTTAGCCGTTCCTCATAGGGCATCGTTTCCAGGCCTTTGACCATTTTGGTTGCCCTCCTCTGGACACGTTCCAGTTTGTCAGTGTCCTTCTTGAACTGTGGTGCCCAGAACTGGACACAGTACTCCAGGTGAGGTCTGACCAGAGCAGAATACAGTGGCACTATTACATTCCTAACCTTGAGGTCAACCTTAAGACAATTATGGGGATCTGCTTGAGCACTTTTAAGTAGCTGCTACTTACTCCAGGTTTGTTAAATTTATAGGTTGCTGCAGTTCTAAAGGATGTTTTTCCTGGATGAATGCCAGCTGATCTGTGCTGTTGCTTGAACTACAAAGTTTTTCAAAACAGGCTCAATGAGTTGGCAGTGTCAATCTGTGTGTTGCAAAACTTCTAATCACAATGAAGTTATGTGCCTTGCTTTTAAAAATATTTCTTGCTTGGGATTAAAATTTTGTGTCCTTTGTTCGTCCATAATCCCTATAGTTTGGATTAAAGTTTTTAATCCTAAAGCAGATCCAAATAACTACTGACCCAGAGGTCTTATCTCTATAACTGGGACAGTTTGTGCCAGTGTTTCACATCTTAAATGGAAACTTGGGTTAGTGAGCGTAATATCCTTGGGGAAGAGCAAATTGGGTCTGGCTGTTTAAGCTGGCCTAAGGAAGAGCACTGTTTAGTATTGGCCCATCTAGCAGATAAATATGTATCAAAATGAGCTAAGTTTTTATTTACTCAAGACACTTTTTTGACTATACCTTTCATGATCACCTATGTAGTAAATGAGAAGGATACTACCTTGATAAAAGATTGTTTTTGATCCATGAACTGTATCAAAACACATCTGCTCAGATGCATTGCATTAATTAGAGTTTTCTGAGAGGATGTTCTCTCATGGAGTTAAGGAAGAATGTGTCCTTGCTTACACTTTTAAGTTTTGAAGATACCTTCCCCTTTCCTAAGATCTGTTCCATGAAGGTATTTATTGTCCTATTGTCATGCCATTCTAGTTTCACAGATGTGGTTGCGCCTTAAGGATTTACTGCTTATTATAAAAATAGCAATTGTTAATCAGCATTCAAAATCCAAAGTTATGGTTTGGCACTCTTAAGGTTAGATGTACCATACCTGTTCAAAACAAAACAGGATCTGTGCTGTTCCTAAGAGAGAAAAGCTTTCGCTAGCAAGTGAGCCAGCAGTTTTATTCTTTTGAAAGATGCTTACTAAGGGTAAACAATGTCATTATTTTTATCTTTGTTAGCTAGTCTACATCAGGGGTAGGCAACCGAAGGCCCGGGGGCCGGATCCGGCCCAATCACCTTCTCAATCCAGCCCACAGACGGTTTGGGAATCAGCGTGTTTTTACATGAGTAGAATGTGTCCTTTTATTTAAAATTCATCTCTGGGTTATTTGTGGGGCATAGGAATTCATTCATTTTTTAAAAAAATTCAAAATATAGTCTAGCCTACCACATGGTCTGAGGGACGGTGGAGCAGCCCATGGCTGAAAAAGGTTGCGGACCCCTGGTCTACACTGACAGAATTCAGTTTTATGAGAATTGCCCTTGCTATAGTTTGTGTAAACACAAAAGAAATAGGAGCTAAAATGCTTGCATGCAAGGTTTCACACGCAAGTGCCAGTGTAGCCCCTTGAGAAATTATAATTTTTTTACCAGTGCTTTTTCTGTGCAGCAAACAATGTGGCGAATCAGCCTCTGCAGGAAGGTGGATCAGAGGAAGTTTCTTTAGATCTAACCCAACTTTATAGAACAGAAAGGGAAATGACATGGAGGAGGAACACTCATTCATATAACAGAAACCTGGATAATATTAGCTTTGCTTGGCTGCTAAGTTTATACCTGATTGCTATGGGGTAGGGAGAAAGCAGCGATTAATAACAATACTATAATGAAATAGAAAGGTAAATCAGGCAGCTACACAGGTGCACTTTTCAAAGTATCAAGATGCTCATTCACACAACCTAAAATAACACCATAAGGATGGAAACAGTATTACTTTTCATTTAAAAAACCATCCAGAAACCAAGTACAGTGGTGCCCCGCAAGACGAATGCCTCGCAAGACGGAAAACTCGCTAGACGAAAGGGTTTTCCGTTTTGGAGGTGCTTCGCAAAACAAATTTCCTATGGGCTTGCTTTGCAAGACGAAAATGTCTTGCGAGTTCCTGCGGGTTTTTACCCCTCTCCCCCCCCTTTTTCCCAAGCCGCTAAGCCGCTTATCAGCTGATCCTAAGGCGCTAAGCCGCTTAACAGCTGATCCGCTAAGCCGCTTATCAGCTGATCCGCTAAGCCGCTTAACACCTGATCCGCTAAGCCGCTTATCAGCTGATCCGCTAAGCCACTTATCAGCTGATCCGCTAAGCCGCTAATAGCGCTAATCCGCTAATGGGCTTGCTTCGCAAGACAAAAAAACCGCAAGACGAAGAGACTCGCGGAACGGATTCTTTTCGTCTTGCGAGGCACCACTGTACATTTTAGGATCAAAAAGGACATTTAAAGTGTTAAACAAATTCAGATAAAATCTGCCTATTCGATAAAGATCTACAGAAACTTGTATCCTATTCAGATGTAGAGTCCATTGAGCAAAATGTTCTTTGAATCATATACTTCAACTTACAGTTCCCTCTCATCTATATGTCTGGTATATTTGGCAGTAATTAAAATGGGTACATTTTCTAATTACAAGAGGATCCTACATTCAAAATATAAAATCCGTACTTTTTTTTTTATTTGATGGAATCCTAATAGAAAGTGCATGCAAAGTTTTATCACTTACTCTGTATCACATCATGGTCTTTGTTGGGTTTTTTGAGAAGTAATACTTCTGAAAATATCAGAATCTGTCCAGGTGAACATGTACAAAAACAGGTGCCAAAATGTATTTCTGATTCAATACATGAAGTTGCTGGTTTTTTAAATGTTAACACTTTTAATTAAAGGTATATCTTTCTTCATATACCATGGAATGGGTCTTTAGTCAAACCTTAAAATGTATCCTGCATTACCACTTAAACCTTCACTATGTCTGCCTCCCACACCTTCAGGTTCCTTTTAAAAGCTTGTTTAGACTCTGGCGTAGCTTTTTCTTGGCCTAATTTGTGTAGGCCTTCAAACCTAGTCTTCATTGCTCCGGAGACGGTTCTCTTACTAAATACTGCTGGAAGAAGAGATTGCTCCAAGAAACATTTCAGAAATATTTTTGATGTAGATACAAGCTAGCCTTTACACATTGCACCACACTTAAGTCCGTAACAGCAATGCAGTAGGTTTTCTTGGCAAAATGTGCTAGTGCTGAAGAATATGGAAGCAGCGCCATTATGAAGAATGGGACTAATGCAATTTTATACTTAAAAAACACCCAAACCAGTATACCTGAAGGAGCATCTCCATCCCCATCGTTCTGCCCAGACACTGAGGTCCAGCGCTGAGGGCCTTCTGGCGGTTCCCTCACTGCAAGAAGCAAAGCTACAGGTTACCAGGCAGAGGGCCTTCTCGGTAGTGGCACCTGTCCTGTGGAACACCCTCCCACCAGATGTCAAAGAGAAGAACTACCACCAGACTTTTAGAAGGCATCTGAAGGCAGCCCTGTTTAGGGAAGCTTTTAATGTTTGACGGACTATTATATTTTAATATTTTGTTGGAAGCCACCCAGAGTGGCGGGGAACAAATAAATTATTATTATTATACCTCTAGATCTCAAAATATTTTTGAAATGGAGGAGAGCATTACAGCCAGTTTGCCATGTAGCAATGGGTGGGGTGGGGGACTGCCATTTGTGGGACTAGTATAAAGACCACTGGATTAAATTGATCAGTTCTTTTGATCCTGACTGATAGCAGAAAGTTTTATAGCTCTTCTTAGACATGAGTGGTTTTCGGCCCACGCAAGGCGACTTCCCCCTTATAACACCACCACCCTCAAAATCATCTGAACCATCTGAAAAGTCATCCTTTAGGTGTGAGAGGTGGCTGCTATGGAAGGAAAATAAAATTGCTCAAGTGCTTGTGCTTATCTAGACCCTAGCCTTGATCAGTAACTGATCTCTTTTGTACCATCAGCTAGGAAAATGTAGCTGCTGTTCAGGCAGGATGGCAGCAACCACCCACACCTTACTTGCCCCATGTCTTTCTGGTAGTAGTGGAGTCCAGGCAATAATTACTTTCTTCTTTACACTAAAAACCATTTATTCCATTTAACTATTTTGTACAAACATTTGGCTTTGTTTATTATTGAGGAAATACAAACAGCGTAATTCCTAAAAGTAAATGCTGTAGAACAGTTAGACCAGGGGCGGGGGACCAATCTTGAGCCATAATCAATATACAGTATACTCCTCCTATAATACTTTAGCTTCCTGAGCTTTAATAATACCTTAAAACAGGTTTATGCACAGATTTTAACACCCTATAAACGTCAAATTTAGGTCTTCAAAAGTGCAACAAATAAGCTTTTGAAAAACTCATTACTAGTAATTTTTACACACAAAAATATTTTCTAAAGTGATTTAATAAGCATTTCCTATATACAATTCAACTATGTAGGCTGTATTGCTCTGTCTTCACATGTCGTACCTTACATCCTATTGTATGTAACCTTAACCTGCGACTCCATAGGATAAATAGCTGAATATAACATGGCCCAGGTAGGGTTAGTAACTCCAAGAGTCTACAAAAAAAGTGACCTTCCACCCTTTACAAATTGTACTTCAGTCTGTAAGGTCAATTGCAGTTCCTAAAGTTAGTTTAAATACTGACATTTGTCAGAGTAAAGTCTGAGCTACAGCATCTGAACATCAGTTCACTATTTTCAGTTTCTACATACATTTAGGTAGACCCTGTCTCAAGAGGGGGAAATAAAACTAAAAAGTTTTTTTATGGGCAAGTGTGTCAGAACACCCTTAGTCTCCCCTTTTAAATGTTCATTTTAGAAACCAACATTAAGTAGCACGTGAGTTTTCTACAACATATTACAAACTACAAATTAGCTTATGTTATTAAGCTGCAACATGGTAGGCTCAAAATGTAAGGTGCCTTCGTCAGAGACTACCAGGTGGGCATCATGTCTGGAAACCAAACTCTACCAAGATGTTTTGACACTTCCCAATGAATCTGCTCCAAGCTATACTTCTGGTCAGGAATCAAGACTTCCTCCATTATAGACAACTGAGACAGGCGGCCACCACACATCTTAACAAACTCCACAAAGGCACTGCAGGAGACTTCGCACTCCCCAAGGCCAATCGCTGAGAGATTCTTACAGCGCTCTGCAATGCAAATCAACTCTTCATCCAGTGGCCGTAATCCATTGGCACACACCACCAGTTCAACCAAGCGAGGGCACGTCATCCCGACCCGGCCAAGCACTTCTTTGCTTACTGATCTCCCAAAATAAAGGTGAGTGACTGGTATTTCGTATCGGAAGAATAGATCAAACTCTTCTTCGTATAAGAAAAAATACATGACTAAGTTCACTTTGGGAGAATGTTTGATGAAAGCATCCCAACTGCTCTTTTCAATTGTGTGGAAGTGCGTCTGTCCAGGGTTTTCACTGACTACATCAATGCGCAAGTGTTCCAATCTGACGTGTTTTTCAGAAGACAAAGCAAGGAGGAGCTCATCGCTTAGCAGGTGGTAGTTCAACGCCAGCTCACGTAAACCATGACACTGATCAGCCACACAGAGGATACCTTGAGAAGAAAAGAAAATGTTAGAATGTGAATTCACTTCCAAAATGTCTCATCATCATCATCATTAGTATTAGTAGTAGTAGTAGTATACCGCCCTTCATCCAAAGATCAAAGGGCTGTTCGTAACATTCATACCATGACTCAGCGTGACATGCCAATACAGATTTTTGAAACAGCTGTAATTGATTGGGACAACTGACTCCTAACACACAGTAGTCAAGTCTATACATGCATATGTCAGTTTATTAAGCCAAATTATACATGAGCCAAGTGTCCCCATCCCTCTGGTACAATCCAACACTGCCAGGGCAATTAACCAGCATCTATTATGTCACACCACCCTATCCTTACGTGCTCTCAGAGGCCCACAATTCAGAACTTCCTGAACTAATCATAGTCTCCCAATACACTATGAGAAACTATGGAAAACACAATCAGAATAAACTGGGATCATAAATCACATTCTGAAATTGCTGTAAGATCCTAGTTTGTTCAGTCCCTGCAAACCGTAGTTTGACACTTAGAATATACTAGGAATCTATTATTAACCCAGAAACTGTTGAACAGCAGTGCACTGAAAATGAAAGAGGAATAGAGTAGTGTGAGCATACAGGCACAAGGCTTATTCGTATCTAGCCTTAGAGACGCATGTCTGAATTGAAGCAACACTAAAGCCAGAATGGTCATTCTACTTCTTCAATAGGACAGCAGTATTTCCACTGGTTACATAAGCTTCTCCTGCAAACCACTGAACACCAAAACAGTTTAAGATTCACTTAAGGCAGCTTAAACCTACCAAAATAAACAAAAAAATTAAAATGCAAACAAGTATTTCCATAGGTTATACTATATGTAGTCAAACAATTATGATATAACTGAATGTGCTAAGGAAAAATAAGTGATAATAATTCTGACATAGATTGGACAGTAAAAAACTAATTTAAGATAATCACACTTAGATATTCTAAGAGTAAGCTCACCTGCTGGAGAAACATGAGGACAACTGTTCATCTTCAACAGTTTCAGAGTATCACTGTTGTTAGCTACTAGGACCTTAAGAGATGGATCATCTACTGGTGTATCATCTATCTTAAGTGAAGAAAGTGATTTGGAGTTTACAAACACCACAGTCAGTGCAGAAATAAAGTGTGACTGTAGAAAGGAGAAAAAAATAGAGACATCAAAAAGGAAACTTTATACCCACAATAGAAAATGTATTTCACCCACAAAGAAAATCTGGACAATGACTCAAAATGTTGAGCAACCAACCTATTTTTCAGCTGCTCCTAAAACAGTACATAGATATAGGCTAACTCAGTTTATGAATATTTATCACAAGTTCACAGTTTGCCACTCATCTGGAACAAGCTAAGATTGCCTCCAGCAAGCACGAAAAAGGCACATTTTAACAATAAGCGTAGCTTGTGGCTTGGAAGAAAGCCAAGACTGGATGTCCCAGATTTACACTGAGCTGCCTTTCTTTCGCCTACTGCAAATAATAGACAGGCTTTACCTCAGTAAGTACAGAGTTCTGCCAAAAATTTAACGCATCCGATTCCACTTGTGCCAGCAAACTCCAATCAGTGCAGTTGGGGAAACAGCCAAATTAGCGTCTGGTGGCTCTGCTGAATGGCAGAGAAACTGAACTGAGCAGAGGTGCCTCTCAGCCCTGTGGGTCGGTTGGCCCAGGTGGTCTCCATTTGCCTCCCCTTCAACCCATGGAGTGGTAAGCAAAATCGGGGGTGCGAGGTAGCGGTTTTCATTGTGTGAGATCTACTTCTCTGTCTGGGTTTACCCTCTCCAAAGACTCAAAATGGTTTCTTCTGCTCACTGGGAACCCTGGTTCCTTCATCAGCCTCTCTAAAAGACGGCTTCCCAGATCTGTTCACCATGGCCAGCAGATTCTTGCCTCACCCTGGCAACAGCCAGACATTCATGCTCCTTCCAGGAGTTCACCTCCTTGTTCCCCTTTTGCTGGGATGGACCTCCAGCCAGTAGCTTTCCTGTCCCTCAGCCTACCTTCCTCCAGGAGGATTTGAGGCCTTGTCAAGCAGCAGTGCCTGCAGCAATGTCTGGTTTCAGGCATTTCCTACCTAACTGTTAGATGCAGAGGGGAAGCTGCAGGACTTCCCTGCCTGAAAGCTCCATTCCCTGCCAGCACCTTCTCAAGTTCCTACTGATGAGTCCTGTCAACTGGGGCCCTGGCTCTCTTAAGCAGGAAACACAGGGTGCAGCAAGGTCGTTCCTGGCAGCCTCTAACGAAGAATAAAGCTTGCAATGCTCAGTTTCATCATTGCTGCAACAACCAACATAGTGACAGAAAGAATCAGGGTGTGGGCCGATGGAGAACGCTGCATGGTTTGAAAAGGTCTGAAATAGGATCATCACGAAGGCAAAAAGCTTTTCACAGCACACACAAGGAACTGACAAATTTATAATTTGTTGGTTGATCAGCTTCCCTTCTAACAACCTATTTTTTCAGTAGGATCAATACCTTTGGCAAATCCATGAAGCTTGGTCGAGCAGTGGAAATTAGTCCTAGTGTTTTTAAAGAACAGTTCACAAGCTGTGATAAGATGTCACACGCTGCTTCAGCCGATTCCTTGCTGCTGTCCACCTTAAAAAGGAAACAAACACACAATGGATGCAAATACCACTCCAAACACCGAAAAACTTTCTAAGCTGTTTTATTTAAAACCTTCATACTCTACCTCTTCATGGACTTAGACACTTTTGCTATTATTAACTTCGTTGCTGCTACAAAAGATCAGACAAGAAAAGTAACTCCATTTTAGGGCACACATATGTTAAATGTTAGGTAAAGTATTCTAGCTATTAGTTGTCTCTAATAATTATCAGTTATAGATACAAATAGTTACTAATTATTAATTAGCTGTCATTCTTAAGAAGGTACAAATGAGACATGCAAGAAGAATGCTCATGTTCTACATTTCCAACTCAATCGTTCTCCGCAAGAAGGGCACTCCACCCCAAACACCAGCCTTCCATTTTTCTTTTCAAACTGTTTCCAATAAAACATTACATCATATTGAATAGTGAGCATGTTCACTCCTCATTGGCATTCTATTTCTATGGGGGAGCAATAACTTCCCCTTAGGTTTTTAAAAATACTTCTAGAAACATTAAGAGTTCTCCCAAACATGCTGGTATTTCCTTCTTAGTTTCTCAGTGTCTGTTTTTGCTACAATCCCAGCAGCACTTGCTACTTGAAGTTTTCTGTTGGGAGGAATAAACGGCAACCAGCCAACAAAAAACAACAATTCTTCTAGATAATCCATCATGGATTCATCCATTTATGACATACCGTATTTTTTGCTCTATAAGACTCACTTTTTCCCTCCTAAAAAGTAAGGGGAAATGCGTGTGCGTCTTATGGAGCGAATGCAGGCTGCGCAGCTATCCTAGAAGCCAGAACAGCAAGAGGGATTGCTGCTTTTGCTGCACAGCGATCCCTCTTGCTGTTCTGGCTTTTGAGATTCAGAATATTTTTTTTCTTGTTTTCCTCCTCCAAAAACTAGGTGCGTCTTATAGAGCGAAAAATACAGTAATCTTTATTCATAGCGCCTAAGAACTACACCGGAGATTTGTGAGATGAATACTTTCAGGAATAATTATTATTTTACATATTTGGCATTTTGCAGAGGAGGGAAGTATATATGGAGGTACCATGAAACTAACACTGTGTGAACCATCACAGTAGTATGGTTCATACGTAGCACCAAACCATAGTTTGGCTTTAGGCTCATACATTGCAATTTCTTCTCTCTTTCCTCTCATTGTGCAATCCAAATGGCAAGATAGACTTGTGCCTGCTGTCCAAGTCAAAATGGCAAAAATGGTTTGATCAGTGTTTGTTTTTATGGCTTGGAGGGCAAACTGAAATCTTCTTAATTTGCCAGTGTTAAGTGTAATGATAAACTATGTTAGCCAGGATATATCTAAGTGCAGGGAAAAAGGAATGTGCAAACCCACGGCTCACTCATGCAATGCCAAACCATGGTTTCAAGGTAAGTGTAGAATCATTCCCCATCTGCCTAGCTGTTCTTTCAACCTACTCATTATCAGTTGATCGTTTGCAGTCATGCTCAGGCATGCTTCGCAGCACTATGATTAAGATTGTAAACCTCTTGAATTATTCTTAGTTGAGAAATCATCTAGCTTCAAACAGGTGGGCTAATCATTTAACATTTTTCACAGCAACAAAATGCCAACAGGTAATTTTATCATAATTTGTTTAACTATGAAATTACAAATGAAAGCTTTGGTTCATCATGAATAGCCACCTTAAAACTTTTTCCATTCCTCCTTACCGTATTGCACTCAAACCAAAGTAGCTTCCAAAAATAAGTGTGCCCTTAATTCATAGACAAAACTACTGCTTTAGTTGATTAATGTATTAATTAAAATGATTAATTTGCTGCCTAATTATAACACATTTCTCCCAGAACTCATGAGAAATCTCCCTCGAAATGTCAGTGGCTACCTGAAGTTGAACAGAGAAACAGAAACACTAAAAAAAGGTCTGAATATGCTTTGTAATGCAGTTTTCTTAACATCCTTACAGTCAATAATTACCGTATTTTTCGCCCTATAGGACGCACTTTTCCCCCTCCAAAAATGAAGGGGAAATCTGGGTGCGTCCTATGGGGCGAATGCAGGCTTTTGCTGAAGCTTGGAGAGCGAGAGGGGTCGGTGCACACCGACCCCTCTCGCTCTCCAGGCTTCAGGAACACATCCGCAGCATAGGCAGGGATGTCTAGGCTGCGGATAGCAGCCTGCCGCCCAGCGCGAGGGATGCCCTGAAGCAGAGCGCCCCCCGCGCCTGGCAGACACCCGCAGCGTGGGGAGCCTTGCAGGAGTTCCCTGCAGGGCTCCCCACGCTGCGGATAGCAGCCTGCCACCCGGCGGGCGGGGGGCCCTGATGCAGAGCGCCCCTCGCGCCGGGCAGACATGGGCCAGCCCCACAAGCTCGGGGGACAGCAGGGAGGCGCAGCGCCGCCATCCCGCTGTTCCTCGACTTGGTTCGGTTTCCCCGACCTGCTTTTGGGGGGGGGGAAATAAAGGGGGGGGAATTCCTTTATTTCCCCCCAAAAAAACTATGGGATGAAAAATACGGTATCTGTTTTACAGAATATGAATTTTGTGTTACTGAAAAACTGTTCAACAAAACATTCAACCTTTAGTGTGACATGAACAACCAGGATTGATTTTCTGTGAGCCTCAGGTTCACTCATGCTCCTCCTCTCCTCTCCACCCATGTAGTTGGGAGAAGTTCAGAAGCTTTTGCTTAATTGCAGTTTGTTGTGCTGTTTGAACTGACAAAAAGGTGGTTAACATTAAATGCAGCTACAGTTACTGAAGCTGGCTTGATTAAACCACCCATAGAAAAGAATGTCAACTCTTGCCTGGTGTCACACTGCTGCACAACCATCTCAATCCCATCCTTATTCAAATACCCTGATGAAGAATACTAAATACATGGGCTCATATAGCCCCATCTCACATACAAGTGCATCTTTCTGAATCTGACTAGATCTCTTTTAAAAAACTCTCAGGATACCATATCATTCTGAAGGAAAGCAAAACAAGGAAGACAAACATTATCATAACAGGATGCATTCCCAATAATGAACACAGCGATTTTTTTTATTTTTATTTTTTTTTGGGGGGGAGAATCTCCTGTCAGTTTAACTTAAATATAAGAAGATGTTATAAATAGTGAGAGAATTAACAGACTGCAGTCATTTTCAGAGCAAACTTGTAATACGAGTCTAGCAACATGGACAGCATGAAGGGAAGTTAGTCATGGACAAATTATTCTCAGGAGATTTTAGTTGTGACCTGTGAGTATGCCCTGGGCTCACTCAGGAGGAAGAGCAGGACATAAATGGAATAAATAAATAAATAATCAATTCACACACACAAAAGCTCGTAATTATCTCCTACAGTTTCCTGACATTCATGGGTTTTTCAGTCTAATTTGCATGAATTAAAAGGAGTGTCTTGCATTTCTAATCCTTAACTTGGAACTTACCCTTCATTATTTGATCACAATGGGGCTTTCTCGTTTTAGCTTCTCCTTTGCAGATTCCTAAAAATCTGCCACTAAGAACTAAGAAACATCTTCAGAACAGAGCAGCACAGAAGGAAGTAAAAATTGCAGCCCTTGTGGAACTGTACCTTTTAAACCAAACCCATGTTCTTCATTTTACAATGGCAACTGCACTAGTGCTTTTCCTCAGTAGAACTGCCCTATTTCCCTGCTAAGGGAGCTGGAGTAAAGCAAGCTGGGAGTCAAGACAATGCCAGATGAACCAGAACCATCTACAATCTATTGTTTGAGGGGAGACAGTAGGACATTTCTGTTGTGATGAGCGGCCGTGCACTGGGACTAGCGCTAGAAAGATAGAAGGAACAACTATCTCTGTGCTGAAACAGCAACATTAATTTAAAGTCCCTGCAACATGACCTCTCTCTCTGGAGACTCTCTGAAGCAGGTGTTGAGGGAAGTTGAATAGAGAACATTTAAGTCCTACTGCGCCAGTGGAACCCTGCTGGTGAAGTATCAGTTATAACACAAAGTTTTTCTTGTTAAACGTTGGCACAGCATATATCAGGATTAGTTTTCACCATGCTTGAAATTAGAATTTTCAGGTAGACACTTAATAACTCACTGTAGAGCTATATACCAAGTTAACTGGATACTGTTCGCTTATTTGATTCAAACAATAACATAAATGCAGATGTAAAGCTAGAAATCGCTCTTCTGTGTTCTCTTAGTTCGCAACAAAGATAAGCTCTAAAATTCATTCTCAGTTTCTATTTTAGGTATTAAACGACCAACATGCAGGTTCGGAATGAGGTTCATTTTAGACCCTATCACTGCAGGAAATATTGCTACTTACAAAACATGCTTCAAAGATTTTCATTGTTATAGTAATGATTTGTTTTCTCCTATTTTCCTAATGCCAATTAACTGGCCAGACAGGGAGCAGACCGGAAATGTTGCAAATATGTGCAGTTGCGGAAAAGCCAGCAATTTATGAAGTATTCAACTGTCTTTTTAAAAAGGTTATAAAACTGTTACCTTGAAGCTGACATATTGTAGATGATTGGAATGTCTTTTAATAATTTGCTTGATGAGTTCTGGGTGGGTAGCCTTTAAGTAAGATGTAGCTGGCTGATTCAGTTCAAATTCAAAGCATCTCCACAATTCAGGCATGTGGAACACTTTGTTCCACACACGGCAGACTTGGGATGCATGAGCACGATCAGGAAGAGGCAAATACTGGAACACCTGCAGCAGAATATCTGGAATGAGGCTCCCCCAGTCAGGGCCCTGAAATACTCCAACAGATTCTTCATCTGTAATTTTCACTTTTTTGCCATCTGCTATATTCTCATCTGATAAATGATTGCTGGTCTTGCTGTTTTTTCTGCCTCGTTTCATTCTATCAAGAGAAACACATTTCAGAATATATTAGCTCTACAAGTTAAAAGAGCAGTTCCAAAAGATAAACAGTTCTCTCTTACTACAAAGCCTCCAAAATTAAGTAAGATCTGAAAGCAAAACATCCAGAGGTGTGGAATAATTTCTTTTTTTCCATGTTAGGAACATTGATCTGGAATAGATTTTTATAATGCCATCTTCCCAAATGAGACTCTCACAATGGCACTACAGCTTTTGAAAGATACTTTGACAGACATTATATACACAGTACTGGTCTTTTTGCATATCACTTTAAATCATACTTAAAATAAAACGTTTAAATGTGAATGTGCAGTATGTTAGTGCACGCTGCTGAAATAATGGGAGCTTCTGCTGCACTGCTGGGAAACCAGTCGTGGTCTGGCTGAGCATTACGTCTGAATCTGAGTATGTGGATTGTTTTCCAAAAACAAACCATGAGTGGTACCCAATATTTTTTTGTTTTTTCTCCTGCTTTATTGTTCATCATCACATCTGTACAACGTAAACATTCATTCATTATTATCCATAAATCAAAATTGTCAAACACCATCAACCTGTGACTTCCCGTCCTTTCCATACTTCTTCCATTTTAATAAACTTGTTGCATAAACTTAACTACTTAATCACTGAAAAAGTATTAAAGCTTGTGTACATTTTCCTTTAACATAATTATTTACAGAGGCTACTCAAAGGCTACAGCTGTGTTCAGGTCATGGCAACTGTTTTTAAAATATTTCTTAAAAGGTTCCCAGCTTGAAATAAACTCGTTTAGACTTATCTTTGATCTTTTCAGAAAGATTACCTAGCTCAGCGTATTCTACTAACTTCAATATCCATTTGGTTCTAGTAGGAATTACGTCACTCTTCCAATGTTTTGCTGTAAGTATTCTCGCCGCGACAGTAGCGTATAAAAAATTTTCCCATGCATTTCTGGGGCTATCTAAGCCTGTTATACTGAGTAGGAATGACACTGGGGTTTTTAAAAAGGTTTATATTTAGCATTTTTTAAAGTTCAAAGTAAATGTCATTCCAATAGGGTTTTATATTTTTACATACCCACCACATATGGAACATAGTGGCACCCTGTTCTCCACATCTCCAGCATGCATTGGGGACATTTTTAAACATTTTAACAAGTTTGCAAGGAGTCAGATACCAGCAATATAACATATTTTGGAAATTCTTCCTTAAAATGTAGCATGCTGTGAATCTCCAGTTGACTTTCCAAAGGTTTTCCCATTGAGACATCTCTATATTGTGACCAAAGTCTTGGGCCCATTTGACCATGGCTGATTTAACCTCCTCCTCCTCGTCTTGGTTACTGCTCAAGAATCGTTTTGGGTGAAAGAAATCATAAGCCTGGGTTCAGATGTAATGCTAAGCCAGCAACGGCTTGATTCCCAGAAGCATCTGCAATTTTGGCAGTGTGCAGTGTCACAGTATGTTCACATTTAAACAATAATCTTAACTATAGTTTGACATGATGTGTGAATCATATCATTTATTCTTACTTTATGTTGCTCTTGAAGCTTCTTTAAATTCAGTAAAAGGCATAGGATCAGCTACAAAGGCACTTTTCTGTTGCAGGCTTCAGATATGGGATTTCAGAACAAATATGGGACTGACTATCCAGGTTACATATCAAACAGTGGAAGGTGAGGTGAAATGAACAGAATATTTTCATACTCAGGCCATTACACCATTGTTGCAGCTACCTGACGTAGCAGGAAGAGGTTTTACTGTTCTTAGCATAGCAATAGAACATTTTTCAGTTTACCATTATTGTGCTATTTCGAAAAATCATTGTCTAATTAAATTGGCTGAACTATGTATAAAGCAGTAATTCATACAATATTTGTTTATGGCAGCACCAGTATATGCCCTCACCCTAAGCAGTTATTTGATGGCACCAAAAGTCTTAAGATCAGACTACAAGAATATCAAATGAAAATTAATTTGGGTGCAGTCTAAATAACTAGTTACAATACAATTGTATTGACAATGACACTATTCAATCAACACTTTTAAAAGGGGTGGAGTGAGGACTAGGCTTTAGTGTGCTTTGAATACACCTCTCTCAGTTCAGCCAACATGTTGTTTACAGTGTGCAGACTCAGTTACACAGAAAGGAGCCAACCCATTGCTGTTTAGATCCTTTTCATTACCTCTAGGTGTACTGTTTGCAAACAGAGGAAGGAAAACATCACTAGAATTTTGAGGTTGTTAATCACCTTTGACACTAACAACCTTTAAGAACTAGACGACTTTTATTGAGATTGTTGCATTGTACTTATTATTCTACCCAACAAACTGTCTTGGGCAGCTACAAATAAATAATTCAAGGCAGTGCAAAGAACTACAGTGGTACCTCGGGTTAAGAACTTAACTCGTTCTGGAGGCCCATTCTTAACCTGAAGCTGTTCTTAACCTGAGGTACCACTTTAGCTAATGGGGCCTCCCGCTGCCACCATGCGATTTCTGTTCTCATCCTGAAGCAACGTTCTTAACCCAAGGTACTATTTCTGGGTTAGCGGAGTCTGTAACCTGAAGCATCTGTAACCTGAAGCATCTGTAACCCGAGGTACCACTGTACTGTCAAGAAAAAGGAAGGGAAACTCCACAGGGTGCCAACACCTAAAGAGATCCCAAGGATTACTACCTGTATACAAATATTTCTAAAACTACAGCAGTCACCACACTGAGACTTTGACGTGGTTTTTTTATATATATCGTAACTTTACTGACAATGTGCAATGGCATTTGGGAGCTTCAACTTTCTTCTGGTCACTCTTCATTTCCTTTAAAAAGTTTGTAATGGATAATTTGCACCACACAAGACATTTACAAATATGACACTGCGTCTTAGCTGTGCAGCTGGCAGAGTAGGTATGTATGATAGGTATAGCAAAGTATGTGTTGTGCTGGTGGGGGGAGAAGGGTTTGGCAGAAGTGACTCTAAGGCCTTACAATACGCTTCAATGAGGCACAGCATATTAGTCTGGCAATGTTGGAAGCAAAGTGCAGTAAAACGCATCTCTGCGCAGAGCTGTTTAAAGGTTTGTTTTTTAAAAAAAGAATACAGTGGTACCTCGGGTTACGAACTTAATTCGTTCCAGAGGTCCGTTCTTAACACGAAACTGTTCTTAACCTGAGACGCGATTTCACTAATGGGGCCTCCCGCCGCTGCGCAATTTCCGTTCCCATCCTGGGGCAAAGTTCTCAACCTGAGGTACTACTTCCGGGTTAGCGGAGTTTGTAACCCAAAGTATTTGTAACCCAAAGCGTTTGAAACCCGAGGTACCACTGTACTTTGTTTACGGAACAACTTTCTCTCTGAAAACCGGCCTAATTTTTATGTCACTGCAGGGCAATGTGGTTTTTGTTTGTTTGCTTTTACATCTGGATATATTTAATCCACAACTTACGGGTGCAGCTACTGGCTCTTAGTTGAAAGGAAAGATGGGGGGGGTGAAACAGACAAACAATTGGGATAGCTAAATCGGTAGAGCATGAGATCCTTAATCTCAGGGTTGTGGGTTCGAGCCCCAAATTGGGCAAGAAGATTCCTACATTGCAGGGCATTGGGCTAGATTTCTAACTGATTCTATGAATGACAGCAGGAGCTGGAGAGAGGCGAGCAAACCCCCTTGGGGTGGGTAAAATTGGTTTGATGCAAATGATTTTTAGACTGGGGGCAGGGTTAAGGTTTTGTTTATTTGCTAATTAGTGGGTCGGAGTATTCCTTTGTTCATTATTTGAGAATTGTTAAGGCTGTTTGCTAATATTGATACTCCCCTCCCCCCCTCCACAAATGATATGTTGTAGTTAATATTAATGTATTATATGATTCCCCCCTCCTTTTCCCCTATATTATGTATTGCAAAAAAACTCTTTGCTGTAAGTCGCTGGACTAACCTTTGGGTGAAAAGCAACTAGTAAATTGTTTATTTATAATAATAATAATAAATATTTTACGGTTTTGTCTTGTGGCTTGTTTGCTGGGGATTTTTTTTTTTAAATCAATCAGCGTATAACTCCCTCCCATCCGATGTCACTTTTAGAAGACACCTGAAGGCAGCCCCTGTATAGGGAAACTTTTCAATGCTTCATATTTTCTTATGTTTTTTATGTTGGAAGCTGCCCGGAGTAGCTGGGGCAACCCAGTTAGCTGGGCGGGGTGCAAATAAATTATGATGATGATGATGATCATTATTACTATCATCATTATCCTCATCATCGTCACCTTAAGCGGAATAAATAAATGCAATAAATAACATAAAACCCAGCGCGTGGCGCCTGCGTGGAGCTGGAGGGGACCGAAGGGGGCGTTTCTCTCCCTTCACCGCAGCGCCGCTACCGGGGGCGCCCAGAAACTCCCACCCGGCCCGGCCCGGCCCCCCATTCCACCCGGCCCGCCGGGGTCACCTGTCGGAGGCAGCTCCCGTCCTCCGCGTCGCTTATCCGGGGCCTCTCAGTCCTTCCTGCCGCCGCCGCCTCCTCCTCCGCCGCCTCCTCATCAGCGGCCCCGCCCGGCACAAGCGGGGGGCCTCGCCAAGAAGCCGCCAGGCCCGCCCCGCTCTGGTCGGCAGCTGAGGGACAACAGCCAACCGCTGCCCGACCGCCCGCCGCTTGTTTACTTCAAAATGGCGGCGCTCGCCTGACACTGCGACGGGGCTGGGCCTCGACCGCGCATGTGCAGGAGGGGAGGGGAGGAGTTTGCGCTTGCGGCCCCGCCCTCCTCTCCCGCTACAGCGCGCTCGCTCTCGCTCTCCCTCAAACGCAGACGGCCGTAGAGGGAGGCTTCCTAGAACGTCCCACCGACGGCGCTTTCTAGACGCTGTCACGTCGTCGTCCGTTTCCGAAGCGCGGGTCCCCGGCTGTGGTTGGACTACAACTCCCGTCATCCCTTATACGACTGGTCCTAGGCATGATGGGAGTTGTAGTCCAACCGCAGCTGGTTTGAGGAATAACTGGCGGAAGGGGAAGGGCGAGAGGGAGCGAAAAAGCGGGGAGCTACTTTATTATCATTATCATTACAAAGTAATAATCATGTGAAGGAGAGATGTAGACATTCGGCTGCCTAACATAAGAGCCCAACTCATAGCTGTCAACTTAGAGATTTGAAAATAAGGGACCAGCAACCTCGAAAATAAGGGATCAGCAGCCAAAATAAGGGATTTTGCTTAGCTTATACAGAAATCTGGCACTGAGGAGCCATGCTGCTTTTGCTGCGACTGACTGTGTTTGGCAGGGGGCTGGACTGGATGATCCTAAGAGTCTACAACTCTGACCAAAGAAGAGTGGCAGACAAAACTGATGAACGACATTGAGATGGCAAAGTTTACAGGCAGAATTAGAAACCAGGAAGAGAACCTCTTTAATAAAGAATGGGGAAAGTTTATAATTTAGTTGAAAAGCTATTGTAAAGAGTTACATACATTGGTAGGATTGACAGAAAACTTGTAGTACAAATTTGAACTCTGGATGGACAAATGATTTATAAAAATAGAGTTATGAAAGGGATGCAAAGGGGGAAATCACTACATTAAGATGCTGCACTGGTTGGAGGGGATGCTAAGCAGCATGTCGGGCTGCCGTCGTCCTGGTGCGAGGAGTTCCATCGGCCCTTCCATGCCTGAGAGAGAGGGAGGGAGACTCTCGCCCGCAAGCGTCCCTCCCCATCCCCTCCTCTTCCTCGTCCCTCAGGCCATCTCCTCAGTCGCCGCCGCTACCTCCGGCTTCCCCTGGCAGCGCGGCGGAAGTCTCGCAAGAGAGGGGCTGCCCGCCCGCCCGCCACCTGTCTCCTCAAGACAAGCCCCTGAGGGGGAAAAGGGAGGGACACAGACGCGGCAGCTCATGCGCACACTCTCTCTTGCGGCAGAGCACCCCGAGCCGCTGCTTCCCTCCCAAGCCGGGCAAGCATGAAACCCGGGAAACTTAAGGGACATCATAAATAAGTGACAGCAGCGGGACACGGCGCTGGGATAAGGGAGTTTCCCACCAAATAAGGGACGGTTGACAGCTATGGCCCAACTTGAGGATCAATGCCGCTTCCTAGGTTGAAAGCGCTTGCAATGTCCCTGTTGGTTTTCATGAAAGAATTGTGGGGATCTTTAAAATTCTTATTTTGAAAATATTAAATATATATATTGTTAGATTAAATTTAAAAAGTAAGAAATAGAACCAAGTCACACGTTCAAGATCTACAGAGCCCTATCCCAGTGGTAGTTGCTAGCATTTTTGACTACTGTATGCAGTTCTTAACCTTGATGCTTCCACCACAAAATATGGCTTGCCTAGTACTTTAAGAAAAGTGTGCCATGATATATGTGCAGAGTGCAGTTAGTTGTCTCCTCTTTAAAAAAAAAAAATCAGTTATTTTCTGCAACACCAATGGAAGAGCTTTCATGTATGAGGGCCCAAGTGTGATTTTTTTCAGACACATTTGACTCCAGAACTCATTTAGAAACTAAGCTGTACAATTTTTGAATTCATGGATCGTTCACATCTATGCTAAACACGGCAAAAGCTTTTACAATGCATGGAAAGCTTGCTTCCAGTTGTGTGCAGCTCCACACCCCCACCCCAAAAAGAATCAATTTAACTATTCATTATCCAAACATTTTTAAATTAAAAGAACAGAGTATTCCAGCCAATAGACAAAAATAATGGTTATGTTTGAATGAGGCCACATCAGAGCACAGGAGAAGATATTTGAAATGCATGGATCAGTCCTGAAAATGTGAAGTAGTAATCTCTGCTTATGTGTGGAGTTCATCACACCAGACTGATCATGATCAGCCTCTGTTGTGTCTGAATTTGGAGAAAATATCTTCCAGGTTTCGGAAGACAGGCTCAGAGACAGAGGCCAAATTTTCATTGTAGAAATTCACTGACCAAATCACAAAAGAAGCTAGAAACAACAGTGGCAGCACTTTCCTCCATTTGTGTGTGTTCCAAAATATATCCGCTGCTATGGAATAGGCTTTTTCCAGAGTGCTCAACTTCCTAATGTTGATTTCAGGCACTCTGGAATAACATCCCATTAATTTGTACCTAGGATGCTTCAGATTTATTTATTTATTTATTTATTATACCCCGTCCATCTGGTTGGGTTTCCCCAGCCACTCTGGGCGGCTTCCAACAAAAGATTACAAATACATTAAAACATCCTGGGTGTCTGATGTGGTTTCCAGAGTGCCTGACATGCATCGGAGGGATACAAGCATTCTGGAGAATCAGAGAATTGTAGACCATGAGGGTCATCTAGCTCAACCCCCTACAATACGGGAATGTTTGCCCAAAGTAGAGCTTGAAACCAGGACCCTGAGATTAAGAGTCTCATGCTCTACCAACTGAGCATTTTGAACATTATGTGGGAAGATGGGTGGCATGAAGACTCCTTAAGAGAGTACAATAGCAAGAATTTCATGACTCTGTTCTTTTACAAACTTTGTACAGTTATCGACTGAACACACTTTGGTCCTAAAACAACTTCATTTCAGAAGAGGAACCAAAGTAACTCAGGACGCAGCAGGGTGGGAGGTTTTGTGGTATAAAATGATAAAGGGTGTGGTTTTTTTCTAGATTGAAAAGGAGTGTGTTTTATTTGCTAAAGAGCTGCGTCAAAATTGATAAGGAAAATAGAAGTGTTTTCTTACCTCAGTAAGAACACCCTTCAAATAAATTCATTTTCGATACAGTTAAGAGTTTCCACTCCCAAATAAAAGTTCTTTCACATTCATTAGACTTTCACTGTATAAAAATGTACAGCGGCTTTATTGACATGTACATTCCATTATGTTTACAGCTGCAAGATATGAGGCACACTCAGTATTGCACTTCATTAAAATTTCAGGCTCAAACATAACCCAGAAGTTTAAATGAAACTGCTGTTTACAATTTAGTAATTCTTATACAGGACAAACATTGATATTTTATATATACAGCGTGATACTGGTTACATTTATGCCTTCCTAACACTTTAATAACAGTCTAAGAAATAAACCAGAATATTCCTTTTTTTCCACCCCTACCCGTGATGCAGTTACAATTGTACAGGATTACAAAAAAGTCAGTATACAATAATCAACTTTTTCTTCATCTGATATCCAGCATCATTTGGAGTCCACGGAAACAGAGCCTCTTTGACAGCAATTATTTATTTGCAAGTGTCCAATGCTTTGTAGCTGATGCACATAATGGCCACATGCAAACACCTCACAAGTTTTGATGTCTTGGGTCATAAATGTCACTTTCCCCAAAGCAAGGATTATGTACATGGTATTTGGCATCCATCTTCCCGTATTATGTTCCTTTTTTCCTGTGTTATTCAAATGGTCCCATCCTCATTTTAATTGTGGTTTATAATGAACTCAGGACACTTGTGGGATGACAGCAGCTTTGCTCTGGCAAATTAAAGGACTATGGACTAAAAAGTATGTGCATTTCTGCAGACGCCACAGCCTAGTGCAAATTCCTCGCCAGTAGGTGGATGGACTACATGAAGGGGACATTCTGTTCCTTCAAGCTGCTTGCCCTTGGGACCTGCAAAAAGGTTTAAGAAGACCAAACAAAATCTGTAAAACATTGCACAAGCACCGAGAAATTTATAAAGCTACACCACTGAAGGGTTCAAATCTTTATGCTAAAGGTAACCCACCCATCCAACCAAATTGAGAGAGAGAGAGAGAGAGAGAGAGAGAGAGAGAGAGATCTGACCATACTGTGCATGGTGCCTCTCTTCTTGTGAAAAGAAAGCTGTAAGAATCACCTGGCATGAGTAAAAATTGAACACTGACAAATCAGGTGACATGCTAAACCGAAGGCTTACACAGGGGGCAAGCATTTAACACGAACCTCTTGTCAGAAGGGAGTTGAAGGGAACCACAAAAAGTCTATACTTTGTGGTCTTGGAGACTAAGAAAACCTCAACATTGAATTTATGGCTTCCTAAAGGGTTTATGTTACTTCCCCCCCTTCCGACCCCCTGTTTTCTTGACCCAGGAACACCGATCACACATTATAGGATGTTTGTAATTTCTGTTCTTCATGCATGTACCAAAAGGCACTGTGAAATTTGTTTGAGAAGGGAGGGGACCATTTTGCTACTGGTTTTAATGTGATCGCTTTGCTTATTTGGGGGAATAAAACATCAGATATTATTTTCAAATAACTCAGCCTCCATGCATAAAACTGAACATAATTATGAAAATCTGAACAGGAAATACTAATCTGTGCAAGGATCTGTTGTAGCAGATCCTGCTTAAAGACTATCTGGCATGCTACCTACTTTTCCAAGAGTTTAAAGCTATTCCAAGATACCTTTAACTACCATTTTAAAATGTTACCTGCAGGACAATGTGGAAGTTCCTCTTTAGGAATGCTAGTCATTCTTTGGAAGTCGTCATGACAAGCATTGCAAAAATGGGTTGTCCCAAAGCAAAAAAACACAGCCACTGAGCAGCAATAACGACATTTGTACTCTAGAAAATCTGTACCATGTTTAGGACACATCTGTGAAAAAAAGGGGGGAACCACAGGTTAAGCTAACTAGCATGAGTTAAAAGCTGTTTTCCTTTGTACATTTGTGGTGGTGGTGTTTTTAAAAAAAGCAAAGCAAAAGTGTTTTCCTACCTGAGCCCGTGAAACATCAGAGCAGGCACCACAGATGAGCTCTCTAGGATCATAGTCATCTCCCTGGCCAGCCTCAGCATCACAACGTGCTTCTCCACCAAAATAGGCCTAAGAGGGAAAACATACAAAAGACTATCAGGACATGGAAAACTGAAGACAGTACAGTGGTACCTCGGGTTAAGTACGTAAGTAATTTGTTCCGGAGGTCTGTGCTTAACCTGAAACTGTTCTTAACCTGAAGCACCACTTTAGCTAATGGGACCTCCTGCTGCTGCCACGCCGCCGGAGCCCGATTTCTGTTCTCTTCCTGAAGCAAAGTTCTTAACATGAGGTAATATTTCTGGGTTAGCAAAGTCTGTAACCTGAAGCGTATGTAACCTGAAGCGTATGTAACCCGAGGTACCACTATACAGTTCATTTACAGTATCTCAGAAGTAAATTGATTTGCAAAGAGGAACAGATGAAATGTTCTTAGTATATAATAATATTTTTCCATGTGTGTATCTATAGATCTCAAGCATAAGGGTGGTTCACTATTGGAGAAGTCTTACATTTACCTGGCTAATTTCAGATGTGCTAACAATTAAAGCAGAGGGTTTCTACATTTCAACATCCTTGTTTGGGGGTGAAGGGGGGTTTGTCAGGGATAGCAAGTAGTCAGGATGTGGTTTCATAAGAAACAGAGCATGAATGGGAAACCAGTGGCCCCTCCAGATGCTGGAAGAAAGAGTTCTTGCTTACTTCCTCTAGTCACTTCTACCTTTCTGAAAAAATGTCCCTCAAAAGATGTCACTGTTCAGAAAGAGGAGGTGCCTGTAACCAGGAGCTGAAGAAAAGAGAGCTGCTGAAGTTTACATTATTAACTGAAAATTACCAGTAGAGGGCTGAAAGTCTTTTAAATGCCTATTTCAAAAATAAAGCTGGAATTGAAAAGGTACAATCATGGAATTAGGTTCTAAAATATTTTTGCACAGTTTAGACCAGCTTTTTACCATGCATGGAAGATTGTATAATAATAATAATAATAATAATAATAATAATAATAATAATAATAATAATAATTTATTATTTATACCCCGCCCATCTGGCTGGGCCTCCCCAGCCACTCTGGGCGGCTTCCATAGAAACCAAAAATAAAATAAAATATCACATGTTAAAAACATCCCTGAACAGGGCTGCCTTAAGATGTCCTCTGAATGTCAGGTAGTTGTTTATTGCTTTGACATCTGCTGGAAGGGCGTTCCACAGGGCGGGCGCCACTACCGAGAAGGCCCTCTGCCTGGTTCCCTGTAGCTTTGCTTCTCGCAATGAGGGAACCGCCAGAAGGCCCTCGGCGCTGGACCTCAGCGTCCGGGCAGAATGATGGGGGTGGAGACGCTCCTTCAGGTACCGAGGCCGTTTCTGGCACAACTGACAGAATCTTTTGCAGCACCAAAGTGACCTCTCCTGGGCAGTGTGAATGGGGGTCCTGGGCTGGCCAGAAGACAGGAACCGACTCTCGACCTTGCTGATGTGGTCCAGAGGAAAGCAAAGCTTGGCTGCAGGAGTTGCTGGAAGGAGGCATACAAGACGCCATCTAACCGTTTTAAGGACTCCACTACAGTTTTGTGTAGGGCTTACCGTATTTTTCGCTCTATAAAACGCACCTTTCCCCTCCTAAAAAGTAAGGGGAAATGTGTGTGCATCTTATGGAGTGAATGCAGGCAGGAGGCTCTGCTCAGCGCTCCTTTTAAGGAGCCGCGTGGAGCGTGTGTGCTGCCCTTCTCCCTCCTCAGGGAAAAGCCCCTAAGAGCCACACACACACTCCGCGTGCTCTTTAAAGGAAGCAAGCAAGAAGCCAGGTCGCTGCACAACGATCCTGCTGGCTGTCCTGGCTTCTGGGATTCAGAATTTTTTCCCCTTGTTTTCCTCTTCTAAAAACTAGGTGCGTCTTATGGTCTGGTGTGTCTTATAGAGCCTAAAATACGGTACTCCTTAGCCTTTTCTTCCCCCGAAGATATCCTGCAAGGCAGCAGATACAGATTTTTCTTTGGGGTTTACTTCCAAAGCCTTTCTCACAAATGAGTGTAGCCGCAAGGCAGCAAAGGTTTAGGATCAGAGTTATTCTCCTAGATGGGCTACCTTCCGATGTTGACGAGTCACATCTGCCCCTCCCTTCCCTTTACAGCATGTGCAGAAACCGCCTTCTTGACCATTGGGCCGACTGTTGGTCTCATCTGCTCAGTCCACCAGAGCCTGCTCTCTCATTCAGGGAACCTCCCTGACTCACCAAGGGTTGCAGACCCATACCAGCAATTTCCTAATCTGGTTAATCTGAACAATGGATCTAGGCCCCAGATCATACCTTTTTGCATTTGTAGCAAACATAATAAGCGTATCTGTTCATAGCGAAGCCAGCAGGGTCATTGTAAAACCGAACTCCGGGTGTTGTGATGGCCTCACTTTTGTGCAGTCCTTCATACTCCAGTCTCATCAGTGCTTTCCTCTTCACATCTTCATAGAGCTCCTTGATTGGATCAAGCAAGTCCTTTAATACTGTATGATTAATTTTGTTCTGTTAGAAACCCACAGGAAAGAGGAGAGAGAAAATAAGCAATTTGTAAACAAGCATTTGGCAAAAATAAAGATTTTATTTGGCATGTAACTAATGAAAACCAACCCAAAGGTCCACACACATCAATTTTAAATAGCAAAATCCCTATCGACCAACACGGTAAGAGTCTCAACACTCCTGTCGAGAGGGCCTTTTCAGTGATGATGCCGTGGTAAAAGAATATCTGGTGCCTACATTGTGGCCCTTTAAGTGCCCAGTGAAGTACTTTGTATTTTCCCAGCCTTTTAAATAATCTTTTAGTAATGTAACTCCTGAAATGTCCAAGATCTGCTGAGAAGCTTGCTGTACTGGTTTTATTATTTGATGTTGTGTTTTTATGCTGTATTCTATATTTTAGTTTTATGGTTTTGATTTGTTTGTTTCTTATTGTTGTTGTGAGTCACCCAGAAAGCCTTGTTATTGGGTGACAAATAATTGCTGCTGATAGATGAAATGAGAAAACACCCATCAATGTTTAGAATAACATTTGTTAACAGCAAGTACACAAAAACAGAGGCAAGAAAATATTGTTTATTCCTTAAACATAGCTATTTTAATGTATTTAAAAGCCTCAGCACATATTACTGGTGTGACTGAAACATGTCAGTGATTTCCACAGTTCGAAATGTGCAATTTGTTTCACATTTCCTTCAAAGGGTGGTTGCTTCTTCCTGTTATATTATGTTAAATCACTAATTGTTCCCCATTTACTTCTTCCAAATCACACATATTCTGCATACACTGCTAACCTAGCAGTTTCTAACATTTACTGTAATGGTCCAGAGACATAACTGTTGCACAAAGTTATTTTGGAGGTTATTTTCTATCAGACACACCAATTGTTTCTTAAATTCCCTGGAAGTTTATAGCATGCAAATCAATAATTTAGAATTTTTATCAAGCCCTTAATATTTCCTAGAAATATTCTTAAAGACTATCCATTTCACATTGATTTCAATCCTGAAAATCGGATGAGCACATTTCTTGGCCCTTCAATATGGCTTGTTTCTCAAGGTATTAAAATAGCGCTTGACCATTTGCTCACCTTGCAAATAGGGCAGGACATAAACCCAAATGTTATCCGTGGCCCAAGCCATCTGTTTTCTAAAACTCGGCAACAGCATTGCAAATGGAATATATGACTACAGTCCAACTGTAAAGAGGAAGATTTATCAATACATTAACAGAAATAATCCCTGGTATACACATATTAAGCTTTGCCTCAAAGCAGAAAAACCGCAAATCAGAAAAAAAAGTTTACTCTGATTACACAGTAAGAAAAAATGGGTGATACCCAACACAGTGTGAATGGGTGTCTGTTAGTACAACATAACTTCCGGTTTCTCCTCTCCAGCCACCTATGTACACTCAAAATATGTTCCAGAGAGTTGAAGACCCTCTGAAGCAGACCCTGAAATGTGGTGATGGAAGGGAGAAACAGGAAGCCACATTATGCTAGCACATTATGCTCAAGCCTGCAGACATAACTGGGTCTCACACAGTAGATAATTACAAAAAAGTTGTTAAAAGAACATCGTAGATAATAAAACAATGTAAACAAATACAACTAATAAAACACTGCAGTAAAATTATTCAGAGCCTAAAGCTAGGATTAAAAGATCCAACAGCTGCTTAAACTGATTTAGATTAGAAAAAGCTTGTGAAGGGCACATGCAATTTGCACAGAAGCCAGACATTTGGAATAAAAACTGATCGGGAGCAGAGTCAAGGATTGTGAATTCATGATAGAGATCATCCATATGAGATAACTTAAGGCATTAACTAGGTGACTCGGTAAAAGCACACTTGGAATGGGGTTGAAGCGATCATTAGGGTAAATTTCAGCACTGGATAAACCTGACAAAGGAAGACCACCTACTAAGCACATGAGTGGTACAAATGCAACTTGGAACCAAAGCAGGTTGGCAATGCTCTGAGAATTAGAACAGCAGAAATTTATTAGCAATTAACACCACCTGGAAAAGCAGCACAAAAACAGCAGCTCTAAATAGTTTACATGCTGGCATAAACGTGATTTCTACAAAGTTGCTCCCTGCTGATTAACTAGAAACCCCTGAGAATCAGCTAGAGTTTTTGTATATTAAACACAACATTCAAACCTGAATAGCCGGTGCTGCCGAAAGTGCCTCCGTGAAACAAATCATGCACATGTCATCAGCATCTTGCTTAAGGGTTGTGGTGCTCTTATCGCAACCATGCAAACAGGGCAAGCAATGCTCTTCATTCTTGACACCGCCACAGGGGTGACCACAAGGATGAGTCTTGCTGCAAGCTATCTTAGCGTACTCCTGTTAAAAACAGATGTAAACTAACATTATACACTCTCAGGTGGTTGGAGCCAATAATTTCAACTGTGCAGAGAGGAGAAAAAGTCCTGCCACAGACTTAACAGGTAACAGCAGTAGTAACTGTATTTTATAGGAAGCTGCCTTACTGACTCAGTATGTCTCAGTACCGTATTGGCCTGAATATAAGCTGCACCCACAAATAAGCTGCACCTTTAAAATGGGAGGGGGGAGAGATAAAAAAGGCTGGTTGCGGGGTGGGGGGTTGCCTGTTCAGTCTGCTTTCAAACTGTCTCCTTACGGTAGCTCAGGGAGGCTTGGGAGCAGCGGGCGGGCCGTGCGCCGTTGCCCTGCACTCCCCGGCTGCTCCCTGGGCTCTTTGCCGGCGGCCTTCCCCCTTCTTTACAACAGTTCGGGGGAGGCTTGGGAACCGCAATTGGGACGGGCGCCATTGTCCTGCACCCCTGACGACCCTCGTGGGCAGCTGTTTCAGCAGTGATACCATAAGGTCGCGAATATAAGCCGCACTTTAACTTTTCACGGTCGGAATTTGGAAAGAAAGTGTGGCTTATATTCAGGCCAAAACGGTAATTTCTTCTTCCCTTTGCTGGAATTGGTGCTTCAAGTGGGACAAGGGCATGGGGAAGGAGAGATGTACCTGGCAGGTGTGTGAGTGTGAGTGAACAAGAATGATGGAAGAAGGCAAAATATGGTAATTATTTATCACCTCTGCACTTCTTTCTTTCAGTTCTGCATGCATTTCATTCCCTTCCCACTGCCTGAAAAATCCCTCTGTTGCAAACTGAAAAGGAGGGGAACCTATTCAATAAGGGGGTATTGGAACAGTATTGTTCTCTCTCGGTGCTTCTTGGTTATCTAAAAGAAGTAGCTCAAAAGGATGATATCTCACTTTATCTCAAGTTGCGCCCTAAATGCTCATCCAGACCCCCTTTAAAATCTTCCAAGAAAGAAAATTCCGACCTTTCGTGTCTAACAAATGTTACTGCCCAAATAAATTATTAGAAAGTACTAAACCATGTCTCCATCCTCTTTATGTTATCTTTTCAACACGCTTGGCACAAAATGTCCGTTTCTGGTACAGCTTTCATTGCCAAGCTAACTGAAGTACTAAGCTCTTAGAGCTCAGCTACACAATACAGATAAACGGATGCAAGATAAAGAAATTATGCCAGAATGACTTCAAAGCAGGTTCAGAAAAGGGTAATTTGGAGGATGGCAGTGGGGGTACTAAAGCATTCCCCAGCCTTTCTGCCAAAATTCTCCTATCCCCTACCTGCAACCCTGGCAAACGCACGTACAGAAAGGTGTGGAAGTTTCAGCAAAGATGTTTTGCAACGAAGAAGCAGGTTGTTGGGTTTTCCTTATGTATGCGTGTGTGCAACCTGCGGATGAGCTCTCACATTACAGAATCAAAATAATGTGTCACTTATAAATGGGGTGGAAAGATTCAACAGTTCACACAGACCTGGCAATCGGCATCAGAACAGACACTGCCCACTGCTGATAATTCTGTTCCGTTTCTGCAGCCACAAAAACGGCACGCTTCCGAGCTGCTCGTAGTGGGTTTGCCTAGATCAAGAACGGGACACAAAGTTAGTACTCTTCGCCTAATGTCTTCTTTCGTTATTATTGCCAAGGTGAGTGTTAACCATTTCACCAGAAGAAACAGGCATTGTACATACAGCTGTTAAGTAAAGCAGGCTATTGCAAAGTAAAGGGATCTACAGGTATGAAGGTGCCCTGTGTGGAAACAGTCTCGCTCCCTGAGATAATTTTCACTTGGAGGTGGCAGAGACTGAACTTGAGACCAGGCCTAGTACAGGACAATGCACTACATGAGAATGCATCACGATTCCTTCTCCTAATCCCAACAGCCTAATCCCCTTTGTCCTCCCCTGCCTCTCTGCTGCACACATTTATTCCTGACAGAAGTGGTGGTGTAACCCACCCTGTGCCTTCTTCCGAGAAAGCTAGGTAAAGGTAAAGGGACCCCTGACCATTAGGTCCAGTCGTGCCCGACTCTGGGGTTGTGGCACTCATCTCGCTTTATTGGCCGAGGGAGTCGGCGTACAGCTTCCAGGTCATGTGGTCAGCATGACTAAGCCTCTTCTGGCAAACCAGAGCAGCGCACAGAAACGCTGTTTACCTTCCTGCTGGAGCGGTACCTATTTATCTACTTGCACTTTTGTCATGCTTTCGAGCTGCTAGGTTGGCAGGAGCAGGGACTGAGCAATGGGAGTTCACGCCGTCGCGGGGATTCGAACCGCCGACCTTCTGATTGGCAAGTCCTAGGCTCTGTGGTTTAACCCACAGCGCCACCCACGTCCCTTCCAAGAAAGATACCCTTTCTCAAAAACGAGGCATCGTGGGCAAGGTGACAGAGCGTGCCTGCGATGCCACAGTTCACTCATTAAAGCTAGCACAAAACTTTTATGCTCCTTTCAAGCTTTACATTAACTTTAAACAGTAATTTGGTGCTCTGGAAACAAACGGCGGCAACAGAGGAGAGGCACTCCCTAGATGACCTCAACCACAATGACTCAAAAGGAGGCATGGAGGAGTGGGGAAGGGAAAGAAATCAAAGCACTGGAGCAGTGGTGGTGGCAGCTGGGCAGCCACAATTATGACAGCAGTTGGTGGCCCTAAAGGTGGCAGAGGTGGGACACATATAATTCACCACTCCTGCCTCATCTACTGCTAGGAACCTTCTGCATGGACCTGAGCCTAAACCTTCTCCAAAAGAGGTGCTTTCCACTGAACTATGAGCCAGAAGTAAATATTACCAGCATTACATAAAGGGCTAATAATAATAATAATAATATTGATAGGGAAAGTGATAAGAATTTATATTTTTTAAATGTGACATTATCAACCCAACTTCTATTACCAAGTCTTGTGCAAATGATGCAAATTAAGCACATACAAATGATCTCTCCTTCCATTTTTTTTTATTTTGCTTCGGTAGCACGCAGATCTCTGCAAGAGTTAGGATCAGCTCTTCAGCTTAGCTGAGTACTAAGCAGCATGTTTGCTTTATATAAAAAGCTCTGCTGCTTGAGTTGATGATCCAGTTAAAACTGTGCATAATGGAGACCTATGTGTTTCTTAGTAAATTAATTAACCCATGTTTTACAGAAAGTCAACGGAACATTTCATCTCATATTAGGGATTTATATTACCCTAACTATCCAAGTGATATATGAAAATACATCCTACCTGTTTGTTCTCTGAACTCTACCATAGCCTTCATGGTTTTAGAGTCTGCAAGAGCCATCAGCCAGAAAAGTTTGGTCCTACCACAACCTTCATGAAGATCAACCTTGATCGCTTCCTCCTCCTCTTTGAATACCTGTCAGATTTGGCCAAACACATATTAAACTGACAAAATCAAAGATCATTCAAAGATACAATCTCTGGTGATATTTGTACATATGGATCTACGTTTCTACAAAATCATTTCGCCCTGAGAGGATGAAAACATCACACTTTACCTGTCTCTGATGAGACTTTGTTCGCCGATGGAGATGGAGGAATCTATCACAATCGGTACAGAGATTCCCACAGACGTTACATAGGATGATTGCAGCAGTTTCTCCATCATCATGGTTATCACACATAGGCTGATGGGGGGAAAGAGCAAATAGTTCAAGCTGATGGAAAATTTTCTTATTTTATCCAAAGAGAACGAAAAACCTATTTGTATTTCAATCACTTATATGCAGCAGCTTTTTAACATATAAAATATTAATTATAAGCAGTAAGAGGTTCTAGGAATTACATTTTTTGAGGGGGTGGGAACCTCACCCCAATAATTTTAAAATTAAATTTAAAAAAAAATCAGAATGAGGTAGATAGGGAGCTTTATGGCACAGATATAACCAGGCTGCAATTTGTTGAACAACAGAACAGCGATTGTTTCAGCTTTCAAGTATCAAACAATATGATCCAATTAGAAAACTACCGGAACAATAATGTATATTTTTATATACTAAAATTTAAACCCCAAGTTGGATTGTAAAATGGTGCTGGGCACATTTTAATCTCCTCATTTCTTCCACAGTGGCTGTTTTACAATACTTTAATTCAGTGGTTCTCAAAGGGTGTGGAACACCACGCTTGTGTGGCAGAAGAGGATGACAAGTGTGGCAGGAAGATTCAAGGCCAATCAAAGAAACATTTAAACCTTTCAGTGTACTATAGCTTAGCATAGTATATAAAAAAGGTTCATGTGCAGAATATGAGAGATATCTTTTCAAAATGAGAGCAAGAGCATCAAGTGATACCAAGAACAACCCTCATTGTGACCCAGGACTGCTGTGAGAATAGAGTGCTAGAGAAGACTAAAAAAAGACTGTCTTTCAGAGAAGCTTGTCTTCCATCTCCTTAACAGGGAAATTGAAAACCACTCACTAGGAGCATAAACTGACACTAATAGGAATCACCGGCTTCAAAAATATAATAAATGTAGTCCTGCTGGTAAAGGTGGAGAGGGGAATCTCCCCTTCTTTCCAGCCTTTTATTCTTGGGGGTGTCATTGTAAGATTGTACCCAATGTCTCTCATCAGCACCTTTAACAAAAAGTAAATAAAAAGTGCACAAATCTTCTCCAACAAGTGACAAGTCTCCAACAAGCAACTGGCTGAGTGTGCAGGAACACTTACAGTAGTGGGCACAAGAAGATAAAGTAAAGTGCAGGTATAAATATGAAGAAGACCTGCAGAAGGGACATGGAAAAGACTTAAGAGCCTCGGATAGAAGGTCACCAGGTTGATGGACTAGATGGAAGGGATAGAAAGGACTGATAAAACCCGAGACCAGGAAGAAGAGACGATGGATGAAGATTGGAAGAAAGTTTTAAAAATTCATTTAGAAAATGATTGTAAAATTAATGAGTATTAGAAAAATGTTGGAATGAAACTATTTGGCTTTAGTAGAAATGTTAAAAAGAATTATGTATAAATAAGTTTTAAGTTTTAAGCTTTAGGGCTTTTCATGGTAAGATAAGGTTAAAATAAATTAAGGTAATTTAATGACAGAATATAGTGAAAGATGGAAAGGATTTGCTGAGATAATTAATAACTAGAATACAAAAAAGGGAGGTGTGAGGAGGTTGATGAAACAAGTTAACGAAAGACAAAGATTTGGGAATATTGGATTTGTTTTTAAATTTTTTGTTAATTTTTGTTTTGTTTTTTATTTTTTATTTTTTATTTTTATTGACTTGTATTGTTTAACTTCTCTTTTTGTCTACTTTTTTTCCTTTTCCTTTTTTCCCCTTCTCTCTCTCTGTAATTTTAAATTCTCAATAAATATCATTTAAAAAAAAACAGTAGTGGGCACAAGTAAAGGCACAAAGCACATGCTTAACTGTTCACATTGCAAGTTCTGCATAGTAGTAGATAAACTAAGGATTTATTCAAAAGTTGGTGAAGTTTATGTTTCCTGCAAAGTTGGTTGCCGCCTATTCCTTACCATTTGTTTTTGCTGCCCATCCTTTCCCATCCATCTTCCAGAGGAAAGTCTGTCTACATGGTCCTGATCAAGCACACAAAGGGATGCAAGAGCCAGCCAGAGCTGTTAAAAAGAGGGCAAGAGCAAATTATTTTTTCGAGTGCACTAAGCCATATTAATCCTCGGAATTAAGCAATGAGTTCATATTGATGACTTAAACATAACCATCTTCAAACTGTTCAAACTGTACCTTTTCTCTAGCAACATGCAAAAGTTCAGCAAAAAGAGTAATGAACAGTTAAGATTTTTTTAAACCCAGCATAAGCTTTTGTAAAAGGCATCCAGAATATATTGCAAACAGCTTATATATTCTGTACCTCACACCATACCCGATGAGCACTTATTTTAGAAATTTAGGAAATTTAGTACTATTCTAAAGAGGTTTTCGTTTTCTCTGCAATCACTGTCATCTCCTTTTCAAAAATATCATTTAGCCACGCATACACAACTAAGTTGCCTCTTATTAAACTGTATGAAGTTTATATATATCTTCATTCCTTTGTGAAATACTGCATTTATGGTCAACAACATGTTTTAACAAAAGGGGGGGATGGTGGGATGAGAGATCCAACAATGTTTTGTAGCTATTAAAACTGATAATTCCCTTTTCGTATACAAAGCACTATCTCTACACAAGAAGCAGCTTTTTCAAACTCATAATATTACACACAGAACACAATTCCCAGCAGATATGTACTTGGAGGAAAATCAAATTTGTTAGCAATGGGAATATAACAGAAAAGTTCTACAGCAGTAAATATAATCAGATGCTTTTGTTATTATCAGTGTTTCTCCTTTTAAGATCATCATTATTCTTGTACAGGTGATGTATATCAAGAAATACAATTTACTCAAGGAAAAAGCAATAGCCCACACAAATAAACCAAACACAAGACACAAAAACCTTAGGTGGCCAACCCAGGTACGTGTAGATGTCCCTGGAGAAACCTCTCCAATAAGCAAGATACAACGTGTAACAGAATAACCAACTGCTCTTACCCTGGTTGTTGCAATACAACGCACTGGTGACCTGAATTCTTCCTCCATTTTGGTCAATGCAATGATTGTTTCAGCTATAGCGTTTTTTGTCACACGGGACCAAGCTTCAGACAAGTGACCCTGTGGAAGAGACACAACTTAGACCGAGCCCTAATATAATGCACTGTGCAGAAATGTACATTAAAACTGCAGAACGCTCCAGGGATGCCATGCATATATCCGAATTGCCCCAATGAGACCATCTTTACCTTTCTGGAGTCTGCACTGAGCAGGCTTTGCTCTGTTAGCAAGGCAGAGAGCTCAGAAAGGAAAAAGCTTGTCCGAAAAAGCAAGGGGTTCCAAATCAGTAGGGACAGGTGGGGGCAGGGGAGCTGCACACTTATCGACTCTGAACATTGTCTGCCTTGGGTGCTAGGTGGCAATATTCACCCATGGGATGATGGCCAACAATCATGGAAAACAGTGAATTCTGCATGCTACCACTAGGTGGAGCTCTAGTCCCATCGGATGTGGTCCTTACATGCAGGGAGAAAATAACGCTTTCTGAAATTAAAGGGAAATCTCAGTGCAGGGGAAGGAGGGTGCAGGGACCAATTCGGCACAAGAGCAGCACAGTAAGCTAAGATGCTGGAAGCTTACGGCAGCCATGTCTTTAATGAGCTTAATAATGATCTCTGAAATCTGTGTTGGTGTTGAGCCCTTCATCCACCAGTGGCTTTCACCTCGTCGAAGATAGCTGGAAAGGGGGGAAAGCAAACATATATATGTATAAAATCAGCATTAGAAAGAACCTGAGAATACAGTACCATCATACCTCGGGTTGCGAACGTGATCCATGCGGGAGGCACGTTCGCAACCCGCAGCGCCGTGTGTGACGCGATTTGGCGCTTCTGCGCATGCGCAAAGCACGATTTAGTGCTTCTGCACATGCACGAGCGCCGAAACCTGGAAGTAACCCCTTCCAGTACTTCCAGGTTTGGCGCGGGCCATAACCCGAAAACGCACAACCCATGTATTGAAATAAAATGCATTTTGCAGTCTTCGAGAACACAATGTTTGACATGTTTTTAAAATAGGGTTGCCATATTTCAAGGGGTAAAAAGTCCAAACCCAGGTCACCTGATCCACAGCCCAGGCCACCTACACCAGAGCCCAGGTTGCCCATGCCACAGCCCAAGCCTGAACCAGAGCCGCCCACACAAAATTAAAACCAAAAATCCCGGACAGTTGCTTTAAAATGTAAAATTTCTCCCTGATGGGCATGTAGGACCCCCAAAAGAGAAGATGTCTGGCAATTCCCGGACATATGGCAGTCCTATTTTGAAAGGGGACATTTTAATTCCCTATGCCGTGATACTGAAAGAACATTAAAAGAGTGCAACATCTACTAACCTGGAATTGAAAATCATTGGCAATGTAACTGTAGTAACTCCTTTGCCAGCCGCAGTGCCAGCTGTGCCAGTGATAGTGGTTCCTTTGGCCTTCAGCTGTACAGTGAGTGCTTTGGCAATGCAACCCAGAAACATGTCCAAGATGCCCAGTTTATTCCAATCTCCCTTCTCTGTTGAATGAATGATGTCGCTTATATCTGCCGGAGGCAGCGCCTTGACTCCTATGATACTAGCCAAGCGACTCGGGGTGACTTCTGGCAGCACACGCCTAAGTAAGGAGGTCACCTAGACGAAGCACCCAGGAAGTTAGTCAACATTTTCAGTGTCTGAGTTAATGTATCAATTGATCATTATAAACAACTTCAACTAAATTTGACTACGATGCCTCTTTATACCGTATGGAAATTTTCATTTTGCACTAACCTGCCTCTGTACCCTGGGCGAAGCAGTATGTAGCAGCGAGAAGAGATCTTGAAGCAACGTCAGTTGCTGAGCCAAGTACTGACGCCCTACGTTAGAACCACTCAGTGCCAGGACCATGGACAGCAGCTCAAAGCAATAGGCATCAGAGGAGGCATCCTCGTCGCTAGGCTGAGAGTTTGCGTTCTCTTTGCTAGAAATTGCATGCTCCCATTCTTCCCGAACGCGAGTCGCTTCCATTCGGATAGCCTGTACAATATGAGCGCAAACCTAACAAGGGGAAAACAGGAAAAAGTAATTTAACTGCAATCAACCACCTCATGACTCCAGTGCAATTCAGCTGATTTATAACTCATCGGTGTTTTAATTGTGATGCCATGATCAAATTCCATACGCACATCACGCCGTGCAAAAATAAGCCTTATGCCCTTCCCACCACATCAGAACATTTTGTGGGATTACACTGTGCCTAAGTCATTTAATGAAGAAAGGGACTGTTTGAACATGAATAGGCTTCAGCTGACACAAAATGTTCTAAATGTTAAGAACAGGGCTTGCATGTGGCGTATCTGCAGTAACTCAACAAATGGTCCCTAAATTAATTTGTAAAACACAAAAGTTTTGATTTCTGCTGAGTAAATTACCTGGCCCCTACCAAGAAGAAGAAGAAGAAGAAGAAGAAGAGTATGGATTTGATATCCCGCCTTTCACTCCCTTTAAGGAGTCTCAAAGCGGCTAACATTCTCCTTTCCCTTCCTCCCCCACAACAAACACTCTGTGAGGTGAGTGGGGCTGAGAGACTTCAGAGAAGTGTGACTGGCCCAAGGTCACCCAGCAGCTGCATGTGGAGGAGCGGGGAAGCGAACCCGGTTCCCCAGATTACGAGACTACCACTCTTAACCACTACACCACACTGACTCTTCAAAAAACTGTTTTTGAATTGCTCTGCTGCTTACATCCCCAGAAGTTTCTAGTTTGCATTTTCTTCTTTTTTAAAAAACAACAACCCTGCTTTACCCCTTTTATGTAAAAGCGGGATAGCTAACATGTCCAAGCTAAAAAATGCTCAGCAGCCACCAAAATCTCCTTCTTTCTCCCAACCACTTTCTGCCCTCCTCTCTCCAATGGCTGCCACGTCCCATGCTTAACCTCCCTCTCTTGTGCCCTGGAGACCACATGTCCAAGGGTGTGTAAAATGCTCAAAACTATAAAAGGCTACTATAGTAAACAAACCTGCTTTTGCAAATTAGTCAGTTTACTTCTGCTGAATATAATTCCAACCATGTGCTCTTTCAGGTCTGCATCCGAAGTTGCCTTTAGATGGAAACATTAACATTTGATGTGAGCCTGTGTTCCACGGTTTGATTTTTGTAGCATGAAACTTAGAACAGTTTTGCTTTCCTTGCATATGCTGGCATTTACGAAAACAGAATACCCAGCCAAAATAAATTCGCTGAAGAATATATACACATCACACATTTTTCCCCCTTAAAAAAGAAGTTGTCAATAATACTGTCCTGGTTTTCTTTGTAAGAGTTTAATACTCTATGAAGAACTGAGCTTCCAAGTATGACTTCGACATCAGTGACAGAATTTTGCATTGGGACAATCTGGCATATTGTGATTTACAGTGCAATTTTAATAATGTCGACTTAGAAGAAATTCAGTGGGCTATAAGGGGGTTACTATTGCAGCCAGAGACTTCCACTTCTACTTTTTTGGGAAATAGTAACATGATTGAGCATTTCTTTATGTAGGACCCTCTGGCAAGAAGAATCATAGCTGCTTTTTGCAGGACCTGGATATTAACACAGGAGTTCCTACTGTTAAAGCAATAAAATACTGTGCAAGTTAAAACCATCTGCTTTACTTGCAGGTAGTGCTTCCATGCATCGGCTTCCTAGTGAACTGCTTTTTGCAACAAGAATTACCGTATTTTTCGCTCCAAAGGGCGCACCGGACCATAGGGCGCACCTACTTTTTAGGGGGGGAAATAAAGGGGGGAAATTTATTCTTCCCCTCCCAGCCGCGGGGCTAGGGCGGGGGAAGCCCGAGCTTCCCCTGACCCCGCCGCTGCTCCCGGAGCTCCCGGGAACTCCCGCCGCGCTCAGAAGGCTTGCGAATAGCTGTCTGAAGCCTGGAGAGCGAGAGGGGTCGGTGCGCACCGACCCCTCTTGCTCTTCAGGCTTCAGCGAAAGCCTGCATTCACTCCATAGGACGCACACACATTTCCCCTTCATTTTTGGAGGGGAAAAAGTGCGTCCTATAGAGCAAAAAATACGGTAAGAAGAAACTGGGATGTAGACATGGGCTTTAAATAGTGGCTGTTAATCAGAACAAAACATTAATAGTGAGGCTGCTCCAAGGTTCAACGACTGGTGAATCAATGTATCTGAAATAAATAAATGGCTTACTATGAATCTTGCCAAACATTCCCTGACTATTGTTGAAAGTTAAGTAATCCCAAAGAAAGTCTATATTTCCAGCATGTAGGTAAACATTCAGCATTACTAGCAATTTGGCAAAACCACTACTGAATTAAAAGGAAAATCTAGGTAAGGGAATTCAGTCCAACATGGCAAAAGTCAGAAATTGACAGAACTTTCATTACTAGTTTTAGAATCATAGTAATGATAGAATACAAATAAATACATTGTGTACTTTTTCTTCTCCTTCAGGTGAAGACAGCAAAGCTTTTTCTTCTTGTTCTGGTGTTGGTTCAGCATCTCCAGATATGAGTTTTCCAAAGACCTATTAGAGAATGGATAAAACAACAGTAGAGGAGTTACGTACAAGCTTTTATGCAGTTGCATTAACCATTTTAAAATATCTATGTGCAGTTCATAGCAGATACCCAATTGTCAAAAATAAACACATGCATAAAGCTCCCATAGTCTTTCATTGAAACAGCTTCAGATAGAGCTTCAGAGACAGAATTACACGAAAGTCACTCTTAGATCATATGTCTAATTTACAGCACTAAATATGAATTGTTGTGATGCAATTCAGTGTCTCACCTGAGATGTAATAAGCCTGAAGACCCGCAGCGTCTCAGCTTCACAGTTCCTTTGCTGAGCTACACTTGCTGAAATCTGGCCTGCTATTTTGATGCTTTCACCATCCTTCCATCCCAGCACTTTCACTTGCCTAACTCTGAGAGTGTTCTCTGGTCCCTTTAATTCAATTTTGATGATGTGGTTATCTCCACCAGGAAGTTCACTGGTTACCCAGCCAATATGCCTTGAATCCAAGTCAACCTAGTACACAGGAATGTAAAGATGGATTTGTAAGGTCGTGGTGGGGACGCACATACAACTAATGACTTGCCTTTACAAGTAACTAGTTCAAAACCCAATATTTGATAGTTTGATTCACGCATCCACATTCAACAGTTGAGGGCTGACATGTGTGAATGGCTTATCACCACAGACAGAGCTTTCAAACCAACCAATGTCAACTCAAAACAACTGCCAATATGAATTAGATTAGATGGGCCTTTCCCCCCCCCTCTCTGTTCACAGGACTGGGCAATTTAAAACTGTAACAGTATTCAGCTTCTGCAGCCACCTGATCCTTTATTACAGGCACGTGTCAGGGACAAAATGCAAAACATAAGTAGGTGGAAGGCATTCGTTCATTTCCCACTTTTCTATTTGTTTCTTCCAGAGACATAGTACAAATATGATGCAAGGGCATCTAATGTTCAGTTATGGAGATTGTGTAAAACAAGTCCCTTGAATGGCATGTTAAAATACATATTACTCCTGCAAAGAAGCCAAATAGAATGAAAGATTTCTGCCACCACCAATATGTTGTGCCTAATGGTAGTCAGATCCTATTACATAATCGGCATGCTTGATTGAATTTTGATGCTATCTTATTTATACTGTTTTCATTGAGCTGTTGTATGTATCACACTTTCACTGTATGTTTTTTTGTAACATCTATTAATGTTGTTCACTGCTTTGGGGCTGCAGGGCTGTGAGCCAAACAAAGCAACTACAACATTCCAACTAGTACCATACATTCTTTAAGAATTAAGATGCACTCTTCTTCATAATTAAACTAGTTATTTACCTGCTTTATTCTGCAAAGATCTTCTACTGTCTTGCCTGTCAAAAAGGTCATCGAAGTCACTTTGTTCTACAGATGACAGAATGAAACAAAAATAAAAAGACGTTTTTAAATGAGTTGATAATACTAACAACACAGCTTAAAGTGCAGGACATGAATATATGTAATTTTATAAAACTAGATAGTGAAGAAAAGCAGAACTGTGATAGCCAAACAGCTTTAAAGCTCAGCATTTTCACTTCATGTGGGTCGGCTCACACATTTAAATCAACTGAAGCTATCAATTCTATATTCTGTCAACTCACTTCTGTAGGTCTGCGCTATATGCAGGATGATGTATAAAGGATTCTCTTTTTGAATGCACGAACCCTGCATTTCTGAACCAGGGATTTTATAACTCAATCCTATGGGTGGCATTCAAAGTAGCAACTAAATTAAAGTAACTTAGCAGCATGCTTGTTCCACTGGTGAAATGCTTCATGACATTGGTAGACTGTTGTGCAAGAAAATACATGAGCAGGTTTGCTGGTAACTTCACTGCACAATGTATTTACAATAGTGCAACTGTGGCATTGGACTGCTCTGTTGCACAACATTAAAGTTCACCCATCCACTAGCTCAAGAGCCCTTGCAGAAGTGGAGAGAGAACGTTTGATACAGCTTGATCTATTTTATAACTACACTCTCTACAGCAGTGCAAATTTATGAGAATATGCAAGTTCTGCTATTCTTTGTTTCAACAAAATCCATGTAGAAATATGACACAGAATATGATTTACCCCAAGATCCCGTGAGTTGTCAACATGGACAGACACATAGCGAGCATTAATTCCTTTGACGCAATTAATGGTAATGTTTTTAGTCTTATTTTTATCTTCATCTCCAGATTCCCAGAAGGTTTCTGTTGACCCATCCGTCAAACTACCAATCATGGCTGGGCGACTTGACGTTTTAATATCAACGATGCTGGTTAAGTCTTTTAGACAAATCACTATACATGATTCCTGTCAAAACAGAGGAGTTTCAGAGTCAAAGAGGTAAAAGCAAAAAAAGTATGTCACTCCTGTGGTACAAACCATTCTTTCTTGATTAATTTAAATGAAGAGCAGGTATGAAATGAGACAGCAATTTTGAGTTTGATGGTTCTCTTTAAAAAGTAAAGTAAGAGTAAAGACATTGTTTCTATTAACATGTGTATAGACTAGACGGCTTTGTCCATGGAGTTTTCTTGGCAGGGATACTGGAGTGGCTTGCCGGTTCCTGCTCCCTGAGTGCTCACTGGAAGGACAGATCCTGAAGCTGAGAGTCCAAGACTTTGGCCACCTCATGAGAAGAGAAGACTCCCTGGAAAAGACCCTGGTGTTGGGAAAGATGGAGGGCACAAGAAGAAGGGGACAACAGAGGACGAGATGGTTGGACAGTGTTCTCGAAGCTACCAGCATGAGTCTGACCAAACTGCGGGAGGCAGTGGAAGACAGGAGTGCCCGGCGTGCTCTGGTCCATGGGGTCACGAAGAGTCGGACATGACTAAATGACTAAACAACAACAAGATGCAGCCACCTGACACCATTTAACCACATATCACAACCTGCATTTCCTCCCATAGGTCTACACCAGAGGTTTTCAACCTTTTTGAGTCCACAGCTCCCTCGACCAACAACATTCTTTCTGCAGCACCCCTGTGGGGCTCAGGAGCCCAGTTATGCCACCCCTTGCCTGCTGAGCTGGCAGCCTCTCATCCTTTTTTGAACACCCTCCCTTGTGCCGTGTTCTCTCAGCCTCCTCTCCTTGGGAGTCCTTCAGGCAGCTGCTGCCACCCCTGGTCTCTGAGCTTGCCCCCCCCCCCGCCCCAAAGAGAGGTGCCTCCCAGAGGCACCATCCGCCTGTGGAGCTTGTAGCCAGGGCTGCTGCAACAAACAGCTGTGCAAGCCTTTGGGAGGCAGAGACGCAAGAGGCCATCAGAGGATGGGCATCCCGGACCATCATTCAAGGCACCCCAGGGTGCCACGGCACATTGGTTGAAAACCACTAGTCTACACATATGGGAAATATCAACTTGTGAAAATGAAGTACTTCTGAAACTTCATTTTAAGCGACTGTATGCATTTCTGATTAGTAAGATATGCTCATCTATTGCCTCCATGGAAACTTGGGAGATACGACTTACCTGACTAATAGCTTCAAAGCCAGACTGGATACTGATACTAAAGCTTTCTTCACTGTCTCCATCATCAGATTTGGACAGAATGTTGTTAATGTGGTGAAAGACATTGCTCTGGTGCAGAAACTGGTGGTCTGATTGCTTGAATTTGAGGCTCCAGCATCTGGAAAAAATAAGTTAAGCACCCGTCTTCAGTTTAAATGCATCCAACGAACCCTGAGCAGAGCATACATCATCAGCTTAAAACTCTGAACAGGCAGCCCAGGCTCTACTAAGAAGAAACGCATTCCATTATTTGCTGAGTTCCCATGTCTATCTATGTGGCAAATAAATGCCTTTTAACTATCTATCTATCTATCTATCTAAACATGAAATTTAGGCTGAGATATACAGAATATACAGTATGAAATACATTAAAGAAATTCCTGTTTCCCATTCTGTATCCCTTTCATTACTAAACGTATGTGTAAATATATATATTTTTCTTTTTACCTATTATTGTGACTTCCCTCCACCACGGCTTGACATCCTTTATTATATTTTAAAACTTATCATTGTGTTATATATATTAGTTACATTGACCCCAGGAACAATCTTACAATAGTTTTATCACACCTTTACGAACTTAGTCCATGCATATCAATAAATTTGTTTTGTCATATATTCTTCTAAACAAGTCCATTCCTTCTTGAGTTTCTGATTCAATTGAAATCTGATGGCTGCTGTCATTTTAGCCAACTCTATGAATTCACATAGCTTGTTTAACCACTCCTGTATCGAGGGGACTGTGTCCCCTTTCCAAATTTTCACTATCAGTAACCTAGCAGCAGCCGTAGTGTATAAAAATATTGTTTTCTTATCTTTTAACTTATACATCTCCAAGCAGAGGCAACAAGTGCATAAAATATTCACCCATCCAGCAGTGGAGCGGCCCCCGCCTAAGTCTGGTGCGCACCAGGGTGTGTGCAGGATGCACCTGGGGGCAGGGCATGCCATGAGAGTGACCCCTGAACCACTGCACACTGAGCCAGTGTGGTGTAGTGGTTCAGAGCGGTGGACTCGTAATCTGGTGAACTGGGTTTGCGTCTCCGCTCCTCCACATGCAGCTGCTGGGTCACTTCTCTGAAGTCTCTCAGCCTCACTCCCCTCACAGAGTGTTTGTTGTGGGGAGGAAGGGAAAGGAGATTGTTAGCGACTCTGAGACTCCTTAAGGTAAAGGGACCCCTGACCATTAGGTCCATTCATGACCGACTCTGGAGTTGTGGCGCTCATCTCGCTTTATTGGCCGAGGGAGCCGGTGTACAGCTTCCGGGTCATATGGCCAGCATGACTAAGCCGCTTCTGGCGAACCAGAGCAGTGCACAGAAACGCCATTTACCTTCCCGCCGGAGCGGTACCTATTTATCTACTTGCACTTGACGTGCTTTCGAACTGCTAGATTGGCAGGAGCAGGTTCCGAGCAATGGGAGCTCACCCCGTCGCAGGGATTCGAACCGCCGACCTTCTGATTGGCAAGTCCTAGACTCTGTGGTTTAACCCACAGCGCCACCCGTGTCCCTTTGAGACTCCTTACGGTAGTGATAAAGCGGGATATCAAATCCAAACTCTTCTTCTTCTTCTGCTACAAAGCAGGGCGCACTCATAGCCACGAGCAGGCATGTGCCCTGGGCCTTGAGAGCCCAGCGATGCTTTTGTGAGCAGCGCTCTTCTCACAGGAAAGGCGTCGTGAACAGTTGTGTCCTTCACACTGTGCCCTCTGGCTGGGAAGGAGGCAAGCACCCCAGCCCCAGCAGCTGTTAGCAGTGTCATAGTCCTGGGTTCACTATGGGGCAGAGCGCTGTGTTGCGTTCCCCCAAACTGTGCCTGGGGCGATGGCCCCCTCAGCCCCTCCCCCGCTACGCCACTGCATCCACCTGAGATTCAAGACTAACAACAGAAAAGACAGGGAAGGGCCTCAGATCTAGAGGCTAACAATACTTGAAGGATATTAGATGCCAGTTCCATTATTGTTTGTCTCTGAAAGCAATGAATGAGGTCTTACATTAATACAGTGGTGCCTCGCAAGACAAAAAGAATCCGTTCTGTGATTCTCTTCGTCTAGCGGTTTTTTCGTCTTGCGAAGCAAGCCCATTGAAGGATTAGTGGATTAGCGCTATTAGCGCTTTTAGCGGCTTTCAGCGGCTTATCTGCTGATCGGATCAGCTGATAAGCGGCTTAGCGGCTTAGAAAAAGGGGCGAGAAGGGGGGGGGAAACAGCAGGAACTCGCAAGACATTGTCGTCTTGCGAAGCAAGCCCATAGGAAATTCGTTTTGCGAAGCACCTCCAAAACGGAAAACTCTTTCGTCTAGCGAGTTTTCCGTCTTGCGAGGCATTCGTCTTGCGAGGCACCACTGTATGGGCTAAGTAAGTACAGCTGAACAAAAGGAGGTGTATTTAAATTTTTTTTGAGGGGACACACACATGTCTTTGCAATATGGAACACACACTCTTCATGAATGAGCAGGTTGGGAAATGGTAGGAAAATGTTTACATATTCAAGCATTTGATCCAGCTTCATGGTCATTACACAGCCCAATCTGAATGTAGACTGCTCAAGAGCAAGGGCAATGACATAATTACATAGCCAGATGCAAGTAGTAGCCAATGGAGTGTCGTCACAATCTGCAATTTGTTGGTATTGCTTCTGGAAGAAGCCTGCTTTTGTTTTTCGTAAATGGTGCCAGAGCTGCAGACCAGAAGCAAGGCAACTGCAGTACTGGAACAAGGGATTATTCTCCATATATCCTGACAAGTTTAAATCCACATTTATACCTGCTCGGAGGCAGGAAGGTACATGAAAGAAGTAAACCATTTTTACTCCGTTTTAAATACAGGAATCCTGACCAGCCAATGTACTCAGCTCTTACAAGACGGAAGCAGGATTCTATGGTTTCCTATTGCTCCAAAATGCAAGCAAAAAAACTTGTGTTAATATGTCCAGTATAACAAATCCTACCAATTACCTTGTGAAGCATCCTAATTCTGGGAATTTGAACCCTGCATACTGAAATGTGCCCAGCCACATACAGAGCTGGTGTCTAAATATCTGAGTAGCTAGCTTTTTTCCTACTTTTGCTGTAAATTAAAAAAAGGCGATATGTGTGTGTGTGTGTGTGTGTGTGTGTGTGTGTGTGTGTGTGTGTTTACCTTCTCTCTGCTCAATTTTTTAAAGGAGAAATTTTTTTCTGTATGTAGCACCTACCTCAGAGCCATCTGTTGCAATGAACTTCCACTTGGGAGAGACATCATGAGGTCAGAGATGGTCTGTAGCAAACGGTGGAAAGTATGGGGCAAAGGATGAGCTGCTTCACCAGCAATCACTATGTCAGACAATGGATGCTCACAGACTCTTGTATCCTTTTCCTGAAATTCAAATTGCGTAAGTTACGTCTGAAAAGCTGCCCTCTTGAAGTAAGGGCACACTCACGTCTGGCTGTTCTCATTATGTTAACCCTTTCCCCGGTATTTATTCAGGATCTGAGGCTTTCAAAATTCTATATGCATAACTTAATAAAATTAATAGGCGTGTGCTTAATTACGCACCCATATATATTGCAACACGATTCAAGATGGTTTGTTTTTCTGCACTGCAATTAAGATGAGGACTCTGACAAAAGGCACATGATTTACCTTACAGTTCTGATCAATATTAAGTCAATATTCTTTCTATTTTTATTTTGTCTTCTATAGAGAATGCTGTATATTTTATCCTTTGCTGGTATAAATTGGTCATTGGTGACAAAAAATAATGAAAAATACTTTCCTTACAAATGTTGTACCCTGCCTGTTAAAATAGAAAACTGATGCAATTCTGATATTTTATTTTATTTTATCTTCAATAAAACACTGTCTTCACAGGCATTATAAAACCTGCTGAGACAATATTAGGTGATTGGGAAAAGGTGATGCACTTGGTTCCATAGTACATCATCACAGTGAGCTAAGTTGCAAGCACTTCACTTACTTGCTCAGCGTTTTCTTTGTTTGCTTTGTTCTCTTCATCCTCTTCTTCCTCTGGCTCCAGAGGGGCAGGAGTCAGGGATGCCACAAAATGCCATAAAATATCGTGAAGAGATGTTGTTTGAATGACATTGCAGAGAAGCCAGTTAAAAGCCTAGAAACATAAAAGTCGTGGAGTTTAAGTACAGAGGAAAACTGGAGGGGAGATTCCAAATTTCAGAGGATGCAATAGTATTTTGTAGAAAACACGTGCAGTTTATGCAATCCATGATAGTAAGACAATCTGGACACATGTAGGGCACTGTTATTTTTTTTACAGACATTTGCAGTTAGCTGGCTGATGATGTAGTAGTAAGAAAACCAGAAAGTTAACTCATGGGAGTGACAGGTGCTGAACTGAAATGCAAGTAACTGCATAAACTGCATGTACTGGTTGTTAGTCACATTTAGAGAAAAGTCAGTACAGTGGAACCTCGTGTTATGGATGGTTCCGGTACTTCTGGGTTGCCGCGGGACGCAAGATGAAAACACGCAACCTGAAGCAGACGTATCATGAGGTTTGACTGTATTCTGATAGCAATGTATGTGGAACTAAGGCAGCTAGCTACACAGAGGAACCAGAAATAGATGGCATTCTAGATATCTTAACCTAGCACACCCTCAAGCAAGTTTACTCAGAAGTAAGTCCAGCAGCCTACATTCACACATCACGATAAAACACTTCGGAAAACTAAAAATGCTATTACAAAGAGAATGAATTCCTGATGTGACACTGATTTGGATGATAATTAAGGCACTAAATACCTCCATAGCAAACACCCGGCAAGCTGATTTTCTTAAAGCTTGTTTCATTGCAATTTCAAGTCCCTCCAAGTCATGATGTTGGATTACAAATGCCAGAACAGGCCACTGGAAATTTCTCTCTCCTTTGGAAAGAGAGCTGTGGGCGGAGATTAACCGAGAAAGTTCAGGAGATGGATGTCTCAGGAGAGAGGAGCCCACTTCTATTTAAAAGCATAAAAATACGTACATATTAGAGAGTTAATAATATACTAAGAAGGTTAGTATATTAGTATTAATTTACTGAAAGCAGAAACTGTACAAATAATCTGTCCAAGCATTACTTGTTGGTTATACTGAACGAGTATCTTAATTCTCAAGCAAACAGTTTGGCTGCAACCTTTTACATTCATCAGATATTACACTTTGGATGTTCAGGCTCAGACAGACACTGCTTTTGGATGTGCTGTGCATTGTGGACAATTAGAAAGCTGAACACTTAAAAGGGGGGGGGTTGCCCATTGTGCATAATGGTGAAGGGGCTCACTGACTCAATACTGACCAAAAACAAAATTAAATGCAAAAGAAGAACGCTGCAAGGAGAAAATAAAAAAACAAAAGAAGAAGAAAAATGGGCCTAACTCTTTCAGAAGAAAAGCTTTTCCTGAAGGTGACGGCCAAGACGGAAGGAAGCAAGAAGGCACCAGCCATGTCTCTTTGAGAACGTGTTGTGATGACTGGGGGCAGAGTCTTCATGCTAAAGCCTCTGTCACTTAACTCTAGAAAGCTCTGAACCAGAACTCATATTTGGGATTGCACAGAAATCACAAAGAAGCAAAGTAGCATATGCATCCACACAAATAGTTAAATATTTTCACAGCTGGCAAAGTTTATAGCCTTACCTGCATCTCCACTGTTGACTCTCCTCCTGGGGATAGCCTTTACTCGTGCAGGTAAAATGGAATGTTGTTTATCATATTCCGATGCAACGACTGAATACGACCTCTGAAAAACTGTGCGCTTTGCTAAATCTGTATCTGTGATGGGACTAGTCTCTAAACTAGAAAGATAACAGTGCATTAATTAACATATTTATAGGTATATGCATTTTAGCAACCCAATAATTTAAGTATATCTCCTAGTAACAAACAGGGAAAGCTCGTGAGTTCAATCAACCATTTCTTGATCCTGGATTTCTAAGGTTTCCAAAACTGATTTCAAACCATGCATTTAGGAGTGAATCCTGATTAGCATTAACCATTGTGCAGATATGATTACAAACTGTGGTTAAGAGGCCTTTGCATGAAAGAGGGCTTTAATTCAGGGATGGAAAGCATTATGTCTGTTTCTGGCCCCCAGAAAATTACAAATTATCTTGCAAATTCTAAGATGTTCAGCAGCAGGGTTTCAGCTTATCTAGAATGAAACAATCAACGTCTTTATTTCTGACAAAATTATAGACTATATGAACCTTTTAAGAGTTTCTATGTCAGACATTACATTACCATTTTTACTAGATTACCAGTTTCCTAAATGAAATATCATGAAGGTTAGTGCAAGAAATCAGTTTCTTCTTGAGCTTATAAAAAAGGTGGTAAACAGAAATTGTTCTTCACACTATCCTTGGTTTCAGTAAGTATAATACACACTATCCTTGGTTTCAGTAAGTATAATAAGATGGTCTTCTTGATGCTTTTCTCAATGTAGTGTTATGAAGAGTTGCAAATCAATCAATCATTCACAATTTAGCAGTTAGCACACCAACACATACTAACATACACATTGGAATACCTTGGTGGCATGGATTTCATGTTACTTTCTGGCTCCTCAAAGACATTAGGACTGGCATCAGGAGTAACAGATATATAAGGTGCAGGTACTGAAGTTGAGCGCAAATACCTCATCTCATCCTGAAAGAGGTTGTCGTCTTGATAGCCAACAAAGTTTTCATGATGATGTCTGAAAAGAATTAGACACCACATGTTATGTAAAGCCAAGGCTTTTTTGGTCCAATCAGTCATCAACCAATCATTTAAATGCATAAACCCACCAAAAATGATATAGCACTATCATTTTGCCTAATGGTTACCTAAACACACCTGGGACATAGTATTTCAACTAACTGCAAAGACACTAGCTCATCAAAACCATACCACTACACAGGCTAAATGTCTCTAAATTCTGATCAACCAAGGAAGCTTTCAAAATTATTAAATCTCGTTTTACAACTCCCCTTTTTCCTAATTTGAGAGGTAAAGGTTGGGTGGGATGACAGGCTGAGCAACAAGTCAGCAAGGTTCAAAATACAAACCTTGCAAGTGCCAGGTTCAGCAGCAATATGACTCCCAGCAAAGGATCTTACCTGGAAATTCAGTAAGATCTCTGGAGAGAATCCAACTGCTTCTCTTTGTGGAAGCAAAGACAAAATGGACTCCAGCCAGAATCTGTCACTTCCAGTATAGTCTACTTTCTTATGAGATTTTACATTCTATACCTTAAGAAGATATTCACTCCATCGTGCCCAATGAATTCTTAAAGTGGTCTGAATGCCATGTGATTGTGTGTTCAGTGCTGCAAACGGGCTTCTTAAAGCACAGACATCAGACACTCAGAAATGAGCTAGAACTCTTTGGAAGAACATTGACTGATAGGAAAGTATATATAGTAAAAAAATCATCAAGACACTGTTAACATGTGCTTTTAAAAACTTTAAAACCCACCTGTAGCCATGCTTGAAAGAGCTGGATGTTATTTACTGAAAATGATCTAACACACACAAAGGTAATGATTATAGTTAGTGATTCCAGTTAATTAACAGATTGCTTCTTTAAACTAGGAATCCTTGACCTAATAGCAATAATGATTACCCTTAACACCAATACAGTGGATTTTGAGTTTTAAAGCTATTGTTATCTCAAGACAAAGTAAATGCATTTTAGAAAAGGAGAGTTATTAATGATATTAAGGCACATTTGGGAGGGAGTCAATATGCATATTTGTTTATTGTTACCTTGCTAACGTCTGAAGATAGAGACAAGTCATTTTAACAGGGAAATCCTCCGAGATGCCTTCCTTGACGCTCGGAAGCTGTGACTGGAATGGTTTGGAAGGGTGGTAACACAGAATACTGGGCTCAGCTGCACTGCTCAAGGCCAGCAAGAACAATGCATTTGCTTTGATCACTTGATGGGCTTCCATGGTGGGCAAGGCACGAGGTGTCTTAACTTGCATTGGCTTTCTCCTAGACTGTTTGACCTACAGGGAGACAAAGAATGCTACTTCGTGACCATGGCAGTGGAACTTCAGGGTCCAACAAGAGGGAACAATACCCTTGCTAAGCACTGCAGCTTTAGCACCTTATACCAGACCTCCACTGCTTATACTTCATCCCTTCTTCACTACTCAACTAGCATGTGTGGGTGAAAATGGAAGTATGCTTCATGTGAAATTCTGTTCCTGGTATCACATGGAGGACAATCTTGGCCTCTCAGGATAGCAGCTCCCTTGGGCTTAGAACAGCTTATATGCCTTTGTAAGAAATTATTCTTGCATTCCATAGATACAACACAGAATTGATAGCAGAACCAGCAACCCCTACTATAAATGCATAGTTTTCTCTCTTTCACAGTCACATGCGGAAAATGGGAAGACTGAGCATTCAGTACACCCAAATGTGACAGCCCTGTGACTGTGACAGATGACAAATGCAGGTCTAAGGATCATATTCTTTTCCCATTTTTGACTTTTTGATTTTAGCCCAGTAAACAGCAGTATTGCAAGTAAGTTCATTAAACTTACTAGCCCACTTTTTGTGTGGTCGTTAGCCACTGTCTTGCCTGCCATACTTCTATTTCGGTCTTTTAATGGCATGGGCAGCCCAAAAGAAAGAACTATTTTCCAGCTTATAAAAGCTTGCTTTCCTGGTCTTCTGAAAGCAATTCATACAAACAGTCAAGGAAATGGCCATTTACAATCTGGATGTAAGGTGCGCATGAAGTGCAATATTAGCTGCAAGATACACTTTCTGCAACCCCAAAGCGCAGCGAGTTCTCAGACTTCCAGGTACAGTAGGGAATAATGCAGTCAGAACACACCTAGGTTGGTGTAAGGAGAACAAAAGTACATTATTCCTAGAGGGCATTCCTGCAGAAACTCCACAGTCTTGCTGTAGATAGCAAGAAACAGATTAAAAATACCTTTTCTCTTGCTGCTGCCTGCTTTTCACGGAGGTATTTTTCTCTGCACCGATCACAGACTAGGTACCATGTGCTTCCTCCTATGCCACCATCGCCACAATTGCCAGCCCATCCTCCACAGAAGTGCCCAATGCTGTTATAGCCTTGTCCACCAGCATAGCGGCCACAACCTTAAAATAACGAAAAGTCATGTTTATAGTAAGCTCTAAATCCATTATTTGGTTTGCCCGGCCACATAGTCACAGAGAGCTGAGTCTTCAAAGCAGGGGTCGCAAACCTTCGGCCTGTGAGCCAAATTTAGGCCAGCACAGGTCTCGATTTGACCTGTAAGGCTGTTTCCCCCAAACCACACCCACCTGTCCCATAATATGCGATATCAGGTGTGGGGCACACAGAGACGGAAAGCAGGGCTGAAATCACCATCCATCAGCTGATGAACGGTAAAGTTCAAGTCTGAGGTATCTACTGCAAGATCACAATGTGGTGATCAAAAAGTGTGTTGTCCCTCTTATCAGGCAAAAGTGGCCTACCCAATTCTGGTCCCCACAGACATTCTGGTGCCATGTTCTTTGGTTTTTACATGAACAGGGCGAACACATGATGAAACGAAACACGACTGCTGCCATCATGCCTATAGTTTAGCCCTCAAACACCTCTGGGTCTGCTCCCATTCTCTTTGCCAGATGCCGAAAGGGTCCTTTGCCTGATGCAAAAAATCACTTTTGTGAAACGAGCATCTTACCTGGATGAGCTTGTCTCATGTGGTACGTCACTGGGTATGGGTGGGATTCCCCACACAGTTCACAGATGGTATCTTTCTCCGGTCCTCCCACTGCAAGCTGAGCCATTTCACCAAAGAGATTTCCCCTCGGTCTGGCCTCCGCTTTTTCTTTCTTCTTCTTTTCCTTTTTGGACTTCTTGCTATCTTTGTCACTTTCTTTCTTCTTCAACACGGCACAGGACCCAGGGCTTGGAAAAATCATGTTCTGAGAAGCTGCCTTGATTGTTGCCAGAGAAATGTCTTCCCAGAAGGCTACCAGGTGTTGGAGGGTTAATGGAAGAGGAGACTTGGACTTCATAGTATGGTGACTGGTAGTTTCAAAAGAGGTAGCTTCACTTTTTCCATCCTCACATCGTTCATGAAGAGGAGGCTCTTTAAGCATAGAGAGGACCTTATTTTTGTTTATGCTGCCCATTTTTGATATGTCAGGTCCATGGGGAGCTATGTTAAACATATTCAGAGCAGAAGATATTTCCAGGGAATGTCTGTTCTTCAGCTTGGTTTCTTTCTCCTCTGCAGGCTGTTGGCCAAGATTGCTTCTAATGGGTGCGTGCTCCTTCGAAAGTTCTGGGTTGAATTTCAAAAAAGACGAGCAGGCCATTGCATCGTGGACTATTCCTTCATGCCACAGGAAAGAAGCAAAGACAGCCCGGGCACATTCAGCCACAGATGGAGACATTGCTTGTTTGGCGGGCTCTACTGGTCTGGAGCCATCGCCTTTGAAAAGGCATACGGACTTTTCCTTTTTGGGTCTTGTATGCCTATTTGCACATTTGCGGCTCACTTTGGGAGATGCCCTCGTGTCCTGCTCATCTTTCAGCGGTGCTTTTCCTATGCTGAAATGAACTTTGTTCGAGCAATCGTCCACGCTCTTGAATTCAGAGTTATCTTCACAAGTACTGTCTGTGATGCTATTGGTCTTTAAGGTACTTGAAGTACAGACTTCAACAACTTCACTGTGAAGGTTTTCTTGCACAACGTGAGGGGAAGGGGCTCGGTTTTCGGTTTCAGCCCCAGGTTTCCCATCTTTCGAAACAATTTTTGGTTTGGGAGAAGTGGACCTTCCCCTCAGTGGTTCTGTTAGGGGTGCTTTCTTTTTGCGAAGGGTATCTGGGTCAAGTGTATATGAATCGGACTTAGATCTCTCCCGCGGAGGATCAAGCTTTGTTTTCACTGGGGCTGAAGGTTTCTGAGACAGGGTCTTCTCGTGAGGAGATGAGGAACGGCGAGATCCGACACCAGATGTGCAGGATTTCCCTGCTGAGATCGTCTTTGGAGAAGATGATCGAGTTCCTGGCCCTGGCGATTCTGCCCTCAGACCAGATGTTGTCCTTCCGTCAGATTTTAAGGTTTGCAGGGTGTTGTGGTTTGGAGATAATGATCTGCTGTGGGAATCTGACCTCAGTTTTGCAGTGTCAGATTTTAGCATCAACGATTCGCTCGCAGATAAGCTCTCTATATTCCTGGGCTTCTTCTGGTCTGTAGCTTGGTGGCTCATACGGCTATCGGGTTTAGGTGACCTGCTGTCTGCTCTGTACTTCGAAGCCATATCGGATTTCCCTGCTGAAGAAACTGGTCTAGCAGCTGCAGTGAAATTCACTCTGTCACCTGTATGGCACATTTTATAATGACATTAAAGGGAAAGTGCTCATTTATAATACAACAGATCACAACGCAGGATAGGAGTAGAGAATACTAGATAGATAGATAGATGATAGATAGATAGATAGATAGATAGATAGATAGATGAATAGATAGATAGATAGATAGATAGATAGATAGATATAGACAGATAGAAGAGAGAAAACAGGGACTTCAATACTTTATTGGTTGGATTCAGAGAAGCATGAGAACTCAGTTTGCACAATGCGACTATCTTGACTTCTCCTTGATATACACCAAACTGCTTCTGAGGGTCATCTTCTAGAATGGCATGGAATTCGACAGGGTGGGAGGATGCAGTGAGGCTGGGGAATTAGCAGAATTAGGAACAGGAGCAGAAATGGCCCTTGGATTCAAGCCTATATGAGGGTCTCCCTGCTAAAAAGTAGTAGAACTAACTGCCTCCTACAGGAAGGTGATTGCAACTAGGACTTCTGCCTCAAGAAATGTTTGAGTGATCCAGCCAAAACAAAGTGCGCTGCATCTACAGCTGAACTACCGAAGTTGTGTGTGTGTGTGTGTGTGTGTGTGTGTGTGTGTAGGCAGGACACTTTTGCATGCAAAGACCCAATATGGCAAAGTTATTTGTGTATCGGGAAAGGTTTCTGCACATAAGGTTGGATCCAGAGCTCCATGTGGAACTTCACTTATGGAATAGGGCACACTTAGGTCTCAGTTCGTGCTCCCCCCCAAAAAAAAAAAAAAAAATTCTGCCACAACACCCCACTGTAGGGGAAAGGAGGAATTGGCCAAAAAAAAATTCTCCACTTTTCACAGAAGTCCTCAGTAGATCCAACCCCTTTCCATCATGAAAAGGTCCCCTTCCACTTGCAGAAAGGTACCTTAGATTCAACTAATATAATATCCTTTCAAGATTGAGACTAGTGGTTTAACAGTGTTCAACATGTAGCTAATATTTTTACTTGAGTGTACATATTCAGAACAACACTCTATACGTAATGAGACTAACTCAAGAAGACACAAGGAAAAGGCTAACGTCGTTCCTTTTTTCATTTTAACTGACAAAACTTTATCAAAAAAAAATAGTGACTAGATTTAACAGAATTGCACTATCTAATATCAAGGTTCTTAAACCTTGCTCATCTGACAACCTACAACTGGCTAAAATATACATCAAAAGTATCAACTACAATTTAAAGAACAGTTCAGAGGCATATTCTGCAAGTCATGTTCACCACAGCAAGGCAAAACCAATTCCACTGTGAACTAAAGTAAAATCTAGCTGCTCAGTCCTACTCACTTGCCTCTGAGGAACTTGGAGGGACTTCCTGCCTGGCTTAACATCAGGAAAGGACAGGCAGAAGGGTTGGAAATGCTGCTTAAATCATTCTGATTTCAAATGCACATGGTGGAATTTCTGTTTCTGTATTAAATTTGAGTGTGCTTTTAGCCTAAAAATCTTCTGTAAGCTACATTGGGACACCCGTGGGAAATAAATATTATTTAAAAAATAAATTAGTAAATAAATGAGCCCATATAATGCTTCTCAATTGTACACCCCCCCAAAAAAAAGCACAGTGTGTTCCAAGTATGTAAAAAATGCTATTCTATTTTTGCTTAGATATAAACAAGACACTAAATCATTTTATTCACTGTAAACTAAAATAAATATATTGCATTGCTTCCTTTTCCACAAGGAGGCAAATAATCATTTCCACGTATTTCCCAATGCTACTGGAGTGATTTCTGAAGCTCACGTTTATGAATGTTGAGTCGTGCATACCACACATTTATAGTAAGTCACTAAATTATTGCAGTTAAGAAAAGCAAACCTTTTTCAAGTGAATGAAATGGGGTGCTCAGCAGGAAAACATTTACTTATGGATTTCCAACAAATTATGAATAACCTGTCTACAATGGCATGCATACCCACCCTTTAGCTTGTGAGAGAGAGATGAAATAGCAGAAGCAGGGCCAGCTACATCATTACTTTTGTAAATGCGCTCACGAGAAGCAAGGCAGCAGGATGGAGTTTCTATAGTGGGAAACAGTGGCACAGAAGCAGCATAGATTCAATGGGAAAATAGCAAAGATAAAACAAGCAAAGCAAGCAGTTCTGATGAGACACAACTTTTCTGCAGCATAATCAAATTCATTTTTAGCTTACGCTTAAGGATTAAAAATAAAGTAAAGATGTTCCTCTTCTCCAAAATAATAAATTAATGTTATTTTTCAAGACAACATTCAGGAAAACCTCAGCCCAAATTCTCATGGGAAGCAAATGGTTGATTAAATAATAAGAATGAAACAGCAGCTAAAGAATGGCTTTGCTTTGTTCTGCTCATTGATTGCTTTTGCTGTTGTTATTGAGCAGGGGTGAACTGAAACCAAACATGTTGTTTGACAGATCTGAGTATTATTTCATAAGCTTAGGTGAACATATTTTTTCATTATCTGGCTCTGCATTTGCATACAAAATTGAACTTTCACAGAAAGAAATAACCACCCTGAGATCATGAATTATTTGTTATTCTTGAACGGGGGGAGGGGAGTTCTTTTTTCCAAAGTCCTTTTGCTATTTCAGTCATATAGCATAACACTAACTGAACTAAAAGACAAGGTATTTTGCTGACAATGGCCCAGTTAACATGTCTGCAGCATAACAGAAGCAGGGGAGGAATGGTGTGAGAACATTTGAAAGGCATGCACTAGAATGCTGCTAATTCACATTGAACCACAGTTTGCTTTAAACTATGGTTTAATGTGACATGCAAACAAGGCCAATATCTTGTGCAATATATGACTTCACACCAATCTATAATGCTACGGGGGGTGTGTGTTGGTTCTTGCACACTTTATACTTGGTCCTCACCTCCTTGCAAAGGGGCAGGGGACACTGTTGCAATAGGAAATAAAAATCTTCCTTTCTTTCACTGAATCCTGCCTCCACCCCATTTTTTTTGACCGATAATATACTTAGGGGACACTGAATCCCTTAATGGAGAGTTGGGCAGTAAAAGCCAAACCCAGTTTTTTCTACAACAGCTTTCAGGTTCACCAAACACTTGAGTAATAAATGATGAAATCTTTTCGTTCTGCCTTATTAAAAATCATTTATTTTCAACACACTATTCTCATTCTAGGCTTATGGGGTTCTTCTTTTCTAAAGGAGGCCTGCTTTACCTAGAACCTTTTGTGCTCTAAGAAGGGTCGCCACCCCACCCCACCCTAAGGCATGCTATTTTGGGGGCAAAATGTCTGCTCAGAAGGGAAAATATTGCATTCAGGGAAAACGAACTTTTTAAACTTCTGCTTTCCTATAAACAGAAGCAGCTCTAAAAAGTCTGCTATAAGGACCGAAGCCTACAACTGGAACCAAAAGAATTCCAGGTGCTAGAAATGTACTTGAGTATACAAAAGAAGAAAAGGCACACTAATCTAGGAACTTCCTCTCTGCCCAGAACGTTGGAGGCTATACACCACACCCCTCAACAGTATTTATAGGAACTCAAACACCAGATTCTGCTCTGTTCCAGTAACAAGAAGCCGAAAGCACCAGCCTGAAGATGACGAGTGAGACCTCGTCGAAACGTCGCCCAGACACCCCGACTCTTACACGGGAAGACACCCGAAGACACCAAAACCTGCGTACTTGAGTATAGTTTCAACATGTTAATTCTATTTTTGATACTTTTTGGAAACTTTGGGTATTTCATAAAGAATGCTCCTGTCCAGCCTCAAGATTTTGACTTTTGCTAGTATGTTATTCTTGGGATGCCCTCTGCTCAAATAAGAAGTGTACGGTTATATTTTGTATCTTACTAATCAGACTTTTTTCACTGGCTTGAAAGTCTGTTTTAATTTGGTTAATTAACCATAATTTTATCAATATACATGTCATTACACTTTAACTTTCTTGGCACATTTTACAAAAAGGAAACATGGCTATTTTTATCCAAGTTTATGAGTTTATAAGAGCATATAGCATTTTCTTACATTTTGCATTTTTATCCTTTATCCTATTCATGTAATTACATTGTGCTTGAGGAAGAAAATTTCCAAATTCATTACTACGATTAAGTACATTTCTAGCACCTGCCCCCCCACCTGATTTTTCTGTCTGTTGATGGTGCCATCCTAGTTTTATGGTTGTTATCCCCATATCAAACCCCCATATCAAACACTGTTTCAAAACCAGTTTGCCATGCTGCATAGGGGATTGCTGTGAACAAGTTTAATGCTTCCTTGGACTCATGTGTTGGCTGTTGTGCATGCGATAAACCTCTCTGGATCAGAGTCATGATAATTTTTTTAAAAATCAGCTGTAAATCTGTTACGATTTCTCATATAACACACATTTGCAGAGGTTAACAGTACACATGTTGTAGGGAATAAATAAGTCTAAAATAGGAGCAGAGAGTAACCTGAGTGAGCACAGTGTTATTTTACTTCCCAGTAAACACGCAAAGGACTGCACTTTAATTTGGCCAAGAAACATTAACGTCACAAAATGTAAAAATGGTATTGTGCTGTACGTTATCACATAAGCAGGTTGTTTTATTGAATGCTCTACCCTCATCAACTGAAGGCCAAACTCAGCTTAAGATGAGATGTTAAATCTGCCTTTGTTTCTCAGGTGCTGATCAAATTCCATCTGCTGGGTGGGGTGATAATGAAGAGGATCAAAGCAAGCATGGAAGGGAGACTCGCTTTCCTCCACTACTGCTGTCCTGAGGAATATTCTTCTTCTGAAGTTGTTACTTATTTTGAAGCGGGGGGTGGGGGACCCTTACTTGGGAATTCCTCCCAACACAAATACAGGTTTCAGAGGAAGACATTTATTCAGGACCACAGCAGGGGAACTAAAGGAAAGATCCGACGTTACATATGTGCTGATGATAGGCTCTCGTTTTTGGAAGCTCATGCACAAGGTGTCCCAAAGTGTCCCAGGAATTTTGACTTTTTGCCAGAACTGAACATAGCACTCTGCACTTCAGTCTCAAATGAGCCCCTTGAGTTCGACGTGACTGAGATCCTTTGGAAAGCTATTAGACCAGTCATCACTATTACAGTAGATATTTTAGGAAGACTATAAGGGTCTTGTTTCATGCAAAAAATACTATCCTCAAGTCAAAAAGCCAAATATCTAGCAGAAGATGAACTATTATTCCAATTACAAAACATCATTTAAATTTTCTTCAGGTTTCTAAGTAAGACAGAAATCTGAGGATCGACAAGATAAAAGTATCCGAGGCATTATCTGCTTAAGTGGGCTTGAAGTGGGAGGCACTGGACATTTTCTTCTGAAAATGGTCCGTCCAGTTCAGCATCCTGCTCTCTCAGTGGCCAGCCATATGTTTTTGGGAAGCTAGAAAGCTGGACCTAAACACAACAGCACTCTCCCCACTTGTGATTCCTTGCAAATGACGTTCAGAAGCATACAGTCTTCAACAGTGGAGGCAGAACATAGACATAGTGGCTAGCAGCTTTATCTTCCAGGAATCTGCCTAATCTTCTTTTGAAGCCGTCCATATTCTACAAATTTTTAAGCTCATCCTCAAAAAGAGCCATAGAACTCTGATATGTGAGAAAGATGAAAGAGATGGAAACAACTATGTAAAGAACGGGAGTAACAAGGAGTAACAAGGCAACAGTAATATTTAAGATCAAGAGAACCTTGGGTAAAAATAAAAAAATTTCTTCCTGTAGCACCTTAAAGACCAACTAAGTTAGTTCTTGGTATAAGCTTTCGTGTGCATGCACACGAAAGCTTATACCAAGAACTAACTTAGTTGGTCTTTAAGGTGCTACAGGAAGGAATTTTTTTATTTTGACTATGGCAGACCAACACGGCTACCCATCTGTAACTAGAACCTTGGGTAGAGGGTCTTAGCACCATGAATAAATCCCAATGGCAAGTGCAATACTGATAGTCTTGCCTCATATAGATAAACTGCAGGATCTTGTATGCCAATGTGATAGAGAAGAACGTATTTATGAGAGGAAATTGTCTCACTTGGGTGATTGCCACAATGGATGCTAGAATCTCCCATCTGAAAAGAGTAGTGTGGAATGAAGCAGGTGAGGTGCTTGTGATAAAGCAGCTTCCTTGCCTTGCTACTCATCTTACCTCCAAATATAACTACCAAGCATAGGCCTTGGTAGTCATAAGATGGACTCCAGAAGGTGCTAGCCATTTTCTCTACATCATATGAAGTAATGCCTCCTAGTTGAGGCTTCCTTCCCCTTCTACAGAAAAATCAGAAGAACCTGAGTGCTAGATACCTCAACACCAACACCACCCCATGCATTTGGATGAAGTCAAGGAGGAATCAACCCTCTTTGTGGCTTCTCTCCCTCTCATAGTCACTTTCTGAAAATGATTCCGAGTCCTGAAGATCTTCTCCATGCTGTTGTGCTGGATGGTTCTTAAATAGTGAATGAATGAAAACAGGGCCATTCTGAAAAGGGTCTAGGCCCACTGCTACCTGTGTGTTGGAAGGTCTTGATAACCAGAGAACAACGGAAAAGGAGGCTGCATCTGGATCACTCTCCCAAAGCAGATAATTCAATGGTACCAATTTCTACAGATTCTTGGCCTCTGTAAGCTTGGCATCTATGATACCTCCAGATATCTCAAGATCAACTATAGATGCAGGTGCATGAAGAGAGGAAGAATGCTCACAAATCCATGCTGGCATTTTAAAACTAATCTATAATTCCCAAGGTCTAGATCAAAGGGCAAGCTGAAGAGAGGCCTTCGGTTCTAAGGTGTTTCTTACTCTGATTCACAAGTCAGTTTCTTCTGGTGCTCCCAATTGATGGGAATAAGATATCAACTGGCACAACCACTTTTCAAGAGCAGACAAATAGTTCTTTGAAAACAAGCATAAACTAAAGCCTAAACTAAAGCAGCAGATTATTGTTCTTCTATAGCTGCAAAGAAAAATTAACTGGAAACAGCAGCTGGGGCATTATATGAACCCACAAGATTTGATTCGAACCAATGGCTTCACGTTACAAGAGATCCCAACTAAACATCAGGAAGAACTTTCTGACAGTAAGATCTGTTCGGTAGTAGAACAGCCTCGGGAGGTTGTGGACTCTCCTTCCTTGGAAGTTTTTAAGCAGAAGTTGGATGGCCATCTGTCATGGATGTTTTAGCTGAGATTCCTGCACTGCAGACGGCTGGACTAGATGACCCTTGGGGTCCCTTCCAACTCTACGATTCTAAGATATGTCTACTGAAACAACTTGATGTTAGCTAAATGAGCTGTGACACCAGAACTATATTACTACTACTATGTGATACTACAACCATCTTCAACTTAATGGAAAAAATAATGGTCTTCTCTTCCAGAATTGTTAGTGGTGAAACTTCTCAACACGTCATTTATGAAGGATGGGACCTTCAGTGATCATCATAAGCTTTACCATTAATACTAAAATTTATGACAAGGCCCTGATATAGAAATGGATTTAACTGCATAAGGCTTGTGTGTTCAAGGAGTACCAAGAGATATTTTAAAGTGTTACTGCAAGAGTATTTGAAACCCTGTAATTTAATTAAAATCCCAAAGGATTTGGTTTTTAAAAAATGTATAAATATATTTTTCAACACTACAGAAAATATGCAAAAGGTCAGTGCAGTAGTCTCTAATTACTATGGGAAGGCTGATGTTTGCTTCAAAGTCATGGAAAGCCAAAATAAAACAGGGGTCGGGAGAATCAGAAGGTGCATTGATGGATGACCAATAGCTAGAAAGCAACTAAGATTGTTATGCAAGCAATGGTAAAGCTTCAGAAATGGGCTGATGAGGCAGGAAAGGCTGACAGACTTACTCTGAAGCTGTGGCTGAGGTTGCTGGAAGGAAAGGGATTGTCCAAACACAAATGGGCTCTGGGCTAGGGAAGAGGGAGGTTTTGCAGCTTGATCAAAGATGGAAGGAGCTGGGAGACTAGGCCGTGACTGAATGGAATTCAGTATGGCACTCAGTTGGTCACCTGTAGTAGGCAAAACAGTCAAAACTACAACCTGTTATTTTCCAAAAAGTGCTGAATGAAGTCTCTTTGAAAGTTCAGTACTGATAAAGCCTGCACTTGTCTGTGATCTTGTAGCTAGGTATTACTCTGGAACAAGACACAGAAATTACCAAGCAATGTGTGGTAGAACCATGGAGTGCTCAACCCAATATTTTTGCAAGGGGTAGGAATAGTTGCGCAAGTGATTCAGAAAACATTTTCCTCCAGTGTTCTGATCTGCTTGTTTTGAAAATTAAAGCAAAATTAACGATGACACGAACTCCCATATGGCTGGACTGGGAACAAGAGAGTTTATAATTGGGAATAAGGTAACAGCAAAAAAAAAATAAAAATGCTATAACTTTTGACTCAAAGGCAGCCTGCCTTCAAGGAAACAAGCTTTAAGGGCAAGGACTGCATGTGATCATTATGTATATTTCGTAATAAAGCACCACAGCTAGACAGTAAGTTCAACTAGGATTTTTTAAAGCAGTATTAGTTTTCAAATGATGTTCATGCCTTATTTCTCATGAAACTGTACTTAAACATGCTATTTGTTATTACATGCACCAATGTTTAGGTGCACAGCACCGTGAAAGTAAATTGCAGTGTCTTTAAATACATAATATGTTGGTCCTTAACTAAATGGGATTTTTTAAAAATCTGCTTTGTTTTACTAATGTCAACAAAAACTAAAATTTTTGTAGAAAGATCAAGGCATAATCATTGAGTCTGAATATAGTGGTAGCTCTGGTTATGAACTTAATTCGTTCCAGAGGTCCGTTCTAAACCTGAGGTACCACTTTAGCTAATTGGGCGTCCTGCCGCCGCCGCCGTGTGATTTCTGTTCTCATCCTGGGGCAAAGTTCTTAACCTGAGGTACTAATTCTGGGTTAGTGGAGTCTGTAACCTGAAGTGTTTGTAACCTGAGATGTTTGTAACCCGAGGAACTCCTGTATTTGAAAAAGACTTTTTAAATTTAATATTCATTTCAGTTCTTGGAAGTAGCCATAGGGCAGTCTTTGCTTTCCCAGAAATGAATGTCTTTCACTGGGTGACTTAAACTTTCTTGTTTGGCAGAGGCTTGGGAATATAAATGGTTCTACTCCTGTGTTTCTTTTTGATCTGCACTTAATTTGTTCCATGCTGGGCAATATTAAACTGTTTTAATGACCACCTGTCTTTTTTATTTTGTGTTTGTAGTAATTTTATGATTAACCTATTGTTAATTGCTGTGTCAAGCTGCTTTTTTTAAAAGAGAGACGAGACACAAATGCTGTAAATAAATAACATCCCTCTTGACAGAAGACAGGGCCAGTTCTGACTTCATTGGTAGTAGGGCATCTCCTACCCTTTGCCAGCTGAGATTGGTCCTTAGTACAATACAACAAAGTGGGTAACCACAGCAACCTGGAAGAACAATAGAATAACAGTGGAGTAGAATGGAACTTTGGGCACTTATTGTAAATGGTCTTTCCTGGCAGCAAAGTGAGCCAGCCACTAACAGAATAAAGCATGCCCTATTTTCCCAAGGCAGGAAACTTGTGTCTTTGATTTGCATTGGCTTCCTCCTTCCCCTTTAGTTTTCATTCATTACTAAGCTCTTTCAGACTTGTTTTCCACGAATCTGAGACATGATCTCTCCACCTGCCTACCTACAGAGGAAGAGGGAACCTTTTCGAGGGTGATGGAGAAGTTGGTTGTGAAAATGTGATTCATATGACTAGCAAAGCTTATGGTGAGTGGATTGCCTATGGGGTGTGGTTGTAACATGCTTGCTTGTCTGCTAAAGAAAGCCCACTTGCAGTGAGCGCCCAATGGTCCATTCACAAGCATAGCATGATCCAGACACTTACAGGACACACCAGAGCTGTATCTGCCTAGAGTAGGGGACATTCATGACGGTGGTAGCACATTTTGCAACTCACCTGCCAAAAGCTGCCTCTGCTGAGGCATGGAAGTCCAGCTTGCAATAGCTAATAAATAAACTGAGTGCTCTGCAAATGGCTCTCTGTGCAAATTTCTGTGATCCTTTTGTTGGAAGAGAGCTTGGCGAACATAGCCATGGCTCTCAGGGAGTGTGTGTTGTGGTGAACCTAAGTTCCAGCAGGTGCAGAATGCCCCGTAAGGAGGACTCCTTACGGGGTCCTCGCCGCGGGATCACATTCACCCAGCTGCACTGGCTCCTGGTTGAGTACAGGATCAGGTTTAAGGTGCTGGTTTTAACCTTTAAAGCCCTATATGGCCTAGGACCCTTGTACCTACGGGACCGCCTCTCCTGGTACGTCCCAAGGAAGACCTTACGGTCTTCAAACAAAAATATATTGGAAGTCCCGGGACACAGAGAGGTTAGGCTGGCCTCAACCAGAGCCAGGGCTTTTTTGGCTGTGGCTCCGATCTGGTGGAACGCTCTGTCACAAGAGACTAGGGCCCTGCGGGACTTGACATCTTTCCGCAGGGCCTGCAAGACAGAGCTGTTCCACCACTCTAGCCCAATGGTTGCCATCAATTTGATTTGAACTGATTTTAGAATGAATTGATTTTAGAATGCTGTATTATTTTACTGTTGTTAGCCGCTCTGAGCCCGGCTTCGGCTGGGGAGGGCGGGATATAAATAAATTATGATGATGATGATGTGCTGTGACTTGTAGGTCAACGTACTACATGCTTTGATCCAACATGCTACTGTGCGAGCCCCAGCCTTTTTCCTCATGGGGGTGGGATAAAATGAAGCAAATGGGCTGTGTGTTTAATACAATCATTTTGACAGAATGATTCTGCTTTCTTCTTTAATATTTTGCTAAATATTATGCCTGCCGTCCCCGTCCCCGTCCCCGTCCCCCGTCCCCCAATTGGGATGCTAAGCTGGTTTCTTCCTCATGGTCTGAATCTTCTAGCCAGCTAAGACTGGGAGTTGTGGGGCAAGATTGAATGGCCTCTGAGGTGGCAGACTGTATCACAGGTTCACGTGCTTCACGGATGAAGCTTTCTGAGTGATGTTGGAAACGCCTGACTTATATTTCCCTTTGTACCCTTTTTGCAGACTTGCGGTGCTCTGGTTGACAGAGCTGGTTGGTTGCCTTTGTTCCTGTCTGTCAGGGCCCTTGCAACAGAAAGAATGGGCAATGTAAGGACATGGGGGGGAAACAATGGAAATATTTGCCTTTTCTTTATCTGGAAAACAGAAGCATGAACGGAAACAAGAAATACTAAGAGAAGGCAGGCAGGCAGGCAGAAAACCTAAGCACATTGCAGAATGAAGCAGGTTAGGAGAACATCTCTGCAAAGGGCGAAGGCAGAAAGTAAAAGTGAAGAGGAAGACAGAAGGAGGAAGCCTAGGAAAATTAAAATCACAGCTTTCTCATTCATGCCTTGGGCAGTGAGCTGATGGGTGCTCTAAATCACCCTCATCTATCTGCTTTTCCCTACCATACGTATTACTACTCCTGTCCAACAGGGAGGATGGGAAGCAGAGCAGTTTTTCGGCATGAAGCACCTCAAGGCTGCTGACTTCTTCCCTGCCTGTGGAAGAACAACTTACTACTTCTTGCCTTGTTTTCCTTCCATTAATAATGTACCTTATTTCCCAGGTGCTTGATCAAGATTAAAGGGAGAGGGGAGAGGAGAATGAAAGCAAAGGAAGCAAACTGGAGCTCTGACCAGAAAGCAGAGGACAGGACAAACCACAGACGCTTAGCCAATCTTGTGCTGCTATCTGGAAGTGAAAAAATGCCCTTCAGCCACCTATAGAAGAATGCCTCTTTTCCTCTCTTCAGCTTCAGCGACGATTTTAGCTTATTGAAACTTACAATCTTTAACAAAGTGTTTGAATAGTGCTATAAAGAAGCCTTTTCCAATGTGGTGCCCTTCAAATATTTTGGAGTACAACTCCCATTAGCCCTAGCCAACATGGTAAACCAGTGGTTCCCAATTAACTAATTATTGCAGACCACCTGCCCCCTTATTTTTCAAAAGCCAAAACATGGAACCCCCCCCCTACTTTTGAAAATTTTGATTACTCTATGGTAGTTACCTGTGCAAAGCAATTTTTTGATAAAATGTGGGGCGGCCCCTAATAAGCAAAGGGTTTTAGGTATAAAATCTGTGAAATAACCACAAATTGCCTATCCCCAGACAGTAGGAAAAATTTTTCTCCATTGTTCCACTACAACTGAATTTTAAAAAGCAACTGTGTTCCTAACTTGCAAGTGTTCTATATGCAGAATCCTTTTTATATTCAAACATGCTATTTCTTACTTGTGATCTGATATGGTACATCTTAGCAAAACTTTGCATCATATGGTTCTGCTAACTGAGGGATCTTGCACCTTCAAGACATAGGTGAAGGCTTAGTCAGGGCTTGATAAAGTATTGGTGAAGACTGAGTAGAAAACAGCTGGAATTTTGTAATGTTGATAATAGTAATTTATTATTATTATTATTATTATTATTATTATTATTATTATTATTATTATTTACTGTTTAGTCCTCCTGTACCCATGTTTCACCCCTGGCTTAAAGAGATTAATTAGTTAAATACAGTACTTATTTGGAGTGAGGTTTTTATTCTTGCTGATTACCCAATAGGAACAACCAACTTTTGAATTTTTTTAGGATTCTACCGTACATCTGTTTCTTCCCACTCCAAAATGTAGCCACATAGCTTTCCACAGAAAAAAGAACAAACGAACAAAAAACTCACACAGGCTGCATTTTGCACCAAATAGGACTGGGTGATGTACTGATACATTGTCCAGGACTAGTATGAAGGACAGACTGCGATGGCGGCTTCACTCGGCAGTGTATCGCGAGTGAAACCACCACCGCACTTGACTCCCTCCAGCTGGCGCTGGTACCAGAGGGACCCAGGAGCAGCGGTGGTTTCACCAGCGATATACAGTGGTGCCCCGCAAGACGAATGCCTCGCAAGACGGAAAACTCGCTAGACGAAAGAGTTTTCCATTTTGGAGGTGCTTCGCAAAACGAATCTCCTATTGGCTTGCTTCGCAAGACGAAAATGTCTTGCGAGTTCCTGCTGGTTTTTTCCCCTCCCCCCCTTTTTCTAAGCCGCTTATCAGCTGATCCGATCAGCAGATAAGCCGCTAAAAGCCGCTAATAGCACTAATCCGCTAATCCGTCAATGGGCTTGCTTCGCAAGACGAAAAAACCGCTAGACGAAGAGCATCACAGAACGGATTCTTTTCGTCTTGCGAGGCACCACTGTACTGCCAAATGAAGCTGCCACCCCACTCTGCCCTCATACCAGCAGAGACAGAAACCAGCTGCATTGGAGAGGCACCGATACAGCTTGTTCCTCCCTCCGCTTCTTCAAACTGCTGAGGAGCACATGGCTGCCCTTGCCTCAGCCAACCAGTTTTACAGAGCCTATGCCTTGCCAACGGCTCACACAAGCCAGTGGCGGGGTGGGGGCTCCATAAAACTGCTCCACTGAGGGGTATGCAGTTGCCATTCCCCTCAGTAGAGCAGTTAACAGAGCCTTCAGGGGCCTGCTGCTGGCTTGTGCAAGCTGGTGGCTGGTTGGGGGCTCTGTTAAAGTGCTCCCATCCACCCACCCCTAGCTATAGCAAGCTGTGCAATTAACAACATAAGTGAGTCCCTGGCAGGGGATAGTGTTGCAGACCCCCTGGGCTTGTCCCAGGGGTCCCCTAATTGGGAACCATTGTGGTAACCATTGTGGAGGGCACCAAGTTGGAGAAGGCTACTTTAGACCATAAAGCATCTATCAAAATCGTTTTTAAAAGCCTGAATTCTCACGTGTGATCTAATAATACAACTTCCTAGGTCCCATCATCTTACTGTAGTAAGGAATTAGTTCAGTGATTTTGGGTCTTTCCGCAACAGGGCTGACAGAAAACAGGCTAGAAATAGGTTGCAACCAAATCAGCAAAACTCAGGAAAAACATGAAAGCCGCAAATCTGTCATGAGCACCAAATGAGACAAAGCACTTTAATGCTCCTGAAGTTATGTCTCTGCAAGTTGCTTTTTGTCAGCTACGTCAGTGATATGATTATAATGATATGCCTTTGTAGGTGCTTCACCCAGGGAAAAATTCATAGAAACTTTCCTGTAGTGTTCCTTGTGATGTATTGGCAGAGATGACTGCAAGGCACTAGCTCAAATGCTCTAACTAATATGCTGCTCCAATTATTTTTAGGTAAATTTACTTGCATGGAGACCTAAGGGTATGCCAGCTGAAAGGGTGCACTGCTCTTTGCACTGAACTACTGCAAATACACAAGGAGAATGAGACAAGAAAAAGACATCAAAACAGTAAGGCATGCAACAATAATCAGACTGCAATCCAAACACGCTATAGGTTAATTCAGCAAAACGTAAAAAGGGGTTTCCAGGAAAAATGAATACGTGACATTTATTCATATCGCAACCAACAAAAATGAACACAAACTGTGTGGTTTTTTTAATAGAAAAAAACTTATGTTCAAGGAAGTCCATGGTTCACGACTTCTCCTCAAGAATGCAACACTGAACTTGAAGCAACACCTGGATAACATAATGTTCACTTGAGGATAACTATTACACCTAAAATGTAGGGAACGATCCAGTCAATGTTAAGCACATCTTTCCCACTGGAATAAAATTAAAATTTATAGGTGCTCACGTTTTGCTGGACCATGCATTATTATCAGAAAAGAAAATTCGAAGCTGAAACTTTTGCTCTTCTATGGGCATGTCTATTTTAAAACATTTCTTAATTTTAAAATTCTATGTTCTAAAGTTGTATACTGCTCTCTTTTACACTAGATGTACTAGTCTGACCTCATTTATCTGCTGTAGGAATACTAAAACGACACAAGAAATATCCATATCAAGAGCCACTAACATAGAAAAGGTTGGGGTTGCAATACATTTTTACATGCACATTCTACAATTGCCACAATGATTTCCATGGCAATTATACGTGTATAGATACTGGTAAGCACTCAGCTTTTCACTAGTGGAGTATTTTTCACATCACACTTAAATGCTTAATTTAAAGGTGCTAAACTAGCAAAACAAAAACAATTTAATATATAGTGTTACAGTACTGTATAGAATTTTGATTTAGAACCTAACTATACAACTTTCATGTCAGTACAAGGACTCAATCTGATTCCAAGTGCTGGTACATCAGACACCACTGCTTTTCCTGTTCTGGTTTTTGTGCAGTCTTTTCTGGAATAAGGAGGGTCTGTCAACGAAAAGCTTTACTTTTTACAGGGAAAACTACAGTTGTGACATGGAATGCGACACCGATCAAACTGTAAAAGTCAATCAATACTGTGGTTTCTTCAAAAGTATTTGCTCTGAACAGAATGCTTCGAGTGTGGTGCTAATTTTATAGAAGCAAGCATTTTTCATGCATGTTCACGATCTCCAAACAGTTCATCAAAACTAGCAGTTTTCACTACAACGTACAGTTATTATAACTCAAGCCCATCTTGTTCAACAAAGGCTCAGTTTATTATTATTTCAATCCTGATCCTACAACAAATAAGCAGTGCCAGTTTTATAACTCTGAGCCATATAGTATAATTAAAGTCTCATATAAATGAAGAATTCCTGCACTGATGAATTGCCTCCCAGTTTTTTTAAGTAAATATACTGGAGCTACAAATACAATGGAAAGCACACTCAATAGAAAGAAAATAATTAGTAGAAAAATTACCTTTGTTATTTCCAAGGCCATAATCAAATCCTTGTCCATTACTGCACCCTGTCCCTTTATTGAAAGTTTGCAGTGAGAAAGGACTTGGTGGGGGAGTCTGACCATTCTGATCTATAAAAGCTTGTTCTGTAATTGCAAGAAACAAAACAAACACAAGACTGCTTCAGAATGTAATTTATGTCTCTATAGTGGGAATGAAGGTCAAAATATATGTACACAGGAATGAAGGTTTCAATTAATAAATCACTAACCAGAGAAGTAATAAAATGTCTTCTCTAAATTAAGATTAGACTATAGGCCACCTCCCCTGAGTGTCCATGTGCAGAAAGGGGCAGCAGGGTCCCTCATCCAATATCCGTGTGTTGGGTGTGCACATCTGCGAAAGGGAATCCTATGGGCATCTGCTGATAGTGGAGCTGGAACCCTGTGTGATCAGGGTTCCAACTCTACAGACACAGGTTTCCCCTTCTCAGACATCTGTGCCCACTGCTTGGAGAGACAGTGTGGTGTAGTGGTTAAGAGCAGTGGACTCGTAATCTGGTGAACCGGGTTCGCTTCCCCGCTCCTCCACATGCAGCTGCTGGGTGACCTTGGGCCAGTCACACTTCTGTGAAGTCTCTCAGCCCCACTCACCTCACAGAGTGTTTGTTGTGGGGGAGGAGGGGAAAGGAGATTGTTAGCCGCTTTGAGACTCCTTAGGGCAGTGATAAAGCGGGATATCAAATCCAAACTCTTCTTCTTCTTCTTCTTGGATGCCAAAGCCATCCCCATTGTGTGGGGTCAGGAGTGCAATCCTGTTTGGCCTTGTCTATGAGTGGCCACCCCCTTCCTTACAATTAATGCATAAAAAGGGCTTCCATGGTCCTAAGCCCAATTTCACTCCAATAAACTGTTAGAAGTCATTCCATGATAAACGTACATCGCTTTCGACTACCTTAGTAAAACATTTTGCCTTCTAAATTGTTCACAATGTTTAGGATTTCTTTTCAAATATTTTAAATGCTGTTCTGACTCTTTAACTTGGGAAGATTCACCTGATCAGCTCAAACTAGCACAAGAATATGGCCACATACCTCTGTTAAATGAAGAACTTTGGGTACCAGTGCACTCCTCTGTTCTTTCTGGGTTTTTTATGCTAAATTTTTAGATTATTTACATCTCTGCTTTTTATTGTTTGTCTGCTTAGCTTCTATCTTTTTGTAAAAATTAAGGAGACTTGCCATCTTCATGCCGGAGATATTGGTTTCCACCTCTGTCTCTAGCTAAGGACCACGCATCACCTTCATCACTTTCACAGAACTCTACCATGCTGTTCTTATCCATCTGCACCCATGTCCCTTCAGAATTAGTCACCTGGTACATACACACACACACACATAGAGAGAGAGGCACATTTAATTTACTTTTCAAATTATCCACCAATGAGATGCAGCAAAATGTTTCCATATGTGAAAAAGAGGCTCTTTTCTGTCATGGAAAGGCAACAGACATTCTTCAAGTTAAGTGCAGAAGAATAAGGAAGAATAAAAAGCATTTGCATTCACAGAAGGTTTAAGATGATTAGTATCTTCAGTGTGTTAAGACTGGATTATATTCAGAAGAAAAGAATAAACAGATCACCAAACAAGCGTCCGGATACACATAGCATTTGATACCCGATAGAATGCAAGGGTCGAATTTTTATTTATTTATTTGACACATGAAGCAGAGAAAGCTTGGCATTGACACCAGGTATTTAATATTCACAAAGTTGCTATCATGTCCTGTGTGCTGTTTGAGAAAAAATCATAGCATGACACACTACATCCTCAAGCCCATTGCAATAGGAGAGCACCAAAGCATGACCAACCACATGCAACAGTTGAATCAATACCAAGAAATAAGAGAACTGAGTTCTGTTGTATCCCCAAAAATAATTCATTGGTAAACTCTGAAATATGCATTAAACATAGTCCTTTAATAAACCCACATTTTAAGCAAGCGTACAAGAAAAATCAAGTTCAATCAATGCCCGATAATGAAATATACGACAAAGGCAAAAGTGGTTTGCATCAGTTTACACCATAAACAACCTTTAGGAAGTTAACAGTTAGCAACCAAGGGTGGAAAAGCAAACCTTGCGTAGGATAGCTGCTTTTCTTACGATTGCTACTATTATAAACCAGTATCTATGAAGATAAGAACTGAAGCTACAAGGATCCATACCTCGCCCACTGCCTTGACTTTGTTTCCCAGAACTAACATTCCAATGGGGATACCTCTAAGGTTGGGACAGCTTCTGACGTTGTGACCTGAGGGGCCAGTCTTCACTACCTTATATACTCCAGGCCCACCACGAATGAACGGCATATCTGGTTCCTGCATTACCGCTTCCTGAGGGCAGTGTGAGTTTAGGTCTTTGAAAAAGTCATCTGTGTTAGATCTAGACTCCTGAAAATTTTAGAACAAAAAACCAAAAAAAAAAAAAATCCTGTTAATAATGCCTTTGTACTTTTCAACTAAGCCCACCTCTTTGTTAGACCTGAAATAACTAAGGTCTCATCCTAAAACACTTAACAGAGGACGTGTTAAGCTATAATTTTCCATATAAGACAAGAACGGAACTTGCAGTACTCTCTATATTACTACTGAACACGAAGCATAAACGATATGAGTACATATATAAAAATAAAAGGCACACATTTGCAACATGAACATTTGGAGCGATTCTTCAACCATGGTTAAGAAAGATGACACAAACACAAGACTAACACACAAGACTATGGCCAAGTAAAAGTATTCATGCAGGAGAGTGCAAGAAAGAAGGGGGGATAGAGGGTATTTATGCAACTGTTGGAGACATTCAATACCAAGCTATATAGCATCACATATGAGCCTTCTTCTGCAGAATGTAAATTGTTATTACCAGCTAAATATGGAGACCTAAATGAATGAAGGCTGCATATTCTCTGCATTTTGGTGAAGAAAGATGTTATTCAGAAGTTTGTTAACCAATTCTTCCAGGAGAACAGTAATGGTAGGCAAGCTTGCCAAAGAATAGCTTGCCAGTCACTACCAGCTTTCCGCTGCTGTGCGCAGCTACAGGAAAGTGTGGCATGTGTTCTAGGTAGGCGCCCTCAATTCCTGCAGATCGATGGTGGGATCTAACAGGATTGTTAAGTACCAGCGCATGCTGAGCATGAGCACTAGAACACGTCAGAGTCTCCAGCAGCGCGAAGCAATTGCTCAGCAGATGTCAATGTGGAAATAGTATCCATGAAAGTCTGAAAACCACCAATTTGAATGTTCAGATGGCTCATACTCCACAATGCCCAAAATACTTGTACACAAGAGACTGAGATCCTGACAGTTAAGAAAACTCACCTGAGGGGGGAAAGGTTTGGAAGTCCATGAAAACAAGTCCAAATCCCTGACTCCTTGGCTAGCATTAAAGATATTCTATGTAAAGTTTAAGATAGACACATATCAACAGAGAACTGGAGCATTAAGACAGCAGCAGAAGAAATTAAGAGACGAATAGAACATTTGCTTAATTTTACCCCCCTGCATCCTTGCAAACAACAATCATTTCTTTTCACAAAAAGGTACTCTTAAAATGAAGCCAGCTGAGCCCATTGTTCACCAGGGGGGAAACAATCTGTTGGAGACAAAAAGCTTATACTGACAGTTCTAAATGATGTAGTGTGTCATGCCATTCACTGAATAGAAAGATTCTTTTATATAGAGCTTAACACGTTTTGTGCAAGGCAATTCCCATTCTCCTGTCTGAATGAGAATACAAGTCCTATCAAAAGCCAGATTTGTTTTATGAAAGACAGTCTGCCACTTTGTGAAGATTTGTTGTTTTTTTCTGGGGGGGGGGGACATGGGGAGGCGGAACGAGGAAAAAGATTGAGTGTGGACACTCAGCCACCTATTTGCAACTGGAAAGGTTTAAAACATAGCTATCAGTACTCAGAAAACTTTGGAAAGCACCCAAATGCCAAGTGCCCAAAATCATAGTAACAAAATACACCAACATGTGAAACACAGAGTACTCTAAAAAAATGTATTTTAAAAAAGAAATAAAATTAATGTATTTTCCACATTAAGACGGATAAGGGATGCACACATTAAAATATGTTGATCTTGGTACCTTGCGGTGGGTTTTTGTACTAGTCTAATATATTTGGAAGAAAGGCTGTTATTTAGATCAGCCATTTCCCCATTTATTTTTGAAGACTGACATTAAGCAGATGGGAAAACGTACCAAACACTTTAACAAGCTTTTAAAAATACATTTAAAAAACCCACACAAAATGAGTAACACATAAAATAAGGAATTTGGAAGTTTTACTCAATCTTCATTTAGTTAAAACTGGGGTCATGTTCAGGTCATACATCATTTCTCTCTAAATACATGTTCTTTTAAGGAAAAGTGGCCAGATTAGTTTGCAAAAAAACAAAAACTAATTGTCCAGCACATCCATTTTGGATGAGATCCTTGTAGCCATGCATAATATTCCATGCAGGCACTGATGTCTTACACCCCACCCCCCAAAAAATGCTCTTGAAGTTCAGGGGACCCTTCAGAGCAGAACTGAAAAGGTACAAAGAGTTAGTTGAAACTGAAAATAAAAAAATGGGAAATCCCTCTCCCCTGCCCACCAGAAGCATTTTCCACTCACAAGTGGGGCTGTTTTGATCTTGTAAATAAATCCAGTACTTACACAAATAAGGTGGCTGATGACCTTTTTGTTCAAATGGGTCAATGAAATATATCAATTTTGTACACATCTAAAAATACAACATTTGTTGGAGTAAGTTGTGCAAATTTTAGATGAGATTTAATCAAAAAAATGGAACAAGAGGTTATACAGCAGACTTTCCACACATAAAACAACATCAAAATATTGCCCCAAAATAGTGCTCTTTGAAACATACACTTTTATTATTGCTGTGATATATGAATTATGCAAAAAGCAATGAAAATGAAATTAGGAGGCCAGAAGCAAGGGGTGACTGCAATGAGTATTTAAAATGAATGCATTTATTTGTGTAAGCGTTAGGATTCCATGTTTTTCTAACATATAATCTTCTCCGTCACTTTTAAAGAATGTGCATGCATCAATCACAATAGAAAACTTCCAGTATGGAACTGTCATTCCTACTCATTCAATGTTAGTATTTGCCAGACACTTTTAAGTTGTCAGTATACATTCTTTACAAACCCAATCTGCAAAGAAGTGCTCCTAGCCTTCAATTTCTCACCAATATTTTATGTTGTTAAGTCTAAAAGATAAACCTTTCAACAATAATGTTTGCCTTCAACACAGCATCAATAAACTACAGCACATTGCTTTTATCTCAGAATCTGCATAGTGCAACCTTGTTTTTAGAACAGCTTTCCTCTGAAGAGATCTAGATATCTTCCTTTCTATGTGCCACTAAAGTTTTTTTTTTTGTACAGAAATCAAGATACCTAGGAATGATACAGACTTGTACAACTCTTAAGTAAATAATAGTTTAAGTACTGCATTTGAAGTCTTGTTTTTCAACATTTCATATTTGCCCTGTTTTTGTAACATAACATGGGTAAATGGCTTACTTGCAATTTAGTATTTTCTGCCCGATGATTGGGACTGCTAAGGAAAGATCTCAAATCAATAAAAGTCTTAGATGCTCTCTTTCCCCTTCCCACCTTTTCAAGGATAAAAATCTATATCACATTTAATGGCACATATTATGTCCCTGACCAGCGTTTATTGGTGTGTTATGGGTGCAAGTCGCAGGGAGGATTGTGAGAGTTACCACATGCACATCCAAAACTCTTACCAGGTTAATACAGTACTTCTCCCTAGTAACTGAAGTCTTAATAGACCCAATGTCAAGTATTTGTACAAATTTTTTTATTAAAAACACAAACTTCAGGAATAAAGTTTAGTTGAGATTTTCAAGTAAGTCATGGAATACAGCCTATCAAGGAAGCTAGTTAAACAAGGAAACTGTTAAGGAAGCTCTCTGGACTGTCATTCTTTTAAGAAGAGAGATAAAATAAAAGAAAGAAGTAATACTGAAATTCCCAGGTATTAGCATTTTAGATTTGCAAAGTATGGTATAAAAGGAGCACTTAAGCTAGAGTTTTCTTCCTAGCCACTACTCCCCCAAAGCAATGAAGAGAAGATGACCAGCATAGCCATGCTGCCAAAATCGGAAGTTTCACAAAGATATTTGAATAAGTGATCACAAACCAATAATAAAACTGTTGGGTGCTAGGCCTCAGCAGCCTAAGAAAAGTGAAGCAAAAGGCGCAGGTCTACAACCGGCTACAACTAAAATCCAAGTGAACATTCAGCATGTATACAGACAGCCAAGGCAGCAGACACAGGCTACATTTAGCAACTAAGCAGGCATAGCCAGGAATGACTGTGGTCCATAAATAATAAAAAAATCAAAGACTTTATTCTACAGCCACTATCAGATCAGCAGTAACCAACGGATTAGGGTTAGTGGCTGGAGCAATGCTGGAAACTGAGGACACATCATAACTTAGGGAACATTTAGACCTGCAAGCTTTGTTGGTTCATCACACGGGACAGCAGAACACAGATCTGAAGGTTCCCAGTTCTACCCTGTCACAAATGCAGAGGTTTGCCATTCATCTCAAAAATACACACCAATCTGCTTAACATATCCCAACTGCCAAATGCACATGAACTATTATTTTTTTATAAAAAATTATGTACAAACGTGACTTGGTTAGATCGCTACGATGCCTTCAAACCGGTAAAATGTCCCTGACCTTATAAGAAGATAGCTTATTACTTAAGTTGGAGCAGTTTACTCTTCCACCTTTAAAAGAGGTTGCCTTGAAGCAAGTGGTTGCTATCATCATGCAACTTTCCCACTAGCTTACTAATGCAACACACCCTACGGAAGCATCGGGTTGCATCCAATGGTGCAATAGACTCCCACAAAAGAACATCCTCATCCGGCTGTCCTCTGCAGCCCGACCCACCGCACCATCAAAATCAGGTTCAGAAGGTTGGGTAATCCTCTGGAGCAGATTTTGGAAGCATGTGGATAGAGGATGTTGTGTAAGTAGAACTCCGGTCGCACTTGCATTTGATTCAACCTGATGTTTCCATGCTACCACTGTCTGTAGCTTTGTATATATGTCCTTCTTCATGCAAAGCCCTCTTTCAATGAAGATGACAGGCTTTCCTATAGTAGATAGGTAGCCGTGTTGGTCTGCCATAGTCAAAATAAAAAAATTCCTTCCAGTAGCACCTTAAAGACCAACTAAGTTAGTTCTTGGTATGAGCTTTCGTGTGCATGCACACTTCTTCAGATACACGGTATCTGAAGAAGTGTGCATGCACACGAAAGCTCATACCAAGAACTAACTTAGTTGGTCTTTAAGGTGCTACTGGAAGGAATTTTTTTATTTAGGCTTTCCTATGTCTTTTATTTCTTGTCCTGTCAGCTTTGTCCATTCACATATTTGAACCTGTGCCACGCCATTTCCACACCCTTTCCTAAAGTAACAATGAAGATGTACTGAACAAATTCTACCAGCAGGAAAAACTGCCTTTCCCTATTCTTAACCTTACAGATGCAGTATCTTAAACCAGTGGTATCTAGAATATGTTACAGTCAGTAATGACAATATGGTAAATACTCTTATTCAATATTTCAGAGTTCTCTCCCAGGAAGTCCTCAATAATGTGGCCGAATCAAGACATATTTTATCAGTTTCAGTTTAACCAAATCTTTTTTCACACATGGAAGAAATGATGCTAATAACTACATCAGTTAATTAATTAATTAATTAACTATGGGCTGGTATAGCTATAACCCAAGCACAGCTTCACACAATTTCCCCCTTTCAAGCGCAATTTGCCACCCTTCCTTGACAGCCCTAAGCCAGATTTGAAATCAGGGTTAGCAAATGCCAATATACCACAGTTAAGTGATATGACACATTAAACCCATACAACTAAGAATAAATTACTATATCATATCCTACTATTATTTTAAAAACCCCTAATCATCTTAAAGTACCTAGACGTATCTCTTGAGGGGTAAGTTCCCATTGTAGAAAAATGGTATCAGTATGGTATCCAAATGAGAAAGAAATATTTCTGGCAGCAGCAAGCCTTTATAACACTTTGATCAAATTGCTTTTGAAACTACAGAACAAGCAGTACAGGATAAGCATTTATGTTACATATTAGTCAAATATAAAGGGTTCAGATGATAGCACAGGCCCACCTTAGCTAAGGTTCCAACTTAGCTAACTGCCTCCTTAGGAGGAGGGGGAAAATATTTTCAAAAACCTTAATTGCTTCAACATCAGCATTATTGTTGATGTTACAGGACCTAAAGTTGGTTAATGGGAATGATTACCCTTATAGATGAGATGGATGAATGATGACAACCTTAAAAAAATGATTGATTGATTGATTGATTGATTGAATGAATGAGTGCACTATAATATTCTTCAAAATTGTATTTTACTTACATCAACAGGTACCAAAAGGCTCTTGCCAAGATGCTGGTTAAAGGAAAGGCACCAGGCTTCCGTGTAACCATTCATATTTGGAACATATTTCCTTATTGTCTCATCGTTCAGCCGCAGCCATACACCATCATCATTGTGAATCTATGAAGAGTAAATACAAGCCACGCTACTTAAGCAGATAACAGATTATCTGCTGTGATAACAGATTAAAGATCTAGCATAATACAGCTGCATGGGAGGTAAACATTTGGCCTACTTAACTAAAGCTTTTTTAAAAGGCACAAGAAATTTAAAGCAGATGAAGATAATGGATGAATTAAGAAAAAACGTATTTAAAGAGCAACTTCCTAATGTATCTACAACAACGCAACATCGTGATATGGGACACCACTCCAGAAAAGGAGCTGATGTACCACTGTTGCAAACAGTAACTTGAAAGCATCGTGTGTCTCAGGATCAGACCGTGAAAATATTTTTTACTATGAAGGTAAAGAATGGCTGGAAATGTAACGATTAAAAGGCATATTAAGGAACCAAATTATGCCATGCTCACAATGATTTGCAATCTTTTTTTAAAAAAAAATTACTGCAAAAAGCTGGTTTTTATTTTACAAAGTAATGGCTACAAAGGAAACATTCCAATTCTCTGTAAAATATATATGTATTGTTTTCAGAAACGGCTGACTTCTTTTAAAGCTAAAAATGAAACATTTCATTTCTGAAAAATCAACAGAAACTTTAAAATGTTAACAGGATAAAACAAAAATATCTACCTCAATTTCGCCAAAAAGCAATCTTGCAGTCTGTAGCATGAGTTTAAAGCAACACAGAAAGCAAAATGGCTGGTTAATCATACGGCCTGATGCAACTACATGTCCTTTTATCTAACTTTTGTGGCAATACCCAGAAGAGCTCACAAGCACTTAAGTAGCATTTACGATTTTTCTCCTGTGAACAGCAGGCCCCCATATCACAAATTGCTTCTGACAGTATTCCATTTCAAAAAGGCTTCTATGGCCTAGCATGGCTTCTGGCCCGAAACACTGAAGTTCAAAGGCCATGTGAGATTAGTCATGGTGTTCTCTGGATTCTGGTCTGTATATGCAAGTGGTAATTTAATCTAGATCTCAAATCCATATAAATTTATTGCAAGTTACCTCATCAATAAAGGTAATGGATCCATTGACTTTTACTATGCCTATCTGCTCACTCTGAAGGGAAGGGTGACTACGGATACGCAGCCCTGCACTGTCCTTGGCCACAAATTTGCGAACCTAAGAGAAGCAAAAGACAGTAAGGCAGAGAAACCTGGAAAAGGGCTCTTAAAAAAAAAAAGAGTATAAAGATACAGCGTCAGATTATGGAAATCCACAAAGCTCTAGAGGAAAGTCTCCTATCAGCTATAGTCAGCTGCTAAATTCACCCAGACAGATGATCAAGAAACCAAAACAAAAAAATCAAAGTCTGTTCTCTTTTGGAAGCCATAGAAAAATAAGGCTGTTATAAAAGTCACTCAAATACACATGGACCAACAGAATTAGATATTCAGAGTTTACTTTAAGTCAGATATAAACAGTAGTCACTGTCAACTGATGAGATGACAGGCTGGGATATTCCAGCCTAGTTGTAAATGCAAGTACCGTATTTTTTGCTCTATAAGACTCACTTTTTCCCTCCTAAAAAGTAAGGGGAAATGTGTGTGTGTGTTATGGAGTGAATGCAGGAAGCCAGAACAGCAAGAGGGATTGCTGCTTTCACTGCGCAGTGATCCCTCTTGCTGTGCTGGCTTCTGAGATTCAGAATATTTTTTTTCTTGTTTTCCTCCTCCAAAAACTAGGTGCCTCTTGTGGTCTGGTGCGTCTTATAGAGCGAAAAATACGATATGTAAAACCGACAGGAGCTACTCTTGTTCTGAAAAGCTGTTGGGCAACAAAACAATCACTAGGACTTAACACCTGCTTCTCTGATTTTTCATGTACAAAACCTAATGATACTGGTGAGACTTATCCCCACACAATTCATGTTAGAACTGCACTTAAATCTGGATGCCTTTTTTAAAAAAGCAAAACTTTGTTTGGAGTTCTTGGGATACTGAGAAGTTTATAGGAACATGCCTTATTCTTATGAAGGCAAAAGCTTTCCTTCCATTGTGAATAGGTTGTGACTGGGACCGTCACAGGGTTAAAGCTTTCTCTCCCATGGCTTGGTCACAATACATGCCCCCTCCTAAAGCTATTCATTTCTGAAAAATCAGCTATGCAAGATGGGAATAACATAGTTAAGCACCATCTAGCCAAGGGGTATATAAATGAAACAGTTATGATAACCAGTATAAATGTAAGAATGCAGAGCCGCCTCCTCCCTAACATAACAAATAAAATGCAATAAACACGTTTTGAAAATACATTTGATTTGTGTATGTTTGCCAAGGAGTCAGAATTGAGTATCAGGAGGAGATCTTTAACAATATACAACAATTTTCTTCTTTTCTGTTTCAGCAGCTTCCCTTCATCATTTAAACATATATTGCTACCTTGAAGTTAAATTGTTAGTCCATCTAAGCTAGGGACCGGACCCCTGAGCTCTGGCAGTTTAAAAATATTAGATAATATAGGTCATGTATTTACATGCACTAATGTAATTTCAATTTTTTTAAAAAATGTTTTTGTTCTTATACCTTATTTGGTAAAGGCTCTGCTTTCGGTTTTACCAACTGGGTTCCAGGTGGTATCATTCCTTTCGGAGGATCTTTTACTTTCACTTCTAGTCCAGCATCTGTAAATTAAGAAAATTACCATGAAGTGTATATAAGAAGACTAAGTAACTGTTTGAAAGTTATTTTATTCTGAAGTGGGTTACATTCAGGTCTTGGCAATGCGGTAAAATTCTAGCTGGTTAAGTGAATATTACTTATGGCATCAAAGCAGCTTAAACCTGTGAAACACATTAGGCATGATAAATGTGACTCCTGAATCTAAATTGTTCCCATTTTTAAAATGTTTTTTAAAAATTAATTTAGAGAGTATGGTGCCAAGCACCCAAATTAAAAACAAGGAGCGACAAGGCTAAACCTTCTCTGACAGAATCATTCCAGTCACAAGTCAATAAAAAGTTCAACTATATAAAAGACTGCATTTAAAAATGACAGTATTAAAATCATACGACAGAAGGTAAGGCCAATTATAAAGCATCACAAGCAATTACTCTCCTCGATCTTTACATGCTAATAAAAATGTCATGAAGTATCATGGGGAGGAGGGGTATCTGTCAGAATATTATTTGGAAGAAATGTGTATATAAACATAACTCCTTGTGAAGGATTTAAAAGACTGCTCATGTAACAGAGAACTCCAGCAGCCCATGACAGAATACATATGGGGAAATCTTGTCGTTCAAAGCACTGTTGGACAGCAAAAAACTCAATTGGCATTTCAGTCATAAACGAAGCAGAGCTACTGTTTGAGGCTGCACACAAAGTGGACTCAGTCTCCAACTGTGGAAGTGGGAGAGAGCTCCACCAGCTAACACAGAGATAATCAGCCACTATGGGAAGATATTGCATTTGCTACTAACTTAGGCTAAAATGTAGGCATACATTGTTATCGACACTTTTTCCAACTATGTGCTCTGACAAATTTTCGGATTTGTTTTATTTTCAAGTATTTTAATATCCTTTTGAGTAAAAAGAAGAGGCTATATGTCCTCAAAACATTATGATTAACTTTAAAAGCTCTCTCTCTTTCCATGTTCTGGCATACCGCTATAGATGTATTGACATCATACAAAGATACGGACTTTTATGTACCTATTTCAATGCCATCAATGGTAACGTGAATGGTGTAGAGACCAACTGCTCCTGGAGTCCAGTTAGCACAGTAAGTTCCATCATTGTTGACTCTTATCAACATGTTTTCACTTGGTCTAGGGAGGGGAAAAAGGATACTGAAATGACAACACACCACCCACTGCTTGAATATCAATTCAGGTTGCCAGCTCTATGCTTAGAAAATCTAGTACTGTATCTTCGTTTCTCTTTACATGCAAGCTTGTTTGATGTAAAATAGCCTTGGCTACAAAGTAATAATATAACATCAATGAAATTATTTTTAAGAAGAAAGAACACAAACGGAAAACCAAAGCAATCATGCCTTCCAATCAAAACATTTCACATTTAAACACCAACCAACTGTGTACCTTTGTCAAACAGCAGCATTCCACCACCCTCCAACTTTTAATACTAAGGGACGTTCCAAAAATGGTTTTGTGATATGGCATGCAGGCTGCCATTATTAAAGAAAAACACAAAAAACTTAGTCCACCAAGTGCATAGATGCTCCCAAACAAACCTATAGCAATTTGATCCTGGTTTCATTCTGACAAAATCCCATGTTTAGAAAAGAGTCACCAAAGATAAAAATGTGAAAATAAATTCAAATGCAGAAGGAACTAACCACTCAGTTTCAAATACAGCTTTACCACAAGCATAAGGCAAGTACAGTAAGAGAGTGTTTTAACTTAGACACTGAGTTGTACACAAAGCTGTATGTGCAAGCTGAAGAAGCAGAATTTCACCCCCGGCAGCCCCTTTTACATCCATTCAAAAACTGCTCCAGAGGTTTAGAGAAGCTGCTGTTGCAGTTTGGGGAGGGACATCTTCCTTTAATATAAGCCCGTATGAAATCACATGAAGTCAGTTTTAAAAATTACTGTATAGTATATAATTTTAAATGTTACATTTTGCACAAAATTATTACCTCTTGGGTGTTGGTGAAGCAAAGCGCAACTCTTCAAAAGAATAATTTTCATAGACCTATAAAGCAAAGAGCGTATCAAATTACATCTTTTGTAATACTAATTGAAAGAGTCAGACCTGGTTCCTCAGCTCAAATAGCACACAGAAAATAATCAGAAACGGATAAAATTACTCCCATCCCTGAAGAGAATACTCCGAACGGGAAAGGAGTTTATTAGATAGCTAGTGGCTTCATTCAGCATGCTTCTGAACTTGAACTCTCATATAGCTGGACCGGTCATTCCGGAATGAAGTGATGTGTTTTTTTCCTCATTACACCCTGCTCTATCTAGTGAGAATACAAAGAAACATCACCTAATTAAAACTGTAAAGACATAGAGAACGTATCACACCAACACACTTAAGTCAAGCTTCTATCCTTTCCAACAGCAGGAGCAGACGGATTTCCAGACTTGAAATGAGCTAGTTTGAGTAAAAGATGATGGAAGTACAATCACGGGCCACCTCTTCATTGGAATTTTTTTTATAAAGAACAATCTTGTTCTTTACAAAAGCAGTAAAAAATACCCACCAACTAAAAAAGAGAAACATGTTGACCCCACTAGATTTCTAGTTAGTTTTCGAGTCCCTTTGTTCAATTAGACAGATTTAAAAATGTATGCCTTAAGTAGCAGTTTACCTTCATCATTGTAATAGCTATGTAGCGAGCTTCCTTCACTATCATCGGTTCATAAGAGGCATCGAGTTTTGGAGAGGGAAGTCCTCCGAAAGTCAGATCAGTGGAGGAAGCAGCAGCGCCTGCGGGACTGCCTGGGATGCGCTGAAGTTTTTTTGCCTGTTCTTGCTGCAATGAAGTTTTTTTCTGGGAAACAGGAATTGCCTTGACTTCCACCTGTCAGATTTAAACAGGAAAGGTGAGGATACAGTGGTACCTCAAGTTAAGAACTTAATTCGTTCTGGAGGTCCATTCTTAACCTGAAACTGTTCTTAACCTGAAGTACCACTTTAGCTAATGGGGCCTCCTGCTGCCGCACAATTTCTGTTCTCATCCTGAAGCAAAGTTCTTAACCCAAGGTACTATTTCTGAGTTGGTGGAGTCTGTAACCTGACGCATCTGTAACTTGAGGTACCACTGTATATTAAATACTATTCAATACCACAAAAACAGCTAGCAATAGGCTTGTCCAAAATATTGTGGGAAAATATCTGCTTCTTCCTCAAAATGCGGGAAAAACAAAACTATTTCACACATCTGCAGAGGGCGAGTTGAGATTCTTTGTGCTAGTTGTATTCCAAACTGCATAAAGATCAAGCAAGGGGTGACAGGAAAACCACCTTTTTAAAGTTACCTTCATATTAGGCACATGAACAACATCACCATACTGGTCTTTTGTCTGCACGGTAATAATAGTAGGCCAGCCACAACGTATGTCATCTTTATTCAGAATCAAGGATGTTTTCTGGGGATCTGCATATGAATCTGGTTGAAGCCATCTAAAACAGGAAAGATAAAGCCATTTAACATATATAACTCAATTGGTGGAGTTCAGTGTGGAACTACAGTGGTACCTCGCAAGACGAATGCCTCGCAAGACATAAAACTCGCTAGACGAAAGGTTTTTCCGTTTTCGAGTTGCCTTGCAAGACGAATTTCCCTATGGGCTTGCTTCGCAAGACGAAAACGTCTCGCGACTTTGTTTCCTTTTTCTTAAAACTGTTAAAACAAAGGGTGCTTAGCTTGAACAGCTACAGTTGCGACTTGACTTCGAGGAGCAACTGTTAGCACGTGGTTTTGCAGCCTTTTCTCAGACTTTGCTCACTTTTGAAGCTTTTCCAAAACTTTTCCAGAACTTCTCTTGCATCCATTTGGTAAGTTAAACTTTTAAAACTTTTTTGGGGGGTTTTGGATTTTGGGTTGGGGTGTTTGGGATTCAAGGACTTGGTGTTGTGGGGGGGGGTTGCGATAATCTGGGAGTTTGTGGGCCTTTTTGGGGAATTTTTATGATTTTCTGTGACCATTGGGCCAGTTTGTTTGTTTTTTTTCAATTTTTTTCCCCTGAGTTTGAATTTCTGAGTGCTGGCTGGCTGGGGGAACAGCTGGAGAGGTTTCTGCAGGAATCTTGGAGCTTGTGGGGCTGTTTTTGGGAATTTTTATGATTTTCTGTGACCATTGGGCCACTCTGCTGTTTTTTTAAAAAAATCTGGATTTGAATTTCTGTGTGGTGGGTGGCTGGGGGAACAGTTGAGGAGGGGGTTCTTCAGCAAGAAGCAAAGAGTGGAAGAGGAGCTTTCTTCGAGTGGTCCCCCAGAGTCTTAGAAAATGTACTGTACACTTTGTTGATTTTTAAATGTTTTTCTGTCATGTTTATAAAGTTAATTTATTTTCCCTTCAATTTTTGAACTGCTCTTTACAGTATGTGTGACTTTAAAGAGCAGTTAATAAACTGTTGTTGTACCAAATTTGGCTTTGTTTGGACTTTTTTTGACCATAGGAACGCATTAGTTGATTTTCAATGCATTCCTATGGGATTTTGTGATTCGCAAGACGAAAAATTCGCTAGACGACAAAACTTGCGGAACGAATTAATTTCGTCTTGCGGGGCACCACTGTATTACATTCTTCCAACTCCCCCAGAGGAAATTTTGAGGGGCATGGGGGGGGAGGTGGGAAGCCTTGCTGCTGTTAGGGTTCATTAGTTGACTCCTGCTCTGTGTTCTTGGGGAAATAATATCAAAGTGGGGTATAGACCAACAAAAAATTGTGGAGCTGGAAGGGATCCCCAAGGGTTATCTAATTGAACCCCTTGTAAATCAGCCGCATATGCGTTACAGGAAGCAAGACACAGTGGTGCCTCGCAAGACAAAATTAATCCGTTCCCGAGTCTCTTCATCTTGCGGTTTTTTCGTCTTGCGAAGCATGGCTATTAGCAGCTTAGTGGCTATTAGCGGCTTAGTGGCTATTAGCGGCTTAGCGGCTTTAAGAAAAAGGAAACAAACTCGCAAGAACTCGCAAGATGTTTCATCTTGCAAAGCAAGCCCATAGGGAAATTCGTCTTGCGGAACGACTCAAAAAACGGAAAACTCTTTCGTCTAGCGAGTTTTTCGTCTTGCGAGGCATTCGTCTTGCGGGGCACCACTGTAAAGCTATAAAAAACAAGATCTTAGTTTGTCACAGAAAAGTACTACCTTTAACAACAAAGCATTCTGATTAAAACACCCCTGCTAAGACTTCGGTTTATATAGCACTTGTGCTATATTTCCTTCTAAAGACTCAAAATGGCAGCCCTTTCCTGTACTTACTTATAAAAGAAAACTCCAAAGGCAATTAAACATGGAAGGGGAAATGCACGCTTTTCAAAGTAACAAATAAGGAATAATAGAAGGAATACTTTGGCGCTGCGGTGCTTGTGGGTCATATTTATTCAAAACAAAAGCACAGTAATAGAGGTGGTCATGGATGTAACTTGGCAATAACAATACCTTGCAAGTCGTCCGCCACTGGATCCTGGTACACATGAAATGAAATCCTCCAAAAATGACTGTTCATTGCTTTGTACTTGCAGAGGGAGATTTCCTTCAAGGGCCTCCAAGATAGTTGGCGAGTGAGATAATGCTAAACCTTTTCCCAGGATGCCAGAGTGAGTCTTGCAAACCTGGAGAGGGTTGTGAAATATCATTGAGCATTTACACGTGCTGCATTTAAAATCAGATTTTTGGTAATGAATTCAATTATTTATTATATTTGTAAAACTGGGGCCCAGCGGCTGCATCTGCATGTCATGTTAAGCCAAACTGAATTCCCAAAAGTCTCCACTTCAGTCCTCCGCTACTCCTGGCCATATCACACTGGGAGCAAGAAACAACAAGCCTTGGCTAGTCACGTCATCTGAACCCAGGCTTCCGGTTTATTTCTGTTTAAACAAACCGCAAGTAGTAGCCAATGTTTATTTTTGGCTTGCCGCTTGTGTTACCTTGGGGGAAAACAAACCATAAGCCTCAGGTTCAGAAGACACAACCAGTCAAGGCTATGGTTTGTTGCACCTGACAAGATCAGGAGCAGGGGAAGGGTGAAGAACTGGAATTAAACATTTACTATGGTCCACCTGGAAATGTGAGCCAACCCAGTCTATCAAAAGTCCCTAGAGCAGCCTTTCTCAACCTGTGGGTCCCCAGATGTTGTTGAACTACAACTCCCATCACCCCTAGCTAGCAAGGCCAGAGCTCAGGGATGATGGGAGTTGTAGTCCAATCACATCTGGGGACCCACAGGTTGAGAACCGCTGGCCTAGGGCATCAAATACATACAGAATGCACTGGCTTCATTATAATTTCAAATTAAAACTAGTAAAACTAAAAGATTATAAAGGAGGTACCCTCTAAAACCCAAATCTTACTTTTCAGCAATCTAAAGCAAAAAGGCCTAATGGATTTCCACCCCTGCACCCTTCAAAGCACTCCCTGAACAGGAGCATAACTCAGAATATATCCTTTGGTGCCATCCTTTAAATTGCTGATCCTAACAACTGTATACTGGACAGCACCCTTTTGTGAATAGCTCACAAAAATATGTCTAGGCCAAGAGACAAGTATATGCATTTTTAGTGATTATACATGCAGTACGACTCTTATCTATGCCACTGTATTTTAAATATCTGGAAGCTGCCTCGAGAACCTTTGTTAGTAGGCAGAATATAAATAGTCCAAATAAATAAATAAAATTAAATTCAATAAATAAGGAAAACTAGCAGGCTGCATCACAGGAAGAAATGCTGCAACTCTCTTTCAGATCATATAATACTACTCGAATGCAGTGGTTCCCAATTGGTGGTTCACAGCACCTGCCCAGGGGATCCGTGGCACCATTCATGCAACCAAAACTATCATACAGATATCAAAATTTTCAAAAGTAGGGGGTCTGTGGCTTGGCTTTTGAAAAACAGGGGGTCCACAGTTCTCAGCTAACTGGAAACCACTGCTCTAATGAATTATCTAAGATGTTAAATGGCAGGAAGTCTTGAAAGGAAGATGCTTTGAATAGGCCAATTTGAGATCTCCTGAACTGGTATACACCCTGCTCATCACAGACCTTGCCCCCTGCTATTACTTTGAGAAATTCTATTACACACTGAAGTTCTCCTAAACAAGCCAAATTAAACCACTGTGCTTTCTGTTTTGTACCAATTAGCAAAGAATCTCAGGGGTTTATTTTGCAAAGGCAGCGGTTAATTGTCTACCTGCAGAGCAGCTTCTTCCAGGATCTCAAGATCTTCTTCAAATTCATTGCCTGCTTGGATAGAGTAAATAATGTCATGAAATCAAAACACATTTTAAGGTTTCCCTAACCTCACTTCACGTGACAAACTGGGTAACTGGCTCTTCGCCTTAATCTAATTTCTAGTAATGACAAAATTCCTGCTCTCTACCTCTTAGGAAAAGAGCCTTAGAAAACAGAGTTCAAACCATATCCAAATTAACATTAAGAAACCCTGAAAGGAGGGGAAACAACAATTAATTTTTTATACCACCCCTTATTGAAAGGTCCCAGGCTGGTGTACAGCATTCAAAACACAATACAGAACAAAATAAAAACAAATTCCTTCCAGTAGCACCTTAGACGTGTATCTGAAGAAGTGTGCATGCACACGAAAGCTCATACCAATAAGAAACTTAGTTGGTCTCTAAGGTGCTACAGGAAGGAATATTTTTTTTATTTTGTTTCGACTACGGCAGACCAACACGGCTACCTACCTGTAACTACAATACAGAACATCAGTGATAAAAATGTTATTAAAAGCATACTGACAGACAGCCTAATAATAAATGAGTCATCATAATAATAGTCCTTTCCCCCACACTTTCACAGGCCATGGATTATTTAATAGCCACAGAACAGGGTAAAGAGGAATTTTTTTTGCCTGGTGCCTAAAGACATGTAATGATGGTGCCAGGAGAGCCTCACTGGGGAGAGCATTCCACAGCTGGGGAGCAACCACAGAAAAGGACCATTCTCTTGATGCCTATCTTCTACTACACAGATAGGGCCTACTAAAAAACTAAAAGCCAGTCATTTTTCTCAGTCCTACTAAGTCAAGAAAAAAAGGGGGGATATGCACCTCTTTATATTAAAAAAAACCCAGAATAAAAATACCTTCATAAAAAGATTTCAACTTATGAGTTATCATTAAAAACAGACACACAACGTTTTAAGCTATCTTGAAATGACTGGCAGATTAGGCCAATTGGCCACAATCCAGAAAACTGCCTGGCAATCTGTTCCTTGCAGCAAGCAGGCCTGTTGGCTCTCCCTCCGTCAAAGTAGCAGCCCTGCACATCACATGGCATATCAGTATTGAAGCTTGGGAGAGTCTCAAAAGCAGTTTGTGATATGGCATCGAAAGCCGCTGTTCAACAACATAAAATATCTTGTTTAGTATGCACAAGTCCTGGATCATGCTGGTTATTCTTGTCAGCACATCCTTGCTTGCCCTCCCTCCACACAAAGCAAGTGTTGCTAGTTTTGTGCCAAATCCAACAAACCCCTCCCCCTATCAGAGGGACATACCAATGGGGAGTGCCAGGTCTTTTTTCATCAACGCAGCTGCACATGCTCCTCCTAAATTGGCCAGCTCTTTTTCAAGCTGAATGATACCCTTAAAATAAAGAAGACAAAATGATTTTACATATGGTTTTAGGAACTCAGCAAATTCCCCATATTCTCCTCCTGAAGACAAACTTAATATAGCCATTTATAAACTAGTGCTTGGTGCTAGCAGGTCATTTTCAGTAACCCAGAACCCATGAATTTCAGCAATGTGCAAGGGAACCATCGCTAGATTAATGGATGGTTTTTCTACAACACTGATCTATAAAATGAATGCAACACTTCGTGGATTATAAAGTCCAGATATTTACACTAATAGTTAAGACCCCAGAACCTTTTGGTGATTAAGCTTGGTTCACATTTCTATACCCTAGCACACTAGAAAAACCAACAATCAATGTAGACTCACATGCATACATCTAACAAATATGTCAGGTTAAAAATGAACTAAAGCAATACAATGAATCTGCATGCAGAAAATTATGATAACTTTAAAGGCTGCAATATTTAAATGTATCCTCACCTCATCAAGTCCCGGGCTAAATTCATAACCAATTGCAAAACACTTGAAACCGTAGAAAGAAGCCTTTTCATCTTTCACATAGTCTGATGCAGTTTCCAGTGAGAAGAGCGCCTCATTACCTAAGGGGAAATACTAGATTTAGCAAAGCAAAGAACGTGGGCAACAATTCACCTACAATCAAATGCAAGATCTGCCTGTAATTTGAAATCCAAGCTGTGTACTTCTTTATCTTAATTCACAAGTGATTGTATTCATGTTGTTTACCACTGCTCTTTGTTACATGCCCTAGTAATTAACCTCTACTATTCTGGTACAGCACCCAGGGAATGTGGTTCTGGATTAAAAGTAGAAGATAATCAAAGCACAACACCCAGTTTTCTTCTTAGTTAATCAACATGATTTCATATCCACTCAACCACTTAGTCATCAGCTGATCGTCATCAGCAGAAATGACATATCTGTGCACTAAGAAGGCCTTGCTGCTTCCAAAGATTCATACAGTGGTACCTTGAGTTACAAACGCCTCAGGTTACAAACTCCACTAACCTGGAAGAGTTACCTCGAGTTGAGAACTTTGCCCCAGGATGAGAACGGAAATCATGTGCCGGCGGCGCAGAGGCAGCAAGAGGCCCCATTAGCGAAAGCACAACTCTAGTTAAGAACAGTTTCAGATTCAGAACGGACCTCCAGAACGAAGTAAGTTTGTAACTAGAGATACCACTGTATTTGAAATATTTATTCACTATGCAAATCAATGTCTTATGATACAAAAATCCCACCATTACATAACACCATTTGACAGATTATAACTTCACATGCATAAAGGCCAGACAAATATTTCATCTAGTTGAGGCCAGAGAATTTTTTAATACTACAGTTTAAGTCCATTTTAGCCATCCATTTTATACACACACACACACACACACACACACACACACACACACTCTCAATGTAATTACCTGGAAGCACCAAGACCATTGTAGGCCACCCAGATGAGCCTGAAAATTTCTTCAGTTCTATCCATGAATTGAGATTTTCATGAACAGAAGCCTGCTTTGGTCCAAAACCTGAAAACTGGATGATTCGGGCAGGAATGAGCAAGCGAAGAACATCCTCTGATTGAGCAGTTCCGCACTGAGCGTCAAATTCTATTGTCATCCACCTGACACATTCTGGAAATGTCACCTGAGAAAAAGTTGGGAAATAAAAATATTTTCTCCTTAACTGGTTTTTTTTTTGTTGTTGTTGTTGTTGCTGTTGTTGTAAATGGCTGTTCACAATTAGGTTACATTCACAATGATGTTGAAGTTTATTTAAGCAAACAGAACTAAAATGAAAGCTTGCAAACATTGCTACAAGTGGCACCCGCCCTGTGGAATGCCCTCCCATCAGATGTCAAGGAAATAAACAACTATATGACATTTAGAAGACATCTGAAGGCAGCCCTGTTTAGGGAAGTTTTTAATGACTGATGTTTTAATGTACAGTGGTGCCCCGCAAGACGAATGCCTCGCAAGACGGAAAACTCGCTAGACGAAAGAGTTTTCCGTTTTGGAGGTGCTTCGCAAAACGAATTTCCTATGGGCTTGCTTTGCAAGACGACAATGTCTTGCGAGTTCCTGCTGATTTTTTTTCCTTTCCCCCCCCTTTTTCTAAGCCGCTAAGCCGCTTATCGGCTGATCCGATCAGCAGATAAGCCGCTAAAAGCCGCTAATAGCGCTAATAGCGCTAATCCTCTAATCCGTCAATGGGCTTGCTTCGCAAGACGAAAAAACCGCTAGACGAAGAGAATCACAGAACGGATTCTTTTCGTCTTGCGAGGCACCACTGTATTCTTAATCTTTTGCTGGAAGCCACCCAGAGTGGCTGAGGAAACCCAACCAGATGGGCAGAGTAGAAATAAAACAACAACAACATTAAATATAATGTGTTCCATTCTCTGCCATTTACACAACATCTGACATGGAGTACAAAATGAAACAAAACAACCCACTTTGCAATATAATCCAACATCGTACAAAACTCATAAGAAGAGTGATGCAGACTCCAGTGAAGAACCTACCTTGTAATGGGTGACACAGGCTGGCTTGTAGGGGTGTTCGCATTCAATGACAGCGTAGTGGTTAGAGGTAGTACAAGCAGAAAGCCCTTGTTCAGGTTGGTTTCCTGTAGTGCTGTCGGTCGACTGGTTGGGGTTGAAGGCAGGAGGCGCATACTTCTGGTTCAAAACAGCTACAGATGGAAGCAGCTGCTGAACTAGCCCAAAAACTTCTACAGCAACCTGTCGCATGATAAACATGACCAAGCGTTTGCAAAACTGAAAACGCATCTCGGTTTGCTTTACAGTGTTTGTGTAAATAATGTTACATTATCTCGACCTAGTCCTGATCTTTGGTGTAAAAGGGGTCACTGGTATTACCTGAAAGGTATTTTTACCTGAGCATAAAGATGCCCCCTAGTGCTTGGAGGCAGGGACACTATCACTTCAAAGAACTTGTCCATGCCTTGTGAAGCTTCAGTACATTAATGACCAAGCTACAGAGTCTCACACTGAAACAAGGTATCCAGAATGAGGCAAACAGCATACATAATACCAGGTAGTCTCTGAAAGTGCATGGATAACTAATGAGCCAATCGAAAAATACCTTAATGTTGTATAAGGCAACCAGACCAGGTTGGGGCCTTGAAGAGATAAATACACTCATGTAAAAATATCATTCAGAGGTCCCTTTTCCCTTAAGTGTACCAAGTCCTCAGGTAGGATGTTCTCAAGCTAACAAAGTACAGGGCAGGTTTAGACTATCTATTGACAGGAGCACATGCTGGACCACTTGCCTCCCCAAAGCTGCCTTAGACAAGGTGCAGAGATCAATTTTGCAGTGCTTCATTAAGATGTTAGGCTTAATGCAGGCCGCAGTGTGACAAGCCACATGACGAGAGATATTTCGTTACAGCGCCACCAAGGTGAACTACAGACCTTGTGAAATGAACTGTGATCTTTGTCAGAGGTGGAAGATATAATGAGACATATATACAAATGTGATGAACCATCCAACATGGGGCTAGACACCTGCTTGGCCAGTGAAGCAAGATGAAGGACACAAAAAGTGAGTCTGACTATCTAAAAGAGTTGATGCGAGAGAGACATACTTTTACAGAGAGTGCCATGCTCATTCAGCCAGGTGGGGAGGAGATGGACAAACGGTTAGGAGGATTACCGCTTGTTAATGGAATTGAAAGGTAACCTCTGGGCAAAAATGGGTCCATGTGAAGCACAACTCCATCTTGAATGCTACGGAGACTGTTAGCCACATACCTTGGGAATAGCTGCAGCCACAGGTCCAATATAGGCAATGATAAGAGGAAGGAGCATATAAAAGAGACTGGAAGAGCTGAGCAATTCTGGAATGTCATCCGCTAAAACAACAAGGACAATAAAAACCCTGAGATACTGAGATATGAATCATATTTCACTACTCACTTAAAGCAGAACAATTAAATTATTCATTAAAGGGCATGATCAAGCTAAACATCTGGTGTCCTGTTCATTTCAGTGGGAGAATTAAGAATTTGCTCAAATCTCTCACACTGAAATTAATGACTCTTATATACACATGTTCTCTGGATGGACCATGTTGTACGAATTTAAACCACAATGTTTACATTTTACATTATTTTATCCAATGCTGCAATACTGATATCTTCTCACTCAATTGTGTATTTTGTATCGCTTCTGAATCTCATTTTAAAAGAACCACCTTGCCTTTGGCAAAACAATCACCCAGCAGGTGACCCATAGAAGTGATGTTTTTTAAATTTTAAAATGACAAATTTTGGGTTGGGAGGAGACTAAAAATCCTTCAGGGGTCCGATGCACCGTGAGCTAGTCATCCCTGGATTCAGATTTGGATATTAACTTTCTTTTTAAAGCAAACTGTTGCACCATTTCTTGTATTTATTATGTGCAAAAATTTAATAAGTGAAGATGTCATGAGCAAACATTCACACTACAGAACCTCACTATCACAAACGGATCTTGAATAAGAAGAATCCAGGCTCTTTTTTTCTTTTTTATTTCTTTTTCCTTTTTGCTCAACACACAACAAAAAGGGACAAAATAACCATAGTGAAAATACCATCAGTCTCGCCATACATAGAGAATTAATATAAATTTTGTAATCCTTAAACGGTAATGGTCTCTTCTTTTTAAACCCGACTTCCCATCTACTCCATAATTCAAAACCATTCTTAACTGCCAATACATGTTATTACTGTCATCTCAAGTTACAGTGGTGCCTCGCAAGACGAAATTAATTCGTTTCGCGAGTTTTTTCGTCTTGCGAATTTTTCGTCTTGCGAAGCACGGTGTCGGGAAAGTTTTGGAAAAGCTTAAAAAATCACCAAAGTCTTCAAAAACCTCAAAAAAGGCTACCACACCGCATTCTATGAGTTGCTCCTCGAAGTCAAGTCGCAACTGTATTAACGGTGTTAAGAAAAAGGAAACAAACTTGCAAGACGTTTTCGTCTTGCGAAGCAAGCCCATAGGGAAAATCGTCTTGCAAAGCAGCTCAAAAAACGCAAAACCCTTTCGTCTAGCGAGTTTTTCGTCTTGCGAGGCATCCGTCTTGCGGGGCACCACTGTACATCAAATATGTTAAATCATATAACTAGTGAACGATATTGCTGGAATTATTCAAAAGCCGCTATGGATTTTAAGTCAGTATTATTAATTTTCAAATATGTTTTAAATACTTCCCATTTTGAAATGAATTCTTTCCTTGGTTTGTTCTTTAGTTTTTCGGATAGAGTATCTAATTCAGGCCTTTTTGCAACGTATTCTTACCGTCTACAGCAAGAGCCCTGTGTAAGAGATCTTTAGCAGCTCGTACCACAGCACTCACGACAGAAAGTGCTCTGCTACAATTTTTATCTTCTTCATTGGCTTTACTTAAGAGTTGTGACTGTAGATCACCATCATACTCGCTTCTAGAAAATGAAACCAATAAAACATGAGCAATTCTCAGGGAGTATCAAGTAAGATGAGCTAATACAGAAAAATACAACGCTTTTCCAACAATGTCACCAGACATATAGATATTTAAAAGCATCCTTCAGCCTGTCCTATATATGATATATTCTTCTCTCTCTTTATCTCTCTGCGTAGGCGTGCAAATAAATATATAAAATATCTCTTCATGAAGGACTATTTTGGATAGTTCTTTTTTGAAAACAGTAAAGCAAGCACTATACCAAAACAACATTTCTAAGTGAAATGAGGTGGAATACAATGCCTCCAACTGATTTTTACATGTTCAAAACCCACACAAATTCAAAACTAAACAAAATTCACACAATGCAATTACATAGTTCATACCTGTAATAGAGAATCTGTGGGATCTGTCCCCGTGTTTGATTTGTGCCATTGCTGCTCAAACTACACGTACTGAAAGTGAACGTGACACCATCTGGACACTGAACAGTGGTCATCCCTCCATCCCCATTAGCTGTCCGACTCCCGTAGTTCCTCAGACGAACTGCATATTTCACATTCTCCTTCAATTAAAAGCCAGGAAAGCAGGCAATATTAGACTAAGCAGCAACATTTTGCTTGATTGTTTTACATGAGCTGTCCTGAAATTTTTAAGGGAAGATGAAACTTCTCCAATAGCAACATCCTCTGGGAAAAGCATGTTTGGAACCAGTGGATTCCTGGCCGAGGCAAAATGTTTCCATGGCAGTAGAGCTACACCGGCTTAGGGTTGCCGTACGCCCAGAATTTCCCAGACATGCCCGAGATTCCAAAGGTGAAATCACCATCCGGGCGGATTTTTAAAAATTTTGAAAAATGTTTGGTTTGTGTGTGTGTGCTCAGTCCACAGTAGCCCCACTCCTGAATGGAGTTTGGATCTGGAATACTTTATGCCGGTTTAATTTACAGAAATCTTGCTTTAAACCAGCTTCTTGTGTGTAAGATTGCTCCCTAAAATGTTAATCAGCAAATAAATTGTTGAATTGAAATAAAATACATGTGCATAATGCAGATCTATTTTTCAGTTGCAGGGGGGAAAATCGTTTGATTTACCTTCAGAGGAACAACTTTGTCAAGTTTAATTTCAGCAATATCACTCGGGGAGTCATCTGTAGTATACGTCCCTTTAACTAATTCTAGAGATGTCCATCTGTGAGAATGAGTTGAATCTCCTGTATGATCACTCTATAAATAAAAAGAAGTAAAGGTAAATATTTAAAGGTTAAAGGTAAATCTGGATATTCCTCTACCTGTTATCTGTAGTTCCACCACCCAAAAGTCCCCTTCCTGCCCCATATATTTGGAACTGCCTCCTAGAAATCTTGTGAGATTCTCTTTCTTAAAGGTAAAGGGACCCCTGACCACTAGGTCCAGTCGTGGCCGACTCTGGGGTTGCGGCACTCATCTCGCTTTACTGGCCGAGGGAGCTGGCGTACAGCTTCCGGGTCATGTGGTCAGCATGACGAAGCCGCTTCTAGCGAACCAGAGCAGCGCACAGAAATTCCGTTTACCTTCCTGCCAGAGCAGTACCTAGTTATCTACTTGCACTTGACGTGCTTTTGAACTGCTAGGCTGGCAGGAGCAGGGACCGAGCAACGGGAGCTCACCCCTTCGCGGGGATTTGAACTGCCAACCTTCTGATCGGCAAGTCCTAGGCTCTGTGGTTTAACCCACAGCGCCACCCGTGTCCCTTTTTCTTTCTTATGCCTGCTCAAAACCCACCTTTTAGGTACAGCTTTTGGGCTCCCCTAGTTACCATGTCCTACTGTAAACTTAGTCTAAGTACATGTAAGTGAAACAACCATGTATTGCTTCCCTGTTTACACCTGCCTCCACTTCCCTCCCCATTCTCCTGTTTCTCCTGTGTTAAATTTGATTGCAAGCTCATTGGAGTATGGAACAGTTTCTGTCTATCGCCCCATTCCATCTTTTGTCCTTCAAGATAATTTTTTAATGTCACTTCCCCTCACAATTGCCTGCCCTTCAGCATTTAAACCGCATTCCTCAGCACCCCTAAAAAGCAAGTGTAAGCTTCCAAACCATGTGCTTGACAAGACCTAAGGTGCTTGCTTCCTAGGGGTTCTCCAGCCTCCTATTCTCTACCACCACAACAACTCTGACATATATTGTCCAAGAGATGGAGATATTAACATGATATTTAAACTGGGCTGCACTGTTTTTGGGTGAGGCCCAGGAGTCCAATGTTTGCAACAGTTTTATGTGGATTTTTTTAAATTATTACTATTCTAGCAGTAAAGGCAACAACGTAGTTGAATTGCAGGGGCTTTTCATGAACAATTGTGATGTACATACATCATCAACTAGTACTTCCAGTTCATATTCATGGATTCCTCCTCCTCCATAGACAGAGAATCCTACAACAATAACCCCAGGTTTGTCCACAGAGAAGCAAATGGCATCAGGGGATCCATTCCCTGTGTTCCAGCTTCTTCCTTGGCTTGTTTTTGTGAATCGATTTGGGCTTGACTTGACAGAATGAAGAGAATTAAGTCCATCAACCTGGAAAGGAGGAAGACAGCAATTAGCAGAGAAAAATCCAATTTAAGGCTATTTTAAATTAGATCCTTGCTTCTAAATCAACTTACATGAATGAAACTGTCCTATCAAGCACTGTTCCTTAATAAAATAATCCATTTATCAGTGAACTGTTTAACTATCCCTAGAAAAGAAAATGACTAAAGGAACTAGGAACACCTAGTTTTATATGGACAGCACAACATCTAACAAAATCCACTACAGGCTTCAAATTGGTTGCATGATTTCTGGAATGAAACATGATTCACTCGTGAAAGAAAAATATCAAAATATGGAAATGCAGTCTTATCTTAGCATGCACCACCCAATCCAGAAACAGAGGGATTATGAATTAACCACATTACCTCCGATCCCAGTGCAGAAGCTGTGAGTTCACTCACAATACTGGCAAGTAATCCACAGGTGTTAGAAACCAGGTGTGCAGAGAAAAGTTCATTTTCACGCCTAAGGCTATTTCTTACTGGCAACACGACAATCACCAGCATCTTTTCAAGTACTTCACGAAAGCTTGTCATCCCTGAGATATTTTCTTCACTCTGTAGAACAAATTGGCACATCAGAACGGAATGTCTCATATCAGATTATTATGATATACGCCGTGTGCTTTTGTAGCTGATACTCGCCTGACTAAGTTTTTCCATGTGTGCTACCAGCAGAGGGAAGCGATGGGCCAGCGCAGAGTCATTTTCAGTGCTAACTTGTTTCACCATAGAATGCAGTAAGACTTCTCCATCATAAGCAATAGGAAAGATGGAGGTCAGTTTCACAGATGTGTGGCACAGGGCTGACATCACAGCTGCGAGAAGCCTACTGCTTGATGTCTTGAAGTTTGCTTCCTGGATATCCTTGAAATAAAATTAAAATAATGCTTATGAAAATGGCATAGCTGAACGATGCAAATCAGCCTATGTAACTACTTCTATTCTGCCATTACTGTTGGCCACTAATTTTATGATAATATGTATTATAATAATATATATATATATAGCCTTCAGAGTCCAGTACGCAGATGGTCAAAACACAAAATAAGGGTTGGATGCATGGCAGAAGGAAGGGATCACGAGTGCTAGTAGTCAATTCCTAGTTTTTAAAAAGAACAGAAGGTTGTGTTGAAATGGCTTTTCACCTGCTGCCCCTCAAAAGTGCAAAAGGGTGAAGGTCGCACATGTGAACAACCTTTATGCCACAGAGCATGGGTAGGCAAGCTAAGGCCCTGGGGCCGGATCCGGCCCAATCACCTTCTAAATCCGGCCCACGGACAGTCCAGGAATCAGAGTGTTTTTACATGAGTAGAATGTGTCCTTTTATTTGAAATGCATCTCCGGGTTATATGTGGAGCATAGGTGTTTGTTCATTTTATTTTATTTTATTTTTCACAAGGTCTGAGGGACAGTGGACAACCCCCCTGCTGAAAAGGTTTGCTGATCCCTGTCACAGAGGAATATCTCTGACAAAGGGAAGACTTTCGGGAGCTAGTACTCAACCTTCCCGGCAATGAGTTTTGCGGGCCGAGTAGGGGAAAAGCAGCATAATGAAGTAGATCAGAAGAGGAAGCTGGGAAGCAGCAGGAAAAGGACAGCAGGACATGGTGGTGAGTTGTAGGCCAAGGTGGGAGCAATGAAGAGAAAACTAGGAGAAGGAATGTTTAGAATGTTCCTGCAATCGCCTTCCTTTGTATAATGTATAAAATGTATACTTTATAGTTTTAGCCTTTATGGATAGGAAAGCAGTAAAGTAAAATGTTATAGGGCAATTTGCAATTGGAATTAAAGGATGGTACCTAACTGAAAAACGGAGGCATTAGTCATGATAGCTGCATACTTAGAGAGTCACTAAATGTCATACGCTGGGGAAAGAATGAGCTACCGAAATGTTTCATCTTTTGCTGTGACTGTCTGAAAGGTTAATGTCAATGTTTCACAATACTGCTTTTGAACTGTTTAAAAAATATATGTACAAAGACTTTTCAGTACCTGATCTAAACAATTTAGCAAGTCACAAAGGCAAGCCCATTGTAGAGCTGGAGTCGGGTAGAATGAGTGAAAGCAGGCTGTGAAGGTGTTATGGCACTCCTGAAGAACAGCTTCGAGAAGATTCAGTGGCTGAGTGAGGTATCCTTGGGGGTCGTTGTCCAACTTGATCATACAGTGATCTACTCCTTCAGATAAAATTTTTCTTAGTAAGGTTCTAGTCTTCCCAATGCAGTCTGCCAGCTTGCTAGTTTCTTCAACAACGGCTTTCGTAGTAGCTGGAAAGAGAAAGACAGTTATCCAATCAGATAATTTGACTCTCCTTCCTTGGGATGTTTTTAGGCAGAGATCGGATGATGGTTGTGTATGATCTAGATGAGATTCTTGCATATCAGGGAACTGGACTAGATAACCCCAGAATCCCTTGCAACTCTACAATTTGATGGTGCTACGATTCTATGACTTCAGTTCACCGAAGAAGAAAAAGGCTCCAAATAACATCTACTGAAAATGGGTTTCCATTTCCTCAGACCAGTAGCTAGATTTTAAATCTGCTTAATCTGTGGTGGGTTTATTTTGCTCTAAATGTTCCCTTGAAAACCTGGGTTTCATGCACTTAAGATATTTGAACTTAGTATATTACCTGACACGGGGTATATTTCACACGTATAGACACGCAGCAGCCTCAAGCAACAAGTGCCAACGAATCGCAGCCTTTCTAAATCCAAAAGGGTAGCTGTATACTGGAACCCTTTCAATCCTCGAAGCTCCTCTACTCCCAACACTAAGGTTGTCCAGCTCCAATGAAGAATGCTCAATAGCGATTCAAAACACTCCTGTTTCAAGACAAGTTGTGGAAGAAACAAGGTGACCAAACCCAAAAAGAAACCCCAACAACCTTCAGATAAAAGAGATTTCCAGTCCTATTCCTCGTCTAATGCCAGTGTTCTCAGCAAACTGCTGAGGATGCATGAGAATCTCTACACACCACCAGTAGAAATAACGATTGCTGGCAAGAGAGGTCCCAGAACAAGGTAGAAAAAATTCAAAATCCACCCACCCACCCATTAGAATGCTCAATTAGTGGGAACAAATGAAGCATCTAAGCATCTACCCAAGAGTCTGACTCAGACAACATATGATGAAGGATCCTAATGGATAAATAACCTCACTAATTCAGGATGACATTAACCATTGCATTGGACAGAACAGTTTTGTGCAGGCATGGCATGTTGCAAGCAGTGTTAATTTAAAATATGCTTTAGCCTACGTTCTATTAACCAACCTTAGATGAACAAACTAGGATGACCCTTGTATGCAACACTCTTGACAGATACTTACCACTGAGACAGTTCTTGCGAAAGAGCGCTTTAAAATGTGCACAGGCTCACTTGTTTGCTGTTTTCCTTTCGATGCACTGCCATCGCTTGTTGGCAGCCTGAAAGCAAAAAAAGGGTGGGGGAAGTATAATCCCACACTTCTTTACTCTAGATACTATAGAAGTACAATTTATAAACATTTGCACACGCTGTCAATTCATATGGTAAAACTGGAGAATGCACTAAATGTGGTCTTTCAAAGAATATCAAGCAGTCTTGATCCTGAAGATATATATTCTGTCCATTCCGTAAAAGACTTCACTTTCCTATTTCACACAAGTTTTCTGCTAGGCTACAAGACAAGAGAAAATGAGAAAGTTGGAAAGCCCTGTTCTATGAGTGGATCCTAGCAGTTCTTAGGATCTAAGCTCTTGATGACTGCACGCTCTATTCTTTCTCTTTTTGGAGGGTCAGAGCCCTTCTGTAGATTAAATCAGCCAGCTGCCAAGGTCTTTTGGCATAAAGAGAGATTTATGTCCTTCTAACTGCAGGCTGTGTGCTCCCCCCAAGCTGTTCCCTGGAATAGTATTCTGTTTAAAGTAAGGGGATGCAGCTGCAGGTGACTGGGGCAACTAGAAGAAATCCAGTGCAGTCCTGTGTGAGATCTACTATTATTAGTCCTCCAAAGGAGCCCAGAGCAGAAAACATCAATATTAATAATAAAACAAAACTTCTATTAAAGTTTAGAACTCCTAAAAAGCAATCCCCCCTCTCATACTATTAATTCCAGGACTTCCAGGGACAGAAATTTCAGCCGTCAAATGCCTGGGTAAACAGGCATGTTTTTAAATTTCTCCTAAAAGTTACTAGTGACGGAGACTGACTCCCCTCATTAAGGAGGGCATGTCACAAATTGGGGGCTGCCACCAAGAAGACCCTGTCACAGCTAACCAGGAAACCCAGTTCATCTCATCCAGGGAGAACCAGATATAAATGCTATATAGCGATAATATTCACTAGGTACATTTGGGATAGTCGCCATTGCTCAGGTTAAACTAATGAAAAAGTTGTAAGAGTTGAAAAATAGGGATAATCCTATACAAGTCATTTCAAACTCTTTGTAGGAAGGGTGAAATACAAACGAAATAAAAGAAAGGCTGAATGACGACTGCATCTTCATCGTACAGAAAAGGTTACAAAACTGCAATACCGACTATCGTAACAAGATGTTTCAGTGAACGCGGTATTAAACTGTCACTCCTCCAAATGACATCTATCACTGTTTCAAAAGGGACCAAATTTTTTTTAAAGCATACCTGTATAGCAACTGGGGAATCTGACCGGCATTAACATCTGTACCATTGTTCGATTTCTTTGAACTCTTAAACTGGAAGACGACACTGAAGAAGAAACGTTATTCAAACACCAGTTATATGGCTTCTTCCGAACCTCAAAACAAAACATCCAAGAAAGAAAATATTTACCCATCATCCGTAGTAATAGATGCTTGTCCATGGGACCCACAATCACTGCTAGGGCCAGATACTCGTGCCCAGGCCACATACCACCAACCAGCTTGCAAAAGAACTGGTTCATCAAACATCATTGCATACTTTTCCCTGAGAAAAAGACACAGATAAAAATCTAACGTTATCGTTAAGAGTTTCACAACAAAATGAACTTTATGTGCATTATCTGTTCATCCTGCTTAAGGCTCTTCCTTCATTTTACCTTGCAGCACAATCATACGCCAAGACATCCGTTTCGGCAAGAAGGTCACCATCTGTCTCATGATCGCCTCCATCCGGACCCAATTCAAACAACTGAAAAGAGAAGCCTTTAAGAGTTTTACTTTCCTGCCTTATTAGTATGTCATTCTACCCCACCCCCCGAAAAAAATGTGTTGCGTTGAAGGGTGGTATGAAACATAAAACACATGTATTTATTTACTGCAAGTTTTCTCTTGTTTTCAAATTTAGTTTTCTTCCCAGGAAAGCTGTTTCCCTTTGGTTCCAAAAAATATAGAGCTCTTTTTTTAACCTCTTTCTCTCTTCCTATACCTGATCAGTGTAATGCTATATTCTAAACTCAGATTTAAACATGATCCAAGACAAACTTTTTCTTACCTTTATTTTGGCAGTATATTCACCCCTGCCACCAAAGAGGCCAAGTCCACCAAGTAAGATGTCAGTATCGGCACAAAAGCGGATGGCTTCTACTGAGTGGGCTGAGTAACCCCAACCCCCTCCGTGACCTAAAGGGAGAAGGAAAAGGTAAGTTTTTGCACAATCAACTTCATGCACTACATACAGGAAGGAAAATCTGTATTTGATACATAGATAGATACTTTCAAATCTGTTGACAATGCTATAGTCTTCTTTGGAATACACTTTCATTACAGCTTGTGTTTCTTCTTCTGTATTTGTCACGCCCATTTTTAAGTCCTGCATAGCAGCCAATGTATCAAGACAGCCTAAAAACAACAAAGAAAAATAAACTGAGCACATTCTGGTAGAAGGACTAGTGTCTGTAAGAAATTTGATCAAGCTATACGAATTGACCACACCAGACCTCCAATTAATTCTGACCAGTACTGCTAATCTAGGAAACAAAATCATATGGGGTTTAGAAAAGAATGTCTGGAACAGATCTGCAGATGAATTGGAAAGAACTCCCAAATATGACTGGTGGTAACCCAGATTAGGCTTGAGTTTCTTTACATTAGACTGGAAGTTATCTGTAACAATGTTTAGAGGAATGTAACTCTCCTGCCTTCTCTTCTCACACCTCCTAAATTTTGCTCCAGGGGTTCCTCTGAAGGAAGTTGCATAGCACAGCTTATATTTGTACTATACAATGAATTTACTGAATACTACCCATTCGTTTTAGCAAGGGTACTGAAACTACCATAGTGCACCCTTCCTGTTGCCACCTTTTCAATAAATTATCTCAGAGTAAAAGTGCTCTTATTACCAAGCAGAAGTAATTCTTTCCAAGTTCTAAACTAGGATTACCAATTTATAAATTTCTAGTTTTGCTGATCTCCGTTAGATTAAATGATGATTAGACGCTTTCAAAGTAGCTTTACAAAGTGCAGGGGTTAACAGCTTGCAAGAATCTACACAGAAGGCAGATTCACTTAGACAGGAAATAGGCTTAGTGTTTGAAACCTAAGAGAACATGGATTAACTGAAGTGCTACCATGCAACATTCAAAGTCTTCAGGTAAATAATGCCTTTAAGTGAACTACTAAAGCACCAGGACAAGTGAAGCTCACTTTTCTAGAAGTTAATAAAAATCACATCTCATCAACTTAATTTCGGCTATTCCAGGTCAACTATTCATACCTAGAATGTGCAAAGCCGCATGTGACCTTGTTGTAAGAGCTTTGGACCCCGTTGGAAGAGCCAGTTCTGGGCTTAGAATACTGCAGCGGGATTGCATGTCAGGGGCAGAGGGAAGTCTGGAATCAGCTACAACTGCATTGTAACTCCACAGTTCTCTTGTATTGGGTCGAAACCTGACCAAAAGAAGATGTTTCAAACGTAAAGCAAGAACGATGCAGCAGTCATCTTTTCATGCCATTACTATGAAAGTCTAACTGAATCCAAACAATGATTCTCACCCATTTTTTCACTGCCGTGTGCCAGCTACATTTAAGCAACAGCCCCCAACCCCAATGCCATTTCTAGACACATACATCACAGTATATACTGATATAATGGTCAAGCGTCTATACTTCCTTTATAACATTGCTGGCTAAGAACTTATTTCCAAAACATTAAGTGGAAGGGAGCCAAGATTCTCCACCTAAGAACAGAAGGAACTAGCTGAAGCCACAAGTGGAATAAAGTTCAATGTTCCCTAAACCATCCTTCATGAGCTCTCTCAAACCCAGATAACTATGTTCCCAGCGGCTATCTCCAGCCAACATTTACCTCCAAACAACGTCATAAACAGGATCTAGACATACACCAAATCCTTGAAGGTCCTCCTGCTCAGAATCATTAAATGTTTTGCAACTTCCGTCAACTTTATTTATCAAGAGACACTTAAATGGAGGAGGCTCTGATATGCTCGCAGGAACCAATCCTGGGGAAAAACAAGAATTCATGTACTTAGTCCTTATTCATTCTCTCAAATGGCAATAACATAGAGAGGCGGAATCATATTTACTATGCTTTGAGGAAGCCAATACACCAGCAGACACGAACATAACAGGTTGACCTCAACTTCCTTACTTCCTTTCAGTTACAACAAAAGAGCAAATGAACCTTGCCTATTATGTGTCTGCTAGCAAAGATTTCTGATGTCGCAAGCACATGAGAGTTAATGAGAGCTTCATCGATGCGAAGAAAAGTCTGGTCACCGCTTGCTCCAATCCAAGTTGCTTTGCGTCCGTACTTTGATCCTATGTTAGGCATGGGTGCTGGTTTTGCATTCCAGTAAGGAATATCCAAAATGGGCCTCCCAAGCTGCCCTTTCTAAAGATGTAAATTAGAAAATGACAATGGTTAGAAATGCAAACATTTCACGAACGAGCATTATCAAGCATCGCCAGTGTAGGAAATATAAATATGCGGCACTGTGAGGTGCCAGGGTGCGCAAATCCTATACTGGTACCTGGCCCATTAAGCAGGCCCTGATCTACACCAGCAGGCAATGACTCCTGAGGAGGCCATATCTGGACACTGCCTGGAGACTCCATCGGTGCGTAAAGGGCGGGGCTCTCTCCATCAGCTGCCTGATGGCACCGAAAGAGTCCACTTGCTACACCTTTGGCAGAAGGAAGGGAGGGGAAAGAAGAAGGGTATGAAAAGCTTCTGAGAGAGGGGAGAGGAAGGGAAGAAGGCCAGTGGAGACACTGGGAATAGACTGGGCAAGGTGGATGCCTAAATAAGACAACTCTACAAAGATTCCAGAAAGGTGTTCAGTGTTGTGATTTCTTCAGCATGTCCAGCTCTCATTTCCCTAATAGTCCATTCTTTTTGGGAGTAGGTCCCCCCAAAAATGGACTATTAGGGAAAGGAGAGCTGGACATGCTGAAGAAATCACAACACTGAAATAGTCATGAGAAAAAGAGGTCTGCTAAAGGATTTGGTGCTGGGAAGAATCTGTGCCTAAGGGGCAGCAGATAATGTGGAGCAACATTTCTGGACTGAAGCCTGATAGACATCTAAGAAGATGTAAGCTGGTGCCTTGTTTTGACCCCCAGGCTTGGTGCGACCCATGGAAGGCACAGAGCCCCCTTTTTATCAGGCAACAAATATTACGTATCTCAATAAGCATGTAATGTCATGTTTTACAGTTGGACTGTGAGCTCAGTTTGTAAAAAGCACCACTTGAACAGGTTATTGTGGGATTGGTTCAGATTGGCCCCAAAGCAACTCATTTAAGTTCAATGGTTTTAGATCACTGTCTCCACCAAAAAGCGCACAGCCCTCCTGCCCATTCTCCTCCCAACCTGGTTGAGCATAAACTATGCTGGTGCTTCCATTTGGAACTATGGAGTTCGCCTATGGTTTCTGGTGGGCCTGGACCCTGCATTCCAACCTCTAGGGCTGTGTGGGCCCTCCCAATACAATTCGTCTTTGCTATCACAGTCAGGTACATTTATAAAGAGCATGAGATGAGGCTTGAAACTGGAGAAATATCTTCAATTCAAAGACTTAGTGGCATCAGTAAATAAATGAAAATGCTTATTTGGACAAGCAAAGTATTCTTATTTAGTCTCCCCACCCTGACACAAAGCAGAACAAAGAAAAAAATAAAGATATATAATAAACCAGCAGACACACAAAAATCAATCTTTAAAGCAGGCAAAAATAAATACGTATGAACTTATACCAGTTAATAATCTTTAAGGTGTTTCCAATATGAAAATGTAATTTTAACAAAAATCTTACCGAGAAGCTTCCAAATGTGAAGACTTGTCCATCCATTAACAGAATACCTGTATGATTGCTGCCTGCAGTAACTTGTGTGCTAGGTCCTGGAAGTGCCTGTACTAGAGTAGGGCATCCCCTAAGTTGGAGCAAAGTAAGTGCATCTTTTATTATGTAGACATTTATCTTCTATCAAAAAATATAGTCCTTATGTATTTTACAGGATATCAGTGAATGAAGCTGCAGTGGTACAATTAAATAGAAAATGTTTAAATGCTAAAGAACATTTGACAGTTAAATTGTGAGGATAAAGAAACCATTAGAAACATTAGAATAGTGAATAGTGCTCATAAATATAGGGCTGAATTGCACAATTTGGTAGTATGAATGGTTATTTAAATATCCATGCAATGCTACTACTCCCTCTTCCAACCTACCCACTATTTAACTCTTTTTCACTGCCATTCAGATTGTTTAACTGGTTATACTTTTCTACTGTTTTGTTTCTTGTCTGAAACACTAAAAAACAAATACTAGCTCCGTTTGTATGTCTTACAATAGAGATGTTATTAGACTCCAAATCCCATGTTCAATAGCCGATGATGATGGGATCAGGAGTCTGGTGACATAAACCACACTTACTATGTGCAAGTGAATTGTGCCTGTTTCACTACTCTTGTTTCATGGGACCACACTCAGTAAACTAAGAACAAACCTCGACTACAGATTGTGGCTTCTTGCAAGTGAAACTAGCCGTGATCGCTTTTTTTGAATGTAACACAAAGCCAGGAACTAGGGCTTAATTAACTAAGAAAAGCAAACACTATTTACACACAGTAAGCCGTAGTTTATGGCTTACCATGACGTGAAAATGTGGCCACCGTCACACTTTTGTCTCATAAATCTAATCCATACCATGATGTATTTACTTTCCATTAACAATATTTGCCATATTGAACCCTAAAAATAGTTTACATGTAGATACAAGTGAGATATGTATGCATATACATGTCTCTTGCAAAGACCTGTTTTTTGTTGTCGTAGAGAGGTATATATTCTTTAGAACATCCACATTTCTTGCTAAGGCTTTACAAATTCGTGTAATAAAACTTAAAGGGAGAATGGGAAATGATTTATCCTGTAAAGGTCGGGGAGGAGAAATGTAAACCACCATTGTTAGCAGTAACCTTGTTATTACTATTTTTATGTGTGTCATGGCTGCTTGCTAAACACAATAAATTGAACTGAACATAGTTTACATGTGGATATCGGTGAGAGAGATATGCATATACACACCCATACACAAATCAGAATGTGTCTATCACTCACACAAAGCATCAGATATTAAAGGCTAGATGTGATAACATTATATCTCTTTGCTCTCATGGGGGAAATTCCTATTACCTTCAAAAGCATTTGAGTCAGCGTAGGGAAAATGCAAAACTTTATTCTGCAGACAGAATAAAGATGCAATAATTTCATATTTAAAATACATTTATACTCACATACCTGGAATTAACGTCTCCATGTCCAAGTTGCCCATGCTGCCCATATCCAAATGTGTAAACATCGCCATTCTCCATCAGAACAACTAAGGGTTAAAATACGGGGCTTTAGAAGTTTGCACTTTCTACAAGTCTGCCCAGTATGAAATCTTTCCAATGTATCCAGTAAAAACAAGAATGGGGTGCTTTCTTGGTTTTTCCGCATTTGATGCAGAAATCATTTGGATGACATATAATTTTGCAAATTAAAAAGTTCATGGAAGAACAGTTGGATAAATGTTAGCATGAATGAACAGTATGTTACTTCTAAAACAGGGGTGAGGATCCAGAGTCTTCACATGCTACATGGATTAGTGGGTGTGGCATCCATGCAGTATGTATTAGTGCTAATGTGAGAAGGCAAAGCCCACTTTGGCTTTGTCCGCTCTTGTTTTGCCCTCCACCCCCAACTGCTGGCATGTGGCATCCAGAGGGCTGATCAAGGATAAGGATGGGGAACTAAAACTCCCATCGTTTCCCTACTTATTGGCCATGCTTGCTGGGACCGATGTGAGTTGGAAGTACAACAATTCAAGGGCCATAGGTTGCCCATCCTTAGCCAAGAGGGAATGCTTCCATAAGGTTAATGAAGTTCCCACACCGCTGTTCTAGAGGCATCAAGTATCATTTTAAGGACTGAAATGTGCATCTCGTTTATTTAATGTAAGTACATATACCACGAGCTCCCAAAGCTTTCTGAGGAAGCTATGATCGATTGAAACTCTTACAACTAACATTGGAAAAATGAAGTCAACATGACATAAATGTTTCTATAATCTACCTGAATGGTGAAATCCACAGCTAACTTGTACTGCTCGGAGTTCACAGTCAAAGCGCACTGCCCCAGGTGGGTAGGTTGTGATTTTGCTGGCATCCTTCTCACTCCTATCTCCACTTCCATCTACAAACATAATACACAATTATACCCCATACCATTCCTCAATAAGTGGAAGGAGCAGTGAACAATAGCATAACAACTAAAAGGATTAAGCAGCGCAGGTAAAAGGTTTGGACGCAGGGGTTATTACAGTAATAGATATTGGTATTGGTGACTATGAAAAATCAGAAGAGAATAACTGTCAGTTCTTCAGTGGTAAATTGATATTCTTCTAAAACAAGACTTTTAAATGCTACAGGGAACATTCAGCAAGTTCAGCAAAATCCATATTACTTAATTTAGTAATCTTAAAGGCAAAAAACCCCCCAAAACTTCCCAGCATATATTTGAAGAAATTAGGAACTTCAGAATCACAAATTGATAATGTTGCAAAATGATACGTTGTTTAAAAATTGGATGGATACATAAAACTGTTGCTTGTGTTTAACGGATGCTGCAGTTAAAATGCAAGAGTATGTGAGAAGCCGTTTTGCTTTCTTTTCAAATATGTAGCAATTACGCCACCATGCCCAGTTCACACACACAAAATAAAAATAACCTGAGTTTTGTAATGGCCACACTAATCCAGCTGCATTACAAAGAAGGGTGAGAGTCATTCCAAAGAAATGTAGCATCATAACTAACAGGATATTATTATTATTTAGTGTATGTTATGTTCACATTTCAAGGGTGGCATCCAAGGAAGTGCTTCTATCAGCACAAGGACCTTCAACTGAGTTACAGAACTTCCCCCTTCTTCTTTCCCCATGTGCCCCCTAGAGATTCTGTGGTCCCCCCAAACCCTCCAGAGTGGTTTTGCAGGGGGGACAAGAGGGGAACTTCCATTTGAGGAGCAGAAATCATTGTGCCAGCATAAACACTTAGTTAGATACCACCAAGTTTTGATTAATTCATCTATTAACAACAGAACTAAAATAGCCCCTACGAACAAAAAAAGTGCACCCTTAATCTCAGCTCCACAAATTAAAGTTGGCCATCACTGACTGATTAATCAGCTAAAGCTTCAATGATTAAACCAATTAAAGCATGCAATCCTAGTAATTAGGGCTGCAATGCAATTAAAGGGATCTTGATCAATTAATCAAAGGAGCATTGCACATCAATTACATGGGTATACTTTTTCATTCGACTGAAACAGTAGTTTAGATGGGGGAGGGAAACACTTTTTTGTCAAGTTCTGCTTTTCAATTGTTTTAAAAATAGGTACTTTTCTGAGTATGGCAAAATGAAAGGAAAAACAAACAGGGCCACATGCAGTCATTGAAGGATCAAGAGTGATTTTTATCAAATGTATGGAGTGGGGTGGGGTGGAGGAGAAACTGCAATAGATTACTGCAATGTTTCCTATAAATCTAAGAAACCTGAGGCTTGCCAAGGTCATGGGATAGGGCTTTGAAGCCATAACCTATGGCCATGGTTGATATCCCTTCCTTCTTTCAAGGATACATACTACTCTCCATTTTTTGTCGTTACTTCCGTGTCAGCAGATAAAGAGAGGTTTCTACAAAACAGAACTTGCGAGAAAACATTTGCTAGCACACAAATTTATATAATCCAATGCTTTTTTTCTTAAAAAAAATGTTGAGGGGTACTCTCATCTTCCTACTCATATTGAAATACTGCCCCTCAATGTGGCCAAACTTAGATTCACAAACTGTTTAGGGGTATGCACCCCCTGCGTCCCCCCAGAAAAAAGCACTGATATAATCTATCCCATGAACGGAAACTGGGGTTCTAGCTCAAAGACTGGAACTTTCTGGCACAGAACACACACGACTCTCAATGAACAATCCATTAATACCAACACTCCAAATTCAAGCAACTAAACTTGAATTCTATGTTTAAAAGGGCCAGTTAGCATACTCTCAGAAGCCTATGAAAGGAAAGGTGACTATCTGAAAGATGAAAGCAAGTAGAAATCGCCGCGTACATCTAGTTGTGAAAGCTAGGAGAAAGCTAAATGAAGAAAAGGCAGGGAGGGTGACAAGATGTTAAGCACCTTAAATTTGTAACATCCCATTGCTGCGACTTGCAACAGTAATTCCCCCCCGCCCCAAGGGCAAAAAAAGACAGAAATACCGGAGAGTGGGAACTGCAGGCCAACTAACTTTACGGGGAGATGAAATTAAGTACAGTGAGACCAAAGCACAGTGAAAAGGCCTCACAACTGAACATGCACAACCAAGATCCGTGTTAATTTAGAGCTAGGAAATTCAACGTTATCTGGACTAAACTGCACTAAAAAGTCTGTGTGAGAGAAAAAGTCAGATGTTCAAACTGGGTCTTCAAAACTTGAAGGTTTCTAAAGCCCACTTCGTACCTATATTTTGTTCCTTGTAAAAAATATTTGATGCACCTGGCCCTTGATAACTATTTTCTCCAGGTTTGCAAAACTGTATTTGCAGGGTGAAGGGCAAGGCAAGGGACGGGAAAGAGGAGGAGAATACTCAAAATGGCCAGCTGGTGGACAAAAAGGAAGGCAGGGGGAATGTAGTTTAAATCCTGACTTCAGTAATGAAGGCTGCTGGATGGGCACAACAGAGCTCTCAGAATCCAGTTTTGAGGATAAAGCTGGATAAACTCACATATATTGTGCCAATGCAATACAGTGGTGCCCCGCAAGACGAATGCCTCGCAAGACGAAAAACCCGCTAGACGAAAGGGTTTTCCGTTTTTCAATGCGCTTCACAAGACGAATTTCCCTATGGGCTTGCTTCGCAAGACAAAAACGTCTTGCGAGTCTTGTGATTTTTTTCGCTCCCCCCCCCCTTTTCCTAAGCAACTAAGCCGCTAATAGCCTTTTAGCCGCTAAGCCGCTAATAGCCGCTAAACCGCTAATAGCGCTAAGCCGCTAATAGGGTTGCTTCGCAAGACGAAAAAACCGCTAGACGAAGAGAATCGCAGAACGGATTATTTTCGTCTTGCGAGGCACCACTGTAAATAAATAAATACATCAGCTTTAGCAACCCTGGCAGAAAAGGATCCTGCTGTATTTTAAGACACAAAACTTCAAATTCATGAATTAACCTACAGAAACTGAAATCCAGTTTGCTTCAGAGATGCATTCTTGACCTTCATCTGAACCTATATAACTACGCCAGCTATATCCTACAGTAAATGGTTTGCTGTTTTAAGTACTACCAAATCTGTACCTGTATCTCAACACTAAATCCTTACTCTTCACAGTCTGCAACAATGGTTTGGTCTTAAAACACTTAGTAAGTGCAAAAGTCACATATTGATGACACGTAATACGGGATGAGAATAGCCACTATACAAAGCAGTGCCTGTGGTTGACAGTGTAGGAATTTGCAATTTTCTCTGGATTCAAAAAAGCCCACTTTCATTGCATTGCAGTACCTTCCAGCCATCAGCCACCTAGAACAGGGTGGGCCAGTGCGCGGCCCTCAATGCCTTTTTTAGAGGCCCTCAGCAACATTTGAAGCCCCTCCCCCAGCCCTGGCACTACCTTGCTAAAGTCGGGTAAGCGAGGCACTGGGCATTGGGAAGGAGGCAAGAGGGCTCTGACAGGGTCCTAAAGTACTCCTGCCTCCTTCTTCCTAGTTAGTGCTTTCCCAATCTGACCATCAGTCCATCATGATCAATCTTATCTATACTGCTGCTCCCCAGCGTTACAGGAAGGAGTTATCCACAATACTAAGGACTAAACCTGGAAACTTCTGCATGCAAGCCATGTGAATTATTCTCTGAACTGTGGCTGCTCTGCAGTTCAATTGCTTAAAGTTGAGTCAAACTATGTATATAAAGTAACATATTTATTGATGAAATAGAGTTCTGGAAAGACAAACTGACTAATCAAAGTTGGCTTTCCAAGCACAGCTTATACTTATGAAATTTATTAAGCACAAAACCACATTTTATTTAAAAAAAGTTTATAATTTTAAAATTGTGCTCTTTGTATTTTATATTACAGCCAAGTTAACAACCCAATAACATCGCCTTACTTGTTGAATTATGCAGCTTTCAATATACTGTAATTTTAAAGAGTAGTATTCATTTTAAAAGTGCATAGGCTTTATCAAACTCTATTTCTCAGATGCTACATGTTTTGTTTCATCTCTATTTATATTCAGTTGTTGAATACATTAGACGTGTTGCACAGAAACTCAAGTCCATTTCATCAAGAATGAATTTTCACATCAGTTGAGTCGAAACAATTATGCTGATTTTAATGGTCACTAGAACTATGCAAACTGAGCGTTTAGAATTTAAAAACAGATGTTTCTTAACAGCTCCATGCCTTTATTCAAAAAACAAAAATATCCTTCTTTAACCCTGAAATGATGCACAACTGTTTACTGCAAATGAAAACTATGAACACGCTCACCTACACTCTTCACTATTTTTGTCCTTAATGGTATGTGTTCTCTGATCAAGGACAAATTGAATTGTTTAAGGAAGGCCTCGGACCTTATGGTTAGCTATAAGAAACAGAAGCATTATGTTTTCAAATTTCTCCAAGGGATCAAAAATTAATTCTCTGACCTCATGGAAATTACTGTTTTTCCTAAACAGGTGCCCAAATAGAGTACATCCAACCCTAAACAAACTTTTTTTGGAAAATTACAGACTGATTTGGAACACAGAGCAGATATGAATTTGTAGATCAAACTGCAGCTTCCCAGATGACATCCCTCCCCAACCCGACATTCCTATTCCATGCTTTACCTGCCTGGTTTTTGTCCTTGATCGTATGTTGCCAATAATGTTTTACTTGCTACTGCCATGAAACAGCAGAAGTCTGAAACCGTTTTTTTTAAATAAAAAAAATTAACATTTTTTGCTTTTGAGCTATCAAACCATTGCTAAGAGCTTGGGGATTACAATAATTGTGAGTGATTTCCACATGTCAGGGAGATTTGCCGGCCAGAATTCCATTAAACAACAAAATTCCCTTATAATGTTTATAGAATTCATTAATAAAATGGTCAGGGCACAGTGACTTATTTTAAGAGAACTAATCACTTCTTTGATTTCTTCCTTAGCAATATATGAATTAAGCCCGCATCTCTCCTCTCCTGTTAATTACTGAATTTGTATTTTAGATAAGTAAGCTTAAATTACTTTAGTTTCAGTATGTCCTGATGCATACCATTACTCATAGAAAGTTGCAAAAGCCTCAAAGATCTCCACTGGATTCCAAGTTCATGTACTATTGCTTAACTGAATTTTACATACAGCATGCTTCCCCCCTTTTTTTGCTTTATTCCAGTTGCTAACACCCAAGATTCCCTACTCCCATATTCATAAAATCTGTTTAGTATAGGGCAGATCAATCATGGCTGTGGACATTCAGAAACTTCAATTCTTTTCTTTTCATCTCTAATTTCCTAAATATGTTTTTGAGCCAGATTCACCATATTTTGCCAATAATTTGGCTCTTTCCTGTACTAGATCCGTTTTTTGTTGCCTATTCCTATTTTTAATGGCAGCTTTCTCTGAAGCACACCCCATGTACTGTAGCCTTCACTGTCTCCCACTGTGGTTAAGAGAAACATTTGTTGTATTGTTTTAAGAAAAGTAATGAAGTTAGCTATCTTGTATTTTGTCTGCAGAGGAGTCAAAGCTTGACCATTTTTTTAAGGCAGTCATTTCTACTGAAACTGGAATGTGATCAGTAATGCTTATCTCCCCTATGCTTACGCTACGTACAGCTGGGAACAGACCCTGCAAGCGAAACACAGTTCTGCAGACTGGCAAATGGAACGTGGAGCAATGATCTGCAGGATGACTCTCAAACCAGACATCCCACAAATCACATTTTCTAAGCAAATGCAGCAATTTTGTTTTATTTTTTTCTGTAACTGCTTAACTAAGTTGGGATGCCAATTCTTTCCTAAAGTTGTTGATTTTAAGGTTAGCTTGGTTTGAGTGAGCCATTCTTTGAGATGTGGGTGCCATCTTGTCACCTTCCATTTGCTCGGAAGGGCCTGGGTCCATTTCTTTTCAAGAGTTTGAAATTCCATTCTTCACCTTTTGAAGTGTCAGGCACCAGGTGCCAAGGAGTATGGGTCACATTAGGGGGCTTTGATCACCATGGGAGCAGTATTTATAAGTGGAAGAAACCAGAGCTAGATGCAGCCCTTCCAAAGTTTGGCTAGCCATGACCCCATACAGCCCAAGTTCTGAGCTGTATTTTTCTCACTTGCTTTTGACTGTTCAAATATCCAGAGACTTTTGTGAGCGACAGGCACTCTGAATCTGCTCACTATAGCATGACTAAATCCAACAATCCATGCAAAATATATGTGGATAGCCCCTTGGCCACTCCCCTTCATTCTCAAATCACATCCTCCCTCTCGGACTTACAAACTATCCACAACTAGCTACTGTAAAAGAGGTGGATATTGAACACACACTTAAGCTCACCATCATCAACTGTACAGTGGTGCCTCGCAAGACGAAAAGAATCCGTTCCGCATGTCTCTTCGTCTTGCGGTTTTTTCGTCTTGTGAAGCAAGCCCATTAGCGGCTTAGCGGCTTAGCGCTATTAGCGGCTTAGCGGCTCAGCTGATAAGCGGCTTAGCGGCTCAGCTGATAAGCGGCTTAGGATCAGCTGATAAGCGGCTTAGCAGCTTGGGGAAAAGGGGGGGAGGAAAAAAAACCGCAGGAACTCGCAAGACATTTTCGTCTTGCGAAGCAAGCCCATAGGAAATTCGTTTTGTGAAGCACCTCCAAAATGGAAAACCCTTTCGTCTAGCGGGTTTTCTGTCTTGCGAGGCATTCGTCTTGCGGGGCACCACTGTATTCTTTTGAATCTCATTGTCATTCAACTCCCACCTTTTAATTTTCACCTTTATATGCCTCCAAAACTAAGAGTTAATGCATCTGACAAAGCAAGTGGACTTCAGTCCATGAAACCTTCTGCCATAACAAATCTGTTAAGTCTTTAATGTGCTATAGGACTCCTTGTTGATTTTACTTGGAATTAAGTTCTTGCGTTGAAAGTTTTTAATTACTGAGACTGAATGGAGTTCATAGACCTTGAACACAAAACTCCACTTAGTTAGCCAAAGCTTTCTTCATTTCAACACTGTAATTTTGGTCCAGAGGAAAACTCGTTTTGTTAATCCTGTGTTACACTACTGGGAGTTAATAAAAGAAAAGAAATTCAAATGCAATAGTCTCTTAATTCCAATGGGAATGTTCTAAAATTTAGGTTTCCCTCTCAACAGGCTAAACCCAAAATCCTAACTAACCCTGCTTACTTGGGAGTAATCCACACCAGTTCAACAGGACTTACTTTTGAATAGGCATGGTTAGGGCAGTGCTATAAAATCCAAGCAGGGAAACTTAACTGGTTTTTGAATCTAGCATTTGTTTCAATATCATATGGAATTTCCAATTTCCTGACTCAGCTGTGTAGAGACAGCTCTCAACTGCAAGCATTTACATCCATAAAACCAGGCTGCTAAAGTTAATGAAATTATGCAACAATGACTTGTTAAACGGCTTTCCTCATCAGATAATGATAAGCATGCATGCTTTTGAGTTTAAGGCATCTACACAGCATTCTTAGGGAAAGGATTAAGGTACAAAATAAATAATCAACTGTGGGGCTGATTTAAAGCCTGAAATTTATTGGTTGCTCACTAGAGCATCAGCAACCTTAAACATCAAAAGCTTTGGGTTCTTGTTTTTTAAAAAATCACTATTCAAAAATATTTTCTTGATACCAGCAAGGCTAATGCAGAAGGAAATGGGAACTGCTGTTGCTGCTTCATCTTCAGACACCTGCTGTTTGCCGCTTTTTTGTTCACAGCACTGAAGCACCAGATCTGCCTGGAGAAAGGAGAGGCGGAGAGCAGGCTGACCAGCAAGCACTGCCTACTCTTTCGGACTGATTCAGCTCCTCTGTGCAGCAGCTGCCCTCCATAAAATTACCCAACGTGCAATTCTCCACATGAGCACTGCATGCTGGGGATCTTATAGAAGGCAGCTGCTGCACAGAGGAGCCAAATCAAAACTGAAAAGGTCACATGCACCAGGCTCCTGGTGGGTAGAGGGTCAACCAATGAGTGGGAGCTATGTAGTTCAAGAAAGCTGGTGGGCTCCTTCAAGCTCATGGGTCCTTGGCCAGTTTCCATCTGCCCCCATTGTTGTCCCTGCTTGTTCCTATAGTACTCCCCATGCTGTTTGTGTGCTTGTCTACCACTCTCACCACATTCAGTGGTAACACGAAGAGCTTCTCTCTCTCACACACACACACCCCACCAAGATATCACATGGATTTAAACCACTAGGAATCTTCCTGACCCTATATGTTAAAACCGTGTTTTCAATATGAGTTCAACATCTAGAGCCCATGTTCAAACAGAACGACTGTACAACTGAATTTAGGTTAATGTGGAGTGTCAGTACTTCCTTCCCCTGCCACTGCCACACACACATACACACACACGATATATGGATATACGGTAGATATAGATAGATAGATTTGCAGGAGGGATGCCTATTCTACACTTATTAAAAGGTTATACATTTCAGGATTCTGAGTAATAACAACAGTAATCATTTTATTATTTATATCCTCCAATCTGACTGGGTTGCCCCAGCCACTCTGGGCAGCTCCCAGAAAAAATAACACAATAAAACATCACACATTAAAACCTCTCTAAACAGGGATGCCTTCAGATGTCTATGGGAAGTCATATAATAGTTTATCTCTTTGACATCCGATGAGAGGGTGTTCCACAGGGTGGGCACCACTACCGAGAAAGCCCTCTGCCTGGTTGCCAGCAACTTTACTTCTCGCAGGGAGGGAACTGCCAGAAGGTCGTGAAAGCTGGATCTCAATGTGCAGGCTAGATGGTGGGGGTAGAGAGGCTCCTTCAGGTGTACAGGGCCGAGGCCGTTTAGGGCTTTAAAGTTCAGCACCAAGTAAGTGGTAGTGAGGCAAGTATTCTTTATGAGTAAGGACCTGACCTGAATAGTCCAGAGCAGGTGTAAGCAGTATACAGCCCATGAACCATCTCTAGCCCAATGGGTTATTTTTCAGCTGCATTGCCACTGCAAGCTCTGTTGCTACCAGTAGCAGACAGCATGGCGGGCAGCAATAGTTGCCTGACTTCCCAACAACTGAGTTGATGCTGCTCAGTGGGAAGCGGAAGGGCAGGGGGGCAGGGTGCAAACCCCACCATGCTACCCCATCACGTTGTCCACTACTGCTTGCTATGAAAAACACAAGAGCTTCCTTCAAGATCAGACGGGAATGCCTGTTTCCCAACAATGGTTGCTATCAGTTTCAGGATTTCAAAGTACACGCTGTAGACAAAAATATGTATTTTATATCCAGCCAGCATATAGTCACCAATCCTACCAGAAGGAATTCTTTGATCTCATTCCCGTTTTTCATTAAGAAAACAAAGCAATGAAACAAGGGCATGCATTAAAGGAAAGGGAAATTAAAATGAAAGTAATGCACATTTTCACATATTCTCACAGGAAAAACAGCTCAACATTAAAAATGTGTTTTCCTTTCTCCTCAGGTTACTGAAGATTAGCCAGAAGAGACAGCAAGTTTTGTGAACTTCTTTTAATACCCAGTGGATAGAAAAATAACTTGAAGAATAGGTGTAAGTCCAGCCCAATCAATAAGGAAGACCAAATACCTTTATGCTTGTCCCGGTTATGCTTTAGCTGTGTTGGATGGGGTCTTATTCTGGCTAGAGCCTGCTCCCGATGGTTCATAAAAATAGGACCAGGAAATACAAGGGGGCCTGAGGAGAAAATTTTTTGCACATGCATAGGAAAGCTCACAAAATGGAAACTGTGTTCAACAAACAAAAAAAGAATCAAATTAAAAGCATGGAAAAGGATGCAATAATCAATACTCAATATTTCATACTTTTGGAACAGATATCAAAATCTAATTAGAATTTGAGTACATCTGAAATCTTACATAATGACACGAGAGTAAAACACTGTGGTGTTGTTGGGTATGAATACTGGAGCTCAGTTCCCCCCTTCCCCCCTCCCCAATCAGTTTTTTCCCCTCTCGCAAATAAAGCCAGTACACATCAATCCTAAATGTACAAACTATTTTCTCCGACCGGAAAACAGACTGTAAATTTGAAGCTAAGCAGGCGTCATATGCCATCATGCATTGAGCAACCAGACCTGCACTGAACCTGCCTAATGTATGTTTAAAGTAGCATAAGAATATGGTCATATAGAAAGATCCTATTACGATTGATCCCTATTATTCTGATAGCTATCAAAGACATAATCAGGCCTACGTACATAGATTTCTATTCTACTATGACCGTCAATGACTAGGCATAAGACAGGTCTGAACATGGGTAGTCAGCAGAATGAGGTCAGCTCAGAATATCCCAATCCCTCTCCTGTGGGTAGGAACCATCTGCACAGGGCAACATGACTATTATGCAAGTATTTTGTGGGCAATATAAAATAATAATAATAATAATAATAATAATAATAATAATAATAATAATAATAAATTTTATTTATACCCCACCCATCTGGCTACCAACAAAGCAAACTGACTCCAGAATCTAGTACTACAGAATGCAGCGTGGAAAAATAAACATTATCTATTACCTGCATAGTTACTCATTTAAGCACAATCACTATACAGTGGTACCTCGGTTTTTGAACGTAATCCATTCTGGAAGACCGTTCAACTTCCAAAACATTCAAAAACCGAAGCATGATATCCGGAAGCCACAAAACCCCAAAAGCAGGTATTTTTACAATTGTGAAGAGGGAATTGTAAAACTACTGAACATCAACAAGAGCCCAACAACAAGTTTATCTAAACACCAAAAGCCTGGATACTTTGCTATTTTCTCTGAAAGAGAAAAATATAAAATATCAGGAGAGTTGGGCTGTGAGAAAGACCAGTCCAGAAGTCCTTTGCTCCTTCCGCTGCTGATTATAATCTATCAGCTCCCTGGCCCTCTCAGTGCCACATGTGCTGATCTGTAGGTGACCTAGAGAAACTGCATGTCTTTTTGGTTTTTTTAAAAAGATATGTTACAATCAAATGGTAAGACGGGTTTTTCCAGAAGATATTCTGCCAGAAGTTTGGGTTTCATGCATTTACTCAATACTATCTATTTATTTGATTTATACCCTGCCCGTCATCATAAGATCTCAGGGCTGTTCTTCCAGGAATACCAATGCCACAAATCATGATGCAGAGGAATGTGCAACTAGAACAACAACACAGGTGGTCTCAGATCTTGCAATACTTGGTAATGGTTTCATGTTGTCTACTTCCTCACAATAAAAACAAATGAAGCAGTTGACAAATGCACATTGAGTCCATTCTAAAGAGAATGGACAAAAGAACACACTCTGCCCAATACAAAAATCCCGAAGAAAGACCTTAAATATTCCATTCCTTTTTAGAAGACCGTCTATCAACAAGAGTTTCTTGCAAGTCTCATGCCTGAACAGACCAATCAGCACTAATTTCAGATCACTGCATTCCTCCTTTACTGTGCAGAGGTGTCCTGCCACATCAGTCATCCTCTATGTTGCAACTATTCTGAGACCATCCAACATGAACTGCTCAAGATTTCAAATGAGCCTAATGTTTTCAGAATAAAAATAAGCTAGCAAGATCAAAGCTGAGGTTTGGTTTCTTCAGCTAAGGTTTGCCAATTTCTTTTGTGCACCTTCAATGAAATCTTACTATCCCGTACCCAAAAATCGTTAAAATTATATATATTTTACCTTAAAAACCAGCTATTTTGTTCCTTCATAATAATCTGGTATGTATTCAAATACCCACATAAAAAAGCAAACTCTGCACTAAAAAAAGTGAGTAAAAATATTAGGGTGCATGCGACTAATATTGAAACACAGCGTTGTCCCGTTCTACCTTAACAGACACATTGGTGTTTTTTCTAGCTCCTAAACATTACATAAAAAGTATTCCTCCTTGAAATATGGTCTTACAACTCACATGACTATGAGAAGGCAGGCTCTCATGGTATAATTTTGTGTTTGGGTACTAAGAACAAAATACGCTAACTGTGCCCACTGTGAAGGTGCACGCACACACACAATTTGACCCTTTCCTCATTAATACACACAGAAGTGGGACCCAAATCCTTTCCCAGACAGGGTTTCTTGGAATTTTAAAAGAAAAACACACAGGGCACTATCACAGCTGGCCTACTGCATTTTGCAGCATTCTATCAATCTATGCCACAGAACAAAAATGAAAGATAATCCTGTGGCAATCTAAAGACAAATTAAGAAATTGTAAAATATTTCATGCTCAACGATAGTGTCCTGAACATATAACACTGTCATTAAGAAAGGGAAATCCTTAAATTGCCTAGAAGACAAACAAACTAATCTTCATGCACTGGTATCCTACGTTTTGATGTAGGAGCAAAACCCAACATATCTGTCTTTAAATCCTCATTCCATCTGCCAAATCCATGAACTCAATGCACTTTAAGTAGTTCACCTTTTGCTTTTTTTAAAAAGGAAACGAAATAGGTAGCGTTATGTTGGCACATCCTATTAGTTTCAGAACTCATTGAAGCCCTAAGTACCTAATAATAAACTCTTGAACTAATCATAGCAGTATTTAAGGCAGACCAAAAAGTATACTATGTTCCTTACAGAGCCACCTCCTTGCTCCTCTTAGATTATTTGCTGTAATAGATGTTTCAGATCGCACAGAAAAGGTTCATCTTGGGGGAAAGTAGATTCCAAGTTTTTGCAGTAGCCTAGGAAGATAGATTTAGCTATTCATTGTGGAAAGAAGTCAGCCTCTGTGACTCTGTTCTTCGTTAAAGCCCAACAAAGCAGCAATATAATCTCAGACTGGTTTGTAGTCACAGCCCTTATACATTCATTTCTGGGATTTATAAGCTGATTTTTGTACGTCAGTTTCTCAGAATTATGTTTATCCACTTAGACTTAAGTCTTAAATAGAAGCTAGTTCTGCTGACCTCTCCCTTCTTCCAATCTGTGCCTCCTGTTCACACGCTGCCGCTTTTCTTCTTGTCGCAACTGCAGGTGTTCTTCGATATTAACTCCAGGCACAGGGACAGCTGGAGAAAAAAAGAAAGGGACACGTGAATTCTCATATTGTCAGCATACTAAATGCATACTACTATCGCTTCTAAAGCACTTTAAAAAGAAAGTAAGCCTCTGAATTAAAGATATAGCTGCGTGAGAGTGCTGTGCTTTATCTATCTGCATGAGAAAAAAACAATTTTAGGAATAGAAGGGGATCACTCTATTAGACAATTCTCTGTTCCTGCCATTACCTCTAAGTTGCACTCTTTTGACCCCAACTGTCTGGAGCTGGGTGTTTTTTCTGAAACTTTTTTTTACTAAAGGAAAAATTGGAAACACTAAGAAACAAATTAAAAAACCCTAAAGAAATATTCTCTTGGCAGATGAGTGAAAAGCTTTTTAATACAGTTTTACTCTAACAAGGCAACCTACAATATTAAAGAGGGGTACCATATTAAAGAGGGTACTGCCACCTTCATGAGAGGAGCAAGATAGATATTTGTTGTTTGTGAAATGTTGTTTGCCTTTTTTTGCAGAACATTTGGTTTAAGTTTGAGATACTCTCCTTTTGAACTTGAGTCTTTTGTTGATTTTTTTTAACCTCTTCCCTTCTTAACTGTTAAGCTAAGCACATCGACCTGATTAGAAAGCTCCACTTAACAAAGTATGGCTTACTGCTGAGTAAAAATGCATAGGATTGCTCTGTAAATTTCTCAAATATATCCAATAGTACAATTTTATATGCTAACTAAAATGCATTTTATACTGAGAAAGCAGTAAAATAATTGTTGGCTTTTAAAGAAGGTTAGTATTGAATATATTTCTATTTCCCACAAGACTTTTATTTTTCTCAGGAAAAAAAATGGGGCCGGAAGACACCCAATGTTAGTCATACTCTGAATAGACCCTTTGAAATCAACGGATTTAAGTCAAAGTTACATAAATCCACTGATTTTAATAGGTATACTTTGAGTACGATCTAGATTTATATCACCCAGCTTTCATCCATGGTTTCAAATTGTCCAGAAATTTAACATCTCTGGCTCAAGAGTAAATTTCATCCCAAATTAAAATGCCCAGAGCATATTTAACATTCTTAAACTACAATACTACATTTAGGTATAGTTCTTAAGGAAGACTGGTTTTAAGTGCAGCACAAAGTCAGCTCAAGGAAATGACTAGTAACATTAAGCTTAAACCCCTTTCCAAAGGTTTCCATGTTTCCCATTTTCAAATCACTTACCTAGCAGAAGGTCTAGTGGTATCATCTCTTTTACGGCATCAAGAATTCCTCTTTGCCTTGCTTCCTGGCCATCGAGTTCTCTAGCACAGGCTTTGCAACACCCACATACAGCACAGCCAGACTCACCAGACCCACAACCACAGATTCTGAGAAAAGCACAGATATTTTATTACCCAAAGAGGAAATACTCTCAACACTCATGCATATAACTAAGATCAAAACCCACTTAGCTCTTTAACCATGGTTTGCTCATTGTGCCACAAATATATTTCATACTTCAGTGCTCCCAGATAGAATCAGCAATATTGCCTGTAATTAGTCTTTGGCATCTCAATCCCTGATAAAATTTATTTATTCAAAAGACTTTTAGGCCACCTTTAATGGCAAATGCCCTCTCAAGGCAGATTACAAAGCAAAAGTATACAATCACAACAAAAAACATAATTAAAAAAATCAATTAAAAGCCCAAAACAATTCAAATACAAAAATATATCTGTAAAAAAACAGCTCAAGCAAAGACCAACAAGAACAGATGTGGTAGTTAATTATTATTTTTAATTTCACAAAATTTCAATTGTGGGGGAAACCTCAAAGTAGTTTTAAAGAGTTCTTATATCCATGAGAGTTCTTGTATCAATGACTTCCCATTGACAATGCATTCCAAAAGCACACCATAGAAAACATACTCTCCCTAACGCTAACCTGACAGCTCTGAGAGAATACCACATAAGGAGGGCTATCTTGAGAGCCTTTTAACTCACAAGCATAAAATCATACCACCTACTCCCAGTGTTGAACTTTGCAATCCATCACATCACTGCAAGCAAAATTCTATGTGAATAATTCTTTTCTCTAAATATACACTATATTTGCCCTAGACTATAATCACACACTTTTCCGAGACTTAAAGGTGGGGACAGGGTGGAGAGTGCCTAAAACCTATAGAATTCATGCTAGCAATTTGAAGATAAGTTTTAAATTTTATTTATTTATTGTTGTTGCTGCTGTTAGGGAAAGAAGTCCCTTTGGCGAAGGGCTACCAGTAAGCGGTAGAAAATATGCTTTGCATGCAGAAGGTCCCCAAGTGCAAATCCCAGCATCTTCAGGTAGGGCTAAGATAGAACCCAATATGAAAACTTGGAGACACAGTGCCTGTAAGTGTAGATGCTACTGAACTAGATGGACCAATGCTCCAATTCTGCATAAGGCAGCTATAATAATAATAATTTATTATTTATACCCCGCCCATCTGGCTGAGTTTCCCCAGCCACTCTGAGCGGCTTCCAATCAAGTGTTAAAAACAATACAGCATTATACAGTGGTACCTCTGGTTACGTACTTAATTCATTCCGGAGGTACATTCTTAACCTGAAACTGTTCTTAACCTGAAGCACCACTTTAGCTAATGAGGCCTCCCACTGCCACCGCACGAATTCTGTTCTCATCCTGAAGCAAAGTTCTTAACCCGAGGTACTATTTCTGGGTTAGCGGAGTCTGTAACCTGAAGTGGCTGTAACCTGAAGCGTATGTAACCCGAGGTACCACTGTATATTAAAAACTTCCCTAAACAGGGCTGCCTTCAGATGTCTTTTAAAGATAAGATAGCTACAGTGGTGCCCCGCAAGACGAATGCCTCGCAAGACAGAAAACTCGCTAGACAAAAGAGTTTTCCGTTTTGGAGGTGCTTCGCAAAACGAATCTCCTATGGCACGGGTGTCAAACACAAGGCCCGCGGGCCAAATCCGGCCCGCCAGACCTCATCTTGTGGCCCGTGAGGGAAAAGCTTGGGCTACGGCGCGCGCACAGGGCGCCTTGGGTCCGTTCTGCGCAGGCCTCCAGGGCGACGGCGGCGGCAGGGGGAGCGGCGGCAAGGCGGCGGGGAAAGGGCGGAGGAGGGAGCGGGAGAGAAGCGGGGGGGAGCTGGGCTGCTGGCTCCGCCGCCGCCTGCCGCCGCCCCGAGGGCTCGCCCGCCCGCTTGTCCGCAGCGGCGCCCCGGAGGATCCCTTCGCCGAGGCGGCTCCTTAGCTCCTCAGCATCCCTCCTCCTCTTCCTCCTTCTTCTCCTCCTCCTCCCGAATCCCGGCGGCAGCGTCGCGCGGCGCTCCTGGGGGCGGGGCTTGGCGCGAGCGGAGGGAGGGAGGGAGGGAGAAGCAGCAGCAACAGCAGCAACACAACAGCAGGCGGCCGCCTTCGCCAGCCAGCCAACCAAACCAACCAACCAGGCAGCAGCCCCGCGACCTGGAAACAGCCTCGGAACTCTCCGCCCCAGGGATGCGGGGGAGAGCCGAGCCCAATTGCGATGGTGCACAAGAGCGCTTACTGCGGGCAACGGGAAGGGCTATATATATCCAGCTGTTAAAGGTGTCATGGGCTTTGAAGACACTCGAACTCGAACCGGCCCTTTGAGGGTGACCAAACTGATGATGCGGCCCCCCGATGAATTTGAGTTTGACACCCCTGTCCTATGGGCTTGCTTCGCAAGACGACAATGTCTTGCGAGTTCCTGCTGGGTTTTTTTTCCTTTCCCCCCTTTTTCTAAGCCGCTAAGCCGCTTATCAGCTGATCTGATCAGCAGATAAGCCGCTAAAAGCAGCTAAAAGCCGCTAATAGCGCTAAGCCGCTTATCAGCTGATCCGATCAGCAGATAAGCCTCTAAAAGCCTCTAATAGCGCTAATCCGCTAATCCTTCAATGGGCTTGCTTCGCAAGACAAAAAAAAACGCTAGACGAAGAGAATCACAGAACGGATTCTTTTCGTCTTGCAAGGCACCACTGTACTTATTTCCTTCACATCTGGTGGGAGGGTGTTCCACAGGGCGGGCGCCACTACCGAGAAGGCCCTCTGTCTGGTTCCCTGTAACCTCACTTCTCGCAATGAGGGAACCGCCAGAAGGCCCTCGGCGCTGGATCTCAGTGTCCAGGCTAAAGACCAGAGAGGCGTAGAGACTAGGTATGTGCCTAATATTCATGAAGACTCCATCACTAAGAGTCTTGATCGCTCTCCCTTCCTTACCCAGGTGATGCAGCCAGGCAACACTACTACTGGGGGAGAGAAAGGGGAACCTTGACTGCTCTGTGCAACTCCACTAGCTGGCTGTGGAAGGCTGGAGCTGCTTCGGCTACATTGGAGGGGGCAGCAAGTGTTGGGATTCAAGCCAATATCAGGAGAAACTGGCCATTCTCCAGGCTTGAACTCCGGTTGACCTCCCTGTCTGCATTTCCCGGCAGGATACAGGCTAGGTCGCGATCGGCGATCCTTCTCAGCGTGAGAAGAACACACCACTCTTCCCTGCCCCCCCAGGCAGGGGAAAGAGATAGACAGAAACGTATTTACATGTCTTTATTTCTGTCTTTGCAACGTTACAGAAAACATGTCTGCTCTCTTCAAACTCCAGCAGCTGAGAGAGAAACTCCTCCTGTACTTCCTGTACAGCTCATATTACACTCTGAGCTAATTCCGGTGCTTCGCACTGTGAATAGACTGTCCCTCTGTTTCCCACGGAACAGTCCCAACATTCCCATTTATGTTTTGCTTTCAATCTAGCAGCTCGCTGCCGCATTGCTTCTATATCGTAACAGCAAGTGCTCCAGCCCACTCCTTCCTCTACACAGCCGGGCTCGGCCTCATGTCACCTTTCATCCTGCCCTGTTCCAGTGACCACACTCAGGGACAGCCAGCTGCAGGCACTGGCCAAAAAGGCAGGGAGAATCAGCAGCAGAAGCAATCACAGGCTCACCCTGCACTACTGAATTCAGGGCACAGAAATCGAGGCAGGGGGTTGGGCAAGCAAAGTGAGCATGGAGGCAGAGCCCCCAAGTCCCTAAATATAGAGCTAATTTGTTTTTAAACAGCATAGCTCTGAAAATAAGATTCCTGAGAAAAATGGAAGATCAAAGCTATGCAAATGTGGAGGCAGCTATGTTTGGATCTATCTGCAAATATAGAAGGATTCTTTTGTTCATGACAGCCTTTTGATTCATTCAAAGAATCCCACTGGCAGAAAGGGGGAGGTAGCAATTTTAACCAATTTTCCTGCTCCACCCACCCACGTGCTGGAGGGTCTACCAATCCTCCAGAGCAGATTCCTGGAGGATACAGTGGACTGGAGGGGGAAATCAGCAGAAACTACCCACACCCTTTACTGAGGAAAACAAAGTCTGGATCCAAGTGAAAACATTTGCAATGCGTGTGTTTTTGGTGAATTTTACAGGTATCTGCTGCATGTTAAAACTCAGGTCTTCCTGCTTTTCAAAACATTTGTCATCCAGCACACATATTGGCCTAACTATTAACCAGAAAACAATACATTCCAATCTGTCAAATGAACACAGCTATAAGCAATTCAGAATTTCTTCTTAGAAAAAAAACAGCTATTCTTTAAAATATATATATATATGGGTATGCTTTCTTTCACTGAATAGTATTGGGGGGGTTAGTCCCCTACATAAATTTACATATAAACAAAGTATTGTTCAGCTACATATTAGGCATTTTTACTTACCCTCCGGGAACCCTATCAGGACGTCCGCTGCTAACGCAACTTGCTCCATAGCCTGTGCAGTCCCCACAAACGGTGCACACCATACATTGTTCCAGCTTCCATTTATGCATGCCTGGTGGACACATCATGGATTTCTCATCTTTTTCATCTAGCTCTTCTTCTAAATCTTCATCCATTGCTGTCGCCATGTTCTCCACTCCAAAACCTGAGAGAAAACAACCATTAACAGATCTGGCAAGGCAGCACAGCAGTACAGAAATCACATGGGAAAACTATGTTTGGAGAGCAGTACCGAATTTTTTGCTCTATAAGACTCACTTTTTCCCTCCTAAAACGTAAGGGGAAATGTGTGTGCGTCTTATGGAGCGAATGCAGGCTGCGCAGCTATCCCAGAAGCCAGAACAGCAAGAGGGATCGCTGCTTTCACTGCGCAGCGATCCCTCTTGTTGTTCTGGCATCTGAAATTCAGAATATTTTTTTTCTTGTTTTCCTCTTCCAAAAACTAGGTGGTCTGCTGCGTCTTTTAGAGCGAAAAATACGGTAATTTTAAGTGCGTCTACGAGGTCCAGCTAAAGCTGTAGTTAATGTAACACACACTACGTTGCATTGCCTTTGAAAAGTGATCAAAAATGTCAACAAGCGCAAAGACATGCAGCCAAATTGTTGACCAGGGCTAGGGATAGAGAGCAAGCTATCTGAAAGACCATATTCCCTCATATGAACAAGTCCAGTTTCTGAGATCTTCAGGGGAGGGTCTTCTTTCAATTCCACCACCCTCACAGGCACACTTGGTATTGGTGCGGGACAGGGCCTTCTCAGTGGCTGCTCCCGGACTCCTTCCCTAGAGAAGTTAGACTGGCTCCCTCCTTGCTGTCCTTCTGCCGGCAGGTTAAGATCTTCTTGTTCCAATGGGCTTTGCTTTTAATGAAAGGGCTGGTGCCAAACTGTTTGCATTCTGATTATCTGTAAGTTTTTAATAGATCTTTTATATTTATATATAGTTTTAATTTTATAAATGTTTAAGTGTTTTTTATTATTGTTTTTTGCCTCCTATATTTTTTAGCCTTTCTTATTTTATCTATAAGACGCCTTAAATCCCTGTCAGGGAAAAAGGTGGCATATAAATAAATAAACATAATAAGAATAAAATTAAAAACTTTCCTAATGTACAACTAGGACACAAAAAACTCAGCCATTCTAAAGCAACTATGTATTGTGATTTGAATGGCTGGGAAAGAGCCATGGCAAACCTCGGGCACTTGAATTCGTCTTTCCCTTCCTAATCTTGGCGCATTAGAGGAGAGGAGTGAGATTTTGGTTTCAGCTCTGAGTAACCTGCAGTTCCCCATTAAATACACACTTTGGGAGCTATGGTTTATTCTAACACTAGCCCAGCACACCAAACCATGCTTTTATCCTGCTTTGTTCAGCATAACCAGATTTAGAAGAAGTTTGGGTTCCTAAAGTTCATGCATAATGGAAATACGATTTAGTCAATACTGAGAACACAAGCTTTTATTCCCTAAACCCACACATGGAGGAAAGGGGAGAGAGACTGTACAACTCATTGCAGGTAGCTTTATACAATCTAAACCTAGGTTCAGATGAAGGGTGGGAAACCTCAGACTCAGGGGCCAATTGTGGCTTTACAAACCTCTCTACCCAGCCTTTGGGATTCTCAACTGCCCCTGTTCCCTCTCGTTGGGCTTTGCCCTCTTTGGCTAGCTGGAAAGTGTATTTGAACTGTGGTAAGACCTCTTGTTTGCCTGACTGGAACATAAAGGTACTGGGGGGAGGCATGCACATAGAAGCTGACACAAATGTGTAAAATCCAGGCTCTTAAGGACTGTAACAGATGCTATCTTTACATTTTGAATACCATTGTACCGAAGCTGCTCAGATTAAGGCGCATAAATAATGGAAATGATATTATAAGCAGGACAGGTATTGCATCTACTACAGGCAAGATGGAAAGAAAGCTGCTGATTAATGCAAAAGATGAATAGCCTGAATTTTTATAAAGGAAGCATGCAGTATTAAAGAGAAATAGTATAAGCAAGCATCAAAAAGTGAGATGGAAGAGATGGTGATAGAGAAAAATTGTTCTTGACAATGAAGCACCACAAGACAGAAAATAATACTGACTTTTTCCTCCCTGATTCATGGAGCCAGTGTCTCGTCCACATTGTCCTTTGTTATTCACTCCAAATGTCCAGACTTCTCCATTCTTCATCAGCACACAAGTATGAGCTTTGCCCATGGCTACCTGAGTTGCAAAGTGGCCTTTCAAATCTGTTACTAAACCTGAAAGATAAACACACATCTGAGTGGCAAACATTCCCTTGCTGTGAAATATATATGCACTGTAACTCAGATGTAGAAGGACAAGAAGCTATTAAGACCAAAGGCAACAGCCAGCTAATATACCCTGATTAGGCCCAATCAAGACGTCAAAGTTGGGATATACTAGCTTATTCTAATAGGCTATTTTCTTACCTATAGTTTTTGGATTCCCACCCCCAACAATGGACCTACACCTACTAATAATGTCTGTTTCTACCAAGGGGGAATAACAGCTCAACAGCACAAATGCTTACACAACAATGAAAATAAAACTAATTTCACACAGCATCACAACATAACCCCTCTGCAAGTAATTTCAACTGGACAGCTACATATATAGTACAAACTATTTCTCTTTATCAAGTCAATTGTTCTTTAAAACATCTACAATATCAGCTTACTTGTGCCATCAGAGTAAATTGCGTCCTTTCCAAACATGTATAGTTCTCCATCTTTTGAAATAACTGAACTACTCCCGTTATTGCATGCCGTATATACCACAATTTTTCCTTCCATTTTGATAATCTTTTTGGGCTTATACGGCTTAGACTGCCGCCTACTTTTGGCTTAAAAAGAAGGGGAAAGTGTTACATTAGAAAATCTAAGATTTCACATGAAGCTAAGGAAATAAATGGTAACATGACTGAAAATCTAAGCTATTTATACATACAAAAAAGGAAGATAGTGGATATCCATTATACTTCTACCTTTTGTATTTCTGCATATTCAAAGTCAAAACTGAAAGAATTAGCACTGTCATCATGATACTATGAAGAGCTCTATGCTTTCTTCCATTTTCAGAGAGGCATGCAAAGCAGTACACATATATGAGGATTCAAATCAACAGCATATAAACGGCTAAGGTTTTGTTTAGAAAACATCCAGGCACAAAGCAAACAATGTTATCACTGTGACCCATTAACTGCAAATCCTGTTCAAAATGTCTCAAAGCAAACATATCAAAGCAAGTCCACCCCATACACACAAATAGCATAAAAATGTACACACAACACTGTGTTTCTAACACTATTGTACAATACACACATAATGTCCGGCAAGGGGGAGGGGAGATAAAAAGTTAGTCCTACCAAGAGTAGACCCACTAAAATCAAGGAACTAAATGGGTCTACTCTGAGTATGACTTTGTTGCATATATTCCAAGGACTAGGAGGTGCAAGGTTAAGGTGAGACTTGACGATAATTTTTAAAACGTTGCTTCCAAGTTGTATAATAAAAATCAGGGATGAAAATATATTATGCTGTTTTCTATAGAAAACACACAAAATGATGATCACACCACTAGATGTGCTTCTACTTGAGCTACTTGCAGTATCGTTCCACCTGATTTTTTTCTTTATTCACAGGAGGAACACTTCAATGTTTGGAGAGCACAAATTGTGATATCACCCAGGTGAAAAAGGACTATGAATCCTAACACAAAGAACCAGAAATTAAGAAAGCACTCATTCAAACTTTGGAACATCTCTCTAATGGTTGTTAATGCAGGCATCACAAACGCCCCAAACCTACTTGATTCTCCATCTTCTCCTTTACTTGCTGAACCTGTGAAAAATATGCTTCCGTCCTCCGCAACAAGTAAAGCATGCGAGCCATCATGCCCAACTGAGAACTGAACAATCTTTGGAGATTTGGTGATCGGCAGCTCAACCCACTTCCCTGCCGAAGGACCACCTTGTTTTATTCCAAGGCTCTGGTATTTGCCAGTATAATAAATCTGAAGGGGAGGCGAGACACTAACATTAGTTCAATTATAACATTCAATCAATGTAAAAAAAGAAAGAGAAAAGCGGTTTGACAAATTTCTAAGTGGGTATGTTAATTTTACTCATAGCCAGTTTGCAATGAATGAAGTTTTACTTACAAAACTATGGAAAACACTGAGAACCATTGCTACACACTAATACATTACCTCATCAGGTTGCTCTTTTCTTTAAGTATATAGAGGAACTTTCACAAAGGAAAGCATTGTTCTACCCGGACACCCATCGTTCTGCCCGGACACTGAGGTCCAGCTCCGAGGGCCTTCTGGCGGTTCCCTCACTGCGAGAAGCCAAGTTACAGGGAACCAGGCAGAGGGCCTTCTCGGTAGTGGCACCCTCCCTGTGGAACGCCCTCCCACCAGATGTAAAAGAGAACAACAACTACCAGACTTTTAGAAGACATCTGAAGGCAGCCCTGTTTAGGGAAGCTTTTAATGTTCGGTGCATTACAGTATTTTAATATTTTTTGGAAGCCCAGCCAGATGGGCAGGGTATAAATATCATTATCATTATCATTATCATCATCATTATTATTATTATTATTTAAAGCAATTCAGCAAAGAGTGAATCACAATCCACACAATGCCATGTAACTTTTTTCTCTTTTGGAAAATGCAGCTGGGCAGGCTGAAGTGGAAGTCCCACATAGGGTGTATGTGGTGTTATCTAACTTCTCATCTGGTACTTTTCCCTGCTAAAAAATAACCCCTCTCCTTTTGCTAGCCTTCCTCTGCAGACTAAAGCCTGAATGTCTGGATTCAGAAAAGAAAACGCTGAAGAAAGGCTACTTACAATTCATTGAAAATCACATACAGTTTGGCCCACATATAACATTGTGCCCAGCTCCCAAACAGCACTATTGCAAGCCAAGGAGAGTTGGGTTAACAAAAAAGTGTTTCCGATACCTTTCCACTAGCCGTTTTCATTAGTGCAAATTCTCTTCCTGCACCTAGAACAGCTGACTCTTCATCAAACCCTGTACCTACAAACACAAAGCTACTATTAGCTATCAATGCTTTTCAAACACAGGTGTTTTCAGTGTCAAATTCAAACATTCCATGGGTTCAGTTTTGTGCAACTGGTGTCCATTCAAATGTTCAAGTACAAACATCATACACAAAATATTGTGTCATTTCAAACACAACTCCTGGGCAGGAAATAGTGAAACACACTCTATTACACTACGATTACAAACAAATATTACATTGGAGGATAAAAATAATTGGTTAGTTTAAAAAAAAAACCCTGACAAATAATTGAGAATTGTGGAAACAATGGTACCACTGACCCACATAGGGTAAATAATTTGTGAACCTATATGAGTGCATCAAACCTATCACTTATTTTTTCAGCTTTAAAGCATGTTTCCCTTTTGGATGCTTCTTCATACTGAATCAAACTATCATGGTCTCTGCAATTTATTAAACATGGAACAGGAAAACAGAGAAATGATTCCTTACTGATAATGTGCATGTCTTTCTCCAGATCAAATAATGAGATACCACATGCGTGTAAGCATTTTCGTGCAAGCTTAAGCTGCAGTTCTTGTTGTAGCACCGGCTCAGTACTTGTTGCAAATATTCGAACTACAAAACCATCCTGCAACAAATAACAATACAATATTCAACAATTTAAAATAATTATTGCCACAAAATAGAGCAATCTTGTTCTTCCTAGATTGTATTGTGAATCTTTAGCAACTCCTTCATTAAATAAGATATATGCAGGGTCAGATGCTGATTAATATGAATAACGGTGCAAACACAACAAGCAAAAGAACACACATTAGTCCATAACTTAAAGCTTTTTCATATTTGCACATTCCTATCTCCTAACTGCCAATGCAATGTTTAACTCACACACAATATAAGCAAAGCTCATTAAACCATATGAATATCTGCACATCAATTTTGTATGCAGAGAATATTGTTATACATTTGGTTATTAAAAAAAGAAGCAACTGAAAGGTGCTGAAAATAAACAACCAGGTTTAAGTTCCTACAGTCTGAAAATATATGAAGTTCCCTTTTAAATGACAAAATATTTCCAGTCCTTTGAGTATCAGTTACATTTTGGCATCTACGTGCTCAGGAAATTAGCAAGAACTGGGAGTTTTCTGCAGCATTTCCCAAGAGTTTAACATGTTAGCTTATTTGTTAGTAAAATAAGGAATCCCACTTTTACTTGATACCTTGCATTTCTAACACTTGCCCTTATCTGAATCCTGCAGAAAGCACAGACCATCTGCTAACGTGACAGATGTGCTGAAATGCTATCAAAAGTATTAGGGTCTTTTACATGCTTTTCACCTACCTTCCCAGGCAAACCTCCTCCCTGCAAACAAGTGAATTGGTGTTAAGGGTATCAAACAAAATATTGGACTTCTTTTGTCATTTGCATCTTGGAGGCAAAGCAAACCTCCTTTAAGGCAAAACTATAAAAGATGCCAGAAATCCACGTTTAGGTCCCCTGACCTCTTTTTCTTTTCCTAAAAGCAGCTAGGGTAGGTGGATTTGGATTGTGCTGTGGCGTAAGAGAGAGGTGTTCAAACATTTCGCCTTGAAAGTCATTCCCATGAAGGTGTCACTAGCTGCAGAAGGGAAGGCATACAGGTAAATTTGAACCTGTATATTTCACCTTCCCGGAGGTAATAGCCGCTCTCATGAAGGAAAAGGATTCCACTCCTCACCCCACATCATCCCCAGCTCTTCAAGAAGTGTAGACAAACCAAGGTAATGAGAAGGAAGGCTGTTTTTAGAACAGCCAAATAAAAGTTTGATTTTAAATGAAATGAAGTTTATACTTTTAATTCCAAACCGATTCAAGGCTCTCTATCAAAGACACTGAGGTAAAGATTTTTTCTAAGTTAACGTATTACAAATCTGACTTTAATGTGTTTATTAAAAGCATTTAAAAGGATATAATTAATAATAATAATAATTCCTTGAATATTTGAAAGGGAATATATTTTTAAAATGAAATAAAAAACAGAGAGCCAATGAGAATGATTAAGGCACTTAGGATCCTAACATTAAAATGGCATATTTTCATAACAGTTAAGTCAAAATAATGCAAACTAGTGTATTTGTTAGAGAAACAGGCCTTCCAATTTTATGCAAGCCGCTGCACTACTCATTTTATAACACTTGCAGCAAAATTTATTCAACAGCTGAAGATCAGAATGGTTAAGAGAGCACAACAGCCCCGAGAAGTATGATGTGGGTGGGAGAGCTAAACTATAACACCAGATGCTCAACATGGATACATGTGCCAGCGGGCAAATATTTGGCACTTAAGACAGATGTGCAAGAAGATAAAGAATGGCTAAGTGATAACAGCAAGCAGCACCATACAAACTCAAAATAGTCAGGAGTAATCTCCAATTAAGACGAATAAGTACAAGTCAGACAACATAAAACTTAGAAGCTCCTGAAATATGCATTTAATTCATTTAAGAAGTCTAGGAGATAGCCATTCTTCCCAAGCATTTCTCTTTTAAATATGACAAGAGTATTGTGATGCATATTTTGATGGCATTAAACATGCTAAGAATGTGCAATAACTGCAGAGTTTGGAGGCCAGCATTTAGATTATTCAATAAATCATGACAAAAAGTCCTTGAAAACAAATATCAGAGGAGGTATCATACTTACGTCTCTAGAAGCTGCTATCTGATTAATATATTCTCCATCAGTGAAAAGGATGTTTTGCCCTTCAGCCTGGCAATCTGTATAGAACACACCATTATGCAACATCAAGTCACATTAAATACTTTACCCTCCAAATTTCTATAAATGATTCATTGACATAAATAACTCTACACAGATAGAAAATACATCCAAAGTAGCCTTGTTCTCATAATTGCAGCACACACAACGTAAAATCTTAAGTATTTTATTGATGTATAGAGAAGTTGCCGAAGCTTCGATATATTTTAGCACATAAATAGAATCCAGATCAATAAGCTTTTCTTTTATTGCATGCTTAGATGATAAACACCACAATTACAAAAAAGAAACAACAAGGAAACACCAACTGATCAACAGAGTGTACATATTCAGTGACAATTATGTGCTAGTTAAAACTGACACTTTTACTATTGATAAATTTGTAATACTATTACTATTTGTAATACTATTGATATTGGTAATTTAGATTCAGAACTTTATAGTTAATAGCTGTAGGAAAACAGTGGTTTATTTATGAGTCAACATACTGTGGGTTCCTGGCACAACCATCCACTGAGGAGTTATATTCGGGGTAAGTTTGGGAGCTGCTGAGGAACGGTCTAGGCACACTTCCTTGCATTGGCAGCACAGACTGTCAGGCTGCCTTCACGGCCCCAAGGAACTACTAAGCTTTCAAACTTTGGTGCAGTAATGCCACTGGAGTGCTTTCCACTACCTGCCTCCCCAGTGGAGCCTGCTAGGCTAGGAGGCATGCCATGGGGAAGCTCTCCGAAAGCTCAGTCCTTAGTAAGAAAGGCTCTCTGCAAATGGCTACAGCACAACGCCATGCTCAGCGGTGGAACTGGTGTTTTTTTTTAAGTACACAGCAAAGCAATATTCAGCGCTGTGCCTTGCTTGCAGAGTCAATACATGCCAAAGCTACTGAACTTTGTGGATCCAAGGTGGGACAAAGTAGCTCTGATCTTCCAGAGCCCTGAAAAGCAGCACTGGCGTAACACAGAGACATAGCACAGACCTCATTCTGTCATGTAAAAGCCGCTGCTCACTGTCACCTGCTTGCTGTCTTTCCAGGTGTTGGTGTTATCTCACAAGTTGACTGCAGAGCTGTCAGCAGCTTTGACAGCAGACTATGGTCTACAGCAGCAGATGTGCCATTCCATGAACACTTACACTTCGAGGGAAAGTTTTGGAAAACAATCGTTTGTAGAAAGTCGATACAGTGGTGCCTCGCAAGACGAAATTAATCTGTTCCGCGAGTCTCTTCATCTTGCGGTTTTTTCGTCTTGCGAAGCACGGCTATTAGCGGCTTAGCGGCTATTAACGGCTTAGCGGCTTTAAGAAAAAGGAAACAAACTCGCAAGACGTTTCATCTTGCGAAGCAGGCCCATAGGGAAATTCGTCTTGCGGAACGACTCAAAAAATGGAAAACTCTTTCGTCTAGCGAGTTTTTCGTCTTGCGAGGCATTCGTCTTGCGGGGCACCACTGTACATTGGTTTTGAGAGTTATTTTTCTTCTTTCACTGGGGAATCCCAGCAGAATGTGTTGTGAAATAATATACCCCCGTGAAGCTTAACTGCTAATGTCCGTTTAAAAGGCTTTAATTTGCCATGTTGTTTCAGTCATGAATCAGGAGACAGACTCTGGTTTGGTCATTTCTGACAGTATCATGATCATTAATGTATTATATTGTTTGTCCAGAATGTGAAGCTTATATCATAAGCAATAAGTTTATCAGTATTTTCAGAAAAATGGAACACACACTATAAAACAAAAATGAAGCAAAACAAGGTCATGCACAACGTAATATTATAAGCAGTCGTAAGAGCCAATCTGCATTTCCGTACCTGGCAAAGTTACTGTACCATCTTGTTCCAAAGATTCAGGATTGATTCTTATGGCTGTCATGCTATGATTGTTCACATCTCTATATAACAAGTAACCCTACAAAGACATAATGAATAACTGACCATTAAAGTTCCAGAACTGTGTTTGCAGTAACATAAATAAACGCTATTTCCTCTTTTCCTGCTTTACCTGTTTTGAAACTGACTTATCCTTTTATGGAGGGATGTATGCACACTCATTCATGAGTGTATACCACCTTTAACAGATTGCTTTGCAGTTAGTTTGAAGTTTAAGTAGTCATCTTAAATAAGCACAATGCATCATAGGATTCACATGATGCTTGCCAACACTCCATATTGACAAGATGATGTCATTATATTTGCAGTTCAGTGCGATACGAAGCAATAGGAAGGTAAACAGAACATTTCTATTTATACATCTATCTGGCTTAGAATGTCTTATTCCCAAGAGTAGATAATAAGCAAAAGAAACATTTGAAGGAAAATATGCTCAGTGGTCCTTCATATTCCAATAGAAACCTGTTCCTTCCCCCAAAACATAAGGAAGAACATCCAGCAGTACTATGAATTAAGGACTTGGCCTACAGATCTCATCTTCCACTGTTCCCTATGATCAAACAACAGTTCAACAAAGATACGATATAGACCATAGAGATAAATGGACAAGAGAATGGAGGTTTTAGTCAAGATATTTGTAACTGGGGAGGGGTGGGCAGTTCAAGATTGCTTCCTGTAACAATTGCAGGATGTTAGTACTAGTGACATGCTATACAGTCATACCTCGGGTTACGAACGCTGCGGGTTGTGCATTTTCGGGTTGCGGACCACACCAAACCCGGAAATACCAGAACGGGTTACTTCCAGGTTTTGGCGCTCGCGCATGCGCAGAAACACCAAATCGCGTCACACGCACACACAGACGCGGCACTTCAGGTTGCAAATGCTGTGGGTTATGAACGTGCCTCCCGCACAGAACAAAATCCCCAACCCGAGGTATGACTGTACATATTTTCACTATGCCGTAGCAAACATTAGGAACAAGTAGGAAAAGTACATTTTGATTTCTTTCCGCAGGGCCTGTAAGACAGAGTTGTTCCGCCTGGCCTTTGGCTTGGAGCCAATTTGATTCCCTCCCCCACCATTTTCTTTTTTCTTTTCCTTCTCCTACAATGAGGCTACATTTTAATATTTTAATGTTCCATTATTTTAATGTTGTATTTTATTTTTGTTTTTAAGTTGTAATCATTCATCTTGTTTTTATTATTGCTTGTAAGCTGCTCTGAGCCCGGCCTTGGCTGGGGAGGGTGGGGTATAAATAAAAAATTATTATTATTATTATTATTATTATTATTATTACCCAGCTCAATTGTTGCCAAGCCATGTGCTTTGATACCTTTTATGGCCATTTTTAAAGTGAACTTTGTCCCACCTCAAGTCCTATACAATATTTTTGGGTAAGTATCAAAAATTCAATATATTCCTATTTTACATTAGCCACCATGTATATTTTAAAGTTTAATTTTATATTTTAGAATTATAAGCTCAAATTATATTACTTTCTTTCCATTTACACCAATGGATTTATAATGAATTATACAATGTTTGGTCCAATTTAGCCTACATTATAGCTCATTCAATTTAATATTAATTTCTTGTATTTGATTTCAAATTCCGCCTACCTGAGCATAACCCAACCAAGACTTCTTCTCTCTTCTATTTTTGATGCGAGATGTAGAGTTGTATATATGACCCTGCAATTTAATACAATTGTTGAAGATGCCATCTATAAAGCAGTCATACAAAAAAAGCAACATTTTAAAAATGAGTTGGTAAACTGTGGACAATTCTTTGTCCGATGCACCTTCATGTCCAGATGTTCAATACATCTGGGCTCCTTTGGGAGGAAGGGCAGGATATAAATTTGATGAAAAAATAGAAATAAGTTTTACTCATTTAAAAACAGATTCATGAAAACTGTTCAAGCTCAAAATGTAAATTACCCTGACTGTCCCACTGTAGCCAGAGCCGATTTTGTACAGTCCATCTTTGCATAATAAATACAAAAAGTAACCATCACTCTGAAGGAGGCACTGGTCATCTTCATCTACAGAGATTTCCTTTAAAGACCACTTGTGCATCAGGGCAGCTTTCTTAATCCCATTGCTAAACCAATCTTGGATTTGTATTTTGCCCACCAAAACAGCTTGTACACTCCTCTGGAGGGAATTCAATATAGTTGGCACCTAAACAGGGGGAAAGATAACCACTGTCACTTACTCGAAAACTTTAAATCACCAATCCTAAAAATGGAAAACAACAACATAGCACAGTTACCTGAAAGTTAAGACTAAATGATATAGACTCTATGATAGTTCATTCAACACCTAACCTACCTTATGGAAATGGATTTTGCCTAGCATCAGGGAAAGTTGTTCCAAGTGACAACTTGAGTTAGTCTGTAGCATGTACTGCAAATGACTACTTATTTTTCTGCTATAAGCAGTTGTCTTTCATGAGAATGAACACTGGCTTGGATCCAAAGGCTTCTTGTGTGAGCCAAAGGGCACTTCCGCCAAAGGCGGTCTCATCGAATTCTTCCAATTTCCCTAACCTGCTTCAGTCCCCCATACCCCTTTTATATAGTCCCTCGGTGGCTCGTGTGGGAAGGATTCAAGGGGTTGGACTGAAGCCAGGAAACCCCCACTGAATGAGCAGACACTGTCCACTCTTCTCTGGATCTAACCCATAAGACACATACACGTTATTCCTCCCTTTCACAAAACTATTTACATTCAAATCTTCAATGTGTTTCACTTGAAAGTTCCACAGAGTTTGAGGGTAATTTCATTCTTGTTACCGTAATTATGCTTAAGGTCAAGGAGAGGTGCCTAGCTGGAAAATAGAGGTATTTATCTTATGGTGCTCTTTAGCAGTTGTATAAGAAACAAAAATGCAAGTTCTCAGAAACCTTTACAATCTGAAAGCTTCAAAGAGCAGCTCCAAATTTTATAAGCAGAAGTGAGAAAGAGATGCACACGTAAATGGCACTTCTGCCATTTCTGATAACTAAATAAGGAATACATAATGGGAGATAGGAGATAGGCACAAGCTTCAGGTGGGTCACAGCCTAAACCTCCCGCTTATGTAATTTCTCCTTTGGCTGTAACAAGAAAAGGGTAAAAGCAAAAGCACAAAACATCTACTAGTGAGCATTTCCCACCGTGCCTAAGGCTGCTCTGAGAATCTCAAGAATGTGGGTTTCCAGAAAACAAAAGCCTGAAATGGCGAGGTCAAACAAGGAAGCAAATACTTAGAAGCCCATATTTATTACAACTGGGATCCAAAGGGATGCTCAGTCAGAGGTTTTTTATTTTTTCCCTTTGAGTGGCAGACCCACCATTCCACAAGCCACTTTTCAAACCTTGGTTTGCTTTCGAAAAACAGAAGTACAAAGCTTCCTTGGACAACTGGAACCAATTGTGTTTTTCTTTGGATCCAGTGCAATGCATTTCAACTAAAGACTTATATTACAATTCCTCAAGGAAAGGTTTCAGGTATTTTACTCCAAACACATTTCAGAATAACATGACAAATACTTGTCAAACATACGGCATGTGCTGCATCCATGAAAAGGGCAAGCTCTATTAGGCCAATTGCAGTGAACTCCAAACTACTACCACCTGTGGCCTGTTGTCTCAATATATTTCTAATGCAATCCTTAGCACTCAAGTTGGCCATTTCTGATTTGGGAAGCATCAAGCAATTTATTGGGATCAGAGACAGATACAGATGCATGCCATCAGCCAACACAATAATCCAAATTTTGATCAAAGACCTGGATAGTTTGACAAGCGTGGCTCCCATTGTTGGTAAGGATAGCGGAGATTGCCTGAAGCGTTCGTCCCGTTTCTCCCCATGCAGCTACAAGACTGAAGAGGCAAGCGCATGAAAGTGCTGTCAAAGACTGACCAGTACTGTCATTCATTCCAGTACTCCGAACAGTGATTTCTAGAAGAAGCTGGAACAGAGACTCTAAAGATAGAACAAAGAGTTATTTACACAAAAGCAGAGTCATCACAAACGATAACTAATACCGATTCAAGAAGTACTGTTATGATAACCTGCCATTAGTAATCCATACTCTTGTGAACTCCTGTTTGGTATTGTATGATGCTATCTTGCTCACAATAATCCAGTCTTAACGACTCTGCAACGGCTGTTCACTATAGGGCCCAATTCAATGCATTAGCAATCATTTATAAAGCCCTGAACAGCTTGGGGACCAGACATCTGCAGGAACACCTCCTCCATTGCAACTCAATCCTTTAAGAGCAACTGAGGGGGAGGTAACATAGTCCCTATTAGGATTCGGGAGGAAGAGACACGTAAAAGGGCCAGCTCTTGTTTTCTGGGGCCCTGACTCTGGAATCATCTTCCCTTAGAGGTACACCTGTTAGCCTCGTTGTTGTCCTTCAGATGTCAATTCAAGATATTTATATTTTCCCATACTTTTGTAGTTTGACCACAGGATGTTTAATACTCTGCAACAATATTTGAATCAGTGTTTTGATGAGTTATCAATATTTCTTTTTAGTAATGTGCTTTTACTGATTGTGTTATGAATTTTGTACGTTTGTTGCACATCAACCTACGTTCCTTTGGGGGAAGGGTGACTTATAAATACAGTTAATAAAATAGACAAGTAAATAAATAAGTAGCAGTTAATGCCTTGCAAGATAGGAGCTTTATTGGAAAAGTGAAAGAGCAACAATGCTGATGATTGCCCTGGATCCTTAAAAAAATTAACACTGCTCACTGACATAGATAGGTAGCCGTGTTGGTCTGCCATAGTCAAAATAAAAAAAATTCCTTCCAGTAGCACCTTAAAGACCAACTAAGTTAGTTCTTGGTATGAGCTTTCATGTGCATGCACACTTCTTCAGATACACTGAAACAGAAGTTGCCAGATCCTTCTATATAGTGAGAAGGTGGGGAGGGGTGTTACTCAGAAGGGTGGTGGGAATGGGAGATAGCCAGATAGCTGAGGGAGGCTGTTGACGACTCTTAACACTGTAATAGGTCTTACAGGAAAAGGCAAGGGGTGAGAAGGTGAGAAATGGTTTAGTCATGTATAGTGAGATAAGAATCCAATGTCTTTGTTCAGCCCAGGTCTTTCCATGGTTTTAAGTTTGGTAATGAGTTGTAATTCAGCAGCTTCTCTTTCCAGTCTATTTCTGAAATTCCTTTGTAGTAAAACAGCTACTTTGAGATCTTGTATAGAATGTCCTGGGAGATTGAAGTGTTCTCCTACTGGTTTCTCTGTTTTGTGATTCTTGATGTCAGATTTATGTCCGTTTATTCTTTGGGAAGGAATTTTTTTATTTTGACTGCTCACTGAAATTATTTTTAAATAAATTGGAATCCATGCCGCATCAGAAAGAACTCAGATCCTCAACTGTTCAACCCAAAGTCTGGAGAATACTCAATGGTTAAAGGATATGCAAGACACATAATACTGTGTTCAATGTCACTGACATACATTTATCTGACAAGAGGTTTTCTGCCTTTCAAGCAGAACCACTCAGTTCACAGCAGAATGCTTGAAAATAGTCATCCAATCACTCAAAACATGTTGCCTTACTACTTTGGCTGTGGAGAATGAAATTTGTAATACAGTAATATCTCCGCGAACGTCCGCCTTGTCTAGCATCCATTCCGGCGAACGTCCGCAGCAAACCCGGAAGTACCGGAACGGGTTACTTCCGGGTTTGCAGCTTGCGCATGTACAGAGGCGCTAAATCGTGCTTTGTGCATGCACAGAAGCACAAACCGCTCCGTGTGCGTGTGCAGACACGACACTTTGCCCTGAGTCCTTTTTGGCTAGCGGCCGGGGTTCCAGAACGGATCCCGGCTGCAAAGTGAGGTACAACTGTAACAGATACTATAACAGATTTGTTGATATAGCATGTAAGAGTCCATGTTTTATATGTTTCAGCACTTATTTGTGTCCCATGCCCCAAATGAAATAAATAAACATTAGCCCTATTTCTATCATGCAATGAGCACAGAAGGAGCTAGATAGAGAGAAAGAGAGAGAGAGAGAGAGAGAGAGAGAGAGAGAGAGAGAGAGAACTGGTTAAAGAAAGGGTGGAAAATTAAAAAAAAATAACTTGCTGCTTTTCGAATTTCCCCCAACCCTCCAGAACAGATGCACGTGGGGGGTGTCAGGGGATGGGAAAGAAAAGAAGACGTTCTGCAGCATTAGCAGAAGCTGGGATAGCTCAGTTGGTAGAGCATAAGACTCTTAACTTCAGGGTTGTGAGTTCAAGTCCCATGCTAGGCAAAGATTCCTGCATTTGCAGAGGGTTGATGACCCTTGCCATCCTTTCCAACTCTACAATTCTATGATTCTAAGTCATTCTGCTCACACAATGACTTTGCTGGATTCAACCCAGAAACAATTATCAGTGACCACTACGTGGGTGATGTGGTGTAAAATTGGCTTAAATGCCCTTCTATTGAAGCAGTTTGGCATTAGGTTTTCTCCCTCCACCTTCCCTCTCCAGCATGAAACACTCATAAAGCTAAAATAGTTTTAAAATTGTTTCCAATGTAATGAAGATCACACTAGTCTACTTGCATATACGTGGCAAAGTGAAATTTTTTTAACGTGGTTGCTGAATTATCTTTAAAAGCAGTTGCTCATAACGCTGCAAATCAATTTTTTACACTTCATACAATTAGCAATGTTAAAAATCAGTTTCTGTTAAATTACCCTTATGTTACCCAATTATTCTGCAAATACATTTGGAGAAAATCTTAGCAGAACAAAGGCAATACGATTGCCAGCAGAAAACTCTGAAAACATTCATAATCATGCAGGACTACACTGATGTTGTAATCTCCTTTTACGATTCTAAATCCTTTTACCTGTTGTTTCTTTTTTCTCTTTAGCTGTTATTCTTACTTGTATTTTTAATTGTTTGCACTGGGCTATAAGCAGCTTTGATCATTTCAAGGAAAGGCAGGGTAAAAAATATTTCAAATAAAAGAACTAAATACAGTGGTGCCTCGCAAGACGAAAAGAATCCGTTCTGTGATTCTCTTCGTCTAGCGGTTTTTTCGTCTTGAGAAGCAAGCCCACTGACGGATTAGCGGATTAGCGCTATTAGCGGCTTTTAGTGGCTTTTAGCGGCTTATCTGCTGATCGGATCAGCTGATAAGCGGCTTAGCGGCTTAGAAAAGGGGGGGGAGGGGAAAAACCCCGCAGGAACTCGCAAGACATTTTCGTCTTGCGAAGCAAGCCCATAGGAGATTCATTTTGCGAAGCACCTCCAAAACAGAAAACTCTTTCGTCTAGCGAGTTTTCCGTCTTGCGAGGCATTCGTCTTGCGGGGCACCACTGTAAATACTCCCTGTGAGCTACCAGATATACATCCCATAAATTGTGATTTAAAGATTTATCAATATTTCCCTGTAACTGTTTTGTTTGAAAAATTAGAAGTTAAATTGCAGGAAACATTACCTAGAACTTCAGGAGGTTCTGATTGGAGACCTTCTGGTTGCTGGCCTTGAAGAACATTCAGAAGGGCCTGCAGACTTCTCAAACAGAGAGATGGGTGAGAAAACCTTGTCTCCTTGATAAGTTCAAACACTTCACAGAGTCCAACTTCAATTATCTAAAACACAACACAGTAAGTCCCGTTACAGAGAGATGCTTTGAGTTCTGTACTACAGAACATGTCGAAGACTATTATTATGTCTTTTACATGGGAGCTTGACGTGGTCAGTGGGGTTACTTGCCTTTGGAAGCTTGATAGGCGGCTCCTTAGCCTCCTCCTCTTCCTCACTGTCTGAATCACCACTCTGCACCATGTTTTTGGAAGCCAAGGCTACAGAGGTCTCCCTTTTTTGCCACTCCAGAACACAATGCCGCACATTGCAGTAGACGTTGAAAGCTGAAGGGTTGCTGTGAAGCTTGATGTCTGGTATGGTTACCATACTATCCAGGTTTTCACTCTGATTAAAAAAAGAAAGACGTTTTCTTGCAGTCAACAGGTCAGCAAAATCTTCATGTTGTATTAGAGAGGCATTCATCAAAACCACATTCTTTTGACAAGTCACCTATATTTGCCAAAGGGATAGGGAGTTATCCTTTTTACTCAAAGGAAAGAAGAAAAAAAAGGAGAGAACAAGGATGACCCATTTAAAAACTGAGAATCACAATGGGGCAACCCAGCCAGATGGGTGGGGTATAAATAAGTTGTTGTTGTTGTTGTACCAAAATCATGTACGTAAACGGGGGATTTCTTAATCAAATATTGTTGCACTATATCTTCTCTTGGTAGAAGCATGAGACAAATCACAATTGAGAGAACTTTTCTTCTTTCTTATTTAGCCTCCCTGCAGGAATTACCTATAAATTAACTGCTGCGCGGATGCCAAGCTGTAACACAGTATGAGTTCACTCATTAAGCGGATTTCACAGCTGATTTCTCCAGGGGCATGGCACCAAAAAGACTTGTGTCAAACAGCTGCAGCAGTTTTTAATTAAGGACAGAAAGGATGCCCACCTGCTATTGCAGCCCACAGTATCCCCTTTCCCATCACTTCCCACTGCTTTCATGGAATCTGCAACTGGTAAAGGTGCATTGTCTTCAATTAGCAAAAGGTTTCACACGTTACAATATTTGCCGCAGCTAAAGTGATGGTACAGGTGCCGTTTGCTGCAGTAAATGTATCAAGGGTACATGAAGGGCAGGTGCAGATCCTAAATACTCTGAGGCATGTGCCAAGGAGCACCACTTGGCTGCCACTCCCTGGCATGCGTCCACTGTATGCATCGGATGAGTGGCTACCCTTCGTATCTTAACATGTTGCTTTTTTTCTGGAAAAATACTGAGCCAGTGTAACATACAGTGGTTACAGATGCGTCAGGTTACAGACGCTTCAGGTTACAGACGCCGCTAACCCAGAAATAGTACCTCGGGTTAAGAACTTTGCTTCAGAATGAGAACAGAAATTGTGTTCCGGCAGCGCGGCGGCAGCGGGAAGCCCTATTAGCTAAAGTGGAGCTTCAGGTTAAGAACAGTTTCAGGTTAAGAACGGACCTCCAGAACTAATTAGGTACGTAATCCGAGGTACCCCTGTAGTGGCAAAGAGGCTGAGCTACAAATTCGGAAGTCCTGGGTTCCAATCTCACTTTTGCCATGACCCTTGTCAAGGAGAGTGCAGGGACGGGTAGGCCAGAGTAGAGAGGTGTGATTTTTCTGGTCCCCACCCCGGGGCCAACCTGACCAACCCCAGCGTATGTTCCTGATAGGAAGCAGAAGAATTGCCTTGTCCATCTATGGTACCAAAAAGTATCATTAATCTATCCCAGCACTCAGAAGACCTGCTGTCTAGGGGTAAGGTGGGGGGAATGCCCTGGAAGAATGCAGGTATTGATAGTAAAGAGCCATGTGACAATAAATGCATGTTTCACTCTCTCCGGATTATGGCTTAGCAATACAGATAAATACAGTGGTACCCTGGGTTAAGTACTTAATTCGTTCCGGAGGTCCGTTCTTAAGCTGAAACTGTTCTTAACCTGAAGCACCACTTTAGCTAATGGGGCCTCCCACTGCTGCCGCGCCACCAGAGCACGATTTCTGTTCTCATCCTGAAGCAAAGTTCTTAACCTGAAGCACTATTTCTGGGTTAGCGGAGTCTGTAACCTGAAGCGTATGTAACCCGAGGTACCACTGTATGATCATTACAAGCAATGGTCAAAAGGGTGAACCTTTCCAGATACTTTTTCAAACAAAATTGGGGGGGGGGGACACATGCAATGATGAAACAGAGCAGCAAAGCTTTTAAGCTGTGGAAAAGGCTATTCAATTTTAATTTAGGTATATGGTTTTCGGAGGAAGGGGAGACCATGGAATTTACATCAGAACACCTTTACAGTATACTATTACCGAACTCACTGAAGTTTTCATTGTTAGGGTACATTTGATTTTACCACTACACTCCATACAGCCTGAAGTGACAACAAGAAAAATATCTGTTCTACTTGCAAATGTTTGACTGCAACAACTCCCATTCATGGTTTTGTAACCTGAATTCTAGTCTAATATACTTTTTGCACTTGATAATTGTTTGAAGGTTTAGCTGGTACAGATTATAGCAACAAGTCTCTTAGTGGAGGAGGAAGTAAAGGTAAAGGTACCCCTGTCCGTACGGACCAGTCATGTCCGAGGCCGGGAGCCAGCGCTGTCCGAAGACACTTCCGGGTCACGTGGCCAGCGTGACAAAGCTGCTCTGGCGAGCCAGCACCAGCGCAGCGCACGGAAACGCCGTCTCCTTCCTGCGATAAAGCGGTACCTATTTATCTACTTGCACTTAAGAGTGCTTTTGAACTGCTAGGTTGGCAGGCGCTGGGACCGAACGACGGGAGCGCACCCCGCTGCGGGGATTCGAACCGCCGACCATGCGATCGGCAAGTCCTAGGCACTGAGGTTTTACCCACAGCGCCACCCGCGTCCCGGAGGAGGAAGACAGATAGCAAATTACAGTAGTGCTGGGCACAGCTAAAGGTGGCAATATTAATCTATAATTTAAAAATCCTAAAAAGCTTAGACTTTAAAGACACCTCCTCTAAAATTCCATCACAAGTCTTCAGTTAAATGAAGCCTTGATATTCTCTGTTTGCTAATTTCATCCCATCACGTCACAAAAAGAGGAGTCCTGGGTTGCTGCCCCAGAATTACAAACTCCCTTTCCTTAAAGGCTTTTCAAGGCCTAAGCTTGCACATTTTTCAGCAGGATGTTGTGAACAGATAGATTCTGAGCATTTGTTCATTTTAGGATGCTAAATAAATATCATATAGCTACAATTTTTCAGCTGACTACATCCAACAGTATCCCTGAAGAAGCTTCTATCAGCATAATGGAGAGAAAGAAAGATTTACTGATTCCCCATCTCCAATGCAGCCTCTCTCCCCACCTCACATGCTGTTCCAAAGGTCTGCCTGACCCTCTGGAGTAGATTGAGAGGGCACAGGCTGCTGCTGGTGAGAGGGGGAATCAGCCAAAGTTACCTTCCTCTGTTATCCACTGACGGAAATCTGTGCTGGGGATGGTCAATATATCTTTTAAAACCAACACACTAGCACAAATTTTAGCATGAGGATACATGCCTTTTGGGGATGCGGGTGGCACTGTGGGTTAAACCACCAGAGCCTAGGGCTTGCTGATCAGAAAGTCGGCGGTTCGAATCTCCATGACAGGGTGAGCTCCCGTTTTTCAGTCCCCGCTCCTGCCAACCTAGCAGTTTGAAAGCACGGCAAAGGGCAAGTAGATAAACAGGTACCACTCTGGTGGGAAGGTAAACAGCGTTTCCGTGCGCTGCTCTGGTTCGCCAGAAGTGGCTTAGTCATGCTGGCCACATGACCCGGAAAAACTGTCTGCAGACAAACGTCGGCTCCCTCGGCCAGTAAAGCGAGATGAGCGCTGCAACCCCAGAGTCATCCGCGACTGGACCTAACAGTCAGGGATCGCTTTACCTTTACCTGCCTTTTAAAATGCTCATTTCTGAAGTGAAAGTGAAAGCGCAGACTAAAGCTAACTAGACGACACGTGTAAGTCCTTCACTGTGGCAAGAAACCATACAGAATGAATTTGTGTGCAAACAGATGTGAAATATTTTCTTCTGGTGGCAGCACTTTGTGCCTCATTGGGAACCCCTCTGGAGTGTTCTGTGATGTGTGGTAGCTGTTTGAAAGAGTACAAGTTGCTGCACCTGGACACTGGGAGATGAAACACCTTGTGTGCAAACAAAACACCATAAGCTACACTTTCAACACATTCGTATGTTATCTCCAACAGACACCATTTAGACATAATTGCAAAGACTTCCTGTTTGAGATTGTTTTAGTGACCAATGTTGAACAGAGGATATCAGAGTGGATGTTTAATCTTTCTGGATTTTGTGAGTTTTAATCACATTATGTCATTTGTTTAAGCATTTATACCCTGCTTTCCACTGCATACATACATCTCAAAGCAGTCTTCAATAAATATACAATATACACATTTTAAAACAGATTAAAACATTAAAAATAAAAACATTAGGACAGTATCACTGTGCAAAGGCCCCCTGAAATAAAACTAGCCTAGCGTATGAAATCTAGCAAGGACAGTGCCTCCCTGTTCTCTACACCACTTTAGGATTTCTGAACATTTTAAAACAGGTCACAAATGACAGAGTGAAATAAAAAGCTAGAAAGAGTAACCTGGAAAAATAAAACAATAAAACCAAGGAACAGAAAACTGCATAATGAAATGCTCAAATCACCCCATTGTTGGGGAATCCTAATAAATGGATTATAACTTAAATATGCCCAGTATTGAACCTCTTGAGTTTCTTCTAGCTATAAAGTTAACACAGGTATTATTTTTCCATTTTATTTAAGTTTACTCCAATTTGCAGTCTTTTATTCCAAGCTGAAATAGTCAATTACAATATGAAAAAAATATGATTTACCTTGTTCCGTGCTCTTATTTTCAATTTACTCTTCTGCTTTCTTTTTAGTTTCTTCTTACTTAAAAGCTTTTTACACCTATATAAAAAACGAACAGTTTTTGTTTTAATTTTTTTAAAATCATAATACACCAGCAAATTAGGTTTACTGTTCAGTCCTCAGAAATGTTCCAATGGATTTTACTTCAACATGTGTGTAAAGGATTGCATCCTACTGCTCCACACAAAGCAGAAACAAAAGCTAAACTGTATCATCAAATGCCATCATTCAACATCAACATCAGTCTCCAGCAAAGACATCAAACTACAATGGTCCATTTAACATGCAAATTAATCCCACAACATCAAGGTATGAAGTCTTCATCAGGAAACTTGATCCAGTATTTTATTACTCCTTCATTCTATTACAAATGGGGTCAGATGACTGAAAAGATAACTTAAGAGAAAATCTTCAACTATTTATAGGTTCCATTCGCACAGAATATCTGTTTGTGTATTACATAGTAATAGATGTGCTACAATCTATTGTATAATGGATATAAAACACATAAAATTTAATTGGCTTATCTGAGCAACAAAAAACTGATTTCAGTCCAAATAGAAAAGCTGGTATTCATAATTCATTTTTTCATTTGGATGGATCATTTTATGATCTGAATCTCATTCTAGTACAGTGTTAGAAACTTGAGGTATGAAATCTAGGCACTCAATGGCACCTTAAACCTAGGTTATGGGCACAACAATGGAATGTCTAGATGCACTTTTTTATAACAAGAATAAAAGCTGAAAATGAATGAACTGCAGCTAAAATATAATATTCATTTTCCACATTCTCTAGTCCTTCCCCTGCCCACCCCCTTAATATTCTTGAGAAGGTCTCTTCTCCAGTCTTCAGAGAGTAGCTGGAAGTGTGGAATTTTTAAAAAAGATTGATTTCATGATATAGCCAATTTTCATAGTTTTAAATACCCCAAAACTGAAAAAAGTCTGCACATTTTTTGGGGGGACCCTGTAATAACTAATATTATTTTAGATTTTAAGATGAACTTTGTTTCATTATTTTTTTCTTTTACAGCTATGGATTGTAGGAAAGTTGTACCCAGTAGCCATTTTCCCCCCACGATGTCCAAAAAACGTAAAATTTTGTTACAAGACATAAGAGACCCATAAATTTCATTCTTTGTTGAGAAAGAGTATTTCTTTGCAATCATTTTCACCAGCAAAAACTTTTGAATGCATCATGCCTTATCGCTGAAAATTTAGGTTTTCTAAACCTAGTTCTTCTACCAAAAAAGCTACATTTATACATTTTTAAGGCGTTTATAGACTCTTTTGAGTGCTGTGTATTTTTTCCTGAAATCCTCGTCATGTTATTGATCTCTACGTAAAATTTCAAAGAGATCTGATCATTGGTTATGGAGAAAAAAAATAAAATGCACTCAAGGCCGAGGATCTCAAGAGGGACAGAAACACAGATTTCACAAAACTTTGAAGTGCGATAAAATTAAAACCTTCTTGGAAAAGACCCTGATGTTGGGAAAGATGGAGGGCACAAGGAGAAGGGGACGACAGAGGACGAGATGGTTGGACAGTGTTCTCGAAGCTACCAGCATGAGTTTGACCAAACTGCAGGAGGCAGTGGAAGACAGGAGTGTCTGGCGAGCTCTGGTCCATGGCGTCACGAAGAGTCGGGCACAACTAAACGACTAAACAACAACAACAAAACTTAAGACATGCTCATGAAGTTATTTATGGCAGACTTCTCCAACCTACTGCTCAACAACAAGTCATATCAACTCCAGCCGTAAAAGCCATGGAGAAATGTTCATGCTGACTGGGGCTGATTAGAAGTTTAGCCCAAAAATCTAGAGGGCACCAGGTTGGGGAAGCCTAATTTATGGAATGCAAAATACTTGGGCTAGGTTGTAATAGAAATCAATAGCTCTTTACAATGATCAAGAGATGTAGAAAGAAAGAAATGTTTTTATCACTTTTCCTAGCAATGGTCAGCATGGAGAAATGTTATTTTGTTTGTGTCACCCACCATCAGAAGGTTGGCGGTTCGAATCCATGCAGCTGGGTGAGCACCTGTTGCTCTGCCCCAGTTTCTGCGAACCTAGCACTTCAAAAGCACACCAGTCAAATAGATAAATAGGTACCACTGCAGCGGGAAGGTAAAAGGCGTTTCCATGCTCTCTGGCTTCTGTCATGGTGTTCCGCTGAGCCAGAAGGAGTTTAGTCATGCTGGCCACATGACCCGGAAAGCTGACTGCGGACAAGTGCTGGCTCCCTCAGCCTCAAAGCGAGATGAGCGCCACAACCCCAGTCACCTTTGACTGGACTTAACTGTCCAGGGGTCCTTTACCTTTTCCTTACCATTTTAAATCCCACAAACAATGAACAAAAGAAGAGAACTATTTAGAAACAATACCATTTTGATATATCACAGAAGTATTTCAGTTTGCTTATTAAATAGCTAATGGCTATATAAGAAAATTAAGTCTCTGTTACATTTGACTTCATCCAGTACCAGAACTCATAGTGTCAACCTCCTGTTTTGTTTAAGAATGTAGTTTCTCTATTTACAAAAGATCTAAAAGATAATTTGGTATAGCCATGCAGGTTTTAAAGGCAGCTTTATATGAACCAACAATAAAATTGCGAGTAAGGTTTAAAGAAAAAAATGTGTGTAGCTAATTCTGTCAACAGTGAATTAGCAAGTATATGATACTGTGCCTTCCCCCCACTTTGTTTTAGAGAGGTATTTGGCAAGTATACCACTGACTAGCCTTACAGTCTCATACTCCATTACATTATGCAATATTATAAATGGATGCATATAAGTGAATCAAAATAGAAAACGCATACACTAAGTCTAGGCATCCAGTGCCAAAGATTTTCTCAAAGCATGTTCTTGTAGGTTTCCCCAATAACAATAAGCAGGAAGTTAAATAACACAGTCTATTTAAACAACATTCTTATCATTATGGCTGCAATCCAAAATTCATCGACTTAGTAGTAAGTCTTGCTGAACTCAGTGCAACTTTCTCCCAATTAAACATACTTAGGATCAGCTTGTTAATCTGTTAATAAGTGACTTCTATTATTAGCAGTGCTCTGTCAAATGCAATCTTTAGTTCAATGCATTCAATGTAAAAGCAAGCAAATTTTTAAAAATCCTTCTGGAAATGCAACAAATAACCTCATGTGACATTCAGTGTCACATTAGAGTACTTCTGCTAGCATGACAGAAGTTTCCCCTACTTCTCTTCCCTCTTCAGATCTGCTCCGAGGGGGGGTGTCCCCCCAATGAAAACAGATTTGGGTCCCTCCAAAACTGATTTTGGGGCTGCAGTGGGGAAGTGAAGAAGGGGAAATCCCTTTATGCTAGCTAAAGCTGATTCCACTGGCAGGTGGCTACCATCAGATGTCAGCCCTTGAACTTTAAAGGGGCTTCTAAAAAAACCACTACTTGTATCATTCAACGTTCTGTGTCCTCATCAGGAATGTAGTTTCCAGACATCGTGAAGCCACTGAATAAAATATATTCAGGCTCTTCTTTCAGAATAGGAGAATTGAAATATATACAGTATGGTTGGTGGGTGTGTATTACAGTACTGTAATTTCTTCTCAATTGGCATATTTTCCTCATTTATGAATATGAAATATTTTGTGCATACATGACTGAATGAAATTGTACTGTGTAATAAATATATGTTTTATAACTGTGTTAAATATGAAGAAATCAGTTACTGTTTTTTAGTATTAAAGGATTTACTGTATATTTAGCATTACAAATGGTTAAATATTTGTACTACAGTGGTACCTCGGGTTACATACGCTTCGGGTTACAGACGCTTCAGGTTACAGACTCCACTAACCCAGAAATAGTGCTTCAGGTTAAGAACTTTGCTTCAGGATAAGAACAGAAATTGGGCTCCGGCGGTGCGGCTGCAGCAGGAGGCCCCATTAGCTAAAGTGGTGCTTCAGGTTAAGAACAGTCTCAGGTTAAGAATGGACCTCCGGAACGAATTAAATTCTTAACCCAAGGTACCACTGTATAGGTAAATACCTCAGCTTGAAATGAAACATGAGGCAAAAAGTGTATTTGATTAGGCCTCAGACCTCTGCAAATGTTGCAATGTAGGGGGCCTGGCTACTAAAAGAAGCCTTGGTTACAGTTGCTAAGGAGGCAACACATTTGGCAACAATGCTGAAAATTAGTGTATTGTGTATTTATGCCGATTGGGGGCATTAACCTGACTAACAATCAGAACATCGCTTTAGAACAGCCATTCCCAACCAGGTGCCCTCTGAGTGCTTTGGCCTACAATTTCCATCTTCTCCGACCATTGACCATGTTGCCTCTGGCTGATGGAAGTCAAAAATGGCTTAAGTCCAAAATATCTGGAGGGTCCAAAATATCTGGAGAGTACCAGTTCGGGGAAAGGCTGTTCTAAAAGAACTCCTCTTGGTCCTGAAATAAAAGCCAATAGCAAGGGGTCCTTATGGTGGCCACATGTTCCTAGCCAGTATTACATGTATGGCCACTACAGACAAGGGCAACAGAGGAAGACAGAAAGGAAAAAGAAAGGTAGTAAAAGTGGAAAATAAGGCTGTCAAAAGTGGAGGTACAATCTAGCAGGTTCCTGCAAGGAACATCTTGAACAAAACATAGAAGGGGAAGGACCAGAAAACAACAGCTGGAAAAGGCAGTAAGAGGGCTTCAGGAAATACCGTATTTTTTGCACCATAATACTCACTTTTTTCCTCCTAGAAAGTAAGGGGAAATGTCTGTGCGTGTTATGGAGGAAATGCCTACGGGTGGCATGCCTACAGATTTTCCTCCTCTAAAAACTATGTGCGTGTTATGGTTGGGTGCGTGTTATAGAGCAAAAAATACGGTATATGCTTAAGAAAGCAGAGAGGCTTCAGCAAGTATGTAGCTGGAAAGGAGTCCTCATTTGCAGCTAAACATTCAACAGACCAGTGAGAAGTGATTTATTTGTTTGATAGTTTAAAATTGTTTGATGGTCTGATTTTTAATAATTTGGCAAATTAATAAAAATAATTTGGAAAGGGGTGGGGGGAGAGAACTGAGAGAGGACTTCAGTCCAGAAGCGGGGGGGGGGGGGAGAGAGAGAGAGAGAGAGAGAGAGAGAGAGAGAGAGAGAGAAATTAAGCCCTGGCTTTAAATGGGGGGTTACCTAAACAAGGGTGACTCATTGGTAACTATAACAAGATGTGACACCTCTCAATGTTATCCTACAAGCTTTAAACTTGTTCCTTTTAAACATATATTAATGTCTATAATATCCTTTGGTTCATGTTTAAAGTCAAAAGTTGTAGGTCAACCTCATGCTTAAACTATATTAGTCAGGCTACTATAAAGAGGATGAAAATGAGTGTTTGTTTTAAGATATATGGTGGCAGCAGAAATTTAACAGCAGAGTTAAGTTAAAAGACACCGGTACATATGTTTTTTCAATGGTTTGTAACTATACCAAGCGTAACAAAGGGAACTGCAGGTACCTACACAATACAGCTGTAATCCTACATGTACTTAGAGCCTGAGACTAAATCCTATTTAATTCAATGACATTTACTTCCAATTAAAGATGTTTAGGATTGCAATATTGAGTTATTTATCTTAACTTTTAAAAATAGGTTAAAGGGGCAGGGAAGATATAGCTATCAACATTGTAGTAAATAAAAGGAAGGCTATTATTTGGGCTCAGAAGCCATACTTATCACTCATGAGGAGAGGACCTCCTTTAAAGAAAAGGCTGAGAAAATAAACATCCCTATAAGGAATAGCAACATTTTAAAATATTCAACTACTGTAATTATATTATTTTATTAAGTTTGAAGTTAATTGCAATTATGCACAGTAAGCCTTGAATTCTGTGTACAGTTGTGGGAGGACAGTCCACTGAATTCAACGGGACTTGCTTGTGAGTAAATATGCATAGGATCAAGAGACAAAAGTTACAGTTACTGTACACAAAATTAAACTACCTTGGACACTATTTGTTTTATTTATGGCCTATTCCAGCAAATACATACCTCTGAAAACGTTTAACTAGTCTGTTGAAATGGAAAGGTTTGCATGAACTGAAACCAGCCTTTCAACTCTTTCTCTTGCTAAATCCATTCCTTAATGGTTAGTGTGTATGTGTGTGTTTGAACATTCATTAGTTTATTTCACTTGATGTAAAAGAGGGTGATATATGAGGTAAGTGAAAAGAAAGATGTTTCAGAGGCTGTGTTATACAACAGAGGCCTTGCCATGTGGTTTCTCAAGTCAACAGACTTGCACTGCACCCCAAATTCCTTATTCTGCAACATTTGAAAGCATTTTTGAACTGTAATGTGAAGCCTTAAGAGTGCTGCTTCTCTGGTAAGAGCTGAGCATTATTGCCTTTGAATTGTTACCAAGAAATTTACAGTAGTGTGCTAAACTGTTTTAACTCTTTCATTAATTCATTCTGAAATAAAGTATTTGATTATAATATTTCCTGCCTCCCATTTCAGGCCTTCAGAAGACAAACTGAAACCCCCTCTCCCCTTTTTTCTATTCTGTCCCGCTCTGCATTATGTTCACATTATCCCCAGAGACTGAGAAGCACCAATACCTTTTAAAGCGTGCATTCGTACATTCTGTGGGTTGTACCCAATAGGCAGAGCAATCCAACACTACCAAACCTCTGTCCACAGGCACTCACAGATGCAGAAGGTGGACAGGCATATGGAAACAGATCACTGTACGAATTTCAGAGTTCCTGTGAGCAGAACTCCATTCATGGGATGTTCCACCTCTGCAGCAGAGGAAGAGGCAATCTCCCCCAATTCCCTTTCCTGCTGCAACTACCCCATTAAAACCTACTTGGAAGAGTTGGAAGACCCTCTGGAAACATGTGGGAAAGGCTGCTTGAGTATGGGGGGGAATCACCTTTCTACCTTCCTTCAGAAGGAGCCTTTGCTAAATTCTCAGTTCCTTCCGTGAATGGAAGGAGTCCTTCCAGTCACAGAATACTGTGGGTCCAACAGTGACTTCCTTGGCCATAGGTTCACTACCAACGTGTTAAATATTAAATAAAAACTTATTAGTGTATTACAACTGTTACAAGTTTATTTACATACACAGAAATATGTATATGCTCCATTTTCAATGTGTTTTTTTTAAAAAAACAAAGAACACTATTTTGGACTATTTTCAATAACCAAGATAACTTGTAGGGTTCATATTTAAAATCAATGTGTATAAGTAACTCCAAACTATATTCAATTCAGTATTCAGTTGAATGAAAAGTAATAATATCACAGGTATCAAAACATTGTATTGAGGGCACACAGAGAAGGGGACGACAGAGGACAAGATGGTTGGACAGTGTTCTTGAAGCTACCAGCATGAGTTTGACCAAACTGCAGGAGGCAGTAGAAGACAGGAGTGCCTGGCGTGCTCTGGTCCAGGGGGTCACGAAGAGTCAGACACGACTAAACGACTAAATGACAAAAACAATGTAATAAGTAAGCTAATGTTTGGATACAAGTTTTATTAATGCCAGGCCATCGGAACCTGGGCTTGTGGTTTGTTTGGGACGCAAGAAACCATGTGTCCAGGTTCAGACGACACAACAAACCAAGGGTTATGTTTGTTGCTTCCAGTGATGGCAGGAGCAAGGGAGAAGTGAAGAGGAAACTTTTGAGCAGTATGCACAGCCACACTGCTCACTCACATGGAATCAAATCAGAATACTGTGTCATTCCCATGTCTGTATCATAGATATGGTATGGATGCAAAGAATATGACTGTCCATCCCCTAAAAATGAAGAAAAAAAAATGATCCCACCAGGGAAAGCTTCTAGCCATTCATCTGCATATTTGCCAAGTGAAAGAAAAAGCAATGTTACTTTCAAAAACGTTAGTGGATTCTACTGTATTGTTTCATATAAGGGCATGCTGTACGCTTGCACCAGGCAGATGGAACCAACTGTGGTTTTTCAGTGGGTATCCCTTGCATGTTCCCATGTGTTTACAAACATCCAGTTCCCCTTAATGCTTCAGAATGTTCACCAAGAGCACACAATGTACATGAAGCAAACATGTTTTCCACATAAACTGTAAATTGGTCCTGATACTGTGAGGTCAGAGAAAGAATGCAGGTCCTGCTAGCGCAGAAGGAATGCACAGATTACATTTAATATTTATTATCACCATCCAAAGAGGGGCATCACGGGGAATACTGAAAGTTCAACAAACAATACCAGAAAGAAAATCTAAGAAATTCTATTTACCAGTTCTATCGCCTTGGCACTAGGAATTAAGTTCAGACCTTGAAAACAGGCAAGTTGTCACCTTGGGCTTTACTACTTACTTCCCTTGCCAACAATGGCTACTGCTTTTTTTTCTTGGTACCAAAAAGATGGGACACTGCATCCAAACCTATTGGATGGCACAATATAACTTGGTGCACATCTCCTTGAGGAATTATCACACACTGAACAATCCTACTATTTATTTATTTAGAGCTTCTGCAAACTTCACATTCTCAGCACTTGGACGTCTGACTTGCCTGGCTCCAGCAAATAATGAGTAATCAAAATCTAAGGGCAAATGTGAACCTGCAACTCTTTATCCAGAAGCATGCAGCTTGCTGAAGGAGTATCAGGAGGAGGAATGAAATGGCATCTTCTGTTTTAAATGAGAGCTTTTCCATGGGAAGAAGTATTTCTATTCCAGAATCCTCAGATTTAATAAGTGATTGAAGAGTACTTCAGACCATCAGTAAGCACTCTAAAACAGCCTAATTTTTTAAAAACAAAATTCTCAAGGTCTAGGAGAAAGCACATAGAATTAATAAAAAATATAGTATAAACCTATGCAGAGTTAGGCTCAGGACAAAAGTCAGTCTGATTTGGTAGTCTCCACTACTCAATCCAGAATAATTTGTGATTTAAAAAAAAAACTGACCTGGGGGAGGGGAATGGGCGGCCTGGACACTTCTTTCCCTTAACCTGGATAGGTCAATTCATCAGTCCAAAAAGCATTTAAGCATATTTGGTTATACTGTTATAGCATATCTAACCAGCATGTGACACTGGACTGTATCTGACTGTCATATTCCAAACAGATCCACTAAAATCAATGGGTCTACTGTGGCTTAGTCAGATGCAACCCACTGAATTCAGTGATAAGCCCAATTGATTCAACATAAAAAAGGAGTACTTTTGAATATGCTTTCAACCTGAGGACAAGCCATGTCACTATCCTTGGAATTAATAAATAACTTCTCCCTGTACAGATGAGTACCAGACCTCAGTGATTCTGCCAGGTGTTAAGTGTTTCAGCATCCCTTTAAAATCAAGGTTATTTAAATAAGAATGCATAACTATCAGTTTCTTCCTACATCAACAACTATGTGCATATGTAAAAGATCAGCAACTCATTCTTTCCTTTCCTGATTCCATTTTCACCCAGTCCAGACTTTAGCTATAACTGACAACAGTAACTTTCCATTCTTATGATATAACAAAATCAAACTACTTCTTTTGCCGACAATGAATTGTCACATTCATTTCCATATTGTTTGCATCCATTCTTTGTTATTGAGTAAAAATGTATATTGTAAGCTATTCAGGATAAAAACTTGAGTTTTTATTTTTGCTTACTTTACTTTTTAGAGTGCATTTATAGGAGTAGGAACCAAATGCTGCGCCTGAAAACATTAGAGTCTATCTCACCACCTAGTCAAACACCACATTTGGCGTGGCAGCAAATAAGGAGTAAGATTACCAACTCTTAGCTTGCCTTCCTGTTGTTAGATTACTAACAATACAAACCAATTTCCTTTTATAACCAACACATGGCAACAGGTAAGTATGATTTCAAGAGTTCGAAATATTCAATGCCAATAATATACAGGGCAATCCAAACCTCCTATCTGCCATACTAGAGGGCTTTTGCATGGGGCAGAGATGCTCCTCTTCCAACCTCCTTTGGCACCCCAAAGCACCTGCCCAGGTGGTGGGAGAAGCTATCACTTGTGATATCTCTGCCAGCAGTTATCAATGGAAATTCCCAATACTGGGCATTTCAGGGGGAGTGGCTACACCACCACCTGATTCCATCACATCCTGGCAGGAGCAAGCTGGTGGTAGCTACACTAGCAATCACCACCACTGCTAGTCAGGGGTTAAGATAGCCATTATTGCAATCTAATTTATTACCCTAAAATAAGTAGTCTATCATCCAACTTTTGACTGCTCTGGAAAATACTACATCTCCACACTAACAAAGAGGCAACCTATTCCTCGCTGACAGATTCTTGTAGGTAATATTCCTGTGCACTCTGCATAAATAGTATATTTACTCCAATTACTTGGTAGTTGCCTACTCTACAGCCTGTCAGTAGGGATTAATTCTAAAGCAACGTCTGTCCTCCAGAGAAAACTGGTGAAAAAATGTTATGTCAATTCAAAATCCATATGGATTTTGCAAATCCATGTTCTGGAAACCACAGCTTGTTCTTCCCTGCCAAAATCTAACTGGATTTTACATTCTACTTATTTTTCCCCCACATGGAGTCCTTGACAGGTATTTCTACACAGATGGAAAAGAATAATACTGGAACAGGCCCAAGTTCTCAAGATTTGACTTGCAGACAAATCTGTATCATCTTGCTCAATGACAGATGCTAATTCTCGTTAGGAATTGTTCAACGTTAGCCCCAGTTCTCTTTACCTCTGCCCACTAGTTTTGATACATTAAGCAAACACAGATTAAGGAGGGGCAACATCTTGGGGTGGAGGACCAATGGCAGTAGCAAAACAACTTTGATGCCCAACACAAAACAGAGGTACTGCCCAAACAAGAGGGCACACTCTGCTTACTCCAAGAAGTCTTAGCCACCTGGATTTTTAAAAATATCTAACATACAGCCTCATCGCTGAATCACCAGCAGTGTGTGGGCCTTCCTGAGAAGAGACAGAGTTCCCTGTTCCAAATATTTCGTGGCAGTTACCACTTAGATGATGAGCCGAGATAGCACACAGACTCCTTTTTCCCTGACGATATGCCTACAGATTGAACAGGATTTGCCACGGCCCTAAAACGCCACCTTCCTTAAGCTTCGATTCTAAGCACAGAGACACTTGCCTGACCCAGTAAAGCCCCCTGGAACTTACTTCTGAGTAAGCAGGCATAGATTTGCACCTTGTCAGGACCAAAGTCCACGATGGGAACGGCTGAGCTACCCATTCCTGCTGCAGGAGGGAGCTGGTGCTCGTGTGGAAGACCGCCGTGTGCTTGTGCACCCACTAGCCTATGAAGTGCGTGTGGATGTGTGCGCGCGTGTGTCTAGGCAATAAGGTATTGTCCTGCCTTTTCAGAACTGCAGTGCCAGAGGGCGATCTCGTTTTGGACAGGCAGCTGGGCTGCTACGCAGGGCTATATATCTGCCCGGGGAAGATCGCCCAGGAGCTGCCTGCACGGGTCCCACCACCCGGGGTGGCGGGTCGCGTGTGTGCGCGCATCTCAGCGCCCGCTTCCGCCGTTGTTGTCATTTACCTGGCGCCCGGGTGTCCGGCCTGCTCCCTCTCGCTCAGCGCCGCCGCCGTGTAAATCCTCCGGTAGCGCTCGGCCAGGGCCCGGCCCGACAGAAGCAGCTGGTAGCGGCCCCGGCAGCCGCCGCCGCCTCCTGCGCCTCCGCCGGGAGGAGAAGGCAGCCCCGAGGATGTCATGGTCGGCGGAGGCAGCAGGAGCAGCGCCCCGAAGCCCGCCGCGCTCTCGCCGGGGCCCATGGCCACGCACGGCTCGCCGGTGCCGCTGGGGAAGAGGAAGAAGCCCGGGCCGGGCTCGGATCCGGCGGCGGCGGCGGAGGAGGCGGCGGCGGCCCCGCTCATCGCTCTCCCCTCCCCGCCCCTGCGCGCTCCGCCCCCGCGGCCGGCCGGGAAGGAAGGAAGGCAGGCGCCCGCTCCTCCTCTTTCCCCTCAGCGCCTCAGCGGCCCGGCCAGAGCCAAGCGCGGCGCCGCAGCCAACAGACACACAACCAGGCCGCCCGGCCGGCAGCGCCTGACTG